>NW_024881314.1:6344558-7594558 GCF_018691265.1 Tyto alba
GCAATTATTAAGCCTCTCTTGGCTTCCTGTGTATTTTTAAATAATCTTTTTCCTCCCTGGTACTTGCCAAGATAATTTTATTATTTTTACTGTCTCTTTTAAAGGTTTTAGAATTCCTAAGTTCACTCATGTTGACCCACTGGGTTCAAACATCAGACATCTCCTGTAGGTACACAGCATTAGTTCAGCAGAAAACCATGCTGACCTATCTGTTTCTCTTACTTAGCCTCAGAAGCAGCAAACCAAAGTTCCCAAAGAAAGGAACAACAAAGAAGGTTAACAGACTCTGACATTTTCCTTCAGAAAGTTCCTTTCCCGCTCCTTCCCAAAGGATCTCGATTATATCCCAGGCAAGGAAAAAATGCAAATATAAAATAATGAATTAAAAAAGTACCAAACAATTTCTTTGGGATTCAGTGTAAGACATGACCCTCATCTTTTAACACCTAACATTTCCAAAATTAATTTAGAGGTGTGCAGACCATGCCTTTCTGAGTAGTGCTACTTCCAAGAAAAGTAAAACCTCTTTTAGACCAAGTATCCAAATATATGCGGCCAGTTAAAAAATTTAGCAGTACCTATTTTGGGGAGCTCTAGTATCATAGGAAAAATTAAACTTTTCTTGGCTACCTGGAACTACACCTCTGAGTAAGAATAGAAGGAATTTACCTAATATTTGGTCATATAGAAGATGATTCAGTATATCGACAAAAGCTATGCTAGATCCACGTCCCTTCCATTACAAGAAGAATTATTGATTTTCCCCTGGTTTGTTTCATTTTCTTCCAACTTTGTTTGATAAAGTAAGCTATTATCCAACCAAGACAGCTGCTGCTCAGAGCAGCGACTGCAAAAAAAGCATCTAATTTGGTACTAAGTATTCAGGATGATAACAATCACTGTACTCCCAGCACATCTCACAGAAGAAAAAAAAGTGTGTGTGTTGTGGGAAGGGAGAAAATGTACATACTCACTGGCTGCCAAAATGCAACATCAGGGTAGGAACCCATAATCATCAAAGCAAAAATGGATGTAAAGTAGCAGTGCAGCAATTGTTAAGCACTTCTTGTCTCCATGAGATCAGAAGACACAACAGTCTTTTTATGTATATGCATGTATACATGCACTTACTTTTCTACACAAGTCTTTGCAGCTCTCATAGTCTAACCTATTTCTCCCCCTGTCCCCTCCCCAAGATTTTCTTCCTTTTCTTTTCCTATTTCAAGTAAGACAAGTTCTCTGTAGAACAAGCAGAGAGCATCACAGTGAATTGCACACTTAGCAAAGCCTCCACAAGCACCAAGGACATTCCCACAGGATCAACCATATGGTGGTATGCAAAGAAAACACTTCTCTGACATGCTCCACCAGAATTCAGAATTCTTCATTTGAATCACACACTTTCAGATTTTGCTTACCACTTTTAAAATGCAAAAATACACACTTATGGAAGAAACCACATTTAATGGAACACCGCAACCACTAAGATTTCTTATAAAACAGCATTGTCTCCTGAATAGGAGTTTTTGAAACATCTGTAACAATAAAGTGTTAAAAAGACCATGCAATAGATTGCACTGTTCCCCCTGCCCCCACCCAGGGAAAATATCCTGCACTTAAACAGCTTGCATTCTTCAATCACTAATTCACTTATTACATCTGGTTGCTCACTGAACAATTCAAAAGCAGAGCAGTAGAAATCCATACCAGGATACCTAGATACAGAAACTTTAAAAAATATATCATATATGCAGTACAGAAAGTTTTCAATTGATTTTATAATAATAATAATAATAATAATAATAATAATAATAATAATAATAATAATAATAATAATAATAATAATAATAATAATAATAATAAACCAAACAACAATAACAGACCCAAATATCTCTCACTTTCCACTCCCTGCTTCACCCGCTGATGTGGTGCAGCGCTCGGGACCCACCTGAACCCAATCAAGGCTTTTAGGTAGCTGCCCAAGCTACCCAGCTGAGTACTCTGATGGGTTTGCACCTGGGGAAATACTGGCCCAGAAAATTAACTCTGTAACTGCTACACTACTTAGAAATGACTGTGGAACCAGCTTTTGTCAAAACCTGCTGTTCTATTAAAAAGTGCCCCACTTCCCACAGTGCAGAAGGCTCGGCAGGACTGATGGTTCCACTCTCCTTGGTCTGTTTTGGAAGGAGAGTTTTACATTTCACAGGCTGTGACATTAGTCTGTATCTTTTCCTTATGATGTTGCTGAGCAGAAAAAAATAGAACTCAGTGCAACTGACACACTCTCTTCTCCAAATACAAAAGTAATTGTCAAACTTTTGCTACAAAGTGTAAAATATCCAAAGAAACTAAATTTCCTTCCAGCACATTTGAAGGAGGCACCTACCTATTTCATGAAGAATAAATCAAAGATTTATATTTTCCTCTGAAATACAGAGATTGGGCTATTCTGATTCATTCTTGGAGTGGTTTTCACACTAGTAATGAGACAATGACAAACTGCATGGCCATGCCTCTGTTCTTATGCCTCACAAGATAGCCAAAATTCCATTTTCCAAGAGGAAACATCATCTGAGGATGTACAGTGAGAATAATGGTTACAGAGTTTACAACAGGTCCACAAAGTACAGGAAAGAACAAATCTGTATTTATAGCTATTGATTTGGGCCTCTTCTGTAGGACTTGTATATGCACTGACAAACAGTTGAGTAGGCAGGAATCGTTTTAAACACACATCTAAACTGAAAACTTCGAAAAGCATATGTTAAGTGAAGTCCCAGCATAGCATCACCCAACTACTCCCTCTACCATGCCAGGGCTTCCAAAGTTGTTACAGTCACCCTCAGACCAGCTGCAGTGGGGCAAATCCCAGGATATCCATCACGAATAACCATTTCTACATCTTTCCATGGAATCCAGGAGCTCTCCACCCTGCTCAGCATTCATAGCACTGGAAGAATCTACATCTGAGGAGCCAGTTAAGGCAGAAAGAAATAAGGGCAACATTTTAATAATGACTCACCCCAAAACTTCATATTGCAAAATATTTCAAAAATCTTATGTGACATGGAGGGCTATACTGTAAAATGGCTTCACAATATTGTTTTGAAAATTTGCACTGTATCTTTAAGCATTGCAAATAGTGAACTTGCATCTTAGACTGCCAGAGAAAATTAGCCTCCTAAGGATGTATGTGGGCATTCCACTGGGACTGATGAAGCCACCCAAGCATGTTAGGTGCCTGACTCCACTGGGAACAGATTCCCAGACTATTTATGCAAATTGCATAAGGTGCCTGTCTGCATCTTTTAATGTTTCAGAAACACCTCTGTGAATTGAGCCTTGGGTACAGTACAGAAAATAAAACAATCCCCAAAGCCAATCAAAATGAGGCTTCCAAGTGGTGTTTTAGTTTTCTTTCTTTTCACATAAAAGTGAAAGATATAATGCTTTACCTTCCTCGAATGTATTCTAGAAGAGCAAAGCATTGTATCGTACACTTTTATTGGATTGAATCTCAGAACACTCTCCAACAATAATTAATGAACATCGCCTCATTGCTCCTCTTTAATCTAGATAAGCATCAGCAATATTTTACACAGCAGGGAATACGGGAACACAGGTGTTAAGTGGCTTGCCCAAGGTCATCCAGCAAGGCTGTACCAGAGTTAGGAAGAAAATCAGTTCTCCTTTGCAAAACACCCATCCACAACTTTTAAAAATACTGCTGAAGTAATGCTGCTTCTCTTAAATTACAAAGCCCTGTAAGTGCTTACATGTAGTCTGTGAGCATTTTTAAAATCATCCTGAAGAGAAGACCCTCCATTTAAATGTCTTGCTCCCCTGAAGTGGGGTGCAGAGCCAAGGAGAGGGGGAAGGGCTCAACAGTTGTCCAATAGTGCTGTACCATCCCTTTCTTGCGCCTAACTGAGCATTTGCCCGGGCCCAGAAGCTATGTGTGGAAAGAAGGGTAGGCCAGAGGAAAATGACTGTGCTAAAATACGAAATATCACATCACCCGGTAATCCTTCAAAAAGTAAGAATTCTGGGCTGTATTAGTTTTCTATCACAACATCCTGCTAGTGAGACTCCTTTCTTAAACAATATTAACGGCCATAGAGCAGTGAAAGGTCATTAGAAGTTATGAGGAAATGGCAGATTTGGGGGATTCATTCCTTTGTCTATTTCTTGGAAATGGGAGAACAATCTACACCAAAAGGAAAAAAAAATGCTTACCACCTGTCTGTTATATTTCCTTTCTCCTAGACAGCTTCATGATCTATATTGTTAATATAATGACATAGCTTGTTCCGTTCTTCAATTGCATGTCACCTGAACTTGGCAGACTTCAGAAGGCCAAAACCAGAGAGAAGGCAGCCAGTAATTACCAGAACCAAACCCACCATCTTACTAGTAGGAGAGGTAGAAAACACAAATTATCAAATATCTATCTAGCTATCTATTGAGTTAAAGAAAAGGGCTACAGACTAATGACAATATGCTTCTGTTATTATATTGCATCAAAAGTTACCATAACCACCAGTTTTAATCAATATTTTTCAAACAACAATAAGGAGTATGTGTACTCCTTATGATCTTCCAGTCACATTCTTTGTTAGCTGCACTGACCCCTGTTACCTGAATAGTGCTATATTGATGTTGGGTGTGCAGTGCAAATGGAATGAAAGCATTTTGTCATACAAAGGTAAAGCAGGGAGGTTTTGTTTTATCTGCTTCCCAGCTACCTGATATCCAGCTTTCTGATATCCAGCTTTATCCTTCTTTAACAGTCCCATGATATCTTTCCACAGTTCCTTAACAAATAATGAGGCTAATTAAGAATCACTTTGAAAATTCATAATCTCTTTGGGGGAGAAATGTTTCCAAATATCATGGAATTATTTAGTTTTCCACATTAGAAAACTGACAGTGACCAACAGAGGGCTGAGTTTTCAGCTCATTTGAGCCAGTATAGCTGGAACCAGACTGTAGCTGTTGGCATTATTTACCATTGTTTACCACAAGCTAAAACTTTATTCACAAGAATAGTTCTCCATAAATACAAGTAGAGATGCCAAAAAATTAGATTTAAAGCCCTATTGCCTGTAACTGAGCTCTTTATGCATAAGGATTACTCGCAAGAGCAGAAAGTACCCAAGGAGACCACTAAATCAAAACAGAGACTCAAAACCAAAAAGGAATATATTATAATGAGAAGAACAGGAGAAAAGTAAACAGGGCAGACATTTTGAGCTAGAGAAGAGTGGTAACAGAGGATAAACTGCACCTCCCACATTCTCAGCTGTCCACAGGGAATCAGTTTTACTTGTTGATGGTAAGAAAGTCAGATTATTGTTCTATCAGGACTATCCCATGCTCTCATTCCTTGTCCTCTGCAGAAGTCCTGCAGACATAAACTATCTCCTCACATGCATGTTAGAAGTATGTGAGAGGGTGGATGCAAACAGCTACTTGCAGCAGCTTTCTGACAGCAGAGATTTTCTCTTAATCCAGAATTCCCCAGTACACTTCTTAGATCACTTTAAACAGATTTTGCACTGTGTGATTGCCAATTGCATGACATAAATTTACCAAGTAAATTTAAGAATTTTGTGTTGTATTATGAAAAGATGTGAGTCATCAAAATGGAATGCTAAAAAGCCTTATAGGTATAGAAGACAGTAAAAATTAAGCTTGTCGAGTTGAACAGGTCCACAGATGCTACATTAGTCAATTTGACATGGCAACATTCAGAGATAGTAAGTCCTGCAGATGTTGGAAATGTGATCCATAAAAGGATATTCTTTGACAAGTGGTAAGGGGATTAGAACAAGAAAAATGAGATTAGGGTAGTTGCATTATTTCAGTCCTTCATGGCTGTGTTGAAAGTAAAAGTCTACAAATTGACCTTGTAGTTGGATTACTGGGATAGGTACTGAATCCAAGATATAATGATCACAAAACATTTTTTACATATTTTTACTCATTACCAAGCTCCCTTGAATCTGAGCATCCACCTATTAAGAAACCACTGGAAAGTGAGTTGTGAGAGGGGACTATGTAGAGCAAGCGGCATGCTGTTGTAGTCTGTGATCCTGGCTGATACTATGCCTGGTACTCATTCTCTGGGTACCACACCTTAGTGACAAAAGAGGCACACTTCACATCAATGATTTTCCCATCACCGAACTGGAAAACTTTTTAAATAAGTCATGGCTCTTGCTCTATTTGTGTGTCTGGGTTTTCCTCTGATGAAAACAAGGTCATGGAGTGGAAAGCAAGTAAGGAGAGTGTGGAAGCATACATGGACCTTCAAGTTATGAGATATTCCGAGGTCCTTCGGTATAGCTGCAGCTAATGATAATGCATCATAGGTCACAAGCATTAAAAGAATGCATGTATAACTTATGTCTGATAAAATATTTAATATGACTGTACTAGAAACCCTAATTACGTGTGGAGAGTTTAAAGTGAACCTTCCAGATTGTATAGTGACAATTAACCAGCTGTGACTAGGAACAAAGGGAAAATAGCCTGTACTAAGGAAGAAACAGCAATGACATTTACATAATTTATATACATTTTGATTATTTGTAAATCAAGATTGATAAATAGCAAAGCTATTAGCTCCAGATAGGATCACTGGGCATTGGTGTTTCTATCCAACACTTAAATCTGAAGCAATATACATAGGTGTAGGTGGGAATTAAAGTCATCCAGAATTTAAGGAACTAGATAAATGACATAAAAATAAAAGCAAGCAACCTTATATTTACAAGACATTACAATGACATAAAAATAAAAGCAAGCAACCTTATATTTACAAGACTAAAAGTTCCCCTTCAAACTGTAACCACACAGACACAATTATTTGTTTTGGTTATATTTGAAAGGATTGTATATTGATACTGAGCATTTTCTAAAAAGATTTTTAAATGAACAGTGTCTCAGCCTCTTGATTACTTCTCATTGGGATAATTTAAAGAATCATGGTTAGTAAGGGCATACCAAACTTTGTCTGAAAGTGTAATCAGAGTGGAACCATTTACCCACTCTGTATAAAAAATGTTTCTTACCTCTCATCAACTGTCCAATGTTTGATTTAAAGCAGGAATTCTTCCTCAATTTGATTTGCAAAATAAAATTTGCAAGATCAAGAAAGACATTTTATTCTTTCTCATTCTTATGGAAAATTTCAGCCTTTGTACCACCTTCAAATACAGTATCATATTCCTTTTATCAATTCATAATTCAAATAAGGCACCCTTTCTTCTCTATAGGCTTACACTGCAATAATGCACATTAGTTAGAGATGTCAATGTATGTTTTATTACAAAAGTCAAACTAGGCTTTATCCTTAATTTTCTAAATCTCATTAAAGGTTCTTTCATATTGCAGATAGGATAAAGTAGCACTTTAAACTTTATAAATCTATTTCCACAAGTACAGGGAATTCATTGCCATCTGTAGTTGCAGTATATGACAAAGGAATGCCTTGGGGGTGAGTCTGTTCAAATGCAGATAAGGTGGCCTGCAATGAATCACTGTCCTCTGGAAGTGACTAGCTTGTTAATAAAAGGTCAGAGATCATAGCATCACTATTTCTCCTATTTCTCCAGCAGAAAGAGAAGCAGTGGCTGGATTTTCTTTATCACTTTTTTTTTTTTTTTTTAATTCCTCACTGAAGTACTCTCAAGTATCTGTTCTTGTTCCTACTGTCTCTGTTTTGCAGATGAGCACCGCCTTTTGAGACAGCACAATTGCAGAATATATTTCCAACTACATAGGACTACTATAGAATTGGACTGTACAGATTTCAGACTTCTTTGCAGGATATGATTCAATTTCACTTTTGTTGTTAAGAACATCTATTGCTCAGTAGCACAAACTCTCCTTTTTTAAAATTAGATTAACACTGAAAGATGTGCCCTGGAGGACATTTCTAATCAGAGATTATCCTCTAGGACTGTTGATGATGGCAGGTTTATTTATTCCCATTATTATTTATTTATTCTATTATTCCCCTTTTCCCTTATTATTTATTTATTATTAAGCCCCATCCAACCTGGCCTTGAACCCTGCCAGGGAGGGGGCAGCCACAGCTGCTCTGGGCACCCTGGGCCAGCGCCTCACCCCCCGCACAGGGGAGAATTGCTTCCTTATGTCTAATCTAAATCTCCCCTCTTTCAGGTCAAAACCATCACCCCTCATCCTATCCCCCCACCCCCTGATCCAGAGTCCCTCCCCACCTTCCCTGTTCCCCCTTTAAGCCCTGGGAGGCCACTCTCAGGTCCCCCCAGAGCCTTCTCTTCTCCAGGCTGAACCCCCCAACTCTCTCAGCCCGGCCTCCCAGGGGAGCTGCTCCAGCCCCCCAATCACCTTTGTGGCCTCCTCTGGACCTGCTCAAGCAGGTCTGTGTCCTTCTCACCCTGGGGACCCCAGAGCTGGACACAGCACTGCAGGTGGGGTCTCGCAAGAGTGGAGTAGAGGGGGACAATCCCCTCCCTCGACCTGCTGGCCACACTTCTCTTGATGCAGCCCAGGGCACGGTTGGCTTTCTGGGCTGCGAGCGCTCATTGCTGGCTCCTAGTCCATTTTCCATCCACCACCACCCCAAGTCCTTCTCCACAGGGCCGCTCTCAATCCACTCCTTGCCCAGCCTGGAGTTGTGCTTGGGATCGCCTCAACCCACGGGCAGGAGCTCTCACTCGGCCTTGTTGCACTTGAGGAGGTTTGCCCGGGCCCACCTCCCCGGCCTGTCCAGGTCCCTCTGGATGGCATCCCTTGCCTCCAGCCTGTCGATGGCACCACACAGCTCGGTGTCATCGGAGAACTTGCTGCGGGTGCGCTCAGAACCACTGTCCATGTTGCTGACAGAGATGTTAAACAGCACCGGTCCCAGTACTGACTCATGAGGAACGCCCCTTGTCAGTGCTTGCCACTCAGACATCAAGCGAATGTATGTGGCAGTCAAGGTTATGTTTCCATTTAAAACTTGCTTAGCCTCAGGCTCCAATTCAGTAAAGAACTTAAGATCATGACTAAGTTCTTTGTAGAACCAGTATTTTGGTGGGTGCATCTTGGTTCAGCAGTTCTTTCACAAACTAAAATTCCATAAACATGAGTCAGAGCTAGTTAACTCTTCTCATATAAATTTGTATTTGTCCAGAAGTCTGGGGATAGCCCAAATCCCCAGATACATTTTTATCATGATAATTTACCTAGTGAAGATTGCAATTAAAGACTAGGACAGCTATTCACGCATTTAGACTGAAAGGACAGTAAGGCTATATAAGAGCTCTAGCAAGCCAGGAAATATTTCCCAACAACATAGTATATCATTGGTATAACCCTGTATAATTTATCAAATACACTTAGTAAGCCTGCTCACAGAATAAAACAACCCAAACCAAATAGACAATCAGGTCCCAGAGATAATCCTTATCATTGCATTTTTCAGCAATTCTTCAAAGTGATCCAAAAGTAGCAGGGCTGCAGTAGTCAACCTGATAAATGTGAAACCTTCCCTGAGAAACCTTTTTGACTGACAGGTGGGAGAGAAGGGGAGATGCAGCAGAGCTGGGATTCCAAACGAAGCAGTTGGCCACTGCTTAACGGATTTTATCAAGAGTGGAGGATTAGATTACATTAACCTATACAGACAGAGTAGGTACAATTCTCCTGATCAGAGCAGTACATTTTATACTGCAGCAGACTTACAGGATTGTTGAAGTGTTGTGTGGGTCTTGTCCTGATACGAATTTCAGTGAAAAAAGGGAAATAATAAAGGAAAACCTTGAAAGGCAGGTTTTCTCACCTGCTTTTCAATTTCCTTGTTAGAAACTTATATTATATCCCCAGCTCCTCTGACCTTATCCTACCCCTAGAGAAATCTTGTGATTTTAAAAGCATCTTTCTAGGCTGGCCATCTATTTATTATGTAAGTAGCGAACAAACTCCACAAGTATTTGATGCTTCTGATACCTAAGAATTGCTGTCACTGAACACCAGCCTTTCAGTCTAGCAAGGAATTGTAGAGAGCATCTTGCATTAACTCATCTTTTGGTCTCAGTACAACTGTTGGATAAATCAGGTGGAATGGTAGCCATAGACCACTTGCAAGGCAAAAAGGGTTAACACTATTTTGGGACTGTGTTTCTCCTTTTTTTGCTCAGTTTCCTCTAGCATCTTGAGACATTCCTCTGAATTTATCTATAGCATGTAAGATATCACATTCCGAGTCTCTTTTTCAGTCATAGCTGAACAAAGTTGGTGCAAAATTCTAACAGTATGACTTCGCAGCATTTTCACCACCTTTGCGTAGATGACCATACCTATATGAGGGGTAAAGATGTGCACTGAAGTCCAATGAAATTCTACACACAAAATGCTGACACTGAAATACACTTATTTTCCATAGAAGGAGATATCCCTGCCACTTTTCTACTTAAAATTTTAGAATGCATTTGGAATTCAGAGGAACATGCAATCTACTCCACACTGAACTCAATTCTCATTTATACAATGCCCCATTTATACCAGTCTGTCAGCTTAAAGGACCTTTGGAGTAGGAGTAATTACAGTTATGCACACTTCATGGACCCATTATTCTGACAAAGTGGCGTAAGGAAGCTCCGATGCAGAAGAAAATCAGGTCTACTTGTTTTTTTAATACAGTGACTTTAATATGGTTGTGTTTTATCTTCAATTCTGTCTATATATCTCAGTCCTCTCCTGTGCTTTTGTGTGTTATTTCTATTGCTTGATACTATACTCAGTCTTCTTGGAGTATTGCATCTTCAATAAAATATGAGAACGTTAGGAGTGAAGAGTAAGCTCTTAATTCAAGTCACATACTGAGTGACAGGGGAATGAAAGCCTATGTGTTTTGAACTCATGCCATTTTCATTCTTTCAGGTGTGCTTGTGGTTCTGCTCTGACTACAGGTCTGTTCTCAGTACTTTGTCAACAGCAACTCCATACTCACTGCATGGTGGAAATATTCTTAACTCAGCTCTTGTGACATCTCATAGTTTTGAACTGATTTGATTCTCCTTTCTGGCAGTATTCCCTGCTTTTTTTCTCCCAAGTTTTAGTACTAATAAACTAAAGAAAAAAATTAATTTATCTCTTTTAATAATATTTCTCCCATAAACCAGTTACAGGGATCATCCTTCCACTTGATGGGAAATAATCTGGACTTTTGTAAGCATTCATTCCACCATATTATATTTTGGAAAGTTCCCTAAAACTGTAGACAAAATGTAGGTGTGCTGCGACAAGCTGTAGGTAATCATACCAAGGGATCTAGATATCAAGAGACAGGTTCTAGGTAGCCATCTCAGTAGAGCTCTATGTCTCCTTGGGGGTTTAGGTAACATAGCAGGGGTTCTAGGTATACAGAACAGGGATATTGGGATACATTAATTCTTGGAAAGCCATTGGGAAATATCTGAAAAGCTCTTCAAAAATTCCTAGAAAGATTCTAGATCAATGAAATCCTAGAAAAGCTCTACAGCTAGAAATTATTAGAAAGCTCTGGGGAAATTCTGGAAAGGTTTTAAACTGGGAAAATCCTAGAAAACATGGGGGAATCCCAGAAAGGTTTCCATTCCATTAAGGAATTCCTGAAAATAAACAGTGGAAATTCAAAGAAAGCAGCAAGGAATTAATCTATTTCATATCTTCTGGAGCACCATAAAAATCCATATCTGGGTTATGCGTCTTTAAGGAAAAGGGAAAAGTCATGCAGCAATGAGACACAAAGGATAAAAGGGAACAGAAGGATACATGACGAAATGAGAATAGTCACCTAATTAGCCCTTTTCACTGTCATAAGAGAAACCCATTAGTTGCAATCATTTTCATGGTGTCTTTCCAGGATCCTTATCTTTTCTCACCACAGAATTCCCTTTTCTATGTTGCTGTGTCTAATACTGCTTTCCAATCTCTCTGCTGGAAGTCCACTGTGACGACATGTGTTCCTAAATTCGACAAAAGTGTAGAGGGGGCTTGGAAGTGCTCTAGCTGCCAAGTCTCATTTGCATCATCTGTCTGTCATGTCAAGTTCTTGATGAACATCAGTGTAAGTACTGTGTAACTACTATACCTCATGATTCATGAAATATTATAACAGTCTTGGTAATGTTGTGGCTAGAAAGAGACCTTCTTTCAAGAAGAACTGTGCTGACAAAAGAAACTTGACTATTGTGAATTTAAAGGTGAGGAAGGGCCCTACTTGACACATCTGAGTTGGCAGCATAAGCTATTAAAAAAAAAAAAAAAAAAAAAACCAAACAAACGTGCGAGAAAAGCATCTTGGAGAAAGGATCAAGAGGGAGCCAAGAGAAGAAGGCATTTTGACTAGCCTTCAGTTGTGGCAAGCTATGTCTCCATGAAGACTTTAAAGTTTTAGGATGTTGACTGCTACTGAGTCAGCCCCAAAAGGTTATGTAACAACAAGGAGTATAATTCCCGACATACAACAGAGGTCAATTTGAAGGGAAGCATCTCCACAAGGGAATAGATTTCCCCTAACTGGGGGCCAGCACACTTCCACCAGGTGGTAGATGATTCACAAATTGGAGTGTGCCCTATTATCACACCCCTCAGTGTATACCAGTATATATCACACACCCTCCTGAAGGTTCATACAAAGAAACCCATAAGAACACAGTTTACCTCTGTTTTCATGGGAAAAGTCCATAAGTAAGACCCGATGCTGCCAGAAGACAGAACACATGCCAAGCATTTCTCAGGGAAATACAGGTAAAAGCAATGGGACTTCCTAATTCAGCAGTGGAAACCATATTTCTTAAAGTAGTGTCAAATGATAGTGGGGCTCAGCTGTGCTGGACTTTGTACATCAGAGCCTATCACCCAGAGAGACTTCAGTGCAGGCAGAAAGAATAAAGCATAGGTGACAGGACTGCCTCAAACAATCAGAATGAAAATATCATGGTAGCAAAAGTCAGGCTGGTTCTGCAAAGCTGGATTATTTGATGCAAAAAAATCAGAGATCTTTTCCTTCCTATTTGCCATTGTTTTCTAAGGAAGAATAAGACCCTGTGCTAGAAGCCTGTTAGTAGCAACTGTAATCCAAATATCTGTAGGAACTAGAATTCAGATTCAAGAATGAAGGGCATGAATTCTACAAGGCATATTCAAAGAAACATATTTTTGTGATGCAGATATAATCCACGTGAAAGCTTTGCTCCCTGCAGCATCTAAGAGCTCATATCTGACAATTTTGCTAAAGACCAAGGTAATTAATTATCATGCCAGAAAATATTGTAGTGGTGCTCCCCTTCTGCAGCTTCTGCATGCAAGCAGTTCCACGCCACTTGTTCCAGTTGACCCTATGCACTATTTGACTTTTTGAAAGTCATTCCCCAAATATAAGTGAGTATTTCAGATTAAAATTAAAACCTGAATGGAAATGTATCATTGAAAGCCCACTGTTTAGAAGAGATTTCAGGGTGAAATGGAGTACTAAAGTTAACCTCATACTGTATGAACACAGAAAATTCTTTTCCCTGTGTCCCAGTTGACTACAGGTTCCCTATTCAAAACTTGCTAGCTACATTCTGGAAATTAATTTCTTCCACACATGGTATTTGTTTTCTTGGATGCAGCTGTCCACGCAGCTAGAGATAAGAAGGCACGATACTTTTAGAGGGAGCTTTTTGATAACATATATATACATAATTTTTTTTTTTTTTCCATTTTACAAATAAACAATCAGATCTGGGCTCATGGAACGTCACAGAAATCTCTGTTTTTCACGTGTTGGCAGTTCCTTATTTTGATTGGCTTTAGGTCTCACAGTACATTAGAGTATGCAAATGCTGTATGACTTCATAGGTACATCTTTTAATACTACACCATCCCTGAAAGCATGCCTATGAAGGAATCTGGTGAGGAACTGGCAATAAAATAATAATAATTAAAAAAAATATATATTCAGATTTATCCCTGTTAAAGTAAATATAACTTCTACATGTAGTATATATATTTTACAACTGCATCTTAGATAGGTAGTAAAAAATACACTCTTTTCCACATGCATTTTATGTGCAAGGCTGCCTTTGTACATGCAGTAAAAATAAAAGAATCCATCTACATACTTGTGCTGTAACATTATTATATCATCTAGTCTAAGGCAGGAAGATGGTACATTTGATTCAGATTTGTATTTCTGAAAATCTGGGGTTTGATGCTAGGTGAAGAATGGGTGTGAGCTTTAGTAGGCACAGCAAGCCAGCTCCATTACCCAGTAAGATTTAAGTGCCTAAATGTCTGTATGAATCTGGTTTGTGGTGTGTCATGAACAGTGTTCTCACATCTAAACTGTTTCTCAGTGCAGAAAAATCAATAACAATGGCCTTGATTGTAGACATTTCAACAGGCGTTTGAAATCCTGGTCATTCCTTCTTGAGCTAATAGGAGTTTGTAAGGAATTAGCATGTTAATTTCAGAATTTCCTATTCCAATTAAGTGATCTGTCATCTTGAACAACTTCTGAGCATCAAGGCTCTCGTGCTCTACTGTGCTATACTATCACAGACATTTATCAGCTAGCAGAAGAGAGGACTTGGTTCAAAAGATTTGCTACATTTTTCAAAACCTTCACACAAATTTAGTAATAAAAATATGTTACCAATTCTCTTTCAGAAGGCTATTAACAAGGGTGACTTTGCAGTTTGCTGAACCACACCATGCATGACACATTTAACATGTGGGACAAAAGAAAGACAGGAGGGCTGAACAGGAACCAAAGGATTTGGATGCATGAATCATACTGAAAAATGTTTCTATTATGGTTACTAAGTCCTCTGTTGCCTTTTTTCCCTCCCCCCCAAACAGATATCTAAATGTTTCACTTACTGTAGCACTATTAAAACGCATGGCTAGAATAGCAACAAGTTACTGCCTTGGCTTGGTCTTCCAGTTGTCTCCCTCTTTACCAATTCTTGTCACTACAACTCAGTTCAATTGTTACAGAGCTTTCCGCATAATACTGTGATTTCAGAGTAATTCCTGACTACATCCATAAATTACCAACCACTACACATGTTCCCGCATCTCCGGGGGAAACTAACCAGCAAGTTTATGTAACAATGCTTTGCACATGGGAAAATAACTGAAACAAATAGATGCAACTTAAACGCTTGTTGGTCAATTCCTTTTTGTTTTATGTGTGTCAACTGTTCAGCTCAGAGAGAACAGCAGTTGCAGACAGAATTTTCAAGGAAAATTCTCTGCTTGACATCTTAAAGATATCCTTCCTAGCCTAGACGCTTACTTCTGCATAGACATTCATATTGATAAAGAGACTCATCCATTGATCAAGGTCCTAAAATGGATGATTTATGTATAATATGCAAGTAATACAGAATATACTCTACATGTTATTGCATATAGCAAAACTGCCATATAAATACAAGTACACATTATGAAGCTGCTTCCTTCATGGTGGCAAGAGGTGATACAGGAAGAGAGAAAGAAATCCACACAATGGCAAGATTGTAACACCAAGGAATTCCTAATGAGCGTACAGTAAATAGAAGAAACAGATGAGGAAAAACTGGGAAATAAATGCAAAGATAGATTTATTGTGGTGCTAACAGATTGAATGAAATGTGGTGGAAAATGCAACAAATTGGGAAATAAATATTGAACTTCTCAGCTGCTCAGATAAATAGGACTAATATTTATAAATTGGGAATGTATGTAATTTAAGTTACAGCAGAAGATGAAATCCTAGAAAAGACAAGGCTTTTAGTAACTTATTTACCAGTTAGCATGCCACTCTGATCCCTGAGTTCTTTTGACCTGGCTAACTCACAGATTGCTTTGATTTAGGATTTTACTTCATTTTACATTTTTGTAGTGACATTTTACATTTTTGTAGTGAAGAGGCAGAATATGCAAAGGTAACATCATAAGCATTCAAGAAACAGAGTTGAATGTGCTTTCACTATATGAATATAGAAATTTTAATAAACTCATTTATAAATGACTGTCTGTAATGCTACTGTACAATGCATAAAGAAATCTAATTAACCATAGTGAGTCTAACAGCACTTCCACTGTCAATCAACAGAGCTGCACTATATGATGAAATTATTATGTGTGCCATTTGCTCTATACACAAATTAATTGACATTTGGGATGGTTGCTACCATGATCCTTTTACAGACTGCACTTGAAATAAAGTAAAACACACACCAAATGGAATTAAAACTAATTGAATAATGTAATACTAGCCTCAGTCCATTTCTCCCCAATCAAAGATGTAACAGGTTTTGTAATACTAATTATTAATGACTTGCAATTTGTAGAACAGATTTTTAACAGTTGAGTTAGGCTACCCACCAGCCTGTAATTTTCAAATTATGTTTTTATTTATTGGGATTACAGATTTTAATATATGATGAAGTTTCTTTCCAAGCACCTAATGCGCTTAATAAATGTTGGCAATACATGGTCCCTGTATTCTGCATCTGCAGCAATACTGAGAAATTATTTTGATTCTATTCAGTAGCAGGGCACTTAAATAGTATAAATATCTTTAAGCCCATATAGAAGTCCAATGGTTCTGCCAAAAAATATGCAAATTTATCTGAGTAAACTATACAAGAAAAGCAGATTAGTGGCTCTTGGTTTTGGTAAAGATAAGCATATAAAAGATGATTGAGATGAAGACATAATAGCAAAGTCCAAAAATATTGTGGATAGATAACTTTGAAGAAATTACTACCTCTGCCCTCCCTAGCCCACAGGACTTACCTGCTCATATAGAAAAACAAAAACCATGTTCTTCATGTCACACAGTGAGTCTGTGTGTAGCAGGGACTGGTTGTACTGGAAGCTGGCAATCCTCAAGCATTGAGACCTTTGAGACCTCCCCAAAAGGGCCTGACTCTGCAATCAGGAATGTCACTGTTAGAAGCAGTTTCCAACCTGGTGGCAGGCACAAGCAAGTATGAGTGATCAGAGGGTCAGGGCCTAAGAGGTCAAAATCTATCCTGATGTACTTGATGTTCTTAATAGTGTCATGTGCCTTTTTTTTTTTTTTCTTTTCCAGTGAAGTGCTGTACCGCTGAACCAAAATGCTTACAATCAAATGTTTCATATTAGTCATATGTTTAAATACTTTGCTAAATGAAGACTTCTACTGGGGCACAAGTTAGTTATTATGTGTCCAATACTTAGTTTACCTCATCACTTATTACCACTTTTATTATTTTAATGAAGAGGAAAAAATTCATACTATGGCTAACAAAGTGATTTACAATATTATGCATGTGTTTTCTCACTTTCCAGGTTTTTTTTTTCTTGATGCAGAATAGACTTGAAATTCTAGCCTGTATATGCAACTTACTCATATCAAATGAGGTCTTTGTTTTTGTGATACAAAGCACAAAAACAGAAAACAAATTGTGGGACACAAAATAACTGGTTCATGAAGGAGTTAAAGTATTCATCAACAGGAACACTTTGAAAACACGGGAAATTCTGATCCATCACTTAGCTGTAGGCTTATGTGACATTTACAACAAGCGTGTATATTTTGAGATAGTTGACAATGACATCTTTATGTTTTTGTTATCAAAGCTTCCATCTTACAATCCCCTTTGGTCCTGAGTATTGTTAAAAATGCACCAGGGTTATGGCTGTTCATACCTTTCCTCTTCTAAGTGGTTCAATGATCAGAGAAGAGCAAAGTTTTATGATCCCTTGAAGGTATTTGAAAATGACACTAAATGACGTTTATAAAGATTTCTAAAAGTCAGAAGAGCCTTATTTTCTTTTTGAGGGCTTTTTCTGATCCTTTTGAATTGTGCTAGATACCAATTCCTCCACTCTCTTCCTAGAAAAATACAAAGCATAAATTTCACAGGTCCCAGAAATCTACTGATAGCACTTGCAGATCAGCCATCATGGACTTTTTCCGAGTAACGGGTTTTCTTCTGACTTACACAGTATTTATCTCCAGATCTTACTGCAAGCATTAGCTGTTATATTTTTGCATCCTCATGAGGAGTATCCCCATTTTACTGAGGAAAAGTGAGGGAGATTAAACCAATTTAGAACCAAGCACCAGTACAAGTAATTTGTCCTGGAACTTGGAAGATTTAGAGGAAGGAGTTAGGAGAAGGCTATTTTCTTCTGAACAGTTGCAAATGAATACAAAAGTTCGGTTCACACTGTAGCTGAGGAACTGTCATTCAGACTGTGGCTATTCCAGCCTGTTGGCTATAAACTGTGGTTGTGCTGTATGAGGCTCTGCCTCTGGAAGCCTCCTACAAAAAAAAAAAAAAAAATGAGTGCATGGTCTGTTTTAAGCACATGAATAATTCCATTTGCTGAATCACTTTTGCGATGAAAGTTATCCAGCTGGCAAAAGGCTGAATTGAGACTTAATTCCAAAGGAAATGTGTTAGAAATCAAAGGGTGAAACTCCCATTCACTTTAATGGGAACAAGCTCAGGCTCATAATTGATGTTTTATGGACATTTGCAGCATGTGAAAAGTTGCAGGGAACAACATCTAATGCTAAAATAAGCACATTAATCTCTGGTTTCAGAAACCTCATATTAACTGATTTTGTATAAAAAAATACAGGAGAAATGAGGTATTTTCTTGCAGAACAAAGGTCTGTTTAAAGAAAAATTGATTACAAAATGTAAAAAATCTAGAGAGAGACAAGAACAATACTACTTAATAAGTGTGCTTCCTCTTCCTTCTTAATTGCTATGTATAATTGCAGAAAAATACAGCAACGTATTTCCCAGAAAAAGGAAAGTGGCTCATGCATTAATATAAAAAAATAGTGAATAGAAATAGGCAAGAATTTTAACAAGATTGTGCCTCACTGTCCACGTGTGCACAAACCTAAACAATATCCACACACAAAGAAGCCAGGGAAGATGCATTTTGTCCTAGACAAAAGGTTCCAGCACAAAGCTTGGGAGAGAACCACTGCTCACGAGTTCCTGCACTCCTCACTGGGCAGTCCCGCAGGAAATTATATTTGCTCAGAGTTTACTTATTTTCTACCAAATGCCCTGGTGGCAAATCTTAGCATAATGGGAAAAGTGCTCTGCAGGCAGAAACATGTTACATTCTAGAGGGAACATGACTTCCCAACTCAATCCCCTTTGAGAGCAGCATAGCCTGAAAATTTACAGCATAGCTACCTTGACTCAAACATTCGTATTATTAATAAGATATTGCAATCACCATTACCCTACGTGGCATAAGAAATTACATTATACAGGCACCAGGTGACAACTAGCTGTCAAAATCTGTAATGAGGAACCACTAAGATCCATATCAGAATAATTTTCAAGATGTGTGTTCCTTTCTTTTAGATTGAGGTGACAAAGAATCCTCAATATAAAAAAATACGTATTGCTTTTGGTCCTTTAATTAATTCAAACTTGCAAGAGAGGAAGATGGAGGCAGAAAAACAGAAAGCAGGAAGATTTCTTTTCTGCTTTGTAACTACTGCAGGTGGCTTTAGAAAGAGTCAGAAACATAAGGTGACATGCTGAGGTACATGACAGCAACTTTGTCTCCCTTTTACCAAGCAAAGTTACCTTGAATGCGGCAGAAACGGTCTTGCATGGACTCTAGGGCAAGGTCCAATTGCCAGCAGTGTGCTAACCGAGCCCATCTGTGGTTGTTAGGACAAGTGTGCAGAGAAATGAAAAGGGACACTGGAGAGGCATCAGTACAGACCAAATAACCCTGTTTGCTAGAATGACCCTGCTGGAACACCAGGAGTTTAGCACAGTTTACATCAGTCCGTAGAGTCTCTGAATTGAGTCAAAGCCAAAAGATGGATTAAAAGAACGTCCCTTCTCATCTTCCACCACACTTGGAATACACTGCAGTCAGTTCTTACAAAAGCATACCCCCCTCCAAATCCTGTTCTTTTATCTTTTAATTATTTTTAACAGGCAAGTTCACTAATATACTCCCTGGCTGTGGAAAATAAGAATATTACAAGGACTGTAATCACTGCACCACCTGAAGTCAATTTTATCTGGTGACTTTGATACTAGCAAAAAAATCAGTTTTCCCACTCTACATGCCTACTCAGAAAATACTAATTCTGTGGGCGCAGAGCTGCCAAGACTCCCAGAGAATCTTTTGAGGCTTACTGAGGAACTGTAAGATAGCATGACGTTTTAAACACTTCTGTGACTAATTTCTCACTTCCAGAAAAACTAAATCACTGCAGTTTACATATGTCTTTCTGAATTAGAAGAATGTTATTTCACAAATACTTGATGTCTTAACACTGTTTGCTGGAGTTCAGACATGAAAAAAGGATTTGGACAGATAATAAGTCTTTATGATAATGAACAGACTGACTCACAGGAAAAACACATTGATTGACTTAATAGTTAACTGCCAGTCATTTGCCTTGTTCATTTGTTGGGGTGCTTTTTAACTTCAAATAAATTGCATCATTATCTCTACCAGTAAAATGTAAATTCCATCTGTTTTGATAAAGACCATCAATACAAGAAAAGAATTATCTTAATGTCCATTACACTATTGGATTCTTAGAGGCTGTATTTTTACAATGGTATCTTAAATTTTTTATCAGTTTCCGTACTGAGGTCAGCACTATTTATAAGCACTGAAGATATTCTCAGAAAATACAAGAAAGCATGGCGGTAACAATATATGGAACAGAAGCACTAGAAATTAAATTGCAGTATTATCACTCAGTATTTATAGTTATGTTCTCAGCAACTCACCTGTTGCTAGTGGCTTTCTAATATTAACTTAACCTCCAAACCAAGAGGGTACTTAAGCATCTTTGTCATTTGAGTGAGGCTACCCAAAAGCTTAAAATGAGACACCTGGCTATGAGGATTGAGTCAAGACATAGATAGGAAACTTACGTGCAGCAGACTGCTGACAGTGATAAAATCCCAACAGTGGTAACACGGAGCCATTGAGCCCCATCCTCCTCGGCTGACGTGGCTCACCAGTTCAGCACACCCCACACACTGACTGAGCTGAGCAAGGGAGGGCTGGAAGCTGGCTGAGTCCTGTGTTGCCTCACCACTTGCTGGCCAGCGGTGTTATACAGCCCAAAGGAGCAGGGGCACTTGTGAGCTATTCTTACTCCTGAAGTGACAAAAGTCAGTACGGCCTTTGTTACTAAAAATTATTAACGTGAAGAACTCACTGAATTGTAGCTCATTTTATAAATGCAAAATAATGAGATACAGACAGTTTGTCAGAAGGCACACAGCCAATGTTGGCACAATCAAAACTATACATTCTTTCCTAATCCCATATTCATTCCCTGAGATTAGAGTTCCTCATACAGGAAATATATAAGTACCAAAGGTTGGGGTAGACAAATTTTTACTTCTTATTTTAAAAGAAATATGTACATAATTCCTTATCATAGCTTCAAATGTTTGCGTGGAATGCACAGAATTTTTCTAGCAGGTTTCTGTAATTTCTTATGCTATTTTAATGCCTCATCTGAAGTTACTTGGAACTTGCATGGAAAGACATTCAAATGTACAGTCTAAACACAAAAGTCCTTTTTGTCTTCTACAAATAATTCAGTTAATTGTAATAGAAAACTACTAGTGTAAGTTCCACCTGGAATATCAGTGTAAATATAGAATAAACGTGAGACAAGGAGGAACAGTGTCATATTTATGTTACTTAAAACAGCAAGGTTCAATGCTATCACTATGATTATTTATTCCAGGCAACCACTTTCATTTCAGTAGTGGTTAAGCTCCAGCACTGATAAAGAGATAGTAAAGTTCCCTGAGCTGGACACTAACAGCCTGCTGGGTTTGGATGATCTTCAAATCCCCATTTGGATTTGAAGACCCTTGAGCTTTCTTCCACCTGACTGAACTACGGCATTGGCCTCTTCTTTGATTTTGATTTAACATCGATTTTGGTTCATGCTTACATCCTAGGTTGTTCCCAGTGGCAACTGGGAAGCTGACTCGCAAGTTCTTCCATCATCCCTGCCATGGGGCCAGCACCCCGTGGGACAGGCGAAAACAAGCAAGAGCAGGAACTGTTCCAGCTGCCAGCTTAATTGCTGGAAACATGCCAGAAGCTTTGGACAACTTCAATAGCAGGCCTTTGCTGATCTGACTTATTTTGACAGAAATGAGCAAGGGAGCACACAGGCAAGCTGCTGTGCCAGATCGGTGGGAACCTTCAGCATCAGGGTTGTGATGAATGGCAGCAACCTCTTCCATCGACACAGGGTAAGCCACAGTTCAACCCATTTTGCTCAGAAGTTGCCCAGTTCAAAACAACTTCCACAATTGATCTTTTCCAATCCAAGCTAATTTTGAGTCAAATGAGTCAAAATGCTGGCTCCTCTGAGAAGGTACAAACCTTAATTCTGCTTTACTGAATTGGAATGTGTTATGGTGGTATAAAAACCTTTAAGGATGTGGATTTTGTACGTACTTTTTGAACTCTGCTTGCATAGATAAACCAAAATGTCTTTGTACACCTGGTCTGAAGAACCTGAAGAAACTAGGTGTCCAGCTTGTAATTAATACGTTAGGTACTCTTAGATTCTGACAGAAATCCCAGCTGCAGCTTCTAGAGAGTAAAATCCTCACAATTAAAACATACAAACATGCTTCGGAGACCTGTCTAAAACCACTTTGCAGTCATTTTTACCTCTATGAACATGAGTAGCCCAATGACTTCAGTAAAGCTTAAAGGTTGGCAAGATTAAGTTTAAGAACTTTAGCCAACTGTATAAATATGAATGGAACTGAAATAAATGCAGCAAATATCAACTCCCTTCATTTTAGAGAGTTATAGAAGGAATTTTGAATGGAAACTCATACAATCCAAAATTGATGCTGCAGCCAGCATTTCTATCTGTTTTGAATATACCACCAATGTACACAGGGGAGTTATGTTCTGCTTCTACCCCCTATATATGCTACTTTATTAAACCATTTCCCTTGGGATAAAATATACTGTGCCAAGTTCTACAGTGAAAGCCTCATCCAAAACTCAGCGAAGTCTACAGAAATATTCCAACTGATTTCAGTGGGCTTTGGAATAGGCCCATATTGACATCCATTCAACTTTATTGAACTAAGCTTTCCTGTGGAGCTGCAGCAGCCAATATGGCCATAATGACTTCAAAACCAAGCTTTAAGGCCACTGCCAGTCAAATAACATCACAGCAAGTAAATGACTTTGAGCAGAATGAACTCATTATTATTTATCTAGATTTAAAAAAAGGCATGTTTTCCAAGCTCACTTCTGTGTTTTCCAGGTGAAGAAATCTTTCAGTTTGCCTTTGATCCCTCATAGATTTTTCAGTCTAAGTCACAAACTACTTATTTATCACAGGCCACTGAAATAAGGTTTTCATGAGGACGATAAACATACCTCACTAAAAAGATGTACAAAAATTAATATATTTGGGACTTCTGGATATCTGCTGGCAGCCAACATGAACTACCTAATTTTTTCCTGCCATTAAATTCATATTAAAATTCCACCAACATCAACAGGAATTAAACATGAGCTTGCTGCTTATGATTTGGCATTCTCTCTTGTTACCAAATCAATTCTTTCCCAGTTTAATGGACAACTCACCCTTTTATAACAGATCACCTCATTTGCCTGAGACATTACTTTTCCTCCATGTAATGCTGTAATTTCAAGAAGATTAGTTTAGGAACAAGGATGTCTGCGTAGGTGTCAGCATAAAAGATAAGGGTCTCTTTGTGGGTTTATGATGTCCAGGATTGGGATGTTATTTTAAGAAATTAGTTGGGAAAGCCCAAAACAGAATTTACAATCAAATTCATGATAAACATTAATCTATCTGAGTAAAGGAGTTTAGTTAAACATCAGTGGAAACATTTACTGAGCATTTACTAAAGCTTGCTTAAATACATATCGACTACAGATAGGGGATGACACTCAAGCTTTTTGTAATATCAGAGTAGGAGATATTAACCTGGATTTTAAAAAGGCGCAAAGAGAATTGATATGCTATGTGGCATGACTCTGAAAACACAGAACACTCAACAAACAAGGTCTCGGGTTCAATAATAATTGTTTCTTCTGCTGATGCGAGCCTTCATTTGATAACATGTTCTTAAAAGAATGATTTAGAAGGACTCCTTGCAGTCTTTATTTCATTAACTTTTCAGGAACCAGTTGCAAATCATATTTCAACCTCTCTAAAAATCTATACCTGTTTGGTGCTCTGGACAACTCACTCGGTGTCCAAAGGTGTATCTACATAATGGCATACCTGATAAATGCCTGCTCATCCCCAGGCTGCCTTAGATCCCTAAATCCTATGCATTTCATTTTGTCCAAGATGGATAATTCTCAAATGCCTAAACTTACATATTCAAATGACACTCAGCATTCTGCAACCCTATCAAGGAAGGAAATCCCTCTTGCTGTAGTTCCACTGTTTAAAATCCATTCAAAAATATGGGAATTCTTTAAGTTAGGTCTTTTGTCCCTAAAACCTTGAATGACTGTGATTTGTGTCCACCCTTGCTGTTCTTATTGGGCAGGTGATGGTAATTAGTCTGGTAAAATCCTGAGTATCTTTATAACCCATGAGAAGAGATTGAGTAAACATCAGCAGAGACTGCTGCAGAGCAAAGAGCACTTACACTGCCCTGAGAAGTAGCAAAATGAATACAAGAATCACATTGACTACTAAGCGTCTGCAGTCCAGTTCTTCGTTTCAAATGCTGATGGTTTTGTCCCATCCAGTTGCTTTGAAGCACTCAGGAAATCTGATCTATCACAATTAAATACTGTCAGGATGGCTTGAAATGTATGACTCCTACTCATTTCTCAGTCGATGAAAATAACAACCTAGCCTGTGACTTCTTCTCTTAAAGATCCTCTCCTTCCCCATTCAGAGATCCAGGCATCCTCATTTTGCAAGAATCCAGACAAAGGTGGGTTTTACAAGTATGCCCTGGGCTGGAGAACTGTTTATAAACCAACCTATGTTCAATCTATTATGCATGCATCCCCCGCTGGAGTATTTGTAATATGACCTCTGCATCCCTGCCAAGAGCTGGGATATCAGTTTGAAACCCAAAGCATCTCACTCCCTCCCCCTTCCCTCTGCCTTTAAGTGATCAGCGAAGGCATCCGCAGTCGAAGCAGTGGCAGGATCACCTTTTCACATCTGCCCCGATCTGGGATTTTCGTTTGCAGCCCAAATCCCCTGCTCCATCCCTCCTTTCACGCTAGACCGAGCCACCCCGCAGGGCGCTACGGCCCGGGGCAGCCCCCTGCCCACCTCCCCCGGCCGCGCAGCTCGCCGGCCCGCAGCCCCTTGACTCTGCCAACGCTGCCTTTCCGCAGAAAGGGAAACCCAACCTCTCCCCGCGCCAGGTGCACCTTTTTTTTTTTTTTTTTTTTTTTTTGGGGGGGGGGGTGGGGGTGGGGTGGGCGAGGTGAAGAAAAAAAAAAAAAAAAATTGGACCCACATTTTAAACAAAGTGAGCAGCAGCTTCTGGAATGTGCCCGAGAAGACAGACAGCCGAGGCGGCCGCGCGGGAGGGAGGTTTTTTCCTTCTGTTTTCTTCCCCCTCCGCCCGCCCTCCTCCCTCCCCGCTACCTGCCGGCCCGGTCCCAGCCGCAGGCCCCCCTGCCGCGGTGCGGCCCCGCCGCCGCCCGCCCAGGCACCGCCTCCGCGGCGGAGTCCGCGCCCGTGCGCGCCGCCGCGCTCAGCCCCCGGCGCTGCCGCCCGCCGGCCCGCGGCCCCCCGCAGCACGGTCGCCAACTCGGGGAAATGGCGAAATAGTCGGAATTAAGGGAGCAGGGGGGGCAATCCGACGAGCTGTGGTACCTCCTTGCAGCTAAGGCGGTGGTAGGTGGCTGCAGCGAGCGGCTCGGAGCTTGACCTCGATTTGTTTTTGGGACTGCAGGCAGGAGTGGCAAATCCGATGAGCTGAAAAAAATAAAAAGCAGGAGGATTTGGGGGTAAGTAAGAGGTTGGAGCCAAACTGACACTGGTTTGTTTGTTTGGGGGTTTTTTTTGCTTTTTTTTTTTTTTTTTTTTTTTTTTTTTTGGCGGCGGGGGATCTATGCAGAAGTATTGTCGAGTGGGGGATGCAATTAGATATGCATCGAAGCGCAAGCACTTCCCTAACTCTTAGCTGTATCCTCTTGATGCCCTCTCTACCACCAAAACGGCGAGAAGTTTGGCTTTGTTTTGTTTTTCCTCCTTGTTTAAATAAGTTTTAAAATACTGGCGTTCTTAGCGAAGCCGGCCGGCGGTGCACGGCGAGCCCCCGCTGCTTGCAGCCTCTCGCTTTACGCCGTTCAGATTTGGGGGCACACACACACACACACACACAACCCCCAGTGTAATACACCCCCAGACCCACACCCCCACACCCACGCACCCCGCGGGGCGTTTTGGCGCTGCGGGGCCGCGGCGGCGGGGGGCGGGCGGCGGGGCCATCCCGGCCGGGGAAGGGCCGCTCCGTGCGCGGGTTAAGAACGACCCCTGCAGTCACCGGGCGGAAAATCGCCTCGGCTCGCCGGGGACTGCAGAAACCCCGGCAGGGCTGGGGGGGGGCCGGCTGCTACGTGCTCCGCGCCGTGGAGGTGCGGGAGCATGCGGGGCGGGCGTGTATGTGTGGGGGGAGAGGGTGGGCGAATGCGTTGCAGCAGGTATTAATCTCTTTTCGCTCGTTTTGTAGCAGCAGGAGAGGAACCCCCCCCCCCCCTCTCCCTCCGCCGCCTCCTGCCCCCGGCATGCTGGCTCTGCCCCGCTGAGACGTGCAGAGTTTGGGGTTAACTTGCACCTGGCCGCCCTGGAATAGAGACTCTCCGGACCGGATCGGTTGGGGTTTGTTGTCTATGTCTTGTTGGGAAATCTGGTGGATTTTTTTCTCACTCGTGGAGGAAGAGCCCGGTGCTGGCAGTTGGCTTCGTGGTCTTTTTTGGAGGGCGAAGGAAGGGAAGGGATCTCGCTTGAGCTGTGCAGAGAGAGAGCTCGGACATGTGTTGTCAGCACATCTGGGGAATACAGTCTGCAAGTCCGAAAGGAAATTTGCTGGGATCGTTCAAACTGCGATATTGATCTTTGTTATTTTTTTTCGCCGAGGGATGCACTTGGCATGAGAATCGGAGGATGGAAATTGTTTGGGAGGTGCTTTTTCTTCTGCAAGCGAATTTCATCGTCTGCATTTCAGGTACGCAGCTAGCACAGAAAGGGCGGAAGGGGGGAGAAATACCGTACCGGGTTCCCAGGCTTCCTCTTAATCACGGACAAGAGGTACGGTTAAACCCAAATCAAAATAGTAGTGGAAAAATACATGAATGATGTATTGTGAGGGGGTCGTGACAGAAATCAACAAACATCAATTCACCCACCCCCCTTAATTCCAATACCTATTTAGTAATTCCAGTACATTGGTTGCAGTAAATAACCACAGTGTACTGATTAAGCAGATGCTTATAATTTCTAATGTACTTGATTGTGATAATTAATTGCAACATTGCAGTAATCCCAGAATTTCATAGCTCCTGAAGTTCTTAAACTTGTCTGATCTGTGGATTTTAAAAGGTTTGTGGTTCATCAGCAGAGATGTCATGTTCTGGTGCCACACTTCAGGGTCTGCAAAAGGAGGAATAACGCTGAAGAATGTGCCTCTGCTTTTAAAAGGAGCTTTACTGTGGTTGTGCTCTGAAAATTAATCTAAAAAAAAAAAAAAAAGCCCCATTCAAACAACTCTCTGGTGGCTGGGATTCCAGCTTTAGGCTTCTCACTTTAAGCTTGCAAAGATCTCTCTCCCCTCCAGTATGTAGAAGTTGGGTAATTTCAGTTGTCACCAGAGCTTGTCCAATTAATGAATAGGCACGGCTGGGTGTCTAGCGTAAAGGATTGGAACAATTTATTCTTGGGGAAAACACTCCCTTCTACTGCAGAAGCCCTGGCTGCCTTGTTAATTTGTCATGTCAGTCATGCTGGAATAATTATGTTTCAGAAAGCAGGAGTGGGGAGGTGGCCAGTTTTCTAGTTTGGGACACTCCAGGGAGCCCCATGGGGATCCAGGCTGCCTGTGTCTCCTCCTGTTCCACTTCTCTGCAGGATGCTTCTGCCCCCAAGTCATTGCGTAAGTCCGGAAATGGGAATGCAGCAACCCAGGCAAGGCACTGCTGAGAGGAGGTGGGGGGTCCCGGTGGACATCTCGGTGTCCAGCCTGGACGTGCGTAGGGAGAGGGAGCTCCAGAGCTCCCCTGGGACCATGCAGAGATGGGCCTGGGCCACCTCCCGCCGCAGCCCCCGGCCAGTAGCACCTGCAGCATCTCACCCTGGCAGTGCCTGCCCCCACCGCGCCTTCTGCAGCACTTCCTGACTGATCCTCCCTTACAGCCCTTGGACTGGGAACACACTAACATTTGGGGTGGCAGTGCCTATGTTCATTTGTATTGCCTGCTCCTGCCCCAAAACTTTGTTATGCTTGAGCAAATAGTGTTGCTGTCAGTCCACAGGGTACGTCAGCCCTTTTATCCCTATAGACTGGCACCATCTGCTACCAGGCACCCGGGTGACACTGGCAAAACCCCAGGCTGACCTTCCACTTGTGCCCATCGGTACCATCAGAATAATTCACTCTCTCACTCTTTAGAACAGCAAAACCTGCTGCCTCTTGTCATTTAAATCTCACACTTATCTATTTAGCTCAGTGTGATATGCCACCTGTCCAGTCCTCTTCAAATTAGGCACTTCTTAAAGTACCACAGTGAGAATGGAAAGATGAAGCTTCTCGCTTCCTTGGCTATTCTGACAGTAATATCCTGAGACGGAAAGAAGCTGTCCCATTCTGTGCGGGTCCTTATGCCACACATTTAGCTGCCAGTGTTTCCTTATCTCCCCCTCTTCTTTCCTCATCTTCAGACACGGGAACCCAGGCTTCTGAAACCAATAGTGGGATCAGTCCTGCAGGGGCTCTCGTTACTCTCCATCTCACTCTATCACAGAGAACAGACTGATAGACATTTCTGTTTTCTTTTTCTCCTTTTTCATTCTTTTTTGGGGGGGAATAAAGTAAATAAGTGAATGGTGGGATTCTTTTGCTGCATGGTTAAAGCTGTGGTTTCAAATAATTAATTTTAACCACATAGAGACTTGTGCATGCTTTAGGTTTTTTTTTTTTTCCTAAGGATTTTATTTTTTTCAGGAATCCTTAGTATTTCTCATCATGGTAAAAAGGATTAAGATCTGTAGATATCTGCCTGACACTAATGCACTAATGCTTTGTATCTTTCCTCTGTCATCCTTTTACACTATGTTTTGTAGCATATTACCTAGCTGGGATGTCTGGATAACAGTGTAAGTAAGAGAAGGTGTAATGAA
Organism: Tyto alba; assembly: GCF_018691265.1. Classification (NCBI taxonomy): domain Eukaryota; kingdom Metazoa; phylum Chordata; class Aves; order Strigiformes; family Tytonidae; genus Tyto; species Tyto alba. The sequence continues at coordinate 6,373,966 of NW_024881314.1, forward strand.
GCCTGTTACGGTTTCCCTCAACACTGGATTCCAGAAACTGTATTTTTAGCACTTCAGCACTGGTCATTCTTACAAAATCCACTAGTTGAGCACACTGCTGCAAATTACAGGAATGTGAATTAAAGAGTGTGGTAGTATTGTATTTTTCTTTTTTTTTTTTTTTTTTTCTTTCTTATTAAGTCAGTTGCTTCAGCAATGAAGATACAAGACTAGTCTTCGTGCATGGATCTTTCCTGAACATTAGCAAACACTTATTCAGTGTCTGTTTAAACCTGTGATGGCCTTCCTACTAATGCTGGTGGTTATTTGGACCAGGGCCTATTAAGGGCTGCTGTTCCAAGGGATGATGTCAGTCACTGTATTGAATAGACTATTATGTTAGTTTATCATTATTAGTAAACTTATTCATTAAACATGAGTTTGATCTTATGTTACATTATCTTCTACTATGTATTTACATGACATTTAAATATAAATTATGCTGAATGTAGCACTTATGCTATGTTTCTTATTTAAAATAAATTATGAAGTTATACAATTGGTTTTCTGCTGTCTCACATAAATTTTTGTGAGACTTAGTATGTGGAAAGTAATTTAATCTATTAAAAAGAGGCATATATATTTTCAAAATATTCTATACCTAACACTTTTTAGTAGTCAGTTACCTGTGTGTATGATAAATTGTTTGATTCGGAAGAAATGATACTGAAATTTAGGAATTATTTTTATTACCGGCCCTTGTGTTTGGGAAATAATTTATCTGTGAACTTTGTAAACTGAATAATTTTGTTTTCTTGTTACACTGAATTAAGACTTCTGCTACTTGAATTTGCTTGTTTGAAAGGAGAATCTAGTTTCTTTGTTCAGATGCAAATGAGAAATAAGAACAGATTGAAAGACCAAGAAAACAATTTCTATCCTTTAGAAAGAAATGAAAGCCATCTCTTTCCTTCAGAGTCACGGTGCATATTTATTTGAGTTACAGTCTCTGAGGAAAAATAGCCATGATTTGTGTTATAACTTTTGGGGTTTTGTTCCTTTTAATGATACTACAGCATAGAAGGAACACAGGGTAGTGGAAGTGAAGATGTCCTGTAGATATAATGCTGAAATAGGACCTCTCTGGTTGTTCCTTTGAAGATGCAGATAATCATGGCAAGGGGATTATGCTTGTTTCTATAGAAAGAGGATAATGGTTGTTGGTATGATGTCCAAAATTTCCTTCCTCAGTAAAAATACCACCAGAGATTAGCTGGCATCAGGGATCTCAGGTGGGATGTTGTTGATGCCACAATGGCTGCCACCTTTGCTTGCATAGTCACTTGTATAAACAGCAAACAATCTTTCTGTGATTCTGGATATTAACAATCAATTTCAAGAAAAAAAAAACAGGATGCTGTTTTCAAATCCTTGAAGGATATTTCATTTAAATAAGAAAATGCTACTGTCATGGGCATTGATTAAGGAGGTTTCTAGGTACATTTTCTGTTAATCCATCAACAGAATGACTTATAAAACCTGCATGTTCAACATCTTTGTGGTTTCCTATGAATTAATATATTGCCTATTATTGTTTTGGCTTGTGGGAACTAATATGGATGAAATTCACGCAATCCTTACAGCTCTCATTATCTGGAAGTATTTTCATCCTTTGCTGTCATCCTCAAGTCACGTAGGGGCAGATCCCTTTTATGATGTAACTTCTTTGGCTTGTTTGGCAACACATAGGGATCATAAATCATGTATCATGAACAACTAAGATGATATAAAAAAAATCCTGTCTATCAAGGAATTTCACTGTGTATTGAACATCTGATGTAGGATCTCCTGGCATTGAAGGCTAGGTGTGTATTTGGAGCACAGTTGCACTTAATTTTCTGTCTCGCTGCTTCTGTGGTCTCTGAGCAGTTATCACCTGGCATAACACAGAGTTGTCCTACAGGAACTCTAAATTATGCCAGGGCTTGAATTAGCTGTTGAATGATGATCTACAAGGTCTGATAACTCTTCTTCATTTAGCATTGTACAACCTGAGATAATTCACTCTAAAGTAGTCTTGTAGAAGAGAAGAATATCAAGGCTCTGATGTCCATTAGTAACTAAAGTTCATTGCTGTGTTTGCACAAAAATGTTGAAACCAAGTTAATTATTCTCAAATAGGGTCACAGAAATAGCTTTTTCTGACACTTTAAAATATGAAATGTAATATCCTAGGGGAAGGAATTATTCATAGCACATATATATATACATATGGAAAAAGGTAATCACTAGGTATATAGGAAGGTGTATCGTGCAGCCTGGTGCCTCTGGTAGCTAAGAGCTTTTGGCACCCAATCCATTATAGTATTCTTTGCTGCTTTGTCCCATCTCCACAGCTTCATGTGTGTGGGCAAACCTTCATGCCTGCATAGAGTTTGTTGATGTTACTGAAAATCCACGTGGATTCAATCCTCCTGCTCACATTCAAACACAGGATGGAGGCCATATGTTGGATCCAAAGCCTCTCAGTTCCTTAGCACTTGAATGCTTTCTCACTTCAGAGATGTTGCCGCCTTTTCAAAAGGTGTGAAGATGTTTCTGCTTTAAAATTCTATGGAAATAGCCTTGTAGTCTCCTATAAATGTCTGCTTTACTTTTTTGTGTGTCCTGTATTTTTCATCATTCTATTTTTATTGTTGGTTTTACAGCTAGAGCATGACCAGTTAGGTGCTAAAGTGCCAAAACAACACACATATTTTTAGCTTATGTAAAGGTAGTAGAAGCAAACGTTTATGAATAGTTTTGCACATATTATGCTGAGCTATTTTCCATCCAATAAACTGACAGAAAGAAACTGGTAATTGCCGCTGTTCTTTTCCAAATCTCAGTGATGAAGATACCCAGTTTTCAAAGGGACCTCTTTGCCTTGTTGTGTTGCCTCATTGTTAATCAACTGAACTAGATACCAAGACTCCAAGACAAAATTACTAAAAACAGCAATAAAACCCCAACTCAAATAAGCACTCTCAATTTTAGGGTATTTCTGAAGTCTGTAAGATACAACTGATGTCACAGAGAAGTTTTGCCCTCGATATTCTTGAAAAGGTTTCAGTTTTTAAATCTACAACAACTAGATTTTAAATTCAGCAGGGATTGAAATGGCTTTCTATTTGCATTATGAATATTCATTGTATACCAATGAACAAGGAATTCCTGCTTACCCTAAAAGGCTGTTTTGTTTATTTGTTGCTATTGGTCAAAGTATCACTTTCTTTCCTGGTTGAAAGGTTGTAATTTTGCTGAGGAGAGAGCTGCTGTTTTCATCGTTACTGATTGTTTATGGCTAAACTTAACAGGCAAAGACTGAAGTGGATGATTGGCCCATCTGGGCTGTTAATAGAAGACTATATAAAACTGTTTTATCATTATCTCATTACCAGCTCAAGCAGCAGACAAAACTAGATGACAGTTAGTTATGGACAACACTGACATACTGTGATAAGTGTTATTTTGCTCCTATCTTGTTTTTATCTTAACTATACATCATGTTGGAAGGAATAGAAAATAGGAATCAAATTTTAAATGACTTGTTTAGAGCCAGTACTCTGTAGTGTGGCTGCATTTCCATCGTAGCGCCATCAGCAAGTGTAAAAGTGCCTGTCCACTTTATATCTCTCAACTGAAGAATATCAGTTAGCAAAAGAAATTCCATTGTGATAGATAAATTGAAATATTAATGGTAAATAAATAGGAAATAAATTTTTTAAAAGTGTAATAATCTGGCACTTAGGAGAATTTGCAGCCGAACCTGTTTAAAGTTGAATTCATAGTAGAGTATTTTATTGCTGGTTTAACCATTGATGGTTAAAAAGCTGTTAAGGGTCTTGTAATGGAATTTCTTGAAGATAAAATAGCAAGTTATTATTGTCATAAAAATAGCAGACTGAAACATTTTAGACCTATATTCTGTGCAGTATAGTAGGCTTTCTGGTGATGTAGACAAGTACTGGGTGCCTCATAGGCACATAGGTGCCCATAAGTGTAAACTTCTTATTTGTCAATATGGGAAACATTTTCATGCAGTGCTTAGCAGTTGACAGATGAGGTAAGAAGGCATAAGGAAACCTATATTTACACCCATCTTAAAAGACCTTGGAACTCCGAGAATGTTATAAATGGCTTTAGCGTTAATGAGATTTGGGCCTTAAAAATTGCAAAAACTTAAAGCTTGTCAATAAGAAAAGCTTTAGATGTCAGGTCTCTCTGTTCCTGTGGAGTGCCAGGTACAGCCTATCCAGGATTACAGCCCTAAAATATTTAACTTTCTTTTATGCATCTTGAGAAATCGAAGGTGATCAGTTCCTGCATACATAGCATACTGAAAGCAATGGTCAGACCTAAAGAAAGTAAGTGCTTTCATTGTTTCATGTATTCTTCCATATGAAAACATTTCTGGTTTAAATTAATGGATCTGTAACATTTGTATTTCTGAAGTAAAATTAGAATTAAACGTAAATGCCTCACATTTTAATCTTCTGTAATATTATTGCCAGGAAAATATCACAGTAGCTGTAATTCATAAATAACTAATTAGAATGTACTTTTTTGACAAGACACTGAAATAAGTATAGAGATAATATCCACAATGTTATCTGTTCATTTTGACATTCCTTCTTCTTCCCTTTATCATTAGTGCTTAACTTGATCAAACTCTGAATACTGTATGTTTGTCATCCGGCTTTGAAGTATGGAACAGATAGAGTTGTGCACTGCCTAGTGCAAAGTGGCTTCTAAGCACATGCATGGAGGAGGAAACTAAGCAACGTTATCCCTTTTTTCCCTCTAAATGTGTTGACATCTCTAGCTTTTGGAAGTAGCGTTTGAGTAGATGGATTTAGAGGGAAACATGGTTTCTGAAAAATCATCTTCTTGTCAGTTTTGTGGGTTGTTTCCAATTTAAGTTCTTTCCTACTGTTAGCTACTATAACGCCCTGTTCTGCTTCAAGAATAGTCATCAGAATGGAGTTTTTCTGTTATGCCATGGGTAGAAAGACTAGCACAGCAGGACTGCTACAGAATTTGCCTTATTAATGCTAAAAGATAATGAGTAATAGAGAAAAATATTTCAGTATATGTGACGATGGATTTGAAGTGATGTTGGAATGACCATGTCCTCTAGCAAATCCTGCCTGATAGCTGGACTCCTGGCAGGATTGTGGATGGATAACTGAAGGAGCAGGTCTGGAGGGATTGCTACTACGACAATTAAATTTTGTTTGTCAGTATGATGTACTTGGGCCTCTAGAAAGAACATTAATTTGTGTTTGCCATCATGGCAGAGAAAAGAAACTCTAGGAAAAGGGTAGTGCTGAAGATTTGTGCTTGCTGGCAGAAAAGGATAACAATACTTTAGTAGTGTCCCCTGAAAGTGAAATGTTATGGAAAATGAGTGATTTGTTCAAATACAGGTGGAACCATGTCTGTAGAGGCCATACCATTTGCAGTTGAGTTGTGTTACTTCCCATGTGGGAAGGTGCAGCTATGGAAGGGAAGAGCGGCTGCTGCTGGGAAGAAAAGGTGTTTGAATGACCTTATGCTGGTCCTAATCCTGCTGTTTGGGAGTGTGTGAAAAGAGACTGACAGGAGGTTTTTCTGAATGGGATTGTGCAGTCTGGATTTTTCTAAGAATGAAAGTTATGAATGAGAAGAGCTTTGCATTATATTTCAGTGAAAAAGAAGGAAAAAAAAAGATAGAATTTTGGTGGCAGAGCTTGGGAGAGTTTCAGGGGGGCATACAGTATTGGCCACACTTCCACAGATGGAGAAACTGAGGCAAAATGTCATGTGAAAGGTCACCCAACAGCAATTTAAATAATTACGGTCCATTTTCACTCTCATTTCTGCTTTGCAACATTAGGATTACTCCTACACTATGTTTCTGGTTAGGGTATGACACTGAACCACCTCCCTGAGCCAGTTAACCACCTTGCTGAAATGAGGGAGCATGAGGCCTCCACGGTGCCAGGGTCAGGAGGGAAGGCGGTCAGATGCCCTGGGATGAACCCACAGGCTCTGCAGCTTTGTCCCCCATTCCCAGGGTCCAGCGGCTTGGTCCATCAGCTCTGATTCTGCACAGCTGAGTAGCCGTGGGTCAGGCTGTGGAGAGACCTGTGAGAAGCCATGTCTGGTGCCCCAGTGGCTCTGAGCTGCCTTTAACCTCAGCCCCTCGCCTGCCCTCAGCTCTGTGCCCTGCTGCTCCTCGCCTCACCTCGCTGACGGGACTCACCGGCTTGCCCACGGACCTGCCTCCTCGCCGGGGTCGTGTTTCCTCACCACAGCCATGCCTGGTGATGGCAGGAGGGTGGCTGGCCTGCATGGCATTCCCTGCTCCTCATGTCAGAGGACTGTGGAGTAGAAGCTGTGCCCCACAGGGAGGTGACTGCCCCTGTGGCACTGCCTGCCCTTGCAAACTCCTGGAAACATCTGAAAAACCTGGTAGGCTGGCCCCAAGAAACATAAAACAACCGTTCTTAAACATCTAGAACTTGAAGCCCAGCTGAGCAGTGAGTTTGTGGTTATTTCTGCTCCCTTGCCTCTTGACTTCGTGCAGTTTGCTTCAGCTAGATTTATCCTCGGTGTTTAAACTTGTGTGGCTTCCCTGGGAGTGAAGGGTCACAGAGTGGGACCTGCTGTGTCCTCTCAGAGGCTGGATCCCTCCTTCTTTCTCTGTCAGTGTATTACAAAGTATTTTTTCTCTTCATAGTAGTATCAGTGAAGTTACTGTGAGGTATAATTATGATATATTTAAGAATTATATCAATTAGGGTTTAGCTTAAATTGGTTTCCAGGAGATTGTGTGATATTAAGATAAAATTCAGATCTACACAAGGTTTCTTCATAAACATGTGTTATTTAAATTCTGCTTAAATTATTGACGTTCATTCTGTTGGCCTCTTTATGTGTTTGTTGTGACTATGAGTAATGAATCGGTTCCTCAAAGTGCAGCACTTTTCCTCATCCACTCGGTGCAGGTGTAGGTGACAACAGAAAGTTAAGGGCCCCAGAGGTTTTGGCCCTAAAGTTTCTCTTTGAAATTTGCTCTCAGCAGACCCAGAGGTTCCTTTATGTACTGATGCAGTTGTTGGATATGCTATGTACAAATATGTGAATTTATTTCAGGGAGTGAAATCCTCACCCCAGGGCATTTCTCCCATGATGTCTGGTAACTCCCACTTTTTATTTGCCAGTATATTTACCTGGCTTCACCGTTTGTGTTTTCTTGTTTTTCTTTTTCTTTTTTTATTCACATTCATATTTATAAGCAGTATCTTATTGTTATAGTATTTATTTTTTTGTGTCTGCTGGAAAACAAAGTAATCTACAAGGACTCCACAGTTTCCTCTCATATTCCCAGATGATCCTGAGGGTACTATGTGGCAGTTAGTAATTGCAGGTGGGATTTAAAGTTATCTGCAGATGCATAATTTTTGTCTTCAGTAGCCCCCCTGGCACTCTCTCCAAGTTGTTACCAATTCATCTTTGCCAGTCTGTAATTGTGCCTTTGCTCTGGAGTCACAGGTATTTAGCTCACTGTGGAACAGGATGCAAAATAGAGTAATAAATAATATGATTTATATTTATTAGGTAGCATAAGTATGTTTTCATACTTCCAAGCTAAAAACTTAGTCATCCTCTTTAGATTTTATTGTGATACATTAATACACAGATTCAGCAAAATGCAAAACTTGAGACGTGCTTAAGTGTTTTGCTGTATCTGAGTCTTAATATGTAATTGTATAAAACAACTTAGATTAAGGATGGGCTGAAGTGCTTTGCTGAAGCAAGGAGCAGCAGTGGTATACTAAATGAATAATACATATTCTTTGGAAAAGCCCAGCTAAGATGAGAAGAAATTTTTGTAATCTCTGATTAAATTATACAGTTCTGTAGAAAAGAGTTTTTTATCCAGGTAAAATTATATCAGTTCTTTGTGTGGTAAAGTGAAGATACGGACTTTTCTAGTATGACTAACATAACAAGAGAAACTGTACCATCAGAATTAAAATAATTTGGATTCTTTATTATTTTGCACGCTATGGTTGCCCTGAATGAAACAGACACCATTTTTCACAATAGTAAACAGATTTCCCCTGGAGTCTGGTAAACAAAACCAAAAACCTAAGAAGTGAAATAACAAGAGATGAGTGGTAATACACAATACATTTCATGTGTGAATTTCTGTTCCACTTCTTTTCCAGCACAAATTTTAATTTTATTTTGATCAGAAGTCCATACTGATATAAAGAAGGCATCCTGCGTACAGGCCTGGGCTGTGGGGCTGCGTGGTGTGACTGGTGGAGGGACAGGGGACAGTGGCACAGCCCTGTTGTGTGGTGAGGGAAGACCCACTCTACCAGGTGGTGCCAACAGTGGTGCTTGGGAAACCTCATGTCAGTTTTGTGCAAACAGCTAGCACAGTCTAGATTGCATAAGCAGAGTTCAGTCAGACTGATACAGGAAACTTCTTGTGGAGAACATAAAAATACTCGAGGTACTGTCTACCCCTCTGAGACGAATACAAGCCAAACATGTCCTCTCTACTGCTGAGAGAAGGTGATAGCATATTCAGTATGTATCAGTAGAAAATTTCCTCACGATTTAAATGAGGTAAGGCTTCATATATTATGAATAAATTTCCCATGAGCAGAAAAGTTTTTATAAATATCGCACTATTTATAAAAATGTCTGGACAAAGCTCTACATTACATTTACATCATATTTATGTATTTGGGCTATATGTACGAAAGGGCACACAGCCTGCAGACTTTCTCCTTTCTGTCCTCCAGATGTTGTCTTGCTTTGGTTCTACTTGATACTTCACAAACAGCAGCAAATAACTCTTATAACTCATGCTTGTAACTTTTCCATTTTTAGTTCCTTACTCTGTGTAGCTAGGACCTTCTGTGTCTGCTGTGGTTTTATGTTTTAAAATACTTACTTTGCAGTAATAAAAGAGCTTATCTGACAAGGTAGTCAGCATCTTCCTGTTAATGGTCCTGAAAAAGAACCTGTGTCTCAGATTTCAGACTACAGCAGTAACAGTTGAATTTAAATCCTTTTTGAAATGTCTCCCTTTAAATGGCTTCTTTACTAATACCCTGATAACTGTTGTGAAGGACCAAATGATGAAGTGTGTCTTGATCACATTACTGGACACCTCAGAATTTATTTGTCACTGAATACTTTAGAACTTAAAATCTTTGAAATAGAGCATTCGTATGCATAAAAACAGAGTATATGACTCTTGCATTATATTTAAAACTCTTAAGTGTTTTGGATATAACTTTCACTGATATTATGTAAACTGTACAGAAATAATCTCCTGGCATTTGCTTGGAATGACAGTCATCAATTCCTACACGTTTATTTAAAATCTTATGTAGAAACAAAAAAAGTATTTGTTTTACACGTTTGTTTTGGATACTTTTCCGGGGGAAAAAAAGCAAGCTTTGCTAATATAGGCAGAAATAAAGTGTAAAATAAAATCTTCAAATTGGCTCCTAGTTCACGGAGGTAGTGTGCAGTGGAATTACCCTGCCAAAAATGTTGGCATTAAGTTTAGTGAAGTATTAAGCAGAAGTCTCTGGGTAAATAGTCCCATTAGAAACATACTGTGACCTCTGCTGCTGGAATTCAGGTATGTGAGAGATCCGTGCTTTGGAGCTTTACTAGTCATGTGGTCAGAATGATTTTCAATCACTTTGGTCATTGCTGGATTAAAATCGAGGCTGCAGAGATTAATGGTCTGTTGTTACTAATCCACTAAACCTCTGTTCTTAGAGCTTTTAAATTGACTGAACCTATAGATTGTTAAGTTACTGAGAGATATGGATTTATAATAGTTTTAACTATCTTTCTTGATGTTTGGTGTTAGCAGTATCCTATTACTTATTGCTCTTTGAGGAAGTGATCTTGGAGGTTCTTGTATGGAAGTGAACTTTGTATTTTTTATTTATACTATTCTATAATTTAGTAAAAGTGTGTATCATTTTAAATTACTGTGGATGAAGAAAGCTTTACTATGTTTAGATATGAGCTGGCATTAGTAGAAGCTCAAATAAGAACAACAGAAATGAAATCCTGTTTTGACTTCTTTGCTATAAATGGTGGCCACTGTCCCTGATGTTCAAAACAGTCTGTCTGCTATTAACAGTGGTCGTTGTCCCCTCAAGTGGGTTTTGCTGACATTTGAAGATGTAGCTAAAAGCAAAATGGCTGCTCAAGCTTTTGGAAAATTATTTTTTCTGAACTAGCACAGTGTTTGGAGTATCAGAGCTATTCCCAGACATCTAGCACAGTTAGACATAATTTCAGTACTTAATTTCTGTGCAGGTGTAAGAAGTTTTTCCCAGGTGAAAAACAATGCACAAAAAAAAAAAAAAAAATCCCAAAATAAAAAACACCACCAAAAAACCCCCTAGAAAAACAGAGGAAAGAAATGAAGAAACAGTTCATCCATCTGCTCAGGCATGAGGAAGCTTTGGGCACAGAGTGTAGTGGTTTGGATTTTAGCACGCATGTGTAAACAAGATGCATAAAGAAAGTTTTAACAGGTCTCCATCAGTACAGTATGGGAGAGACAGGAGATAGGGGAGAGGGAGTATCATGTGGAAGACATCAGACAGTGACTGTGGCTGGGAGAGTTCTGGGGGCATTTAATCTGAGCTGATAGCTTTGTATTAGTCAAGAAGAGGGAGTGAGCCTCTCACATATGTGTATTGGGCCCTGTTTCCCACATCTGTGCTTAAAGTTGCAAATTGAAATTGCTTTGGCTTTCAGGTGTTTGTAATTTTGTGAGACACTCCGTTTTAAAGTGTAATTAAAAGAAGAGTTTGATTGTGAGTTATAGAAGAATGTAAAATACATTCTTTTAAAAATTATTTCTTTTGATGAAAGGAGTCAAGGACCTGGTGCCTGCCAGATTGGTGTGGACATATGCAATGTCTACATGACATACAGGAGAAATTGGTTTTGATTGAATAAATAATGACAACAGTGTAGCTGTAAACAACTAGGTTTTGATGTTTGTTTAAACTGTAATGTGACTACCTCTTTAATAGAAAGCATGAATTATCATCCAATTATATCTTGTTCTGAATGTGGTTTTGTTTCCTATCACTATATGTGGAAAACAAGCAGAAATTTTTTTCATGTTCACGGCAGAAGATGCGGAAAAATCTTAGGAAAGTATACTTTTGCATTTTAACTCCACTTACATTAATCTGCTTGGGAAAGGGGAGCAAGCTGTATTTGTAATTTATATAAATTAATAATCCATTAAAATAATTGAAAAATACTGCATTTCTGATTTAAAGGGTCAGTATGTAATAAAATTTTATTATTTTTATATTACTGCAAATGTATTGTACATGATTATACTAACATACAGCAAGGTAACGTGGCTTTAATTTTATAATTGACTTAAACTGTCAGGGAATTGTAGTAATTAAAATAAACCTTTTATTTCATCCAACCATCTCTGTTTCTGAACCCTGGTGACTTGGCTTATTCTTTTGCCTTCTGGTTACCTCAGTAATAGTATGTCTTGATTAAGGACTGTAAAGATCTTTTACATCTGTTCTTGTCACAAAGCTATGTAGGATAACAAAGGCTGAAGATACCTCATCATGCAAACTATGGACCACCAGTTATTTCTTTCCCTCCAGATTTAATATTGTGTTCAATTAAAACTGGGACTATAGAAGTAAACTCAAAGCATTTAAATGTATTTTTGGCAATTTCTCAAACCTCTCTTGAGGAAGAAGAAAATATTAATGTAAGACTGAAATGTATATGACTGGATGAAAAAGAGGAAGTTATTGTCCTGCCAGCTATCAGGAAATACAGTCCTTATCCTATAGGGAATCAGAGTTCAGCATCTAAGTGAAAATAATCACACTTACTGAGGTCAGTAGATCAATGAGAACCTTTATTGTGAAACTGAAATGAAAAAATGACCTCTTTTTTATTTATGATAAAAATACTTGATACCAGCTAAACACAAGTCCTGTCCTCAGGTCATGTTCTATAGAAGACTAATTTGTAAGAACTAGACACCAACGAAACTTGCAACATAAGAGAGTTAATGTTTGCAGCTTCATAGACAGGCTTTGAAGCTTCACCTGCATGTTGAAAGTGATTTAGACCTGGGTCTAAATTATAGGCCCACGGTAGGGTGGAAAACAATACCCTGATCTTTAGCTAGCACTTAGACTAGCCACTGAGCAGCCCTGCTTACCTAAGCAGGTTCACACTGCAAACAAATGAAGCATTTGTTGAGTGGAGAGACACCAGGTAGTTTCTCTGTACCCTTGTAATGCATTTGTGACTGCCTACTGAATGACTTCACAAAGTCAAGTTGAATTGCCTGAGCTAGTAGCTGAAAATGTATTGTGCTGTCAGACTTCGTTTTCTCTGTTTAGACACTTTAGGGACCAGGGGCTTGACTGTCCTCTGTCTGGCATCCAAAGTATTTATTTATAACCCTGTTGAGTAAGTGAGAAATACTACTCTATTAGAATGATAGCAGTTTCTACCCCTTGGCTTAAGTGTAAACTAACAAGTAGCCAGATCCTGTATTTATGTAAACCAGTGTAACTCAAAAGATCTGTTCTAGTTTGTTAGTGAAAGAAGCTAGCCCAGACCATGTGTACTGAGGATCAGGTCCTGGGATGTGACATTTTGATGTGGTTGGCTTTTGATCAGAAGTAATATGCCCACTAACTCTGTTAAGCTGAATGTTTATTGCATGGTTCTAATCCCAGAATCCAAGTTTAAGACTGACTCAAATATTTTAACAGTTGCAAAATAAACATGTAGTCTGCTCATTTTTGGGGATCTGTTTTTACAGCAATCATACACAGAGAACCCTATTATTGATGGTCCATTTTTTAAAAGCTTCTGCCATCTCTTGCACTCTTGGTATTACTGTTTTTTTCTCAGTTGCTTTTAAAAGCAATATTAACAGATGGTAGGCATTGCTCATTAAATCTGCATCTACACCTCTCAAAGGACTGCAAAGATGTTGGGAAACAGACCATGTTACTGCAGTAAGCGCTTAGAAGCTTGGAACTTATTGTGCTATTCATGAGCGGTTTTCACTGTCATTGTGTTTTGAGTGCTATAGTAGCAGAGTTACAGGTACATTGGTGAAATATTTCTAATTTAGCCGAGTCCAGGTATGTGCCACTTTCTCACAGATTGGGTAAAATGTCTGTGTTTTTCATACTTGCTGTATTTGTGTGTTGGTAGTATCATAATCAACAGCTCTTCCCTTTTATAATGTCTTAATGCTGGACATTAAACCTATATATCTGTAACACTTCATTTCCCACCTCCATTTACATGTGTCACCTAAGATACCTTTGCTTTTCCTTCAGACCACTTTCTCTGTAATATGTAGTACTTCTTTTTGTCCTGTCTGCAGTGATGACAGTCTTTAAATAGACTAGATCTACAGATGTTACTTTTAGGCTTTCTCAGCTTGAATGTACCTTTGTCTGAAGAGGCAGTGCTTTGTTGTGCAAGTCGAAAGGGCATTGTGCCAGTGTGGAATTCACTTTCTGTATGTTTCAAATTGGTGGTGAGAGATGCAGAAATCCAACTAGCAGATAAGAATTCTCATTTTGGCTTCTTTATTACTCTGATTTGGAACTGATGGGATCTCGTTAGCAATTCCAAACACATCAATATAGCCAGAAATAGGGCGCTCCCATCTTGTTTCTCTTAAGCTTTTCTTTTCTTTAGTAAAGTGTTGGATCAGAAAGGTTAAGTTGTTGTTGATTCCAGGTAGGATTTAGTTCAAGTTTCTTTCATAGTTGACCTATTCATATCCCTGTTAGGGAAAAGGAAACTAAAAAGTGGATATTACATAAAGTGGAAATGAGATCTACCTCTACTGGTTTTACAGAAAGAAACACTTCAACCCTTCTGTGTTAGAGCTGGTCTAAATGGGCACAGCGAGGAGTGGAAATTCAGTAATGTCTCCTAATATTTTGTATTTGTGTATTGATTTTCTGTTGTCTAGTGATATTTCATGGTCTAAAAGCGAAGTCTAAATAAAAAATGATTTTAAATAAATCAGTTTCAGTAAATGGCTGTATAGGCATTCCTAAAATGAAATTAACCTGATTTGTATTAATTTAGACTGTTTATCTGGAAGAGGCTAAGTTGAACCTAGTAAACCCAGTTTAAATTTATCCAATACAATGTTTGAGCATAGACAAGAAGAGTGCCTGCTTTACATCTACATTTTTTTCCCCTGTGATTTACAAGAGGCAAATACTATACTCATGGAGATTTGCAAAATGAAGGTGCCATGTAAAATAGCATCAAGAAAATAAGAGATTTTTTAAAAGTTCCCAACTTAAGAAAATTAAATGAATGGGACAAGAGTAGGACAAAATGCTCTTTCATGTACAATTAATAGACATGGTATTCCTAAGCATGAAACATGTCATTGTGGTAATAATTATCAACGTGCCAGTGATCCTGTATTTGTCAGTAGCACAGTAGGACTGATCCTGATCTATAAAGATGCAAGACAGTAAATTTATCAGCAGTCCATAATTTAAAGTGGTACAAATGAGAACTGAAGCTCCTTCACTGAGTACTGGAAGTCTTAAACTGTGCTTAATTCTTCTATGAGTCTTGCTTCCGATCCCATTAAAACTGCTGAAGATTTCGCCACTAACTTTTACTCTACCAAACTTGTACTGCAGTGACTTTCACCTAAGATATTTCAAATTTTAGGCAGTTTGAGGTCATTTGCTTTCTTTCCTGAGGATAATTTCCTTTTCCTCTTCACCCTCTGTCATTGCTTGCACCCATTTCTTAGTTTTGAGTTAGGAGAAAGGACAGGAGTAGACCAGTAAAGGGGATAAAAAGTATTTGGTTGTGAATAGTGGAATAAAAGAAGAGGGGAGGAATAGATAAAGGAATGAGGATATAGACTAACAGGGAGGATGCTGGCAATGGAAGGTAGCACTGAGATTCGGTGTTTTATAGTGCACTTTGCCTGAAACAGATGAGAAGGAGCATTGATGACAATCTACTTTCCTAATTGCGTTTGGGTTTAGTCCTGAACAAATAAGAGTTGGTAGCTTCCATAGGCAAAAGACAACCTTTTTGTCTGAAGATACATATATAGATAGCTTGACTGTTCAGTCATCAAATCCTGATTTTTTTTTTTTTTTAAACCTTAACTTAGAGCACAAAACCTGTCAGAATCCTTGAAGACAAAATTGTTAATAACTTAAATGCTGAAGTTCTTCACTCCATAGCTGTTGACCTTTGAGGAGTCTGACTGTTTACTGAGATTATTTCATTAGTATTTGCACATTGACTTCCTGCCAAAAAGTCAATCTGCTTTTCTTTTGCACGGTTTTGTTATTTTGAAGGTCTTCAGCTGTGGAATAAGATCTACTATGTAACAAAGAACTGGCAGAGTTGGAAGCTTTACAGTAAAAACCTTCCCAGGTTAAACTCGTGATGCTGAAATATTATGTGTTTTATGTGGCCTCCTTTCCCTTGTGCCTTACACAGCTGTTCCTGAAGAAGGGCAACAGTTAGTTTTAGTTCCCACTGCCCCCAAGAAAATGCTCTACTTGTTATTTACAGGACGGAATTTATACATCATTTGAACTCAGGACTCAGATTTTGCTTTCATTCTTTTATCAGCCTCAAAACAGTTTTTAAAAATTAAGTTTATGATGAGCTTAATGATCTCTCTCATAGAGTTGATTAGTTATGATGTAAATGACAATATGGGTCTCATATCATGTTTAGGCGCTAAGCATTTCTGCATTGTTGAAGACACTTATACAAACTGTCTAAAATAACATGTAGATGTCACAATGAAAAAAGCATGAGGAAAGGCTATATCAGAAAGGGCTGACTCGAAAGCAGATTAACTCCCAGTGGCCACCAGGAAAATGTCAGTTACTTTCTAATGCAGGATTATAAAGGAGGCAGATGGATGTACACCATCTCTTCTTTTTTCTCTTCTTTCCCTAATTTCCTCCCCAAAAGGAGAGGACGGTCAAAATGTCACCTGGCAAAGCTTCGTGGAGCCAGCAGCTTTCTATAGGCAGTTAAAGATATCTGAACTATGAATGTCCTATTTATTGAGCCTACAGGGCTGAGATCAAATTTTGTATGATAGAAGGAAATTGATGAGCCTGTCAAATACTTAGAGCCTGAAGGATGAAGGTATGTTTTATACCTTATCATTAGACTTTGAGTTCCATCCTTTCATATACTGGCAGGGCCTGCATTTTGCAAGGGATGGACTAAATTACTTCTCATGTTCCAGTCCAGTGGAGTAAACAAACAGCTACATTCTGCAAATGTTGCAGATTCAGGCTCAGTTTCAAGGAGAGCCCAATTAGAATCATATGAAGGCAGCCTGGCCTGTGTTCCTGGGGTAGGGCATGCATGACTGTAGGTATTTATCTAGTGCCTGACAGGATGGAGCTCTCCTCCTAATTGGAGCTCTTGGATGCTACTTCAACCTAAATGATATTGTGTACTGTAAGTCAGCACAGCTCCACTGATCTTGCTAAATATACATTTGATTTGCAGTAGCTGTAGGTTGTCTCTTCCTAGAGATGAGAGCTGTGGGCCTTATTTTGCTCTGCAGGTAGTAAGGGAACTCAAAGCAAGTGTGAGAAGGCATTATTATTCTCAGTTACTCCCAGGTTAATACAGTGGAACCTCTGGCTCAGGAGATTCCTAAACCTCTAGCTGTAACGTCTGGAAGGTTTTAGATGAGGGATCTCTCTTTGCTGCCTATTTCTGTGTTCTTTTTTTCCAGCATTTTTGCTCCTGACTGTTTCTGCAGACCAACAGTTCCCAAACTTGTTTGCCCTTGCATCCAGGGAATGGGATAATGGGGGATGGAGCAGCTCTGAAAATCCTTTGCCAGAGAAGAGAGGAGGGTGTAAAAGATCTGGAACAAGAGGTGTCCATGGATGTTAGGAGCTCAGAGCTCTACCACTGCTTCACAGTCTTCCCTTACTGGTATTGCTTGCTTTTAGGACCTTTGCTAAAAAGCACGGGATCAGCTCAGTACCTGTGGCCCTGGGCTCTGTCCTTGCTGAGTGCAGTGCTCACCCCTTTCCTCAAATTTCTTTTTACGGCTGCAACTGCTGGTCCAGGTACTCGCTTCCACAGAGATATGCCCTCTCCTACTCCCAGAAGCTCTTCAGTAACCCACTTGTAAAGGAAGCTCTCATGTCTCATCTACTGGGTTCTTCCCAAGTTGTTTGATCTGATCTGTTGTTGTATTTTCATATAAATTACATTTACATTTATTATGGTTGCAAATATTATGCAATTTGTACACAGATGTATATCACATCACACACATACATATATTTGCATATATAAGTGTGATAAAAATAGAGTCAGCATCTGAGAGAAACAGATTTCCTTGATAAGGTTAAAATAAGTTACAAAGCCTACATCTTTATCAAATTAAGTGCTTTGGGCTGGATTTTAGTGTCTGCTATAACTGGGACTGACTGGCTGGGCGAAGACAGCTGTGCAAGGTGCTGGGGTGGGGAGACAGGCAGACGGTGCGGAGGAGATTGCGCTTCAGTGAGGTGCTGTGGAATGATGGAGGCAGGGAGAAGGAGAGGAGAAAATTAGGTCTGAGAGCCAGGTAGGTATGGGGAAAAGAGAGGAAAGACCTAACCTTGTAATCACTTTGGTAGATACAAGAATTATATCACTTAGTAAAATTTTTTTTCAGCTTTATTAAAAAATAAGAGTAGGGGTGAGGCAAGTGAGGAATTCATACGCACTCACAATCTAAAGTTATCTTAACACTTTAGCAATACCAGAAATATGATTGCCTGTGCAAGAGTTGTGTGGGGAAAGACTGATTTAGCACGTTCTCATTTAATGGCAGAGGTTGTGGGACACAGTGAGTGAAGAAGGGGATTGCAGGAAGAAGATTGTCACAAACGAATTTAAGGCTTCTCTAGAGAATAGAATTTTATCACTGTCTCTGCCAGAATTTGTGTTGCTTGGCAACACACTTTAATCAAACTTTTCAAGCGTGGTCACTAATTGTATGTTTCTTGTTTCCCTTGAGGTCTGATTTGCAGAAGTGCTGAGCAGTTACAGCTAAAACAGGTCAATGGGAGAAATGTTTTGTATGTATCAAGTACTCTGCAAGGCTAAGTACTGTCTGTACACTAGGGTTACAAATTGGCTAATAAAAGCTAGAGAATATCTTTCTCTGATGCTGGCATTCATTTGCACATTTGTAGAAAAGGGGCACCACCTTTTGCTGTCTGCACAGAAGGGTGCAATGCCCAGAGATACAGCTTTGTAATGACAGCAGTCCTCTTGTCTACTGTGGCTTAGACTGAAGTTTGGAAACCTTCTCCTTTCTAAAGTCTGGACAGGTCTTTTTGATATTTTTTTGGGGGGAAAGAGTAAACATTTAAATTAAATTAACCTTATTTTTGTCATAAGGTAATGCTAATGTGACTGTGGGCCACACGTAATGAGGTCACTGGCTTCATGCAGCCCCTAAAGTGCTTCTTAATCTGTGCATTGATGATCATAGACCATCTAACCCTCCTCATGCATGGAAGACTATTGAAGAGTTTCTATATTAGCCTCTTCTAAAAGGATACAAGTTGTGTAGGAGGTAAGTAAAACATGTCGTGTTTTAATCCATTAGGATTGACTGTGGTTCTTAATTCAAAGCCTAGAGAAATATAATTTATTTAAATAGTACTTTCTGTTTCTATAGTACCTTTTACTTAAATATCTCAAAATGTTTTTCACTAACTGTTACACAGAAATAAAGGGATGCTGCTGCTGTAGAACCCTCTTTGGGTAGGTCAGAGATGGTTGACTCATAGCTCACTGCCAAATCAGAATAGTAGGCTTTGCACTGCATTTCATGGCGATAATTGCCCAGACAAACTATAAAGCAATGAAAAATCTGCCTTCAGGGTCCTGAGGCTTCCAGGTCCAAATCTTGTATGGTTCTTAATGCAGATTTATGTGAGGCAGGGCAGCTTACAGCTAGCTGATACTTAAAGTTGAAATGGTGTAAAATGATGCCAGTTTTTTATTATGTTAGTTAAACCCAGTTCAAATGTCTGAACATTTTAAGTGGATTCTGACACCATTTATGTTGAGTTATGGTTGAAGTTATGTTTACAGTTGTGATGCTAACCTGACTAGTACTGTACTGGTTTCTGTTGACTGACTTCATATGAATTGATGGAGCCTAGTTTGCAGACAAGACTTAGACTTCTTTGTGAAACAGTGCCAGGGAGAAGGGTAGGGGGTATTATATGATGAAGAAACTGTTTTAATACAAAATACCTCTTCAGAGTGATAACTGCCCTAAGGAAATAGGACAGGGTATGTCCCTCATGTCACTTAGTAGTCAACCCCATTTCACAGCAGCACTTGTGCACATGATGCCACACTAAATTCAAGAATGTGGCTGAATGCAGATGGAAGGAAAGTGGTGCTATTGTTTAAGAAGGCATTTGGAGGGGTTTAATATATTCCTTAGTATGTATTTAGCATTTCTTTGTAATTTTTTTTAAACCTGGGGTGAATGAAAAGTTGTTCAGGGGGAAGAGAAAGATTAGCACTTGAGATCAGCAGTGACATGATTTTAGAATTGTTGTGCTTTTTGATACATTTAAAATTAGCAAAGCTTCTGGATCACCTTGACACTTACTCAAATTACAGCAGTGCTATCTGGCTTACTGCTGTGTTTAATAGCAATGGAATGGTTAATGCCAAACATTTTAATGTGTACTCACACTCTGATCTGTAACAAGTCTATAATTGTGTATTGAAAATTCTTTAAAGACGTATGATGAAAAGTGATTAGTGATCACTTCTAGATTATTGACTTAATTTCCAAAATGGAATGCCTAGTCTTTTGGGTTTTCGTTTGTTTTAATACTCAGTAATGTAGCTTGATGGTCCACAAAGCTTTACATGTTTTTTTTTTTTCAACTCTTTGACATAGAATAGCTACCAAAATAACTAAAGGGAAGAAAATGTTGAAATCATTATGTGGTAAAGGTAGTTTGCTAAATGCCAGTCATGCTGAAGTGTCATTTTACTGATGCCAATTTCACAAAAAAGTTTTGCAATTGAATTAATTAAATACCACCCAAAGGAGAAAATTTGTTCTTTTACTATGAGCTGTTTCTGGAGTAGGGGAGAGGGAAGGGTGTAGATCTCCTTTCAACTCAAATCCAATCTGCTGTTATCCCTACGAAGACTGTTAGAATGAATATTGCCCTATGACTGCTAGGATAAATACTGAGAATTATTGGATTGTCTTTGAAGAAAAGCATATTTTAAGAAAGCATGAACCCCAAATTGATTATTTTTGTTTGAGTAGTCTTCTGTTTTTTTTGAGAGTAAGCAGACCTTACTTAACATCCTCTGATATTAAGGAAGTGTTTTGTTTACTGTCCTGACATCTCCCACACACTCAGTCTGCTTTCTCACGACGGGAAATAATGAGAAGAAAAGGCGAGTGTTTGTAAAGTAAATATTATCACCATTAGGTGAATCTGATGATGGCATAGCCCCACATCTAACCAGCTGAGCTGTGTAGCAGTAGTACAAGTCCAGTGTCACATTCTTCATATCTACCTTGGGTTGCAGTTGGGGAAATCACAGTTAAAGAAATCCATACTCAAAAAGAAAGGTTGCAATACAGATGGGTAACAAAAAACTTGTATTTGTTCTGGAACCATATTCAGTGCATATTTAAAGTCATCAGAATAATTCCTATCAGTTTAGATGTTTTAGAATGCACCTAGCGTAAGCTGCTATGAGAGCATCGTTTATCAAAATGTTGTCTTCTACGGAGTGCTGCGTCAGTCTTGTTAAATGTTACTAATCTTCACTCATACCAGAAAACTCTTTGAGTTACATGGACTGCTTGAATTACTAAGAGTTACGGACTCAAGTTCCTTATATATGATGATGTACCAGTAAGAAAACCATAAACATGCATGAATTTGAGAACCAGGAGGTGAAGGCAGGACATGGTTAAACATTGCAAAATGGAGACACATACAGAAAGGATTTGTCCTGGAGTCTGAAGGTCAGTAGAACAGTTTCAGGCAGGTGCAGCCACGGTTAAACTGTGTTCTCCAGCCAAATAATGGGGTGTTTCAATTTCTTGAATAGAGATGATATTTTGTATTTTGTACTGTTTCTGCCATATGACCTCTATAACTTTTTAGTGCTGCAGAAAGTACAAAAAAATAAATAAGAGCAGTCTTAACAACATATTGCTGCACAAAGTTGTGTTGGGGAAAATACAAACAGATGCCACATACACAGTACCATAAGGATTTAAGAAAACACATGATTCCTTTGAGGTATGTGGCTGGATCAACTCCAAGCATGTGTGGAAGGGTGGGGTTCAGTCTCACTAATGTAAGATGAGTTGGCATCTTCTGATACTGAGCTTAGTTTGCTGTGTAGCTGAGTGAAAGCCTGGCTTTGTAGCATGCCAGCTACAGTGAACGTGGCCTGGTATGAAGTTGAAAGCTGTATAAAGGACTGTGGTGTGAGATCCTTTCCATTAATTCAGTTTTGTCATCCAATTTTGACCCTAAGCATCTGTCTAACAGGGCTCAAAATCAATTTTACAGAGTCAGTAGTATTGTTCATTGCATAATTGTATGGTCACCCAGCCAGATGTAGTGGACTTTGATTTCTGTGCATTGTTCATCAGCCCTCACTGGGTTTCCTCGGTGCTTAGTGTAGAGTTTCATGAACAGCTAAGGCAGGCATTTATGCAAAAGGGAGAACTAAAACATGCAGAATTCAGTCAGTTTCTCCTGGCTACTACTGTGACAATTGTAATGTCTGTGAGACTAATGTCAAACTTTCTTAATTTTTTTTGGACACAAACAAAAGGTTGTTTGCTTTAGGTTAAGTTCTGCATAAAATTTGGGGTGTTCCAGTGGGAAGATCAAAGGACTGGAAGCAACTTACTTCCTACAGAGTCTGACTTCTGCGTGCCTTTCCGCCCATTCCTTGTCTACTTGTGCTCCTCACAACTCAGACACAAGCCAGTACTGTGTACTGTAGCTAGTATGACCTGCTGAGACATAGAACAGTCTATATCCACTTGGATATATATGCCATGTGTGACTTCAGGCAAATCATAGTAAAGGAAAAGATAAGTCAGTTGTCAGTGGAATGTGGCTGATACTTTTCTTTCAGGACTGCAGATGCTTTGAAGGGGGCAGTTTCGTTGGCCATGCCTTTTTCATCTGTACCAGCAACCCTTTCTACATACCTAAATCAAAGGCTTAAGTGGCAAAGGCTGAAGTACAGGGAAGGAGGCAGGTACAGGACACAAGCATTTTTGTTACATACTGTGTTTATGAAATAGATCTATAGGTCTGCATATCCCAGTGTTCTCTGTTTCCACCTACAGTGCCCAGCATATGTGGAAGACTCAGCAGGCATTTATTTGTGGATAATCAGGTATGGGATGTCTGTGTCTCCAGGGTATGTAGTGCGTTCTTCAGGCAGCTGCACAGCAGTGAATTTTCCAGGGTTAGCCTGAATCATTCTTTGAAGCATTCACTGATCAAAATTGAATACATTAAGAGTCCTAACTGAAAGAAACAAAGCTTCTCTGAATTGGCCTGAATTCAAAGACATTTCCCCCTATTTCTGATGTTCTGAAAGCTGTTGTACTGGGGCTCTTGGACTTACTGCTTTTGGAGTATATTACTTTGTACTATTGCACTACGGTGGTTCTGTTTTCTAAGTTGAATATCAATACATATCAATAGACTGGCAACTGTTTAGCATTTTTATAAGCTCAATTATATAGGCAATGAGTGTTATTGACAGGTTTTCTGTACTGCTGTCATATTCAGTAGTTCACACAGTAGTTGGTAGGCAGCTAGGCTTTCTGGCTAAGCTACTGGAGTGAGCCTAGCTGCAGTTTGTCTCCAGAAGTTCTGCTGCATAAAGTGTGCAGGAGGCAAGGCTATCACAGCTCCTAAGATTTCTTTTTTTTTTCTTTCAGTTAATGTCTTGGCCAAAGATGAAACATTGAATAATAAAAAGGGTTAGCAGAGAAGTAGACTTTTAGGAGTCTTTAGAGTAGAGGTAAATATAAATAAAATATGGAAGAAACCTGGGTAACAGGTGCCATGCTGTCTGGTTTTCAAAAGACTGGAAACTACCAGGCCTCTCTGCTTTAGATATGCCAGGCTGATAAGAAGGGAAACATACACATTTAAAGTCTACAACTTCCATTTCCAGTCCTGGGTTAGTTTTACCCTCGCTAAAGAAATAAAATATTTCTTCTTGCTACAGGCAAGAATAAAAGACTGTCTGAAACTTCTATGGATTTTGACTTGGAAGAAACGACCACACAGATGAAAAGAAGGAAAGCTAGGAAATCCCTGATGAAATCTTTGCAGTGGCATATTTCTCCATACAGTTCCCTTGAACTAAATACATTTTTTAAATTCTTACCTTTGGTGGGGTTTTTTTAATTTTTCTTTTATCTGTGTCCAGAGTCTCATCTCTCAAAAGACAGGGTGAGCAAGCTGTGAACAACAGATACCCAAATGAAGGTGGATGTTTTCCTACCTGGGATTTCTGCATCAATAATTTAGAAAGAGAATAAAATTCTAGAACAGCAAAGTGAAGCAGGTGCATGCATCACAGCTAATATGAAACATCTTCCATTTTAACTTCAAAACTAAACGACAGAGAGGAAAGCAGCAGATCCATGTTGCTGCTTTTGACTAATGGCTAAAGTAGTGGCTGAGAAGGATGAACAGGGGGCATCTTTGCAAGGACCAAGAAGCCAAGAAATTTAGTAGGGTTCAGAAGGATAAGCTGCTCTCTACAGTCGCCCAAGGTAGACAGAGCTGCATCATTTCTAGCCAAAAATATTGTTGGTTGGGATAGGAATAACAAAATAGCAGCAGAGTGCCAGAATAGCACTGCTGTCTCAGGAATCAGTCCAGAGAGGGGGGAGGGTATGACTTCTTCCAGGATCAGTAGGTAAACACAACTATAGACAGATGGATGATAGAAGTAATCTCTGAGGGATATTCCACAGAACTGCAGGGAAGCAAAAATGGTGGGGGGAGGTATGGAGAGTGATTTGTCTCTTGTCAAGATTGGGAACATGGCAAAGTAATAAAAAAAAAAAAAAAAAAAAGTTGACAAGTGGGATAAACAAACAATGCTTCCAAACTAGTGAAATTTTTAGGCAAGTCTTTTTAAAATAGTCCGAAATAAACCAGTAAAAGCTCTATGTTCAGGTATTTATATAGCTGTCATCACTGTAATATCTAAGCAGTAATTAATGAATTGGAACATCAATATAATACAACATGGCTGGCAACTGAGATGAATAAGACGTTCTTTTCTCATCTGTCTTGTCTTATCCTGGCAGCTGATCTGACTAGAATGATTTTTCTCTCTTGCTGCTCCTCTGTGCCTCCCCTGAAGTTCAACTTTTCCCCAATTATTTCCCATCTCTGATTTTAGAAGTCTGCAGAAACAGCTGCTTTTCTTCACTTTTTCCAGGTTTGGATAACCTTTCACCTTAACGTTGATGGCTACCATGGGATAAATAGGTAGTAGTGAAATAGGTGCTCCATTTTATTCATAGGGGTTGACTCTTCATTATTTGGGATACAGGGACATAAGTGGATTGAGGTGTCAATAAGACTTATTTATTTTCTTCTCTACTCTCCTAAGCTGCTTCTTGTGCTGCAAATTAAATTTATGCAAAGTAAGTTAATGCTGGTGATACACAATGTTCATGTTTGTCTTGTGGCCAGTTTAATACTAATGGGATTCTGAGATACACACTTTGTTTTATTAAATGATTTGGGGTTCACTAATGATGTAATGGGTAAGTATAATGTGACTTTGCAACCTTGGATAACTTTTTATGTTTCAGGGCCAGAGTCTCTGCTTGCTTTTTGGGGACTCTAAGAATAATTTCTTGTTGAAAGTTTCTCTAACTTGCCCCAACCATCTCAGAAGCAAATAATCCTGGTTTAGTCCCTCTTCTTGCCTCCAGTAATATACATTTATTTTCCACAATTTTTCCAGCAATGTGAGTGAAGGAAATGTATATAAAAGCCCTGTATTGTTAACATGGACCTTGGAGTTTTTGATTGCCCATGGCATCTCATTGTTTGGTAGCACACAGAAACAAACCCAATGATCCTAACTTTTTTTGACAGTTTAAAAGTTAATGAATTCATTGCTATTTAAGATTCTTCTGTACATGCCATGTATAGTAATGGTAATATGCATAAACTGGGCTCTTTTGAAAGTCTGCATGATGTAGAAACATTATTTTGAGCAAGTCAAGATCCGCTTTAGTCTGAAACAATACTTTATGTTGAAAAATACATCACAATCCTGTTAACACCACCAAAAGGACTACTGCTTACTGGAAGAAAGGCTGTCACTTATCAATTCAGAAAAATTATCTACAAAGTTGTCGTTTTTTTCCCCCATTCTGTTAAGAAATGTCTGGTAACCATGAGTCAGCTATCGCTAAAAACCTTACAAACTGAAGTGGTGATGGTGAAGAGCAATTTCAATGAAGCCACATTATGATGGGTTCAGTTTTCTGTCATGAGGCCACTTCCTGAAATGGATCCAGATTTTGGCTTATCCTCTGATATTAGAGGTCTCTTGATGCTAGGCAGAGCTGTTATTACATGGCCAGAAAAACATTTTTTTGACTTTGTGATCTCAGAAAGTGCCAGGACATAAGGTTTAAGTGCTGAGGATTTAGGTAGTCTAGTGAGCTGTAAGATGATCTGGATTAATGCCCTGACTGTCAACCCCAGGATGACTAGAAATCTAGGTCTCTGAATCTAATTCAGTATAATCAAAATAATTTTGTCTCCCCATTGCCATTAGCTTTTGAATGACCTTGTGTTATTTGTTGAAATTTTTTTTTTTGTTTATATGTAGCTATATTAGTCAGGAGAAAATGACTCTTCCTGTCTCAGGAATGTGCATCATTTTGTGTTGACTAAAATTAGAGTAATGTAGGTACAAGACCTACAGATTGTTATTCATAGTTCTGCTGAGTTTTCAAGGGAGATTGAAGGCAGCCACCTTCCCTCTTTTTCAAGTATGTCCCTTTGTTAAGATTGTGGAAAAGCTCATAATAGTATTGCTTAAGCATCACAAATTCTCTGCATATGATGTAACTCTTTAGAATGTTTCCATATCACGTCCTGGACCACACGTTTTCATGTGCTGAAGAATTCTGTGGGATTTGAGGCTGCTGTGCATTTTGTAGGATCAAGCACCTAATATTGATGCTGTGCCATTAGTCTTGAGGTTAATTGGAAGACCTTTATTTTTTCCCCTTGAGTTTGCCTAAGCAGTGATGAATACTTAATTCTGGGCACAGCTCCCTCATGGGAAGACTGCTGAAGAAATAGTTTCTCTTTCCTACAGCCAAAGATTTGGGAAAAGAAAAAAAAGGTCTGCCTGTGGCAGCTAACAGGACAGTCCCCAACTGTTTGAACTATTACTGGCTGGTAACTTTCTGTTCAGAGAGTACAGAGAGCAACTGGGGTAAGAAACCCAATGAGACGTCAATATTACATGTGCTTCTGAGGAAGGAACTTAGTGGTTTCCTTTTAAAGGAAGCCCTATTAATTTAGCATTAATAATGCATTGAACTTTAAAGGCTCAAGGATATTGAGGCCACTTCTTTGAAGTTGTTGAGTGTCCCCAAACCACATTGAAATTAATGGGAGTGGAGGGCATGCAGTGTGATGAAAAGTAAGAGCTATTCTGCAGTTAATATCACAAGATATCTTGCTGCTTCTTCCTGCATTATTTTATAGAGCTCTTCAGACTTTATATCAAGACATGATTAAACAACTCACTGGAGATGAACTACCCCATCAAACACAACACAGAGTAGGCTGTTGTGTATGCTGACACTCCTATCAGACTCTGGAAGACGTTGAGATGGCCAAATTGTATTAATGTGGTTTAGGACCCATGAAACCCTAAGCATGCCATCAGTGACTGAGATGAAAGGTGCTGTGTCTCTGGCATTACTCTTTGAATTTCCCACACTGTTTGCAATCAGTATTATGCTCTAATTGCTACAATACAGCTACGTATTTTCCCCTGCATTAATGTAATTGCTTTGATTTCTTGCAGTAGGTCAGCTTTGATGTAGTTTTGACTCTTGTGACAGAGAAAGGAAAGAACTGTACCTCATTCAAAAGTAACATGAATCCCACAGATATGTATGGGGTCTGAGGAAGCAGAGGCTTGCATCCCTGTTTGGTAGTAATTTGTAGGTAGAACTTTTAGCATTCTTTCATATCAAACAAAGCAGCTCAGCTGTCCCAGATAGCATAGAGATCTATATAGAAGCTCCCCGTCTCTTAGTTGCTTCAGAAATTAAATTTTGCTGAAGAAGAAATTATGGAAAAAGTATTATTTTAAAAATTGAAGCAAATAACATTAAGTGTAACAGTGCGTTAGTATTTCAGACATGTTAGCCAAAAAATACTGGAAGAGGATGAGGTGAATGTACTATCTTTTACATTATGTGGTCTATCTCTTGTGCATGTGTGTTAGTCACATTAAAAGGACAGCAGGTTTATAGGGACATTTGATATTCTACAAATTGAGTTAGGAACAGTATGCAGAGTTTCATGTTAAATTGGGTGCAATGACATAAAATAATTCACCCTGCAGTGCAATCCATCTTTTACATCGGTGTACTTAGGTGATCAGGGAAGAGTGAGTCAAAAATGGTTTTAACTTTTTCTGACTAAAAGCCTTAGACAGAACCCATGATTTTGTTCATTTATTTTAGAACTTAAATAACAGTTGCAAGATTGGGTATATATGCTTTATGGAAAAGTGCTTATTACAAGTTGGGACCCATTACACAAAAGCACATACAGCTTCCTTTAACAGCATGATAGAGCATGCAGCTACCTCGCATGTTCATCTCATGTTCTTCATAAACATTACTGGGAATTATTTCTGCGTACATATAAGCTTATTTAAACTGGTTTTAACTGTTTTTATAGTATTCAGAGGTCAGAAAGCAAGGATATTGTTAACTAATTATATTTCTGCTCTTTCTTCTACAATGGGATGATAACTGGCATTACAAGCTTGTTTTTACAGGTAGATAAGTGAAAGTGCACAGTTCCCTGCAGGATTAATAGCCAAGGAAGAAATGATATTCTGGAGTCCAGCCTGCCAGTTCTGTGCAGTGGCCTTTAGACTGGATATCCCTTGCCCTTTCCCCTTTCCTCACCTTGTAAGATTTGAAATTCTTTAGTGAAAAGGTTCACAAATATATTTGACTGGAAGGGATGACAGTAGTATCTGCACAAGATCCTTCTCCCTGCTGAACAGAGCTGAGATTATACACACTTTTTACTTCCTGCAAACTGAGCTGATCCTAGATACTACCAAAGTCTTGCAGAGTTCTGGTGAGAGAGTGCTGTAAGCAGAATATGCATCCTAGTAGGGGCTTATGTACTTGTAAACATCTTTGTTTATGGTTCTTCAAGCAGCATTTAGTGACTGGACACTTGGTGGGTCTCATAAAAAGCCAACTGCATAGGGACAGTAGATGCTGCTGTTATCTATGCTGTAATGTCATACCACATTGTTTGTCATGACTACCTGCATACATATGAGTCTGCTTGTATGAAATCTCACCCTTTTGACTAGGTTTCTAATTGGAAACTTATCAGAAGACAAAATTACAGTAAACAGAAAATACACAGAATAGTCAAGTCTCTGTGCCTTAGCAGAGTTCCCATGATACTGCCTTACTTTTGCCCTCAGATGTGATAAAAACAGGTCACGTCCATTTTGCTTGTGTTGAATACTGTTTGGAATTCACAGCAGCAGTGAAAGCTTTTACACATGGGGATGGTGGAAGAAGGATTTATGGAATTGGAAAGTATTAACTTAATGAAAGAGCATTTGCATGTTTTGTGAGCAAAATGTTACCCGGAAAAAAAAAAAAAATCTGGCATAGCTGATGAAAGCATTTTACTTATTGATCCTTTTATAATCCTTTGTTTTCTTTTTCCTGCCTCATCATATGGTGATGCATACAATGTAGGCTGTAGTATTCATAGGCAGGCTAGCCTTTCTTGTCCTGTAACTATTCACTTATAAATGATGCTTTATATAGTGCCTGAAGTGTGTGTTGTTAGGTTCTTCTAATATAAAAAGGCTGCATAAAAACATAAAACACAGATGTAGGCTGGGCAGAGAATGGATTAAGAGCAGACCCGAGGAAAAGGACTAGAGGGTGCTGGTGGACGGAAAATGGACTAGGAGCCAGCAATGTGCACTCACAGCCCAGAAAGCCAACGGTGCCCTGGGCTGCATCAAGAGCAGTGTGGCCAGCAGGTTGAGGAAGGGGATTGTCCTCCTCTACTCTGCTCTCTTGAGACCCACCCCACCTACAGTGCTGTGTCCAGATCTCTGACCCCCCACATAAGAAAGACATGGACATGTTGGAGTGAGTCCAGAGGAGGCCATGAAGATGCTCGGGGGGCTGGAGCACCTCTCCTGTGAGGTGAAGCTGAGAGAGTTGGGGTTGTTCAGCCTGGAAAAGAGCAGGCTCCAGGGAGACCTTATAGAGGCCTTCCAGTGCTTAAAGGGGGGACAGGAGATATGGGGAGGGACTCTATCGGGGGGTGTAGGGAGGGTCAATTTAGATTAGGTCTAAGGAAGCAATTCTTCCCTATGGGGGTGTTGAGACACTGGCCCAGGGTGCCCAGAGCAGCTGTGGCTGCCCCCTCCCTGGAAGGGTTCAAGGCCAGGTTGGACGGGGCTTTGGGCAACCTGGGCTGGGGGAAGGGGGCCCTGCCCGGGGCAGGGGGGTTGGCACTAGATGATATTTAAGGTCCCTTCTAACCCAAACCAGTCTATGTTTCTATGACCTTAAATAATAGCTACAATTATGTACAGAATTGTTTTAAACAAACCAAACATTAATCATACAGGGCTCTATCTTCAGCTAATTGCATCTTCTTAGTTCCCCTGCTGTCAGGTCCATTTTATACATGTGTATTCCTGAAAGTGATTTTTTTAGATGAAGCTGTGTTCCGTCCAAAATTTAGGCAACCCATCATTTGGTTTAACAGTGTGCAAAATATCCATGTAAAATGTAGTAATTAAAACTATTTAAAATAATTACAAAGGATGTATATTACATAAGGCTCTGGAAATGGAGTTTAGCAAAAAAAGATTAAACTTTTTCTTACAGCTTTTTTTTTTTTTTTTTTAAGCCATCCTGCACTGTTTTCTGTAGGACTGATAATCAATTAGAACACAAGGTCTTCTGAAACACTACAGGAAAATTCCTCTAATTTTAATTTCTGCCATAACGCACAGCCATCTTAGATTATTTGTCAATGACTGAAGAAGATACGTTGAGAGTGATGGAGCTACTCGGAGTGAGCTATGGAACTCTGAACGGAAAGTCAATCAGTATTACCTAGCTAAGCAGTAGCTTATGCTAGCAGGGAGAGAACCAGGATAAGGCCTATAAAACCAGTAGTCCCGGGGACACAAAGGATGGATATAAGTGAAGATCACACCAGCATCTAATACTTTACAAATAGATCCTTCATTTCCAGTGTTCACCATTGCAATAGCAGAATCGAGGATTTATCTTTCTTGTAGTAGACACTATGCCATTTTTCTCTGAGTTTCTTATCAAAATATTAGCAGTGAATTAATGCCTTGCACTAAGTTTATCAAACTAATGGCTCATAGTTGCAGCTGTTTTTCTTTTTAAACTCATAACTAAGCAGAAAGGGTAACTAATGAAAACGTTATCATGTATTTAATGCCAGGGCAATACTAGCCAGGTTAGCAGAAGCAGTACTCTTAGGATGTAAGTTAAGTAGGGATAAGCATGCTGAGTCATTATTATAGCAATCAAAAGAGCTCAAATCAATAAAATTCAAATTAAAAAATATATTTTTTTTCCTAACTGCCGTGAACCTGATTCTCCACAGCCTAGCATTTTTATTCTGTGAACTGGCAGTAAAGTGAATGGAGAATTCTGATCTGGCAGGATTCTAGTCTTGGCCTATGCTCAGAAGTGAATGACATAAATGATGGCATCAGATACAAGCTTTTCTATCTTTTATTTAAATATAGAAAGTAAATAAGTAATTGTAGAATGACTCGTTTATATCTTGCAAATAAGCATGTTTACTGGGGGGTATTTTGTATTAATTACAGTATTTTAGATTATGTCAGCATTAGCATTCCACAAGAGTAAGACTTCTCTGTGCTGAAAATTGTATGCAGATATTTCAGCTGCGTCATGGTACCTGGTATCTGATAAAATGTTATCTGATGATTTAAAAATAGTTTTACTGACTGAGCAACAGCTTCTCTTTGAAACATAAGCCTACTCATTTTAACCTCTAAACTAGATAGTTAACTGCCGACTTTATGGGGCATTGGTATATTTTGCTGTTTGCATTTACTGTACATTTTTATGATCCTGTACAATGCTGCTTGCCTATACATGGAAGTCACTAGGAAACAAAAATGCACATCATCTTGCAGAATTTAGCCTGTAATTTTACGCTCCAGAATGAGACATACCTACAATAATCTGACAAAATGAAAGCAACACATGTCATATCAGCTCCAAACAAATATCCTGTCTCCTCTACAGCAGCTGCATTGAAAGAGATCTGACATAATGGTGTTATATCAACAGAGCTACTAATCTCAGATACTAGTGATTTCAGTACCGAAGGAGAGAACGCTGTAGCAAATGGAGGTCATTCAATATCCTCTAGCACTTTGGACAAATGTGGTATTTTGGACTGTCCCTACTAATGGCAGAATACAGTGCTGATGCTAAAAATTGCTGTTGCAGAGCTACTCCTGCAGGTAATCTGCTCCTAACAGCAAAGTGTCTGTTCAGCTGGGCCTGTTCATTTTGATGCCTTTGCAGAAACAACAATGTTTCTTGGAAGCAAAAGGCATACTCTAGGTTTTAGTGGGAAAAACAGAAGTCTCTGAGGTATCAGAAACTAAATTTTTTTTAGATATTTAGCCCTCTTTAGAAATAGAGAATTGCTTTCTAGACCTTTTGTCTCCTGGGTATCTTATGTGACAGGCCATGCCAAAAAAAAGGAGCTGCCATGGAGGAGCTGCAGTGTTCTGGTAGGAACACAGGAGTATCAGAATCCACACAGCAGCGTGATCCTTGAGTGGGAGAATTTCAGTGAGAGGTACAATAGTTTTACTTTAACTGAATTATGCTGAGAGAATTTTGCTATTTTCAGTGTCATGAGGTGGCACATATGAAGAATCCTTCCCCTTGGCAACGATTCCTGAGCCATAAGGTTGAACCTGTTTACCCAGGCACAGTGCCATTCTGTCAGATGGGCCCTGATACACCAATTGCAGAGACCCTGTGTTGTATGTGCATCAGGTGTTAGTGTCCCAGATAGGAATCCCAGCAAGGATTGTCCATATGTCTGTTCATTCTAATTTTATATTCCCTTGTTCCATTACTAATCCAGGTATGGGTCTGATTATGTTTCAGAAGTAGAGAACAGGTTTCTTCTCCTTTAATAAGACCTCTTGCCCACTTCCATAACATGGTTTAGGAGAAGTTTTTGGAAGACAGACTTTCCTCCCTGGCCTTACCAGATACCCTCCTTATGCATTCAGATAAATGAAAGACTTTATAAATCTTTTTCTTTTCTAAGCAAAATCCCTGTAGGATCCATTGGAGTAAATCTTTGGCACCAAGCTAGATTTCATATGCACAGCAGAGTGGAAATCTGTGTTCAGTCACACTCCACTATTTTGCAGGATGTTTTGCCTTAACTGGTATAAAACTTTGAGGTTTCAGGGTTCAAGAAAGAGCATGGCACTGGGGATTGTCTCCCGAGCTGCTCTCACAACCACCACCTGCCTTTCCTCTTGCTTTCCTCAGTGACTTCATTTTTCTGTACATCAGCAGTACTCCCAGCATTGCTCTTGCCCTATCTTAGATATTTCATATGGCTATGGTACAACATCTTATTTTGCTTATTGTACTCCTTATTATGTGTTTCATTTTCATGTGTATTCAAGAGATAAGGATCTGATATCTGTGGAATGTGCAGAGTGATGCCAGGTCATGCTCTTCTCTGATAGCTGAAGCAATTGCACAGGCATCCAATTATTTAGTACAAAGCTTTGATAATCTAATTTTCTTGCTCATCTCGGGAAGTCTGTTCCATACTAATGCAGCAGATTTGGAAAAAAAAAATAAGAAAAATCTTACTTTTCCTGATATTTCCTTTGGAATTAGCTTTACTAAGTGTTGGGGTAGCACACTGAAGCAGAGCTGCAGAGCAAGTATCTTTTGATTTTGGTTTAATTTAAACTCTGAATAATGGATTATATTTTTCTTCTGGACATGGCATGGATCATTTAGGTTGGCCACAGAGTAGGCAAAAGGAATAAGTTTTTCAACTGTATATGTTTCTGAGAGCGCTGACAGTAAGCAGTTGCATTTGAAAATACCCATCTCCCCATAAGTTTTCTTAATTTGCCTCTATCTACATACATACTTCTTTCACCCACTTGTAAAATGCAGCTGCCTCTGGTTGGCTGAAACAGCTTTAGCTCTGTATATTACTACAAGATGCACTTTCATGCAATGTAATTTTCTGAGAAGTTTAAGTAGAAGAATGACTGCTGTGCTTTGTTGGGACTCACTTATTAGTATCCTCTGCTATTCCTGAAGCATCCTGAAATCTTTAAGACCTTCTGTTGCAGAGCACAGAGGTGTGAAAGCAACCTGTATAAACCAGTGCTGAGATCCAAAAAATTGCAGTTCAGCCTGAATATGAATATTTTGCTTGTGGGTTGGGATATTTTGGTTGCGGGTTGGGATTTGCCATTTTCCAAATGTTTGTATAGGGCAGTCCAGAACAACAAAGCCATACACAGTTTGAGTTCTCTAGGCAATGATATAAAAGCTAAAATAACAATGATAATGTCATCTGCAATCTGTAGAGTACACAGTGGAATAGTCCTTTCAGTTTAACATGTCGCCATTCAATTAATGGAACGAGCATCAGTACTGCAAGGAGAAATCTGAATCCACACATACCCCATTCAAGTAGTGTGTCTGGATTTCTGGTAGAGCAGAGTGTTGGTCCTTCTGTCACTATGTTTAATTAACTTCAGCTTTACTTTTGTTTCTGCAATTTACAGTCACTTAAATCATAAATATTGTTTTGTAACTGATAGAAGAGTATGTAATGGTCCTCATCTTGTATTCTTTTTAGTCTGAATGTCACATCCTCTTTGTAATTTTTAATGACAACAACAGTTTTTATTATATTGCTGGAAGTTTTCCCAGGGTAATTGTGTCTTTCGTATCTAATATGTGATCTAGAAATGAAACTGCAGCAGAAAGCTGCTAAATCCAGCATCTTCTGTAGCTGCATATTTATGTTAAAAAATTCTTGGACATAGTGCAAGAGATTGAAAGTATCTTATAAAATAAAACCAACCCAAAATTCAAGTTAATGATACACAAGTTAGCTGAGCCTTCTATAGCTCAGTGAAAAATAGTTGCTCTAAATATGAAAATATCAAGGAAAATACAAGTGAAAGAAGAACATATTTGCATATCAGCTCTGATCTGCTATCTTATGGAAATGCAGTGAGTGTTTGTCTTGCTGTGTGTCTGTATGCCCTTTGAAAGTATTTTCAGTTAACAGAGATTTTACATTTTGACCACAAAATCTGCTCCAGTTCTGATTTCCTTCAAGACAAAGAGAAGTAATGACCTTATCAGTAGCAAACTGACTGATCAAGACCTTTCTGCTCCTGGCTTTTCAGGACTTTAGAGAAGTCATTTAAGCAACAGTATCATCAGGGGCAAACGTTGTTACACTTTCAGAATATTGGTTAAAGAAACCTTCCCTTGTGTAACTGCACTGTGCTACCAAATGCAACTGAAAAGTTACATGTTACCTGTGCGTAACAGAACCAGGTATCTTGCCTAGCTACCGGGATGGCTGTGGTGGGGAATAAGTAGTGGGAGCTAAATTGCAGACAGAGACGATAGCTGGAAAACTCATATTCCTGCCTCAGCATTATAGCATAAGCCAACATTTGTGAAGCTATGGGCTAGGCATTTCTGTTCTGGTTTTGGAACCCAGAGTACATGGGATGAGAGGAGCAGTAGCCACAGACATGGCCATTGCCTGTGGTTCACTCTGTCACTTCTTCCCAAAGTGAGAGATTATTGGAGAATTTAGGAAAGGAAGGAGAGAAACTGCTTCTCAGTCCACCAACTTGGACTTAGATTGTGTATATAAGCACACTCTTCTCCTCTGCATTTTTATCCCATACTGAATTTACAGGTGGCACAGAAACCATCAATAGTGCTATTGATCCTCCTTTTCTACCTGAACTTTTATCTTTAGTGATCAGTTCTTCAGAGCTGAGTATGTTTTACTATATGAGAAACAGTGACAAGATCCTATAAGATACAGATGCATAGCATAATTTAATAAATTGAATAAACATCACTTGGGAACCTTAGGAATGGCTTTTCTGTAGATGATGATACACTGTTTAGAGTTTCTAAAGTTTATGTAATGAAATATTTCCTATGCTTTGCCTTAATTTTATGGTTTCTTTGATTATTTCTTTCTAGCTCAACAAAATTCACCAAAAATCCATGAAGGCTGGTGGGCTTATAAGGAGGTGGTCCAGGGAAGCTTTGTTCCAGGTAAGTGTAGTTTTTATTAAATATTTTTTCACTGGAATTAATATAGTTGTGTTTGAGGGAGTTGTTTTCATTTTTTTTATCCATTGCAACAATTTGAAGTACAGAAATACTTAACAACACATTACAGTGAAGCATAAAGAGGTTTTTGTCATTGCGTTGTCCAAACACATTGCTGTCTTCCAGGAAAAAAAATGCTTTGATGACATTCCTGGTTACTCTCAGTAAAACTACCATCATGCTACTTTGTGAATGTATGTATTCTGTGTATAGAAAAGACAAAGGGAGGACTGAAAAGCAGTATAGTTAACTGGATTAATTACTTACCTGATGCATCACTTCTAGATAATCCCACTTCTACAAATCTAACAGCATATTAGGAAAGGAACCTAACCGAAACATGAACCTAACATGCAAGTTTCACTGATTTTTGTTTTGGAAACAAGAAAGAGTGAGCGAAAAAAGATTAAATCCTAACTGGGCTGCAGTAAGATTTAGTAAATGGTAAATAATCATCAGGCAGCTAACAGGCTCTAAATGAGCAACACCAGCTGAATTTGATAGGCAAAAGTGAAATTCAGGCTAGCAGTAGCCTGGCATTGGTCATTATTGGTAGAACTCCTCCAAAACATGTCTATCACTTATCCTAATGCAATATACTCCTTAAGTATCATGCAGTCTGAGTAGGCCTTAGCTTGTTCTTTTTAGCTCTGGATCTAACACATTTCAGGATTCAAGCTCCCTGAGACACCAGTATTTCTTAGACTGACTTTTTTTTTTTTTTTTTTTTTTACTTAACACTTGATCTTTTGTGCTCACTTTTTGTAAATTATTTTATTCTTTCTTTCAAGTGGAATTACTTTGTCAGGTCTTCACTGTTCCATTTGATGAGATGTCTCCACTTAGGAGTCAGGAAACTTTAGCAGCCTCCATTTTCTGTTCAGTTGTGGAGCTGATTTGACAGTACATTCCTCATTCAGTATACATAGAAACATTTAGTGATTATTTTGTTCAGTAAGTCTTCAGTGCAACTGAGATTAATATGCATTAATTTATGTATATTAGCTATATATTATAAGCTAAAATAGTGCTTCAAGTTTTGAGTGCACCATGAAAATTGCTACATGGTCTTTATTTCTTCAAAGTACTAGAAAATATTACTAGGCCATTGTGTGAGCAATTCCTAAGAATCTGTAGATTTGATCTGTCATCGGATATTTTAACTGTTGTGACAACAGTTACAATCTGATAGTCATTTGAGTATCCAAAATTCTGATTGTCTTGATAGGAATACTAATGCAAATGAAATGAAATATTTAAACCCACAAGTTTTTGGCACTTAAATTCTTGTGAAAAGCACATATGAGAATCAACATCTACATGTCTGGAGCTTAATTACATATTGATGTAGCATAAAGTAGCTTTTCAGATTTACTTGAGATTGGTTTGTGTTGCCATAGTGCTGCAGTGTATTGCTATGCATGTTTAGCTCCTAACATTGATCAGTGGGGAAGATACGTGGAGAACATAATCAGATGCTTTCAAGAAATTTCAGCCTCCCTGATTTGCATGACCCAGGTAGATGCCCAGTAGAAGGTGAATGAGAAAAGTATTTGCTTAAAGACCTTCTAATTATTTCACCTTAAAGCTATTGAGAAAAATAATTTGTCAACATGTAAAGAAACACATGTGATCAGGTAATGCTTGTAGTATTCTGGTTTTAATACCATGAGAAATTTGGGTTTAGGAATATCCTTAGAAGATTAAGGAGGAAACAGTCATGATTCAAACTTTCAAGAAGGAAGACATTTTGGACTAGTGTGGAGAGACACCTCCTTTCTGATAGAACCCTGAATTACCCATACACATTGAATATCGGACTAAACTTAGCACACATCCTCAAGAATTGGCCCAGAAGGACAATTATGAACAGTTTACTGAAGCAGCCATGAAGAAAGCAAGGGTAATGGGAGGGCACCTGTCTGGCAGGCTGTCATGTTTCTTTCAAATTCAACTCTGAAACCTGTAAGCCTCAGCAGAAGAGAGGAATCCCATGAAATTTTACAAAACAAACAACTAATTTTTTCCAGCAGCACCTAGATTTTGGTGACTTTGAAAAACATATTTGAAGTGTTTCAAGGATGCATTTTAAGGTTATGATCTCAGACTAACACATCACAAAGGACATGTCAGTGCATATTAAGTTTATACAGAATGTTAGCAGTCACATATCAGCTCTTTCATGGGATGCTAATTAGCACCTGAGAGGTGATAGCTGCGAGGCAGTCTGAGGAGCTATAGCTGAAGTTGCTGAATGATGCGCACTGAAGAAAACAGCTATAGCCATCTGCTAAGATATTTCCAGTCCACAGCTGTTTGTCCTGTCTCAGGGCTGGAAGTTACCACCCCCAAAGATACTAGAAAGGAATATTTGTCCAAGACTCTGTTACTACAGTTCAAAACTGGCATCTAAGCTACTATGATTGACATGAATACAGCTCTTCAGCTGCTTGGGGGAGCAATCACAATCATAGAGATGACTAATTGGGGATAATAGCATTGTAAAACACACCAGGATGATGAGTTGCTAGAGTTTGTCTGGCACAGCTTTGTCTGTGTGAATGCTTTTTGCCTACTTCAAAGCAAAGTCACTGTCTGACTTTGAACTGTCATTTCATCTTTCATGTATAGTTGTGCAAGAATGCATTTAGGAGTGTATCACAATATGCCTAGGTTAGAATATGCCATTCATATCTTCTGCTTGATACTCTGGTTTGGATGTTCAAGTACTTACAAATGCTCTGGATCCTGTGTAGATGTGTCTTTGAGCAGTTCATAAAATCAAACCATATTTCACTACATTTCCCAGATCCCAGACTCCCTATATTCTGTGGTATATTTTAGAAAAAATATTTTAAAACCCCTTCTAATGTACTGTGTTCATCTGGACACAGTTTTTTTCCACTGTAAACCAGTGGCTTACAATCACTGACATGTATCTCACAGGTAGAAGAGGTTATAGCCAGAGGTGAGATACAAGACCCATCACACTGTCTTTCCCAACTTCCCTTCTTGCACTGCTCAACAGAGAAGAGAGCAATGGCAACTGACAGGTTCTCTCATGACAGTAACTGTGGCACTAAACTGTCTGTCTTAGAGCCAGGCCTTGCCAGTGAGAGTGCAGAGCTGTCAAGTGCAGGAAGGAAGGTGCGTCAGTGGCTGGATCTGTGTATATACTACTGATGCATAAACCACTCTCCCATCTCTCACCTTTTCTAAAAGCAAAGAATTGCTCTTGTGATTTAAAACATGTAGGCAAACAAAACAGAAAGTAAGTAGTGCTTTAAAATGTTAATTGAATGCAAATTAGGTTCCAAATTAAACTTCAGGGAATGTTCAAGGATGAAAAATGAATACTTTTCTTTATGCATGGTGATTTGCATAATAATCAAATAATCTATATTATTACATACATTCACTACATAGACTTTTTCTGATAAGGAATATCAAAGTAGTTCATGATGGGTTAAAATACATTTAAATAACCTTTTTCATATGTTTTGTTTGGTCAAGTTTTGCTGTGACTGTGAATATGTTGTGTCGCTGAAGCAGTGCAAGTATTTTCAGGATGGCCAAGGCAATAATATTTCAAACTATTCTGTACCATTTCTTCTACTTCAAAATAGATGTACATAAGCTTAGATAATCTTGTGTACTGATTCTCTTCATACTTCTCCTGATTTTTTCATAACATCATAAAAGTGGGCTTTCGTAAGCATAAAATATGAAGGTGTTTAAATCTGATTTGTGATCACTGAATTCACTTGCCAAAACTCCATCCTGTTACTGAAACTTTGGGCTGTATGTTAATATGAGGTCATAAGTGTTTCTTGCCTGGGGAAGACACTGTCTTCATGACCATGTCTGAATTATATCAAGTCTAAAGTTACATTACAAGGTGATAGTTCTAATCTTGGCTAAGAGGAGGAAGTCCATCTCTACCAAATAATGAGTGAATTTTGCTGAAGGAGCAGATAATGTTCTTCCTTATAATAAAGGTTGTAGAAGAACTTTATTTCCAGATAAAGATCTATATCTGCTATGATTCATTATTGGCTACAGATCACCAAATCAAAGGCTACACGTTTCCCTGAAATGGGAAATCCCTTGTTCATAGTTCCTGTCACAACTCATTTTACTATAAAAGGGAAAGAATGCTAGAGATTGATAATGTTGCTCCTGCCTTTTGGAAGGATCATGTTGATGGGATTATGCCCAAACATAGACCAGCTGGCAAAGCTACACCAACTCCAAAGGAACACAGTGGCAGTGTTTGTGAAGCACTGAGAAACTCCCTCCAAGGAGGAAATGCATGAATTTGATGATTTACAAGGTAAAAGAAGCCTGAAACAATTGACAGTCTTGGTCACGACTGCCAAAACCTGATTATAAACTTCTTGCTATCACCATGTGCTTTTGTTATGGCCCACACAGGCAGTTCAAGTGTCCCTAAGTTTCTCTTATGTGGGCTTTAAGAGTTCTTTAAAAATAAAAATTTCTTTAAGTATGTGTCCAAAAATAACCTTCAATGGGCAGGTCACTGTAAGAACCATGAACTCTTTGTCCATGGCCTGAAACTGAGCGATACGAAACTTCAAACCCAAGCACATCTTAAACTCTCTGAAAAGCTCGTGTATTATGCCATCCTCCAATCACATGGGGTCTATTTCATACGCTGACACTGGTGATCACTTAGCTTGGCTGCCTGAATGATACAAAACACAAACCTGTTGATTGCTACTCCTGCACTGCTCGCTTTTGTACTAACTATAAATTTTTTTCTAGTCCTATTTTGAGACTTCAGGAGGCTGCAGAATCACTCACCGTCTGGTACATTTTGCTTGTCAGTAAAAACAGTGGTGCTGTCTGAGCTACAGCAGTGTTTTAAAGAGTCTGCACACACTCTTCAAAATTATTCAGTCTGGTGCTGCCTTTGAAGAATTAACCAGCCATATATAATTATTTATTGGAACAATAATAGCAGTTTTTCTCTTAGAAAGCAATATATTGGAACACTTGATTTCTTCAGGGTGATAGAACATAGATTCTGGAAATCATTCACTTATTGATTTGGACTTAGGTTAGTATGTATAATATTTCAGCTTTGGTTGTCAGTTAAAGATAGCCTGAAGGAAATATATTTTATACCAAATATTTTCTTGGTTTCTTACTTCTTTTGGTTATTCTGCAAAAACTGACTGTTTACAAAACATGTAACTTGAAAGGAAAATGGGTTTTGGTTTGGTTTGGTTTTGCCCAAGAGTTAAATATAATTAAAATGTAAAATCATTGTTTCACTTTTCAATGAATTGTTGACACAATTTATTATTTTAAAATAGCAAGGAACAGCTTTTAATTTGGAAGAAGAAAGGAACACTGTTGAGGGGAGACATTTAATGGCCTCAGTTCTAATACAAATAAGGCAACATTTGCTCATCTTCATGTAAATTGTA
Organism: Tyto alba; assembly: GCF_018691265.1. NCBI lineage: Eukaryota > Metazoa > Chordata > Aves > Strigiformes > Tytonidae > Tyto > Tyto alba. Next base: position 6,415,336 of record NW_024881314.1, read on the forward strand.
ACCAAATTATAGCACTGAGTTTGAGACACTCTCACGTTAGTAGTAGTGCTGTACTTAATGAGACTATCAGAAAGAGTCTGTAATTTTGAATCTTCCATAAAAATGTAAAGAGGCTGGTTTGAGAGTGACTCACACCTCAAGGGTTTGATTTATCCCTGAAATTAAATGTGAAAAAAGTGGAATTTAGCATATTAGGATTTGGTTACGGTTCTACATAATATTGTACTTTCACAATGAGGTACAATTCCATGTGGTACAGCCTGGCCTCCATTACTCTTATTAAAAGTATTTTATGGGTACTATGTCTGAATTAAAGGTGAGTTTTTCAGATTAATGATTTAATGGGTTGGATTTTCCTGGCAAAGCCTCCAATGCTCCTGTTATGTGGATAGTCTCAAGCCAGGAAGAAAAACTGCTGCTATACCTTTCTGAATGGTGTTGTATCCAGAGATGCAAAGGTGATGGGCAGTGAGAGGTGTTTAGAAACTCCCTTTCTAAAGGCAATAAAAGGGAGGAACAAAAAGGAGGAAAGGGAGATTGATGAGTTAAGTAAGTTAGTCCCATTATCTTGTCCAAACTGCTTTATAAAAGCTGTGACAGACTGTTAGGCCTAGTCATACCAGTTTCCTTCCTCTATTTATGGGCTTTGTACCTTTAGTGTTCCAGTGGTGCATAAACTCATGCTTAATAGACAGTGTCAAAGAGCACCTACTGTCTGTAGATGCTCTACAGTTAATAGTAATAGGTAGAATATTTCTTAACCAGAAGGAAGTATCTCCAGCTTTTTATCACTTTCTCCATTAGTTGTGTTAGGAATGAAGGAAGACTATAACAAAACTTTGAGTCAATGCAGAGGAAGATGTACAGCACCCCAGAACACTACACGGTGTGGTTCTCCAGGGCAGTCTGCCTGTGGAGGAGGTCTCCTGGCAGAAGGCCTCCAGGGAATACACTCAGGAGAGGGCAGCTCTGGCTGTGACACGGACTTCTGCCCTTCACAGCCCCTGGTGGCACTGTGATTTGGTTCCCATAGCCCTCTTCTCAGCTAGGGAGCCCAGGATCATCCTTTACAGGTGCTTTTGTTACCAGCATGGAACTCCAAAAGTTCCTGTCTTCAAGTCCTTCCCACTCCTTTGAATACCTATCTGTGCAGTCCTTTTTACAAGGGCCTTTGGAGTAGGTTACTGGCTCACATATGGCCTGTAACTGCAACCATTTTGCAAACAGATCTTGAATACTTTTTTTCCCCCCTAACCTTCCTTCACTCCTTCAACAAAGCAAATAAATAAATTTTAGAGGGCAAGCAATGTGAACTAACCACAGTAAAGAACTCTGAAAATCTAAAATTTTAAACCTTGCCAGACTTGTGGTTGGACCACAGTTCTTTGCTAAAGTGGTCTCAGATCCCTTTTCCCTTGACAGCTCAATTATTTTTCTTGGGTGTGTTTTTTCATTCTAAGTTATGATTAATATCTGTGGAAGAAAAACTGCATGTAACAGATGTATCTCAGACTTTGCTTCATTATACTGACAGGACCAAATGATTCAAGTTGTCTTCCCATCTATTTCTAGTCACCATCAGACACTGCAAAGGTCAAGCCTTCCCTTTATACCAAATACTGCATTGGACTGCATGTTGTATCTTACTGTGATACCAGCTGCCTCGTACCTCTCCTGCTGAACCTGCAGGTTCCTCCTGCTAGGACACAAGCCGTATCCCTCTTCTACTTCAGGAATGTGCTAATATGGAAGACTGCAAGGCAGTAATCTGCAGATCCTTGTCACACACTTTGTGCCTCATGATTTGCTGTTAGGTTAGATGCCAATTTTAGGGAATAGCTGTACTCTAGTTACTTTTTGAAGAAGTTGAAAATCCTCTTTCCCACTATCCTGAAGTGGTTGCTGTTTACCTTACAGTGACATTAGTATGGGCTGAAGGAAGAAAGCAATTAAGTACAACTAATTCTTTGAGACAGCTGCAGCCAGTAAGGCTACCACAACCAGCATGGGTGATGGCTTCTAGCTGGGATAAAGTTTAAGAGATGGTGGTTACCATTTGGGCATTTATATCCTTAAGCAGGAGAACAGGGAGCAATATTACAACATCCGCTGTCCTACACACTGCGGAATCTACAGTCATTACAGAATCTTGAAGACCTACAGTTATTGTTGGTTAAATAACTGCTCTCTTTGCAAATTCAATGCAATTTTATTTAAATATTATCCCAGCGCACTTTGAACTTGTTAAAAGTGAAAAGCCAGCAAGCCCACCTGTGTGATCTTTCAAGGGTTCATCATTCTATGATGAGCACATCCTCTTAAGCTTTTGCTTAAAAAAAGGATCATTCCTGTACAGGACCTTAGGTGTATCATCAAAAGTTTGGGTTTTTGAATAAAAAGGTAAGTCTAATAATAGGAATCTTTCTTTTCTTAGGTTCTTCACTGTGACCTAAAAGCAAAGGAAGGAATTCCAAGTATAGATACCGGTATATACAGGAAAGGGTTTGTTGTATTCTTGACAAGCTAAGTATAAAAGCAGTTGAAACAGTGGTCCATGAGTAAGTAATTAATAGCTGAAAGCTTGTAAATCCTTACTTTGAAGGATTATTCGGGGTAGTTCTAAGTGCCAGACAGCAAGGTTCCTGCGTATTAGTGCTGCTGAGTGTATGTATTGGTATATTCAAGAAGTTTATTTTATCTCACGCCTTGACAGGCTAATCTTCATACAGTATCTTAGTAGTTATTGTCACTCTTTAGCAGTAGACATTTTGATGGTATCCATGTCTTAGAGTAGAATTGAAGCACAAAGAAATCTGATATGAGAATTAGTGGATGCTCAGATACACAAGGAACTTTTCTAAGCTAATAATCGAAACTGAAAGTGTGTAATGACATCTGCCATGGTTGATTATGTAAGGAGGGGACTCAGAGCTTTGGTTATTAATTATCTTGTAGTAGTAGTCTTTTTTGTGTGTATGTGCATGTGTTGTACAAGATGGATAGTAGCAGTCATCACTCCCTACATTAAAAAAAAAAAAAAACAAACAAACAACTTTCTTTAGAGATTTTTATTGTATAGTGTAAAGTAAGTTAGTGTCTGATGGAGAAAGAAGTCACTGAGAATAAGGAGGAATAGTAATTTTCTGTGCTAATAACGTTCTTCTGTAATGGCAAGTAATTGGACTTAGAGAATGGTTACAATGCGTCAGCTTACATTCGCTTAGGTATTTCTCCCATAAATCTGTATGGGATGAGATAGAACTGGAAGGGAACTCAGAACAGCATGGAAATAGAGATAATAAGTGACACTAAGAGGTCGCCTCACCACTCCTCCTGTCATTATCCCACTTACAGAAAGTACTCCTGTAAAATGCTTTGGTGAAGAGAATGATATTTTAAGAGTACTACAATTACAATTTGCAATTATCAGTGTGGAATCCACCTCTTATTTCACTGAGACTATTTACGTCAGGCTATTACAGTGACTTCACAGAGATTATTCCGAACTGTTGCACTGGTGATGAACCCAGCACCACTGAGGACTTTACATAAATACAGCGTGAAATTTTCAATTCATACATCTCATTAGTACACTTTAGTGTCATTAACGTAGAATTTGTCACTCCATACAGAGGAAAATATGGTCACTGCAGCTACACCCTTATCTGCGTTTAAAATAAACTCCTGTGAAATAAGGTCACACCACTACTCTGTGTATGGTTACACAGAGTAACTGCTTATTGTTTATTGTCAATGAAAGCTTTACTGCTACTCACAAAGAACTTCCCTGTCAAATCCTGTCCCCTGCCTAATGGAGAAAGAGGTGAAAAATAAAAGGAAATGAGGCTGTTACCTAAGGGTAGATACATCATATTGTACGCAAGTACTTTCTTCATAGACTGCTATGATTTATATTGTAAATATGGAATCAGAGGATTGTTTTATCATATTATTTATTCAGTAGGCTGCAAGAACTTTATTTCTGAAAGTACCGCGTGTGTATATATGTAGGATTACCTAGGCACTTCAATTAAGGGATTGCTTGTGATGTGATAGTCTGAAACCACTCATTTGTACTCAGTCAAAATTTCCTCCTTTTGCAACACTTCTCTGAAAAAGGTCAGTTGTGAATTCACTGAACCATGAATCCATTGAACACACTCAGGAGCAAAATCTGTGCTCATCATTTACCATGTCTGCCTGCCTACGAGTACGTGGAATTATTATTTTGAGTTTTACTGCTGTTACTTACACACATTAAAATACAGCTATCGTATAACATCACCCCACCATGGAATTTCTGGGCACATGCTATATGTGGTCATTGAAAGATTTACTATCTCTTACGAAGAACCTCACCATAAAATACAGTCACCTACTTAATGCATTTCCGGCTACCTGCTGACCCTGCTCAGAGCTGTAAATCGCATTGTAGTTAATGAGTCTTGCCAAAGAAGGAAGCTTCCTGAATGTTATTGATTGTTTTTTTCTACTACTGAAAATATTACTTAAAATTGTCACTTTTTCCATTCTGAATAGAGCGTGGTTTTATATTGGGGCACTTTTTCATTTTGTATTTATAAAATGTACAAAAATGCATTAGTGTTTCCAGACCAAGCAGTCACCAACTTTATAGTCAGGACATAAACCCTGAAAATAACAGCATAACATCATAATGGGAAACCTGACAGGTCGTTAACTACAGCTGTGCAAATGGCACTGCTATAATTCACAAGTGCATGTAGACAATACCACAGCCTACAGCCTTTCAGTATCTGGTCAAAAGGGAAAAATACTGAAGTATGTAGCAAAAAATAACCAGGTCACACTGGAAGTTGTTCACTTGACACTAGAGCACATACTTGATAGGTGTTGCATCCCAACACGGAGGTGTTTCTTTAGGACCTTTTTATGACCTCCCCCTAATTTATTTTTTCTGTGTCTTTAGTGTCTAGGAGCTGCAGTTATGGGGGCTCAGGTGAAGAGTGAAGGTATTCACACAGAGAAGTCATTTTATAAATATTAAGTGAGGTGTAGGTAAAAAAAGATGGATGAGTTCAAGGCAACAATATGGAAGCTGGGAGAGAATTAAACAACCACTTTAGATACTAGTGCCATCAGGCTAGTCTGCCTAGTGTCCCTACACTCTTTAAAAAGATGTTCCTGCAGATTCTTTGGAGAAACCCATGTCTTTGGCTAACTAAAATGAAGTGGTACATCTGCCCCAACAGAGAAGGAACAGTAGGCAACAAGGTGGGCACTGTGGACTTGGCATACCTCCTTCATGTGCATTACCAGATTTTCCATTTCAAAGTCTCGTTTTAATAGAGCTGAAGAATGTTACCTGATTATGTGCAGTGAAATTTTGGCATTATCTCATACTATGTTTATATCTTCAGAAGTGAGTAGGGAAAAAGGGTGGATGTATGCAGGCTATGTAATAGCCAGTTGCACAGCCACTGTGTTTCAGTTTAAAAACAAACCCAAAGGTTGAAAAGCACTAGGATTTAAACAGTGACATTTCAATCAGATGGTGAGGAGATGGAATTTTTCTTCACTGCTTACAAGAAATACTTTGGTCACCTTGCATTTAGTAATATCTCTGAAATCCAGGCATTACTTTGTTTCTACACTAGAATAATTAGAAAACAAGTCTGGTTGAAGTAGTCCCTACAAAAGCTAGCCATTGCCAGTTTTGAAAATCCTAGTTTATTACTTTTGTCTGAAAATAGGTCCCCACTGAAAACAGTGGGATTTGCTTGCTGAGACAAGTGCTACATCCTTTGAATAAGGACATCAGAAACTGATTCTTTAAAAAAAAAAAAAAATTTACAAGATTGTATTCCTTTTACAATGGTTTTATTTAAAACCATCTCTTTCCAATTTCTTTAACTGGAGTGAAAGTACTTATTCACACAGCTGTGCAGTGTAGCCTCCATCTCTTTTCTTCTAGAGTGTTTACACTGCAATTGCATTAATAATGTGCTTTTTGAGAATACCAGTTTTAATACTGTATCCTTTGTTTCTCGTGGAGGGGGAGGGGGCCGAATGGAAGAAATAAACCTTTGTACCTGGGATCATGCTAGTGTTCCCACAGCACTAACAGGTATAGGATGAATAGGATGCTCAGTTCACAGAGGAGCTGCTCCTTCAAATATCAGTCAGATGCAGTTAAAGCCATATCATGGGCCAGCTGCCCTTCTACACCATGCAGATAGGAGTGATGGCTAATTCCCAGCTTTATTCCTAATTTAGAACTGCAGGATTCAGCTGTTCTGTATGAGTCAGAGAATATAGCATATGACATAAGAGAAAGCATCTCAGATAAGGTGATCAACCTTTCTGTATTTTCAAACTAGGCTACATAGGCCATGGCCACAGAATATCCAATCACTACTGCATGTCAGGCCACTTTCCAGGGGCGAGTTCTGATTCCATTTTACTTTTCCTATCCAGCAGTTGGGCATCTTCACATGGCTTTTCTTCCTAGTCTTAAATTAGGATTTCTTAAAATAAAGAAGAAATAAATGACTGAAGTCTAATAGAATATGGCTGAAACACACTGCATGGCCTAGGCAGGGTCTATTATCCACATACTGACATCTTTAGAATTACCTGGTATTTTAATGTGCATTTAAAATTGGTTAACGGGAGTATAAATTAAAGTAATAGAGAAACTAGTCTCTCAAGATTTTATTGCTCATTGTAATTTCATGTTTATGGGCTTATTCCTTTGTGGAAGGACTTGTGGCTTTTTAGTTCTAGAGAGTATAGTAGTAGGAAGATTGTGCCTCACTTGGAAGCTGGTGAAATCAATGGAAGTCCTTCCACTGGATTTGTACAAGCTCTGTCTCGGCCGTAGTCACATTATTTTCACCGTCAACTGCTTGGATTTAGTTTCCCAGTTAAGAATGTGGTCCAGTGCACATTAACTTTTAGATAGAATTTTAAATACTGTATCCCAACTTATTTTACATTATTTTTCATGCAACTCCTATGCCTAATTTAAGTAGAAAAACAAACAAAAAACACACCAAAATTAAGAGGGAAAACAGATGAAAATGAAAATTATGTATTTGTTGATATGTGAAGTGAGATAAGAATTGTGTGCAGAGATGACTCTCTTCCTACACCTCTAACTCAGTAATGACAATGTAATTTTGGAGAGGACAAAGGAAAAGTACTAATTAAAGTGGCAAAAGTGCATTGAATTTAAAGACATGAAGCTCTTCTCCCATATTAATGATGCTCAGGTTTCTGTCTGTCTTACCACTGTTTCTCTTTTTTGCCGATTCTCTAACTACTCTTTTCACAGCCTTCTTTGAATTAATAATACAATTGGGCAGGCACAGATACACCCTTAAGGAAGGACACAGAGTTCCAAATAATATTTGTAGAAGATAACATAGAAATTCTTCCCAGCTGGTTAAATCAAGTCATAAGTAATTATGTTTATTTGTATCCAGTAAGTATAACAAGCACTTTACATTTGCATAGTTTTTGCATCAAAACTCTACCTAAAACACTAACAGATTGTAAAGATAAAGATGTAAAAGTGCTCTAGAACATGAATATTATAAAAACTGAAGAAAAAAACCAGTTACTCAGTTTCATAAAAAACACTTCTTGATTTAGAAACTCCAGTTTGAAATACAGAATATTTTTTTCTAATATTTTTTCATTTTCAGGACTGGTTTAGCAGTCTAAGTCCTGGTGGCTTCTTAAGATTGATGGCCAGATGTACAAACTCTATTTAAGTGCTTTAAAATGCAAATGACTGGCCAAGGAAAAGGAGCTAAGTATGTAAGATACATGTTTTTTCCCAAAAGGCTCTGGGAATTGGGCATCCAGCTCGCTTAGGCAAGAAGATAAGAAGATCCCAGGAGGCACCTACTGTATCATTTAGTGCCTGAAGACCATCATAGTTCTGACTGTAAAGTACCAAAGTATCTAAATTGTCTTTAAATAAGAATTTTAGTCCCTGAAAGAGTGTCCTCTCTTCTCTTAGGGTGGGCTAAGTAGGTTAAATAACTGAACTATTAGTTAACTCCCCACCTCCAAAACCGTACCACATATTAAATAGAAATCCAGAGAAAATTAAATGACATTAAAGCAGTATAGGCAGAAGAAATGGGTTCAAGTGAAAGATGTTCTTGTTTCTTGCCTGCTTCTGGGAACATTTCTGGTAAACTGTTTCTAATGTGCCCTTCAGGAAGCTGTTACTGAGATACCGGCATTTAGTTTTCAATTTCCTGCTTGACCTTGTTCTGCAACATCAGTTCACATTGGTTTTCATGCATAATGTACATAAAGACACCTTCTACTACTTAGTACATAATACTGTTGCTGGGCCATATATTCACAGAGAGAATTTTGTGGAGCATGCTGTTCAAAGTTGGAGGGGATTCTTATTTGCAGGCTCTTAAATACTAAGTTGTTGGAATGATGTTAGCTGGCTTTAATAAGAAAATATTTTCACAAGTGTTTTAAAGATGAATTTTTGCTTACCAATCACACACCTACACATTTCCCAAACTGTATTAAAAAAAACCTGATACATAATATCATCCCCCATGTAACATTTGCCTTTGTAGAGAAGCGGTGCACTAAATCTTGTAACGTGACTGGTCTGCAAACATTATGTTTGTGGGATTGGGCTGTAGAAGGTGGGTACTGTGTTCTTTGCATTCTATATGATTCAGGAGCTTTTATAGACAGAATTGTTGTCAAAAGTCTTGCCATTTATTATCCCTGGATAGAGTAAATGAACATTTTTGTCATGCTTTTCTGTACTAAAGGCAAAAGGATTGGCACAAGAACTTTTGTGTTGTTTTGTGCCAGTAAAGAAAAGCCCCACTTTCCCTCCAAATGGCCTGTTCTGTGGCCTGATGTATTTGCTTTTATAGCCAGAATCTGCTGTCAGAAACAGTGCATTGGGCAGCCTAGCCCAGTACATATACTTCTATAATTGTGAGATAAAGTTTTTACTGATGTGACTTTTAAAACTGTCTTGAATGGCACAGAGGTCCTCCATATTCTAGTGTTAAACATGCGGGCAAATTCATATTTTAAAGTACTTTCCTTTTACAGCAGAAGTTTAACAAATGGAACCAGATTCAAGCGTCCTTATTCAGAGAATCTCTAAATTTGGTATGTGTTTTCACTCCTTAATTTAACTCTTCACTTAGTAAGATATTTTCAATGACCCCCAGATGATACTGTGCCTCACCTCCAAATGACTATGGTTAATCTTCTCACAGTACAATTTTATTTCATATTCTCTCCCTGCCATGCTTTTCTTGACAGTAACTGTTAAATAGATAGAGAATTCCATATTATGAATTGACATAATCCCAAATATACTTACATATCCTCATTGCCTATCTGAGCTAATGCCCAAATTTTTTCTTTGTCGGAGTCTGAATTCACTATAAGCTTAATAGAAATGATCAAACTTTAGCCTTTTCCTGAGCTCATTTGGATTTTTCATCCTGAGCCCCACTGCTTCAGCAGAGACATTCAGTGACCTGGTGGAGCTCCACAAACCCACCTGGTTCAAAGAATAAGCAGAAATAGCTGTATATTTAGGCATTGCACTGATAAGTGATCAAATTCTGCTTCTTGTGTTTCCTTCCTCTAAAACAACCAAAACCTCCAGACCTAGCTACTGTGAAGTGCAAACAAAAATACCAAAGACCAGAGAAGATCACAATATTAAATTCCACTGGCCTCTAAGATCTTAAATTAATTGTTCTATTTGTGTTTCTGTTTTTTTTTGTTTTTTTTTTTTTTTCAAGCACGTCTTTCAGAAAAACCTTCTTTGCTACATGGCTCTCCAGTTGGGGTACATACACACACGTGCGTGTGTGTATATACACCTGTATCTATAGATTTTTAACATTTAACACTCAAATGTTTGGTATACAGAATGTTCATCTGCAGCAATCCTTATGTAAGCTGTGTAACAACAGCAGGAAATACTACATCTATGGTAGAAATTAATCTAGTAGTTGAAGAACAGCAGATGTAAATTATACTCCAAGACAAATTTAATTCAGTGGATTTTTATGATGTGTGGAGATGGATAAAGTGCTTCTTGAATGCTAACTGAGATCTTTGCATGCATATACACAAATAGTTTCTGGTTGGTGGGTTTGGTTGTTTTTTGTTTTTTGTTTTTTTTTTTTTTTTAATGGCTTTTAAGAATTGAAACAGCCTTTGTAATGCACAACCTTTTTTTTCCAGCACTGTCTTGTCAAGAGGTAGTCACCTTTTTTACACGTTCTTTTATGTTTTTTAATGTTTTATATTTTTATGTGAAAATTTTTCTGAAAGGATTTGAGCTTCTAAAAATTGTGTTTCTAGAAATAAGCCCCAGGAAATCAGGAAGATAGTATATAATACTACATTAGTATCAGCCAACCAATTTTGAGAAAAAAATATTGTATTGTTTTTAGATGCAAAAAGATGGATCATCTTGGAATCTTTTAATGTCTCTCTGGCACTTTTACCCTGTTTCTCATTATTTCTAAAAAATTCTTACTCTGTTCTTTTTTGTAGTTTATTCATGTGTGGGTACCAGGATGCATGTGATGCACCACTCTAGTTATCTTCATATACCATCAGAATACCCCCTATTACTTTAAAATAGCTTGTACATTGCCATTTGCAATTAATTTAGAGTATTGTATCCAAACCGATGTTTTCAGTGATAGTTGAACTGGGGATTTGAGCTGATTTTAAATTCCAAAGACAACATGAATTGTTGAACCCTCAAACAACAAACCAGCCTGATTCTACCTGCACCTACAAATATACAGCCCAGCTGTATAGAGTTGTGCACTATGAGAAATTTTGTACGTATTTCTCATATTGAATCTACTTCAAGTAATTCATTTGATCAAAGATCATAGGAGATTGGGTATTTGAGTTTCTTATTTATGACCTTACAAGCATTGCAGTGTTCCTGTGCAGCCACAATAGAGAGCTACTAGAGCTAATCAGCAAAGGAAGAATAGGATGCTTTGGACAGAGGAACAGCATATCCATATTGTGCAAAGGATAGCAACAGAGAGTTACCATTTTCACTCTGATTTAGCAATGCAAGTTAGCATGTGCTTAATCCAACATCCTTTCCAGCTGCTGCATCTAAGTTAGGAATGTACTTGTAGGAGGACCAGCAACCCACAATGAAGCATAAGAATGTCAACAGCAGAGCTAGCTCTGATTGCTAGGCCCATGAGCAATAGTTTTAAGCAAAATTGGGTTTTGCTTTGACTGAAATAAATGGAAAATTTTATTTAGTAAAAACAGTAAGCCCAGAATTTAACTTTCACAAAACTGGCAGCTAAATCTGCGAACATATGTCCAATTTACTGTGTGGGCAAGGCATTTCTACAGACCTCTAAAAATAAATTGTTGTGTATGTTTTCTGAAGGTGGGAGTGACCTTCTGGAGATACTTGAGCTTTTAGGAATCATCTTCAACAGGAAATGAATCACCTACTGAGTTCACCGTGTTCTGTAGGTATTTCTCATTTTAAATTTAGAGTCTGTAGGACTATGTCTCCTCTCACAATTTTTACTTAAGATTTGCCCTAGTATAAAGGGTGTGGGTAATAATCTGGGTGTGGTGAATTGCTTTTGGATTCTACCACAACCAAAATGGTAGTAATATGAGGTGTAAAAATAAAAATTGATCAGTAAAAATGACTACCCTTTTGTTTGTAGGTGCACATTAGGTATAATTATGTAAGACTGGTATGTATCTCCCATTCTGATCTCCATTTTCAAGCTGATTATAAATATTGAAATAAAATTAAATAAGAATTCCTTGTTCTAAAAGCATCCCAAAGCATCTCAGTCTAAAAGCAGTAATAGCTTCCTGCGTGTTTAAGGTTTTCAGATACCTTTTTGTTTCTCAGCTCTGCATGGTGTTGCCATTCAGTGCGCATAACAGGAAGATACAGTATTAGAACTACTTAAGGAATGTTGAGGTATTTAAGGCACCAGTGATGGAAGCCTGTATGTATTTCATGTCACTGTAATCGTATTCTCAGTAGCGGTTTTGCACTGTCATGGCCTCATCACAAGACACTACAGTTCTTAACATCTGGTTACTTGCCACTCTGTTTTGTAGAAACTAATTTGTAGATATTGCACCTAATCAACTGATTAAAGCCTAGCTGTCTACACCAGGGCCCTCTGCTGGTTTACACTAACAAAACTTTTTCAGCAACTTTCTTCAAAGTAGAGAAAGGAGAAAAAACACATTCAATGTAGTTATGAGCAAGCTCATATCTGGTTAGTTCAATGAGAATTCAGCAGTGTCAAATGTGACTATAGGAGTAAACAACAGATAGTGAGCCTCAAGATTCAGTTCTCTCCAAGGAGGAAGAGGGTTCCATTTCTCTCGACTGGAGAAACAGTCCTATTTGATTGAGAGAACAGAAAAGTAACAGTCAGCATTGGAAACCATCACCTGTCCTCACAATACTGAAGAGATTTCAGGATCTGGAAAACAATGTAAATCAGTAGATATTCTTCAGCCACCGTATTTGGAATTGGTCACATAGAGTCATTCGTGTAGGGAAGCCAAGAAGGTTGGAGAAAAGGTACCAAGTTCTAAGTAAACACTTCTAGTACTACTGTCACCTCTCCTGAGACTCACCCTGCCATGTCCCCAACACAACTAGTCAAGATAAGCCCTAGAAATCTCAGCTTTGGAAAGAAAATCTGCTTCTCTTGAGCTTTCAGAGTGAAGCAATATCAAGTGGTACTTGTTTTGGGATATATGCTCTGATTTCATGGGCAAGCCTCCCAGAGACTTTGATGGAACAAAGAAGCCTCATGGCAGCAGGCCAGCTGGCAACCTGAACAGCACTTCATGATCTTTGGAACCCATGAGAAACAAGCAGCGCTTCCTCCACAGATGGCTATCAGCCTCCTCCTCATCCGTTCCTCAGCCTGTGACTCTGAAATCAATATTTTCATAGGCAGTTCAAAATTCCAGCTGGACCTTCTATGGACATGCACTCTTCCAGTCTCTGTTGGTAACCATTTCTTCCATTTCTACGTGGGCTTAGCCAGTGGTTCTTGGTGTTGAAAGTCTTCACCCTCAAGCAACAGGGATTGCACTTTCCAAGGTGAAGTTATTGCATCATACAGTCTCTTTTGACTTCAGAGAACCTTTCTCTCCTTAAAATTATACCAAAGCAAAAAAAATTAGCTTTGCAATGGCAAAATGACTCAGATTCTAACTTGAAGAACAAATCATTTACTAGCTCTAATTTCTGTATGTTTGCCTTTGATCCTTGTTCTGTGTTCCTTGAACCCACCATTCAAAATACAGAGAGAATCACTGGTTTCAGAGAGGAACCTCCTCTCATTTGTTCATTAAGATACTTTGTCTTTTCACAGCAGTGTGAATACTGAATTATCATTTTAGTCTGGCCATGGCACCACCATATTAGAGTAGAAGAAAAATCAAGATTAATCCTATCTTATAACTAGATAATGGTTATAACTAGATAACTAGATTATGGACACCCCTCTGGTTTTGAAAGACTTGTGTAATAGGTCACTGAGATTGTTATCTGGGTTTCATTGTGAGTTAAGAGAAATTTAGCCCTAGCTCAGATCAGATTGAACTGTTTGTACCTCCCTCCCCTAAATATTTCCAACAGTCCTAACACGAGGCTGTCTTATCCCCACATGAAAAAGGACTTGCTTCAAAATAGCACATGAGTTCTGTGCATCTATAATACAAATTATACAAGAATTCATAGGAAATTAGGAAATAATTCAGATTTTCTGGTTCTGGGAGTTCAGTAGTTCATCCACAGACCATTTCCGTTATTCATAACTGTACGTGCAGATCGCTGTTATCATTATAGTTCTTTTGGAAAAGACAACTCAATATCAAAGTGTAAACTTGTATTATGAAACAGGGTTTCAAATACAGTATTTGCATTCTTGAAACTGTTTTATAACATTGCAATTAAAAGAATACCAAGGGAAAAATCATGTCAAAGCAATGAATAACCTTAATTAGAGACCTTGCTGTACCCGCTGATCCTAACTGATGGTATTCTTGCAGTTTGAATTAAGAAATATCTGATTCACTTCCATTAAACAATGTTTTATAAGCATTTCCTTCACTGTTTCTGGTTATAACATCAACTTAATTATGAAAAATTATTTTCCTGGGGACACACAAATGTAAGCAATGGAAATTAAAAAAAAAAAAGTCATAATACGTATATACAAAGGTACTTGCTGTGGGCTTTCTTTTCTCCAAAGACACATTAAAAAGCCTGTTCCTTAGTTGTCTTTATGAAATAAATGGATTATGAAGTAATATGGAATAGGGAAAATGTTGCATTTCCATGTTTTGATATGTATTAAAACATCATCCTTGATCTCTGCTACTATTCAAATATATTTTCTGTATTTGTCACTGTCACTTGTGCCCCACAGTGTTTCATTTCAATTTACTGAAAACCTTTTACATATGGACAGGAATGGGACCATCACTGGAAAGCTTATTCTTAGAATATTTCAAGGCTGATGATGAAAGGGCTATGCGTAGTCTGCACTGAAAATAAAATAGTAGTTCTTTGTCAGAACTCCAACACTATTTTAAAAATATTTATCACTCTCTGTAACAACAGAAACTTGTGACTTCATATATTTTGCATAATGTATTCCATATTTTTTAATATATATGTTAGTACTAAACTTCAGGGAATGTAATTTCAATATGTTTTGCCAACTCATAGCATGTCTTAGCAAAGGATGAAAGAACACTGAGATCTGGCCTTCTGACAACCTGGTCCAGGAGTGTCTTGACAATGTTGAGGCTTTTGTTGTCGTTGTTTTTAAACCATTGCCACTACCCTAATTAGCTTCTGTCATGTTGTCTTTGAACAGCTGAATAAGTGAGATCTCTTTCCGGTGGCTTGTCTTTGAGATTAATTGTAAACATCTGTCAACTGGTGAGGACAGTAATTCTTGTAGTTGTTCAGTAGGGTTCCTGAAGGGATATTAGTTTATTTTCTAAAGCCCTACTTTACAATTTCTTTGTAACCTGAAATTCTGTTTCTGGGCTCTTCCTTTTTTTCCCATCATTAATGTGTGTCCCTGGTTTTATGTGCAATACTTTAAAACAGTACAAAAAGGTAGAACGTAGAAATCAGCAACAAAGTAGAACAGAAATAGTCAGTTAATGTTGTATTTCATTCTTAAGATGCCATCAATCAAAATTATGTGCTTATGTAATCTGTAGAATCTTTTTCTATTGTCAATGAGAAAAAATAATTGAAAACTTTTATTGAAGCCTTTCCCATAAGGGAATAAAAGTTTTCTAGTATCACACCAACATTTGGGAAAAGCAAAAATATTTATTTCAAAGGCCAGTACAAGTAGGAATAGATGGGTACATATATAAGCAACCTGAACAGATGGTTAAAACAAATGAAAAGTGGATGGCTGAGAAAAGGTCCCTGTGACATTCACTATTAGAGACAACAGTGGTTGTTAATAAAGCAGAGTTAATTCTATAGCAAGGAGTGAAATATTATTTAATCAGCAGTACTTCATACATAATTCAGTTAACTGCCTTCACTCATCAGTATTAACAAGAGCTGGAGCTTGGATTAATGTGCCTGAGCTTCATAACAGCACTCCCAGTCTACTTAAATGCTGCCAAAACTTAATAAAGCACTGCCAATCAAATTACAGTATCTGAGCCCAGTGCATCAATGTGCTGATACTACAAATCATCCTATGCTCACATCTTTGTTTGCTAATTCCTTATTTATGCTAATCTCGGCACTAAACAGTTTAATTAGTGTACAGTAGTAGAACAAGTTAAATTTCTTATCGCTTTCTTGATGATGTCTTTAGGATCATTGAGTAATAAATATAAATGGTGTATCCATGTGCTTTCAAACACATAATTTTTTAAATATTAACTTTAATCAGATGCATAAATTTCCACAAAGGGCTTTCTATTAGTCAGAAAAATAAGAATGCTAAATTAATTTCTGCTTTGGTTCTGAAGAACATTTCTATTATGGTCCATGCTTTTCTAGTCGTAACAAGGATCTCACCATCAGTTACAATGAACAGCTCTGACTGTGCCTTTTGCTGCTGCTTTTTCTCCTTGTGCTTTCTCTCACTCCAGGAAGAGAGAAGGGCCAATGAAGGTTTCAAAAATACTATCCTCTCTGCCATTGAGGGATTTGATTCTCCAAGCTGATGAGGCTGCCTCAGCAGAAGCTGAGAAAATGGTGCTTTGGTATTATATCACAGTCAGTGCAACCTGTGGCCAGCCTCATGTAGGAAACTTCAGAAGAGCCAAGACCAACCTTACAGAACTGCTGAAGGGGGAGACAGCCTGATGCTGCTTATTTCACCTTTAACTCTTCTGAAATAAATCTCTGCTGCTCCTCAAAACCCTTAGCCATGTTTCAGCTGGCTGAATTGAGGCCAGACTGTGGCAACCAAAAGGAGATTGAACTGCTGAAAAGTTCTTTGAAATGTAAGCTCTAGAAGCATTACAAGCTGTCAGAAGAATCAGAATAAGATAAATGACATCCCAGAGAAAATATAGAAGAGAATGCTTTTATATATATTTATTTTTAATCTTAACAGAAGAAAAGAAATTAGTATGTCAAAGGAATACAGTCAGTTTTTGTATACAGCAAAGGCCTGATAGTTTCAGGAGCCCACAACACAAATTTGAAGGGTATTTTGTTTGGAAGGAATTTAGAACAGTAGATTATTCAGAAACATGTTTGGGGGGACAGAAAGGCATGTGCAAGTCACACTTGACTGGATTCTACCTGAATAGATTCTACCCTTTACTTTGCCTTTTGAAATGATTCCTGTCATCTGGAGTATGTGAAATCCAAGGAAATAGAAAGTGTCAGAACCATTCACATCCTCAGTTCACGAAGTGAAACCAGCCGAGGCTGAATTCGAAGTGGTGTCATTCTGTTGGGAGCTCCAGCACTGAATTTGGCATCAAGTCTCTTGAGGACCAGTGAGGATTATAAAGTGCAGCACAATACATAAAAGCAAGAGACAGCAACCAGATTTTCTCAGGAAGGACAGAGAAACTGGGTCTATTAAGTACTATGTAAGGAAGAACAATATTTATGCTGTATGTTTGCCACATAGTGCCATCTGAGGATTTAGCAATTTATCCAAAAAAATATTAGATGGTTAAGGCTAAGTTGGATATATTCTAAAACCAGAAAATAGCAGAGAACCAAACCCTCACTTTTTATTAAAGCCAGCACAACTATATTAATTTAAACAGAGCTTCACTGGTTTAGAGCCTTTTACCATGTTTTTGATAGGAGTTTTCACAGCAGAAAATGGAATGCTAAGTCGACAGCAAGTATTTCCTGATCCAGTATCATTATTAGAACCTGTATAAGGTTGGCAGATTTTCAGGGGTTCAGCACTACAGTTGCCTCACAGGTGGTAAAAGTTAATCTCTTAGAGGAGGATAAAATGAGCTACATCCACATTGAAAAAAATAGTTTGAATCTGATGATAAAGTTTAAATCATACATTACCCTTTTGACTTCTGTTTAAAATACAAGAAATAAAGATCATCTGAAGGAAAAAGTACAGTGTCTACACAAAATCCGGTTTAGACTAACAGAGGCACTCGGACTTTTAGCCATTTTAAGCACTAAAGTCAACAGAAAAAAAGAGAATGACTTTCTAATTCAATTTCTAAGTTTCGGACACTTATGGTGACATTCAAAATAAAAGCTGGATCAGAAAAATCATCAGGCAATACATGATGTGAACATTGCTAGTGCAAATAGTATTTTTCAATCTGGAAACAGAAGAATTAGTTATGAATGGACTGCACCAGGATGTTTTTCAGCAGCAGGTATGTTTGTCAATGATATAAAAAACTGGCAGCAAATACAGCACTATTGACTTATGAATGATGTAGATGTACTCAGTTTAAAAATGAAATAATAAGTAGCTCGCATATGCAGTTCACTGTAGCAAAAGAGTATGGCACTTGCAGTGAGGAGACATGGAGAAAAGTGTCTCATTTCCCAATCTGTACTCCTAATAGTAACATTGTCAAAAAAACCCCCGTGTGTCAGAAGTTTTAATAGGTAAAAAAAAAATGAGGCATAGATCCTCCTGCCAACCTTTTCTACTTGTGAGTTTTATGCCCTGCACAGGGGGAGTGACATAGATTTCATGCTGAATGTCAGTTGGCCATAGCTCCAAAGTCAGCTGTAAATTCACAGATCTCAAGGCTAGAAGATGCTGCTAGATAATGGGTATGGATTTTCTGTACATCATGACTGTGTGTCATCCACCTACCACCTGTACTGAACCTAATAATTTGTCTGAATAAAGCAGTAGCCCATAAACTTTACTGCTGAGCAAACAGCATGCTGTTGGCAACATCATACTTTGCTCTCCCTTTCAGCTCATCAAAAGATGACTCAATTACCATTTAAAAGTTTATACTGCCTATGAAGTCAAGGACTGTGGAATTAGTAGTCAGTTTGAATGTGTTTTGAAAAGAGTAAATGTATCTTAATGTGAAGAACTGACAGGTTTGCATGTAAGTGTTAAAGGACAAGCTGCAAGCCCATGTTGGTGTTAACTTCAACTAGCATTATGTATACAGTGAATAACGGGCAGGTGAAGATGACAGATTCTGTCAACATTTAAGAGGGGATGATTATTCTGGTAATGAAGAAAATGTTTGAACAAGCCTGCCTAGTTTATGCAGTTGCCCAGATTCAGAGATTCAAAATAGTGGAATTTAAAAATCACAACTTCTTGTCCTTCTGGAAAAGTCAAGACAAACGGTAAAATTGGTAATTAGAAACATGTTTCTGAAGGTTTGCGTATTTTGCTTTCTTAAAAGCTGTGGCAGGTATTTGGCTCTAAGGTACTTTTATCTTATGGCAAAATTTCAGGGAAGCTGCTGTAATTTTATGTCTTGGTTAATGTTCAGTCTAAGCCCAAAACATTGACATCATCTTGTTTAAGGAGTGAAAAGAAGCTTACTTAATTTTATTTATTGTGCCCAGTGCCACCTGTTCCTGTACAGTCAGTAGCCAAAACAGTCATTGCCAAAATCAGGATCTGTGGAATTTGTTTTCTAATGCAAAATTTAATAGCATTTCTTTACAATTTAGAAGTGCTCATGTGCAAGGGTTAACAAGAACTAGGAAAAAGAAGAAAGAACTTTAAAACTATTTTGACCAACTCAGGAATTTCAGTTTATTTGATTAAACCTCATTCATGACGAAATAGGGGATGTGTGTGCAGGCTGAGAAGCTAAATGTATTTATGAGTTTTCACACTTTCATCTTGAGAATTCTTTTTCATCGTGAAAGTGTTATTAAATGTTAGCCACAGAGCATCCTGTCAGATACTGCTTAAGTTTAAAGAACATTCAGAGATCTTTTTAAGGGTGTTCAGATAGCACAGCTGAGTTACAAAAGAGATGACTGTAAGTATGAGAGCAGACAGAAGTAGACAAGCTATCTGCATTCATCTGTCATCAAGGTAATGCACCAGAACTTGTCTAACAGATGGTTTGTTACAATTAACTTTTCATGCACCCTAGACTACAAAACTAAGTTAAATCAAATTAATTTTTTTTTTTTTTCTTGGTAGTGGTGGTATGTGTTTAGGGGTTTGGGGTTGGTTTTATTTTTTTGTATACAGCCTAGTGAGTTGCAGGAATCATCCGAAATCTTGTATGTTACTTAAAAGCACTTTGTGACAAGGATCAAGTGGGAGTTCATATCAGATCTCTGAAATGTAAATTATCTTCTTTTAGGTTTGGGTGTCTTCATTCAGTGATCTTCTCAGTGGTTGTGTGTCCCTTTGCTTTACAATAACTAAGTGAACTTTCAGGGATCTCAAGGTCTAGGATTTAACATCCAGCCAGTTTTACATGAGTGAATGAAGTTTTCAGTAGAATATTTGAGAAGCACCTTCTCCTCCATTACATAGGAACAAACCATGATTTGAGCAGGAAGTACAACTCCTGAGTAGTTAGAAGTTAGGTAATATGCTTGTGATAGAGCCACCTCTAACATACACATAATGAATAGTTCCCAGGAGGAAGACTGAGTCCATCAAAATGTGTTGGGCTTTTAAAACTGTTAACACCTGTTTTAAATGTAAGTTTAATGCATCTTCAGCCTATGGAGAGTAGCGGTTGCCTTAGAAGTAGTATGTTTGGTTTGACTGTAGTAAATGAGGTTCATCTGCTTAATGAGTTATATAGAATGTTTTCAGATTTTAAGGAGATATATGAAGTATTACTTCAGGGAAAAAAGATCTTAAAGAAAACTCACTAGGTTGCAAAAATTGTGCTTCCTACTTTTCAAAGAAATTTCTAGAACTGGAGATTTCATAATCGCTGGCATCTTTGGAGATACCCAGTCAGGTCTGTGATGACTGCTGTGGGCTTGTACATTAGGCAGTCCATCTGAACTGCTTTATTCAGACAACATTTCATAAGAACTTTTGATTTAAAATGCATCACAAAATCCTTCCACCAGTGATGGCAGCAAGAAGCTTCAGATGGTATCAGAGCAGAAATTTCCCAGAGGTTACAGTTTATGGAGTTTTTCATCCTGCAAATTGGAGGGTATTTTTTGAAGGAAGAGAAACTGAAAATGGGCAAACTAAATTGTGTGAACAAAAATAGAGATTTTTCCTCAGCTACCTACAAATAGACTCTCTGTTTAAAATGTGGTGTCCACCTTGATTTTATATGCTACACAGCAAAAATAGAACAAGCAAGAACAACAAGAAAAAAGTAGAAGTTAAACGGGGAATTTCAGGGATTGTAAAAGACATTAAGCATAAATTTGGAATTAGATGTGGATAATTTATTTAGTATCATTTGGCAAGTGATGTGTATGCAGAATGTATCTGTAATTTAGGGAAGCACTTAACAGCAAGCACTAGTCATATTTTAATAAAAATATTTCAGCCAGAAAAGAAAGGAATAACTTGATAGCTATAGCTTTTCTGAGGAAACAAAATGGTAAGGAATGTTTTGCTGAAGAAATGATCAAAATTTTTTGAAACACACACAAAAGAATAAACAGGAGGGATCTTTAGATAATTTAAACTAGGATGTTTTTCCACAAAAAAAAACCCTGCAAGACATCCATTTTGAATCACCAAGAGTAAAACTGTTTTCTGCAAAGCCCAATAATTTACTATTGTTAGCTACTTCTTTCTTCTTAGGAAATATTCAGTGCTCAAATTGTTGCCTTTTGAAGCTGTTAGGATCTGTTGCCAATGAAATCATTACACTGAGGTTTCAAAGGACTGATTATTACTATAAATCACAATCATAGTAAATCAGTGGAGTAACAAGAACACCGGGCATTGTTATGGTTCTGAAATACTTCACACAAATATAGCAAAAAGTATTACTTCACATCCTAAGACTGAGGAGCAAATCATTGGGTCAAGCCCCAACAAATGATGTAGAGAGACCATTTTCTTATTAAATTGGCCACAGTTAATGCTACAGAAAATAAATTAATAGTCCTCTTATACATTAGATAGTAGGGTGGTTATAAGTGGTCCAGGAATTGTCATTATATTGCTCTGCTGGTTTCCTTTGGCAGCATAATAGATATATCCGTTACCCCAGCTGACAACAGCTAATAGTGCAGAACAAAGAAAAAGCATCACTATTGATGTAGGTAAAGCTTCCAGTGACAGTTGCCTCTGAGACTCAGACTTTGCCCTGTTTCTCTCGCACTACAATTAAATAGCCAAGGTAATTCTGGGTAGTACACTTAAAACTTTAGGAAGACAGTGTTGCTAGCACTTGAGAATTTTTTTTTTTCTGTTTTGCTAAGGACTTGTCATTCATGTTCAACTTATTACTTGGAAAATATTTCTGAAATAAGCACCCTCCATTTTCCTCGTGACACATTCAGTCTTTTCCGTTAAATAAGAAAGCACACGGACTGGAGTAGGTTCAGTCACTGCACATATCTTACAGTTGCTAAACCACTGTTGCTCTTCCCCTAAGATGAATGCAAACAAAGAGGGGGTTTTATTTCAATGTACACCACTACAGTTCAGCAAAATTTCTACAGCTGTTTGAAAAGCAGAGTAGGAACTGAATTGTTTTGATTCTTGAAATACCTTTCTTAAAACTCAGACAGAAAAGTCATTGTATGTACAATTGAGAGAGATCAAAATAGAAACCTTTTCTTAAAAGCAGAAAAAAAAAAATCTAGCTGTCCCATCAAGTCTCAAATCATTCCATTTCCTGTCTGCCTGGGACATTCCAAGAACTCAGTTAGGTAAAACGTAAAAAAATACAACTTCGATTGTAAGCCTGGTGTCTACTCTTCTTTATTTGGTCAGGTCATAATGGAAAAAACTTGTTGAGAGTAAACTTCATCTATAGCGAATGGGTATGTGTACATGGCCATTTTAATAGGATTTATGATTACTGAGCTACCTTTAGTAGCTTTGTGTTAGAGGAAGTTTAAGCATAAGTGAGAAGACTAAAGATAGCTAATCTGTACTGACTAGCCTTCTGGATATTACTAATACCAAAAGTACATGAGTAATACTAAAGCACATTGCCATATAACTAAAACACATAAGGCTGTTATAGAAAAATATGCATTATGTTAATAGCACATTTGTGTTCACTTTTTCACTGAGAACACAAATTAAAATCATGTCAACTAACACTAAATATATTCAGATCAGATAATATAATTTGTGTTTAAAAAGGAGTACTTTATTTTTTTTCTAGTGTTAAAGCCAGACTGATGCACTGATGGAAGACACTGGCCAACATATGGAATCAGTTTTTATAATTCTAAACAACCTTTTGACAGATGCAGTTCCTCTTTTGAGTCAGAGAAAATGTTTACTTCAATACGTTTATTCAGCTAATTCAAATTAAAACTAAAAAAGTGGGAACTTAAGTCAGAAGAATTTTTTTCTCTAAAAAAAACAGGTAGGAAATGTTAAGAGCTGGTAATTCCAAAGCCTAAGGAATTACCATTAAGTAGTTCAATTAGTCCTATTTCCAGGATTACTCTGTTCATATTTTGATTTCTAAAAATATTAGCAAGCCTGTAAAACAGCAGTCAATTTAAATTTACATCTTCAGTGATTATGAGGCTAAAGATTTTGCCTCTAGGTGATGGTATTTTGTTTTGTTTTGTTTTGGTTTTTTATTACCTTGTATATTTGATAATCATATTCGTAATAAATTTTAGAGTTGGTTTAGGAGCTTGTATCCATAAGAACGTACTTTTAGTTATCTTTGCAGCCTTTTCCATGTGCATGGCCATAAATTTTCTACTCCATCTGGATGTAAGCATTTAACACTTTTCTTCCTAAACATCTTTTTCTCAAGGAAGGTGTGATTTTATTTTTCTGCCAGAAAGACCATCAAATGCTCTATCTACAGGCTGAAATTATTCAGAAAATAAGATGTATTCAGTTCTGTGTGAAGGTCACAAGTAATAAAGCCTCCAAGGCCCTATCTTCTGGTGAATCTTTGCTGCCAAAAAGGCAACATGCATTATCTTTTACACATCTCCCTTGGAAGCAATTGATGCTCATTCCTTCTGAGCTGTTACAATCTCTGGCAGAGAGAAATAGGCTGTCGGGAGTGTTCTAGAGCTACGGGCCCTCTGTTCTCCCCGAGACATGCTGGGAAGTAGATTAGTCTTTGTGCCTGTGAGAGATTTTACAGGTTGGCGTTCTGTGCGTTGGACCTCTGACTAGTCTCTCCACTGCTTTGCTAAAATGTATTGGGTGCTGCTCTGATGTTCTTCAAGGTGGAGCAGCTACCTTGCAGACTGGATGATGCTCGTGCACTGCTGTATTCCTCACATAAATAGTATGCTTGCTACTGTCATTTTTCACAAGCTGAAATAAGTCATTACAAGCCATAGAAAGAAAATGTCACATGGTTATTGCCTTACAGACTTATGCCACCTGCCAGCACTGGTCAGATGAGCAGCGTTTTTTGTAGTGCTCTGACTGACACTAGTATGAGACATGCATGTACACCTCATAGCTTAGGAAAACAGTTAGCTAAGGAAGGGTTCTAGAAAGATTACTGCTGTGCTAAACAGCTTCTATGTCAGTTTGTGGAGTTGATAGTTGGAAATAATAGAGGGTTCTCCTTGCAGTGGCTATTTGATCTAACCTTGAACACACACCTGACATTCACAACTCAGTTACTCCTGTCGGCTTTCTGCATCATGGCAGTGCACTTGCATTTTCATGCACTGATGACAGCATAGCAGCACATTTCCAAACCCTATCTTACATCAAGAGGGAGCATCCACTCCTTGCTGACACATTCAGAGCAAATTTGATCTTATGATTCAATTGCTAGATTGAGTTGTGCATTTGCCTGCAGTCAGAAGCTTCCAAAGCAATTTGGGGGAGTTGCTCTTTGTGTCTTTATATGCATGTGTTAACAGTGAGATCAGGCAGGATCGAATTAGGAACAGCAATAGCTGTGTATCAGAGTCACACAAGAATATGATAGTGTCACCCTGCAATACTGACAGGAGATAGTACCTTTGGCTTCCATCTTTAGAGTATCCATATTATTCAAGCACTTTGGCTTAAAAACAGCTCAAGGAGAATGTTAGTGCAAGTAATCCTCCCTGAACAGCCTGTCCTGTGGGTCTACTCAGTGACCTGATGCTCAGTCCTGTAGCTACTGGCCTCCTGCCAGCAGCTGGGAGGCTGCCGCGATGCACAGCCCTGCTTTACTGCACAGTCTCTATGCTTGTCCTTCTCTGGCTCCTTGTTGATGTAATCCCTGGCCTGTTCTCCCCCATCCATCCGAAGAGCCATTTACAAGGAGATTGAAGACACTGAACTCCGGGGAAGCACTAATCAGGTCCTGCCCGTTTCAGCTCCCTGGCACAACATACAAACCCTTTAAGAACACATGATCTGCCCTCTGGTGGCTAAATTTAGAAGGAATGCATGGTTTAACTCCCCATTTCTGACTTGATAATATATTGTAGCACTTGAGAAGGCCTTTTCTTAAACAAATTCAAGCATTAAAAAAATCATGCATGTCCTGGTCTTACATATTTTGATTTCTTAGCACCAAAGATCTAGTATCTGTAAAGTAATTATAAGATACATATATATTTACCTATTTTTTTGCAGTGAGTGTATTTAGACAGCAAAAGGATAGAAGAATGGAGATCAAAATCTGTGTTCTAAGCTAAGTTCGACATAAATGTCAGGCCCTACAGGCTGCACCTGTAGCTGCTGAAATTTGCAGGCTATCTTCATCTTCTACAAAGCGTGTAGAAAGGCAGTGAATGGATCGATGTGCACCCTGCCTCACCCACGCACTGCCCCCACACCCTGTACAACTTTATAGATTCCTGGCTATATTCTTTCCCCTCCCATCCAGCACTCCTCTTTTTTTCCACTCCCAAGCAATGCCTAGAGTATTTGTTTGGTTCCTTTTTCCCCCTGCTTCTGTTTTTTTGGTTGTTTGGGTTTTTTTGTTTTTGTTTTTGTTTTTTTTTTTTTGGGGGGGGGGGGTGTTTTTTTGTTTGTTTGGTTTGGTTTGTTTTTTTTTCCCCAGACAAAACCAGCTTTAGAATCTTCCCAGTTAGTCTGTCTGATGGGAGTGCTGCAGAACTTTACTCTGTATTTCACTGCAAATACAGAAACTTCAAAGTAAATGAGAAAACACTTACTGGTATCATTAAATAC
The DNA here is from genome assembly GCF_018691265.1 of Tyto alba. Lineage (NCBI taxonomy): Eukaryota > Metazoa > Chordata > Aves > Strigiformes > Tytonidae > Tyto > Tyto alba. The sequence goes on from NW_024881314.1 coordinate 6,441,111, forward strand.
ACATTTAGGTGAGTATTTAAGAACCTTCACAGCCTTGTGAAAAGCAATATATTTGCAAAATCTTTCCTCACTGACAGCAGAACTCAGCAGTTTCATTTGCTGTATCTCTGTCCAAAAGCAGCCTCAGCAAGATCAGCAAGGTTGTTTGGAAGCTCAGGTTCACAGCAGAATTCAAAACTGAATGCATTAATGGACCAAAACATTTGAAATATGACCTTGTCATTTAAAAAATTGCAGTATATTTGAGCAATTAATCCAATGATAGATGAGTTCCTAATAATGGCAAGTTCATAAAGGATATTAAAACCAGAAAACTTGTTTGAATAATAGGTATAGAAAAACTCGAGTAAGCATGCAGTTTTTGCCTTGCATTTGCTACAAAAGCCTGTGTGGCCACAGACAAACCCACCTGAATAGCTCTGACAACCAGAAGCAGGCTTGAAGAGGGATGATGTATATAACATGAGATGTGTCTACAGCTGTGTTACATTTTAGCCATTTGGTTAATAATTTCACTATGGTTAATTCAATAATTTAATTTCTAATCCAGTTTTTAGGGGATTTACAGATTGTCTTGCACCAGTGCAGTTTTTTTCCTCTAAGACATTATTCAGCATTTATGTTGTTTTTACAGGATCTTTCTGGTCTAGACACCACACTGATAGAATTTTCAGATTATGTAAGTGGCCCAGTTTTTCAAGAAAAAGTGAATCCTTTCCCATCTTCCCTTATTTTCACCCAATTTCAGAAAATGCATTTCAGCAATTCTGAAAATTAGGCCAATAATGACCAGCCTTAGTCTCATTACAGCAGTTACCACCTGACATTCAGCTGATTGATGATGCTGGAATTTGTTGAGTAGGAAACCGTTATGTTTCCTATTCAGTGTATTTGTCCTGTGGTGTGCACACAGAATACAGAAAGAATGTGAAATGAACCAAGAGAATGCCCTTGCACTCAGCTATCCCCTTGCATCTCAGACAGTAATTCCTACGTAAAGAGTTTGTCAAACATCGTAGAGACCAGTAAGTTACAAATGCTTATTCAGGAGGAAGGGAGAAGACAGCAAGTGAGACTCCTCTAGAAGATCCTTAGTTACTGGGACTCACATGCAACCAGGTTCATCCTTGGTCAGAGGAATCACTGAGCCTCTTTTGCTTCTGCCTGTTGTGCACACATAGTGTAGAAGAAACATCCAGGAATATTTCAGATTAATCAGTACAAGAGAGCTAGTTTCTCCCTAAACATGCAGGTTTTCCTAGATAACAATTAAGCTGGCTTTGGTGCTCAGCAGCAGCTTGTCTGCAAAGGCTGTGTGCCACATGCTGTGGCATCAAGGAAGCAGTGACTACATTCTTCCCTGACAGAAATATCAGATCTTCAAGGTGTTACTACAGTTAGGAAAAGCTGTAGATTACTCTGAAAGATCAGTCACCGGACGGCAATTAGCTGAATAGTTTGATGTAGCAGCTGAGGAAAGGCAAAGATTTCTTTCCATTCCAAAATATTTTGTAGTAATGCCTCTGTTTATAGTTGTTGCATGGCAGCATCGTGTTGGACTTCTAAGAGGTCAGTATTGCCCAGACAACTTTTTTTCCAGCCTGTGAGTGCATCTAGTCAGCTGTCCTAAGGACTTCTGGCCTTTCCAAGAACAATCAAAGTTACAGAGTTTTGGTAATCTCACTGTGGAAACAGCATCCCCAGGCAGGGCCAGAGCCCTGTGGAATAGGGTCAGAGAAATCTGATTACTCTAGAAAACACCAGAGCACAGAACATCAGTGTTTCTGTCTTGAACTGTCATTACTTATATGAACTGCAGCGTTCAGTGGTGAACTCTGTGCTTGCTCCTCACTTGTCTTTGCAAGTCAGCAGAGCCAGGACATTTCTGCATTACTTGCTGTCATTAGCTGTAAGAGTCTTGTGAGAAACCAAAGTAGTACATAGCTACAAGAAATTCTCAAGAGGCTGCTGTCACACAAGTGTTATGGAGAACGGGACTTGTTAACCCTTACTGGATGCTCCTTACACATAAGCCTTACACCTCAGTGCCTGCCTTCTCCAGACAAAATCCCTTAATGTCCTGTAGTTTCAGAATGTGGTGATCAGTATATTCATCCTAACACAGGAAGTGCTAACAGATGCGGACATATACTATACTGAATTTGGCAATAAATAGTTAAATTCCAACTTACTACCTAGAGTTATATTTTAGTAACAGTATGCTGTGAAGCACTGGGATATCCAGGAAGAGCACTCTGATAGAATAAATATGCTGTCTTTTGTAATTTTTTATGTTCCTTCATTCATTTATATTTTTCAACAAAAGGATCGATAGCATCCCAAAGACATTAAAATAAAGCTGAAGCTACAGAACAGAGCTCAAGCTATCTGCTAGATAAGCAGTCTTTCCTCTTTCCTTAAAACAATAAGTTCCAAATTACTTTTCTCTGAACAATTTTCTCCAGTGTTCCAATTTCATCTATGCGAAGCTTCACTTTACTTCTGGATCTTTAAAACCTTAGATCTCACTCGCCCTGCCTCAGAACACTCATTCATTTTAAGAGTAACAGCCAAAGTCCCCAGTTCTACAGCATGAACCACAGCACAAACAGAAAAACAAAAGATGAAGAAATGAAGAGGGAAAGGTTACTTCTAGAGATGATATGATAGCTCAAAGCCTGGGTTTCCTGCATTTCAGTGCAAAGCCCTATTTAAAGGGCACAACGACCTTCACAGCTTTTTTGCATTTCATCTTTTTCTCCTTTCAGTCTGCATTTAAATCCAAGCCAAACTCTCCCTCTTTTCCAACCCCCAAATTACAATGAGTGTCAGGCAAACTTACTCAGTTGTGATTGCCAGCTTGTTCTTTGCCTGCTTCAAGGGGAATCTGTTGAACCCTGGCTGTGATTGATGACTGAGGGACTGACCAGACGTGATTAGAAACTGCCAGCTGAGTGGCAAGTAATTGCTGGAGCTAGTTACTCATACAAGCATCCCAGGCACTGACAGGCATAGTAAGGGAGCCCAACGTATGATGGAATGGCAGACACAGGCACTGATCCAGACCACGTATCTGCTCAGTGTCTTGTGTAGAGAAGACGGGGAGAGGGTGTTGCCTTCCTCCCCTCCCCTCTTTCATTTTTAGCTCTTTTACCAAGAAGGATTTCCTTTACCCAAGACTGACATTCTAATGAGCAATCTGTGCCAACTCCACTAAACATCCCAGTTTCTTTTTAACCTTTAAACCAAACTGTCCTTTAATCTGTTTTCATTTCCATTTTTTGACATACTTATGCTAAACCCTTCAGCAGCAGGAACTTCACTAACAATACATAGAAAGACAGTTTTCCCCGAAGACTATATATCCTTTTGATTGCACTGAGAGAGGGAAGTACCTTATATTTTCAGAATAGTGGTAACAATGGCCCTAGAAGATTGTTACTGAAGTTGCTTAGTTTTGGACCTGGATATACCTCTGCCTACAGATATACCCCTTCCTACTCCTGCCATATTAATAATTCAAAAAGAAGAAATAATGAAAGGCATTTATAAGTACCTTTTAAGTAGCTGACCTATATTTTTGGGAAACATTAAAGTAGAATTCGATTGTATAGTTTTAGTATATGCGTTAACTCACCACCATGTGGCAGAGAAAAATCTAATTATATGCTGTTGTATAACTGCTCTTCACCATAAGATTAACATAATTTGTAAAAAATAATTAGTCTGGTTTAATTGGTGTAATGAAAGAAGTGGTAGTGTTTTCTACACTGGTATCCCAAATGTGTAGATGAAAATAAGCAAAAGCTTTGGAAGTTTAGAGGTCACTAATTGTGATTGCTAAGTACTTTTTTCCCAGGTAATACTCTTAATTGAAGAAAATGTTTAATTAGGCAGAAATAAGCAGCTATAATTTAAAAGATAAATTGAAGAGGGTATTGCAGGATGTCTCTATTAAATGCACAGCAGAAAATTAACTTTTTAAGAGAAAGTATCTTTCCAGAATCTTAACTCATTTCCCCTTTCCAGTTTTCTGTTCTTTCTCATTTAGCCAGTGCAGTTGAACTTTTCCTGTCATTGAGAATCCTTCATACAGAGGGAAGATGACATTTGAGCAGACTAGTATGAAATTAGCAGTATGTAATATGATGCTGTTAGAGTTCTTTGCAATTTTAATTTTTCTTTATGTTTCAAGATTTATTGATGAAAAATTTTAATATTTTTTAACATCTTTTGAATAATGGTAATGCTGTCTTGAATAATGGTCTTACTCTTGAGGATACATTTCAGCTATCAACTTTTTGCCTCTTAAATAGGACTCAGACTACTTTCAGTTCTCAAATTTGAAACCATTGTGATACTGTCTAATATTACTGCAGTCTGGAGATTTCTGTGACCAATTACTTACATGAATGCCATTCTTTACTCTTTTCTTTGGTGTCGCCGATTTATCTCTCAAAGCCTTTATGACTTTACGTTTGGCTTTTATGTAGAAGCAGAGCAGGTCATGTGGTTATCCAGAGGCATTAGTATGGTAATTTTCTTCAAGTTGAGTAGGTGGAAATAATTAATGGACTACTTTATTGATGTACATAGATAGCTGATTCTCTCTGTGGTTTCAATTCCCAGCTTCAATAAAGTAGCTTGAGATTTTATCTGAGAGACCAGTAATTACACAGGGCAAGAATAATTGCTGCACAAATATAATCTGATTGTGTTTTATGCTATTTCCAGGGCTGATGTTAAAGCTTAAATATATAAACAAGGATCTGCTGCATGAATAAGTTGACTCCTTTTATTTAAACTCATGAACACTAGAGTAACATAAATTCAGAAAATCTGTGCTCTTGAAAGTTGAAGAAACTTCAAAGAGGAAGTTACAGTCTTAGTGCAGTGCAACACAGAAATAACTTTACTGTCTTGACTAGACTCCATCTCCTATCACTGACAGTGACCAGTAGCAGATAACTTGGGAAAAATAAGCACTACAAAAATAGGGTCATAAAGATTTTATCTCTCCCAGACTGATGCAGATTTTAAGTGAGGATTTTGGCAATTTATCACTGTGATATTCATCCTGGAGTTCTGACTGACCCTAATGAATTTGTTCATTTTACCAATTTATAACTAGAAGTTATTTTTCTGATGCTTGATTTTGAGACAGTTTCTCATATTCATTCCCCATAAAGAAGTTCCTGTGTGGGGACCTTACTAGGCACCTTTGTAAGCAATAAGGAAAAGAACTGATGTAGCTTTGTTGCTGCATAATCTTTCACATTCTCCTTTTACAACTTGATCATCAGCTGGCCCAACAGACTAAGTCAGGATCCTCACCTCTCATACACCTGAAAAAAGTTTAGTGGTTTTTATGCCTGTCGTGGTTTGAGCCAGGTTGGCAGTCTAACACCACACAGCCACTCTCTCCCCCTTCTCCTCCAGCAATAAGAATGGACAGAGAGCCAGGCTTGGGGTTCAAGATAGGACTGGGATGGGGAAAAAATCCCCCTTTATGGTCACAAGCAAAAGGCAGACTCGTTAGGGGAAGAAAAAAAGAACATACATTTATTACAGACACTAACAACACATAACAGAGTAGGACAGTGAGAAGCATTGCCACATCTTGAGAACACCTTCCCCCCACCCCTCCCTTCTTCCCAGGCTCAGCTCTGCTCGCGATATCTCTACCTCCTCCCCCAGTGGCACAGGGGCAGGGAATGGGGGGTGCAGTCAGTGCTGCCGCTCTTTCCACCTTTGGTGGGGGGAGCTTCTGGAACTTGTTCCCCCTGCTCCATCATGGTCCCCCTCTCACAGGAGACAGTCCTCCACAAACTTTCTCCAATGTGAGTTGCTCCCACAGGCCGCAGCGTTCCCCACACTGCTCCATTGTGGGTCACCAACTTTCTCCAACTGGATTCTCTCCCACGGCTGCAGCCCTTCCCGAGCTGCTCCGGCGTGGGACTCCCCCGCATGCTGCAATCCTCCCAGTGCTGAATTACATCAGCGGGGCTGCCTTTTCCCACAAGACCCCGGCCGTCTTCGGGCACAGCACCTTGATCAACCAGGCAGAAGCCACAGGCCATAAATCAATGTCTGTTCCACCATAGATCTTCATGGGTGGCGGGGGGGGGCCGCCCTGCCGTCTCCCCACAGGATACAGGGGGGTCTCTGCTCCGGCACACCTCCCCCCTCCTTTCTTCCTCCGCTCCTTCACTGACCTTGGTGTTCACGCAGCTGCCGCAACTCCTCCTCACAAGTCCCACTGCCCGTCACCATGTCCCTTCTTAAATACGTTATCGCAGAGGCGCAGCTGATTGGCTCAGTTTTCGAGCCGAGGTGGAGCTGACTTGGATCCGGGGGAGCTTCAAGAAGCTTCTCACAAGGGGCTGCCCCTATAACCCCCTCCCTTGACACCAAAAAAAACCCACCACTCACTCAAACCCAGAACAATGCCCTTAGGAAATCTTCAGTATCTTCTTTTGACTTTTCTTATTTTAGTTTTATATTTAATTTGTCAAAGTTTATAATCTTCTCTATTTTATTTAGACACCATTTTTTGAAGGATGCTCTCTTACTTCTAGACACCTCCTTTATTTTTCTGTTGAAGCTTGCTGGCTTCTTGGTCCTATTTAAATAAAGGCTCCGAATAAACACATAACACCTCAAAAACTTAGCTTATGATCCGGCAATTCCAGTGTCCATTTTACCGTTTGGGTGTTTTTAAACAAGCTTTTTCATGCTTATGTAGCTCTTCATCGTGTTACACAAAAATCAGCTACATAAGGGTTTTCATGCATACAAAGATGCTGACTTCAATGTAGTGTGATACCTCTTGCACAAACTGTTGCTTCTGTAGTTACTCCTAAACCAGAGTGCCTGCATTGTTCAGACCTAAATCAGAGTTTGTCTCTTCAGTGAAAGGTTTGCACAGCTAACACTATTTTAATGTCCTACTTACTCCAAGTGCCCAGTGCAGGAAGCACGATCAGCAGATCAGCAAGACACACAAGGTTGGTGGCAGGATGGTCTCCACTTGTATCTAGTTCTGACGATGGCAGCTTTTTTAAACATATTTTTTCCCAGATACCTTACTATTTGATTTGCTGCTATACTATCTCATCTACTTATATGAGGCAACACAAGGAATGTGGCAGAAAGCCTACTGTGTTTTTCCCCAAACTCTGAAGCAGTACTGAGAAATGTGGGGATATTTCCTGGATATTAAAGCTTTGCAATGATAGAAGTCATTTGCCTACCATGCATGAAACTTGCCTGCCCTTTGCTTTTATTCCCAGAAGCAGTAATAAGTCACATGTGTTTACAAGGCTTAGCATTCTGAACAAAAGTTACCTTAAAAATAAGCTGTGAGTTGAGAACCCCGGAAGGTAGTGAAAGTGTATGAACAGGAGGGTGGAGCAGGGAGAAAGGAAAACTTAGGATTCTTTGAAAACTTTGAACAACTAGGAATGGCTCCTGATTGTGATTCATCATGGCACAAAATAGAGATCATAGCCTTAAACTATGAGAAGAGCAGGGAGAGAGATGGGATTTTATCTTAAATTCCCATATGTTTTATGACTCAGAAACAATGATTGATTATAACTCTGGTGTAGAAACCTTGCAGAACCACTCTCTGCAACTGCAGGCACTTTCCAAGTAAATGCAAGTATCTTTAAGGTCCCCCTAGATTGTGAAGTTGAGAGCTAAAAAGGTAACGCTTCATCAGGTGGGGCATGGCCTTCTAGACTTTCTCAGTCATTTCAGGAGGGAGGACACAGCCAGGACCTGAATGGAGCAGACCCACACAGCCCAGGGCAGCTTTGCTACAGGATGAACCCCCAGCAGCGCCCCGTCCACAGAGCCCGGTGCGCTGGAAAGTACAGAGTCATCTCACCCACCCCAAGTGATGCATCTGTTGCCTTCTGAGCTAGTCAGCGCGTTCAAGGACTCTTCAAAAAGTGCCTCAGAGAAATTCCAGCTACAGACTCTTAATGGCTTTGCTAAAAGCAAGATGCAGAAACAGACCATGGGGTAGAGCTCTGAAAAACTTTATAAACAAGCCCTCAACAGCCAGACGAATGATTAGAAAACACTGCTTAACTGTCCACAACCCCTTCATGACCTAGATCTTTGAGTCTAGCATCGTTTTTTCTAAGATCAAGTAATTAATATGTTGTACACCACATGCACCTCTAAACCCATACTGGGAAAATGACTGCCTCCTCTCACAACAGGGATGCAGAATATTACATGTCAACATATATTACATATCAACACACACTACGTTGTTACATGACAACAATATAACGTATGAACACACACTGTAGACTGTACCACTGTGCTTATCTGCAAGTTTGCTGTACCTACAGAAGGGTATCCTTATGGGACACTGTTCACCCACTGATTTTCTCTGGAGGGGAGAATATTTATTTAGGCAAATCCTCGGTACTCATCACTAGGAGAATAGCATTCAATCCTCGCTTTATTGTTCTAGCTGCTATTATTTCACTGTTGTTATGCATAGGTTTGGTAAAAACTATCAGAATCCCTCATTCTATTGTGTCATGTTGATACTAGAGCATCTTCATATATCTCAATATAAATTGTTCCCAGTAAATTGAAAAAAGAGCAGCTGCAATAAGATACAGACTGAATAAGGATGTCAGAGATTTTTGCATAGGTACAAAATAGAAGTGATCTCCCTCACCATCTCCCCATATGACACACACACAGAAAGTCTGTTGCCCATAGAGTGCCAACATACAGAGGAAATAAACTTTGAATTTATCCAATTTTCCTTCTGAGAAGGCTGAAGGTATGACGTTGATCAGAGAAAAACTTACCACCTTATGTCCATGTAACATGGTTGCAACAAATCAGCTCTCAAGCGATATAAACTTAGCGGGATTTATAGACAAAGGCAGAGGCAACATGATCAGTATACAGAAACTTTTGGTATAACCACCAGTAGCTAAATAATCTTGTTAAATGAGATTGTAAGCTAGTATGTGGGCTGCATGCAGACTGGCTTGGAAGAGTAGCTCCTGTACAGTGCAGAAGCCAGGCTGCTAGCTAAAATGCTTCAGAGGTCCACACACAAAGATGCAGCATATTCCCACTCATACATGACTAAATTTTTATGGAAATACAACTTAATTGTGGGGAAGGAGATACTGTTTCATTAATGACTTAACCCCTAGTACAACCTTGTCTGTTAGCTAAGCTAGAATAATAAAATAAGGAATACTTTTATATGTTTTCCTAGATTCATACACTAATTTCTGTAGACTAAATAGTTAATTCAGTACTCGTGTTTAATTTAAGCCTTGGTTTCCCACATAAAGCCTCCTTGGATTTTTCTATTACAGTTCTGAATATTTTTCTATTACTTTGAGCATCTAAGCAGCATCACTAATTACTTTAATTAAATGTAATCAGACATTAATATTGTGTAATATCCCCATCCACTAGTTAACTTAGGTGTGCAATCTTAGATCAGTCATCCTTAATTAACCTTCAGTTGAAGCATAAGCACAGTCGTTCTAAACACCGAGGTAAGTTTACCATTGCTGCACTTTCTTTTTGTCTAACCATACATAACAGAGCTCGCAACAAGCACATATCATAGAGATTCTTAAGCACGAGCTTCCTAGGCATTTAGAAAGAAATCAAAGATTGCAGCACAGACTTACGTGTCTGGGTGACAAGTCTAACCTTTGCAGTACAACATCACAATATTGAAGCTCCACCTTCTCGACTTTACGGTGGTGGGCTGGCGTGACAGGCATTGCACAGACTGCAAGGTTTCCCTGTCAAAAACAGAAATAACATTATAAAACATCCTCTCATAGCAGCTGTTTTCCAGTGCAGTTTTTCTGGGACAATCCCAGTTACATCATAAATTTTTTAAGTAATATGAACTTGAAGACAATGGACTGCCCTGTTTGGCTTTCCATTTTATTGCACTTACCATGTCTAGTTTGTTTGTTTATTTTTTTAAAAGTTTGCTAAAGAAGTGTTTTTACCAATACCAAGAGTATTTTTGCCCATAAGATTTTTTTTTTTTTAGTAATACTAGGAACCATTCAAGCAACAGATTTCCCTTTTAATATCTTCCCTCTTGAACCTACAGCTCTACAGTTTCATCATTAATTTATTTTTTAAAAATAACAACACAGGGGGATTTATCAAGGGAAACCAGGCTATCTCACTTAACCTAAACTTTTATTTTAGAGCTCCACATAAAGAAAGATTTTTCTCTCTGACAAAAACTGAAGTGAGATCCTATGATATTTCTCTTAAGAAAAAGCACAAATAATTAAGTGCTCTCAGTTTTATTTTTAATTGAACTACATTTATTTTATTCAATTTCAAAGTATTAACACTATCATTTAGCATACTCTGGGAACTTCTGTGGTCATGTAAGTCTCCAGTGGAAGTGGGAATTGACTGGTAGGGTAAACAGAGGAGCCAAATAAATTTTTAAGACCATACTGTCCATTAATATTTCTGATCGCACAAAGCTTCTCCTATTTTAAAGGGCTTCCATCTGCCCCTGTAGGGAGTAATTGCACACAGGGTTTAATATTCAAATAGAAGATTACTGGCATAGTTTGATGTGGGTATCTTCAATTCCAGCCATTTTAGGTGCTATTCCCCGATCTTTGCTTTTCCAGAGCTGTAGAGCATTACAGTATCATCCCTCCTTACAGATTTCATGCAGCACACGCTCAGGGTAGTTACCCCTTTGGGCTTCAGCCGAGTTGATTGTCCACGTCAGGTGTTAAAAAAAAGATATTTCACCACTGAATTTAAGGTATTAGTATCACACATTCACTTCAAAACTGTTCAACTAGGGAATACAAGGAAACTAAGCTTTGTTATCCATAACACGTCAGTTATGGCTATACCACTCGGATCTCCTCAGGGTTGTTTAAGCTCACCTGCAGAAGTAGCACCTGTAGATACACCATCAGGCTTGCACAAAGTAGAAAAAGCTTCACTTGAAAACTGAATTTTTAGATATTTTGTAGTAAAAGTAACATCTGTGGATGACAGCTTACGAACTACTGGAATAGGCAGATAACACCTGCAAAACACTTTCCATTACTTCTGTGTAGGCACTTGCACTGCAGCTTTGCTGTGCAAGCAATAGCCTAAAAAGAACTCTAAAGTTTATCTACCGTTTACAGAAAAGTTACATGAAGCTATATATTAACCCAGCCAAAGTTTTACACCTAAGTACACTCAAACTTTGAGGGCAAAAAGAACTGAGTTGTTCTATAAAGCATGATAGCAAAACACTCACAGAGATCAGCCATCTTCCTAAGGCTACACACTACTCAGAAGATACTCTCCCACCTGCCTCCCCTCCAAGGAGTATCTACTACAAATGGGAGCCAAAACTCTTTATGGCTCCCACTAGAGTAGCCAAAAACTACAAGCAGAGACAAGCATCAACCCTGTAAAACCCTGCATACAGCTAACTGTGGCCACCACAAAGCTATTTATAAGCAGGGGATGAGTTGTTTCCAGCTCCACCCTCTGGGCAGAACACCTGGGCTCCTTCCCCCGGCTCCAGGTTTGTAGACTTTGTCACACACAATTTGTAGATTAGAAGAATGCTTTGAGGCTCAAAGTTTATGATTTTTTTTAACAACATGTAAAAAAGGAAAAATAAAGCCAAAAAAGGCATCAACATTCCTACCTGCGAAATTTCCACCTGCTACACAGAACTACAAAATAATTCTGATAAAGTCAAAGTTGCCTTATATACTTTAGACAGGGACAAAGCTTGCAGACACAAATCTAAATGTGTCCTTTGTGTATCTTATTAGTTTCTCTTTACTCATTTAGTCAGAAATCTTTTCAGCATCTAAAGAGAAGTTCAGGTTGATCTTGCCTATAAATTGCAGATTAGATGCCATATGACCTCCAGCCTGCAGTTACCTGATATGAAGCAGTATGTAGTTACATAACACTTCTTTTCCCAATTAGGGGTACAGAAAGTAACTCAGCTTGTCAAAAATCAGGTGTTGCTCTATGTTGCTAGCCATTGCACATACAGGGAAGGAATTACCCATCACCACCAGAGTATGGCTTTCCAACAAGTTTTTTTTAGATCAAAACCTTGACTAAAGAGAGGTTTGGGCAAATAGAACAGAAACTAGTAGAACCTGTCTGGAGAGCAGGCCTGTTCTCCAGGATCGCAACATGTGAGTTTCTCTTACAATTCTGTGATTTTTAATGAGTTCTCCTAAATATGAAGACTTTTTAAAAAGTTCAGTAGAATGGAACAGTTTCAGTCCACGGAAACATTGAATGTATGGAAAATTAGCTTAAGGACTAATGAGTCACATTTGCATTGCTCAGTAAATATTCTAGAATACTAACAGCAAAGGAGCTATATATAGTTGAATCTGGGATTATATCTAGGTACCTTCAAAAGAGAAGAAAAAGCTAAAACAGTCTTCATCCCTGATACAAAACTATATGAAACAATATGTTTGTTCTTTGTGTATTAAGTGTTAAGCGTAGATGAATTTGCCTGTTGTCAGTTTAAGCATGTGTGTGCAGACAACAAAAGTTTAATTATCTGGCTATCTGCCTTGCATGTATTTCTCTAGTCTTTCCAGGCTTTCTTTAAACTTTCCCTTTGCTATATTTTGCAGTTCCCTCCTTCTGGGGCTTGGTGAACTCAGCTTGGAATCTTTGCTCTGTCGGGAAAAGACAATCACCTGTCAATATTGAAACCAGCCATATGATTTTTGATCCCTTCCTAACTCCACTTCGCATAAACACAGGGGGAAGAAAGGTAGGTGTTCTTTCATGTTCTAGTGTAAAGACAAGTTAGTAGACTTATGAACATTTGCTATATTTTGTATTTTTAAAGCATTTACACTTTTGTCTCAGCTCTGAGGCAGAATAACAACAGTGTAGTGCTTTGCAAATAACACAGTTTCATTGCTGCTGGAAAGATAGCAACCATACATTTTTAGGTTTCTTCTAGCATGCATTTATATTTGCATATTAACTGTTATTTGAAACTCTGCTGTCTGGAAAAATAGCATCTCACTTAGAAACTCCACATTCATAATTATATTTGGTGTTCATACTGAGTGGAATTTTAAAGGTGCTATTCTAAAAGTGTTGTTTAAGATGGCCAGGACCTGCTTTTATTCATTTAAATTGGGATAGCATTACAGTGCCATCACATTAAAGGGTAGGAAAGGATGAATGAGTTTCTTTATGTTATGAAATAAAAAGAACTATGAGATACACATCTCAGCATGGGAAAGGCAGACCGATGTTCAAAAAGTGATCTACTTTCTGTGTTATCTAGAACATACTGGCACTCATTATAAGATTTTTTTTATTGGACATCTCTCATATGTTAGTTAGAAAACAGAATGGCAACGTTTATTTTAATAGATCATAAGTAAATCTCCAAGGACACTGGATCAGATGAAAATGACAAGTTAGTAGGGACTATCTTATTCATCTAAAATGAGCATGATAATTTCTTGTCGAGAAGTGACAGCACAGCTGACTAGTTTATTAACCAATATTTCTGACCAATAATAATTTTAAAATTATATATATAGAAACCTTATCTTGTTACCCAGATTTGGAAAGCATGTGCATTTGTGCTTGCTGACCCAGTGCTCAGAAGCACAACTGAAAATGTTATACAGCAGTGTGTACAGTGCAAAACATGCAGAAAGTTAACAAATCTAAACAATAAAAGCAGATTTGGATCCCAGGAATGTTTCGCTTTTAATAATCTCATGCTCATATCAATAGCATAGTTAGGGACATTTTACATTCATGGTTCTTAAAAGTATTTTTCTCATTGCCAAGGTTAGGTGCTAACTTATTCTTTCCATTTAAGTTTACTAAAATAATTATACTTACTAAAAATTAAGAGTACAGACAAATTTTAGAGTGCAGCACCAAAAAAAATTTCTGAAATCTACTTGATATCTAAATTACCATTCAAATCAAGGTAGTCATTTGAAAGCATTTCAAAAAACAAACTGATCCTAATAGTTATGCTTAATGATTTTTTTTTTTTTTTCACTAAAGAGTGCATTCACAGTATAGGAATTTAAGGACAATCCTAAAATAATTTAGCAATTCTATTTATACAACTGAAGGGTTGATACTTTTCAATTCTAACATTATTTTATAAATAAAGCATATTGAACCTGCTAGAACAATGCAGATGAAAAGGCATTATGATTTACAATATCAAAACAAGCAAAGACTTTAACAAAGGTTTATTCCAAAATGATTTATCTTCTCCCGTTATCTTGACAAATTAGATTTCAGCTGGAAGCAGCCTGAGATGTTAGGAATTTGCTCCGTACTTCCTATTGAGGTTCTGGTGGTACATGTGCACACACACCAGAATCGATGTAGGCTTCATCACAGAAACAAGAAAATGGTGATATTGTTACTGACTGACGGACAGTAATGATTCCAACTATGGCCCAATTTTCAGGATAGTAGGTATATTTTGCTTTTTAAACAGAAATGCACTGAGGTTTTTCATTTTGATACAAAAAAAATATTTTATTGACTGTTATTTATGTAAAGGCTGACATATTTCAGATTATTTATAAATCACAGTATGACATAATTTGAGAGACAAGAACAAAATTACATGGAATTTGTCAGTGAGTTGAAGCCAAGAGTTTCAGAATATGTAATGTCTTTAGCAACTCTAAGAATTCAACTATTTTTTTGTAGCAGTTCAGGGCAAAGTAAATGTCTGATTATTAATAAAATATAGGAGGCACCGATAACCTGGGAGATGCTATATCAGCAATGAGGTGTTCTTACTGCACTCACAAACAGCTATCCTGATGCTGTCAAACAGTGGTGGTCTTCCATCATGTTACAAAACCAGGATTTGTTCTAGTTGTAGTTAGTCTGTTTTAGAGAGGTTTCTAAAGTGGTTGAATCAAAATTCTCCTTTGAGGAAAAGACTTTGAGGAAATGCCTTAAAAAAAAATTCTTTGCTCATAGTTAAGGCTTCAGTGAGGATTTCATTTGGCAGGTAGTATATTTGTGTTCACTTTTTGGTAATGTTTTTTATATGTTAAAAATGGAGATGTATTTCATATGGACTGAAGCACTTCAGTTTTCAGGGCAATGAACCAATTGATATAGCAGCCAGGGATTTTCTTAGACAAGACATAACTGTGATTATGCTGTACATGAAAGGATTTTATGGAACTCATCCTAAGAAAAATGATGAATAAATAAAAAAGAGATTTGATATGGTTTCAAATCAAAGTTATAATAAACTAGCTTACATGCATCGCGAACAAGTGAGACAGATATTTGCACACAGAGTCAAAATTACACACCTCTTTTGAAAAGGGAGCTGGGAGGAGAGTCAAGCCTTAAGAGAGCACTAGAGGGATGGAAACAGTGCAGTTAGACTTGAAACAGTAACTTAAATTTTTTAACAAAATTTTTTGCTATTAAAGTAGAAATCAGTTTTATTTGAGTTTGCAACTCAAATATTCATTTGATTTTGCAAATAACATTTCTACATTGCGTGCTTCACTTCAGAAATTAATTTAAGAAGGAACGGAAGTGGTTCACCCACAGGAACAGAATCCAAGACCAGCCTAGAGAAATTCACGTAACACATACCTGGGTAGTATGACCACTGACTTAATACTTCCTCTTAACTCTTTCATTATTTACCACTCTTTTCTCTTGGGCCTTTATTTTTTGGGGGGTGGAAGCATTGCTTAATTTTTGTAAACCATTTACCTGTTTAGTTCTCAATTTCCACCTCAGCAGACCAAAACTGTTGCAAACCATTCCATTACAGAATTTATGAGTAAAGATTTCACTTTAAGTACATACCATTCTAGCTGATTCCATTACAGATTTTATTTTATTTCAGTATTAGTAAGAGAAGGCATTTTGGTAAAACAGACTGGGACTTTCCTACAATTTTTTTAGACTACTTGGGAATGAAATAGCAGATTTCTTGTTCCTAAAGAAAAGGAATAGTCTGAAAGGAGACTATGAAGGACAACATCACTGTCTTCCTACCCTGCAGCCTACAAAGGGAGAAAAGTACAGTCTGTGGCAATAATTACTAATGATCTGAGGCTAAGGAGAAAATTTCTCCCATTCCATTCAGGAACAAAAGGGATGGCAATGCAATTTGCCAAATATTTATACCTCTTTGATCCAGTTTTTCACAATGAAGTTCCAGTGAGCAATAATATATTGCTTTATGTGCCGTCCAATGATTGCAGTGTGGTATTGGGTCATGTGATTTACAATTTAAGCATCATCAGATATTATTCTGAATTATTATGCTGTGTTATTTTGCATGCTTGTGCTTCTCTGTTTCCTGAGAAAGTGGCTTTTCAGGTCCTGAAGGCTGAATATCATTGATACAGATAATTGGATTTCAAGATCCAGAATCTCAGCACAAGATATTTAATGAGTTCACATGCAGATAAATTCCCCAGAAGAAATGCTGCTTTTGAGGAAATTCCCCAAATTTCAGTTTTCTCTCAGACCCAGCTTTGTCTCTTGATTATTCATTTTAGTGAATTTAACAAGCAGCCCATTTCAGATAAACAGCACTTTTTAATAAACAATACAAACCACTATTAATATGCAAATCATACTGCTCCACTCTGTCACAAAGAAAAACACCATTTTACTTTCTCTGCTTTTTTTTCCTTGGGTTCACATAAGCACCAAGGCAATCAGCAACAGGACAACAGAATAACTTCACTGACAAGCCATCATAGTCTAGTGGCATTTAGTCAGCAAGCACTATGTGTTTAAGTCTCCAGAGCAGGAGTTCCCACGCTGTAATGGATGATGACAGTGGATGTACAAACCACCTCACACTTCCCACTGAGCTAGTCCTCTGCTGGGATTTCTTCCTTCATTCACCAGTGCTGGTGTCTCTCTCCTCCAAGAGCTGCCTCTGGTCCCCCAGAATTTGTCCCCTGACTTACATGTAGCCCATCGGCCTTTGATCACCCACTTCTATGTGAACTTAATTTCAAGAGCCCTATTTCCAAGATACTTTAAGACTGAGCTACAGTTCTTGGCTATACTTATTTTTTTCTCCTAAAAACGTCTTAAATAACAGCATTCGCTTTGACGCTAAGTGGATCCCTGCGAATTAATTAAACCTTGTCACGTAAGTGATGTCTTACTAATCATTTTAGGTCATGATCAAGGACTTAAATTGTGGTTTAAAGATGGTAAAGTTCTGTTTAAAATCACTTTATTTTTAAGACAAGGAAGGCCATTGTACCTGACGTTGACCTCTGGGGAAATAAACAAATCGATGTCTGCTGGCAAGGACTGTTATATACATTCTCTAACTCAGTGTGCATAAATGAAAGTTACTCAGTAAGATCCATAAGTCTGCCTTCTCATGTGGGACATTAATGAATGCAATCACGTGTTATTTAAATTAGTATCTTTATAAATAATTGGTTCATTCTATGCATCACACGATAATGGCGATATTTAGCAGTTTTAAACTAAAATAGGATAGGAGAAATGAGATTTATGAATTGAAATCAGTTAAATGGTTTCTCTGCCAGCTAGTTCTGATTCCATGCCGTTCAATCAATTCAGAGTATTACTAGCATTTTTCTCAAGAGTGCAATATATGACAACTGCCAAGCTTTGCTTTGGTGATTACTAAAAGGACAGATACTGGTGTGAACCATATTTCAGCACTGCAGGAATATAAAAAATGAATTGTTAGAAATGGTCCAGGAGGAATGGATAGCAATAAGACATCAATGTCATCTGTAAACTGATTTGTGATGAATTTTTAGAGGGCTTAATAATACGATGTTTTGATTTAGAGTGGCTTTAGAAAGTCAAAAGTCTGATGCAAACATCAAAAACTTTAATGAATAAAAAATGAAATATAGTGTTACTGCTTAAATAATTGTTTAACATTTCTAATACTTCTCCAGTATTGCTTGTTCTCAGATGTGTTAGTAAGTGAACATAAAAAGAAAACAGCAGGTTAAAGTAACTTGTTTATTCGTCCTTGTCATTGACTTTAGAACTGGAAAAAATACTAGGTATTATTTCAGAGGTACTTGCAAACTTTGCAGTTAGTAGACCATATATAGGGAAAAATATATATTCAGAGTCTAAATCTTTGTCTACACTGGAACTTCTGTTTCTTTATCACTTCAGTGATCCTTTCTTGAGATTGAATCAATTTGGACTATGCGGGGACTCAGATGTACATCTTGATGTGTTCTGAATTTCTGGTTGTCTGTGATAGTGGAGCACCACTGAAATCGTAAAGTAGTCCTGAATGGGCACAAAAATGCATTTCTACACCTTCTTCATAGCATCAAGGGAGTTTTGCTCCAGTATAACTACTCTGCTTGACATTTAATCTTGTCTAGCATCATAAAACAAGCATCTCTCGTCTGCCATGGGAAACTTCCTAGGAGACCTGAGATCTGGCAAGAAGTGTTTCAGCGAGTGTACTCTGCAAGCGATATTTTGTTTTAGAACTCAGGATATTCTCTCATTTTGGCAGCAGTACCTTTCAAATTATATGTTAAACTGTATCTCAGCTGCAGTTGTATAGTAATTAAAAGCAACCCATGGTATCCTTGCAAATGTGGGTGTACTAACCCTGGAAATATATTCAATGGGATGTTACTTGAAACATCAAGAGGATCTGCTCTTATGGACGTTGGGCAGTAGATCCATTAGAAGGTTAAGGAGTCTGTGATGTTATTGAAGATGGACTAACTGATACTAGACAAAGGTCTTGTCTGTTGCTTTCTTTTTTCCCTTCTCAATTCGTTATTTCAATAAGTTGTTTTCCTGTTTTCAGTTGCTAATGATGTAGCTTCAAAAAAAGACTGGAGCAGCTTCTGGCCTCCAACTACTAAATAGTTTGATATATTCAAAGGAATTTTCAAAAGTACCAGCTCTGATCTTAATGCCCTTTTTCTATCTTCTAATATACATCGTGCATTGTTTTGATAGTATCTTATTTGGATTTATTTCATCCTGCACTTAGGTCTATTTATAAACCTAGATACTTATTTCAAGCCTTACAGAAGGAGAAGTCACATATATCTTGTCTTTGTACTTGATTCTGTACTTGGGGCTATAACCACTGATATGAAAAGGCTGAAGATTTTTTTTCCTTCCACACTGATCCTGCTGTCATAGTAAAGGTGTGCAAGTCTCCTAACACCATATGCTTTAAATGGAACATAATTTTGTATTTCAGCATTGTTAAAACACATTTCTTCATCTTGGAAGGATGATTAATGCTTTGGGTTTTTTTGTTACAAACATAAAATAATAAATGTATGACATATTGAAACTTTGTAAAATATTATGATACTTTCTTGAAATTGGATATTTTTTGGCACAATATCAAAGAAATATTTCTTACTGAGAGTCTGCTGTAGTGGATGGGGCTGTTCCATGTCTTTTTGTACACAGACGTTAAATCATATTATTAAAGTCAAGATGTCTGGGGAAGATGCTAGCACATATAAGGTTATTGTTCAGCTGCTACCAGTTCATCTGAGGCAAAACACTCTCCATGCCAACCAGAACTAATGAGAATTCATATACCTCTTCTCCTGGTAGATCCTGGCCTCAACACTTTACAGTTTTGTACTCTAGTTCAATGGCAAAAGGCTGCAATTTGTAATGCAGTTTTTATGATTACTGGTTTCATATGTTGGAGACTTTTTCTTCTCAGAATGCAAATGTTAGGTACCTATTATGTTCAGTTATGAGTCCTTTAGGAAGGTGACACATTCAGAGCTTTAAATAGCTACATAGCTGCAGTAGTGAACATTACCTGTGTTTAAAAACAGCATTGCAAGTTTCTTAAACATTTAATAATTTACACAGCATCCAAGACACATTGTTTATTTTCCCATTGTAATCAATATAGGACCAGCTTGAAATTATTTTGAACTGTAAGTAAATAATTATTTAGATAATAAAGATAAATATAGATAAGTAAATAATTATTTATCAACAGTTCAAAATAATTCTTCTTTAGTTCTTTTTATTTTGGTACTAGCTTATTCTGCTATGCGAGTTCAGACATTTGAGCTTTGCTACTTCCTAGCTGTCAGGTGAGTGTATTGCATAATGAATAGTGCTTCCAACAGTTGACTGATTTTGGTTCTTCACCAGTTGAAGTTGAAGGCAAGACTGACTGTTAGTTGATCAGCCTTTATATCCTTCATCAAGCAAGCATGTATTTATATCCAGGCTATGTTTCTTGAAGATGATTTACAAATTGCTCTGGAATTCTATATCAGAGAGTGGATTAGGAAACCAGTTTCTATGTAGAGAGAGGAGACTTTATGTGTGTTAGGTGCCTGCTGCCCATCTAGGCAGGAGATACATTTTGGCTGAAGGTCTCTTTGTGGGAGTAAGGTACTACACCAGCTTTCCAAAGAGTTAGGCAGACAGCAGGCACAATGATTGCTGGTGGTCTGCTGGTGGCAGCTGTGAAGTGTGGGCTGCAAGAGACCCGGTTCCTGACAAACTGGAATCAGAAGAAGCCATTTAGGAACCTGGGGAAAAGGTTCTCTTTCTTTTTTTATGTAACTCTGACTTTCATCCAGAATGGTTAAAGCTATGGACTGGAGACTGGTTTATTGTCGGGTTGCAGCAACCCCAAATAAGTGAAAAGAATCAGGAAATAAATGAAGGTCCATGTTATGTTATCATCAGTTCATTTGTGTAAAAGTTAAGAAAGTTAAGATTAAGTAAACCTGCTTTGTGGCTGGAGCATTAAGCACAAAATAATTGCAAGTGCAATTAGTTGTAATAAGCGCAAGTGCTTGTGCAACTTTTATTTGATTTTGTGTCTCCAGCATGACAGGTAGCAGTTCTCTTAGCCACATGTCCCTATATTCTTTTACACTGAATGTAATCAAGAAATCACCATATATTTGGCAGGGATTTCTGCCTGTCTTGCAGCTGGAGTAAGTACTTTATAATAGACACACGTTGATTCTGCTGTAAGCTAGAAAAGACGGGGTTAAATGCAACTGCTGCCAGGGTGAAATACAAATTGCCAAGGCAGTCAAATGTGCCATTCAGAATTTTGAGTAGCAGTTTAGTGTTAGAGAGAAGTGCAAGTTCATTGTTTTTCCTCCTGGTACTGTTAATCTCTGATTGTTGAAGATTGAAGGAGGCACAGTTTGCTTATAGATAGGAGAATTAAACTATGTATTTTAGGATTAGATGCTATAAAGGAGCTTAAGGGAAAAAACGGAAGCAGTGGTCAATGAACTGTATCTAATAATCAAAAACAAATCTGTGGATCAGCAGCTCCTCATCAAACTGGGACCTGGATGGTAAAGCAGTGGGGCTATTTAATCTGCGTGTCACTCAACAGGATGAGAAAAAACATCAGTAGATGATTCTGGAGCAGAGGAGGAAATTGTACATAAATCAGGGGTAAGAAACTGTTCTTATTGTAAGGGACAGTGTTTATTACAGGGGGTTGCAGGCCCTACAGGAAGATTAGAAAGAGAGAATAATCCCTTCACGTGTACCCTTTTTTATTTGGGCATGTTGTTCCTGTACAGAAAGTGACAGAAAATCATAGCTCATAGTAATACTGCTTAGATATTTGATAGCCCCCTGTGTCACTTTGGTGTTTGAATCTATAACTATTGTTTGTTTTATGTAACTTTCAACTGAAGGCAATTATAACTGAACAGTTTTACCTCCAGCTTCTTTATCAAGTTATTGCTTGAGTCCTTAAACAAGAAACAGTCCCAAACTATCAAAGTAGGTCTGGCAATGGAAATTTTAGCTTTTAAACTGAAAAAAAAAAAAAAAAAAAAGTTAAACTTGACTACCAAAAATCATTAGGATGTTTGTTTTAACTGGCAAATGTGAAGAAGGTGATTAAAACAAAGAAACATTTCCTTTTGTAAACTTGCATAGAGGAATAGAAAAAAAATGTAGAATCTTGATACATCAGTAGAAAATGCCAAATACATAACAGTCCCATTTTCATGAGTCTTCTCTAGGATGCAGTTCATCTTTCCTGTCTCACAGGAACATTTGTCTTATAGGAAAAATAAGTGTGTTTCTATGTATGCCCTTACATGTATGTGTATGAGATTCTTAGCTTAGCTCCTATTTCTAAAGCTGTATCCGACGATTCATCATTTCAGCAGCCAAATAAAGGCGAATGTACATACAATTTTTCTTCTTCAGTCTATTTTCCAGAATTTTTGAGAATCGAAAACTCCCTGTAAGACATTTGATTAGAGCATCAGTCTGAAGAAACAGCATCATTTGTAAGGAAAGTCAATAAATTCTTTATTTTTTGAATTTAAGTTTTGTGTCTGTTGCATCAGGTCCAGCTCCAAATAGTGCTGTGAATAGGTAAAGGGATGGCTTCAGTGAAGTTATCTTGAACTTAGACCTGTGTAATTTGTATCACAGCTTAAAACCATCTGAAGGAAGTTCATATGGGTGCTGATATACCCCGAGGGGATTGTTTCACAAGTCAGACCATCTAAAGTGACTATTAAAACATAATTCTGTCTTTTCAAGAATGATGACTCTTTATTTCAGTGTTATGAATTCACAAGGTCTGACTATCTCAAAACCGCTTTTGGGATCAAGGTGAAAACATACATCATATAAATATAAGTAGTGCTAATCTCTAACCTGTGACATACTGCTTAGGAAAAAAAAAAAGTGCTACACAGTGCACTTATTTATTTTAACAACTCAGTACCACCCATCTCAGGGAAGCTATTCAGCAGAAGAGGATGTTGTATAGAATACACTAACTTACATGGCATGTAGGAAACATAGATACATTTAAGGTATATGTTGGGGATGAGGATGAAGGGGAAGGAGAAGAGCAGGCAAGGGTTAATAAGAACAAATTGTGTTTCTTGACTTTCTTTGGATGTGTAGTAAAAGGGAATGGGTATACCCTTTACTCCCATATCCTTTCTTCTGTGCCCCAGCAGCAGCTGGAGGCAGCATATCAACATCATAATTTGCTACTGATAGCATTAAATCCCTATACTCACATTCTGCAGTCCTCCATTCCCTGCCACACAAACAGTGCAAAGAAATATATCACAGATATGACTTTAAATCACAGCATCCTCCAGGGCTACGCCAAGGGCAGAATAGCTGTGCTGAGGTGTCACTTAAAAGCTCCTTTGAAGATACTTTGACTTAACTGAGTATTTAGCCATAACTATTTCATCTAGTCCTATTTCATCTAGGACTATTTAAGACCTCTACCCAAAATAGTGTTCAAAGGTACCGTGCAAAGAAGCCCTTGGAAAAAAAAAAAAGGATTAAAATGTGAGTAATTTTTAATCACACAAATGTACTTTCAATATCATCACAACCCTTCAAAATAATTGTATTTCAGCATTTAGTTTTGTAAAGCGTATTATTTATATGATGGACATTAATAGCTACTTTTCAGTGACTTAAGCTTTTGATACAAATATACATTCACGATCTTTTCTTTCAGTGTGTTACTAAAAATGACAGGCTGCCACAGTGTCGACAGCGTGAAGATGGATTGGGATGTGACTCTCTGTTTGACACATATGGGGCTATTTACTAGGTATTGCTCAATTAGAAGCACAGAAACACCATTAAACAGGTCTTCCCAGGGACAGATTTGAACACTGGAGAGAGAAACTCTGAACTCAGAACCTCACTACCAAGGTGGATTTGCCATGGACAGAAGGCAGCAATATTGCAGAGATTCTCAGATTCATCAGCCACCCAACAGTAAATCTCAACTTTAGGCCTAAAACTTTGGCCTTTTATCTTGTCTACTTGAAATCTTCTCAATGCAAGTAAGCCGCTGTCTACCCATGACCAGGCTTGTTACAGCATTTACACCACACTCCTTTCATATATATTTATTTACAGAAGAATATTATTTGGAAGCACAGGGATGTATGCCAGCATCTAGGATCAAATTTCAGATGGAATGGTCCTCTATTATTCTGGAACGTTTTGTGCCATCTACTTACTCATTTGTCATCACCCAAATGTCCTCAGTCCTTGATGTAGCTACATATTGGTTGTAAATGATTTCTGTATCTTGTTCGACCTTTTGGGAGGCCCCTTTGTGACAAATCTTCTGTTAACACAAAATGTTCCATAAACAGAAGAAATAATGCAGCCTAGTTTCTTACAGAATCTCATTTTAGCCTCTTTATAGCCTCTGTCCCCCATTATCACTTCTCTACTACTCCACAGATCCCCTCCATTAGACGGAGATGGCAGAAAATGCTGTGGCTATTTCCAAGTTCTTTGTGTCAGCTAGCCTGCAAATGTACCCACTGATTGCCCAGTTGACTGCTGCTAACAGCAGTCTATAATACCTGGGTTGGTTTTACCTTCCTGTTCCTCAGTACAAAATTGGTTTGGTCCTTTCTTCTACCCAATTTTCACAAAACACTGAGATACCTTCTTCTTTGTCAAAGTTGGATGAGACTGGTCAGCAGATACTGGAGTTAGTGCAGGGAAAATAGGAAACAGGCCAACAGCCAGTTTGTTGCTATTATAATGAATTATTTGCAGTATCTTTTGTCATAAGCATTTTATTGCAAGCAGTCTGCATTTGTGAAGGCAGGACCTATCAAAGCTAAGGACTTGTGTAACAAACAGGGAATTTCACACGTAGATACATAATAAAGAAAGAAATTGCATATCCTGTAGATTGCCACTATTAACATCTCTGTTTTGCATGTCAGTGTTTGGCTGCTATTTTCTCCAGCAGAAATGTGTAATTTTCAATAACTTTCAGGGAGTACGGCACTGAGAACTCAACATCATAAGCAAAATAAAGTTAATAAGAATGTAACATTGCTTGGATAAAAATCTCAACAATGTACCCAAGGAGCATCTCATTCCAGGAGTTTTCATTCTTTTAAAAAAAACTCATTTAGAAGATACATCAGTATTTGAACATAAATGGTATGCTGTTTTCTTATTATTGTGATAAATTCAAGTTAGGGAGCTAAGCATCGCAGAACCTTCCAAGAACCATTGCAAACTTCAGTGCAAGGACAGGTGTAAGGACTGCTATCTGCTATACCAATACTGAGCAAGGTCACAGCTAAAATCCTCTTACAGCTGTGTGTTAAGTCTCACAGGCCAAAGGTGCACACCAAGAGAATCTGCTCAAAAATACCAAAGCTAGCTCAGAGAAGAACAAGCAGAGGTATCAGTTTAAATTATGAAAACAGGGTATCTGAGTTGACACTGCACAGATGGTCTGGAGCTCATACAGTCATGGTGGGCATCTCTGCATTCATCTCCGTGGTTTGGGGGAAACTTCTGCCTAAACATCTCAGGATATTTGAATGGACTGGTATTTTTCCAAATGTCATGTTCTTTAAATGCTGTTTGAAGTTGAAAGTTTACTCAGTTCCCCTTAGAATATCACTGCAAATATCACCAAGATGTTTATATGTGTCCAGCTGCTATATCACCTCCTATTCCTACTCTCCCAAAACAGTGCAGGGGAAGAGGAGAAATTATTTAGCAGGAAGAAGTCTTAGACCAGTTTTGTGATGAATGCTCACCTCTGCAAGTGAAGGCATAATATCCTGATGAAAGGATGAATCCTTCATTCTCTATGACTATCATGTTGTATGTATTGCTGCCTGGAAACCTAACAATTACCCTACATCCCCTACAAACGAAGCAAAAAACATAAAATCAGAAGCACAGTTGTGAATATATTTTTTACCACAGACTCCAAAATATGTTTGTTCACTGAAGGCTGTGCTGATGAAAACCTCTACAAGGATAAGATAAGAACCCAGAAATTATCACAAGTCATGGAGTATTTCACTTGCATCCCCATCATTCTTTGGGTAAAAACCTGTTTCATTTCCAGATCTCTGATAATTCTGGTAATAATGAGGTAATTCTCAACCCAGCTTCTTTCCTCAACTAGGTCTGAGCTCTCTGATTATCTCATAGAAAGGATTAAGTGTTATTTTGGCCAATGGATTTTGCTCATATCCTCTCTTCCACGTTGACTTGTCTTTTCCTGAAAGCCCTTTAGCTGTACAACCACATATCCATTTCAACATCTAAAGTCCTTTGTCTAGTAACATTTGTCCTTTCTTAGTGCACTATTGTGCTCTGCATAACTAATCATGTCAGTAAAGGGATATGCAGTGAACTATATACTAAAGAGATTCCTAAAAAGAGGAACTACTGGAAGGAGCAAAATGCATGCCAGCACTTTAACTTTTCTTCCTGGCTCTGCCAGATACCATCTGTTATCTTTAGAAGGTTTGGGACTACCATCTTTCTGTGAGCAGCAGAGAGGTGATTACTGGAGAGAGCGAGCTGTTGTTGAGCTGTAAGCTGGCGCTGCATGGTGTGGAAGTGTGCAGCAGCCTTTAGCTGAACACTCCATGCATAAATTAGGAACAATATTACAGCATCTGGTCTATGTAATAGGAGAATAAAACAGCTGTGCTAGATGAAATATTGAGTATGTCAAATTATTACAACAAACTTTATAAATATTACTGTTAGTCTGACTGCAATAATTTTTTAATAGCATGAGAACACAGAAAGAGAGAGTTCTGCACATCAAATATTATGAAAAAAGAATGATACTACTGTAGAGAGACCAAGGACCAGCACCCAATTAGAGCGACTAGAAACTGGCTGCAAGCAAGAAGGAAACTGGAGCAGCAATTCCAGAATGAGAAGGATAGTTCTCATCTCACGATCTGCCATGGTAGCAACAGTCCACAAAGCATTAAAGAGAGATTTTTTGCCATTTTTTTGCAAAAGGAAAGCTGCATTTCGTTAGTTTTTTATGGTATTTTGAGCCCAATCAATAAGCTTTACTACCTGCATCCTCTATTGTCTCATTAAAGCTAACTGGGCTATCAGCTTTCTATCTTGATGCACTATAGATGGGCAATCACACCTTATTTAATGACTAAAATGGACACCTTTGGTGATACTGGATTCTCAATGAGATATGTAATTGTTCCCAGCTATGCAGCTTTTATTGAATTATTATTGAAAACATAATTTCATGCTTGGTTAAGTGGTAAATTTAATTCATTTGCTAGCAAGATACAGTAACAAATATGACATTGCCAGTACTACTTCTAAGAAGGGAAAGGAAGTTCTGTATAGCTAGTCGACAATTATAAATTAGCTAAGCACTTGTTGGTTAGCTTTTCATCATTTACTGCTGATGGAATTAAAAGTGCAGGAAAAAACTTTTCCATTTATAGTCAGTCAGTTGTGACTGAAGGTTGTCGCTTAGTTGTAATATACTAGTTGAGTCTTGTGGGTACATTACAATCCCAGTTAGTTTTGGTAAAATGAAATTACCACTGGTCCTGCTTTTTGGTGGCTTCCAGACACAGGTGAGTCATTGACTGGGCAAAGGACTTGTGGCTGCTCATTTGATTTCATTAACCACGACTGAAAATGTATTATCTTCCCTCATGTAGTTGTGTGTGCATCTATGCAATACTTTCACAAACTCATTCAAAATGCACGGGAAAAAGGTAGGAACTACCCTTTATTAAACTGAAGTCAGTGAGACATATCTGAACATGGACTGTGCGCAAGGCAGACCCTCTTTCTCCTTTTCAACAAAAAAGTCAATGAGAAATACTTAGCTGGATGAAGCCATTGATTGCTTTATGTAAAAGTGACAGTAGTGCTGCTTGGAGGAAGAGGTTGGACTAGAAACCTCCAGAAAGCTCTGTCAACCAACATTGTTTTGAGTCTCTCTGTTGAACAGATTCTGGTCGTTTTAATCCTAACTTCTCTCTAGAAACATTAACTAGTATTCCTTTGCTTTAACACAGGCATCTAAGAATAGCCCAAGGTAACGCTAGCTTGTTTTGGTAAAGAAAACTAAGCTTTTAGATGCCTGCAGTTTAATTAAATTAATTTCCCCCCTTATTTCTTGAATATAAAGCAGTTCAGACTGTCTTTGACACCTCAGAGTAAATGCACTGCAAATTAAAGGTAGCTAGACAAATTTTCAGTGAATGTGATGAGATGAAAGGGTAAAACACTCACTGGAAATATATTTTTTTCATAATAAATTGGAATTTATGGAAACCCTTACTGACTTTGCAATTATACCAGTTATTTAGCATCTGCAACTCTACTTGCTTCAAATGTCATCATTTTTAGCTTACTAATTCAACTGTTTATCTTATAAGCACGGTAAAATTGCATGGAATATACTTAAAATATTTTTTTCTTTAAAACCCAAGATTTTAGAATTATTTTTGCAAATTTGCACAACACAAATATATATTACAAGGTTTATGGCTTTGATTCTTACTGGCTGAGCTAGACACTGATATTTATGATGCATCCCTAAAAGTCAGTAACACATTAAAATGATTAGGTCTTCTATGCCATGATTATCCAAATTATGTATTCCCAAGGAGCCCTACCTATCTACAAAACGTTTCATCGTTTTTCTACAAAGAATCTGTGGTGATGTTTTTACTTGAAATGGCAAGATTTAGTCCTTTTGCTTTCTCTCTGCCTGAATTCCTGAAGCACCACAGCCTCTACAGAAGCCAGTAGGATTCTTATTCTGGCTTGTTGGTGTTTGGAAGCAAGTTTTAATTCAGAACTTTTGAAGTCTGTTTTGTATGGATTTGAGTTTCTTTACAACCTTTTGAAGTTGAGGATCCAACACAGCTCATTGGCATAAATTTTAATCTCTTTCCATTAACCAAATTTTGCTTAATTTTCCTTAACATAGAATCTCGTTGCATTCACTGGAGTTGCTTTTGGAAAGCAAAGAAGACTATTTGGAAGGGGATACCAAGGAATATTTGTTTCTAACTGATGAATTGGTGGATATGTTAAGTAGTATAAATACTGCTAGGGAGTAAAAAAACCTGATTTTTGCCAAACACATTTGAAACAGAAATGCATAATGCATAAAGAAGAGCATAACATAGTGAAACCATAGCTTTTAGCTACTGAAGCTGTATTTTTACAGTAGAACTCATTGAGTGTGGACTTGAGAAATAACCAGAAGTTTAAAAAAGTATTAGTGAGTTGAATACAGAAATTTAATTAATTAGGGTAAAAAAAAAATACTGTTAAATACACAAAGTATAACAAAAGTCTGATTAAAAAGTAAGATAGAAGTTAGAATTTTCCTGGCACAGAAAAGTCACTTAAGAGCCAAAGTTCTAAATAAAATGGAGAAAAAAAAATTAAAAAACATAGAGGGGAGTTATAAGTTTATGATTTCTGCTGACTAAGAATTGGCAAATGTCTTGTCAATAGCTGTAAAATGCCTTCTGTGTGGAAATATTTCAGGACACTAAAGACAAGGAAAGCCCAGTGCTTTTGCCTCCAATATAAAATTTATGTCAGCTGCCAGCTATATCTTTCCATTTTTTAATACACTGGGTTTTTTCCATCTTCTCTGTTAGAAATGGCCACACAGAAGTCAGGAATTCTAGTAAGACTAAACTTTTTTGTGAAACAGAGAGGTATGTCACTGCCATTGCTTTGTTTGATGTTATGCTCACCACCATTTTGTGTCTTTGTTATCATACTCAGTAGCAACACAGCTGATGCATGCCTTGATACTATTATGTGCTTAACAACAGTAAAAATACCTGCAAAAACCTTCAAAGGTATCTGAATTGAATTCAACCATCTTTCTATCTTTGCCTGTAGCAGGAAGAAAAACTACTCTTTTATATTAAAAAGCCTTTGATTAATTGTTCGTGGTCATGATATCCTTTTAGAAAAGGTTCTTTACAAGTGTATGTAGTCCTTCTCTATTGATAAAGGAAATACTCTATGTAATATCACATTTTCTCATTTAAATACTTTCTCACTGTTCTGCTTTATTATGTTTGCAGCTGTTTTAAAGCACCTTAGCCAAAGCCCTCAGAAGTAAAGTACACACAAGTGCCCTTTATTAGCCTTTCTAGCTTTGTCTATAATGATCCCTCATAATTTTCTTTGAATGCATACATCTTTCTTTGATAGTTGCATATAAGATTGCCAGTGTGGCTCTCAACAAACAAGGGTACATTTTAGAGGATAATCAGAGTGCCTGTGAAATCATTGCACTGCATTACTATAGCTTATCTTTCTACTTTCATGGTCTGTAGTCCTCATATGGATTTATTTCATCTGTGCTTGCACACAGCTTTGATAGTGCCTTGTACCCTTGCATCATTTGGCCTGCTTAGACTCACCATAAAGCCTTATACTTAAAGGATAATGTTCATGATGGGAGAAGTATACAAGGCAATAAACAGCTTTCACAGGTGATTAAACACACTGAAGCAAAGCTGAGGCATTTGAAAACCCCAAAAGCTGTTTATTGTAAGCACGGAAACACGTCACAAAGAGAAGCTGTGCTCAACAAGCCACAACATTAAATGAAAGCTTTTCTTTGCCTTGTCTTGCAAGGACTGGGAAGTTTTGTAGTGCTGCCTTCATTTCACCGAATAGATCTTTCCTTCTCATTTTTAATAGCGTGGGTGGTTTCATTGTGTCACATACAGTATAACCGGAGATAGTTCCTGTGTAATTGCTTGGGATAAAAGCAGCAAAATGTCTTTCTTCAAATCGCTATGGAAGTTCTTGACGATAGTCCTTCCCTCCTCTCTCCGCCCCACAAGAGGCCCCCTTTATTCCCAACTCCTTTTTTTGCTCTTGCTACTACTCCCTTTGTCTATGTTCCATGATTTGGGTTTTTTGGTTGTTTTTACTTTCTTTTCAATGGTATCTTCACCTCTACTTTCCCCAGCACTTCAAACTTTTCCAAACAAGAATGCTTGAGGCTGAAACATTTAGCCACTTTAAGAAGGAGGTTAGAAGCAGGAGTATTATGAGTCACTACATTTTTAATGCTGGGGAATCTGTGTTACACAAATAGTACTGCTTTTGTAACAATGAGTTATCTAAAACTGAACAGCCTTTTTTAGCAATTATAATTTACTAAACTATGTGATCATCAAGAGTATTTTCATTAAAACGTAATTAATCTCTTCTGTGTTTATTCCAACAAGGGGCAATTTGAAAAAGTCTTGCAGATTTTTGTAGGGCTTCCTATCAAATAAAGTGAATAAAACTATACTTGTAATTTTTCAGCCTCAATTTATTGGCACATATAATTGTAGTTAGATAACACCATGGCTATTTGTACAAGTTAGACACTTAAGTGATACTACAGTTTACTGCTAGCACAAACTGTATGACAGAAAAACAAGTCATAGGTCAATAACCCTCACAGAAGACTGTAATTTTCTATGAATATGAGTGGAAGGAAACTTACAGTCTAAGGAAAGAATATTTAATAATTTGCAGTGGTTCACAAAGACAACGTTTTTGCTGTTTATTGCTGAGAATTACAGCAGAGTCTTTCTCATTTGTAAATTAGACCTTGAGGCAGAATCTTCTGTGAAAGGAAGATATGAAAGGAATAATAGAAGTTTGGTAACTAGCTTAGATTGAAGCCATATGCTGTAAAACAGAATTCATCAGATAAAGCAAGAGTCAGGAAAAAATCTGGTTAGCAATTCCAAGTAGTAGTTGACTGAGGCTTTTTTTCTTTCGGCTTGTCCTTTAATCATTTCTATAAGAGCAATATGCTTTAGGAAAACTGATATTTACTGATTGATGCATACAAAAACATTCCAATAGAGTTGTTATAAAAACCCTGTGTACATTACATTCTTGTCTCCGATAAATATAAATCCAGTATAATTCTGGATTTGCACCAATATTACTAAAATCTATCCTTGAATATCTTTATCCATTGCGCCCTGTTACGTTTATCTACGCCAAATCCTGAATCACTGAAGTTATGGCCAAACAGGGAGAGGTGGCATTCTTGATCCTCACTCAGAGCCAGCAAGAGCATCCACATCATGGGCAGCCCCTTGGGGAATTTGTAAGTGCATGCAGATGACTACATTGTTTTGTGATGACTCCTTGAGAAAGCAAACTCCGAGCAGACACTGGTATCATAAGGAAAGACACACACAGGAAAAATGTGTTTCATCTACAGTCACTGGAATACATTCAAAGGTAACTGCTCATCCACAGATTGTGCTCTACCATTTTGGGAAAACAAGCCCATGTTGTGTCTGTGCAGGGCAGAAAAGATGAAGTGCAGAGAGAGATGTCAGTCCCTGAATGTGAAAAAAAATAACTGACGGTATTTGTGTGGATTTTCTGGGAAGACAGGTGTCATTTGAAGCTGTGCTGAGAATTTCAACTGTCACATTTGGAACAGGAATTAAGGCTAATGATAGTAAACATATTGACTTTCTTTTAGAAATCTCATTTCCCTCTAAAAGGAACATGAGTTGTTTGTTCCCATTTCATGTTAGGAAAGAAGCTCTCTCAGACTGCTTTGGATTGTTTCTCACAAAGGTTAATCCTCAAATTCTGTTCTCCATTTACTGTTGTCTTGGCAATCTCTATAATGAATATGAAGTAAACATACTCGAGTAGCTTTTTATATTTATTGTATACGTTAGAATATACTCAGCATAATACAGAGAACTGGTTTGAAGTAAATAGAATAGGATGCTTACATATTCTAAGTTTTAAATTGTTTTGAGTTAGTCAAGACTGGTTTTGTAAATGGATTTTCTCTTTTTTGCCAAAGATGTAACATTTTTCATGCATGAATTTGACTAGTGGATTATATGTAACTAAACAAATGCTTTCCTGATGAATAATCAGAAAAGCCAGATGCTTTTAGTGGGAGTTTTTTGGTTGAAACAGATTTGGTAGGGCTTTTTCCCCCTATTGCATTTTCCATCAAAATGTTTGTTGCTCATTTTAATTAAAAACATGAATTCTATTATTTTCTGCACTATAAGGATAAATATCACAGTAAAGAATGTTTCAATAGAAATAAAGCTATTCCATTAGAACTTTTTTTCAGAAACGTAAAGCCACTTCCATTACAGAATTTTCAAGGAAAACTTTGTAAGAGTTCTGGGACCATATTTTTAACATAGTTATGTACCTAATGAAGATTTACAAATGTTCTGAACCCCATTTTCATCAACAGAAATTTGTGACAGAATGAATCTATATATTTTAAAAATCACTTCAAGCACCTATTTGTATCTTAAGGACTGAATTAGTCTTAAACATCTGACCCCTAGGCTTCTGTGAATGAAACGATCCCTTAAGGCAGTGTTGTTCTCCACTAGATTAAACAGACTTCTAATACTGTATCTTCATCTGAATATATTTTCACTTCAGCCACAGTTAATGTGAAATATACTGCATTTTGTATTTGCTGCATGAAAGGAAGATTGATTTATTTCAGGTAGTTTATAGACTATTTTATTATTCATATCAAGATCCCATCTATTCCCTCTGCATTCATATTTTATAGCACTTTAACTGATTGATTTGATTTGACCCAACACTTTGATGGCACCTTTGCCATGGCGGCTGCACACATATAACACAAATCATTCACTTGATTCATTTCAAAACTATTTACCTTACCCTTGGGTTATTTTGTGAACTTCTGGCCTTTTGGTTCTGACGAGATTAACCAGGCAAATGCACGTAAAACACAAGTCCTTCGTCCTCAAGAGTAAATGCCTTATTCACTAACTTATATCATCATATTTACAGTGCTGTACAATATGACTGTATTCATATCAAGGCAGCAAAAACTTTAGGCCTGAATTTGTCTAATTTCCAAAGCACCTCTTCATGCTTTTTTTTTCCCTGTCTGTACTGCTATGACAAATCAGGTCTAGTATAAATGGTTTCATCCCCACTGAAGTCAAATGAACAATACTGGCACTCACCCATGTCTGAATTTGCCCATTTGTGACATAGAAAGGCAAGATAAGTTTTTATTCCCAAAATCTCAGTCATTTAGCTGCAATATCTGAGGTGACTGTGATGGTGAGGCAGAAGCAAAGCCTGTATCTCTGCTCCCACAAGCAGACATTCTGCATTATCCTTCCCCATTATGAAACAATTTAGAACTCTACTGTACTTCAAACATGCACTCATCATTTAGAAGCCCTTAACAAACTACTCAGAAAGGGAGCCTAGATATAAATTCCTCAGAAGAAATGTGTCTGAATTATTTGTTGAAAAAAAAGCAAAATAAATCTGGGTATATTTTATTATTTCTTTCCCTTTATCTGTTTTGTTTTCTTTGCTCCATGCTCCTGCATCTCACAAATGAAGAGTTTTCTCTTACCTGGGTGTTACCAGAGGATTTGATCCTTCTGGCAATAAACTTCCTACTGCTTTTCACAGTTGTGAATGTTTCTGTTATTGGAATTATGTCTTGTTCCAAATTTTCTCAAACTAAATTTACACAAGAATAATCTGGTCTTTGTAGTTGCTCTCATACATGCACTTTATCTGTGCTATTTTCAACACAAATGCAAACTTCTGTCTTAACTATATTAAATAGTATTACATTAGGTCATAGTACTGTAATTCCTGAAGTAAAACTTGCCTAATGGGGAAGTTGTGGTGAAATACACACCAGAGAGGCAAATCCATCAGCTTTCCTTGTAAAGACTAACACCTGTCCCACATACCTGCGTAAAATCCTGTTCACTTCAGTAAACGTAATTGCACTGTAATGCTATTATGTTATAAAAATAAGTACTAGAGGAATTCTTTAGTAGAAACCACTGCTATTCTCAAAGGTATTGTAAGCTTATAAAGAAATCACATTATTAACCTTAATTTCAAGATCGAATTAATCTCTCGATGTTGTTATGACTTTCAAACTGTTAATTCACATACTTAGTTTGAGGTTGATCTAGTTCTATTGATTAGGATTGCTCCTCCAAACTGTTACTTTATAATTCTCTTTCTAGATCAGGCCACTTTTTTTTTTTTTTTTTTTTAAATCTAAATGCCGGGCTACATTCTTCAGCCAAAATCTTTACATCACAAGGATGAAAAGCTGATGGTGACTGTGTGTTTTTTAGGTGTCATCTTTCTTTACAATCTTATTTTATGTTTAATCTCTGGCTTCACTTTAGTTTATAAACATGCTAGAACTATTTTAAGTCTCAGAGAAAGATAAAATAAAGTTTCAAAATAATAGGTTATAAGTTCTCAGCCTTTTTGTAGTAGATGTGCCAGGGGTAGATGACTTATTTCTCTTTGACTGAAATGCTTTCAGCATCTGGCTTTTGCAAACAACAAAGGCCGTTCTGAAATGATTGTATTTGGGCTATGACCGAAGCTCTATGGCTGTTATATTTACAGTACAGTAGATGTCAAATAACAGTCAAAGTAATTTGGGCATCATGGGAAATAATAGGAGTGATTCTAGTGCTTTCTGTGAAAACCTTCAAATTCCCATTTCATTAAAAATTCCACTCTGCAGCTGGTAGCAGAGATTACTAGGTTTCACCATCTGTGCAGATTAATGTTTCCTAAAGGAGAACGAATGCAACAGATGAGATGGCTGGCTTTTCAGATAAATCAGAAACCCAAAGTAGAATCTCTTCCCTGACTCTTGCATCTTACACCTGTTTCCTTTTAATCACATGACTGAATTGTTTAGGACAGACAATTCCAGCTTTCCTTAACACTGATTAATTTTAAGATTGCAGATCACCAAGATGTTTATGGACTTGTAACTATGTAGAATTAGTGATGGGAAGGGTTAGATTTTATTACAAATCGGTTGAACACCTCCTTTGGTTGTTACTCTGCTCATATCAAAGTAAAATGTCGTCACCCAAACATGCACAGTGATTTAAAGGCATCACAGTGTGTGCTACAAGCTGGATTAGGAGTGACAAACCAACATGGGGAAGCTCAGTTGCTTCAAACCCCCGCCCCTGTTGTTTTCAGTCTCATCTCTTTCTTTTCTACTGGCCATAACTAATCTTTCCAGGGGAACAAGCATGTGATTCATTTAAATTGCATTTTTAATCAATCCTATGTCACTACATATCTTACAATGTTATAATTTTCAAATTACATTAGCTTCACCGCACACCAAACACCGAAATAAATTCTTGGCAGTAATCACTGTATTAGGATGAATCAGTAAAATTAATAGAGTTTCTGGGTTTGGCAGGAAATGGGATCATTAATTTGATTATTTCTTGAGGGTAAAAAAGGAAAGCACAACAGGCAATTATGATGACCTTGAAACATCCACAGTGTTTACCAAGCCAGGTATCAGTCCCTGCCTGGGTTTCCTGGTATACAGGTATGTCTTCCCTGAAATAGAAGATGTTTTGCTTTGTTCTTAAGCATGCTGGCCAATAGACAGACGCTGGTATCTGAGCTAAGGCAAATCATAGCGTGGTGGGCTCGGCAGCCTCCCGTAGAGACAGCACGAAGCAGAACAGGGAAGGGGGTTGGCTGCCTCGTGCAGAGGCAGGTATTGCCAAAGCCTCTCTCAGTGGCTGCAGCATTCCATGTTTGTTCTTAAAAAAGACACTCACCCATGCGTAAGGAACAGCAGTAGCACAGGGTATTACTATCCATATGGATTAAACATCAAAAAAAAAAAAGAACAACACCCCAGAAACCAATTACTAATACAAACATGAAAGTGGATAATTAAACTCACTGGCAACACTGGTCCTTGCTCTCCCTTGCATTTTCCTTTTATTGAAACCCAGCTGTTCTTTGGCTGTTGCCAGGGGTAACCAGCAGTGACATTCAAGGTCATCGGTGAAAAGCAAGCCTTTTTCCCATGGTTATTTTCCACTTTCTCAGAAACTTGCATCTTAGAATAAATTTCTTTAAAATGACGTATTTTGGTCAGTATAGCACTTGGTGGGGGTTGTTTTATTTTCATTCACTGCACTTCTTCGGTCAGACTGTCACGGCTCTTCCACGTTAATTGTGGTGAGTGATACCCCAAGAGCTCATTGTTCAAGTAATGTCTCTTGGAAGTGTATTACAGTGCCACCAAAGCTGCTCTGTCCTCCTTTAAGGCAGATTGGTGATGCCATAGGAGTGCACCTGTAAAGCCTCCCAGAGCCACCATACCGTCAGAGGTGCTGTGGTACCAGCAACCCTTGTCCCATTTGTGTATATTCTATTTGGGCAGCAGCAAGTCTATTTATTTTGGTATTTTGCATATGTTATGATTTTCTTTTCCCCTTTCTGTATCTTTGGTGATTTATTTTTGTATAGTTTTCTGCCAAGCAAATACTTTATAGAGTTCATTAAAGCACTTTCAGAGGAATAAAGTCAGAATTTCATGGGAAGATAGGGAAAAAATCCATTCTTTTAAATGGGAATTTTGTGGTGATTCATCATGCAGCTCGACTTTATATGATTTTGAAGTGGTTAGGAATATGGAGTATGGTTTAAATTGTTTTTTATTCTGTTTTTTTATTTAACCTGTATTTGTCCAGTGTTCATTTTACACTTTTTATATAAATAAGATGATTATGAACTAGACAGAAATTAATATTTTCTAATGTGTTTGATATTGACTGTGAGTTCCCCATGCTTGTTTATTATACTGTCAGCTCTCCAAACCAGTATTTTTCTCTAAAACGATGCTGCTTAAGAGATGAATATCTGGGAATGCAGGAACCAAATTATGGCTTTGCTTAGGTGAGCATAACTCCTTTTGATGCAGGTGGGAGTTTCGCTTGTTTCTGTGGTGTGTAATTTGGAAAAGTGCGTTTTACATCTAGTTTGACCCAGATTTTCCTATACCATATTTGGAAAATAGAGGGAACAAGCACAGGAAACATCAGAGTCTGTATCTGATATCCACCTTGACCTGAGAGCATAAATTTCAATGTGTTTTGCAGCCAGCAAACTTGAAGGTGGAAAGAGACCTGTCTGCTTACTTTGGAGGGAATTCTCTCTCCTAGACCCAGCACAGCTTTTTCAGAGCTGCTTATTTGGCATCTAAAAGCACTGGAAGTGGTTTAGGCTGGATTATGGGAAGTGCAAATGACAATGCTTACCTATTTTACAAGCAGATTATGAGTAAGTATTAATTGCTTGCAGTGTAGGTGGATAGATTTTAAAACTCACCAGAGGGCTTTACAGATTTCTTATGAAGCCTCCGCAATGGATAAATGTCAGACCCTATTTTAGCAGAACAATTGTCACAATCAAAATGTTGCCAAATGCTGGTGTGACAGCTGACATAGCAGGCAGCGTGCCTGGATTGGGGCTGGGGACTTGAACTAAAAGAGACGTAGCAGTAGGGTTATCCATGCTGAAACATCTCTGCACGGGGGGATGTCGACAGAGGGATGAAGCCTGCACCACAGGTGGAGCAGTAGGTAAGAAGGGGCTTATACACACAACTCAGCATCCTGCAGCAAGAGTTTAAAATGAATGGGATTGTCATACTTTATAGAAAACACTGTCATTATTTTAGGTGTTTGCATATTCATAGCATTCTTCAGGTGCTAGGAACTGAAAGGTGCCCGTGAAGCATACAGCCTGGGTTTTTGAGAGAATGCAGAGAAATTTTTCTGAAGCCCAAAGCAGCTTTATGGATTGTTACAGAAATTCAGAGTGTATAGCTTAATTGGAGGAGTGTTTGTGCTTCACTGCGGGAGTCAAGGCTGCTCTTCTCTTTTGTTTTATCTTCTCTCCTTTCTTCACTTCACAGTCTAAATATCTGCAGTGGATTTTGAGTTAATTTGCATCCTGCAGAGGGTAAATGGCAGAAACTATTTCTTACATTACTACATTAGAACTGACTGTTGGAAGTTTTGCAAGGAAATCTTGTCACTCACTATTCTACCAGGAAAGAGACATATTACTTTCAAATAAGGCTATTATCTATTACCTATAAGGTAACTTTTCCCCAATGGGCCTAATTTTCCACTCCCACCTGGATGAGGTGGACATTTACACCTGTCAAAATGTGCTTGTTTCATGCTATGAAAAATAATTAGTTGGACAATGAAGAGAAAAGGCTTGTTGCTTTGAATTTGCATGTGTGATAAATCATCCCACAAGCCTTTCTTCCTGCATTAGTGTTTCTGGGATTGGGCCCTGTATTTGAAAAACAACTGAGAAATGCTCTTTTTTAAACACCTATGATTTCAGAACAATGAAGGTTGCTAAAATATAAGCACTTCAGAAAATGGGAATTTGTTTACATGTCTAGGAAATAAAAGGAAATAGCAGCTTTTAATGGTCAGGGCAACAATTACTGTGTGCTCTTGAAATTTCTGGAAAATACATGCATATTCTATTTTGTTTTGCTTATGATTCACACACACACACTTGGCATCACTGGTAATGTGTGTTAGGAGAGCTACTCCCCTGGGTATATTTTGAAAGGGTGGGTCCAACATTAATATAAACTCAATTAACTCTAGCCTATTTTGATTTGCAGAAGATTAATGGATGGATATAAGGTACCAGCCACCTTTTTCTTCCATATACAGATTATTGCATTTATTTCAATGAATTTTTCAAATGAACAGCGAAATATCAGGATGTGACCCAGAAACCTCTTATAGTCAGCTGTGAATACAATTCATCCAAACGCTTCGCTCAGTATTACAGACTTTCAGTAGAACTGAAATTTTCCTCCAACATATCCACAGATAATTTGACACAACTAAGCATCTTTGCTGACTTGTGAAACAAGATGTTTCCACATATCGTGCTTTTTGTGCCACTACCCTTTTTAACAGGATTAAGAAATCAATAGTTGTGCTGTCAAGAAAATGTAAATATTTCAAAAGATACTGTGTGATATTTCTGGCAAGTACTTCATTTAGAAATTAAAAGTATGCTAACCATATTTCAGGTTCATGAGTTGGAACCATTTCACATCTCTAAAATTCAGGGAAGAAGTGTTAAAAATACAGGCCATTCATAACTAATTAGAAAAAAAATAAAACCTCATAACATAAGTTAAGCCTATTTGAAATCCCTAAAGTATAGACATTTCCTGAGGTAAATCCAGGGGTTTATAGTTACAGTTTTACTCTGCAACTATATGTTTACATTGTTCATTGAATTAATACTATGCTAAAAAATTCCCAGTATAGATACTTTTAGAAGTGCTTGGGCTAAATATGTCATATTACTGAGCTGGCAGACTTCATCTTTGTTGAACATTCACAAACCAAACCCATTTCCTTGCAGCTGTCTTGAATGCCAGAAATCTGTGTTCTTAAAGGTATTCCCATAAGAACCTGTTCCACTTCCCTGTTCGTCCTACCACTGACTAGATTGTTTTATGCTCAGCTTCTTTTTGGTAGACAATTGACTGATTAGATAATCAGAGAGATAGTTACAGACATGCCTTCTGGGTACTACAGGCATTTTTGGAACAGCATATTCCGTCCTTTATAAAATACTTTTCCCTAATAGTCCAGTTAAAAAGTGGTGAACGTGATGCACATTCGGCATATCCACTGTATCCCACTTAAAAATACCCATGCCGTTACTGTGATCTTGTAATCAAGACAGATTTGGAGTTTTCTGTATTAAATATGGTGAAAGCTATGTCAGTAATAAATTTGTTGTTCAAGAACAGACATGTTCCAGGCTAGAGAAAGGGGAACCAGAAAAGAAGAGAATGTCAAGGGACTGTTTATATTTCATATGACAAGGTTATAAAGAAATATAGAGAACAGATATAGTGAAGTGAAATGTAGACAAACAGGAAAGTCAGAATGGGTTTTCAGAGAACTACAGAGAAAGCTATCTTAAGTGGCCACGCACAGGAACAAGAGAGCAAGTGCCTTATAGAAGTGGTCTGCTGGCTGTGTGGAGAACTGTACTCTAGAGCATTTGCTCTGTCTCTCAAGGCAGAAGCTTGACTAGCAGAGTAGTCTTTCATACAACTTTTACATATGTATCCTGCTCCACCTGTGCGTGTGTGCAGAGAGTTGTCATTATGTAATCCAAAATCACTTCAGCGCTTAAAAGTGCAGACCCTATGCCAGGTGCAGTGAAATGCACTTTAAACATTCACCGTGGGGGCTGTTTCTGCTGTCTTCCTCTTGGATCAAGGTTAAAGACACAATACAGATCTGCAAAAGGCAAACTATTCCCTCATCAGCAACTCAGTTTTTAGAATTCTGGCCTTGAAAGAAGGAAAATATGAAGGAGGTTTTATGAAAAACAGAGGGGAAATAAAGGAAAGGCAGCAATAGACAGATAGATTTGGGAAAAGAGGACTGTTATCTACCCTTTACCCATCATTCAGGCTTCTCTGGGGCTGCCTTTTTCTCTGACGTGTGAAGAAGCACCAGGAGAAGCTCAAGGGAAAAGCCATCTGCAGAACAACTGTCCTTTTTTTCCTTCATTTCATCCATTTTCAGTGAAGCTTACAGACTCAACACCAACAGTTTACATGTAAGAGGCTTATCCTTATCTCCATTCCCTTTGAAAACTGGAAGACAACTGCTCATCTGTAATCGTGTTCAGCCACCTAAGGGGCATATAACTTCCTACTGCCAGAACAGACCACCACAGGTACTGGTAGATAAATTAGTGAGTATAACCCACTTGTAAACCTTATACCCAGTTCTCAGCCCCTGTGTCCACATAGAAAATTACCAGGTCTCACATCTGAGAATGTAACACAATACAAGAGTCTAGCACTAATAGCACATTTCCCACCTGAACAGACTGATATTCAAGATACATTTCTTACTACCACTGTCTTCTCTCAAGTACTTCTTCAGACATCTTGACATAGCATCTGAGCCCTTGTAATCAACTATACAAACTGTCCTGATGAAAGGATCCCTTTATTACCTGCATGATCAGCTCCTCATAATCCAACCAAGCCAATACAGTTTCTGATGTTTATATGGGAAAAAGGAGACACCACTGTGATAACTCAAAAATCAAGGGCATGCCACTGAGACAGTAGGGACAAATAACTGCCGCCTTGAGAAGATTTGTCCTGACAGCCA
The DNA here is from genome assembly GCF_018691265.1 of Tyto alba. Lineage (NCBI taxonomy): Eukaryota > Metazoa > Chordata > Aves > Strigiformes > Tytonidae > Tyto > Tyto alba. The sequence continues at coordinate 6,483,050 of NW_024881314.1, forward strand.
TATAGAAAAATCAAGAGAAGTAAAAACATAACCTTACACACTACACAGCAGCTACATTACAAGTGATGTTGGTAGGAGGGGGAAAAAAAAAAAAAAAAAAAAAAAAACAAAACAAAGCGAAAGAAAGGGGAGAAATCAAGATTGCTGGAAACTTTTCAGAGCTGAGTTGGAAAAATAAAGCACACTACTACATAGGTTTGATGCCATAAAACTTCCCAGGTAGTTCTAGAAAACCTTAGAATGATGAAACAGCAGCTGCCTTGATCTGGAGGGGTGCTAATGAGCTCAAGCCATGGTGTATCATCCTTGGTTTTGCCATGCTCATGGCAGGTAAGTCAGCTGAATATGCTTATTTTTGCCCCTTTTAAAACAAGTATTTTCTCCATGAAGAGCAGAATTAATTGGAATTCTGCACATAAAAATGTCAACAGTCTGATTCATCCAGTGGCCTGCTATGCAAATAATTTTTTCTCAGTGGAGATGGATCTATGTTGTCTGTGTGAACTTGTATTCCCTTATAGCCCTTCCAGTTTCATCTAACTGTGTATCAGATTCTTTGTGATATGTTCTTCAAATATCCAAGCAGGTGTTTATAAAGGAAACCTGCATTTCTAATAACTGCTTTGAAAAGCTACATATACTTAGCCATGTATTTTGTCCATAGCATCATTGATACTTATTTTCTTTATTGCTACCTCCTTAGAAAGCTATTCTGTTCTCATCAAGGTTATTTTTCAGTACATGTTTATGCTGGGATGCTCTCCTATGCATTTATATAGGTATAGCTTCTGTATATATTCACAGAGTATCCAAAATAAAAGCCCATTTTAAAAAAGTTGGACTTAATCATGATCTCAGATTTTGCAGTGCTATAAAGTCACAGTAGCCTCATTAACAATACTGCTGGTATCAGAGTCTGGGCTGATGTGTTCAAGAAAGAAAGGGAAGCAGAGCTGAGTACCAAAACAACTAGAGGGTCAAATCATATATACATCAGTGCATCCAGTAAAGCTGTTATGATTACTCCAGATTTATACTACTAGAAGTAAAAGTATAATTTTCAATTCTGTGGCCTTTGTCCATTGTTCTTTTTGCTCATCTGTACACTGCTAGCAGTCCTTAAAGAAGTCTCAAGCATCAGTTTGAGAAATGCATTTCCAGAGTGAGCTGAGATGACAGACAACTACAGGAAAGATTTTAACAGTTGTTTTAAAAAAAAAAGGATAATGGAAGCAGTCTCTCTGGGAAATAGCTTTACATATTTCATAGCACCTGGCTCAATAGCGGTGATGCCCAATCTATGTTAGCAGTCCCTAGACACAACAGAAACACAAATAGTGAGCAGCTGCTTTGTGGAGACCACACACACATCATCAAAAATTAAAAAAAAAAGGTTCAAGGATTGTATAATGGAGATTTACAGCGATAAAGCACTATTTGGGCAGTTATCACACATACTCTTGCAGTCAGGCTGCTTAGATATTCTTCTTCTCATTCCTATTTGATTCCCATAACTTCTTTTAAGACAAAACAAAAGAATACCTAGAAGTTTCAGCTTGATATTCTGGGAGGGTTCTCACTGAAACAACCAGAACATGTCCTGGGAAGGCTGAATAGAATCTAAGGGTCACATTGTCTCTATTGGAGTCACGGCTTAAAGAAGGAAATACATGAGAAAAAGCCATCCAAAACTGTTTTCACATATTTTTTCCCAATTCCCTCTCACAAGTAATGAACACAGGGCCTGTCCTTCTGTCTCTTTTGAACCTGAAACTTTATGAATGATTGGGGTTTTTGATAGGAGGACCTTTTGACATACTCACCTTGAATCTGTCTCAGAAATTCCTAAACTGGGGTAATCTACCTTCTTACAAGGGCTAAAATAGAGTCAAATATTTTTCAGCTCTTCCTGCTCCTTCTGTTTCATCCTGCATCTTTGAAGCAAATTAGTTGAGATAACAATACTGAAAAGCAGCAAGCACTATAACTTCCCAAGATAAAGCAGCATTGTTTCCAGGTTGCACCTGCTCCACTGAGTTGTAAAACGCAAGCATCAAAGCAATAATGCTGTTTATTGCCCTGAAGAGTGTTGATGCCTGATGCCGGTGCTTTTCTGTGGGGGAATGGGAAAGGGAAGAAGATGCATCAGTAGGAGTGTGCACAGGCTGGGAGGGAGCCCTGCTTGGGGCTGCAGCTTGATTGGCTGCCATCCTCAAACCTGGCAATAAAGTTTTACAATGGAGAATAACTGCAGCGTTGAGAAGATTCAGTAGGAAGTAAACTGCTGATGAAGCACACAGGTTAGGAGTTTGGAAAGTAGAGTGACAATATTTTGTCTGGATGAATCTAGATTTTTCTCTTTCAGGCTTCTACCATGAGTTAAAAATTAACCCCAAACCAAATCATATGAATCAAATGGGCCAAAGTTTAAATGGGTTTAAAATCAAACTCTGTCTAGCTTTAATAACCAAAAATTGTAGCTCATCTTCATTGACATTTTCCTTTGCTTTTAGTTTAAGAAGAACTGGGTTTTTATGGGACATTTTTTAACTTAGTTGTCTTGCTTGCTTTTTGGTATGGGTGAGTAAAGAATGCTTGAAACGTGCACTGGAACCATATTAAACTTTAATGAATAAAGTGCTAGAGTACCACAGGTTTAGTGTTAGGCTAACAATGTTAGGTCTGAAAAGAGGAGATGAGATTTCTGTTTTTATTTACTAATATGAAGACAAGCATTAATAATTCATCTAGGATTCTATTAAAGAATAGTTTGTTGTTCAAGGAAGGAATAAAAATGGGAGGAGTGTGCAAAGAGTCAGTTAGGCAAATGTGACATGGCATAAACTTAGTTACCACCAAAACCAGCTGGTGTAAATGTATTCCTGATAATGGAGAACTTCAGAAAAACATAATAGTTTTGCAAAAGAATCTTTACAGCTCTTTGTTCATTTTTAATGCCTGACATATACACCTTGCCAGCAGAATGAATAATTACTACCATCCTGCTTTTGTTTCTATTTGCTTGTAGTCCAACATATTCTGCACCATCAAGACAAGATTCAAACACCAGTAATAAATTAAACTAGCTGCCATGGCATCTTTATTGTTTCTGTGGATTGCATCTGTTGACACTAGATGGATGGTACAAGATAAAGAAAAATACCCACATTAAAGGCCATGAGGGGGGATTAGAAAACTTTCAGAGCACCTGAGTTTGATTCAAATGCTGATTCAGGTTTATGTCAAATTAAATGTTACTTGCCTGCTCTGAACCATTGGAATAGCTCGAAGTACTGCTGCTTAGTGCCTTTGTTTCTACAATGCTCACCCACACCTCTGAAAAGGGGAACCAGAGTCCAATTTTGCCCTAGATGTGTGTTATAACAAAAAATTCATGCTACCCATGGGCAGAGTTACAGAGGCATGATAGCAGATCCTGTGCCTATCAGTATATCCTTACTCAGAGGAGTAATATATAACAGGTTATCATGCCTCAGGTAACAATCCCAAGGCATTGAAATGTCTTTTCTTTTCTGATAGGCAACTTGAGTATCTCCTTAGAGAATTTTGCAGATTGTTAATTATAAAAAGGCAGTAAAATTGTAAAAGGAAAGACTAAGACTGTGATCCTGGATTACACTGCTGAGCCATAAGTACCATATAAAGTTATGGGGAAGAAATTAATAGAAGATTGAAGCTGAATATGAGGACAAACTTTCCAACAGTGACTACTGGACTATGAAGGAGTCTCCCATGTGAGATAGTAGATGCTCTTCTTATTTGAGAGTCTCAAAACGGAGCCAGGCAAAGTATTCTATGAGGAACCATCCCAAAGAAGCCTTGCAAACTGATCATTTTTCCTGGTGTACCCAAAGCAGTTGGAAAGAATACAAAAGTCACTATGGCCTTGACAGGAAGCCCCTGTTCCTTTGCATTCCTTGACAGTGATGCTCCTTAACTTTATTATTAAATATAAATAAATATTGAATTAAAATATTTAGGTGCTCTCTCACGATACCAATTAATGGTTGCTGCAAGAGAAGTCTTCATAAACATGCTGATGTCAGTGCCTGCTATACACAACAAAATGCATTCATTTTTCAATCAGAAATTTCTCTCAACCCTACTTTATTTGTTCTTCCTAGTAACATAGGTTTCATAACATTCATCTTGAATGTTTTAACCTAAAATGTTTTAAGTGGGCTCTATAGCATTTTTCAGAGCAATTTTTTGTTTTATTAATGACACTCCAAAAACAATTTATAACCATCTATATGCATTTCTTTCAAGTTTGTTTTTTGCAGGTCTAGCTACATAGCACAGGATGTGACAGTTTCTATCTGGTTTTATTTTTATTGCTGAATACAAATGTAGAGTTTGTCTGTGAATATTACTGCTGCCCTGCAGCTCTGGTAGTTTTTTATGCTCTGTCTTTTTAATGATTATGTGTAGTTTTTCTTCTAAATGCCTTTTCTGCTATTTACTGGAGTTGTGAAGTATTCACCAACTTCATGAAATGTGACCAATGCATAAGGAGGAAAGGGATTTGATTATTTAAATTGCATGGAAAAATATGCATAGTGTCAAAACAAAGAAGAGCGTCGGACTGTATTCTCACACTCATACAAATCAGGAGTAACTGCATTGAAACTAGTGGACTGATAACACTGCAAACCCAATTTAAATATCAGTAAAATCAGATCTACCAATTCGATATACAAGAACACTGCAGTTTTAAAGATCACATTTTATTGTGAAAACTGTTTACCCTTTACTTTACTTGCTATCAGCAAAGCTAAAAGTAATTAAAACTGGCATAAAATTTTTCCCAAATCCTGCTTACTTTTTTTCATTTAACAACACTTCTTGCAATCAGTTTCTTTAATTTTATGTGGATTTTTTTTTGCAGCAGTGATAGCATTTTACTACTATTGCTTTTATTATTCGTTACTGTGAACATGAAACTGCACAAAGGATCTCAGGAAATGTTTTCATACCAAAGCTGGCTTTAAACTTTTCTTATTAAGCTGTATATTTCAAGTTGATTGAAGTGTACTAAGGTTTGAATTGGCTTGGGTCACACAGCATAAATTGAGCAATGCAGTTCAAAGTACTCTAGATTTATACTAGTGCAACTGAGTTAATGATCTGATTCCTAAAGCGGGATTCATCTCCTGTAACTATAACCATCGAGTTTCACTTAGGCTACATCAGTGCAGGGAGACAGGCATTTTCCAGGAGTAATTCATCCTACTCTAACATAGTCATAAAAGATAGGTGAACAAATTATACTCTGTAGGCACCCATCGGTCTCCCCTAGGTATAGTGGTAGACATGACTATTAGTTTAAAACAAGATAATTAGGTATTAAATAGCAAAAAGAAGGCAAGATTACTCTGGGCCCTAACATCTGAATAAACTCAAAAAAAAAAAAAAACAAATGAGATAAGCTGTCTTCTCAGAAAAAAAATCTTCTAGCCTTCATTTGGCTGATGCTCATGTAACTGCAGAAGCATTTAGACTGCATACAAGATAACTGTTGCAACGGATTATCTCTGCTCTACCACATTCCAGCCTTTGGGCCAAATACAAGCACAGCAGTGCTGTACAGTGCAGCGTCAGTACAGCCCAGGAGATGGTTATTTCAGCTAAAATGACTCCCTGAGCTGCACACATGTGCTGGTAGGTGCTGGTGTTACTCTACAGCCTGCTTTTAAATCCTGACATAGAAACAACTCTGAAATATTATGTAACTGGGAAGAGGGACTTATGTTGATTTAGTTTATTTTTAAAATGATCCGGGTTTTGTTTATTAATAATTCTGTATCATTGCCGATGTACAGTGCTGTTTGTAAGAAGACAAACTATTTATGTTTTCTTAGTTATCTCAAGTAAAGAAAAGATAGCATTGAGGCTCATCTGATTGTATTATACTTCTGTAGTTTAAAAGATTTTCCAATTTTATCTATTTATAAAATTACTTGAAGCTGAGGATTGAAGAGACAGGTTTAAAGCAGAAAAGCTGATTTAAGATTGCAGATCTTTCTTAGCAGCATCCATTTAAAGTTAATCTTTGATCATCTGTGAGGCTGATTACCTAACATATAAAACCTATAAAAATTATCCTCTTTTATTATGCAATACAAATATTGTATTCTTTCAAATTCAGTTGATCATTAATAACCTCCAGAAAATCTGTTAAAAAAAACAGTAGTCATAAATGTTACAGAGAGATACAAACAGGCCATGATGACGGAAGGAGGCAGAAGGACAGCAGAAAACTTTGTCACTTGCAGCAGTGAAACAGAATTGGAGGATCACAGAGAGGGCTTGTAAGGCAGAGAGAGTTCTCCCACGATAGTGCAGGGTTTAATATTTAAACATACTTGGCAGAGAACATACAAGAGGTCCGTGATATACTCTTACAATATATCTGTTGATTTCACATGTTCTTCTGCCTGGATATTAAATATTCCAGATACTACTCCATGCATCATTGCTAAAGTAAAAATTAAAAAGTATGTTCAGCTTGCCAGATATTCTTGGGCCTCCTGAATATTTGCTTCTTGTGTGCACCTCAGTAACTGTGTGAAGCCAGCTAACTCAGTTTCTTTAGTCCAGCTATCAACAATAGTACCAACAATATCAACATCCATCAAAGCAAAGACCATCCATACAATCTCAATAGCAAAGCTCCTAAAACTGCTATACTTTGGAGTCTCTGCTGACCATTTCTGCCTGTTGGAAATTCACTTAATCTGAGGAGACTTACACAGCAAGCAGCAAGAGTTTTCCAAAGTTTTCACATCCTCAGACTTTCTGTGAATGGAGGGGTTTTCATATAATCTTTTACTTTATTCCCACAAGCCAATAGAGGAGGGAGGGAGAAGATGGGAATCAAGGCCAACACTAGTGATTATCAGAATCCCCACAAACAATAAGTAATTAAGTAATTTATCAGTTTATAAATCACTTTGTGTCCATCTGTGCACTTTTATTTTACACACGTTTGTTTTTAAATGATGTAAGAACTTTAAAGTCTTCTCTGCTCCCATCCTATTTGTATTCCAAAGGTTCAGTTAACGATGCACTATGGCAAATATACAGAAGTCCAGAACAATCTTGAACAGTCAGGAAAGCTGCTGGGGCATCCTTTTTTCTGTAGCTTCTGAGTGCTTATCTGTTGTTTTCATATACAAAATGAAACAGAGTGCATGAAACCTGGGCTTATCGTTACTTTAGCTAGAAGACAAAATCTTGCTTGCACCACAGGTCAAGAGTTTGCATTATCTCAATATGAAATCTTCACATTTGATTTCTGTACTAAACTGCAATAAGGTGTTTGTTATGCCTTCTGTCACACAAACCCATCACACATGGGATTTGGGGTTTGTGTCTGTTATGTGACCCCTAGCTTGAAGTTAAGGGCAGGCTTTGTTTTATATTTAGGCAAGCTCTTGATACCTATTTTGAGGGAAAAAAAAAATCTATTTTTCAACATCTAATTTAGACAAAAAAGACTAAATGTAGGATGTTTCTGGGTAAAATGTGTCACTGGCAGATCAGTAATGCCATTTGCAAAGTGTTTTCACTTTGTCTGAAATTGTAGCTGTTGAGATGATTCTAGATAAAACCACTTTGCTCATTAAACATGGCTTCACTGGCAGAAAAATATGTCCCATTGAGTGCATTTTCTGAACTCAGATAAAATTAAAGAGGTTGCACTGGTGCAAAAATCCAGCCAATGGAATCTAACTGCAGGACCTGGCACTAGTGTGCTGTTTACAGTACATAATCCACTGAAAACGTAGAGGAGGGGTGGTTCCCAGGCCATACTTGCTGTTTTAAGAACTGAATTTTTCATGTAAGTAGATCACTTCTGCTATTTGTTCATGTTTGATCTTTGTTTCTTTAGGATTATACGAGGCTTAGTATTGATGAGCATTAAGTTCAATTTCATGGGGTTTGTAAGACCTGTTTTCTCAAAAAAAAATGCTACTCAGTGCATGAAGTTACTGGCACATAATGAACAATGATGTACTTTTGTTGAAAACATATATCTGTTTTCTAAATGACTTGGACTGCTTAAAGAGTTTGTGTCTTAAATAGTCCAAATTAAAAAAACGGTTTGCTTGCTTAGAGAAATAAAATCTAATTTACAGTAATTAAAGCACTTTAGCCTGATTAAAAATTATCTCCATCATCCTATATTTAATACCTAAGCAGCTTTGTTGCCGAGACAGTATAGGTTTACGCTGAGAAGGGATTGCTCTTTCAAATAGGCATGTCCAGCAGCAAATAACATAGGGGGAATTGGAGAATTTGAAAGTGAAAAAGGAGTTGGTAATTTTAGAAGTGGTTATTTAATTTCCCGTGTGTTTATCTGGCCAGCAATCACAGTTTCATGGGAGGGAAGGAAGAATATCCTTTAGAAATTATTTGAAGTACTTGACAGTTTTTCCTCTGAGAGGACAACACAAGGAAGATTCTTGAGCATGACACGTAATTGAAACAAACTACTGGAGGCTCAGGAAGCTCCATCCTGTCCTGGTACAGCTGTTTTACAGTGATGCACAGGAGCAATGCATTTGGCTCCACTTCCATATCTACACTGATACCCAATACAAAAAAAAAAAAAGTAAACTAGAGTAGTGACAAGATTTTTTCAAAGTAGGTTAACCTCTGAACTCCAAAAGAAATGTAAACATGTTAAAATCTGTTATTGCTGGTTTAGCACATCTTACTTTTGTATGTGGAACGAACAAGTGGAAGATGTGAAATACAGCCCTAAAATACGACTTCTTTAGATATGAATAGTACTACAGGATCCTTCTGGAAGAAAGCATATATAAACCTGTGAGTTATTACTCACAGTGGGGAGTATGGGGCATATGTTATGACCTAATAACAAAAAAACTTTTATGATCATTTTAGAAAGACAAGGGGTATTAATCTTTGTTATTTCAATAGGGGAGAAAACCTTTAAACCTTTTAGATTTACATTCTAACCTTCTGTATTCCTTTTGAAATTTAGAAGTTAGGCATTTTTCTCCTGAACAATAATATGAGTTTTTGGAGCAGAATCATTCCATTGCAGTATTGCATGCAACCCCATATTATTCTTTCCAGAGGAACAAGCTCTATGGATTACATCCTTGCAGTAACCTTACAAAATCAGAGGTATTACAAATATCTGAGTGGAATTCAATCTACCATCTAATTAAGTTGCTGAAAAATCTTCTTGGAGAAGAGACACCAAATAGGTTGAAGATATTTTTAACATCTACAGTTATCCACTAACTGTAACTCATTCTTTGTGTTCCAAATGACTGTAAATTGTGCGTTTTGAGTGAATTGGGAGTTCATTAGTTAAGAAACAATATGCCATTTCCCAGAGTCATAGATCCTACGTAATACAGAATGTACAAGGAAATATACAACCTTATAGGTACTTATTTTTTCTAGATTTCAGTTTTCAGTGAGTAAAACAGAAAGTGCATTGTACCATTATACCTTATAAACCTGAAGTATGTTAAATATAAATCATTCTCATGCATTATATGCTACTTTTTAAAGGAAAAATATGCATTAAAAAGGTTTGTTCAATCTTGGGTCTGCCTTACAGCATCAAAGATCAATGTGCAGTCTGATTAAGTTGTGCTGTATAGATTTCTGCAGTCAAGTTCATCAAAGAACCCATTTCTCTTCCTCTAATGATGCTTGAACCTAAAGTTCTTCTCTGAAGTACTTTAATTTTCACTTGGCCATTACAAGAAGACAGTGACTTAATGAACTGCAAATAGGAGAAGAAAGTAACTTAAATCATTTTTGCATCCTTTTTTGTGGTATTAGCATAATTCTTCCTTCATCATTTTAATGCCTCCAGTGATTTCTCCACATATGATGGTAAAAATTAAATTATACTGCATTTTTTGAAATCCAGTATACCAATAAAAATATAAAATCATTAGAATAATCAAGATAAATTAATGTCACTGAACTGTAATATTATTTTACATTGTGCCACCGTAACTGTTAGAGTGAGTTTCCTGCTGAGATAAAAGTCACTAAGCATTTATCATAAATAATAACTTAAAAATTTGTAAACTATTCTACTGTGAAGACCTTCTCAAAGACACTTATTTGAAAAATATAAGCCACTGGTTTCTTGCCTTAGTGCTTCTAACTGAAGGTAATATTGAAGACTTAAAATTGAGATAATAATTTAGGATGTTTTCTTTCTGGCCTCATGTTTCTGGCTTCTCAATGTGTGTAGTTTTGTATAACCTTAAAAATCATGTTGCCATTATATTTTTCTAAAATAGAAGACTAAATCAGTCATGAAAAAGAATATACCTGAAGATGTAAAAGCAAAATAAAAGCATGAATCACATCAAAAGGTAGTAAAAAGCAGTCTGAAATGACAGAAATAATTACTGGTGTAATTTTTCTCAGTTTAGTGCACTTATACTGGTCTTGAGCATGTTCCACTGTATGTGCAGTTTGGAGCCACCAAAAAGTGAGGAATCTGGAGGATTTGCCTGACAACAGTCTGATGTGCTTATCAAAGCAATACGTAAGCAGTAAAAAACACAAACAAGTAGTCGTCTATTTTTGGTAAACTCATTAGCCCTAGCTGCATGTACCTCACAGGTATTTTTGAAAAAGAAGCTTTGTTTCAAAGTCATTAAAACATTTCTAAAAATTTTACGCTTCAATTTGTGTGAAAATCTGCAGTAATGTCGATGGAGAAAAGGAAATACCCGCGTTGTAGGAGAGTGCTGCAAAAGCATTAGTACTGTTTCAAAATAATTACAAAGAGTGTGAAGAAACCACTACTCATGCAAAGGGAGATCTTCACTGGTCTACCTGATTAATTGCTGCTTCTAGATTGAGGAGGAAGGTATTAAAAAGTAATACAATTTGGGGATTTGCAGCAGACAGGGACTTGTCCAGAGTTACAAAGTTTGTTCTGCAAACCATCGAACTAGGCAGCACTTTCGGGCCTCAGCTGTGTCGGTGGCAGTCACGGAGGAAGTGGATGGACCTTCTTGGCTCAGACAGAGAAGCTCCAGCTAACTCATACCGGTGAAAGCAGGACAGAGTTGGAGCGTATGAGCCACAGCACAGGCCATTTGAAGGTCTAGTGCTGCCTGGAGATTTCCCAGTTGTTTGGCACATACATCAAGAGTAAAGCAAGGACATGCTCCTGTGGTGCTGAGCAACGGCTGGATCAAGCAGAGAATGAGTGCAGAGCAGTCCTGTCACACAGGCCAGGATTCTGAATTTACTACAAAAAGTACTGAACATACTGAAGGAAGCCAAAAAAAAATCTAAACATCTGAAAAGTGGAAAGGAGACCCAAGTATACAAGATGCATTAAGCAGGTATTTACAGTGAGTAATGCTATAGAGGTGGCCACAGGCAGCACAGAGCAGTGTTCGGGCTGCTGGAACTGCGACTCAGTTCACCCTGCTTCCACCCTTCCCTCTCACACCCTCTTCATTCCCTTTATCCACTAAAGCCAAAAGTGACATTTCCTCTGCCCTTTTTACAATCTTTTTAAATGTTACACTAATTTTGCATCTGTATTTTTGTTTCTACAATCTGCCTTTCTATTAATGAAAAAAATATTTCAAAAAGATTAAATTATTAATACATTCTCAGTACTAGTGGAGTGCTTGTCTTTATTCTTGAGTGTTGATTATAGGTGATGAGGTCCTTGCATTTGCTGAGTTCCGAAAAGGCTCTGACATATATGTATAAATAAAAGTAATAGTTATGGTCACTGGAGCCTAATAACCTTTTAAAAAACTGAAATTAAAAGCTTGAATTAATTTCAAAGGAATAATTCAAAGTTGTCATTTATGCTTTTGAAATGTAGTGGTTTGAAAACGGCAAATATTTTCAGCATAAGCACTCAATGAAAAACTGAAATCACTGTCTAAAAAGGGATTATATGTAGCTTTTGGAAAATGAGACTTCAGAACTTGGTTCTGCTACACTTCAGTCTATCTGAACAGCATGTACTTCCAACACTGAAGCTCCTTATAAAACCAGGGTGGGGTAAAAATCACTGCAGTAGCTGTGCAAATAGGTCCCTCAGTGGCTTTATGCATTCATTATTAAACACAGAGTAACACTTAAGGTACTGAGCAACTTCAAAATTAAGGCATAAATCTTTAACTGCTTGGGCAACCACGTAGACAGGTAATACACTCCAACAATAGGAACTGTTTAGCTTCATATGCTTTAATGTTTTTATGCATTTTTTCTTCATTTATTTTAGAAGATGATCTTATTTCAATACTAGCTCCAATGGGAACTATTGTACAGTGTTAGGCAACAGGAGCAGCTTAGTCCCAGTAACATACCCTTAAATATCATGTGGTATTTTTGAACAAACATAAAGCTACTAAAAATTTCAGTTCAGCTTTATGAAACTCTATAGTAAATAGAGGATAAAGCAGTTCTTTATTAGACTTCTCAGTTACAAAGAGCCAAATGCTGTTACTCTTGCTACCACCAGGGATTTGCTCTAATAGCCATCAGTGAAGGCAAAGAAGATCTTTTTCTTTTTAATTACACACAGTCCCAAATCACTGGCATTATCTAGCTGTATTTAAGACTGGAATTTAATCCTAAAATGTAATTTCCATAATTAAAAAATTATCATTATTCTTTTGTGTATTTTGCACAAGGGAAGATTTTCCTTCAGCTTTAAAATTTCCTTCTCAGAAATATATGCACATGTCTAACTTTGTAATACAATTACTATTATTTTATTCAGTGGTCATTGTTACCCTTAAAAACAAAAATTTAAGAAATCGTGGTCCTATGTGTCACTCTGTACTCATTATAGTGTTTCACTTCTGAAATGCAATTTTAAATGGTAAGGGTTTAGTCCAGGTTTAAGTTTATCTTACTGATTCTGTATCAGCTTTAATTACAACATCAGTGAATTAGTTTTTCTGAACAGCCCTTCTGGAGAGCTGGCCCAGCCTGTGACTGTCAAACCGGGGCCCCAACTCCTCTGTTACAACGATGCCTAAACACTGCTGTGGGCTGTGTGCACTTGATTCCTCTACCACCTTACTGTGAGGAGGACTAATATTTTCTGGCAATAATTCAAAATATAACCTAAGGAAAATATGCTTGCTTATGTATAATTGAAGACATAGCTTGTCGGGCCATATCTGTAGCATCTGTAGTCACATGAAAGAGAAAAAAATCAGTTAGGGCCCTGGATCACATTCAATAATCTTGGCTCATTCTTACTAAAATATTGTTTTGCTGACAAACTGAGATGACAGCAGTGAAACGCGAGATGGTGGAATCCCAAAATATCTAATGTACTTACTGTGATATGCTATCTGTGTAGTAAAAAAACTAAAATAAATTAAATAATGCCACTTTTATTGTCATGCCTCAGTACTGCAGTATACAGCCTTACTTTCAAACTCTCTCGGGTCATCCTGAAAAGTACTGAAAGACCTGTTTAAAAAATTCCTAGCTAGGATCTACAAGGAAGGGAATAGATTTCTCTTCATTCTCTTATGTCTCTCTTGCACCCTCATCAGGCAAGCTAACAGAATTTTTGAGCAAATGCAAACCTCTCTCTTATTTTCTGTTCATCCTCCCAGAGAAAAAAATCCCAACCGCTTCTTTCAGGGGAATAGAGTTTGCATTAATTGCTGCTTCAAACAGCATATACTTAAAGATGGAAATTCAGTCTGAGATGAGACAGTAATGGAAATCTTGCCCCAAAAAAGGCAATGACTTTTCTGATAAGGATTCCAGTGCAAAAGAAAAAAGACAGAGAAAATATGCTACAGGGCACATAAAGAATCGATTCCAAACAAAATGTGTTTCAGAGATTTCCCACAAGGCATCAGCAGCTTCTTAATGCAGTTCATTCACAAATTCCTTCAGGGAACTCAGTAAATAAAGGCAGCTGATGCTGCTTCTCCACAGGTTCATGTGAAGGAGTACATTATTAAAATGTACTTGAGAACTCAGAGAGGTGCCTAGAGCTTCCAGAGAAGCTGATAGGCAGTTGACCACTCGTTGGCTTTGGTCCTAACAATTTAGGACGAGTTAGGGTCAGAAGTCCCCAGTGGAGCTAGGTACCATTTTCTGATTGAAATTCAATGGCAGCTGAGTAGCTTGCTCCCTTGAATGTCCAAATCTTGAGTCAGTGATGGCTAAATGAGCAGCAACAATTCTCATGGCACAGTACTCTATTTGTAGCTCTTCAGCCACCTATCACTGTAGTGTCTAAACTCATCTAAACCACCTAAACTCAGTAACAGTTGCAGAAAGCATAATGGATTTCAAAGACTCTCCAACAGCACCTCCTGTTTTGGCATGCACCTAGCTTTGGCTGCAAGCAGTAGCTTCACATTTGGACAAGGTGCTTTCCTATTTTCTTTATGCTTATTAATTCAGGTCTAAACAGGTCTAAAGAGAAATTGTAGGTAAAAGAGTGAATGAGAATGGAAAGGACCAGAGCATCACTGAATACAACTGCATTAAACATTAAATTCTTTCTACAACAAATGGCTATTTCCGTTGCAAACTATGGAGCAGAAAATATGTGATGTGGCAAGATCATCTACAATAACTTATCAAACAAAATGAAATATAAAGAAAAAATAACTTTTGATAAATTCCTAATATGAAAACTCAAGAGATCTTTCCATAATCCTGTTTTCTGGGAGTTTGCCAAAAATACAAACCCTGTCCTAACATGATCAAAAGAGAACACTTTGCAATGTGAAACAGCTTTTGAACTTGATTAGCAACAAAAAATCCACACAAATTCAAAACACGCAGTCATTCCACACTCTTGCATGAGTAGCTTGATCACCCACACAAATCTCCTTAAATCTTTTTTAAGGTTTTGGGCTACAGACTATTGAAACCATTTTTATTCCTCATAATATTCTACACAGGGACATCACAAGTTGAATGTTCTGGCAAATAATAACTACGTACGCATGAATATCCTGAATGTCCTTTTTGTTGCAGAACAACAGGACAGTGTTTTTAATGCCAAGCAGAGATGACAAGAGGTAAAAAACTAATGAACATCTATCTGTAAGTGACTGGAAACTGCACTAAATGCACAAGTCAGGGTGGGTTTTTTTCTCGTGTGAAGGATAATATAGCAGTATGAAAAAGAACTTTGGGAATTAGCTGTAAAGTCCAATAGGAGAAAATACTGCAGGAGTAACAGTGATGTTAGAAATATTCTTTACAGTTTGTAGAACATCCAGTGAAGTTATCAGATCTGTCCTCAATAATTTGATACCTCTAGGATATCGTAAAATTCTATTTTTAAAGTAAAAGAGATAACTCTATTTCTCAAGACTTATGAGTCACAAAAATTAGTGTTTTAGCTAGATTTTTTTTTTAAATTGGGTATCAAATCTGTCCTGAAGTTCAGTGATGTCTAGATCCTTCAGACTCCTCTGAAAAGCTCCATTTTAATATCTGTAAAACTGGTTAATAGTTCTAATACCATAAAGAGCTAAAAGCAACAGAAGACATACTGACTTTATTGGGTTAACACTAGCCACTTCTCTTATGGAAAAAAAACAACAAATCACTTACTGATTATAAAAATATTCAACATAAAGCCTTCCATAATCTCCTACCATGTTCACAGAGGACATTATTTTATGCCTAGGATCAGTAAATTTTAGAAGTTGTGAGCAGTTACATTTACCCTTACTATTATTTAAATAAGGTAAACTAGTGGTTCCTTAGAGAAGCTGTGCATCACACCGATGCTGTGTTCATCAACAGAATGAGCTGCCACTGCACTGGGACTCCAGACACAAACACCCATGACTACAGATTGGAAATGCACATAAACCTGAAAAAGTCCTCTTCTGAACGGGAAATGTCTCTGCCTTGGCAGCCTGCAGCCTGATTCTGCGTGATACCAGCGCTGGTGTGATGAAATTCATGGGCCAAAGTAGCAGGCAGACGCTGGGTATTCCAGTAGCATCCGACTGCCAAAACCCATTCTGTGGTGCTTCTAGACCTGGGCAACCAGCTGTGAGACATGGATTCCAATGACCTGGAAAGAAATTTTGGCTTCACGGAAATTGATGGCAGAAGTCTCTTTTTCTTCAGTGAAGCCAGGATTTCATTCCTGGCAGTTGCAAAGCTTCTGTTTGCACTGAATTGTTTTCCTACTGTCAAGTGTTGTTAGATTGGGGGGGGAGGAGGCTGTTTCTCCTGGAATTGTTTCTGTAGCTGAGCCAAGATCTAGAGAATTTATCTGAAGCAAAACACTTCTACTTTTAATTTTCAAAGGAAACTTGCAAACTTCTCTTCCCTAGTGCCAAGGAAACGAGATTTCTTTTTTTAGCAGAAAACCTGAACTTGGATATAATTTTATAACTCAAAGTAAGGTGTTAGCAATGAGGGTTTCAGAAGCAGGAAAATTTATAAAGTTGCAGGCTGAGCCGTAGGCAGGCCCTTCGGAAAGGTTTGCGTTTAAATCTCAAAGAAGTCAGTGGTCAGTTACCTCATATTCTTATTAACCCAAATGCTACTTACTGATAGAGTTACTGATGCAACATTAGAATTTGAGAGCTCATAGTGTGCAGCTTTACATGCTGGTCATTAAACAGCTCCACTATTGCTGCAGCCTGCCGTGTGTGTGGTATTATACCTCCTGGTTTGTGCTCAGCTCAGCTGCTGCTGTGTATTTACATGCACTGAGATGTGTGTCTTGGTTGCACGAGTGAAATTCTGATTATCTCTATCCCTCCTCCAGCCAATCTGCGAGGCAAAGATAAGCAGACCTCAAACATGAAGAGGCAGGTAGGTATATTTTGCAGCTACATAGAAAACAGCTAAATATTAAGAATAAAATCCTGGTTTCTGTGCCAATGAGAAGAGAAGGCAAAGGAGCCTACTGTCGCCCCAGTAGCAGATGGCAGTCTTGCACCCGGCTCCCTGGGCACTGGGAGCAGCTGCAGCTCCACCCAGATAACCACGGAGACGTTTCAAAGCCACAAGGAGGAATCACATTCCTAAGGACCCTTTGAAATAATTTGGCATCAAATACCTTTTTTCCCTGCTGGAAAAACCCCTTGTACATGTCAAAGTGGAATTGGCATGCAGACTTGGTGCCCAAGACCTGCTTTTGTACCAACAATGTAAACCACCACAGTTGGTAGTTTTGCCATAATCATCTTCCATGTCCCTTGCTCAGTAGTATTAAGGGGTTTCCTGTCATTACAGAATAATTGTCGTGCAAGTCTAAACTCTGAGTGATTTTCTGGAATACCTTTTTTTTGATTGTTTCAATTAGGCACAGAAGTATCCCTGTGCTACTGGAAGAGGTTAAAAGAATAATAAATGTTTTGATACCTGTTTTTGAATTCTTCAAAGTGATGTGGTATAAATTGACTACATCAAAGTGGCACCTGATATACGGTAACATGACAGACAAAGGAACTTTGGTGTAAATCCTATAGCAATGGGTGCATATTTGCACCAGCATGTTCTAGAAATTTGTTCTTTATGTTGAAAAACACATTACAGCTGTTTTGGTAATATCAATGCAGCTAGGTGTAATCTGTGAAATCAAGTCCTGAAACTAGAAGTATGACTCTTTACCTGGAAAATATACACAAGGTCTAATCACTCCTACCATTGAAAGAAAGATTAAAGCTCAACATATATAAAGCAGAATTCCGTGGAATTCACATCCCAGAATGCCCAAAGCAGCCTCACTTTGTATGTCCATATTAAACATAGCATTCAGTAGTAAATGACACCATCTCACCAAAGTTTGGCATATGTTTTATGTCTAAAATACAGGCTACATGATGCACATTAGATCTGAGTGACAACCTAAACATAAAATCTTTGGAGGCATCAGAAGAACCTATCATCCCAGATCAGTTTTTCTATATTGATTTGGTCCTTATACCTCAGTATTTAGTGACTGAAACAATTACTCACTACTAGAAAGCATTTTATCTGCTTAAGTCATATTAAGGGTGATATTTTTAATACCCCCTGGGGACTAAGCCTGCATCCCTGTGCACTGGAAACTTCTGGGTATGCTGAGGGGCAGAGGGTGCATGACAGGGAACCAAAGTTAATATATATTTTATGCTGCCTTAGTGAATATTAGGTTTTCTCCAGTATTAAAGACTGAAACTCATAATTACAGAATGCAGCAGGCTGAAATAAGTGGTTTCCTGAACAATTAACAGATACTGCTTAAAAAAAATATTTCTTTTAATTTTGTAGACTGTCATTTTATTGTAAATAGGCTACTTTTCCATATCTGGGTTTTAATCCTGCAAATATGAAGGCTGTTTAAATAGACAGGAATTTTCGTTCTTTAGGTTCCTAGTTGGCCTTTCATATGAAGTTTCGTGTCTGTGTGTAACAATTCAGAAGGACACTGATACGAATACTCATTATTCCAACAAATAGGATATTTATGTCTGGATAAAGTTACATAGACCTAGGGGACAATGTTTCAGACAAATCACTGGGGTTGACTTTACTTTTATTACTGTATTAACCTCTGAGCTTTCCATATAGCATGTCATTCTTGCTGACGATAAAAAGGGAGAGTTTCAGCCTTTATATTTATTTAGTTGCACCTACAGTGTATTTTACAAGAAAGTATTTGCTAGTGAATGCAGTAACAGATCTTCAAATTTATTGAACAAGTTAGGTCAGCAACCACTCTCTGAAGAAAATAACCTTCTATGGAAAAATAAAGCACAAGTTTAAAACATGCGAGCAAATCAGTTGATTGCAGTGCTCTAATATGTTAGTTGTCATTGGAATAGTAATTATAATTCTGACAGAACTGACAGACCACTATAGGGGTATTTGAAAATTATTTTTAAAGCCTTTAAAAATTATTAAACTGGTGGAGCATATCCTACCAGTGTCTTATATGGTCATATTGCTTTGACATACTATATGTGAGCAGAGTATAGCAATGCTCACTTTGGTTGACCATTATTTCCCTTACTCATGTGGATATTTGCATAAGGGTTGGAGACTATCTGCAGTCCTGCTCATTTGGAACTGAAATTTATTGTTCACTTAACTCCTAAAAAATAATCTAATTTTTCAAGCCAATAGAAAATGGTGTGAATTATTCACCTTGGTTCATTATTATAAGATATTTTATGGTGACACCACAGAAGTCATTATTTATAACGTATGGGATCATCTTTTACAAAATGTTTTCTCCTTTATCTTCTTGTAAATGTCTTGAAACGATGAAGTAAATCTTGAATCATCCAGTCAAAATTGCTCAACAAAGATAAATAGTCGCATTATGTGCACAGGATTGCAAATGTAATGTTTCTCCCAAAACGGCGTATTAGCTTTTATTTCTGAGGAACAAGACTTTTGATATGAATTTTTCCTTAAGTGCTTCACTTTATCATGACACTGAATATCTACCCTGCAATTTAGATGCAGATGGAACAGAAATTAGGGTTAGGGAAACTGTAGACTTCTGGTTTTGAAAGAGAGTGAACTAAAATTAAAACATAGATTTAAGTGTGAAGGAAAACATACTACTTGCCAGAAATAAGCCAGCTGGAGTAGTGTGTGTGTGAGAGAGAGACTGTGTTTGTGTGTGTGAGTGATAAATTGTGGGAGTGAGTTTAACTGCAGCAGTCGGACTTTGGCAGATTGATGTAACGGAAAGAAGGTGACTTTTAAAATACCAAACCAGAATTTTTCTTATGGAATTATGGCTACAGCACAAATAACAATACTGTGACACTGAGTTGGAAAGCTTATTTTGTTTAAAGAGAAAATGCTCACCTGATATGTTACTGGATGTGGTCAAATCAAAAGAAAAGCAGTTAAAACTTGTTGAAATCTTCTTGTTTAATTGTGTTTGTAATCCCGATTCAGCTGAAATCAGAAGTAACTTTCCTAGTTTCTGCAAAGCACATTTTCAGTTATGTGTTTGACTAGAACCATCATGTAATGATGGTTTGTAAACACCACATTCCTCACATCAGAGTCTTTATCTGAAAACTGACCTGCCGATCCAGTCAAGCCACCTCTAACTTTTAAGTAGTTCAGCCTCTCATCCCATTCTTTCACCGTCTTCACAAAGAAGCCTAAACTACGACAGGTTTCTCGTTCAAGACTTGAAAAAGATGCACTGGCCAAAATTAAGCCCTTTTTTCATGTTAGGCTTTACCATCACATCTTCTTTCTAGCTTTAAAATCCCAGAATGAAATCAATAGGGATTTTGTATTTATTTTGGGATTAGGATTCCATTCTTTGAACTTTCTGCCTTAACACATGTCCTTAGATATGGAGAAAGCCATAACACCACTGCTTAAATCGATGTTGCTGCTCTATTAATGAGAGCAGAATTGGGCATAGTGACAACATTCCTGTTGTATGTGTATGAAATGTTCCAAAACCAAAACCAACAGGGCATAAATAAGAATTTAGTTAACATTAGACAAAATAATATTGTTGCAGTAAATTACGATGTGATGTCTCGCTGATTTAAGTCTCGGAGGAGCGCCAAAATTGTAACGTTATGTACTATATTGACAGGTTCATGTAAAATTCAGTACAGCCTGCTACCCCTTGGCAGCCATTCTCTGCAAGAATGGATGTGTCAACCCTCAGCAGCCACGGTGGTGGCCAGCGCAAGACGTGCCTCAGTGCTCCTGGAATTTCCTCTCTAACAGGCTGCCGTGTGGTGCTGTAACATCCTTGTCAAACAGACAGGCGGCTGGTCAGGGTGGAAAGGCCTTCCCACCGGTACTAACGCTGGCAGATGTTTTCAGTGTTCCTTGCAAAATAGTGACAGTTAAACTGAACAGAAAAGACGGCGCAATGAGCAGCGAAACGCACTCCTGCACACCTCTGTAGGTGACCAGGAGGCCTGCAGAGCTACCTTCTATGAACAGAACACTGGGGAGGAGGGGGGGGGTGTAAAATTAATATTCCTGATGGATCAGGAAGAAAACTACAAAGCACAGACCAGCCTATTTTTACAGCTTTTAACTATCTACTCCTACTTACTGATGAAACTCCAAAGTGTGAATAGAGTATGCAGCAAAATAAGACATTTAAATATTGTTTAGATTTTCTTCCTGAGCACCGAGAAAGATTTACTTATAAACTCTTTTTTTAAGATGGACTAAAAATACCTGCCTCTTCCAGTTACATTCCAGAAATCAATAGGCAGGAAAGCAAATTACTGCTCCTTCTCTTACGTCTCTGCTATTATGGTCTCAGTGGATTGAAATTACTTTACAGTTAATTAGATTTTTAAAAAATATAGGATGGCTTCTGTATAATTCCCTTGGGTGTTTCTGTACCTCCCCAGCTTTTTTAATCCATTTCCGGGAGATGAAGCATTGATTTTGAGGAGATTTAATAACCCATTGGTAACTGTATAATCACCTGTAGCTGCCATGCTAGCATTGGCTAGACCTTCTAATAGCTGTAAGCAGCAGATCAATACTTCATCAAAAATATGTATGTGTTTCCACAGCCCAGTCCTATAAAAACTATCTGGAGCTTTTAAAATGTGCATCTACTTCAGAGTTTCAGTTCAGTTCCAGTGTGCTATCAAAGCAAATCTGCTCTCATCTCTACTTACTGGGATTTAGTTCACAACTGGGGAACCACCCAACACGATAGGAGGAATAAAAAAATCTTATATCACTCTGGGTGTGTGTGGGCAACAGCATGAATGAGGATGTGTGGGGGTATGGAGGGGATTTCAGAGATATCTGAAAACACGTTTCTCACAGTAAAATCCTTTCTCCAGCAATCCAAAACTTCTGATATTCGGGATGGTGCATCTTCTTACCCAAGGTCTTGCAGTTAAGAAAAGGTACTCTATAGCTCGAAGTAAATTTCAGAAGCATACTGAGAAAGAGAGCAGAATAATTTTTGAAGTATTTTAATTTCTCATTTTTAGCCTTCATAAATCTGTTGTTGACATTTTATCTGGGTTGCTCAGTTTAGTGCCTTGCCTTGGATTTTAACTTTATCCCATGGATAAAGTATAAACTGAAACAAAATTTAAAAATAACCCTGACATGGAGATCCTTGCTGCTGCGGTTGGACAGTTTTCACTAGCCATCTTCAGTGATGCCTGAGCACGATGTTATAGTTTGTAGTACAGATGTGCCCTCCATTTCAATCTCCTGTTATTTCAACCACTTTTCTTTTGAGCTCGAGGTAGGATCTTCCAGTAGGCAGCGTGCAGCTGCACAAGGAAGTGTATGCAGTTAGCACATCTATTGGAAACATTCCTCCAAATATGATTACTATACTTAGGTGTTGTGCAATTTGAAACAAATAAGTGGAAAACTATGACTTTCCCAGGTGAGAAACCACGCCACAAATTGCCTTCGAAATACTGGTGATCCTATGCAATTCAGTGAAATCTGTAGTGAAATCTTTGTTCTTCACAAATCCCTTTATAGGTAGCAGAGAAAAGTCTTTAGCTGCTCAGCAGAGTAGCATCTGGAGCGTCAGGAGCTCCATCAGCATTGGGGAAATCATCCTAATTTTTCCTTTTGTTTTCACTGACATTTTTATAGGAGCTCTCCTTTTAGCACATCATTGATTGAGCTTGAAATAGCATAATCAACTCTGGGAATTAACAGTAATAGATTACAGCCAAATTCTACTTTCAGTTATGGCTGCCTGAGTCCACATAATTTTGCTGCAGTTACTGTGTGTTTACCTTAGGGCAACAGGGATCAGAATCCATGAATCTGCATTTCCAAGACAGCATGATATTTTTAAACTTTGGATAGTAATTACTAATTGAACTTCATTGTTTGACTGTATGTTGCTTTCCTCCTGGAGAGAGCTACCCATTATCATTAATTAACACTATGTAATCAAGATTCTACTTCACTGATTATTTAAGAGACATTCACATTTACACTGAATACTTTCAAACCAAATTTTTATTTCCTCACATTTGACTTCAAACATATGTTATAGTTTATTACTACCTTTCCTTCAATCTTTCTATTACTTTTTTTTCTCATTTGTAGTTAATTTAGTTCTGCTGAGCTTGGTTCTTTATGGGGAAGAAGAGAACTACGCTTGGGTTTAAATGCTTTTGCTTCACTTTACTGATTGTAATTACTGAAGTTGTGCTTTGAATACTAGGTGTTATTATTCACATCCTTTATCAGATTTTTATTTTAAAGTTATGTCCTATTTTATGGACAAATTTTCCTAGTAATACTTGGAGTACAAATTGGAATTTTGTTTTTCTTGATCCCTGCCTCATTGTATGAACCTGATTTGCACTGAATGCTGATAATGGGGCTTCCCAGTTCCATGTAATTGCTACTGGTCCTGCAGTTTGGGCTGAGAAGTAGATATATATAAGATGAATCTTTTACTATTTTAAAAGTGATTATTCCCAATGGATATGTGAGAAAAAAAATGAAAATATGACATGAAAACAGTAAAAGTCATATGTTAAAAAAAGAATCGCTCTGTGTATTTATTAAGCCACTCTCATTATTTCACCATGTTTCTTGAGAGTTTAGAATACTTTTGAGTGAGCAAAAAATGAACAGAATCAGTAATGGATGCTTAAATGTGTCTTATTTTTCCTTAAACTAATGTGTAGGTGAGCCCTTTGAATTTTTAAATGTTTATTATCTTTAGCAGTCATACCTTAACAGATAGTAACAAATGGTTTGAATGCATTTGGTTTTTGATAGGATTTTAAAAGTAGCTCAGTTCCCAGTTAACAAATAC
The DNA here is from genome assembly GCF_018691265.1 of Tyto alba. Lineage (NCBI taxonomy): Eukaryota > Metazoa > Chordata > Aves > Strigiformes > Tytonidae > Tyto > Tyto alba. The sequence goes on from NW_024881314.1 coordinate 6,506,835, forward strand.
GGGAACCATCACTCTTTCTGAACCCCCAGTAGCTTCTGTTGTTCTCTGTTTGAGTTCCTGTGTTCAAAATACTTCTGAAAATACACCTCTCATTGGATATATCTCAAAACTGATTGGAGTACAGGTAACGGCCATGTAGAGGAAAAGACATGAACGTGAACTGGAACCGCTATGGTGTCAGCTGAACAGATAAGCAGACGATAAGACAAAGTTACAGTTCCAGCATCTGAACTCTACCAGGTGAAAGAGTTTGAGTGGTACTTCTCAAATCTGCACACTTTTCCCGACTTATTAAAGAATTACAGGCTGTCACTGGTTGCAATAGATAACAAAGCGCATGAAAAAACTGGCCATGTCTGTCAGGTTTGTGTCTAGAAAGGTGTCTGGGTTTGAGCTTATTCAGAAGCAGATGGGAGCACAGCAGGTAGATAAATGCAAACCTCACCTCCAATGAGCACTTGACAAAGAAAGGTCAGAAATGAGACTGTGAGAAAGAAGTCACAGGTAACACAGAGCGTGTGCCTAATGACATTAGGGAGGAAAAAACTGTCTTTTCTCCACAGATACACTATACAATACAATTGTTTCTATATAATAATTTAGCTATCACCATCTATTCAGTTTTTAAACTACTTTAATACTGACTGACAGTTTTTCTAAACTGCAACTAGCACAATTTAATGATAACCTTTAATTTTCTTCTACCCTCATAATGTAATGGGAAGCAACAAAAATAGTAAGAACTAAATTGCAGCCATTAGCAATACTTTTTATCAGAAGAATGTAAAAAAGCGTGTTAATGAGTATAGCGTGAGAATTTTAATACGGCTTTCAACATTTTGTTTTCCTACAATAACTGCTCTTTGGTACTAATTTGTGTGTGATTAATATTTTTATTATTATATTGAGTAAGATATCTTCTACCCTAGATTGATGACCTAGCTTTTAGGAATGTTAAAAATTTTCATGTCCCACTGACTAATGGGAACTGAAGTTTCTGAGCTTTCTTTTAGAAGACCAAGCTGTTTATGAGTAGCCCATTTAGCCATTTTGTCTGTCCACACACAGAAAAATGTTCTCTGCATAGTAATTTCTTCTGGCACAGAAAAGAAGCCTGGGTCATTTCGATCAGTATGTTTGATGAACTGAGGCTTTTGGGTGCTTTTGTTTAATAGTGTAGTACAGAAAATATTCTGCATAATTTATTAAATATCTACTTGAAATACCAGTATAAATGCTTTAGATTCCAGTTTTCTTAAATTGTTTGCATGTTTGAAAAACAAATTATTCTTTAATGTGGTCTCAGCACTTGCCATATTTTTCACTTTTTTCCCCTAGGGTTCAATTGTCGTGTGTTGTTTGAGGGTGACAGCTCTGATAGCAGAGAGTCTCAGAAACCTGTGACTTCGGAAATAAATTCAAGCACTGGCTTACAGTATCTAAATATTGCTGCTTTCCAAATTATGCTGCTAGCCCTCTCTCCCATTCTAAGTTTTCTCATGACAACTGCAGATAGGAAGGGGCTGGCAGTCGAGGTGCAATTATAAAAAGGTACCCAGGAGTTTTAGTTTGCACTTCTGCATTACCTTGCACAAGTAGGGAGGTTCACTGTGATGAAGGTTTTGGGTTTTAGGTCTAGTGCTGTGGTTTGGCTGAATGAACTCTCTCTGTATCAAAGGAGATAATATTTTTCATGTGTGCATTGCCAAGGCTAATACCAGCCCACTTATGTATTCAAGCTTGTTTTGTTTTGTGTAGTCAAATTGTACCCCAACTTTCTCAAGTATAACTTACTGGAGAAATGTTCAAGAAGCATCAGAAGGCATTTTTGTAACTGGCAATGGAAAAACTATGATCCCTTACAGAGAGTGAAATTTGACTGAGCAGGATTCGGTAGAAGGACATAGGGAGGCATAAAAGTGTATAACCCCCCCCCCCCGTTATAAAATTTCCTTACTTTTATTAAAATTACATAGACTACAAGTCAGCCCAGTGAAATTTTAACAATTCAAATGAAAAATTCTTGAGACACAGATGATCTTTTCACAGATGATGTTAGCTACAGAGCTGTTCTGTTCTGATTGCTGTGAGTACAGTGATGCTGACATGCAGATTTAGGTCATCTGATATCTACCTGATTATGCTGATGTCACAACGTACCAAGTTTGCATGTAAAGTTCTGTCCTTTTACCTAAACTGCTGAATTCAAAGTCGGTACACATAAATAGCACTATGACTCAACTTGGTTTACAGAATAAATCAGTTAATGTAAGTTCATCTTTCATTTCCTAGACTGTTTATGAACACGTATGTACGTGGACACAAGTGCATTTGGGGACGACTTAGAGGTTAGAAAATCAGCCAGGGATACAAAGATACTTCGTATGAGTTGATCTATATTTCTTCAAGAATTCTAATGCCATCTGAACACCTACATGACCTTTTACTATAGTCTGCAGGATGCAAGATATTTGAGGGGCTAACATATTTAGCAGATTCTACCCTCTCATGACCCACCCATCCTTCCAGTTACTGGGCCATCAACTCCTGTGGATCCTTGACTCTGGCTATAACAGTATGTGTGAGCACTGCACTTCATAAAGATCGTGAATCTTCTCTGTGTGTCCTCACTGGCATGCCTAATAGAAAAATGGGTAAATCAGGCGTCCAGAGTGAACTGACGGCAGAATTGGAGCATCTGTTCATTCATCTGTATTAAACAATAAAAAAACTTTGACCTGAAACAAAGCAGGCAAGGTGCCTGCTTCCCAGTCTCCAGGCATGCACACCCACCTTTACTCCCTCTTCTCTCGCCCACATCTTGCATGTGTAACAGTATTGTACAAACACACATATTTATAGCCTGCTGTAATGTTATTGCTTATTTTCTTGTGCACACAAGCCTAATTAACAGCTATCATTCAATTTATTCTTGATTTAAACATAATTAACAATATGCTTAAGTAATGATTTTGCTTATGTCTACTAACTGAAGCCAAACTTGTCAAACTATGGCTCCATTAATTTAATTCGTCCTCTTGATTTAGGGGAATTCAATTACTCTAATGCAGTTAGTTGTATAGTAAAAGTTTTCAGTTCTCTTCTGTTGCTTAGACACTTGCAGAGTATTTTCTAGATTATTATAATTTGTTGCCTAGGGAGTGCATAAGCAAAAAATGATATCTTTATAAATTGTCACATGTACCTGACTATTCTATAAAAATTCTTTAGCACAAAAGGCATTAGCTTCGTTTCAATTTTAAATAATCTAACAAATGTCTCTTCTTCTACAATATCATTTTACAACTGGGGAAGAAAGTGATCCAAATAATTATGACTGATGGTCTTATCTGTCACTGTCTGCCCATCACTTGTGCAGGCTTTTCTGCAGAGACGGGCAGGAAAGGAAGTATTCCTTCAGAAACTGAAGAGGAGCCACCTTCCACCTCTGTTCCCTGCAGGGACCTGGGTGCTGGACTGCAACAGCTGAGGCTCCAGTGGACACATGCACCAAAAGCTGCATGTTAGTGCCCAGGGTGATTTTATAGGCTTCTTCTCTGCACTGTGCAAAAAAGCAGTGTTTCCTTAAAATCCTTTAATTCTGCCCCACACCACTGCTATTACATGCATTCCTATTTGTTTGTTTTAAGCATATGTTTATTTAAGTGTTTAGCCATATGAACCTTATTACAAAAATGATGAAATTGCAACTGCTCAGATCATTAGTGAATCTTTCCCCCCACATTAGCTGGAGGGGAGTCTTTCATATATGGAACATGTCACCTTAACTTATTAATATGCTTTGAAATACAATAGCTTGTTACATATTCTGGTTACTGACATCATATGAGTGTTTAGGAACAGAGGTGGTATCGTTAAGGTCTCTCAGAATGCATACTATGCTATACTGGATGACTAATGCCATTCGCTTGCTAGTAAAATTCTGATTCTTTGGCTGTTTTTTTAGCTGTATTCCTCTATGCAGCCTCCTGGAACAAGGCAAGACAGAGATGCTGTTATGATGTCTCCCAGGACTTGAAAAGATAGCCCAGTAGCACTGTCTCTATTGATGCAGAGATATCTGTCTTGTGAATATTGCTGGCATTTAAGTCCCTAGCAGTTCAAAATATACCCTGAATAAGAGAATGGGAAGGAAACGACCATGTGGGAATCCAAACACAAATGTTCTGCCTTAGAGAGCAGCATGTTGTTAGCTGCCAGCTTTTGAAAGGTTTGTGGTCATTTGGGGGAATCTTCAGCCATCTATACTATGATGCTCCAGCTCAGTGAAGGCTCATTTTATTCAGTACAGCTGAGGACAAGGGCTTGCATTTTCTGAGTGATCAGGCCTCTTAAAATCTCCCTTGATAAATAAAATAAATGATATGTGCCTCTGCTGTCATCATTTGAGTGAAGAAGACCCAGCTTGAAACTTCTCCACCTTCCACTGATGCTAGCAAAAATCCAAATCTGAGGGTCCTGTCGATACTGCAGTCTGTACCAGTTTATTTAACAGTAAACCAGTTTGTTTACATAGATACGGCCCCTCCTAAACCATGATCTATCTGCTTTGTATTTAGTTTCCCTATCAATTAAAAATAAATCCATGTAAACTATGATACAGTTTCCAGATAAAAAACTTGAAGCAATTTAATTAAACTGTTTTAAAAGGAAGCAAGTCTTTCATATATATATATATACACACACACACACATATATATTTGTATGTTATATATTAGGAATACAAAAATGGTGGGAGACCATGAGAAACAAAATGGAAAGAGAAAAGTGGTTTTTAAGCTCTCTAAATCTGACAGGGTGCAGAAGGCAGAGCAGTATTAGGCAAAGGGAAGTCAAACTGTGAATAAGATTCCCGTGCCAAGAGTTTTGATTAAATGATGCCTGACTGAGTTGTTTCCCGTGAATACCTTACCCCACCTGGTGCACCCTACCCACTCGTTACAGATTTCTCCCAACATGAAGCTAACTTAACCGTATAGTGCTGTTCATACATACAGTTATGTAAAATTACACAACAAAAGCTGCATTACATCTTAATTTGCATATAAATTAATTTGTATGTGTAGTACTTTCTGAAACTCTAACCATAACGATATTGCTTTCAGACACAAATAATATCAAGACCTCTTCAAGCAGGTACAGAGCAAGGCCTATCGTCTTCCTCGGCACTCACAAAGCGGTACATTCAGGACATTAAGTTGTGCATTTTGTTATGTCCTACAAAGAGCACTTTATCCAGACCTCTGCTGATATTCATGTTACCACAAATAGGATGGCACAAGAAGAGTCACTACTAGTTGCTGTATATGCTTTTTTTTACTGAGGTGACATGATGTCATTTCAATCTAAGTGAAGAGGTCTTTCTATCAAAACCAAACAAGATCTTAAGCTTTGCTTAGAGCCAAAAATTTCACAAGAAGTTGCGTTAGGGTGCTGCCTCTTTCCCCAGTAGAAATAGCTTAATTCCAGCTGAGCTTGATATGGTTTTGGGTCCAAAACCTGGAATTTTATTACAAGATAACCTGCATGTTAATTAGCTTCTTGTGAATTCTTAAACATTCCACAGGTCTGCAAAACTCTGTATTTGTCAATAATCCTCAGATCCCCTATACTGCCAGGAAACAGTTTCTCATTTAATCTAAAAAAAATTCACCAAGGAATTTTGAATCTTAAAGAAAACCAAAATATTTGGACACAATGAAGTATTTTATTTCAGGTAAAACTCTAGGTATGTAGACCAAATTGCCAGGTGACTTCCATAGTTTTTAGGCAAATACATCTGTTTAAGTTCGTATCTTCTGTGTGCATATGCTAACATGGGGCGAGTAGTCACTTGACTTGTACAAGTAAATATACCCACCATTTTTCAGGTGTGTTAGTTAGAGCAAGTTGGAAATTTACCCTAAACCTGATTTAATATCTCATAAGCCTGATTTATATGCGCTCTGCTATAAATGATCATTGACTGAGTATTCAAAGCAGAAAACCAAGTGAACTATACATAAAGAATGACTACTTATCTTTGCAAGGCATCCTTCCCTGTGCATATTGAGTACTTTATCTTTTCAACGGTCACTTACAAATTCTCAGCTATAAACTCTAGATCTGATTCTCCTCTCACAACAGTGTAAATCAGAAGTAGCTATACTGAAGCCAGTGGATTTATACTAGAGTAAATCCAACATGAGAGAAGAATCACTCAGTTTCCCATTGACATCGATAAAAAGAACACCAGGCTCCATATAAATAAATGGGAAGAAGCTTCCTTGAATCCATTCCAGTTGGCAAAAGTTATTTGATAAATACATTTTAATGAGGCACTTTTAAGCTGTGTTATATTTCACCTGATGTTTATATGGTAATTCTTAGAAACTGGTTTACTGCATGAAATATAAGATACTTTGATGCAGTCATCTATATGTATATGTGAGAACTGGAGGTTGGGTGTGCCACATATGGAGAAAATGTACAATTTAGGGTTCCCAAATTGCATCTTTCAATAATTGTTAGAAGACTTAGAGTAGCTGAATAGCTGTAGTAGTAAAAAAAGAAAGAGAATCATGGAGCTAATGAAAAATAAATATTTGCACATACATGCCACACAATAATTACTAATTTAATGTCAGAAGACAGAGGAACAGCTGCTAGCTGTATTTTCCATAATAAAAAAGTTAATAGGAATTTAAATGTGGTACTGATACCAGATTTTAATCCCTTCCTGTATTTTGCAGGTATTGTTAAATATACCCTGAAGTTATATTTTTCCATATATTTTTAGTAGTAACCAAAAGTTTTTCTTTTTAAAAGTATGTGGATTCTGTGAAATGACAGATTTTGCTGTAAATAGGATTTTGCTTTAAAACAGTAAAGAAGAAATTCACTAGTTATCAATCCAGCATATTGCACAGATTGCAAATACCTTATATATTGGGGCTCTCAGAAAAAATAACATAATTTGACAGTAGTTTGAAAACAGACCTCTTGCATGTCAGAGACAGTATGAATCCATGGCTGCACAGGTTTCAGCAACGACAGTTTTTAAACAACTTTCTGGTATTAGCTCGCTAGGGCCAATTAGCTGCCAGTGGGATCATATTGTTTCTGGCTCTAGGGCTGCCTCTGTCAGCAGCAGCTCCAAGTTCTCTGTTTGAGAACATCAGGCAGTGTGGACATGCTCACCACTGATCTAATTTTGTTGCTCTGAAATGCTGCTGTTTAAATAGAAGCAGAGGAAGTCTGGTACTGATACCTCATAAAAACCCAGCCTGAAGGCTTCAGTGGTGAGGTTCAGAGCTGCAGACGTGGTCTGCACGTATTAGTGACAGTGAGTTAAGCAGAGAGAAGAGAGCATGAAGGCCTTTTGGGATCTGAAGAATGTGTCGGTGCGGATGCAAAGAAGTGTCCTGGCTTTATCCCCCAAACACTGCGACAGAGAAGTTAGAAGAAATTTTCAGCTCTGCTAAACCAGCCCATAGCAATATGGAAATGTGGTAACCTGCAGCTGAAAATGGAAATTTAAGCAACTCCTGAGTTATATGCAAGAGAGGATAGGCTCCTCCTGTGAATTTGTGCTGGAAAGGGGAATGTACCACATACCACAGAGCTGAGCGTGACAGCTGTATGGAATTACTCATATATTAAAATTCTGTCAGAAGAAATTAATGCTTTGATTTTGTCTCCATTCACGTTGACTCATGTTGCATCTCTTAATAATAATAGTAATTTTCAGATATCATTAACATTTTTAGAAGCAACTATTTAATATTCAGAGCTTCTTTTTGTCTTAATTTATCAATGTCATGAGTTTAGGGGGGCTCCAGGGGTGTGGTGTTTGTTTGTGCTAGAATACACACAATCAGTAAAAATCTTTCTGCTTGGCAAGTCAGCTCTTCCCTGCTCATTTCTAGAGTTTCCATTTGAAACCAAACTGTCTAATCTTTCTCCAAAAATTGTTTACTGCTCTTTTATCACCACTTGCTTTCATAAATGCTGTCAGTGCATATGATCCCCTCTACTTCAGAACCTGCTCGTAGCTGTGTATTAACAAAGGTGATAAAACACATTTGATTTTCACTGAAACAAGCTTGAGGGCCCTGTTTATAGAATATCTCATAGAGTCATGCAGTATTAATCCCATTTGTGTGGAAGTTAAACTCTGAATTCCAAACAAAATAATAATCATTCTGCCTCACTGGGGTGAAGGTTGAATTTTAGAGTATAATTAAGTTCTAGAAAATGGAAACACCCTGTGTCATAAATGAGAAACTGTCTGCATAATAAATACCATAATTAATTTTAAAATGATTGATATTAACTAGAATTAATTAATATCAATCAGAATTAATTCTTCTCTGCTGCATACTCTTAACTTGTAAGTGGAGCAGATATGGTTTACAACTTTCAGTGAGCACACTGCAAAGCTTGAATGAAACATCCCTGAGACATAGTATTTTTCATGTTAGTGTCTAACTGGTTGTTGTTGTATGGTCTATCTGTATTGTAGGTTGTTAAATCATCCCATAGCTGTTAGTCTTGCAAAACTGAGCCCAGGATTAATTTTGCTTAACTTTGGAAAATGTCAGAGATTGATCAGAGAGGAGCTCGTATTTCCCCAGTGTTTCATTAGTCAGTTCATGATTCTGACCACTTGCCTTTCCCTTAGCTGGGGCTGTTTCAGAGCTCTGTTGCTACCTCTGGAAGGTGCTTTATTAACTCCCTGTTGTAGTCCTGCCGTGGTGCAACGTCCAGCACCTGCCCACCACCGAAGGACTGCTTGCTCATACTAGTGCGAGTCCTGAAAGTTGAGCTTCTAGTCTGCAGCTCTCCTACTGATCCCTGCAATAGATCTGAAAGTGTGGAGCTGGAAAATAAACCCCAAGCCACCAAGCTACAGCTCTTCCTAAAGCATAATGATAATCCTTTGTAGTGTTTGTGGTTTGAACTATCACTAACAACTGCATCAGTAGCAGAGACCCTGAAGATAGGCTGATTACAGATCAGAAGGATATCAGGAAACATGAAGAAGCTCCTTAATTAATTTCTAATCCTTTTTCAGCCTTAATCTTCTTTTTCATAGTAAGATCTGGCATTACACATTTTCTGCACACATGCTTTCTAGATGATGTAGATTAAGTCTTAGGTCTCTGATTTGCTAGAAACAGCGTGTCAGTAGGTTAGCTATTACTGCAGCCTCGCAGTGGAATACCGCAAGGATTATTCTGTCTGGGCTGATATATTCAGCTCAAATATTCATTAAAAGTATGCGAAGTTGGTCCAGTCATCCAGGATTTTAATCCATGCGTTGTTCTCTGCTTCATGAGGGTTTGTTCAGTCTTTGCCATAGCTGGTGCTGTTTTATTTACACATTTATTCCAGAATTAGATTTTGCATATAACAGTGCTGGGGCAGGGCGCAGGAGGACTCTGAATACCTTGTGACTAGGGTAGGGAGCATATTTCAGGAATAAGAGCAGAAATACTGCAGATAGATATTTTGAGTACATATTGGTTACCCAATTATAAGCAAAAGGTGGGGATTTTCCTTACTAGTTAATGGTATAGTGTCTTCTAATTTATGATGTAAATACAGAAAATAAATGGATAGGCCTCTACTACTAACATAACAGAGATGCAAGAAAGATAGCCAGCAGTGCATGCTGAACGGTGAAGCCCTATACACTTATCAAAACAATCATTAACCTTTTCTACTGAACTTCTTAACATTCTCCTCCACAGATATCCTGCAGCAGAATCTGAAGTCTCCCAGTTTGGGACATTTGAAACATGTATGTTAGAGAACTCTATCCCTATAAAATTCTGCAGCAAAAAAGTTTCAGAATCCTACAGAAGGCTCATAATGGGCTTTTTCAGTGCTTCCTAGAGAAGCTTCTGTATTTCCCTACAGTCAAATAGGAATTTTCCATAGAGACAGGGAGTTTTTTATCAAGGACTTAGTCAAATTTACAACTATCTGGACAACTATCACCTGATCTTGCTTCTGCTGATTCCAACAGAAGATTATCAGGCTGTAACTACAGCAAAGATTCAGAATGTTATGTTTGTCCTTTCAAACTCAGAAACGAAAGGTAGGTCAGTGCTGACAGTGTGTTTTGAATTGTTCCTGTGTCAAATGCTCTTGCAGCATTACCAGATCCACATTTAGGTAAGAATTTATAATCTGTCCCACAGCCTTAATCAGGAGAGAAATGTGTTCGCTAGCTTGGATGAAGCACTGCACTATGGAAATGAATGAAAGGCTGAACATTTACTGAGCATTCTCAGTTGGGTAGAACACACACATTCCTGTGCTACTTGCTTTTGTTGGGATTTAGGTATCTTTCAGACAGCAAACTGCAGAAAGAATTCAGAATTTCTTCTGCAAATATCACAAAGAATAGAGAGACAGAGCAGATGATAGTTTTACCCAGAAGAGCAGAAGACCCTAGCAACTTTTCCCATGTGTATTTAACTTGCTGTAGAGGTACATAGGAACAGGTGCTATAGGAAAAGCAGACTTACTATTATAACTGTGCTGAAAACACAGATAAGTAAGACAGTAAAAAAGAGATCAAGCTAACCAAATCACCACTGAAAGATGAAGGGACAAAAAATCACTTCACACAATTACAGATGAAAACATTAGGATAAACATTTTCGTTAACAGCCTAAGGGACATATTTAGGAGTTTCCTGGGATCATTAAAATCATCTCCCTCCATTGAAATGTTATGACTTACACAATTCTGTTTATGCAGCACTTCTGAGAACGAGGCCATGTCTGCTAAGGTGCCTAGATGTGGGAGAAGCTGACCTAGATCAGTATTTCTCAGACTTTCGGCATATGTGGACCACTTCTGGTTCATCAGCCTTCACGTGTCTCCAGGTCCCTACAGCAGACTCCACTGCCTTGAAGGGACTCAGCTGCTGCCAGTTAGCGAAGGTAGTTAGCAGTCCCACATTTAGGGCGAATTAAGTTACTGACATTTGTCACTTTGTACCTCCTCATTTCAGTGTGATGGCATCAAAGCCCAGAATTTCAGGAACACTGTTCGGCTTAGAAACTGTTGATTTTTATTCTGCTTTTGTGTGACAAGACATCCAAGGAATGAAAGGCAGGGATTTAGGGGTATTAATTTTTTTTTTTTAATACATAAATGAAAAAGACAACAAGTAACAGTATTTAAACCAGAAACATGAAATCCTTTAAAAGTGATTTGGCCATAACATTCTTACTCAGGTTTTTACTCAATACCTATTCCTATGTTGTCAGTTGTCACCCTGTATATCACATTTTGTTCAGTAATCCCTTGGTGGTTCTATTATGCTTTATTCTCTATAAATTTATGATGCAAGTCTCTTTTTTTTTGTGCTAGGAAAGCATAAGCTTGTAGGAAAAAACAAAACAAAAAAGTAACCCTTTTGTCTAAGAGCTGGCATTACACCCTGAGTACATAACCCTGGCAAGACATGCAAATAGGCACCTATGTATTTGGATGATTATGTATACATTTTTAGCTCCAGGATGAATTTGTATATATACACAAGTTTTAATACCTGAGCTACACTCACTCTTGAGGTGGAAGTTAGAATATCAAAACATTTTTCTATTTCAAACTGAAACATTTTAGGATGTTTGCCCCTACATGTATTTCATTGTAGTCTAACGTGTGCAAGAATTTTGTATTGTTTCCATTTTATTTGCTTGCTTTAGTAGCAGATATGCTATCATCATATAAACCTTCTGTCCATTTACAAAGAATAATCTAAATAGTCAGTCAGGTATGTAAGCCTTTTTCAGTAGGTAGACTGAGCAGATGGTGTTTGGCGACACCATGATATTCCATAACATGTACAAAGCTTTCATATGTTCAGACAAAAGTAAAATAAATTCCAACAATGATGAAAAATTGTTTGCACTTACAGGCAACTTTTTAAATGTTACATGTTGACCTAGCCACTGGGCTTCCATTACCTTTCCCCTCTGAGTAATGTGATTAGCCATAATGTTATCTTGAAGTATTGTGTGCACCATACCGCTGTAGCAAAATGATCTAGACCAGAGGCAACAATGTGTCTGCCTGTTAAATGGTGAAGGTGCTGAAGTTATTCTTCTATACATGAAGGAATCAGTTATTGGAAACTCTTTGTAATTAAGGAAAAGAGCATCCTTCTTCCCTTACCACGATGGATCATCTCCAATTTATGAAAGAAAGCCCTGTCTTTCTCCACCCTTGTTATCTTATGTCACCTCTAGAAGCTCCTGCACATTCACTGCTCATGCTGACCAAAGCTCAGCCCTTCGCTCCCTGATGTGCTCATACTTAGGGATGGAAGTTGTCTTTAAGGCTGTACGCAGAATTCAATTTGTTGACTGAAACCACCTCTGAAAAGAGGAAATCTACCACAGAAACTTTCAGGTAGCCATGACTGAAAGTGCCTATCTGGTTTTTATATTCAGTAGATTTGGCCCAGTGTCTTATTGTAAATGAATGTCAACAATAGAAGGACAATAGATTGGATTGCTAGCAAAACCTTCCCTTATAAATTCAGCCATTTGCCAAGTAAGTTGTTGCCCTGATTTCAAGACTGTCATAGCAAGCAATTCTGAACAGCCTCTGCGTATTAAAAATGGAGTACTAAAATCAATACAGCAATATCTAGTTGGAGAAAATTCAATTTATCAACAGGTTTGTCATTTTAAAGATGATTAAAGGACTTGTTTATTAGGCATCATCTAGACTTTAGAAATAGTTGGTATAAAAATAATAAAACATAAGCCACAACAGACTTACAAATCTTTCAATTACATCAGGGAGTGGATATTTTTCTGTAAGCAAAGGCCTGGAAGCATTTCCTATCTTTACTTTAGACTATATCAGTCACCAATTACATATTAAAAACTGTTACTGTTAGATTTCAGTAGCTCAGGGGCAGACCCATTATTCAGAATCTGTGCATTTAAAATTGTTAAAAATATGAAGTGTGCTGAAATTTTCATTAGTCTTGTAAGAAATACTTATTCTGATCTGCAAGAGTTAATTTTTGAAAGCTCCCATTCATCTTCTGCCTAAGTCCTATCTAGTTAGTAAGAACATAAGCACATTTAGAGTAGTTTCCTCTGCTGCAGGTCAGAACAACAAATCTGAGTGAGAATGAACTCTAAAACTCATCTTCATCTAGGATGAAGAGAGCAAGGCTGTCTTTACCCTGTAAATAGGATGTCCAGTACCTTTCAACTTCTCAGCTATAATTCATCACAAATAGGAACATGAACACACAAGTGCATGTGCAAACACCCAGAGCTATGAAAGGTACCACTTCACAGGCATCTGGGAGCATTCAGCCTCTTGTTTGCATGCTACAGAGAAAGAAAAAGGTATAAAAAATAGGAGGGAAAGAAACTGCTAATAAATGAGAATGCTAACCCATAACTGAATATGAACTACTATTTTAAAAGATTCTTCCTGGGAAGATGGTAAAGATGAACTTGTCAATCTTGTTGTTTCAACAGATTAAACATTCTTGAAACTCTTTAGAATATATATGATAAAACACATCTTAAAAGTGAACTTGTCTTTTATGTCTGCAAAGCTAAGATCCTATCTAGTCTAAATTGTATCCCTATTGCATTTAGTCACATCCTGATTCCTAGCTAACTTTATCCCATAACCCCTTTCCCCTGTTAACTCTTCTACAGCTCCAGATAAATCTGTATTTCGGTAAGCACAGTGACCAAGAAAAACAGAGGGGAACTGATGGTAAACTAGCATGATGCAGAAATTGGTTTTCTAATAGCCTTTTTCAGAATAGTTTCTCACTATTTCTTTATAATTTGAGCTAGTGGAAAAGTGTCTTTCACTCTGCATGGAATAAAACATGCTTGGGAATGATATAAGAGGGAAAAAAATGCTTCTTGGTATTCAGAGCTTTGTGTCACTTTGATTCCTTGTAAAAATACTAATTTACACAAATCCAGTATACGTGGAGCTGTACGGAGGATTAGATACTGAACAAAGAAACAGCTCCTCTCCCATAGCCACCCAATCTATAAACACAGCAGGTAATGTGGAATGGGGGGAAAAACAAAACAAAACAAAACACCAAACCAACCAACCAACCAACAATATCCCCAACAGAATAAACACAAAATCTCTTGATCAAGTTTTATCAGAAGATTGCTCATAAGAAGAGTGCTCATCATTTGGACTGTAGTCCAAATTTTGCAGCTTCCATCCAACTTGCATATTGACTCTCAGACATGTTTGATTCAGAGGCATATTGGAAGACAGAGAATGTTCTTCTAGTTAAGCTAGAATTGATCGTTCTTTAGGGAACTCTGTTTCAAAAAAATGTGGATTTGTGTTTTTTTTTTTTAAAGTGCATGGTCAGGAAAAAAATGAAGGGCTTTGGAGTAGAGTGAAATGTCAGGAAAAGCAAAGATAAGTTCAGGATAGGGCTGGTTTGGTTGTTTTTCTTTTATTTCTACCTCTACTACAGTTCCATTGTTTTCTCAACATAAAAAGGTACAGAAATGCTTTTGAGGCAGATAAAATGAGAAAAGTAAAACAGTCCTCTGTTAAACGGGAATGGTAGCATTTGTAACTGGAAAGGCTAATTTATTCATCTTCTTTAAAGAACTAGAAAAAACAGGCCAGGACAAAACAGCTCTCCTGCTGCTCAAAAAAAAAAAAAAACAGTGAAATATGCTACTAGGCAGAATAGCTCATGATTTTTGCATGCCACAAAGGATTTTCCTTGACACATAATTAATTTTATTGAGGTCAAATTTCAAGTTATCTAAATACTAGTTTACCTCCAGAGATACAGGGCTCAGGAAATTGTTTTGCAATCACTATGCATTTTTTCCTTGGCAGTGATTTGGGAAGCAGCTTGATATTGTGAAATATACCGCTTTTAAAAACTTATTACAGTTCTGCTAAAAAAGCTGATAAAACTTTTGTCCCTTTCATGGCTAAAAAGCTGAGCTTTATAGATTCTTCTTTTCATTTCCACTGACTTACAATTTCCGTAAAGCATTACCACGCTTCTCTGGCTACACCACAACTCAGACACTGCAGTTTTCCCTTAAACAGGGTTCAGTACATTGGAACTTCATGGCTAGAGTGGTCAGAGGATTTCAAAAAGCAGCACTGGTCACTTCATTATTTTAGAGGGCTTATGAAAACTTAATGGGCATAGAAATTTAGAACTTCCTGGCAGAAGAAGGATTAGAAAATTAAAGAACTACAACAAATGGGGGTTTCTGGCTCTTGTAAAATTGTATCGTTAACCTTAATAATCGTAGGTTTTCACAGTGGTGTAAAACAGATGAACTTTACCGTGCTCAGAGCACTGTGTGCTTCTCAGCCGTTCAGACAGCAATCTAATGCTCTGGATGCACAACAGCAAGAAGGTTTTCCTGCCCTATTAATCTAGGCCTGTGTGTGAGGACAGATGTTTTTCTTCCTCGTTCTATTCACAGAAGTTAGTAAAAAAGAAAATATATTATTTCTGTATATGAATATATAAAGATATATACATATGTAGATGAGCATATATACATACAAAGACATACAGATGCAGGTAAAGGGGTGAGTGTATTAATAATCTGGACAATACTACAGTGCTGTTTTACCACTTAGCTTGAAAGACACTTCCCAGATCAATTAAGCACAGCCTTTTTCCTAATGCTATATACAAATAGTAAAGCAGAAGATACACCAACAGTTTAAAAGAGAATTTAAATCAATCAACTAGCTATATCTCATCTGTTCAGCAGGGAAATTTCTTTTAAAAGTTGCTTTAGGAATAAAAGTACTGAAGAAAATGTACAAGGAAAATAAAGATATTAGAAAGTCTGAAATACTTCTATTAATATGCACTTGATCAAATGATACATTAAGCATCTAATGTCAAAGTCTGTCTTGCTATATGGAAAACATAAGGAAAGTGGAACACACTAATTTCAATATACGTCCTATAAATTTCTGTCTGATCTGGATTCCATTGGAAAACCTGTGGCATTTCAACCAAAGAGCTCTCTGAAAGAATAGCTCTGAAATCCAGGCAACTACCAAAGGTCGGCGCATCTCACTATCACTCACTAAAAAAGGATTCAGTTAGCCCCTCAGGATTTTAACATATTCAATTTTACATTTTAAACGCCCACAAAAAAATGGAAAGAGTAGTTTTCCATTTATTTGGATTTCTCACAAGTTTGTAGGCTTTTGTACCATTTACAACCTTTTGAGAATTTATGTAAGCCCTCAGATTTTAAAAAGGCAGCTCTTTTGACATTCTTTTATCAGAGACAAAAATTATCCTTAACACAGTTTTTATTGCAGATTCTTCAAACTAAAATCTCGTTACAGGTTGCTAGACTAAATTAGGGTAATGAGTTCTCCAGGCCCCAGTTACTCTCTCAATTACTTATTGACTGAGCCTAATTCTAAACTAAGGTTAATGAACTAAAAGGAGCATGCAAATGTAATTTTTCCCTTTTTCATATAATGCTTGTAACTGTGTCACAGCACAGGATGAGACTTGTTATCAGTGGTAAAGTGGCTATAGACACACATGTTTTTGAATTGCTGAGTCTAATTCTGCAATTATACATTGTAAGTCTATCTTAGAATGCTCCAAAACATCCTTTTTAAACACTAGAGCATGACACAGGCACACAACTATCTCTTCTAAGGCTGAGGTACTCAACGACTTTTTTGCTTCAGTCTTTACCAGCAAGGGCTCACAGCCACACTGCCCAAGTTGCAGAAGGCAATGGCAGGGACTGGAAGAATGAAGAACCACCCACTGCAGAATATCAGGTTGAAGACCATCTAAGGAACCAGAAGGTTCACAAGTCCGTGGGACCTGATGAGATGCATCCATAGGCCCTGAGGGAACTGGCCGATGAAGTGGCTAAGGCACTATCCATCATATTTGATGGGTCTCGGCAGTTCCTGCTGGCTGGAAAAGGGGAAACATAACCCCGATTTTTAAAAAGGAAAAAAACAAAGATGCAGGGAACTACAGGCCAGTCAGTCTCACCTGTGTTCCTGGCAAGATCATGGGGTGGATCCTCCTGGAAACTGTGCTAGGGCACATGGAAAACGTGGCTTCACTAGGGGCAAATTGTGCCTGAACACACTTGGTGACCTACAACTGTGTTACAGCTGTGGTGGTTAAGGGAAGAGCAACTGATGTCATCTACCAGGACTTGTGCAAAGGATTTGACACTGTCCTGCATGACATCTTTGTCTGCAAATTGGACAGACATGGGGTTTGATAGTTGGAACACTCAGTGGATAAGGAATTGGCTGGATGGTCACACTCAAAGAGTTGTGCTCAACAGCCCGATGTCCGAGTTGAGAGCACTGACAAGGGGCGTTGCTCGCGGGTCAGTACTGGGACCGGTGCTGTTTAACATCTTTGTCAGCAACAAGAGCGTGATTTCACTGTAAAGCTAGCGTCAACACACAAAGCAATTATTACTGCTAAACACTATAAATTTGGCTGCATCTGCTTTAGGCTTCATAGTTACTAACAAGCAAAAATCATTGCATTAATGGAGTAGTGGAAAGACAGTAAAGCACTTTATTATCCCTAAAAGGCAGCATGTGGAATATAGACTCTGCAGGGTATTACCAATATCCTAGGATCAGTTTCATTCGTTCACATCCTGTGGCATAAAATTATCTCAAACTAACCATGACCCTGTGGGTCCTCTATTAAAATTATATTTTTGTTACAGAATGGTGTATACATTATTGAAGCACATTATTTTGATCACTGAAAATTGACATATTGTGTTCATTAGCCAATAAGCCTGAATATTTAATTTATGAGGTTTACTCCAAGTTTTTTACAGATCAGTCACTTACAGGAAGTAAACAGGCAAAACTGCAGAGTAGTGAATGGGAAAGTTTCTTACTGAAAATGGTCCTTTAAAAAGCAAAGTGTGTCATGCCATATGCTGATACATGACACATTATATTAAGCAGGTAAATGGGTTAATTGGACTCATTAACATCATTTCCTTTTAAAAAATTTTCAGCTAGGAAGATGAAAAGATTATTTTAATCTTTACACTTCTCTCTTACAATTTACATTTTTCACACAGGCCTTTTTAATCAAATATTGATGATGAGGCCTGTTGTTCTTCAAAGCTCAGCAATTATATTGCAGCTCCCTCTCAGTAAGTGGCACTGTATCAAAACTCCAGTATTTCCTTATCTTTATGTCCCTCCCTTCCACTTTTTTTTTTTTTTTTTTTTAAATAGACACAACATGAGATCTAATGAATTCTCACCAGAAAAGGCACTATGGGTATTTTGCTTATGTGATGGCCTTCAAGCAACCTGCTGAGCCTGCATCCTCCAAACACTCAGTTGTAGACGAGAAACCTACTTGGCTGATGCAACAGACGCCACAATTCTGTCCCACAGCTGAAACCACCACTTCTGAAACTAAAGCCATGGATTACGGTTGTCACACAAAAACAGATTAGTTTTCATTTTCTTCCTGGCTGTGGAAGACCCCGTGGTATATATGTGAAAGCTCTATGGGATGGGTCAACAGTGCTCTCTGCTGGCAGCAAGGAAGGCTTGCAGAAAACATAGCCGGATTTTGCCTTAAAATTACCTTCAAAAATAAAGCATGAAATACTTTGATTATGTATTTACGTCTAAGGCCCTGATACATTTATAGGCAAATCTGTAGAAGATCATGATTTACAAGGTCAAGAAGTGTGCCACTCATTGCAGACATGATTTTGAAAATTTATACTAGCAGAGTTTCTTTACATACTGTTGCATACAATGGTTAAGCGTAAAGATGAAGGGAGGAGAAAAATGATTATGAAAAATAACTATTAAAATTTACAAATATTCATCAAAGTCACCTAAATAGAAAACAATGGTTTAAAAATAATTTAAAAATTTGTGTGTGTGTGCATATGTCTATATATGTACATACACAGAGAATACTTCAGGACAAGGGTAGAGCTCTCAAAAGTTTGGAAAATCTATAGAAAATTGTCTCCTATTTGATTATATGAATCTCCTCTCTAAGAGTAGTCTTTAAACCAAGAAAACCCTTCTTAAGCAACTGTTAAATAACTTCAAAGAATTAGTCTGTAAAATGGTTTTATTTTCCAGCTTGGGTCCCCTCTAACAACAACTAGAAAACCAAGACAGTAGCATAAAACTACTTACTAAATTAACTGGATGCCATAATCACAATATTAAGAAAATACATGTTCTTGTAGAGCCACTGCTTTGAAATAAGGGAATGTAATTTTGCTGCAGAGAGCTAAGCAGTGTGCCTTAGTAGGTTACATTTGAAATTCTAGTTTGGTGCAATGCTTCATCACTGTCCCTAAAGTCAGATTTCAAATCATAGACTTGCCCTGAAGTCTATGTAAACTCTATTTCAAACCCTGAAGCACTCTCTGCTTTGCACAAGAGAGATATAAGGTACTTACTACAGTGTGATCAATTTAAGTCAATGAGGACAGTACTTTATATCACAGAATATGGTCTGATCAAGATACTACTAACCAGAAGAACAGTAAATGAAAGGAACTTAAATGAGGGACTTAGAAAAACATGTTTCAGTTTGTCACTGCACTTAGAAACTCAAGTTTAGGTAACCTGAGCCACAGAGTGAAATTTTGCATAGGACAATCTTGTCTAAGTGTCAGAAAGAGAATAAAACCACCTGGCATTAATCTTGACTTACACCAGTGAGACAAAAAAAACAATTGCAGATTTATTTTTGTATTTTTTTTTAAGAACTTTGAGACCCAGAGATGGCAGACGCTAGCAACAGTTTAATATTAGTGTTAATGTTTTAATGTTTCCATGGAACACTTCATGTGTTCCATGTGTTCCATGGAACTCCTTCATGGAGCCGCAATGGCACATTACACATCCCTTTGGATCCGTGCTGCTTTCCCCAGGCCACCCGCTGCTATTGCTGCGCTGCCACTGACTGGCAGAAAGCAAAGGTAATGACAGGGTCTGTGGCGCTCCCAGTTCAGATGCTGCTGGCGGGGGAGGAAGGCCCACCACTCCCTGAGGCTGCAGAGCTTGTTTTCCTATTCTGCTGGAATATAGGGCTCCAGGAGGAAAATATGGAAGCCAGATGGCAGATGATTGAAGTTTGGTTATTGCAAGACATAAAACTGGGGCACTATGACACCTTCAAAACACTCTTCAATCCTTGGTGATTTGCTTCCCTACACAGTACTAGGCCTTCTTTGGACTGTATCTATTTCCATCCTAAAGAAAGGAACATCTAATACTGCAGATAAGATCCAAGGACACCACAGCAGGCACCCATACACAATTGATTTTCTTGCTTCCTTATATTCAGTGCTGCTCCGGTGGCAGGTACTGATACAAGTTTAAAAGTGTTCTTGGAACTGATCTTCAGATCACTCTTACCTGAATAAATCCAAATGCGCTATTTAGCTATTTTGTAAAGGCCCCTAGGAAGCAGAGAGCCTGCGCTACCCCTTGAAGAAAGGTGAGAGTGAACTGCTAACATAGCGTGGGATTGAAGCAAAGAATCAATCTCAGCTCCTTCTCCTCTCCTCTTGCATTCTCTGCTTACATTTCTAGCATGGCTTCACCCAGAAACAGGCTGCTTTTTCTGTCACTTCTCCTGCTCAGGGTTTTGAAGGCTATTTTAACACTGACTGTAATGTAAAGATGTAGGCCACGAAGGAAGTTCTGAAAAATATTTAGTTCAGGACTAGTTGCAGAAGAAAAGAAGAAGGGAACAAGATGTACAGTTAACTAGGACATAGCAAAAATGCTTCCACAAATACAGGGTTAAAGAACATGACTAGAAAAAAATGTTTCAGGATTGGTTTTTGTTTTTTTCCTAAGGGTCATAAAGGTCTGTAAAGTTTCAAGATAAGTATGCATTGAAGAGTTTGTGTTTATTTGGTATGCATTTTTATTTACTTTGCTTGTGTTCCACCTTTCGAAGAGCAGAACTGGGACTTTTTTGTGATCACAGGACCAGCAAGTTAGACACAGATACCACATGAGTATTCAGATCTAAGTTAGAAATGTAGTATGGAATATATGAGCAGCACGTTCCTGTGTGGCTGTCTTGCATCAAGATAAAGAGAGAGAATAGTGCTTCTGGGGAATTATGTGCACAAAGCTCTGTGAAGCAAGAATTAAAAGTAATGAGATTCAATAGAAAATAACTACATCAGGAATATGTTAATTTAATTAAAGTCTACCAAAGTTGAACTGTTCCACAATTAAGGTTGAAGCCCATCAAAATGCTCAGTTCTACTTGGAGATTTTGCCATAGGTGAAATTACCTGTTCGGAAATGTTTCCTAGTGTATGAGAAAAATGGGGTGAACTAAGAACGTGGTGTGATCATTAACTTTGACAATGTTGGACTTCACTGTTTTCTCAGACAGGCTTTTATTGATGTTTTAATTTATGTTTTCTTTACTGCAGTCGCATTTCTAGTGCATAAGATAAATGTGAATATTGAACCTTTTGAAAAACAGGAAGGCAAGATTTAGCACTCTTTTTTTTCCCCAAGTTTGTTTGCCATCTTTTCATCTTTATATAACTTCCAAGTCAAACAGAAACACAGAACAAAAGGGTTACTTAATAGCAGGGCAAGAAGCAACACAAAGGCCATGACTATGAAGGACATGGCACCAAAGATTAGTCTGACACGTTAAGGAAATAGTTCTATAGATCATAACAGATCTTTTACATTATCCTTTTAAACTACCCTATAATGTTTTATCTAATCCACAGAATCATATAAAAAAGTAAATACTCTGCTTTCTGAAGTAGCAGATATTGTTGACTTTACCAAGCAGATTCAACATCTTTCCATAAGATGCCCCTGTGTCCATACTGGTTATTTTGTAGGAGAATGTACAAAATACAGAAAATATCTCCTCATTAACTTCTGTGCCTGCAACCTTTTACATGATCACATGCAACTTTGCTTTCCACAAAACCAACTCAGTTTGATGTTCTAAAATGAGAGTGCAGTGCACCATCACCTTAAAGGCTCAGTACCATAAAATGTGGAAAATCCTTCTTTTATCAGTAGGTTCACAGAGTGAATGAGACGAGAACTTTCTTTTTCTCCAGTAGCAGTTAAAACAGCTCATAGCGAAAAGACAATGTATTTTTTTCTTCCAAAAACAATGGAAGACAAACTTCTTTTCTTGCACTATCTCTTTCATGACACCTTCCTACTGAGTATAATGGATTTATGGAATTTGATGTGATACTATGTCCTAACAACTGTAAATAGTTATACTTGAAAGGTGCACTTTTAAAAGTGATGTTACTGGGTTTGTATATAAATCACACAATATTCTGGAACACGATAAAGAATTTCACATAGCATTATGGTGATACTTCCCATAATCAAGCACAGCCTACTATACAATCTTGGCAAGTCAGAAAGTCTCCAGAAATTAAAAAAAAAAAAAAAAAAAAAAAGAGTTTCTAAATATTTCAATCTTTCATTCAGGTATAATCTGAGTAGATGGCCAATATAAGACACTTCTGTTCTCGGAGCAAGCAAATGCCTATAAAAGAAGTGCCCATTAGAAGTTGCTAGTAATGTTGGTAAATGTTGACACGCTCAAGAAGAGAAATGGGCATGTCCTGAAGATTCAGTCCTGAATCTAGACTGGTATATGCAGCTACTCATCCTTTGGGCACACACTCACAAGAAAACTAGTGCTTCACCTAAACCTAAGAAGGCATATAAAAGTGCAAGGCTTTGCATTTTTTATATTGAAGATACTGGGTTTTGTCCTTCCTGGTGACAAGTCTGTTGTGCCCATACAGGAGATTTTTACAGTCTTTCAAGTGTTCATCCCTTCCTGCAGGTTGGAACCGAGGCCTGTCAGATGCTTTGCTGCATGGCTGGTATTCTTCAGCTGCAGTTATGTAGGGAAATTCTGTTTTGAAACAGTCAATACAATCTCATTACAAACACTGCATTTTTACGAAGGAGGGGAAATGAGAAAGACAAATGTTACTCCTGTTCATGAATTTTCCTCTTATCATTTTCCGTCTCTGCTCTACAGAGAGTTATTTGAGTCATATTAAGGGTTATTTAGGTCACTTTTACCTTGAGAGAGAAAATAATAGTACCTAATTTGAGATTTGTACCAGTTAAGCAAGAAAATGGATTCTGAATATTTTGCATAGTTGCTAAATTTAACTGAGCATTCAGTGAATCAAGTTTCCAAATGTGAATAAGGGGCTTTAAACCATTTCCCCCTGTTTGTTTTTAAACTACATTTGTTACTTATGATTAGCAATTTTATGTCATTCATCTGCAGTGTACTGAAACTGAATTCAATAAACTGACCTTCTTCCACCTATTAAACCAAATTTCGTATTTAATTATTATCTGTGTCAAGTCAAGCAGAAAAACTAAGGAGCATTTATAAATAAGACCACTGTGTTTTATTTGCAATGACTAGGAATATATTTGGTTTCCTTTTCATAAGAAATTTATTACTGCTTACTTTGAATTGGAATAAACACAAAAAAAACAGAACATCTGTATCAAAGTTTTAAAAACCACAACATTCAAAAGCTATTTAATCTCATCCATTTAGTTCTATTGCACAGTCTGTTCAGTGTAACTTTTTACAACATACTGTGCAAGAAAACAGGTCATTTAAACTCAGTAATTAGTATTACAGATAAAATGACACTGGAGCAATGTTAATTACTATAGTACTGATGCAGTATAGGATATAATACATAATAGTCATGTCTTTAATTTTAAATTGAAGTGCAACAAAGCATATTATTGCTACACTTCCTCTTCTTAAAGTAAATGAATGTTATTCAAGTGTACCATTTGTATCCATGCAGAATGTTTTTAAATAAATCACAATTCTACTTTAACTCAGACTAGCATATTTCACTTTCTAACGACATAAATTAAGGAACCTCTTGCTATAGGAACTTTTAATATGACAGTGGAAATTATGACAGAATTATATTTCATATGAAAAATTTCCACAATCATTTTCTTTTTCATTAAAGCAGCTGTAAATCAGTTTGCAAATGAAGCAAAACATTCAGTCTTTAAAAATAAAGATGACTCTTGAAGAGCATTACAGCTGTTTGAAGTGTAGTAGGACCTGGAGATACATGGTCAAATTTTAATTAATTCTGTACTACTATGGCTAAAATATCTGGCAATTATAAACATGAGGAAGTCAATAAAAGTTTTTACCTGCAGCTCCAGTAGTAATAGGGCTCCCTATTTTTGAAGAATTATATCTCTGATTTTTGTAGCACTTTTACTTCTGGATAACTTTGTTATAAATATTAAAAGAAGGAAAAAATGACTTAAATTTCAGATTTGTTAAAGTGTACTTAAATAATTTATGTTAGGTGAAATGTTCCTATTTTCAGTGTGGAAATTTTGTATAGAAGCCATTATTCAGACCTTGTGTGAAAAATATTCTAAAAGCCTACTGATTTAAAAGTGAAATAATCCTATTCACTTTGTTAACCATGTGCCCCTGGCTAAAATATATACATACGGATTTAGCAAAATATTTGAATATACAGTATGAGATTCAAAGCAGAAGTTGAAGTATTACCTCAGGTTGTGTATTCTATCTCACAACAATCAGATGTATTGCTACATTTAAATGAAGGTGTTTAAAGAGCAAAATCTTGAATTACATATAACTAGTTTCTAAAATTTACAAATTCTTTTAAAAGCACTTTTTTTTGCCCCCATTTTGTTTAGGTCAGCGGGACGATGTATAATACAGGGAGGCACGTATCTCTACGATTAGACAAAGAGCATTTGGTCAACATCTCTGGAGGACCAATGACATATAGTCACCGCTTAGAGGAAATCCGGTTACACTTTGGAAGTGAAGACAGCCAGGGATCAGAGCACCTACTCAATGGACAGGCTTTCTCTGGGGAGGTATGTCAATGTATTTGAAGTTATAAATGAACCAGCATGAATTACTCACTTTTCATTTCTCCCTGAAGGTATTTGCAAACTAATTTGTATTCATAAAAATTGTTTCCCTTTATCCATTCTGAAAATCAGGGAATTACTTTTTCTTTTTTTTTTCTTTTTTTGCCTATGCAAAATTGTATGACTCATATCTACAAATGAAACTGTTGTATCTATTGTATGCATAGACACCCTATATTCTCATATGTGCTACTTACAAAGTAATCAAGTATCTTTTGATGGGTCCTTTATATCCCTAGTAAGCACAAACACAAGATTAACTGCGAAGTAATACTGAAGGTGCTTCAGGTTCTTATAAAAGTGCTAGTTTTGCTACTCACTGGTGTGTAACACTTTACATTGAGCATCATTCTGCCTTTGATTCGTGTAAAAATAAGGTGATACTTAATTTTAGAGATGGTTCCACAGAAGTCTGTTGGTCTGCTCAAGAAATAAAGCTAACTCCACGAGTAAACCCTGGCAGAATTGGTACTTCGTTTGCATTTTAAATACGTCTGTAATTGTCCCAGGAAAGACCATCATTTAACAATGCTGACAGCTATTGCAGGATGGCCCATTACTCTTGCTGAATAAATATTTTAGTGTCATATATGGAGTACTTTTTCAAGATGTATAGTGAAGTCTGCAGACTTTCTGGTAGACAAAGCAGAATCTTTCCATTCTTCTTATGTAGGAGCATTTATACATGGAAGAGATGCATGGGTTTTGTGGTACCCCATCTTTCTTCAGCTTGTGCCATGTCTGTGAATTACCGAACATGCAACTCTACTCCACAAATATTAACAAATAAAAAAATGCTTCAGAATAACTGTATATTACTGTAGAGATTATTTTTAAAGGGACTCTAGGTATCCCCATTACCATTCTATCAGAAGAGGAAAATGAATCGTTTTCCATAATAAAGCACTTATTTTCTTGGTGATGAATAATCAAATTACCATCTGTACTATCTGTCACAGACTCTGGTGATGAGTCAGTTAATGCATGGCATTTTCTTTGGCACTGTGAAACAGCAGTTATTTAAGAGTAGGAAATTAATTGCAGAGTTGTCAAATGATGGTATTATAATTGATGGTAATCATTTGCTTTGTTTTATAAGATACATAGATGTCTAATATAGCCAGTGGCAGCTTTTTCATGAAATTATTCGTGTCTTACAAAACTGACTTCTGGTTGCCTTCATTAAATTCTATGATAAGTGAACTTATAATGTATTATTCCTTTAAGAGCTGAAAGTTAAGTATGCTGTAGTAAATAAAGTCTTTGCTTTGTTATTCAGATTTAAAGAAGAGGGACATCCAAACAAAAGCAAGTAGACTGACTGAACAAGAAAGTAAAAATATAGTTGAAACATACCATTGCACTTGATATGATGTATCAGCATCATTTCAGAAATTTTTTTTATAGTTTTTAAGTCATAAATTCATGAGTCATAGACTATACCAAAGGTAAAAATGTGGATTATTTTGGAATATTTAATGATAATATTTAACTAGGCTCTTCTGGTTTAGAAAGTAGTTTTGAGTACTATTAATATTTGGTATACGCTAACAGAGACCTCAAGTTTTTCTTAATAAAAGCTGAAAACCTAGCTAAGTGGAAACCACTGTCAGTCAGTCAGTCATGCACAGCTGGATCCACACTATATGCAGGGTTCATCTAATTATCTGAATTCCTCCTGCGGTGAGTAGAAGGAGATTAGCATCTTCAGAGGATGATCATTCCTGATAGCCAGAGACGCATCTCTTAGGACAGGACAAATCACTCTGTGGAGATGCATCTCCCTTGGCAACAGAGCAGAGACAAACAACAGGCCAAGTAGCTCAGACTAGATGCCTCCTTTTCAGATGGTGAGATGAGCTCTGTCCTTTGAGGATGTGTTTTTCAAAGTTTCACATAGCTGTTTTGGGCAGCTGGACAGGTAAGTTCCAGTAAGGTCAAATATTAATTACTAATTTGAACCTGCATCTGCACAGTTAAGTCATATTGATACATCACATACTGTTTCCAAAGTACAAACACAGATTCAAATCAATCAAGCTGAATAGCACGGCTGCAAATTTTCAGTGAAGGACAGCAGCTGACATTGTCCTTAGAATATACATCCACCCATACAAATGCTGTCTGTATAAATAAGTGATTTTCGACAAGCTCTCAGCACTGGAAGATGTAATGTCTCCAGCTCCCAGCAACTATTGTAAGGAACTGTAAACAAGCTAGCTGACTATATGATAGAGTACGTGTCTTTATAATGTAGCGAATGCTTTCAAGACTGTTTCTGCTAATTACTATTCACTTCTGTGTTGGATAATGCTGTCAGAGGAGATGGGATAAAGAAAAATAACCGCATAAGAGCATTAGTTTAATTTAGCTAGTGCAGGTAAGAACAGCAATGAATATTTGCTGGCTTAGGCTACAGCAGGTGTAGGCAACCAGAGAAAAATCATTGCAGGATTACACTGACTAATTGCACGCTAACTCCCATGACACTGCCTTGTTACTGCTCTTCTTAGTTGTGTTGGGCAAATCCACTATGGGTTTTACTGAAACCTCTGTTTTGCTGGGGAAACAATTCACAAGGAGGAAGTTACTCAAGAAGTGTGATCCACTGCAGTAGATCACAATCAAATTCTTCCCACTCCTCCTTCCCTCCACTCCATTTTCACCAAGGTCTCCAACGCATGTAAAGTCAGCACACTGCAGAGAGATGGGGAACCTGGGGAGAGAGCCATACCCCTCCCTGCACTGGCAGACGACTAGATTGGCTCAAACAGACCTAAATTAAATCCAAGTGCAGACAAGGCAAAAACTTTTAAACAGCCCCAGTATATCTTGAACCAGCTGCAATGTTTTTTACACATCTGGAAATACCACCTAATATCCATACTAAGCAAGAAGTTTGTTCTTAAGGATTTTTTTTGTTTGCCTAGTGAAGATGTTCTGCAAGTGGACAGGCACTCAGAACCATGGCATGAAAAACAATCTAGGAATAGCAAATTGCTTCAAGATATACTGTGATCTGAATGATACTGAGAGGCTTGTAATTTCCAGACATTTAACTAGGTGTTAAAGGCTGTCAAGAGATATCTCTACAACAATCTGGTTACCTTTTAGCCTGTAATTATTGCTTTAGTAGGCAGAATAACTGAACTAATGCTTAAATAGTTTGAGTGTAAGGGCTTTGTGTATCAGATTATCATCAATATGTTTGGCACTGCTAACATGGAAAGAAATGTAGGCTTTGGAATGCTTAAATAAATAAATCAAGCATTTACTTATCCCTCTGATACATACTTGAATGTGTTTAATTCCCCACTCTTTGCATAAGCATCCTACTGTATTATAATGATTAAAAGAAAATCTTGGCTCAAGCAAAGGCCCCTACTAAGATACCAGTCATTTGTGTTTGCTGCCTAATGTCTCTATGCAAAACAGTTTTTAATGTTTCAGAATCCATATCATTTAATGAGAAAGATCATCTTCCTTTCAGATAACAGCAGTACAAAATACAGCAGAATTTACCAGAGGGCTGTTCAGGCACTGTCTACTGTGTTAAAGTAAAAAGATAACAACCTTCACAGCGTTCATGGTGAAAATGGGACCCTTTAACTTTACCATGTAGCAAAGTCATAAAAATCCATACAAATTTTTTTTCATAAGCAGAAAAATTAAAAATGTGCTGCAGGGGACATTCAACCACTTTATGGCTGTGCATTGTAGTAGCCTTATTAATGTGAAGGCAGAAAGTCAAGGAACTTAATTATTTGGGGTTATGCATTTTTCACAAACTCAATGGCTGGAGACTTTCAAACAAGAGACCATAGTCCACAACACATGAAAAAAATCAATTTCTTCTTCTCTGGCTACCAAGTCACCCTTCAAAAACTCACTGACAGAGATTATAAACACACAGTGATTTCATTTGATACATAGTAAAATGAAAGCCAAAATAGTATCTAAATAAATGAATACATACTGCAATCTATTCACACAGTTTGGAACTGAGATTTACTTTTGGTGCTACTAAAAGCCACTAAGAACAAAATATAAGAAAATGGGAATCAAAGGGGTGGACTGGAAATTCTGAAATACCAGCCTTCTCCTAATACTGCAATTTTTTTTATCTGAAAGCATACTCTACGTGAGTGGGGAAATTCTAGAGATAGTAAAGGATTACTTATCAGGGAGATCAGTATTGCAAATCCAACTTCTGATATTTTCAGAAGGACTGTCAGATAGACAGCCTGTGAGAAGCACCCAGCCATCTGCAATAATTTAATCCAGCCTACTGCAGAATTATAGTCTGAATTGTTAAATCAGTTCCTCTGTCACTGAGACCTTTTGTACACCTTGGACATGTCTGTGTGGTTCCAAAAGTCCTCCCCAAAAACCCCAATGTTAGTATTGTTTATACAACAACAAAAAAAAAAAAAAAAAAAAAACCTTTACTGGAATAAATTACTATATATGGACTATGATTTTAATCATGTTGACAAAACAGAAAAAGTCATGGCCGATTAGCATGTCAGAAGAAATGGCAAGAACAGGCCAACTCCATATTGTATTGCTTGATACACGCCACTTACATTGCCTTTTATTTGATAAGGACTCTATCTTCCCCAAAATTCCATCACCTTGAAGGCGAACATTCAGTTGTGCCTGGCACGTGACATTTGGCTCAGGACTCTGCCTCCTTTCCTAACATAAAAGTCAGTTCTCAAAAGTCCCTGTTTTCTCCACACAATTCCCTACATTTACCCAATATTTCAATTCCTCTCCCAGGTCTGCTTTTCTGTTTTGTTCTCTCTAAGAAGCCTCACTGATGTGCAGATTTGTGAGTCTAGCATGGCTCTTCATCAAATTGTGCTAGTACATAGTCCTTCCTCAGGAAAGGAGAATTAAATCAGCTAACGATGTCACTGAGCAGAGAGGACAGGAATCTCCTGTTTCTTCATAACCACATTCCTACAGGTGGGAAGCCAAAGCAGAGCTAGCTGTAAGCCAGCCCCTACTACACCTTGTAACGCTGGCACTCCTGCCAAAGGCTTGCAGAAGGAAGTTTGAAATTCAGATCTGTCAGTTGCCACAGGCCATCTATATCACATTTTGGAGACTTTATTGGAAATGATGCAGGTCATTTTTAAGTATTTCAGCCAGAAGATAAGTTTACTGCACTCTGGTGCTTATTAATGTTGAAAAATAAGCCTCTGAGGAAAGTAGCAGATGAAGGAACACATGTCTAATGGAAGGGTGGTTTAGTAAAATCTCTATAACCTTCAGATTAATGTTCAGCTTCAGAGGAGAAAGTCAATAGGATAATGAATTAAATTGCTATAGGAACAGAATATAAATCAGGAAGAGGTGGTGGTATTGTCATCACTACACTATGAGACTATTCACATGAGTAATTCAGAATCAGTGGGAGAGGAACGTGCATTAGTTGCAAGAATACACCTCTGTCCACCCTAAAGATTACAGGTGACTTCACCCAAAATGTTATAAAATATTCATATCCATAAAAAGCAGAGTTAAAGTCCTAAAGGCACTTATTCATCAACACATGCTTACTGTATTTTTCTAAACCAAAATCAATTTTTTATGTTAAGTTAAATGGGGTTTTATTGCTGGTTAACGTAACAGAAAATAGGATTGAACAATATATTGAGGGATATTCACATCTGACTGTGGTCTGCTAATTTAAGTGCTCTGAATCATCCAATGGCAATTCATTTCCACCCTCTATTGAGTTTAAAAAGAAGTTAGGCTCTTTAACAGAGAGGTATTTTAGTAGCAGGCTACCTGGACTGTCTTGCCTCTGAAACTACATGGAGATGAAATGACCACCTCTCCCTCTGGACAGCAGAGCCCTTTGGATTTAAAAGCATGGCCCATAGGAAAAAAATAAAAAGTATTGTCCAAGGAAGAACACTGCTGAGGTAATCAAGACGGCAAAGCTTGCAAGGAGGCATACTTGGAAACCTATGTTATTTTATAAAGTGAAACTTATCAAAAACATTTTTAAATGTTCCCAAAATACTTCCCAAAGAAAACTAACATGACAAATCAAGATTACAAGTAAAAGTTTCATTGACAGAAGAGCCATTAAGGCACTAAGGGTAATACTGTACCTGAAACGAGCAATAAAATAGTAGGTGACAATAGAACAGTATAAATGGAATAGGAAGATAAAGGTAATGTTTTAATTTATTGTATATTTTTTTCTGTCAGATATGGATTGTATTGTTCCAGAACCACTGCATGAAGTAATACACAATAATTAACCATAGTCTGTTTCTACAAACACATAATTGAGATTACACAGCCTGTTAAACCGTCAGACTGTGGCCTCACTTCCAGGACTGCAGCTGAGAGTGAGCAGAAGCTGGAGGGGCAGATCAAAATGCTCTGAGACTCCTGGGCAAAGCAGAAAACCTGAACATCCCTTATGCTCCCTGTAAAAGTGCAACATTTAAACAATCCATCTCCAAACACATCAGGTATAGCTGCTCCGTGCTCTGGTGGGAAGAGGCCTGCAGTGCCTCTCAGCTCGGAGGAGTTGGGGTAGCTTGCAGTGCAGCCACGCTCCTGCAGCCCTGCAAGTCAGCTCAGCACCAGCCTCCTGCATGAACCCCAAGAGTTGCAGTGAAAGCAGAGGATAGAAGAGTTTGGAGCACGTAACAATTGAAAAGGTAAACTTATTCCCAGAGGCTACGTGCAAATATATAAAGGTAGAAGCTACAAAATAAAAAATACCTGCAGGTTTCACGTGATACTGCAAATAATTTCCCAGAATCCAGTACAGAAAAGCTGAACATTAGGTTTTATTTCCCAGATTTCTCATATTATTTTGTTCTGACCCTTGTGTACTTAAATTTCTTAAACAATTCAAACCGTCTGAGTTACACACATTTAACTTATTATGTTGATGGATAAGAAACAGGTCTGCAGATAAAAATGCAAACTAATTGTTATAACCAATTCCATTTACTTAATTTCATATTCCATTAGATTTTTGTAGTTTGACTTTTTTTGTGGGAGATTTTCAGCATTATATACAATTACATGAATTATGAACAGAATTGCGGGGAGAGGAGATGACAGAGGGTGATTCCTTAAAACCAAAAGCTGAAAATGGGTGGAAAGCCAGGCAGTAACTGAACCATGGATGTCTAAACATCCATGGCTATGTGGCAGTAACTACAACTTTAAAGTACCAGTCAGAATAATGTGTTGGCATCCAGATATTTTCTAAGCAGCAAATGGACAATATTTAAAATGCAGTCAATGTTTTGTATTTAGGAAGCCTCCCCTTTTTAACTACTTTATTGGAAACCACAAGAAAGATGACTTTCCAGGAATATGGAACAGAAGTTTTTGTGCTGTATTTTACATCAAAACACAGTAAACTTCCTATCCTGGCTACATGCCAAAAATGCATCTTAATCCTTAGTGACCTTCAAAAACAGCTTCATCTTTAACACTTCTAAAGTGGAATATTGACTTTTAATTTATGTTCCTTCTTGGTTTTTTTTTTGGCTAGTCATCTTAAAGTCATGGGTAATATATGTTTGTTAAATAACAAATCCCAAAACTCAATAGCCAGGGGAAGTTACAGAATCAGGTGAAGGTGTAGCAACTATAAGTCATTCTTCATAAATATATATCTATAAAAAAAATACACAGTAAGTAAAACTCATTTTTATATGAATGCTTGCATTGGTAGGCAGTGCTAGCATTCTCTTGCAGTCATGGCCTTACATTTAGTGCTGCTGTAGTCATACTGCCATTTTTAAAGGAAAATTAGATTCTAGAAATAGCCAGTTTTATCCTTCCCTTAGGAAAAAACCTTAATTACACAAATCAAGTTATATAATGTCCAAACTTTATATCAGCAATAAAGAATTTTACTTCATATATAATCAGCTTCTCATATCATAAATACCATTCATGGTGCTTTTTCACCTTTCTAAAACTTGATTAGCAATGGAAATACAAATGAGGTTTTTGACTTATTTTTTTTGCAAGTGGAAGAATTTACAGTTCATACTACAGGTCTAAGTGTGTATTTTATGATAGCACAGATAACCTGGAAAAGTTTAATGGTTTTATTTGAAGCAAATTGTAATAGGATGTTTCACTTGGTGTATAAACCTTGGAAGTTTAGTTATTGCACCAACAGAGGATCAGGATTGGACCTAGATACAGCTATGGCTTTTTGTAGAATACAAACTAAGAAAAAGATACGGGGGTAGAATTACGTATTTACTTCTTTTAGCAGAAAGTCTAACAAAAACATATAATTGAAAGGAACAGTCATTTAATTTTATAATCCCAAGCAATGATTAGATACCATCTGGAGTTTGAATGATGCTTCAGAACAAGTGTTTAACCACTTACACAATTTGAGACTAAATTTCAGGTACCCAAGCAAGATTTTGATCTTTGTTTTAAGCTTGCACTTTTTCATTTTATCAGATTACTGAGGTATTTGTGTAGTCATTGCAGGTGAAAAATTACAGTTCACCATCACATCAAATAAATTAAGATTCTTCACAGAAATACTTAGTATGACATAACATTGATTATTTAAGACCTGGTAAGATTGCCTGAAACAAATTGCATTAAATGTTTCTGGAATAATTGAATACATTAACATTTCAGACAACAAACAATACAGAAATCACTTGATTTCTGTAGATTATTAATTGTGTTCTAGAAAGAACTGCTAAATACATAAGTATTTGAAAATTTTGTATATAATGTTTAAAGGAGTTATTGTTCAAGCAATTAATGAAAGACTGCTGAAGTTAGGGTACCAGCTGCTACACAGTATTGAATTTTTCTTCATTATTTCCACTGACGTGCAATAGGACTTCTACTCTCAAGTCAGTTATAGCAAGAATCAGAAATGTTTCTACACGTTTGCTTATCTATCACTTAAGTCTGAAAACATCCAAATTCCCTAGATTTCTCAATGTTTTACTGAAGCATATTGTTCTTCCTGGATTCTGCATAAGAAATTCAAGGCACTTGATTCAAGGAGTTCCATTTCTGGGGCCCAGGACTTTGCTTCTGTATATTGCCTTCTAGAGATGTTGTGATACAAACTCCATAGATACTGTTTTCCATATACTGAAAATTAAGTAACTGTACAGGCAGATTTTCAGAGTGTTGGGGGGGGGGGTTCTTCTTTTTTTATTATCTACACATATGTGGGTGGCTCCTTGCCAGAAAACTTTCTTTCTTTGGAAACTACTTTTCTGAATCTTATAAACTATCCATCCATTAGCAGAACTTTGGGTGTTGTCCAAACAAATGGCAAGTTCTATGACAGTGTCAGTTTATATGAATGTAACACGTGACACAGCAAAATATCTGCTGCAAGGAATAATAAATATTTACTTTCTTAGATACTGAGTGAAATAGATCCCATCAGTAATAAATGTATTTTTCCATGTTTACTTTTCAATTACCAACTTCTGGGGGTGGGAGGAGGGAGAAGTAGAAAAGAGTGGCAGTGTACTAAGAGCAAAGTCTGTCACTGACTATAATCTTAATCCCTTTGGTGCCTTAATTTTAAAATCCAGCATCATAAAACAATAAGGTGGAGTTTTTCTGCTTAGACTAGCAGCTGTAGGATTTTCTCTTTTAAACCACTGGGACATGAAAACATTCAGCACTAAACCTCCAGTGTCACTATGAACTATTCACTTTGCCTCATTTCAAATTATTATCGTTTGCTTGGCATAACTTTACTTCCTACAGGATGACTCTTCTTTAATTTAACAGTAATTTACCTCTGCAGACAAAAAACTATGCTCATTTTGAAACGGGTTTTACGTTACTTGGTAATGATTTTTCCATTACACTTCTTGTAGATTTTAACTTTTCCTCCAAATATATTTAACATAACATTCCAGAGAAAGGAGAAATCAGACTAACATCTTATACAAAAGCTCTTGCAGCTATTACAGTCAACCACAAGAGAAAATAAAAAGCAAGCATATGTGAATTTTTATTATCTTTGCAATTCACCAAAACAATAAAATAAAATAAAAAAAACAGTGAGCAATTACTATAAACATTACCCTGGACAAAACTCTCATAAAGGCAATGGACTTTTGTCTGAGGTAAAGCTGTATGATTTGTTATATATATACTAACCCTAGACATCAGACTGCAATAAAACATAATACCCTTTTAGCCCAGTCTCTCTTAACTGATACTGCCTGTACACTGGAGGGTGAATGATGGCAATCAATCATAAACAGGAGAATCCAGAGTTAATAACAGAGGAGACACAACTCAAGATACTGATCCATCGCTAGCAAACAGTGAAGATCCTCAGGCACTTGTATATTTGGTGCTGAACGCTCACACGGCCACATATATCTTGATTGCAACCACTTGTTTAACACCAAAATGGAAGCAAAACCAACTAGTTCTGAGAGCGAGTATGGCCCTTACAGCCCAGAGAGCTGGGGTTCACTTTGGAAGCTGTCTTCTTTAGTAATTTTTATGTTATGCTGTAGAAATGAAAGAGCTGATTTTTGTGACCCTGATTGTGAACAGTCTAAACTTGTTGGTAAAACATTCTTGTGCGAGGCAGGAGCTCCTGGCTCATACCCATGTCCAAATTGGGCAAAGGAGGCAGCCAAGATGGCATGAAAGGTCTTCCACATCCTACGTGGGTGCTTTGGTCACTGTGACTTGGGACCTGACTGGTGGGGGGCCACATCCTCCTGGGACTGAATTAGCCCAGGAGGAGCTCCAGCTCAAAAGTCTCCCTCCTCCCTGATAATAATCGCTGTTTTCTAATATGCAGTGGCAGCTGTGAACCCTTACCATTAGCTCTCTGACCTACAGTTTATTTCTGTAGCTTCAGCTACTCCTTTGCTAGGTCTTTGTCCCTTACCTTATGTTTTTATTATGAGGCATTTTAGTATCCAAGTAAAAAGCCAACTAAATCTTGTCAATTCTAGCTGCCTTTTTATTACATTTTCAGGAAATACTGTGGGGTTGCAGAGTTACAGTTTTCATTTAGCATACAGACTTGACCTTCCACCATCAATGTGGACCTTTCCTTAATTAAAAGCACACAGGCATGCACTGCCTCCCAGAAAGTCAAAATACTTTAAATTTGAGGTATTTTATTTTAACCATATAGGTAAATTGATACTTTCAATAAAGACTGAGAAGTAAATACTTCTAAATCTTGTTTTCTTTAGGAAAAAATGTGATAGTTAATGGATGAGAATATTTTACAAACAATAAAGTGAAGCAAACCTAAGTTTTCATTATGATTTCATAAGCATGTCTTTCTAAAATTATTACGATTAGATCAGTTTCTCAGGCATACCTATCTTTAAAACAGCATGTGAGTGATAGTAGGCACAATAGCAAGAGTGTTAACACTGTGGAGAATTAGAATTTACAAGGTTAAACCACATTTCTTCAAAGTCCATTTCTTTCCATTTATCTTTTAATACCTCACTTTTATCTGTCTGCATTCATCTCTGTATAAACTAACTGGACATTACCGCACACACATGCCAAAATTTGCTGGTTTAAAACTCAGAAGAAATTAAATCATTTTATTCAGTTACTTTTCAGTTTGTTTGGATTTTTTTAATTTATCTGCCATGAAAACATTTTCTAACTGACGATTTGCCATAGGCGCATCAGAAAAGCACCATATACAAGTTATTACTCTGAAAGTTCTATCAAAGGCAAAGAGTGTTCTGGATTTTAGCTAGAAAGGGCAAATCCATCACTGTCCATCTCTTTCCATCATCCTAAATTTTATTTACTCTTTCTTATAAAAATATGAACTGCCATCCTAAAATACTGCCATTTAATCCCTGGAAATTCTGCTAACAACAGAACCAGTTGGCAACAGAGACTTAATCTGCTTAACCTTCAGTATAGGACTGGTCAGAAATAGCTGTCACATTCTCAGAAATGCATAATTCCTATGAATAAAAAATAGACATTTTTTATTTTTCAAGGCATATTCATTGTCTACAGTATATATTTGGCATATTTTCTTATGTGAATTTTTGCTCTTTTCACCTTTAGCAATTTCTTTCCGGTTTCCTCTGACAATCTAAGCACAAAGTGGTCAAGGACTGAGCTATCAATCCCATACAGTATCTCCAACCTAGCCTGATGCTTTGAAGTCTATGTCCAAAACACAGCATGTAGGCATGGTCCTAAGAGGCCCATCATTTTTCGTCCTTTTACAGGACTTAATCTCACAGCATCCATGGCTACAGGAGCTCAGCCACCCATTTCTCATTACCTACTGCTTTTTTGCCTCATACCATGTAAGTCTGAAATACCCTGGTGAGGTTGTGTAGACAGAAGTTTCTTCCTC
Organism: Tyto alba; assembly: GCF_018691265.1. NCBI lineage: Eukaryota > Metazoa > Chordata > Aves > Strigiformes > Tytonidae > Tyto > Tyto alba. The sequence continues at coordinate 6,544,261 of NW_024881314.1, forward strand.
CTGCTCCGGTGCACCAAACTGTCAGTGCAGTACGTTTCACTGCACTAAAATTCATTACGTAAAGCTGTAGAGGAGCATGGCTTTCAAATTGTGGTTCTGCTAAGATTCTCCAGAAAAAGCAAGAAACAAACGTTTATTCTTTTTTCTCTTTTTTGAACATGCTTGTCTGAAATGAGGAATTCTGATTTAGAAAAGAATAAAATACTTCTTAGTACTAAGTGTACTACTGTCAAGTGTTTTGAGAGAAGACAGGTTAGTGTTCATTACTTGCTCTTTTCACATAAAAAACAGGCAAGAGTCAATAAAATATAAAAAGTATGCTACCAATAAAAGCATAATTAACAATGCATAACGTATTTGCAGAACGATCCATCACGGGTGAAACCTAAAGCCCTCTTTACCACATACTCCTTCAGCAGGACATGCCTATACTTCAAAAACAAAAACTAATAATCAAAGAGACAGTCAGACCTCTGGTCCCAATTCTGCATATCGTGAAATTACTTTGTGGCTTTGGGGTTGGTGGATAGTTTCTAAAGGTTATTGTGGCATTGACCTGTGGAGGCAGTTTCACCTGAAATACAGATTACTACAGTTAAGCTAGATTTTGGCACATTCTGTTCCATTTTTACCGTCAGATCAGTGGTCACAGTGAGATATTTCAAGTGAGGTGGCTAATGGACAAGCTCAGCAGAATGCTGCTGCTGTGGTTTTAAACAGTACAATCCAACTCTGACCATTCCTGCTTTAGGCATGATTAGTGCCATAAAAGAGGCATCAGACAGGAATATTTCCATGCACATCCAAGGCTGCGAATTACAGCCTAACCCTAGGAGTTGTGGTTTAAGGCAGAGTTCTCTACAGGAGTCTTAAAGCTCTTGTGCACAAGGTACCCAGACTGTCCCTTTGACATTCTGCCTGTACCCACAAACAGAACTTCATGCACACTTACAGCCCGGCTGAGAGGAGAGACATCAAAGGAAAACCAACAAGTGACAATAAGGTAAGGGAGAGTGATGAAGACATCGGGTCTCCAGGCTCTTGACTAAATTACAAGACAAACTGGTAGGAAACCAGGGAGATTTCTGATAGCCCCTGCTTGTGTTTCAACAAAATTTCTTTGAGATCAAGTTCCCTCCACGAGGTACTTTGGTTTTGACACGTAAGCATTTTCCAGCAAAACCCTGTTTCAGCAAAAAGAAGTCCCAACTAGTTCTGTTTATGAATAGTGCAAGGCCTTATTCTGTATGAAGCCCAAGGGTGTGTTCAGTTAAGAGGATTTTCACTGTTTGATTTGTAGCTTAGAGCCTCCCTGTCTACTGTTCCTAAGCCACAAAAAGCACAACAGAGGAACTGTTCTTTCTCCTAACTGGTGGAGCTCTTCCCTGGGGCAGTTAATTAGGGAAAAAAAAAAAAATCACCCTTATTCTTCCAGATTCTAATGAATGTCTGTCTGTTTCATTCTCGTAGGATTTTCTTTTAGAAATCCAGGAAAATGATGAAAAGCAAAAGAGCAGTGTAAAAAAAAATAAAATAAAAAAATCAGTACCTGAAATTCCAAAAGGCTTTTTCCTGTGCCCTACTTGAAAATACATACCTATGTTTTAGATATACTCAGTACTGGCAATGAATACTTCAAAGAAAGTTGGAAATATTTTGTTAGAATTCTGTGCTTTCAGGAATCACATTTGGGATCTATACCCACAAATCTTCACATGCATTAACAGCCCCATTGAAATAAGTGAAACCAAGGGAATGCCAACAAAAGTAAAGTAAGGTAGGATGTGTGTTTATAGTGCAGTTGTTACTGTTGGGAGCACAATACAGTGGGTCACAATACAAGGAAAGCAGGATGCAATCCCCAGGAATTAAAATATTTAAATCCATTTAAATGTAAAATCGTTTGGCTCCACTGTGATCTTATAGGTGAACTTCACATTCATTTTTGCTTATCTTATGTACATAAAGTATTACCAAAAAATAAAGTATCCAGAAATTGCTAATACTATAGAAATCACTAAGTAATTAGAGTGAAAACAGAATTTTTGAAAAGACAGGCTTCTTTACTAGCACAGAACACTACATCAGTTCTGTGATGCCATCCATCTTTCAAATGATCTTGTAAGCTCATCAATATTTTGGTTGTGATCATGAAACAACCTTTGGGCAGCTCAAAGTAGATCAATTTCACCTGTGTACTGCTAGATGGTATTCCTTATTTTGTGCTTTGTAAGCAGCAGCTTATAACTCAAAGTGAATGACCATTATTAAATCTAAAGATGTACATAATTTAAAATAAAAAATAAAAAAAAAATGGGGAATTCTAGAAAGCCAACAGAATTACTGAGCTGTATCATCTTATATCAGCTGAAAATCTGTCCCTTAATGTTTGTGAAGAGGAAAATAAAAGTGCAATGAAGAGCCGGAAGAGACCATCTGTCTCCTTTTAGTTTGTTGTTTTGTTTAGAGTTGGGTCTGAACCAAAAACCTAATTCAGACACGTCCAGTCCTTGGAAGCGGTCACATCATGGTCCCCTTGGATACTCAGAACTGCTGAAAGCTGCTCACAGCAGACACTAATGATACCCCTCGTAATGCTTTTTTGTCAAACGCTTTAAGGTCATTAACACGTTCCGCATTAACTATCAATTACCTTGCAGAGTAATTATTTTGCCAATTTTACAAATGGGTAGACTGAGACAGAGAGGCTGAGTCAGCTGCAGTCATGACAACAGACCATGGCATGGTGAAGACCAGAACACAAGATTTCATGGTGTTTTCAAAGTCCTGGAAATTTTGGCCACCTGATTTCTCAAAATTCATTTATAGTGGTAGACAGATTTCTTAAATAGACAGGTCTTGTCATTGCTATTTCTATAGTGAAAGTTAATCACCCCAAAACACACTGTCCTGTGCAGACTACAACATCCAGCTATATTAATGACAATCATGAAGTTCCCATCGTATATGTACAATATTCTGCCACCCAGAAAATCTTTTATCATCTATACTGGAACCTGTCTCTTATCAGCTATGTTTTAAAGTTCCAAACTTTTAATGTGAATATAACAACAGGCAGATAAAAACAACGCCAAATAGAGAAGACTGTAGTATAACAGACTTGCAAAACTAAGTAAATCTCGAAATACTTTCTTCTGAATTGCAGTAGGGCTGTAAGCACTGACAAAATTAAAAGTCAGTGAAGCAGTGAAAATAATTTACAAGATGTATCCTCAAAGTTCATGGAATGTTGATATGGTAAATATCTTTAAAAATGTCTCTAAATACATAGTAATTTTTCTTTAGATGTATAGTCTCAGATTTATTGAACCACATAATTATTTTGACAATCTTCAAACTTTGAGATGTTGATTGATTCTAATCAGTAGATCTATAACTGAATAACTGTTTATCAAATTGCTGTTAATGAAGCAAATAAAACAATTTATGCCTAACATGCACACATTTCATTTGTATACATTACTTACACACACCGTTCATCTCTGTGGAAAGTGGAGCCTTACCAGTTTCTACAAAACAAACTGAACTATGATAGCAACAGCAAAACGACAATAGGCTTCCCTTGTAATTTTAATTCATATTAGAAATCTAATTTACAGCAGTGGCACTATATGTAAAAATAAAAACTCCATGTATGGCTATGTGAATGCCTCCAGCTGCAGACAGTAAAACTATTGCCAATAACTTGAGAAAGAGCAGGATAGCCTTTGTAATCTGAAGTCTGTGACCTGTTGCGATGTATCAGCTTTCAAGTTTTGGGCCAGCTTTTCTAGAGAAGTCACACAGCGAGAGCTACAGAAAATATATATATATGAGATAAAACCAGCAGGAAATGAATGCTGAGCTGTTTTGAATGAATGGTCCACTGTTAATAGTTGTCTAGGTGAAAATATTTTCCTTTGTTGCTTAAGAAGATGTCTTCAACATTTTGATTCATGGAAAATTTTCTTCCTTCTCCCATTCTGAAGCAATGTGAGCAGATCCTGCTTAAGGTAGATTGTATTTAAAATTGCTAACTTTTTTATATCTTATTGTGGCTAGTACTTTTACCTTTCTCCCCATTTGTTATTAAAAGTGGAGGAATCAGAAGGAAATGAGTGTCTGAGGAGCTGACAGAACCCCAGCTGCTGGTTGCCCCTGTCTTTGATCTGCAGATCAAAGATCCCCTTGTCATTGACTGCAGATGAGTTTGTTGTGGCAGAAACATCCTCATTCTTACTTTTGTTTGCTCTAGAGTTTTGTCTTTACTGAGATTAGAGCTTGTTTTTATAATACAGATGGACCTATATGGTCATAGGTACTTTGCTGAAACACAGTTCCTGGAAAATACAAGCAGATACTGCAGAAGTCATCGGCAATTGAGCAATCCAATAGCATCACTCACATAACATTGTCTCATCTACTCTGCAACAGTGACCCGTAACTGAACCTCAGCCAAAGGGACCACAGTGTTTTATCTGGGTTTTTTTAAGTATTAGGAATTACACTGTCAAAGTAGATCTATTTTTATACATTATGAAATTGTTTATTCACCAGACTTTCAGCTGGCTGAGAACAAGTGAAGTATGATGGGTGAATAAAACTGCACAGAGCTGTAGCAAGCTACTGCTGATCTTCTAGTCCTGCATAATAATTTGTCCCTGTTCCACCCATGAAACTTCCCTTGATATCAGGAGGATTTGTGATGTTTGCTAGATGCCAGCCCCCAACTCCAAGGTGTTCCTCTACTACTGCATATTGAATACTTAACTTGTAAAGTACAGCAGGACCACCAAAGATGCTAAAAAATAATCTATGTTCTATTGTTCCTTGCTAAAAACTTAGAAGATCTAGCAAAGATAATAAGAACATTAAAACATTAATCAGAAGTACAAATACAGTACTTTCCCATCACTACTCAGACTATGAGCAGATTTAGCCTGTGTCTGTTTTCCCAGCTGTGTTCTATGTTAAAGGCAGTTCTTGTGTCATCTTTTCTCAGACAGACAGCATGTGTACTTTGTAGAGCTTCAGACAGCACAGAATAAACTTCACTAAAAAACTAGAGAATGTAAAATTTTAGTGCTCCAAAGTTGGGAAATGGGAACAGAAAAGCTGGCTGTGCATCCATTAGTTTGCTTGCCCATACAGTCTTTTTTTGCCTCCCTCTCCACTTTCTCACCTCATCTGCCACAGAGATCAAACAGGGTAAATCAAACAGGTCAAAGTAATTCAGGAGGTTGTGGGGTATTCAGCCACAACATCAATTCTGCTGAATTGCAGCATCACTCTGTACATTTAAGTTGTACATTAACGTTGCCCTCCTCGTATGATAAAAAGCTATAGAATGATATTTTTAAAACACAGTTGAGTTAATGCAACATTTCGGATATTTTGCATTTCTGAAATTTAGTGATTCTAATTATGCAACATCAAGGCTAAATAACAGAATGCAAAGACACAGTTTGGAAGTACAGAGAAAAGGTGCAATACTGTAACATGACAGAGCATCTGAACCTATTTTTCTGTGCTTTCAGAAACACTTGCAAGAGCAACCTGTGACATCCTCAGAATGATGTAGACAGCAGAGCAGCAGTGATGCCCTTTCCCACTGTGATAGCCCCTTGAAAAAGCAGCAGTCTGGTTTGAGAAATATATTCACTAACCTCTGAACACCACTGTGAAAGGAAACTGGGGTATATTTAAGGACCATTTTGCTTCTCTAGGAAATGCACAGTGCAGAATGGCACAGCTGGATAGCAGTGCTAGCATTAGAAGAATGACAGATTTTAAGTGATAGGAAAAAACAAGACAGAAACGGGCAGGGGAGAGGTTTGGTGTTCATAAAAGCAGGGGAATGTATGAGTCTGAATATGGACAATGAAAACGTCATGGACTTAGGTGGCACAGACATCATTACAGGAAAGGCTGGAAAAGAGCATGGCTCAGAAGCAATCCAGCCCATGCTGGGCACATGCACCCAGTGGCATATTTTTGATTTCATATTTTCATCTGCTGGCAGCACCCAAAGTTGACAGGGGCTATTGGAGCAAAATTTAAATCTATTAAATGAAGGTGGGCAACCTCAGTTCTGCGCAGAAATATGGACTGACTTGATAAAACAGCCAAGTTTAGTTGAAATTACAGGGGAAAAAGTAGACAAATTGAAATTTGGATTGGAGCACAAGAGCCAACATCAACTGTGTGTAATGTGGTTGAGAGATGTAATGCCCTGAAGTACTAAAAAATGCATTTTTACATCTCATCCCAAGAGTCTTACAGATTTTTTTCTGGAAATGTCCTAAAAATCTCAACCTTGATGTTCAAACTCACAATTATTTTGAGCAAACCTATTTCCCTGGTGAGTTGCCCTCTTTTCTTCTGCAGCAGATTTCTGCTACTTGACTCCCAGTTCTGCACAAAGTGATTTATTAGAGAGATTGCATTTTTTTTTCCCTTCTGGAAAGTGTCAGTTTCTGAATAAGATCAAATAATCTCCTGTGCTTCAGTATTGACTAATTTTAATTATTAAAACCTTTCTCCCAGGAAAAACTCTTCATGCTGTTTGCTAAGAAACCAGCAATTTTTAATAGAATTCAGGAACTTCTTTTCTTGAGGAGATCAGGGAACACTGGAGACAAAATTCTGAACAAAAACACTGGGCTCACAGTTCAATGACATTTTTTTAAAAAAGTAGGAAGAACTAGATTTTTCCTTTACCTTTTTTCTATTTATGTGTCTGCTTTTAAACTTGCAATAATGGGGTTTGCAAAAACTAGAGTAATAGTAACACATAATTTGTTATGCAGTAAAACTTAATCATATATATTTAATGAATTACAAAGCTAAACACATACTTTGCATATATAGTACACTTATTAAAATCAGAAGTCAATCTTTTATTAGATATCATTTTAGTGATATGCAGTCCCCCATTGCCATAATTTTATATAGGATCATTTCCTCACAACAGCCTAGCAAATTAATATTGTTAAAGTGTCAATGAAAAAAATAGTAGCTACATTCCTATTACAATTTCTCACATTTAAGTTCTCAGGTTTTCACATCATTGACAAATAATTAGATGTTTTATCAAGGTAATGGGATAATTACACTGTTGCTCCGTAAATCAAAATCTAAAGACAGAACTATCTTCATTTAAAGTATAATGCAACTTTGCGTACAGACATTACAAACCAGCATATCTTGCAACAACAACAAATTGTTTACTGCATTATAATGAAATCAAATACATGCTTAATGATGTAAGCTTGACAAATTAATAAAGTAATACATAGAGTCAACATTATCTTCAATTAGGTGTCTACTTCAGTTGAAGAGTTCTTAACCTTATTTTTCAAAATACAGGATTTTTATCTGCTGTAATTTTCAGCTCCATTTCATCTGTACACTAAGAGAAAGGTTCTCTTTGACTGTGCAAGAGCCATACCAGAGGATAATGTACATAACAAAGAAATTAAATAAAGGAAGGGGTGGTAGACACAACATTAGGACTAACTGAAGAAACTACAGCTGGTCGAATTTGTGAACAGTAATTTCATAGGGGAAAAATAAGACAAAACCCACAGGAGACATTGCTTATGTTAAATGATCTTTTCCTGCACATATAACAAAGAGTAATACCATTCCAGTCACTGTGCACCAACATTTGTAAATATTTGCATGATTTTATGAGATTGGCGTGAATTCAAAGCTAACCGCAGTATTTGCCTCAGCCCAGCATTAGTGTCACACTGTGAGCACACAGCTCCCTGCCTACACGGGGAAAGCAGGATCCACGGTTCACTCTTTAAACCCCCCAACCTCCCAAGGGTGTTTTGGCAGGCAGAGGTGGCTGCTGCTGGGGATGGGAGGGCGGCAGGCACCACCTCCTGCGCTCTGCCCCCCTCCTCACTTACAATCAGTAATGCCAGTAAAGGAAATAGTGCTGTGATGAGGAAAGTTGAAAGCTGTTTATTGCAGAGCTGCAGCTGTACCTTTTACAATCCCTCACTTCATTCAGACATTAATCCCCCATGGAAGTGACACTGCAGATCCCCATTCAGTTAGTATTTCGGGGATCTACAGCTCTTCCAGTGGGAACTAGAAGCAGCAAGAAATAAATAGTGTGTGGTATTTGCATGGCAGTCAGAAACATTCTGAATGCCAGGCCCTCTGCCAGCGAGAATAAGGAGCTGCTTTCACAGCCTGACAGAGGCCAGGCTTTCTGCCAGCTGAAAATAGTTTACTACCTGGACAAAACAAATTTCAAAGACTTTTAATTAGATCATCACCCAAAATCACCTCTTCTAATTGCAGAAAGTCCAACAGACTAAAGATTTCTTCAGGAGTTCAGCATTTTGGAGTATGGCACATTCCCTGGGTTTCTTTCATTAAGGGAAAATATCTGTTTGATATTTCAGGTCTTTCCATGCTGGTATTTTCAGCATTTCAGCTACGTAAATTAACCTGCAAATGAATACAGAATGTGTTTTCTAATGGGAATAAAAGCTTTGACTTCTGTTGCCTGATGTAGAAAGCCTGCTGATACAAATTGCAAGTGTGATTTTACTGCTGCTCCTTTCACCACCATCATGTCCAAGAGGCATATTTTGAGTACTATAGGGACTCTGGAGTCATTTGTGTTTTAAACAGACATGTGAAACACTTGTGTTGCTGATCTGAACTGGTGTTGCTACACTCACCACCCTTTCCAGTGAAGAGCGGAATTGCCAGTTAAAAGATCCCAGATCCATAATGAGCCAGATTATATCATGAACACTCACACACAGGATCGCCAAAGCACTCTGTGCTCAGGAACCTCCCTTCCACAAGCCTCAAATCCCATTAAGCAGGTCTGCTTTTAAGGTTAGAAATGATGCACCATGGCTTCATCCTCTGTTAATTCATCCCAATTCCTAAGTGCAGCACTATTCACTATTTTACAAAGAAAAATTCACCCTTTTGTTCATTTAATAGTCATATCTCCCTTCTCAAACAGCCCACAAACACATGGCAGGTACCATATTTCTGTTGGGAGTTGCAGTTGCTTTTCATTATTTTTCACTGACCTTCACTTATTTAAAAACTCGTGTATAAAAGTGTAATTTTGGGGCATATTCACAAAGGTAACTTTCAGCTTTACTTCCTAACATTTAGATGAGCTTTTCAGATGGTTTCTTATTACTAGGAATTCACATTATACAAACATACTACGAGGCAGATGTCATTGGTGTTTAACTAGTCTGGGCAACAATCTCCAGTGAGTTAGGAAAAGGTTGCTACTGTGCTGAAATGTATAATTAGAAAGTTTCTGAAACAAATGGAAGAGGAAGGGTTCTTTTATTGTCTATATGAGGCCAAGACATTTATTTGTTGTGGATGTAGGGAAGCAGCTTCAAGGGATGTTATAAAACAGGAAATTGCAGAAAATGCCTTTAACAAAGAAAACCACTGTTAGATCCTTGAACTTCAACCAACCATGGTATAATTAAGGCTTCTGTGATCATCTTCCTCTGTTTATTTGTAAATGGCACTAATCTGAAGTTGTGTGGATGTACTGAGCTGCTCTTACCATGTGGCAATTTTCAGTGCCCTTTACAAGGTACGCAGAAGAATGTTTCTTATGATAAACAAATGCTGCTGTGTGTAATTTCATGCCCTTTTAATTTATGCTGTACTGCATTTGTTGAGCAGTGTTTGCCAATATCCTACTTTCTTTCACCAAGTCTGCAGATCTAATAAAAAGGCTTTCTTTATAAAAGGTAACTGGCTTAGTTATGACTTCCAAGTGCCAGTTATCTTTCCTACAGAGTATAATGCCACTCAATTCATTTAGAAACAAGATAATTTTATAGTTGTCTGCCTTAAGCTGTACTATCTCATAGTCTTAGATAAGTTATGTCCTCTTGTTTTGTCTGTACTCATTACTTCTCAACTTAAAACTTACTTTTTAAACTACAAATGTGAAACTGTCTCTTACGCAATTTACATAAACAACAAAAGGCAGTTGTACTTCCCTGAGCTTTAAAAGAAGCTTCCAGGATATTCTTAAAGAAAAACTTAAAAAACCCTTGTTTTCTGCCTGCAGGATAGATTTGTGCCTTCTTTCCTCTCAGTGTCTGACTCTGACCCTAAACAGGAAATCCTGGTGTGAAATTTCTTGAAATGATTTCTAAAAATTTGACTCTGTAATGTATCATCTCATCTACCACAGCATTAATATCCTAAAGGACCTTCAATAATTCAATAAAACATTCATTCCAGAAACGCTTTTGGCTATTTTGAGTCAAGCTGGGCTTCCTCAAACTTTTTCTGTGTTTGAGCCCTCAATTTACATTCAAAGATTCAAAGCTGATCACTAGCAATTATATCAGTTTCAAATTGTTTCCCTCTTTTATCAAGCTTTAAATGTTTCCCTGTTATCACTCTTTAAGGTGCTGGCAATCCAAGTGTCCCACAGTCTCCTGCCAAAACTATTTGTATTCTGAGCTTCTTTTTACACCATTTATGGATGATGTGTCACAAATTGTCATGGATGAATAACACAAATTGGACTTCATAACATGACATTATCTAGATGCTTTCCCCAACACCACCAATGTTATATTTGAGCATCTCACAACATTGTTACTGGAGAAGTGCAGTTATTCCCTTGTCAGAGGCAGCAAACTGGGCAGAAATGGTAGGAAGATTTGCTTAATTTTTTAATTTTTAAGATTTTGCATAATTTTCTTAAGTCGTAGGTGAGCAACCCAATCACTAAAGGGGAAGGAGACTCTTGCAAGAAAAAACATGCGTTGATAAGTCATTCAGAAAAATCCCGTGAGGCCCTGTGTGTGTTTTCACATTTAACTGTCAATGGAGACACTACTAATATTTTGCAATTCTACTGGTTTGCAACAGGAAGTCTCAATCTCACCAAGTGCATATGTCCATCCTCCACATTTATGCACCACCTCCCCTTCCCAAAGTGCAAGCAGACCATCTCCCTTCCCACCCTCCCTGCAAGAGCAGCCAGATTCCACACATCCTGTGCTAAGAGCTTCTCCCATCCCACCCCTGCCAGCAGGGAGCGGGGAAGGAGAGGTGACCAAGCCTCGCACCACGGCAGGAGCACTAGTGACAGACTGGATACCTGTGCTAGGCTGAGAACAGGCAACAAAAGAGAGTGTTGGGGTAGGCAGGCAGGAGCTGCTGCCCAAATGCGGTGGACAAGAACTTCCACATACCTCAGATGGGCCATACCAATAGCTTCTTAAAATACATCCTCGATGTTATTTTGTGCTTTCTTCATATACACACCTTTTAGCAATTTTAAAAATGCAAAATCCCATGCTTCGTTTTTGCCACAGAAAAATTATATTCTTAATTTAACAATATACTTCTATACTCCAGAGGGCAGGTAAAACTGATAATGGCCTTATATCTGCTTCTGGTTTGTAATCCTAACACTAACCTTTTCTTTGCTTGCTAGTTAACATCTGGTATTTTAAGCTTGACCACTTTTCCCCTACTAGATTGTAAAATGAGGACAAAAGGAATAAGACCTAGATCAACAACTAGATTTTCACTAGCCCAAATACTATTACCTATTTTTGCTTATTCTTTTATCGGTCTGTGATATTTCTCTGTCTGCTCTTACCCATCACGCTCACCCTTTCAGCAGAAATGTAGCTACAGATGGTACTTTGGCAAGGTAGACTGAGAGCTGTAGTGGCATCACATGTTGTTAGAGAAGGCTTGAACTGTTAATGCATCTCTGTCACACCGTTTGGTGACCTTGCACATGTGTCCTTTAGACTCAACGTCTCAAGGTAACACAGTGAACAACAAAAATAGCACCAACCGCTTCTTCACCACATTTTTGACTTGCAGGAACAATTTTCTGTTGCTTTCTGGATTGACTGCTAAAGAAAAACAGAATTCTCCCAGAAATTCAGAGGACCATTATATAACCGAATCTCCCAAATGGAGTGTTTATACTGAATTCATCATCATGGTGTCTGAGCATCTGTAGTATTTAAAGTGAGAAAACAATTTAAATGTAGTGTGTTATCAGAAAGTCCTGCACGAATCCAGAAATTACGGTAGGCTCATCTAATAGACTCTTTTCCTACATTATCCCTATTCTCTCCTAAGATGTAACTTTTGTAGATGATGGATTGGGTCAGTGCCAAATTACAGCTTGCAATGAAATTTTGCATCAGCCAAGACATAATCAACATTAAACATTTGAGTCTAAGACTTCATTTTGATCCTCACACAAAGTGAATTGCGGAACAGTGTCATTTGTTTATGTTTACCCAGCTCTTGCTTATATGCTAACAATGAATGACAAGAGTGGTTGACTGGCAGGTCAGCCAAAAATACCCCATGTTTAGGGTAATTGGCCGTGGAAGGCTTCAGCAATGACTGCCCTGTCAAAAGTTCTCCTGAAGTCACATAGCAGCCAGCATCACAGACACAACTGTGTTCCTCTGGGGCTCAATTTGGGTTGTTCCTTCATTGTGTTTCTTACTATCTGGAGGAGAGTACACGATTGTGACACTTGGAACAGTTCCAGCAGCACTTGGATGGCAGGAATCCTTCACCTTTTGCATTTATTTTTTCAGCCTATCATTTACTTATTTTTTCAGTGTTAGCACAAAGGTAGAAAGTCCTAATTACAAATTCTGAGACATGCACAGCCAATCTGACCTCTTAAGCTAGTAATTTGTACTTTTTACTGTAGTCCTGTGGATGCTTAAAAGAAACATCAGGTTTTAAATATTGCCTAAAATAGACTTTTTTTGTACTTGCAAATGAATTGAAGTAAGACTTACAAAAGAAATAAGAACATATGAATCTATTAAAGAGAAATACTTCTAAATCTTCTATGCTTCATTCAGGTCATATTTTTCATATTTTCTAGTTGCAGTGGTTGCATATGAACAAGGAATAAGTATGTTTTGCTCTGTTAGTAGCCTTGTCAGTGTAAGATTCCAGATCAGCAGCCAAAATGGCTGTGCTGCTTCAGATCTGATTCTCACCAACCTCTTTTCAAAGTACTATTAAACACCCAGTTAGAGTATCTTCAAACAGATGCCCCAGAAAGTTTAAGACTCTCACTCACCATTCATTTCTATGTCTGCATATTGAGATAACTGCTTTAAACATAAAGCAGGTGATGCTACTTTTTTTTTTTACCCCCCCAAGAGCCATAATATATGCTGAGAATAATACACAGTGTTAACTACTTACCCAGGATACCTGGATAAAACTCAGTGTTGAACACCATTTGTTGAACAGAGGTACTGCAAGCTAGTTCTTGCTACCAACTGGTCTAATGAAGTGTCCGACACCATTTGCAGATTAAGTGCTAACTTCTAGCTTATCATTATTCTTAGTAAAGTAGATTTTGCACCTAAGTGTAGCTAACCCTTCACTGTATTTCCACTTTACTGCATGATGCATTATTGCATTTCTCTGAACATCCTTTTATACAGCTGTCTGCTTGGAAGCAGGAAGAAAACAAGTTCCCTCTTTGCACATCCTGGTCTCGAAATCAGAGAGACGTGGTTTTGATGGTTGGAACACTCAGTGGATAAGGAATTGGCTGGATGGTCACACTCAAAGAGTTGTGCTCAACAGCCCGATGTCCGAGTTGAGAGCACTGACAAGGGGCGTTGCTCGCGGGTCAGTACTGGGACCGGTGCTGTTTAACATCTCTGTCAGCAACATGGACAGTGGTTCTGAGCGCACCTGCAGCAAGTTCTCCGATGACACCGAGCTGTGTGGTGCCATCGACAGGCTGGAGGCAAGGGATGCCATCCAGAGGGACCTGGACAGGCCGGGGAGGTGGGCCCGGGCAAACCTCCTCAAGTGCAACAAGGCCGAGTGAGAGCTCCTGCCCGTGGGTTGAGGCGATCCCAAGCACAACTCCAGGCTGGGCAAGGAGTGGATTGAGAGCAGCCCTGCGGAGAAGGACTTGGGGTGGTGGTGGATGGAAAATGGACTAGGAGCCAGCAATGAGCGCTCGCAGCCCAGAAAGCCAACCGTGCCCTGGGCTGCATCAAGAGAAGTGTGGCCAGCAGGTCGAGGGAGGGGATTGTCCCCCTCTACTCCACTCTTGCGAGACCCCACCTGCAGTGCTGTGTCCAGCTCTGGGGTCCCCAGGGTGAGAAGGACACAGACCTGCTTGAGCAGGTCCAGAGGAGGCCACAAAGGTGATTGGGGGGCTGGAGCAGCTCCCCTGGGAGGCCGGGCTGAGAGAGTTGGGGGGTTCAGCCTGGAGAAGAGAAGGCTCTGGGGAGACCTGAGAGTGGCCTCCCAGGGCTTGAAGGGGGAACAGGGAAGGTGGGGAGGGACTCTGGGTCAGGGGGTGGGGGGATAGGATGAGGGGTGATGGTTTTGACCTGAAAGAGGGGAGATTTAGATTAGACATAAGGCAGAAATTCTCCCCTGTGCGGGGGGTGAGGCACTGGCCCAGGGTGCCCAGAGCAGCTGTGGCTGCCCCCTCCCTGGAAGGGTTCAAGGCCAGGTTGGACGGGGCTGGGAGCCCCCTGGGCTGGGGGAAGGGGGCCCTGCCCGGGGCAGGGGGGTTGGCACTAGATGATCCTTAATGTCCCTTCCATCTCAAACAGTTCTATGATTCTATATGATTCTTAGTCTTTCTATTTTAAGTAAAATAGAATTATAATCCTTTTTATTTATCTAGGATACAATTGCTGGCATATTGCTATAAAGGTGGATGACAAGCCTTTCTATTAAATCAGTACTTTATAGGCATTTATTTTAAATCATTAAATAACTGTCAAAAGCAGTAAAAAAACCTCAAACCACATTTGTCAGCGACAGCCTAAAGAACCTCAGTTTTAATAGAGAGAACATCAAAGAGAGTCAGAGAGATAAAATTATTTCAAACAAATGTGTTTTGCACTTCTCCTTTGTTATATTAAACTAAGTTAATGTTTTTAACTGATTTTAATCTTAAAACCACAGTATTTTGCTAAAATGCTAAGTAAACTGCTGGAAGGATAGGTGGTCATGTAAAATTTATTTTACCAATTTACCAACAATGTAAGAGTATGTCACTGCTGTGGACTTAGACATAAAAAAAAATAACAAACAGGTAGACCTACAGATTAATAAGTATGTGGGTAATACTACCTTGGCAGACCCTAGCATTTCATGTAGAGTACCCCATGCATGAGAAAAAGATGGTTTTGTTTTTCAAAAGGCAATTACTGTGAATTGTAATTTCTACCATCTTAAACAGCATTCTTCTGAGCCCACTAACAGCCCAGTTCTCCAGCTGGTACTTTGAACAGGCTCACTGAAAGCAAAAAGGGGACTGAGAACTGGACCAGAGAGTTATAGTTCTTATCCTGCTTGGACTGTAATCACTTGTGCTTTGAGCAGGCCAAGAGCATCCACCAAGATGCAAGAATTAAATACATACAATCGTAGTGCATTCTCCTTGCATGTTGGTGAATGTGTGTGCGAACAAACAAGGAGTGATTATTACAAGAATTCAGGAAAAGACAACATTAACATCTAGCTCCAAATCCTAACCAATTATGAAAAAACTGCAATTAACTTTTTTTCTTTCTTGAATATTCCATGGGATATTTAAGCCTAAAAAAAAATCCTTCATCACTTGACGAAGATAGGAAAATTCCACTGCATCACTGCCAGTTATTGGGTCCAATGAATCAAGACAAATCAGGACCATGGGTTCTAAGGAGCCTGATGCATGTTCTCACAAGTGGTGCTATACCTTTCTATGAAGCAGAAGATACATTTAATTTAAGACAAATCTAAAAATATTTCTGTCAGCCACACAAATTACACATCCTAGAACCTGAGAACATTTTAAAAAAACGCTCATTTCTTGCACAAAGTGAAGACCTCAGATCTCATACCTGTTTGGATCCACTAAATTAATATTGTAAATAACTTAGGTGATATGACATTACTGCTCTTTCCAAAGGGTTTTACAAGACCTGTAAGAGCAACTATATTTTAACACTGAAATATCAACTGTTATTAATAGGTTTTAACTCATTAAAATTATTTTCCTCACTAGACACCTGCCATGCAGAACTTACATTTATTTTGCTGGTTCTACTAAACTTCGGATAAATAAAAATGTTTAGGTTTTTTTTCCTTAATGAGATCTTATCCACTTTTTACAAGGACTCTGATTCAAAACAAACATTTAACTTGTCATCTTGAGCAATTTCATTTGCTTTTGTTCCCTGCTGTGAGGGAAACATGTTTTGTGCTTGCTCTCAATCAGGTATCCTAACAGTTTATCAGGTAGCACAGCGTAATACAAATATTATAGTTACAGATTAGTTGTTCCCTGCTGCCATTTACTTCATGGTTTAGATCCCTTGCCATTTACAAATAAAAATGTTTATGCACTCAATTATAACACTTCCAAGTGAGAATAAAGGGTATTGCATTCCTCCAAAGAGGACTATGGAAATATTTGTCTGTAAAGTACTGTAATACTCTAAATTCCCTCGGTTTCATATTTCCCCATGTCTCACTGTGGCAGAACTTCTCAGAGTGATCTAGCGTTTATAAAATGGTTATGCATGCACACTAGATCAGATCCCTGTAATTCACGGAATGGCTTTGTCCAAGTTAAAAAAAATGCTAAAAGATTGCTGAAAAGAATCCCTGAAATTTTTGGCACCCACAACTATGAGCAGAGCAAACTGCCTCCTTTTGCTTAGCCAAAGAGCCTTGGTCAAACACCACAGAAAATATCCTGCTACTAGCACTGCCCAAAGATGCACGTTTCACCTTTGTGAAGGATCAAGAAAAAAAGCAAAATGCACTGCAGAGGAAAAACAGTACAACGTGAGTACCATGCATACAGGGCTGAACTTTATCAAACTACAGCAACAAACAGGCTATTACCATTATAAACACACATTGCATGTGTTGGGAAAGGGAATTAGATGTTTTCCCCACAGTGGCCAGAACATGAGCCATAATAGCCTATCTGTAGTTTTTTGCCGCAAAGACAGAGCCTGCCAGGCCGAGGAGAGTGTGCTCAGGAGATGACTCCTAACATACTGCCGTCAGCTCCTGCTGACATTCCCAGCACCGCCAACCTCAGGTGTCTAAAAAGTGCAGTGTCTGCTCCTGGTCCAATGCACATTCTTGGGTGATGGAACAAGGGCACATTCTGGATTTTCATCAGCTAAAAGAGAGTAATTAATCTTAATTCTCTTCTTCTCCCTGAAAAATAGAACTTCTATGGCTTGAGGAAAACAAAGAGCTATCATTCGTACTGTGGCAAATTAATCTTAAATGGGGAACCTTCCAAAGAAAATCGATAGCTTGTAACAAGATTCTGTATTGTGTTTGAGCCCTGAAACTGAAACTAGAATCAAGTGCTACTTTCAGCATTGCAAGTTTGCTCTTGTTGTGCTTGGGTTTTAATACAATGTCATCATTAGAAAAAGTGAGATCTTTCACATATGAGCAATTTCAGTTATGTGTGGCTTCACCTTCACAGAAGACTCTAGTAATATTTTATACAGACTATAAGGGTTTATAACTATTTCAGGACATCTTTAAATAAATTATTCTCAAAATAAGGAATTTAA
Organism: Tyto alba; assembly: GCF_018691265.1. Classification (NCBI taxonomy): domain Eukaryota; kingdom Metazoa; phylum Chordata; class Aves; order Strigiformes; family Tytonidae; genus Tyto; species Tyto alba. The sequence continues at coordinate 6,561,870 of NW_024881314.1, forward strand.
TACAATTTTTTTTTTTTTATCCTGCTCATAATATTTCATATCTAAGACATCTTTATTCATTTGTACATTTCTAAATCAGTCTGTTCCATATAACCAGCTTTGAAAACGATGTCTCCTTACATGGTCAATCTTTAAAAAAAAAAAAAGAAAAAAAGAAAAAGAAAAAACCTAATGAATTTAACCATGGTGCCATGGAAACAGTTTTAAAATTAATTTGGCTGCAGGGAAGAAGGCTACAACTCCAACACAGAGAAAGTGACAGCTTTCAGAAGAAAAAAAGTCTGTCTTCATTCAGAACTGGGGTCTTTGAGAAACAATAAAGCATGACAAGGGGATCTTTTCAACCTACAGTGAAGCAAGATTTCTCAAGCACATTCTCCAAAACGGTTCATTACCAAACTGAGATGTGACAAAGAGGAGCAGAGTGGTGCAGAGTCATACAAACCTGCAAGAATGGGAAACTTGAAATTAAAACTGCTTGAAAGCACTGGTAAAGAATGCTGAAGTTCTCAGACAAGTACTTTTATTGTAACGACAGCATGATACAGGGTGGAGAGAACATCTATAGATCAGGAAAGGAAATAACTATTCTAATTTCTAATCAGTTTAAGCTTGTTAACTCCTTCCCATAAATATGTATCAACTGCCTGCCGTCTGGGCGTGAATTCTACATAGAGTGAATTGTGTCTCCTTCTGACACGGAGAAAGGTCTCCATCAGAGCCAGGACACTGTTATGTGCCAAGGCCCATATCACTCACTGCAATATAATGTATAATGCAAGACTAGAACTGCACTAGACAGTAGGGTCCTTGCAGAGAGTCCAGGAGAAATATCCTATATGTGGTCATATATACTTCAGGAATTCTATTTCCGTAAGTCCCGCCAGTAAAAATGAGAGTTTGACGTTGATTCAGGGTTTCCATAGGTGGAAGGAGAATTTGGTCCTTACTTTTACCCATTCCTGCACTAGACATTTTGGTTTGTTAGATAAATTAAGTTAATCTAATTCATCATTATTCTAGGACGTTCTACAGAAGGAATTCTAGTCTAAAGCAGATTTCATCACTTATTTCCTTGATAATTCAGTAGTTAGCTTGGCTGCCAGAGTCAGCAGTTGTACATAAAAAGAAAAATATGTTATTAAGCCTAAAAATTTCAGTGAGTGCACAGTCCCCAGAACCATGATGTTATCAGAGTTCAGTAGTATCACAAAGTGATGACTAATGAGCCTATAACCTTTATGTGTGTAGAGTAAATACTCTCATTAATTCCTTACAAGACCTTTCGAGAACATACTGCATCCATCCTGCCTCCTAGCTGTCAGAATTTAGTAGATGACTTCATTGGCTACTTTGACATTTTTACTTTTTTGTTCCAGTTTGGTTTGTTTGCTTGCCTTAAAAAATGCCTACTGTGTGAATTGTAAAAAGGTCAACCAATAGTTCCCAGTCCAGACAGGACAAAAGTAACTGAAATTAACACATTATAGCAGCAATTTTGACCCTCACCCTATTTTTTTTTTTTTTTTGGTCTGTGAACCATTAGCTGTAAATAGTAAAGCTATGTGCCAAAGATCTAACGTTACTAATGCAAGTATTTTCTTTCCTTTCAGAATCCATTACCTCATTTTACATCAATGTCCAAGCACTAAAACAGTATTGCTAAGAGATTTGGGGGTGGGGGAGGCTACAAATTGCAATATAAATGGTAACAGTGCCCAGTGATCCCAGACAAATCAAATACCATTGTTCTGGGTAAGACGTTTACATATGCAGGGAGAGAGACGAACTGTGCCTTCATAATTTAAAAATTCCAGCAAATCATAAAACTAAAAAGCAGAAGGAAAGCTGTAGGAGCTAAGGAGAACCTGGTTAACAATAATAGAGTAAGTGCCTAACTGTAGGAGCTTTTGTAACCAAGTTTGTAAAATTTGGGGCCAATGAATATTAGTATTTTGAATTCCGCGAGTGCTGGTTTAAACAGTTCCAAACCCATATCCCATATGTTTCTTCAAATATTTCAACCCCTGACTCCTCTGTGTTTGGCTTGAGGCTGAAAAAAAGATTACTTGATGCCCATGGCAAGTGCTGTTGCAACAGGGAAATGATGTCAACCCCTGCAGTGCAATTCATAACTTGATGTGGGTAAATTCACTTACTGGCAATTTAGAAGAAAACATGCTGGTGCTGTGCCAGTTGGAGCCAGATGGTGACTGAAATTATTAAAATCATGCATGCTGCAAACCTCTGAAAAATTGCAGTTACAAAATATCCTAAGCATAGACGGGATCCTAATACAAACCAATTGGTGTATAGAGAGTATTTGCAAACAGTGAATGGTATGATTTGCTACTGTTTAATTGTAGTCTTTCCTTTCCCTGTTTTCTAGGTTCAACTAATCCACTATAACCATGAGCTGTACACAAATGTCACAGAAGCTGCAAAGAGTCCCAATGGATTGGTGGTAGTTTCCATATTTATGAAAGTACGTATTGAGCATTATCAATACCTAATGTATAGACAAATGCACTTTTCCCATGAGCTGTAAATCCAGGAACTGGACTCCTCACTACATTCTAGCAATGCTTAGAGGTTCTGATCTGGAATCCAGAGACAGCATCTAGGAACTGAACACCCAATCTCTGCTCCAGAAGCTTTTACAATGTAACAGAAGGAAAATGAAAACGGATAAGGGAAGAGGAAAAAAACAATCCTTATATCATAAACATCACTCATAATACTTTAATGGCTATGACAAAAGTTACTAATTTTGCAGATTTGTTTTTTCTTCAATGAAAAATGGTATTCATTCAATTGAAAGTAAATCTCTTCTAGTAGGTTGAGGCCCTGGGAAAGAGGATATGTTTGCTCTCTGGGAAAGAGGACATGCTGATGTTTCCAAGTCAGCAAAATAGATTTTTCTCACCATGTTATTTAAAACAGCTTAAACTATCAAACCTGAAAGAACGTTAAAAATGTAACTCTTAATATCTTCCATTTCACAAAGCTAGAAAGATGTGAGGATTTTGTAATATTTCAGTCTCCATCCTGTTATGTTCAAGATGCATGATAATATCTATTAATTACAGTAATCTAGCATTGAACTCAAGACTTATTAGTTTACTCAAAACTCCCTAATTACCTTGGAGAAACCTTTTCTCTCATTTTATATGAAGAAAGCATTTCCCCAAAATATGTTGTCCCTATTCTGCCGTTATGTACCTCTGTTTTATCAGTCTAAAAAAGCATGTATTTCTGAATAAGTGCTTCATGCTTAAAAAAATAGCTTTCCCTCATCAGACTTACACATTGGATATCTATTAATTCCCTTTAGTACTCTCTAATCCCATTTCATGAGGTAAAGTTTCTGACAAAGCATTAACCTCAGAATTAAAATATACATTTCACAGAGCATATTGAATAATTAGATATGAAAATTCCCTTTTATACTGGTGCAATATTTAAGATAGATATCTGGGGTACCTTTTTTCATCCAAAATGTATTGTATTACAACCCAAAAATCTGACTTGAATTCACACAAAAGGATAAAATTGAAGCAAGCCTTCAAAATGCCTAGCATGCCAGTTTTGTCTAAATTATGCATCGCTCATGTACTTGCCGAGTTGCACACCTCTTGTAATGAGCAACAAATTTAGTATCTGCCTCACTGTATTTTTCTCTAGGCCTGCCACACTGGCATGAAAACATGTGTTCTATTTTAAATGTCCAAAGTTAGAAAAAACTTCTAAGTGGAGAAGTAACTATCAGAATTTCCACAAAATGGAACCTGAATGGAATTTTTCTGAAGGCTACCTGTCAAAGAGAGCTGGATTGCAGTTTGTCCTATAGCCCATTTATTTTCCTAAATGTTAATGAAACTTTTTGTGAAGTTTTCCATTTTCAAAATAAATTTATTTCATTCTGGATAAATGCTAGATGTATAACAGCAGCATCCAGTGTCTGATAAAAAAAAACTACATCACAGAATAATTGAAAGATAAGTAGGATATTAGAGGGCTAGCTAAAAAGCTATTAAAATGTATCCATTAAAAAAATGACGCTGATTTTGTTGCTAGCCAAAAATAATTTTGCCACGTGCCGTGCAATAAAATCTCTCATTAGATTATTGTTGATAATCAACAATGATATTGTTGATAAAGCATATGCATTCCCCTCTTCCCTTCCCCCTCCCCCTCCCTCTCCCCCTGCTCCCTGCCCCCCCCCCCCCCAAAAAAAAAAAAGCAAGAAACCCAAAAAAACTCCCAAAACATAACAACAATGCCCCTAAGCCCTCTGTAATTTTCCTCTAAATCCTCTTCAGGTATGCTTATGTTAATGTAGACTGAACATTTTATGTTTATGTATACATATTTGTGAATGCATGTGGGTGAAATTTAGGCGTTTCCAACCTGTATGCAAAACAAAGGGAAGAGAGATTTTATTTGCAATCTTAATAGTCCGCTGCAAGGAAAGTGTATTTCTCAATAAATATAAAAATAATAGAATACTGTATGAAAATCCTACCTAATTATATTAACCACCTTCAAATCCCATCAAACCTGTTGGAGAAGAAACCTGTAGTCACACTTGTATTCAGGCATTAATTTCTATTCATCCTGTTCTCCCATCCCTGGATTTTTGGATTTATTTTTAGATACTGTCATTCTAACAAGTTTTGTTAGAAAAATATCTAAGTAATTATTTTCTCTTCCCACAACAGTGAAATAAAAGGCAGAAACAATTTGGAAGAGTGGCAGGAGAGAGAGAATGAATGTGTGTGTGTGCATTTCCAGTGACATTTCCAGAAAGGAAATGCTTATGAGAAGATTTTGACATTGTACATTTTCGCTTCTGTAGGTATCTGAATCATCAAATCCATTTCTAAATCGTATGCTTAACAGAGACACCATAACAAGAATAACGTATAAAAGTAAGTTTCTTTTAATTTACTATGGCTAACAGCTGTATGCTTTACTTCAAATAATGTCTGTAGTGATCCATTGAAACAAGAGGCACTTCATTATGGGAAAAAATTATAAAGTTTGCATTGCCAGCAACTCTGCATGAGAAACTTGGGAGCCTGAAAAATCTAGTAAGATCATCAGTTCATCAAATTAATTCGAAGTCTATTTTATGTTTGAACAAGCAATAAATTAATGAAATTATACCTAGCAAACACATATACTGTATTCACACAGAATACTCAGGAGAAACTGCCTACTGTTAGCAATAAAAGTAACATGCAGAGCAGCCTGGATTATATCAAATCAAGTTATGTCAAGATGCTCCATCATTAACTGTGGATTTAGTATTCATTAATGCTCTCTTTTTGTAAGGAAAAGTTATGATATTTCTATTCAACTATTGCTGCATTTAATGGATATATAAAGAGATCATTAACATAGCATGTATATTTGTTGTGTTCACATTTGGAAAGCCTTTAACAGATAATGTTCAATAATTCCATGTTCGTATATTGAACTTATGGAAAACTGGAGCTTAAATGTCAGTGAAAATTAGACTAGTTTAGAGAAAGTCATGAAAAATACGTATATCTCAATGGAACAAATTAGATCTAATCTCCTGCAAACTCTATTCCCTTTGTCAAATATTCACTTGAATTCTAAGTGGCCATTAAATTAATAAGTTAAATGATACCAGAATTTAACTTTCAGAATGCCCACACCAAACTGAAAAAATAAGTAAAATAAGTACTGTAAAACTCAGCCTTAATTTTTTATTCTATAAACAATGACTTCGTGTTTTTCATAGACTTTATTAATTGTGCTTTTGTTTATGAAATATGGGACAGAGTTGCTTATAATAACTGGAATGAGACTGGTTGTCAGGACTCCAGGATTTGTTGCAAAATTCTACTAGGGTTTGTCTCAGTTCACCTCTCTGTAAATGTAATATATTGTACTATATACTCTACAACAAGGTAGTGTTGTTACTTGGAAAACTTTGTATCTGAAAGTCCAGAGATGTCAAATGTCCATTTAACTTCAGCAAAAGTCACTGAACTTCAGGTTCATGAGTGAAAGGTTCAGAGAGATTTCTATACATGTCCCTAAAGTACAGAGTCCAGTTTCTTTCCATGGACTCCATCTTTTCCTCCTTCCCATAAAACCAGGATTGCAAAAAGAAGTGTAGATCTGAGACCAACATAAAGTGAAAGCAGTTTACCAACTAATTCCTGAACAAGAAAGCACTAAAAATACTGAGTTTTGCTGTACAATACGGAATTTGAACAATGGAGCCAACCAACCCCATTTTGAAATAAACAGTTCTTTGCCCTCTCCTATAACACACACCTTTCTTCCCACGGATGCTTCTTTAATTTTGCCTTACAGTTAACAAATCTTGTTACATCTTTGGTCCAAATAAGAGGCCTCTATTATGATAAAACTCTTTTCTCCACAATATCTGTAGAAAGGAAGGCAACAAGTGGTTCCCTTCAGAACATTTTTTCCATAGTGTTCTATCAGTATGAAATGTCATCTTCTCTGCATGGAAGAAGCAGGAGATTAGCCCAGTTTTTAAACTGCCTGTCTTGATTCCTTGCAAAAACACAGCAATACTGTTCTGTAAGAGCTTCCTGCCTACCAGTGCTGCTGCAGCATCCTGGAGACAGGAAATTATGGTTAATGCTGTATGTGCTTTTTCAGGCTCTTTCATTCCCAAATTACATACTCCTGGCTTCTGTCTGGGGACCAGCCAGCAGATCTGTGACTGTACCACTTAGGAAGCTGCTTTTCCCTAAGTACACACACACACAGACCTGTCAGGTCTCACACACTGAATAAGAGAAGACTCCTGCCTTGCTTTTCCCATCACATCAGCTGTATCTCAGCCTTTTTTTGTACCTTTTGGCCCCACATGCTACAATGACTGACCAGCAGAGCAAAGACTAGACAACTTGTGATGGCTCAGAGCAGAAAAGAGGCCAACAATTAGGGATATACAGCTCCACAGGGTGGGAAGGCACTGGCAGCACCTCTCTCCTGTTGCATGAGTGAGCACGCAACTGTTGCCCACACCATCAGAGAAGCATATGGTCTCAATACCAAATATTTCATATGCACGCTGTGCTTAGAAGTGGGCACTCCTCTCTGGAGCTGACAGCGTCCTACAACCTTTCATGGGTTGTTGTACCTCTTTAGAAGGAAAACGCAATTCCAATCACACCTAATTTGGATTTACTAAATGAAATTTCACATGAAGATGAACACATAGCATAGGCTGCAAAATCAATGATTAACGGAACTGTTTCAATTTTTAACCACTGTTATCACTAACAAGTTTATCTGTTAAAATGAAATCCTTGGTAGATACAATGCACATAATATTCTGCAGGGCATTAGGTTACTTACTGTAGTAACAAGTATCGACTTGGAATTTTTTAGTGTAAATTGAGAACGTAAAAATGTTATTGAAAGTAATTTTGCAGTTGTCTCACTTGATGGATTATAGCATCGTTGCTGAAAACTAATTTTACCTCTTACATTGCAAGGATTTCTACTCTGCCTTTAGCAGCTGGAGTTTTTTAGCTCGTGCTTTAGGGGTCCACTCCTGAAGTCAATACTCAGCAGGCTGCTGACAAAATGACCAGTCCCAGTGTGCTCAAAGGGAGCGTGGAGCGAATGTTAAGTGGAGCATAGGTTCAGAGTCAGGACAGATAGTAACATAACTAAACTACTTTTTTTAAAGAACAGCAACAAAATTAAGAACTATCTATGCTGCTGCATGAACTTTCCATGGGCAAAATGCATTAAAAGGGGAATTTCTACTCTTAGATATTAATGGCTACAGTGAAGTAAAATGGACCCCAAGGAATTTTTAAGCACATTTTAAATGCTTATTTTATTCTGTTATCATAGCCCAAAGAATCTACAGTGAAATAGTTGAAACAAGTGTTCTTTCAAATAGGCTTTAGTCAGAAGCTATGTGAATATCTCTAACGGAAAGCTACTTTAATATTCCTCTTTAAGTATGACATTTGATGGAATAAGTTCGCTTTCTTTCAGAACAGTTATGCTGCATTAATTTTCACCCAATGTTTGCTTAACATTGGAAAGAAGTAACATTTTAGATTCCCAAAATTCCATATGAAAATTTGGTTGTGTCATTCTCCACCAAAATACTGTCATATGTTCAGCTAGGCAGAACAGCTGTAAAATTCTGAATTTCCTCAAATTCAATCTTTGGCTAATTTATAGATAACGTACAAGTGAATAAACTATTCTGATCTTGAGAGGTTATCCTGAAAAAGCTTATGATTCAGATTTCTGGAAATAAGAACCTATTAATTTCTCAAGGTTCATATTTCAGTGCATTCTTTGAAGGACTAAGCTCTTGCAGCTCCTGTCAGAAGCAGTAAAAGCTCAGCAGTCTCAAGCCAGGCCCCAGGGGACTAACCTCAGGTATTCAAAATGAGTCTCTGTCAGCCTGGGTCTAAGTGACTTATGAAGGCTGGTAAATGGAGAAACTGCTTCAGGATTAAAAAGATGAGGCTCTCTATGTGCATTACCATTCTAATTTAGTTAGAGCTGTACTTTCCATTTTGGATTATCATATGAACTTCAAAATCAAATGGACCTTCCTTCAATCTGTAAACAATATATTCCCATAAATGCTATTGTTTTAAAGAGAACATACATAGAATTTACTGTGAAAGCAGACCCCATGCACCTATTACAAATCTAGGGATAAAAAGAGGATTTCCATCATTTGCTAAGAAAATTGTCAGTCAAGGACTTTATGTAAATGAATATGAAATCTCATCAAATCTAATCTGTATAGAGAAGAGTTCGTGAGTTCAGAAATCACCCTAAGACACAAGTGGATCAAGATAGAATGTGGGCTGTAGATTGCAATGATGCTGAGAACATAGTAAAGGCTGAATGGATTTATTAAAAGAAGTTTATTACTGGCAAGAGGTCATACGTGGTGATTTTGACCATTTTGAACTACATACTTCCAATAAATAAGACAAGACATTAAAGCGTTGCAGTTTAGTATTAGTGCAAACCCACCAGTTCTGTTTCAGTTCCAGAATGGGAAACATTTAGCATGATGTGGGGAAAGGGAAACAGCAGAACTGTTCACTGGATAAATGTCGTTAACCAAATGCTTATTCTGTAGCCTTTTCTCAGGCCATTGCCATGAAGGCATCCAACTTCCCATGGGAGTATAATCCATATACAGGCATGAATAAACACTGCTTTTACTTGGCCAAAGTCTTTTATTTCATTATTTCATTCACCCCTATCTTCCCTTTTTTCTGGAGTGATATTTTCCTCCAGTTTCCCATTAATCACAACTGATGGATTTTGACACTTAGCATAATTCACTGTCTCTCCTTAACCGTTTTCCAAGTAAAGACTGAGATGATGAACCAGGTTTGGAGCCACTTCACTGCTGGGTGCTGGTGGGGAGATGGCCACACATTTTCTAGGTCCTCAGTATGCAAACAGGATAACCTAAGCAGTTGATCCAAAGCTAAGTAAGGCTGAGAGCATCTCTCCTGATCTTGAGAGCTCTGGCATATGTAAGGCTTGCCTGAATGAGTAAGAGGACCATGCCCCACACTGCTACATGACATATTCCCTGGAGCATTATTAAGTATTGAGAATGACTAAACACTGTAAATCCACAGACAAAAGTTAGAAGCCCATATCAAAATAATGAATTACATTCTCTATTAAAGCAATGTGAAGCAATTCCAAAACCCCCCATGATTACCTGCACTAATGCCAGCAGTAAATCTGTTTCTCTATCTTCCATTTGGTAAGTCGTCCTATTGTTCATAATCTGTGTACTGTTCTGAACACAAATCAGTCAACTAGAATGTGGCACACACAAAATATATACATATCATTGATATCCCTCATCTGTAGTACTCTTTAGTTAGCTTTTCACCTCCTAGTAAACATTTCAGGGTAAATTCTACTTTGTTTAAATAATTTTATCCCAACTGAAGTCAGTATGAATGTGAGAAAGCAGATTTGGTCCTTCAGGTTTGAAACTATCTATTCTGACTGAATCTGTGCCATTTGGAGCTAACGCACTACTCTCTGTGGTTCATAAATAATTAACAGGATGTTCATGTGGGAAAGGGAAAAACGTGTAATGACTCATTGAAAACAGGCACTGGCTTGAAAAAAACACATTCATTCTCTTCCCATGTAATTCTAACAAAATTACTGCTGCACTACAAATAATGTTTTTAATGACTAGAACACAGGTGTATCCAGTCATCTCTAGCTGTTAAAATTCAACAGCATTTTGATTCTAATACTATAGCAATGGTTTTGCACTTTTGTCCAGAAAATTTTGGGTTTAGAAAGACTCTGTATCCCAGGCCATGGGCCAGTGAAGGCTGAGCCCGTTAAAAAAGATGACAGTCAGCCATCTACAAGATACTAATAGTAGTTTCCCCTCTACTGGAGGATCTAGCTATATAGAATGGCAATTACCCTGGCTCAAAGTGCAAGAACATGGCAGAAGGCTTTATTTCCAACAAACTGGAGAGGACATGCCAAGATTCTATTTCGTAAAATAATAAACACATTTAAAATATGAAATAGCTCTAAGACACCGGTCAGTGTGGTAGAAATGTTGCACTCTCACCTTGACACTTCAACTGATGCCATAGCCACTAATATTGCTACCCCAGAAGCCTGTAGCATGTTGACTACACTATGTCAAAATAAAAAAAAAGATCACATTTTCTATGCATGTGTTCTTTGATTTTCTGTTGCTCAAGACAGTAATATGCTGTCTTTTTATTTTTTTTTCCCATAAGGTAGTATGAGACAAGCATTTTGATCATCTAAGTTTTGTCCTTCACCTATAATATGTTACATTTGAGTTAAATTACTCTTTTCTTTTTTAGTTCTTTTATGCTCCCTTAATTGTTCATATTTTTTTCTTGGTTCTTTACAATCTTTTCCCAATGGCCAAGGAACTATTTATCAGCTTTAAAAACAACAAAAAAACAAACCAAAACCAAACCAAACGAACAACATAAAACCAAGTACTGTTTAAATTTACAGTGAATGGTACATGAAAAACATCAGAGATTCCATCAGAAATGCCTAAATTATTGACATTGTCTTAAAATATGCCCTTTCAACATTTTTCTTTAGTCTGAGCAGTATTTTCTATTTTATTTGTACTATCTTCCTTGCCTTCCATTAAAAACAATGCCAGTTTGTCTTGTGTATTGAAATGGGAAACAAACCTAAATATGCAGCTTTCCTTGCCTGCATTTTAACACTCACTCTGCACATGAACCATACTGAACACACTACATGCAAGTGAAAGCACACGAAAAGATTTTACAACATTACGGCTCGTAACCAGCCCAGCTTTCTCAGAGATACATGACAGTAGTAGCGTATAAGAAGTGTGTATATCCCTGAGTATTTTCTATTAAGGAACTCCTACCACCTAAGGTTTGGCAGGAAAATCCGAGCTCCAGTTTTGAACAGCACTGCCAAAAATATTGTAGGTCCAGCATTACACAAAGGAAATAGTGCACATAGTATAGAAAATGCTGAGGAACTTTGATGAATTTTGAAAGATATAACCATATCTCATTATATTTTGGTACATGTCCACAGCATCAATTCAGTTGCAGGGAGATACATTATTAATTCCCAGGGAGACTTACAATAAAAGCAGGGACCCTAGCCAGCTGCTTTCCAACGTACTTTTCCACCCTGATTTTAGCATTCTGAGTGAGCTTGCACTGTACCCACCCCCACTGTGCACATGAAAGGCCAGCAGGCTTCATTGAGCAGCTTTATTATCATGCATTAACCTTAACTTCCTCCTGTGGTAGAAGGGCAATTAAGTTTTAACAGTCTTGGCTGTCCCAAGGCTTTGTTGAGCAAAAATTGTTAATCACTTCAAAATATGGTAAGTCCATTCTCCAAATACTCCTGCATCTAAATCAGTAACTAACTTCAAGAAGCTTTTAACTCCAGTTCTTAAATGTGATTCATAGTTTCACTGTGATTGCTTGTGCCAAACTCATAGAAGGTGTGCACAGGCATCTAAGAGTAGAACTCAACCCAAGCAGGATTAGAGAATCCATGTTACTCATTCTTGTCCAAACTGCTGGAGCGTTCAGAAATGTATGTTCATTATACTTCATATTTCAGAAAAAACTGTTGATGATGTTCAGGAATAAGGACTGTACCTAAAAACGGTGGAAAATTTTTTTGTGAAGCTATTGTTTTATCTCAGTTGGTTTTCTTCTTTATTCTCCAGATGATGCATACTTACTACAGGGGCTAAATATTGAGGAACTTTATCCAGAGACATCTAGTTTCATTACATATGATGGGTCAATGACAATTCCACCCTGCTATGAAACAGCCAGCTGGATAATAATGAACAAACCTGTCTACATAACAAGGATGCAGGTAAAAATAATTTTAAAATTACTTGATCTAGTATAGGTACAAAAGAATATTTTTAAAATAAAACATATATTTGTAGCTTTACATACAAAAATATATTCAATCTTTTGCTGTAGATATCTCTGCCTACAATTTTTGCAGTTTGCAAAAGCACTAAAAAGTTTCCTGCTAAAATAAAAATATTAACTATTTAGACCTCTCTAAGTATCTATACACACACACGCTTTGAGGTGGGCTCTACTTTCAGTGAGGGTTTGAACCAAATGGTTTCCAGAAGTCTCTTCCAAACTAAACTACTCTATCATTCTATGATTAGATACATGGGGATTCTGAAACAATCATAGCAGTGTTGTACAAAAATACATGATGTTATTAAATATAAGAGAGGCCATTCTTATGTCAGAAAGAAACAGACAAATTGTGAGTGACACTTGTGGCCTTAAATATGTGCTAATAGCACATTAATGTGACATAGATCCAACAGAAGGGACCTTCTTGAAAAAAATCATCTAGTGCTTTCTGGTATAGAACACGAGATGACAGAATAGACATTGCAGATATCTTCAGAAAATTCAGATTAACAAATTGAAACCCCTATTAGAAAGAAGCAGGATAAATTATGCAAAAGAAAAGACAATTAATTTAATAGTCAAAATTATGCTGTTAAGGAAACACACCAGTGGAAAAGTCATAAAGACTATCTTTCTGATGACTCCCAATCCAAGGCCTAATACCAAGCAGCAACAATTTTAACCCCAATTCCAGTCTTCTCCAGAGCTTCCATCAGCAAGTTGCCTATGGAGCTGGGGGCTGAACTATGACCTCTCCTCTTGCATACTAGAATCCTGAAGGAATACTTGAACTACCATCTGCCTGTCCCAAGTATGCAGCAAAAACAATCTGGCCTGAGAAATGAAATGAGGAATGATAAAACAACCCTAAATATTACTTTGGGATTTAAAATCATATTAACATTGTAAATAAGATGACTTTAAAAAGCCTGAGAGATGTTTTATCTTTGTGCTATTCCTTCTGTCCAATTTTGTCTAAATGCAGAAAAAGCACTTTGTTTCTTTTCTAAATGGGTAACTTGGGAGAATAACACAGCTGAGCACAGGCAAACATGCTGTACATGCTGAACTTTTCAAGCAGGGGACCTGAACATTTTCCTACAAGAAACATTTTTAGTTACAACATTAATGTGAAAAACAAGGATTAGAATATTTCTAGAGTCTATGCTAGTACCTGTGGGTAATCTCATGATACTCACTCCTGGTCATGCTTCAATGGTTAGTTACTTCCTCTTTATTGGTGCTGCAAATTGTTTTTCATGGAATACTTACTGATTACATTGTGTACTCATACTGAAAAAGTAATGCACAGCTCAAGTTCTCCCTGGAAGCTGTTAAAGATTTTCAGTATGTAAAATCTAGCTACTGGATTTTCCCAGTTAAGCATTAAATGCCACAACCAAACCTCTTAAATTTGTACACCAATATGGAAAATATTTTCTTTTTATATTTTTAAACCAAAATATGTTGAGGGCTTCTGATTTACAAATTGCAGCTGCCTTCCCCCCACACCTCACCCCTCCAGTTTCCTATACAAAGTTTGAAAGGTTTTGGTTGACTTGAACCAATTAACAGGCTTTTAGCACAGTTGCACAGTCATAAGAACCATTACTGTCTGCTTGTAGTTTGCATCCAGCCACTGCTGGGTGCACTGAAAATCCTGGACGATTCAGTAATTCCCCCTCTGTTGATCCATAAAGCCATCTCAAAAGAAGGCCAGGGTCAACCATAAGAGCACTAAAGACATGGCACAGACACTGTCAAAACAGACCTGTCAATGGAGAGAGGATTTAACTTTCTAACATCATTAATTACATTACTTCAGCAGCATGACTGTCAGTTATCCTTCCCATCCTGACTGGCCATACCTGGTACTTGAGTACCATCATCCAAAACTGTGTTTTCTCAACTGGAAGCTACACTAATAGCTACAAAACTTAGGAAATTAATTCTTGTCGCTCATCAAGTTAATTTTCTCTACACCAGCTGCTGCCATCCAGTACTGTGGATTCCATTTGTCTCTTAATCAGCCAAGGACACCTCATACCATTTTCATTTACTCCACACAAAACTAGTTACTTTCGTTTAAAATGGGGCTCAGAAACAGAGGACCACAGAAGGAATGGTTTTACCTCAAGTTAACTCTTCCAATCTACCACGGAGTACAAATCACTGAAATTCAGCTTAATTTTCATTTATTAAGTAGTCTATTTAATAGTGTTGTATATTTTTTACTTACAGGAAAGACCAGCACTAAAAATCCTTGTTTTGTATTTTGTATAGATGCATTCTTTACGACTGCTAAGCCAGAATCAGCCATCACAGATATTTCTGAGCATGAGCGACAATTTCAGACCAGTCCAGCCTCTCAACAATCGATGTATCCGAACTAATATCAACTTTAGTTTACAGGGAAAAGATTGTCCAAACAATAGAGCACAGAAACTACAGTATAGAGGTACGTTCTACCTCCAGAATAATCCTTTCTATGCTTACACTGAGCTCTTTTCTTAGAGGAACCCAAGTGTATAACAAAGCATACAAATAAAACCAGATGAAGCTCCAGATCTGGGGGACTAACGGTATGAGTCAAACATTACATATCTGAAATGAATGAGGAAACTTGCCCAGAAACATGCAGGAAAAGCATGACAAAAAACAGTCTGGGATATCTAATATTTTTTAAAAAGCAGATAGGACAGGCCTTCAGTTTTCTAGCCTCATTTTAAAGTCTTCTCACCTTACAAAGTGCATTTTGCTCTGGTTTGCCAACCTTGGAAAGAAAAAGGGGGATGAGCCAGTCTTGATGACAGCTGATCTCAAACAAAAGAATAAATTTCACTTTAGAGGTGCACCACCATAACAAACACCCAGATTGGAAAGCGTTGTATTATGCAATGGATATTAAACAAATGAACCAACCCAGGCACGTGCTGGTAGAGTCTTACCCTGCCACAGCTGGGAACTCACACATGAGCTGTGAGGTATCTTACGCATCTTTTATCCTATGCACACATAGTTATATTACCTGCAATAATGGTGTAGAAATGCCTTCTTACCAATAGTATTATGGTTATGAAGGAGTACTACTGCAAGGTGGAAAAGAAAGCACGTTTTCCGCAACAAGGCTGGTGACTGAGTTGCAATACTTCAAAGAAACAGTCATTCAGACTTAGTGCTTTTCCAGAAAGAGAAGGAAAGTAAACCTGGCTTTTTAAGATCTGTTGGTTAAGTGCCTAATACACTGTTAAATCCAGCCAGTTTCATATTTGGAGTTTATTAAAGCATAATTGTTTTTGTTTTGTTTCTCTTTCCTTTCAGTAAATGAATGGCTCCTCAAGTAATTAAGACAAAGCAGGCAGAACCCATAACCTCAGTGGAATGCTACTACTGTGAATTGACATAATCTAGAATGCACCCAACCTCACTCTCCTTGGGTTCGCAACAGCACGTGCAAACATGCTGTAGGAAAAGAGCTGCCATGTTGGAAACTCAACTAAAAATTCATTCATATGATTGGTGGTAATTAAAAAAGTAAAAAGACAGTATTACAGTAAATGTGACTACAATTTTGATACAGTTTTCCTGAACTAATTTAGCTTCACAAAGAAAGACTTTTCAGCCTTTGTACATATGAAATTCTTCCTCTTTCCCACCCTCCCTCAAATTAAAAAAATAAAAAAAAATTTAAAAAAAAAAAAAAAAAAGAAAGAAAAAAGGTGGCTCAGTACAGCATCAAAGTGGAGTTGTGTTCTGTGTGCCAAGTAATCCTTGGAAAGCTCTCATTATTTCACTATCATTAATGGATACTGACAAGACAGAACAAGACGACTGTAGAGGAAACTTATTTCTAGGTTATGATCTTTCTGTTCATTTAATTAAAAAAGGGACAGACTTTGAGAGATAAGTATTGTAAATATATCACTGCAGAATTATAACGGAAATTGAAGTATTTCCCTCTTTGTCACATATCTGTAGTAGGATTTGCCAAAATCAGAATTGATCCATTTTCTGTTTCTTGTTTTACAACAGGTCATACATTGTGTTGGTTACTATTAACAACTCAATAAATGTGTTTAACAAATTAATTTAGTAAACTTGCTTTGATTTATTTTTTCCTTTCTGAAATAATAAGCCTCTGCTATGTGTGGCTGCATTATTTGTGGTTTGTTTTTTTTCTTTTTTACTTTCCCATTTTTTACTACTTTTTTTTTTTTTTTTTTTGCAGCCGATTTATGCGAGTTAATGGCAATTGGGAATGCACTTAAAGCTCGTATGACTTTAACTCCACTTTATGGTCCATCATTAATAGGATCTGGGCTCAGAAGCAGAAAGCAGTTGAAACATATCGCAGTTTAAAATTGCCATTTCCCTGCTGAATCCATTACTGGGACAAACAAACTTAATCCTGTAAATTGGTGGTGGAAAGGGATATCTTTTCTTTACAGATAAAGCAGGAGCTGACCAAGTAAAAGCAAATGCCTTTTTTCTTGTTTATAATGGTCATTCACTGTGTTTGGTTACTGTCAAGAAATCAATAAATGTGTTTAACAAGTTCACATAGCGCATGTTTGACCTTCTTGCACATTAAGGGATTATTTCATTTCTTTATTTTTTTATTTTATCTGCAGAGGGGGCAAACCTCATTCTATTCTATTCCTAACACTCACTTTATAACCTCTAACTTGTTGAAGTTCACAGAAAATAAGATGAAGCTAGAAAGTACCATGCCTGATCAATTAATTGTTTATACCAAATGGAAAAATAGGCACTACAGGAAGCGTGAGAGAACTGAACCACTGTAAAGAAGTTACAAATGTTTCAGGCCAACTAGCTTTGTCATGACATATTATGTCATCTTTGGCTGAAGACAACCGTGCAGGCAGCATCAGACAGGAAACTCTTCAGTCTGTGTTGTGCACAGCGGTTTGGAAAGATTGGCACTTGTGTGACTTCATCTGTGACATAAAAGTGAAAGTTATCAGGGAAGTGAAAATACACATGGGCTAGCATTCAAGGGACTCTCAAAGTAGGTGCATGAATGTAGATGGAAACCTGTAAGGAACCCAGAGTTGTCAATAATTTAATTGCTTAGTGAAAGGTGCAGAGAAATCACTAGTGAAAGAGCAGAGGTGAGCCTAGATGGGCTGTGACATGGTGGTGCTGTAATGGTAGCAGGGTTCTGGGCTGATGACCCTGGCCCAGGATCCTATTAGCACATATATAGGACCCAATCTTTGACTTATTTCATTCTGAGCATTTCAAATTACTTCCATATACCAGCTTAACACTGTGCAGTGATCTGAAAAATCCACAACACAACCACAGAAATGTCACACGGTGACTATTACACTGTAGATCAATATTGCCAAATCCTGCAGCTGAAATAAACCAAAATCATCACCTTAGATTTACCTAGCTAATAAAAAACAACACAAATCATACACATTTAGTATTTTTGAGTTGCCAGAGTGATCTATAACTTTTAAACTTGTGGCGTTGGGATTGTTTCCACTACTTGTCTGGGTGGTTTGGTATTTTTGAAGCTTCTCCTAGGAACATTAAGGTTGTAAAGTTACTGAGAACACAAAGTCCACAATGCTTCAATCTGTATTTTTGGACAAGTATCTGGCAGTTGTTGATCCAAGTTTGTCAGTGACAGAAGGTAGGGAAGATAAGCCAGGCCTCCATTATAAAACCTTTAATAAGTAATAAAACCTATTTTCTATTTTACTGAAAGCTGATTGAAGGGATTTAAGGAGGGAGAGATATGACAGAAGGGACTACTCCTAGGAAGGAGTCATGCTGTGCTTTGGATTAGGTGAGGCAGCAGTATAGAAGCCCTTGCAAATAGAGGAATGGAGCAATCGTAATGGGACACCACAAATATATTTGTCAACATTTCCAACTCAATTTTGTGAGCTAATGAACTCCATCTTTCCATGATTTGTTTAGGTTTCTGTAATAATAGATTGCAGTACAAATAGACCAAACTAAAGCTTAGCATTACATGTATTGCAGGTTTCTCACATTTCGGTAGTGCTCAAATCTAGACATCTAGCTCCAGTTTTTCAGATCAGGCACATATCTCTGTGTCAAGAGACACTGAGCATCCAAAAAAAGCCACACCTTATCACAAACCCTTTAAGCAAAAAGATAAGGTTTCGGTATCGAACAGCTGGCACAGTCTTCCAGTGTTCAGAGTCTATGCAGCATGGCGACATGTGCACATCTTAATCCCTCCGACTTGAATGCTTTCTGTCCACAACACTCACCAAAGTCTGGCTGCACATGTTGTTCAGTACCCAGTACTCTGTAGTAAGAGCTGAATTTGTGGCCTCAATACTATTCCTGTCTGAGCTCATTCAGATTATGAGTGAGATTCTTTGCTTGTGATAAGGCTCAGTATGGGCATGAGCTACCTGGAGGTGAATATAATCCTAGCAGTAGTCCTTGATGAACAATCAACACCACAGGCAGGACTAGGTTACCATGCCATGATGATAGCAAACACTAAGAACCTAATACTGGGAGGAAATGCTCAGATATGATCTGCCATCGCGATTAAGAATATGTTATCAAATCAGGTACCAAACTTATCGAGCTCATTTGATGATAAAAAGCATGAGAAAATTCAAATTTACAGTACTGTAAAAGGCTCTGTTACAAGTAGTATTCAAAAAAGTGTAATAGCCACATTTTATAAGCTGTTTTTCCTGTAATTTAATCAAAATAAAAAAATATTTCTATACAGAAGATAAAAACTACATAGGATCTGTGGGATGAAGGCAGAAAGCAAAGACCCTCAGCATAATTGTACCTATAGATATCACACATTTCTGTCCTTCCACCATTCTATTCCATCCTTGAAAGCTGAACCCGCAAGCAAACACCTCAAGGGTCTGTCTGGAGGCTTGGATATATTATAAAACAAACCCCCATGAATCAGAAAACATCCTTTCTCATCATTTAAGACCTCTCACTTTTCTATAAAGTATATACTGCGAAAAAAGAGGGGGCAAATGAAGTGGTACAGAAAAACTGAAACCTGAGATCAAGGCACTGGCAGCCTCCAGCAAGGCTGGGAACAATTACACTTGAAGGAGTGCAGGGGTGTACTCCTCTGTACTGATCCAGAAACTCAAACTCAGACAAGCAACTTGATCAAAAGGTAAGTTGGCCAACAAAGATCAGGAGAACTTAAAAATCACTAAAATCCATGTTTTTATGAGCAGCACTGCTTGCTCTGAGCACTCGTACACTGTTCCACATCTTGGCCTTGAGAAAAGTCAAAAATAACTGCTGTTCACCTGACATTAGTTTGTCAGGCACCTGAGACACTGGGGGTCTGGTGGCAATGGGCTGCCAGCAGCCAACATCATTTTAAGTGCTTTGCATCCAATGGTGTTTCAATCCATAGGACCTTTCAAATCATTTGTTAAAGAACAAAGAAAAAAAGACCTCTTAAGATAATACTTTAGAATCCTTCCTGCTTTTGATATATGCTGCCCTTCCCATTTTGTTTTCTTGGGGGTTTCATACCTTGCTACTTCCAACACTAGCCTTCCCTTTTAAAACTATAAGCAGTTTAAGCAATGCAATAAAGTCTTACCCCACAGAATCACAATACTTCTATAAAATTAGAAGAGACGGCAAGTCTCAATATTAACTGTTGCTGCAATAAACATATTTCAGCTACCATTAAAAAATTTAAAATATTGATGTAAAAAAAGCTGCTCCATCCATTAATTGGTGAACACAAGCTGGAAAGGAGGATGATTGCAGCCAAAAGGTCAAGACCAGAAAGCAGATAAAAACCTTCCAACATTTAAAGTATTCCTCATGATCTTCAATATTAAGGAGAAGGGGTATTTAATTTTTTCTTCTATTTTTTGAAGTGATCAGGGTTAACAATACTGAAATTCCATCACTATCTGAATATACAGCTGAAACTTGCCTTAGCCACTGCTTTCAGGTGCTGAACTTTCCCCAAAATTCAAGAACTTAAAGGAAAACTGCAGCTGGTCAGTATATTTTATTGCAAATACCTGAAATTCAATGAAAAGACAGATGTTTTGAATGTTCTGCTGTACATTTCAAAGCTTTATTGCTGGATGCTACCCAAAAAAATCCCAGATTTCTTGGGTTTTGGTTCCTATACTCAAAACATTATAAATTTTTCAGGGACATCAGCCATAACTGCTCCATGTTTTGATATTTTTTTTGTTAGATTTTATTCCCTAGATATAGTGGATGACAAAGCATAGAGAGTTTGCTGTAAGAAATGTTGATTTACTAGCAAATGGGTTACTGCAGTTCTCACCAGCATGCCGTAAAATTATTCAAGGAGCCTGTTTGCACGGTAAAGAACAAGAACCATTTATAATGTGAAACATAATGCAGGCAAACATTTTCTGTTTCCTACAGTGTCAGGTTTCTATTCTAATAACTAAAGATGTGTCAAACACATACTCAGAACAGAAAATGAAAAACAGGATAATAAATCTTCTCAGGATGGGAAAATAACCCGTAGTATTTAAATAGAGCCAAAAAAATCCTTAGAAGAAGTATTAGAAAAATAGAAAGAAAAAAAATTGATACCGTTTATGAATTTAGGTAGATGCTCCCACCCTGTAAGGGAGGAAAGAGCTAGAGTCAAAAGGAAATCCAAGTGGAACAAAGTTACAGCTGCAAAACACTATCGCTGTCCCAGAACAAGGTTAAGGCTATGAACTCCAGCCTTGGGTGGCTATTCCCAGCACAAGGGCACAGTCAACGCATATACCAAAGAAATCTCATTTTCCGAGACATCCAGGGCAAATGTTCAAATGCACAAGTGTAATGTTTTTGCTTGACCAAGGGGAAGCAAAGCTGAGTCACATTCCGAATGTCCTTCCTGATTCCTTGACTACAGTTCTGGATGTGCCTTCTCAGCACTGTATCAGGTGATTTTGTGAACCTATCTCTCGGGCTCTGCAAAGAAATCACAGTCTGCCAGAAATACCTCATGCTTTGCTTCACTTACCATCCTGCTGCACACCTATGCTTTAGTTGAGACTACTTGGCACTTAATCGATGCAAAGCTAGTGTCTGAAGGGCAAAGTAGACCTCACTCTTATGTTACAAGGATGGTAGAATTAGCTGAGGAAAAGAGAGGACAATCAAAACACAAATCATGAAGGACTTAATAATGAGCCACTGTAAGTACGACTGTTGCACCCTGACTCACCTGCATCAGGGTTACGTCTTACAAGGGCACACAGAATGGGTTGCTGACAGTGCCCCATCTCCAAAATTCTCCCAAGTACTAGGATTCAAAACACTCCACATTTTCAGATAGCTCAATGTTTATTCCTGCTCTTTTTGTTCCACCTTAGTGGTGTTTCTCCAGAGAAAATAAAAAATTTAAACATCATCTAAGAAATTCAGCTCCGTATTCAAGTTTCAAGTCAAATTTAAAGGTTTGTTTAAACACCCTGATTTGGCTAAAGGTCCTTTGGCTGCAGTAACACAGTTTAAGTTGAACAAACCTCTTTACATTAAATCTGCTGGCCTGCTAAACTATGAGATAGTGAAAAGAGGAGGCAAAAGGACAGGACAGGAACTGAATGAAAAGATTAACTGACTGTCAAAAAAAAAAAAAATCCACAGGAAATTTGTGGCACCTGATTGTGTAATGATTGAGTCCCGGGGAAGACACAAAAAATAGTACTGAAAAACTATTAAAAAAAAAAGAAAGTTATTTTCCCCAAAAAAATGTAAATAATGGAAAGGAACAAGCATGAAGTTCTACCAACAGCACTAGTAAATTCATCGTCAGCCAGTTGATGAAAAGACCTAAATCAAAACAAAAGAGGGTACCATTTATGTATACATCTATGCAAGATCCTTTTTGATTCTTTAATTTATTTTTTTTAGGCAGTTGACAGGGTAAGCTAGTTCTTCTTTAATATTAGCACTTCAGACTTACAACCTAAAAGACTCTTGGATAACTGCCAGATTTAACTTGTAAGAAGAGTAAGTGATTGTAAACTATACATGGTGAAGAGGTGGGAATATGTCAACATGATAAGGAGACACTATATTAATATTCAAATATATGATAAAAATCATATGAAGGTATGTTAAGACAACATAGAAAGTCACAATAGCCGAAAACAGAATTTGGGAGAATCACAAGATCAGTCTTTTCCCTCTGTCCTGAATTTCTCCTTTAATGATACAGTAATAAAGCAGCAAGCTGATTTCAGCTTTCTGCCTTCTTTCAGGCATAATTTAGAATTTGACAGCAATACAAATAATAGTGACATTTCAGACATTCATGCCAAACTTTTGCCATACTGGAGGCCTTTGTTCATTAAACATTTATATATATCTGTGTTCTATGAGCTGCAGAAAAATTTGCAGAAATGGAACTCCATCGACAAACATTTCCCCCAAATGTTGTCCACGTTCCTTCAACACAGATGGCCAACTGAAATGCTTACATTAAAAACTAAATCACTGAAACTCTGCCATACCATAAGCAGTAGCAAGACAGATTATTTTATGCGGCCTTTCCTTAAAGTATGTGAACTAGCTGAAGCAAACATCCCCTTCTGAGATCTTAAATCATCTAGCCCAACTTACAGACCAACAGGACTTGAGCTCTTAAGTCTTGATGAATCCCAGCATAATTCAGAATACAAATGATAAAGTAGTTACAGAATAATTCCAGTTTTCAACTTTTGGGAATTGACTTTTCCCCCACCTCTTTACATGCCACTTGTCTTACTAATAGAGAGAACTTCTTCATAAGGGACATACTTTTCTATAAGCATGGGAAATGCCAGAGGACAGAGTTGTTACTCTAGGTAAGATTTCCATAGGGACTGTAAATGGTCTGAAACATTAATGAAGCTCTGCCTTTTGGTCAGCTGATACAGACGAGGGGAAAAACAAAATGCAGGTGAAATTCACCCAGTCTTCTATTAAACAGGATATTTCTACTGAAGACATATCATTCACCTCTGTCTCTGTTTTTTCAACACACTGTGCCAGGGAGGCAATACATGAAGGTTTCAATGGGATTTGGGATAGAGCTTCCCTGTGAATGTACAGCCCTGGTGCTGGCTTTCAGATCAGAGCCCACCAGCCTCCATCCTCTCCCTGCATCATTCTTGCTCTGGCAGCTCAGCCAGCTCTTTAGTTTGTTAGTGTGTCTTTCAGATTCTTCTATTCCCATGTACTTTCCATGCATAGCAAGATAATTATTCCCAGAGCAGGCATATATTTTGCCACCAACCATTTAGAGCCCTGTTTTTTCATCCTCTGTTTAAAGAGTAATTAGCCCTATCTACTAAAAATAAAAATTCTAAACTAGATAAAAGGGGTTGCCTCTTAAAGTGTTTACAGCACTGTCTGAATTTCCACTGCACATACAAACAGTGGCCACATTCACACTAAGGGCAAATTACAAACTCAATTCTCTGAGCAAGGATTGATATTGTTACATGGCAAGCTACCAGCCAACCCCTGTGACTGGCATTCAGGATTGTTATGCTTTCGTATGAGTTACATTTCACAGGAGGCTCATCCACACTGAGCAGTGCCTGAGGCTGCAAGCCTGAAAGCAAGTCTTCAGCAGGCTGGCTGCATGGCCCACAGAAACACATCAAAAAGCTGATATATGGGTATTCTGTTGTGATTCACTGTGTTGCTGCACTGCAAATCAAACAAAACAACAGAACTCACACCAACTGCTATTATCAGGGCACAACGCTAGGAGTACGTGGCACAGCTTTTGCTTCCCTGCCTCCATGCCTCAATACGTCCTTGCTAGTTTTCATCACACAAATTTCAGTACCAGCTATATCAGAAAGCAAAACACATAAGCTAGTTTCTGCTAGCCTGTCCTACTGCCCACACCTAAAACAGGTATTAGGAATAAGCAAATTAGCTCAGCCTTCCTTACCTCTGTCATAGCGTTTATATGCACATACCAATTTTGGCTTCCAACACAGAAGTGTTTCTGCAGAATTAGAGACTACATATTCTAATTTGAGACATGATTTTCATTCACAAGCAGTGCACACAACTGTGTAAACAAAAGACATGGGAAATCTGGGGCCTAGTTCAAGTTTAGAGAAACTATACTCAGTTATAATGTTGAAGGTTAAACTTTTAGAACAATGTAGCAATTTCATGCTTAGGTCAAGAAAGATGCTCTTTGCATATGTTGAAGCCATAGTCATCTGTAATCAAAAGAACAAGTAGATAGCCTTCTTTGAGCAAGGATATCCCAGAGTAATTAGGCCTTAAAGAGAGTGCATTGCCAGCTTGGCAAGCAAACTCAAGGTCCATATATCCCCTAGCTGAACTACCCTCATTATAATACTAAAAATCACGCCTACAAGTCAAAAAGACCCTTGCCCAGGGTGAAGACCCTTCCCCTGAGTATGCGTAATAGTAGTATTGTGTCAGCAGTATCATAATTGTATGTAAATTACTAACCAATCATTGTAGAGAGGATGGACTTGGAAAATCACTAATCCAGTAAGTTTTGTGTATAAATATAGCACGGAAAGTCATGTTGGTGTGCTAGCTTTGTGGAATTACCACCTAGCATCCATCTCTATGCAGACATGAAATAAAAGAAATACCTTGACCCTGTGTGTATTGTCTTGCATACTGGGTGAAATAATCCTTCTTTTGGGATAACAGTAACAAAATTGTTCTCTATTTACGTGTACTTGATGCTACGCTGTGATTTGGACAGGACTGTGATCTTGCTACCAACATAAAATTCATGAGAAAGTAAACAACAATATTAAAGGCAGGAATAAGGTAAGATTGTTTAGACTATATCAGCTTGCTTTTTTATATTTGTTTGCATGGCTACTGTGAATTTTTTTTGTTTTATTACCTCTTCAATTTTAACATCTCAGAATAATAGTATCAAGTGCTTTTTACTAATATTTGTTATTTATTTACAGTTTTATAATAAATTTTCACAAGTTAATGAGAAAGTCGCTTGTTTGGGGCATTTAGAGGAAAGTATGTCCTACAAAAATGATATCAAGGTTCCTTACATAAAAGATTCTTGAAAGTTAGACTGTACAGGAAGAAGGTAACATATTTAATATAACCTTCATGCTTCTCAAAGGCAAAAACACTGAAAGACAAACACAAAACAAAGAAACTTCTCCAAACTTTACAGCCTTAAAAATATTTTTTCTTTTAATAGAATTTACCTTTATTTGATTTACAAAACAGAGCACAGGAATAATGTTCTCTGCAAGCAGCTCCATAAATATAGTGAAATGACTAACAAGAGACACATGGCAATGGAATCTAGTTGCTTTTATAGTCTAGGATTTGTCACTGTGAATCAGAAGGTATTGTGAAAGGGTAGTAAAGTTTGGTGAGTGATTGTGACAGGCTGGAGCTTATCAAGGTAAGCAACCCTTTTGCATTTCAGGAGTGGGCATCTTATCTTGATGGGGGGAGGAAAGAGAAAAAAAAATCAGACAAGATTGACTTCAAGATGTTTCTCTTAATGAAAGTTTTCATGTCAACAGTCATTTCAATGCTAATGTCAACATCTTTTTGGAAGAAGTAGTACCCTGTAACATTCATTAGGGATGTCATAAGCATCCCACAACATATGGTGTCTCAAATCCAATTACTTTTCTATTCAAACCATGACCTTGAATAGGTTTTTAAAAGAAGAAACAACACAGAAACAAAACCCCTTTTACTTATTTTATGGCTCAGTGGCATACTACTGAAATTCAGAACTATGTCAAATTAGCTTTTTGTTTATTTTGCTTTCCGCTTTTTTTCCAAAATTTAAAAAAGTAAAAGTAGTGGCAGCAACATCTACTTCCGAAGTCTCTTCACACATTAAATGCACCATATAAATAGAAAAGAGCATTTTTAAATACTTTAACCAGCCATCAGCTGGATTTGGTTTAATGTATCTCTCTTCAGAAGGCTAACGCTGAGTTCTCTATATCCTACACAGCTTGAAAGCTCAAATTCCTTTCTACATTGTGATAACCTTATAACCCAGATGTACAAGAGACTAACACTGATCAGGTTTTCTTCACTGCAGCTGTCAGCTTTGTGTCATTTAAGAAAATCAGTCTTTCCAGTTCAATCCATGCAAAAAAAGGACAGCAAAATTCAGAAGTGTTTCCAGGGCTATCAAGGTCCTACACCTGGATAATTCAGGAAACAAAAGAAACCCTTTCCTCTATATTTTACATTTTGAAAGGACTAAAATCACACAAGGATTATTTGGCAATATTTGTTTGTTGATTAGAGCTTTTGTTCTGTGAACAGCTTCCCCAACATGATTTTAACAAAACCTCCAAGGGTATTTCGCTTATGTGAAGATCTTAAAATCTGACCCGTTCTGTCAAACACACTGTGCCTCCAGAAAATAATTTCTTTATAAATATAAATGATACCTTACTGGAACTTCTCCACTTGCCACAAGAATAGGGATATCACTGTGGTACTATACAAATACATATGGAAATAACACTGGTTACAGCAAGCTTACAATTACTTGCCATCCTTTTGCAAGTTCTTCCTAAAACAGATTATATTGTTACAATATAAACACCCATGCCTTTAATGACACAATTAAATCTGGAGCAATTACTGTAGATAGTTCCATGAAGAACTATGGTAACTTTGGTGAAATATCCCCAATCGCTCTTGCATTTTAAGGCATTAAAGTATGTAATTATGTTTAGCATATGTCCATTTATTATGCACAGTCACTGGAAATCAAGTTCACTGAATATATTTTTTCACTGGTAGTTAGAAACACTGGCAGACAAAATAAGCACTGGAGCTGTATTAACACATAGATAAATACTCTAAAAAACCTCTGTTACCCTTTTTAGTGTTGAGGACAATATTAATTCAAGACATTCACTCATTAAAATATTCATGATTTTCCTCATAGTAACCTACAAGCTATGGAAAGATAAAATATGATCAATATTTTAGAAAAAGAAATATTGATGAAAGAAATACAGGGGAAAAAAAAAAAAAAAAAAAAGAACCTAGGGTATATACCATGCAAAAAAAAAAAAATTATCTGAAGGGGCTCACTCGTCTCAGTAGCCATCAGTATTATTCATGGGAATAGAGCTCAACAAGAGAAGCCATCTTTTAAAATTTTCCACATTTGTAGTGTTATTTATAATGCGAACTGAGCAAAATGAGAAGCTGACAGCACTGCAGTAGGAAATATGGTCATTCAAGAGAAGTAGTAATCAGCTTTCTGGGACTTCCCCACAGCCTGGGGCTTGTGAGATGTTTGTTCCACCAGAGGCTGTACTTGCAATCTGTGACAAATCACTGCCCCCTCTTATGTCTCTGTTCACACCTAAAAAAATGCGATAAAACGTTGGCACAATAAGGAAGGGTTGATATAAGAACAACCACATAAACAATTCAGATACTGCAGTAATGGAAGCCCTTATAAAGTTCTGGATAGATTCACAACGCAGACACAGCCAGAACAGTGCAATATTTCCCATCACATTTTTTTAACGATACCTCCAGGGATACGGAGAGAGAAAAATCCTTACCCAGTGCCATGAGGAACTGTTAGATCTGCCTGACCAGCAATAATTGAGCTATACAAACTAAAGCCAGCAATGTCCAGATAGCAATATTTAGCATTTAGACAATTATGTTAATTTTCCAGATGCCTTAAAAATTATATATCACCCTTTCTGGATGAGGTAACTGAGGTAGACTTCAGCGGCTAGTACAGGGCTACTCAAAAAAGTAATTCCACCTGAATGCCAAGTTCTGTGCCCAGACTGCACTTTCAAATAGTTGTTCTCCATTTCCAGTCCATTTCATTGTTTGTATATTTTTCTCTGCATCTTCTCACCACCCATAGTGAGCATAAATATAAGAACACTGAAAAGCCTGCTGAGCAAGATCAGATAGTGTAAAAAAAAAAAAAAAAAAAAAAAAATCAAAGCATACCAAAGGCTGTTTCCTCAAAGCTCAGAACAGGCTTTCATAAAATCCACAAACATCAAGATAAACAAAA
This sequence comes from Tyto alba, assembly GCF_018691265.1. Lineage (NCBI taxonomy): Eukaryota > Metazoa > Chordata > Aves > Strigiformes > Tytonidae > Tyto > Tyto alba. Next base: position 6,590,439 of record NW_024881314.1, read on the forward strand.
TATTATGAGAAAACGAAAATGTTACTTTAAAAACAAAAATGTAAGGTTAAGAATAAAAAACGAGAGGATCGTAAAATGAAACAAATCTAAAACAAAATCAGTAGTAACTATTTTTGTGTCCTGTTGTTCAGAACAACTTGAATAAGATGGTAACAAATGCTTCTATTAACATTGAACACTGTCCTTTCAGGATACTGTTTAATACTGGCAAAATATGGGGAGGACAGAAGAACTAACAATGTCTGACAGTGAATAGAAAAGGAATGCAAATTCAGTGCTTAACAAGATCAGTATAAGTGATATAATTCAGCTTAATTAACAATACTTATAAGAAATATTCGCATGTACACAATTTTTAGAGGTGGGGGACACTGCTCTGAGAGGAACTGGAACACAAAAATGTGTTCACAGGAATGTCCTATGTTTTGTGAAACAAATCTCTTCTTCAGACCTCTGTATCATCTTTCACTGCATTGAGGAGCTGTTGCCATGAGACAAATGTTGCCAAATATTTTTTTAAGTATTTGAAGACCCAAGTTCAGCAATGATCGATTGTTGATGGTGACTTTACAGAAACCACACAGAATGCAAGTGCAATAACATGCAAATTACAGAACAATTCTTCCTGAAGAATTTAAGGTATGAAGTACCATACTCATTAAAATGTTTCACTGCAAACAACTGCTTAATGCTCTACAGCATGTGCATGATGTATTTCTAAAACTGAGCTATCCTACTTTATACAGTAATGCCCCCCAAATCCCTATGCATGATTTTTATTTTCTTTATTTATTGAGTCCTTTACCTAGACAAGACTGAGAAGGACTTCTCTTATTAACTGTCATAATTGCCTTTGTTTTTATTTTCTGTCAGCAGCTGCACAATGACTATTGTTGTTCAAAGGCTGAAGATCATGTCTTAGCATTTCGTTTCCCTTTCTTTTAGCAGTAGATGAAGAACTCCTTTCTCCCAGATGTATTTCAGCACCCCAGAAATAGCTGCAATTGATTCCACTGGGAAAAATCCCCTCTAATTGGTAAACCATTTTGTGCTTTTTAAGAAGGGAAGGTGGTACAGAAATGCAAGATGTAGGTGCTATGAGAGAGCACTCGCAGCCCACCTGGACATGGTAGTGGGAAAAAAATGGCACTAAGACCACAGACACTGCACACAAACATACTGTGCACCTACAAATGCATGAAAACCAACAAGCTAAAAATAACGCATCTCATCACATACACTGCTGTCACTCTTGTTAACAAATTAAAATTAATGCAGGACCTTATCACTGGCACTGACATATCCTGTATCACTGAAACCTTACCAGCTGATACCCAGGGCACTGCCCCACCCCATCCCTTCCCTCACATACCCAATACATTCACAGACCTGGAAGAGGACACAGAAGCACTGCACTCCTCTACTAATATCAAATGCAAGGGAGACAACTCAGAGAAGACTTTCAAGTTCATTCCTTTGACACTCAAGACTAGAGTCAGAGCCAGTACATTGCTTATATTCATTGTATGAAGGATGGACAGATTTGTGAAGGAGTTTGCTGAGTCTAGGAGAAAAACATAAAAAGCGTGTCGAGCTAGGATTACCCAGTGTTCATGGTGATTGGGTTACAGACAAGAATGCCACAAACCTGATGTTGCTTTCTTCCCTCAGATTTTCATGGGATATCTGTGGTCTCATCCCCATAAAACAGTCAGATCTTGGGCCTGACCTTTCTTATAGAAGAGGCCGAAGAGCAAAGACATAGTAACCTAATCATTACCCTTCATAGAGCACTCTCCAATTTCCACCAAAAAGGTACAGCAGTGGTCCTGATTTGACCACGGAGTCTTACAAATTCCAATTCCAAAACTGCTGAAAGAAGCAACGTTACCTGCAGGGAGTTGAAACCTGATGAATCAGCATCATGTCCTCAACTCCATGTTGCCTGGACACTAAGCAGGATCTCTTCCATTTTCTGAAACTTTGTCATGCAAAGCAGATAAACAGAAGTTCAAGCCCTAAAGTCAGAAACCAAAAATGAATAGAGATCAGATAGAATCACAGTGTGAGTTGAAGTTGCATCACCCACTCTTTAGAACCACCTTTTTTTCTCCACCCTTGTTGAGTCAGTCAAAACTTATTTCAAGAAACTCTCCTGGATGGCAAACCCCAGGCACCTACAAACTTTGTAGAATCAGCGTGAAGACTTAGAGACTAGGTGAAACAGAACATTCCCATATAAACCCACACAGTATGCCTATACTGTAGTATGTAAACATAACAACAGTCCAGGTTTTTAAAAAAACAGCAGAGTCAGATCAGTGTTGTGTCCTCACTTAAAATCCCCCGAGCCAGCATATTTGAAGATCAGCTGGGCACTGTAAGCAGAGTTACATTTATTAATTTCCTTAATAGCGATTTTGGTTTTCCTTGTGTACTTCTATTTGTTTCTTAATTCCATCTGACTAAAGTAAGTTCCTTTCCACAATTTTGCTTACCATTCCAAAGTACAAGATGAACATTTGTAAAAAGCTCATTAAATTACCTTGTGCTTTACAGTATTATGTAAATTAAATGGACTACAGAGTTCTCTTAAGCCTGTCAGATATTTCTTTTTTGTATCCACCTGTGTATTCATTTGTGAAGGAATTCGGGTTAATAAAAAAATACTAATTCTTCTCTCCCCTACTGCTCAAAACATTATAACTTTTATATATATACACACACACAAAGTGCCATACATGTGGCAATCACTGACTATTCTGTAATGGTTAGGGGATTCATGTATTGCAACTCTGGCATACAGATGCTATCATCTTCATCTCATGTTTTCAGAGCCCTGAGGATTTTCATTTTTTAGGTTGATACCATAATTTCTCATGTTGTCAGTTCCAAACGTGTATTGACAAGACTGTCAAGAAGTTGCCTTTTGTGCATTTATTTTCTCTCCTTCAGTTAATTCAAAGCTTTTCAAATTATGAGAAAGATAATTTATCCTTTAGGGTGAAAATAAATTCAATGAAGACAATGCATTTAGATTTATTTCTGTTGTAGTAGAACTAGCTGTTCCTTTCCAATGAAGCTTTATTTTTATATGGCCCACTGGCATTCAACTAATATCTAGCTTTTTGGTCCAGGACTTAGGAAGATGAGAACTCAAAGGATAATTTTATTACATAACTTTCTATGCTATAGCAAAATTACAATTACATATTATAAATAGCATATTTTAGTAGTCTTAGTTAACTACTCCCCATCACAGATACCACTATAATGAAAAATACCATGGACAAATTTCTAGAGAAATAAATATGCATTCCTCCTTCATTTCAACAGTCAATAAACAGAAATTCATGAGATATTTCCCCAAAACAGCTCTTCAGACTAAGAATCACTGCAACATATAATCAGAGTCTAAATATCAGAGTTACCAGATCTGAAAAACAGGTCAGTAGGACACTCAGGTAGCAGAAGGAAGTGCTAGTGTAAGATGATCAGTTGAGAAGGACATAAGCTAGTTCTCAAGGATAACAGCAATAATTCAGTAACAAAGTAGCTTTTTAGTTGAAACCAAACTGGTCATGACAACGACAAAACACTCATACCTTTAGTGAACTTAATGTCTAATCAAATTGATTATTTAACAATATTAAAAAATCTCACTTGGGATGAGCCTTCGCATGTAACCAAATCTTCCCATTTTCCTTTAATTTATTTACAAAGGAGTGGGGTAGAGTTTGTTCAGACATGAAGCAATTTCCATGGAATAGTCTTTTCGCAACCTGAGAATAAGACTACTAAAATAAGAGTTTCTTGAAATTTGTTTTATATTTTCAGTGAACACATGAAAAAATACCAGCTCTAGAGAACATTTACCACTTCCTGGTGACTTCAACAGTCACCACTGTTCTTTGTAAAAAGGAAAATTTGTGGAGTTACTGTGGATCATTTCTGACCATTTAACTACCAACCCCTGTAGGCTTATACACATGCGCAAGGCAGATTCTACCACAGATGGCTACGTTTGTAATAAACAGCTGCTGGTATTTATGAAGTAACTCCCAATCCATCATACGCCCATGGTGAGAATGGTTTGTTGGTTTTAGTTTTTAGAAGAAATGACAGTGGACACCTTCTTGCAAGTTCCTTTAGACAAAATGCATTAAATTCAACTGGAATGATTCTATTCACACAGTGTCCCAGCCCAACACTGAAATGTCATCTCTGGAACACCCTAAGGGCCTTATTTTTCAGCTTGAAAAATGTGTTTCATGCTAGCATTACCTGAAAACGGACTGCAGGCTGACTGTATTACTATTAATAAGCTGTCTAGGTTAAGCTAAACAGGATGTAGCAAGAGCTAAAACCGCTAGAGCTCCCCCAAAATATAGCAAGCATGCATTTTGATCAAAAAATGTTGAAAACGTTGCTTAAAACTAAAAATTGTTTCCTCAAGCAACAACAACAAAACCCCCAACATCCTGAAAGCATCCATCTCGTGCCATCTGTGACATACATGGGAGCATGTCACGGACTGCATTAAGGTAAAGTAGCAGCAGATGATCTCATTATGGAAGGAAAGAGTACCCAGTCTGGGCAGTTTGCTAGGATGAACATCTGCCTGAATCTCCTATTTTTGATTAAAAATCCCTGCAGTCTAAAGCTGACTCCCATGTGTCTTTAAAAAGTAATTGAAAAGGTTACTTTAAAGTTACAGCTGTTGAAGCCTAGATCTCTTCTTTCTTGATGACATTATGCATATGCATGAGAAGGATTTCCATGCTCTCAGTGTAAAAAAATTATGTTTCAATTAAGGCTTTTAAATCTTACATCTTCAGAAAAGTTCAAATCTCTGCCACCAGTATCCTTTTCTTTACATAGTCTGAAAGCATGATCAGTCTGATCTTCAAACTTTTTTGCTTTCTGCACTTACCTCCTTTTTCTCCTTGTGATTCTGTATATATTCCCTTCCAGAATAGTTCATGTCCTCAATTTCCCCCACAGATTTGATGTCCATAGCCTTTTCAGTGTTAAGGTTTAAGCCCCATAGGATGCAACCTTGATTCCCCAGCAAAAACTCCAGAGGATCAAGAATAGCATTCCTCAATTTGTTTCAAGGTAAATATTTACTCAGTTTTGTTTGTTTTTAAAGAGTGGAACATATAATTTCTTTGAGAAGCAAAGTCTATGAATTAATTTCATATTACTGAACTAAAATTACTCTTTCATTGTAAGAACAAATACAACCACCACAAAAGCATAAAAGACACTTAGGGAATAAATGTGGGGAGGGGGAAATCACTATTGAACATGATTTATATTACCACTTTTAAATACACAAACACGCTGTGGGACACATGTTTTTCACTTGCTTTTCTAAAAGAGAGTTAAGTTCTCAAGGCAACACAATTAGCTGCTGCTTAATGCCTAATTCAGAAGCTACATAATTCCTATCACAGACTTATTTTAATGAATGCTAAAAATAAGTGATTTAATCAAACTAGTTTTGATATTTTAGTAAGGAAGAAAATCAAACATTTCAGATCTACATTCCTACGCACCAAGCAGACCAACTGAGTATAGATGGGCACGCTCAGCCACTTAACCTGTAGGATATTCTACAGGTCGTAGAAATATTTTTAATACAGGAAAGGTAATGGGAATGTTGTGTCTTACCAAATCAATTCTAATGGTGTTTACATTAGCAAAAATTAATGATTAAGTATTAATACCTGAACAACATCGATTATAAATAAGGTATGAGGACTGGATATTATTTTCCACATTCTGAATGTAATATCTCTATTGAATAAAGGATCTGAAGCACGCCATAACTTCAATGTATTTTTTTATTAGTGCAGTAAGTCTATCCAACTGTATGATATACAGAAGTTGTGCTTGAGATACCAGTAAGTATACAGTGTAATAATAACACAATTAATACTGAAGCCAACATTTCTTGGCCACTGAAGGATTCAGTAAATACAGCTGCAAAGTGAATCAAAAGGTGTTGTAGCAAAACTGACACCTTAAAAGCATATTTTGAAAGCGCTAAGTACTGCTACAAATTATTACTGGAGAAAATAAAACACAGTTTGCAAGGATCTAGTTCCTCTCTTCAAAGGGAAGATGATGAAAGAGAAGAGTTTAGGGTGTCTATGCACCCTTTTAGAATCACTCTTTATGAAGTAAAATAATGATGTGTCCTAAGAGGTAAGTCAGTAGATGTACCATAAATATCATGATGAATGTACTGCTAAAACACCTTATTTATCCCACATATCTTCTCTTTCAAAACAGAACAACGTGGCATTTTTCAGAAAGAATGCCCATGCTAGAGAAACACAAACCTTACTGTTCTATCTCAAAGCACTGAAAAATTTAAACATAGGCATTCCTAACCTGCTCATCTTTCAATCTCCCGTTTAAATCCTTCACTATGTGCCATTAAAACATTTAACATATAGAATCTATACATACACATTTCCTGAACTTTAGGACAATTAACCCTAATCTAAAATATAATCAATCACTGTTCATGCAGAACTCAAGATGTCATGCCAGCAGGAAGTGTAAATTGCCATTCAGATATCAAGGGTATGTGCACTGCATTTTTGTTTCGTTTTGGATTTAACAATAATTGAAAGATTTCCCCAGCTTTCCCTAAAGTAGTAGGTGCTTCAACAATTATGAACAGAAAAAATAATACTTTCTAAATCTTCACAAGTATTGACCAGATCTGAATTTTACTGAAGTCCTCATTCAACAAAATGGAAGAAAGTATAAGATATACATTTTGGTCAAACATATTTACAATGTATAATCAAAGATCTTTATTTAAAGGACAATGACAAAGTCAGATTCACAGAACACTCAGCCAGTTATTTGGAATACTGGAGGTGTGGTGGCTATGTTTAGTTTACCAAGATCCCAACCCTGATTAATCAAAAGGCTACTCACAAACGCTGGTGTTTATGCTTCTCCACTGTCACCCCAAAAAGTCTTTTAAAAGTCTGATGGATCCTGAGTACAGATGGGTTTCAGTTACACAAAGGCTACATCTTCATTTGCCAGAATTCCAGATGACAATCATTCAATCCAGTGTGTTAGGAAACTCAAAACAAGAAGAGAAAAAAATGTGCAAATCAGAGAATTGGATGGCTGCTGAATTACAAGCATAGATGATGGACAGTGAAGAGAAAGACAAACATTTCCAAAAGCCTTGTCTTCAAAAATACTGTCTTCACCTAAAGTATCAACTGTGGCTGTCTCTGCTTGAACCACTAAACTACAAAAAAAAAAAAAAAAAAAAAAAAAAAAAAAAAAAAGTATTCATAGCATACCAAAGACCTTGGAATAAGATCATTCAAATATTTGCGAGCTGAAGGACTGGACTTCCAGGTACATGTTACTTTGAAGTCACTGCTCAGCTTGTCGTCTAATTCAGTATTCAAGAGGACAGCATCATTTCCTATTTGCATTCAGCAAAGACAGCTTTTCAAGTTTAGTAACCAAATTCACTGCTCAGGTTAAAGCCATGGCAAATAACCCCAAAGCAAATAACAGATGTTAAGTTACATCTTCACCACAGCTGACAGCTTGTTTTCAGGTTGGTGGTGTTTTCATTTGTTGTTTACTCTTTTATGAAAAAAAACATATCGGTTTGAATGAATCTACTTTGCATTTGTGGTAGAGAAAACCTTTTATTATTTTCTTTCAACTGAAAATAAAAACAGCAGGATTGTGAGGTAAGAGAAAAGCTGGGAAATTCCTATAGAGCAAGAAGTAAGTTCACAAGTGTAGCCTTGTTCATTGTTGCCTCCCTGTAGGTACGTGATGTTGGTGGTGTTTGTAATTATACATCTATCAGCAGTAGCACAAAACATTTAATTATATTTCTGACACATTTATTTCCATACCCTTCTCTTCCCTCAAGTGCTAGATATAATCACCCTGCTGGACTCCAACCTGCTATGAATCACTTGCTCAACATGGTTTATCACTTCATTTATATTAGCCAGAAAACCCACAGTAAAGCTGGAAGTACCAAGCCACCCCCCCAGCAGGCACTTTATGTCCCTCTGCATACATGCAGGCACGCACCTGGATGACATTAAAACATCAAAGAGTCTGCTGCAACCACAGTGCTACCCCAACACTACCTTAGTGCTCAGTCTCTCAGATTAGAGCTGAGCACCTTTACTCTCCCCATAAAATATCAGATTTCTTTCATGAGCATAGAAATTTTTTTTTTTTTCTTATTAGGGTCTTGGAGTCTGTGCAATACCAAGAACTTTCAGTCCTAATTTCTTTGAATTACAATAGGGGAGATCACCCCCCTCAAAGTTTCCGTTGTAGATAAAATCTTCACTTTGTTGTAACTAAAACATAAATGCTTATCCGTTACTTAAAGGAGAACATAAGGACAAAAATACACAACAGTTCCTTGAAATACTTAAAACTCTAGGAAAAAACTCACTACTTTCACATAATGTTTAGATGAGTAGTGACCTAAAACAGAGGTGGCTGTCGTTGTGGGATCTGTATAAACAATGTTTATTATGTAAATAATAATATAAATGTTTTTCCTACTGAAGTCAGAACTGAATATTATTTGGTGACAGCTTTAACAATTCTGAATTTAAGAGCCAATAGTAACCATAATTATATTCAGTATGGCAGAGACTTAAAAAAAAACTTTTAAATATCAAGCTATGCCCTTGAATTAACGTGCCTAATGCATGTGTCATCACTATTCCTAGCATCATGGTATTTAACCATATTTATATATAAAGAACAAATGAGTCACTGAGCAAGTGTTCTCAGAAATTTAAATTTCACATGGGGCATCACTTTACATCACACTGATTTTATAGAACTCATACTGGCCAGCAAGATCAAACCCAAGATAACTTAAGTGGAAAATGCATGTATCTAGTATTCAAAAGAAGTAATTGTAGGAGATACACTGTGAATCATACTGTGCGATATTACTTAATCAGCTACTTCAGAAGAGAATTCTTCACAGTGAGAAACAGCTACTTAACAAGAATAGAAATTTCTGGTCCCTAAACAAAAAGGCAAGCAGCTCTTAAATGTCACAGGCATATCTAGACACTACCACAACAATTTTACTTTTGAATCCCACATTCAGTATTATAATCCTGTTTCACTTGACAGTCATAGAATGTGTCGTGCAGGGTTTTCAAGCACCAAAATACTGGTGAATTACATCTCAAAACTCTGCAACATCCTTAAGATATATTCACTACTAAGAGGAGATTTGATACTGCTTTAGCATTTGCAAAACTTACATGAATATATCAACACATGTTATTAACTAAACAGAGAGCCCCATGCAGTAACTATAGCAATTGACTGTATCAAGTTTTCTCTGGTTTGCTGCAAGGCAATAATGGCTTAGTACATGTTAATCTGACATTCAGCTGTTCCAAAAATTAATAAAGTACCTTCTGTACTAACTTTTGTACCATGGTTGTTATACATATTTATACAAATGTGATTGTACCTAGAATCACGGAACAGAAGACAGAAAACTCGGGTGTCCCAAGATCTACATAAAGATTCTTTTAGCAGTACAAAACCAGCCTTCGTGCAGCATGTGATACTAGAGCCCATGGTGAACCTTAAATGGATGGAGCAGTGCAACACAACCACCTGTACAAATTATCATGGCAAGGGGATTGTGTACTTTTCCTACTTCGGACCCAATAGTGCCACATCAGACTCTCCATACAGAAACACATGACATGTCTCAAACTGAATAAATGTAGATATTTTCTACAACTTTTTTCTGGTTTTAAATATGAAGCAGGATAATTTTCTAGAAAATAAATCTTGCAAATTGATAAGCGTTACGGTTTGCTAGGATTTTTGCTAGCCATTTGGCTTCAAAACAGTTGCATTGGTACAGAAAAATTGATTGCCAAACTATTGTCTGTAATTATCATTTAAAGAACATATGCTTATACATTTCCAGCCTTGATTTCAGTTCATCCTAAACAGCCAGAGGTTACATTTAGCACATACAGAGACATGAGCTGCAAGAAAACCCCACAACACTGCGTGAATTTGACAGCACTGTATCAATGTCTTCAAATGAACTACTGCACTGCTGTGATCCAAACGGGTCCCACAAAAATACATTGCTGCATTCATACTTGATAAGTCTTCTGCAGTGTTTCTAAATCAGTGTTCTCAGTGCTGTTTATGAGCAAAATCAAGTACAACAACACAATAAACTTACATAAATCTGCATAATTTAATAAGGCAATTAATTTATAAAGTAGTTTATACAAGGGAAGTAAAAATATATTGATGCAAAGGGGAATTTAAATGTTTAGGAATAATTCAAGGTCTAGTTTCCTACTGTATGAAATAAGAATTTTCAGAGGTGTTGTTTTTCAAAGAACATGCAGATTAGATTTCAAGTCATTATATGTAAGCATTGATTTGCTAGTTCAAGAAACTTGAGTTTTCTTGTCAAAACAAAAAAAGCTTTGAGGCAGAAGGAACTGACCATGCTTTGGTGTCAGTCATCAAGCTATCCTTTTAGAGCTATTTGTAGCTCTATGCACAGAGTACTTTTGGCTTCTTTTTTTCTTCTCCCTTTTTATCACTTAAATCTTTTTCACTCTGCTCCTGTATGCAAGTATCACTGCAGATACAGGCCAGACCTGGCCCGTTTCAGCTCCTCTGGCTTCAAGGCAATGACTTTGGAAACACCTTAAACTGCATAAACCAACACTGAAGTTAGAAGCAGCTTTTAAATTTCATCACAGCCTTTTTCCAGTTACCCCCTCCCCAAACTGTTCAGTCTTGCCTCAGACCCTTGTATCTGAAAAGGCATTTCTGAGACATGTGACTTAGATTAGGAAACCAAATTAAAATATGTCCATCAAAAAATATATTTAGTTTTAAACTGGCTCCCTATGTAAATGTCTCTGCTGGCACAAAGTGTGGGGCAAAATGAGCACAGAAGCGAACAGAAGTGCCACCTTTAGTACCTTACAGCATTAGTGAAACTGCAGCTTTAGTAATTTGACAGAAACGGTACAGACACTCGTTTGCTCAATTACAATGGCTGTGTGATGGGATTAAATGGAGCAGAGTACTCATTTTGGGCTGCTGTTAAGCATTTAGTTCTTCCTCAGGTATTCAGACTAAAATAACAGTGGAGTCTGCATTGACATAAACAGACAAAGTAAAGAAGGCTGAGAAATGTGACCTAAATAAAATATAAGATGCTTAAAACTTGTAAGAAGTCCCCAGTGATAGAGTCTTAGATCAACAAATGCTAGGAACAGGCAAAAAATTTCTATTAAGTCCTAATTTATTATATCTTTCAGAATGTTACTGCATTTCCTTCAGCAAATATTAAAGATGCTTTAAGTGCAATTTCAGGGCCATTTTAGTGCTTCTTGGCACCCTGGTATCAGTGCTGAAACAAACTGAAGTGACAGCATATTTTAAATATTACATGATTCTTCCCTGACCCCTTTCTAACCAAAGACCACTGGCAAACTAGACTACATCTAGAACATACTGGGGGAAGTTGCAGGGGGTGTAAGATAAAAACAGATAAAAAGAAAAATTAAGAGACTTGGAAAATGTCAATACTTCTGAAAAATTTCCTATTTTACAAGTTACTCAGTACCGCTGTGCTTAAAAGCCCACTGCATCAAGTACTTGGGTTTGTTACACTGGGGAACATCCATCTTTTAGATGGGGAGAATGCCATACAGCTGTATCACAGCAGGGTCACAGGATTTTATTAGTATCTGCCAGGTGCCCTGAGCTTCTCAAATCAAAGACTTCGCATAAGAGCTAAGTCACTTACAGACAGAAAGTCACCTGTTTTTTCTTGACTTTACTACAAGAAATCATGACCTCTGTAGCATTTCAAAGCAGTATCTAAGACAGAGCCACATCTTTTCCAGAAAAAGTTTAATCCTTGTTGTGCAGTTAGAGGTCTTTCACTGCAATTAATTTTTTTTTTTTTCAATTTGAATAGCTTTGTATTTAAGCTGTCTTTCTATTATTTCATTCACCTACAGCATACACCTAGTAATGAATGACAACAGATAAGTATGTGCTGAACATGTCTAGGTTACAGACTAGCAAGCTTATTTTGCCATTAGATTCAGCCCATTTTAAGAGATAGCTAGCAATGCATATAAGCGAATGCACAGCTGAATAACAGAAAGGCATGAGGGCAGGAAAAGTATTACACTTATAGGTACAGAAAGATCTACAATGTTTTTAGACTCCAGTTGCCTTCCTACCCACCTCTCTTTCAGAAGAACTACACACTTAAAAGCATGATCTTATCTAAAATATTAAATGTTAGAATGGCTCTTCCACCACACGTTAGAATCATGGCAATAAGATTAGTGACCTCTTTGAAAGCCCTTGTAGTATTTAAGAACTAGATAGGGAGTTTCAGGAAATTACTGCAGTGCTCAATGTGGACTCTGAATTTGTGTTGATAATTGACTAGTGTTATTCTTTCCATTTTTTGCTGTATGGTTTCATTTATTTTATGTATTTATATTTAAAACACACATAATTGGGACACACTTATATTTGGTTATAAAACTCCCTGTGCACGAGATATGAGGTGTACATATGACCATGCATATCACCTCTAGAGTTCAGAGAAAAACGGATTAATTTTATCACTTCATTCCCCATAATTTTCTCCTACCCCCCCACAAAGACACACACATATTTTCATGGCAGAGATCTGTCAGATGCTTTTGCATTATTAGCAGCAGCACTGAAGGTGCTTTCATCCTCCAGTATAGAAGCAGTATATAAAAACTGTATAATCAAGAAATGGCTTAATTGAAGAGAGACAGGGGAAAAGAAAAGTTAAAGCTAAGCTGGTAGCTGAAAATGTGCATGTCTAGCAGTGCTAGACAGAGAAGCAGTATTGGTGTGGTCACCAGAGGCTCTAAATAGCAGCCTGAAAGCACACTGGCTTATGACTGTACCCACAACCTATGAGAGAGAGTAGCACTCCAAGCAAGACTTGAACACAGGACTCTAAATTGTCCTAAAAATAGTTAATCAAAAAAAAAAAAAAAAAAAAAAAACACCACACCACCAAAACAAAACAAGAAAACCTACCCATCTCAAGCTCTCCAAAACATCCAGCTTCAATTCTGCAAGACCACTTCTACAACATTCCTCCCCAAACTCTTCATCTTTTCAACATGGGGCCTCACGTTCACCCTGTCTCACTCCTCCTTATTGCCTCTTTTTCTCCCCAGTCCCAGACTGCCCACCCTTGGATGATCCACAAGGCCAGGTGACGCCTCCATTTCCTCAGCCTCCCAACACCCTGTCCTTATGTCATGATCTTCCTTGGAAAAGCAGATCCCAGGACAGTTTCTGGGTGTTTCAGAGCACGCAGTCAGCTAATCCACTCACAACCTTCCTCTGCACAATGCAGATCATCTGAGATACAGTGATCAAGGCCTGATAAATTACTATTTCTCAAGATCATTAGTGCCATGTTTATTACATTATGGTGCTGCAGAAAACAATTTGTTTACAATTTGCTTTAAAATAATCCATATGGTTATTGCTAGTGTTTAAGTATTATTTTATAAGCTTCCTTGTTCTTTTAGATTTTACATTAGATTAGAATCAGATTTAAGCACCCTATAAAAGAACCTGTTCTCCACAGGGAATTACCAAAACATGGACTAGAATTGTAATGCAGAGGATAAAGAAATTACCCTCTTACCATATAAATTGGATTAGATAATCACAAATTTATCATGCAGTCAGAGATGTACCTTAGAATTTTAAAAGGCTGAGATTCTTCAAAGTCCACAGAAGAACAAGAGAGAATGGCAATACACATCATTAGTTGCTTTGTGTAATTCTCACTTGACATCTCCACGTTGCTTTTCTCTCCAGCACTGAAAGACTGTTTACCAATACAGCCTCTAGTTTCAAGTCTAGTCTCATCTAAATCCACCTGTCACATGCATTAATTTTGCTTCAATGACTACACACAGTTTGTGATTGTTTTATAGATGGTTCCATACACAATGATAAATCAGCAATGGAGACAATGATCTTTGATAAAATTCCATGTAAATGCAAAAAAGTACATGATGTACAAAAAGCTGAGGTTTTTTTTAAATTCAGTTTCTCCCTTCACTATACAATAGGACTTTATTACTTAGAAATTTTCTACTTTCTTCACTAATTTAAAGAGCAAATAAAAAAACCCAGGAAACCCAACCTAACCAAACAAAAAAAACCCACCCACCATAAAGCCCAGAGATACTTAGCAAATAAAATTGCTGAAGAATTTTGATGGGTATTGCTTTGGGCAATGCTGTGAGTGCAAGAGCTCAGTTAGAACTCAGGTCCTGCTGACAATTTATCCATAACACCTTGCAATGCTGTTCTGCAACACACCACCTCTGCAAGTGTTTACTTCTCAATCTGAGCTGTTTCTCTTCTCATCCAAAATTCTCAAAGTAACACATGGCAGAAGATCTCTATCTGCATCATTTGTATCCCTGAGCACCATTTTGACTGTGTTTTAAAAAGTGAATGTCTGAAATGATGCCCTAGAAGTACACTGAAAAAGAATAGGGTTAATATGAAATGATTTACAGAACTAAAGTAAAATGCTTATTTAATTTTACAGTAAGATCTTTGTTATTTTAATCTTGTTCATAAAGTGTTTCTTAATTACTTCAATGTATATTTCACTTCAATAATTTTTTTTAATTGAAAAAAAAAATTATAGCTCATGACAGGACTTCTAGGGCACAGGGTGCTTTACCTTTTTCTTGCTGTCCATCACAGCCTCTGAAGCGTGCCTCAGACTCAATATGTGTCTACACAGAAATGGTATATACACTAAAGAACTTGAATAAATACAGTTTTAATACACTTTTCATTAAAGACAGTGACTTTTCAGTTCAGGGGGAGTTAGATCAAACTGTAACTGAAAAGCATGGGAATCAGAGTTCATGAAATGCAGATTTAACTAACCAATATAGCCACAAAGTTCACTGCTAGAGAACTAATTCTCATAAACTTTTACTTTGTTGAAAAGTTGGTATTATTTATGCATTCAAGTCATCTAGAACTCTGAAGAGATAAATTATTCCACCACACATTGGCAGTAAATTTACACTTACTCAACTGGCTTCAGATCTGATTGTTTCAGGTGGCAGAATAGGAAAAACTTTGATGTTTGACTAAGTCTTAAAATTCTGCCATCTGTTCAAAAGCAATTTGCCAACAGAAAGATGCCAAAATTCGTCTAATAATTGTCAGGACTTGCTTGTTCTATTATTGATTGTGCATGACCATAAGACAAAAGCAGTTCATGACCTGCCTGGATTGCAAGTGACAAATAACCAGACTCGCATGTGTAATTTACAGAGGAATTCAAGTGGATAAAATAAATACACAGCAGCAACAATGCCAGCCCTCCCACATATTCAAATAAATAAGCAAAGATTTTATTCTTGCAGTGGAATGATCTGAGAATTTACCTCATCACAAAATAAGGAAATACTCACACTAGTAATGTTACTGACTTCAGATGCATTGCTTCTGTGAGTAAGGAGCCAGTGCCATGAATAAAACCTGAACAATCTGAACCACTGAGCAAAATCTACTTGCCAAGTACCCCCACTGAGCTGAATATGACTACCCAGCTTGGCTTCATTTTTGTGATATAAGGTTTCCTTTCATTCACAAATTCAAGTAAGTCTCATTCATGCTGGCTCTGCGAGGTCTATCCAACAAAAAGCAGCTGAATAGGTAACAGCACGTCAAACAACTCAGTGTAGTATATGCAAAGGTATCTTCAGGAAAAAAAAAAATACAAGGGGAATGCAGCCCACTTGTTGGAAGTTTTCCTCATCTCAAATATTCAAAAGGTCAAGATGGAAAATAAAAACATTTCCCAGTGTAAAAATGTTTCAATTAAAATGGCTTGTGCACTTTATTGTGAAGGAATTAGAATTCTAAGAAACCACCCAAATACAAGAGAGGGACTCAGCTGTTTTCAAGACCATCACAACAGATATTCCATTTTTGTTATAAGCCAGCTGGCTTATACCCTACATAATCTTCTAAGCTGTTAGAGCACTTCTAATGGTTCAACATTCTTAAAATCAAATGACACTAATTATAATAGGGACTTAAATTACAATTTAGCTATAGAACAAAATGTTACCAAAAACAGAATACAGAAAGACACTTTAGATTTCTAGGCTCAGGGAAAAATTCTCACTCATTTTAACTGATGTTTTGGCCAGTAAGCGACATGAAAAATAGCCACAGAGTTTAAAATATTAACCTTTCACTATTCATAAGGCTTCCAAAATTCTTATGTTTACTTATTGAAGAAATCTGAGCCGCTGCCCCTGTCCCCCCCCCCAAAATAATGAATACTGGTGATAATTGCATCCAAAGTTCTAGCCAGATGACTTAAAAGTTGTTTGGAGCATCCTTAAATACAACTAATTGATGCTTTCAAAAAAAAAAAAAAAAAAAAAAGTGAATTATAAAAAACATTTGTTCATTCACATGAGGACTCCTCCTTTCTAACATTCTAGTCAGTTTTACAACTGTGCATAAAAATATAGACAGGGCAGAGGCAAGATTAAACTAACTTTTAAGATATTTGACATTTTACTTGCCAATGGTAGCAATTCTAGCATTCCTCCATGCTGCTGAAGAATTAGAAAACATCTGCCTTAAGCTCCTTAATAAAAAAAGCTTCTTAAGAAGTATCAGTTTTACTCTGTGCTGACAGTCTTAGTAACACAAGATAAAGACAGCATTGTACACACCTTGGAAAAAATCACTCTTTAGCAGTACCTCTCAAGCCTTTCTGGCTCTGCACTGATTAATTGAAAACAGGTACAAGTTAAACATGTTTGTCAGATCACCCTTTTGCAAGCTCTGCTATCCGTTCTGATCATGGTAGTTTGCCCAGACTTCCACTTAGCCTATATGCACACACAAACAGATAATTACCTTTCTAACACTTGCTGTACACCAATATTAATGTAGAGTACAGATAGATCTTAAGGTAAAATAAACTGTCAGCCTAATAAAAACTGCATTAACAACAACAAAGTCCATCTCAAAAAGCATATTTTGAATATATAAATTTCAGAAAAAGAAAAAACTTGACATAGATACAGTATTTCTTTTGGCACTATTTTAAAGCCTTCCTCATAGTCTTGTCTACTCATGGTGACCACCGCATCAGTTCAAATGTTTTCAGTCTCAAAGCATTACAGAGATGTTCAAAGTAGTTTATTCATTTATACATACATATTATTATTCCATTCTTTATTTGAATATTGCAGTGGCTGAAGAAACTGAACTATTCTCATATTCCAGCTGATTTACAGACAGAACCCATTCTTTTCATACAGCAGTAATAGCAATTAAAGATGAAAAAAAAAAAAAAAATACAACACAACACCACAAAACAAAGAACCCAAAGAAACAGGGTCCACTCTGAACCTCATGACTCAACAGTAGGGTCTCTCCTACCTTTTTAGATCTCTGTGTAAATCATTTGAAATCAATTATAACTCTCATTCTAAATCAATTCTATTCTTCATATGTTTCTTCTATGCAATAAGTAATAGACTGAACCTTGCCATCAAACTTTAAGTCTCACTTTTACGATATCATATTAAAATCACTTTTGCTAATAACTTTGCCTGATTCTATAAACAATACAAAGCACTCATCCATGACAAATTGGTGTAGCCAGTAGGATCCTAAATCAGAATCTGTGACACACATATAGTAGTTCACTAAGTCTGAGGAAAATAAATAGTGTGCTGAGGTCAACAACATGATAACAAGATGGACTATAGCACACAGAAACAAGCAAACACTTCAGCACAAAATGATCTATCATTTTGTGGTAAGCTGAAGAATAAAATAATAATAATAAAAAAATAATAAAGAAGTAACCTTAGAAAATTCTGGAAAGCCTAAAATTTTACCCCTTTGATATTCTTCATTAAATGCTGTCACTGTCACATTGACAGATGTTGTATTGGGTGGTAAATCACGTTGGAAATGGACTGTAAATACAACTTGTTTGTGCAGTTATGGAAACTGTGTATTATGGAAGTGTGTCATATTACTTTAAGGCATACAGAGAAATTACAATTAGTAAATTTAAAGTTATATTGTAGCTGTTTATAGAGAATAATAGCTCAACCTTCAGAGTATGAACAGTTTGCAGGAAGTACATGGTGAGCACATTTCTTCTTCCTTACCTCTATAGAAATAATTATGACATGGGAATTAAAAAAAAAAAAAAAATATTGTGGGGGAAGATATAAGCACACAAATGATTTTTTAGTGGAGGGTGTTATTAGGTGGTAGCACATTATAGGAGCTTGGGGGAGGGAGTTGTTTTGTTTGTCTTTGAAAGTTACTTTCAAGGTTAAGAAATCAACTTTCAGGAAGCTAGGTCTTGCTCTAAATTCATCACTGAAGCTAGAAATCACTACACGCACGTGTGTTTATACACACACATATATAAGAAGGTATGTGTATATATATGTATGGAATTTTACTACAGAACCATTTAACATGCTCTTTGTGAGTACCAGAAAGACAGTAAAAAGCCACTGCTGTTCCTATATACATTTATGGCACTGGTCCACCTTCTCAAAAGTATTCATTGCCCCTTTTTTTTTTTCTTCTTTTTAAGTCTTTTTCCTGCACAGGCATCTATTTATATACAGCTTTCAATTTGCTGGAAAATCTTAAAAGAAACATGCACAGCCTGCAAATTGAGAACATACTCAGTAAAATGGAACAAGAATATGGTTTGGATGCACAGCCTGTTTTTAAAGTAAATAACAAGGTCAGAATCATTTATCAAAATAGTCTGTTTAATCATCTTCTCAAAGAATTTAACACTTTATTTAACTTATAGAAAAAGGGGAAAAAACAAACAAACAAAACCCCCCCACACACACAGAAAAAAAAATAAAAACACACACAAAAAAACCCAAGCAAACAAAAAAACAAACAAACAAAACAAAACAAAAAAAAAAAAAAAAACAAAAAACACACAACCCAAGCACAATAAAAGTAAGTTGTGTATTGGCTTAGAAGACACTGACTGTGAACAGGATTGCTTGATACTCCCCAAATCCAAAATTTGACTTCAGTTAATTAAACTGGACAGAGAAACAAAAAAAAAAAAAAAAATTAAAAATGCTATCCATAAGAGTGGATGAGAGAAAACATGAAAGACATATTTAAGTCTTTATTTCAGTAGCATTTAAGACTATCAGTGCCCCCTTCACCCATTTGGTGCATCGGTGAGATACACATTTCTGGTGAGTCAGCTGCTGTAAGTTAGGTGGTTGGGTGATATCACTTCCTGATAATCACTTGAGCCTCATAAAACATCATTTTGTTATTTCAGGTGTAAATACTCTGGAATTACATAGTAACAACCTGATTCAAATGATTATTAATCAGTTGCACAGTGGCTTACTGGAATGATCTATTACAGACAATGAATTCTTCCCACAAGTCCAGGTTCTCAAAGTTTCAGTTTCCAGGTGGTTCATCAAGAACACGGACACCACAGATCCATTCAGGCGCATAGACAAACTTAAATATCAGCAAGCAAAGCAGGGCAGTGCAAGCAGAATTTGATAAAGGAAACCTAGATCCTTCAACAGTCACTGATACTACTACAGCGTTTTAGAATTTCAAACAAAAAACAGAAATCTCCTATCACATTCTATAACATGAAGTTAACCAAATCACTTTTGCACACTGCTGTAATTTGTGTCAATACTTATTCATCGAAGATGATGATTTCTTAGAATTACATTTACTGTTTATTTCCATCAACTATACATTTGCCCATGTAAGAACAGAAGCACCTGTCAGGACATGGGTGGCTACGGTCTGAAAATACAACTTTACTGTAACTGTTAGGTGGCTTTGATTCACTTCATGTTATTTCTCCTTACAGCCAGAATATAAACAGACACGTACCAAAGGGAAAGGCATTATGTCTAAAGTTAGACTTGATTAGAATTTTTTTTTTTTTTCTCTAAAAACCACAGAAACCACCCATCAAACACACACAGGGCCAATCCTTTAAAGGTAATGCAAACTCACTGGTACACAGACGGTCAAAGGCTGGCCCTAACCATTTGTGTGACTGGGCTGAGAACACAGACCAGAGACATCAATGGCCAGGTGTCTGCCTACAGCACTTTCCTTTTTACAGAAGAGTTACAAGCCTGTGAGAAATGGGCTCTCTAATGAAAATGCCAGCACAGCCTAGAGTATATCAGCCCTCAGATGTGCTACTTTAATGCAGGAAATTACAATGTGCAAGAAAATGATGCACTGGGGAACCAGTAAAGATGATTAGTGAAGCTTGGCATGAAGAGTAAGGCAGACACCCTTTTGGAGGAACCTACTCTTTGGCAGATTTATTGTGACATTGTATCAGTATTCAGGTGGCATTAATTATAGCCTTATCGGCCACGGTATATTGTAATCCTACCATGTTTCACCATGATGACATTCTGACCATGATGTATCAATGCCTCTGTGATGTCTGTCACATGCTACCTGTAATACCAGTACTATTCAGACCTATTCATAGAACACATAAATTGTCTAATTTTGTCATAAGTAAGTCAAAGTCTTCATGCAGCATTTTCCCGATTTGTACAAGACAAACTCATATTATACGAGTGATTTTGACTACAAAGTCATCTGCAAAAGATTTCAGCTAATTGCCACTGACTAGATATGAAAACTGTGATTCTGTCAATATTATTTTACAGATGAATGACAAAGCAGTGAATCTGGCTGCTGGTTACATCGAGCAAGACACATAAAATGCAGATTATGCTTTTAAAAGTACAAGATGTCGGCAAAATAATAATTCATTATTAAATGAACTGTATTTTTTATTTTAGTTATACAACATGACACAGAATATACTTAATATTTTAGTGATCTGAATTTTGATAGATATTTATCATGCACACAAACTTGTGGGGACATGGCACCTTTTCATTGTTGTCTTTGGAAGCTGTGACCAGTGATACTGAACAAAAGCTTTCACAAATCAAAATATTCCTCTTTAGAAACTGTAGCTAGACAAAGAAAAAAAGCTATTTTTAAAGAACAGATATCCCACCTTATATCTCACTTTCTAGCCAGCTAACTTAAATACAGTCTTTTAATTTACAGGAATGGAACAGACTCAATGACCTAATCATGCATGAGGAGCTCAGCTTGTTGTTGCGGTATATTTTTCACTGCAGAGCTAATTTAGATAATTGTCATCGGGATTTGCCTACTCCAAGATGGACCAGCCTTACACCAAAGAATTAATAAACGTGTTCTTATTTCTAGCAGTATGGGACCCTCAGTATCATTGCTCTGAACCACTTGGGATGAGTGCCTGGGGAACTGAGTGGAATATGTTGGGAATGGGATATTCACAGCATAGCTTTAGTTGTTAAAACACACCTTTCTTTCTATATGTAGCCCTGGCATACACCGAGGCACCTCTACAGTGCCACTCAGTACTGTGACTTCTCTGGCAGGAAGAGACAGGGAACACACGCTGCCTGCTCCAAATCCTACTTCCACTTTTACCTAAAGACACTCTAGAGTGTCTGGTGTGTGTCTAACATACCCACCTCAGCCATGAGCTGCCAGTGAGCAATTCCGGTAGAGATACGATAACTAATACAATTCTTCTTTCATAAATACCTAAGTATACACAATCATTCTCTGTAAGTGTATGCACAGATACCCTATATTGACATGTTAACGTATGACTGAATGATGTTACCAAGTAGTTTATAAGACTGATTAACATTGCCTTTTTGGATATAAAGATAGATAAAGCTCTGAACAGAGGGATACAGTGCCAATTCAAGAAATCCTTGCCAGCTGAATTTTGCCAGAATAAGTACTGAAGGACTCATTTCCTGGGAAACTGACTTATGAAAAGCATAAAACCCTTAATATTCTAAACAAATATTAAAACAAAACAGTAACTTAATGACTTGTTAATTATTATCCTGAAGGTTTATTTCTGTTTTGAAACTTAGAAATCATAAACAAAAAAACAAAATTAATTAATCTGAGAGCTATTGGTGTAAACACATCATAGATGTATTAAACAATAGAGAAACCATAAACAACACTGCTTAGCATCTTCTAGTCTCTTTCTCTATATATGTACTTTTGAAAGATAGATACGACACACTGAACTGTTTCAGCACTTACAGAACAGCCTCCTTTAGGGTTTGATTTTGCATTCATGGAAAAAAATAGCCAAGTCCCCATTGACTTCACTTACACAGCATCAGGGATTTAGAAACTCAACTGTTGTAACTCATTCATTTTGGATCTCTAGATGCACTATTCACCACAGACATTACAGACAGTTTAAAAGTGGAGGGGGAGATGGGAATCCAACTAGTAATCTGTTCAGGGCGAACACATTTCAATGAAAAACTTAAAGCCCTATCTGTTTTCACAGCTGTAAGCTGCTGGGGAAGCCCCAATATGTTTTGTCCTTAGCTTCTCAACTCAGCTGCAAGAGGATTTATTTTGGAACATGCTGCTGCAGAAGGAGCTAATTAAAACAGAGTTCTGGTTAGGCATTTTGCATATGGATTAGAAAAATGCAATCAACCATGATGCAGAATAGACATCTCCATAAAACACTGATGCACCCATGATGCACAGATACATACAGGTCTGTAATTCTATAATGTCCATGACCTCCAACCTTTTACCAAAAGGCAACTTTCTTGTCTTTACATTAAACTTCCCTTCTCTCCCCCCCCCCCTTTTTTTAAACTTTCATCATATAACTGCTACCCTTCATGCATATTTCTTCCCTTTTACATCTTCATGTTTCAGTCAGTTATGTAACATTGTGTACTGTTCTGTTTGCAATATTTTATTAAAATCCATGTACAATAACAGCAATAAGGCCAGGAAAAGTGTTAACCTACTGTGGCTGAGCGTTTAGATCAGTGTGTAAGGTTTAAAGTCAGTGCTTTCACTAACACCCTATTAAATAGCAAATGGTTGTCAAATATTTCTGAAAAACAAATCACAGCTTCCGTCACATGTTAAGATTAAAAAAAGATGAAGCAGAGAAGTAAAGAAAGTTTATGTTGTGACTTTGGATTTATGTGATAATTGCAGTGACTGACAAGAGTCTGAGAAACAAGAAGGAAGCTATGGAAGTTTATCATGTACTGACATTTACAGGCAAAGATGACTGTCACAATTGTCAAAATTTAATAAATATGTTAACTCTCCAACTCTTGCAATAATAAAATCTCTTCTACTTTTTGATATTTTGTTATCAAAACTCCATTACCTGTCCATCCCAGCCCAACATACAGTAAAGCATTCACAGTGAGTCAGCTTTTTAAATGTGATCAAAAAAACCTGACATTTAAAGGCCTGACTCTAAGCTGGACTGAGCACCAGAAATGCCTACGGAAGTAAAGGGAAATTTCAAAAGCTTCAGAGCTTCAGTCCTGCCCCACTCTTCACATGGGCATGCACCCTGTGACAGATCAGCAGGAATTATGCACGTAACAAAACAGAATTTTCTTCTGCAAACCTAGGCTTGAATTTCCCAAAGTTTGATCTATTTTTTTCATTTTAGTCATACCTCTCTTAAAATGAAAATCCAGGAAATAAATCAGAAGCTTACAGATTCCCAAAAGTAGTTACACTTTTTCAAGAACAAAGCAGTCCGAGCTGCAGTCCAGAGAGCACTTTTCAGTTATAAACTGCTTTACGTACAGCAAAGATTAGTTTAATTCTTCTACCTTCATACAAAACTTATCCCTCCAAGTTTGATAAATCTAACTCAACAATTGTCAAGGACTGTAAGGTTATAAATACAGAAAAAAATAAACATGTTCCTGCTTGTGGCCACGCACAAGAGCAACTGTAAAGTAGATGCAGCAACAAACCACACAGAGTCACAAGGAGACTTTCAATTTAACAGTGAGGATATTGATGGAGAAAGAACTGATGCTGGTAAATGTGCCTTTTTAGAGCAAAATATGACTACATCAGGGTCTCAGTTCTTCAAATCAGAAGGAAGAGGTAAACAGTCTAGAGGGCTGTGTACCTTGACCAATTTAGTGCAGAACTGGAAAACAACATTGCCCAAAGCAAGCTCCCACAACATACTGGCCACAGAGAAAAGAATTAATTTGGAATTAATTAAATAATCTCTTGAACAATAGGAATGCTTTAGAGATCATGTTACAAAAGAGGATATGTTTGACATCAGCCAATATTAAGGAGACCACATCTTGCAAATCAAATGTGAAAAATTGCTTTCATGTGAGATATGACCGTTAATCACACAGCATAACTAAAGGAGCACACATGAAGTAGTAAGAAAACAGAAAACAAAGTACTTCCATGCATACATTACACAAAGGGTCAACAAAATACCCTTCCCACCAGCTATTTCTACCCAAGTGTCAAAAACTACCAGGGTCTGGGTCCTCGGGAGAATGAATGTTATGGTATCTTAGCAAAACATGGCACTTAAAATGGCATTTGGGCCATATCAGTGAGCTCACTATCTGAATTTGCCCTTTAGTAGGGTAGTTCAGAAGTTGTTCTTACTAAAATATTCCAGGAAACAACTTCAGAGAAAGACTGCTCCCCATCCTCCCCAAAAAAAAAAAAAAAAAAAAAAAAAAAAAAAATCAAAAGTAGATTTTAAAATGTAGATATGCAAACAGGAGGGGAAAGATGCAAAGTCTGATAGGTCATATAGTGTTTCCCCAGCCAAAACATCTTTTTTCCTCTACTTTATTATGATAAAGACATAAAATTTAAAATCAGAACTTGACCAGAGTGCACAGATAAGCTTTCAAGTTTGAAATCTCAGGTAGGGGCTCAAGCTGCTGCTGCTTTGAGAATTACAGTATTCATATCATTGGGGGGGGTTGTTGGGTTGTGTTTGGTTTGGTTTGTTGGTTTTGGAGGTATTTTTTTTGGTTTTTTTTATGTGTGTGTGTGTGATGTTTTGTTTCTTAACAAAATAATTCTGCTCAGTTTGAAATTATTTGTGATTCCCATTGGGTTTAAAACAACAAAATGAAACACAGAAGTGGCACAGAGCTTGTGTTAAAAAAAAAAAAAAAGTTTCGACAAACAGTGCTCAGTATTTCAGGTGGGAAATGTGATTTGCATAAATTCTATTATGATTTTAATATGTGGGGGGTTTATTTTGCTTAACAGCCTTCGCAGGTATATAAATTAAATTATAGATTTGCTGCATGTGTTATTAAACAAAAGTCTGGAGTTGTGCTTGGAACTGAGCTACAGTTTTACCTGACGAGATTAAGGAAAAATACATTATTCCTAAAACCGTAGGGTATGAGGCAACTACATGAGAAGAAATGACTTTATCTCCTACGAAGGGGAAATTCCTTCCCACAAGTCCAAAAATAATGTTCATTTACCCAAGGTCTCAGTAAGTGCAATGTTGTGCCGAGAAATTACAAAAGGCACTGGTTATACTAGTGAGGTCACTATGTGCATTTTGTCTTCAGCATGGAGAGGAAGGAAAAGCAAGGGTTTTCATAAGGTCATCAGGACTGCTTTTGTGGTTTATGCAAGCAGACATATATTCAGAGTTTAATGCTAAACTTTCAGCTAACTTGTTTCTTACTTCCTGTCTACTTTTTATCATTCCTAAAATATCACAGTTTACAACTTCTCTCCCCCAAAAATTTAAATATAAATAAAAACTATAATTGGCATTATGTTGAGGTCTTATCTATTGAAGAGCAAGTCTCATTAAGCCAATAAGAATATTAATTATCTGTGAGCACACAGCATCACAGCTTCATTATTCAATCATGTCACACCAACATAATTTATCAGTATAACTATATAGATTATCCAGATTCCTTGTCTTTGAAACTCTCATTTAACAGATAACATTTTCTGTAATTAAGAAAATAGTTTATTTTGCTCACAAAACCAGTGCTGAAACATCACTAACCCTACAAATAATGATAATTTATTTATTACTGGCTTGTTGGGTTTTTTTCCATTTGACCTAGGCCACATGCACTCATTTATGAAATGCAGTTCCATAGAAAGAAGTTTTAGCTAAATAAGATTTATTAGATCTTCCCTTCATGGGACATTTGTATAAAACCAGTATGTACCCTCAGTATTTCTGTGCATTTGTAAAGCACCAAATTGCCCTGATGTGAAGTATTAGTGACATTTAAATCCCATACACTTGTGAATTTTTTTTTTTTAAGCTAACAAACTTTCAGAATTTTCCACTAGCAAACAGCAGATCTTTCCTTGAAATAGAATTTATAGAGGTACCATTTCTGCAAAGCCTTCTTTTCAACAGTTAAAAGGACAGACAAAAATCATCAGGTTCCTGCAATATTCTCTCATAAACATCACCTAGTGTCAAATATCCTTTATGCCTGGCTGCAAAATGTTTGATGTCAAGGCTGTTATCTTCATTATGGCATAATGAAAGGTCTTCCAGAATAAGGATAATTTTTGCAAGTCAAGACATATTAAAAGACACATGTAATCATACTTTCTTAATCTAATCTGGAAGTATCTCTAGCTCCAAGTATCTCTAAGCCTTAATAAGCCCCACTGGTCTAATTTCAGGTTACCAGCTCATTGGTTCCTGTTAACAAGACAATTTTCTCAAGCATTTTTCAAGTGTACTCATTTAATAGCATTATCATTGTCTTCCAACTGTGCTAATGGACTCCACAAAAATAGACCTTTGTAATGAATACTGCCTGCTCTCACCTCAGTTCTTCAACTCTTTGAAGAATTAGTTCCTTAAAGCTGAAAAAGCAATTCATATGTCAAGTTTTGCTCCCACTGAAATCTAGAGTCCTGTTGGCCACAATATCTGCCCAATGTAATCAAGAGTAAGAACCACATTTTAGCCAAAGTTTGTGCTGTGTACTGCAACACGTTTCTCTTATAACGAACACAGAGGCTTCCTTCTGCTCAGAGCACAACCCTCTCTGTGTTTGCATTCCACCAGTACAATATACGCCAAGAGACCTCCCTAACTTATTCGTTTACCAACGATTGTCCTTAAAAGTCAAGAGGCAAATATATGCTCTCTCTTGTCTGCTTGCTACTTCTAAATCAGTCCCCCTCAGCAATTTATTTATTTGGGTATACCATTGCAGCACAAAAGGAAATAAGTTACTGGCTACTCATAACTTATGATGCATCTTCAGGTAAAGAAATCATACTGAATATTTGATTGAATTATAATTCACGTACTTCAGTAATTTGTATCAAACAGCAGATGAGGACAGACATTATCTTTTGATGGAATGTCTGAATATTTTATACAGTGGTATATTGCAACATCAAAACACATAATCAAATAGATAATGTACTGAACAGGCAGACTTGCAGTTGCATGAAATCAATGCAATAGACCAAGAGAGGATTTAACGTAGAAGACCCAATGATGCGTTGCTTGTAGCCTCATACTGAGGACATCTCCTTGGAATTCAGGAGCACGAGCTGTGTCCACAGTTTGTTCTATACAGCCTTAGGCCTGGAACGTGGATCTCCCACATAAGGAAAGCAGTAGGACTGGCACACATAGAAATATCACAAGGATTGTGGAATACAAAAACCCCTTCCCTCCAAATTACAGGTAAAATATCTTGGCAGGTGGTGATACATCATATTAGAGAGGTTGCAAGTACCCAGATCTTGAACATGGAGTTACTGTTGCATCTCACATTTACCAAATAAAATAATTTCTTAGGCTTTGAACCTGCCCAAATCCTGCCAATCACAGCTGATGAAAAGCTGCTTAACAGCAACAAGAAAATATTTGGGGAAAGCTTAGATTCCATCTTCTTATCTTCCAGGTGGTTCTTGTTTAAGAAAAACAAAGAGGTCACTAAAGTTACAACTATACCACTCAGGCAGCAGAAGGGCATTCTCCACAGTGAGCTCCTATTTCTATTGCCTCCCTTCCACTCTATCACAGCTGGTCCTGGGACATTTCAGTCAAAGCTTCCCCCTAACTCCCACCCCAAAAATTGGCCCAGAGCAAATACTGTGTTTCCACACAAATTTCTTATAAAGTAGAAGAATCCTAGGTTTAAGTACATGAAAATAAGAGCATGCCGAAAAGGCGTGGTTCCTGAAAAGAACAACATTACTACTGATTATGCATTGTAGGGATGGACACAGAAGTAGAACTCACACCAGTATAGTAGAGCAGGATGAAGAGACCAGAGAAAGTAACTGCTTGGGAGGTGGCAAAGGAAATCTTGTGTGGAAAGGTCTAACTGTACAACTCTTAACAAGACAGTGATGATCCTTGTCAAAGCAATTTTCTATATTTTCTTGGATTTTTTTTCTTCCACTTCAGTAAATCCACCATCCCGCCTAGTCTGAAGAGACTGACACACAGTTGGATAGGACGCATTAGCTGATAGCACCCAGATGCTTGACAGCATATTACTGACAGAGGGATGAAATTTAACAGCAATTCAGACCTTAAGAATAAATAAAATCCTTCCATAGTTAGATGTTTTTCTTTGCTGAATTAGGTCCAAAGATATTTTTAGCGAGCCCAGCTGCAGAGGCTGGTGCAAAATATCAATACAATCTGTAAAGCCAAACCCCCGCATGTCAATAGGCACCTGACAGAAGGAGCTGCCCTCCATGGAAGCATATTTTTGTATAAAAGGAAGGGAGCGTGCAAAGCACTATTTTGTCTCCTTTAGAGAAAGGGAATAATGAGCACTTTCTAGAGTACAATGGGGGACAGAATGTATACAAAGGTCTTTAATTTACAGCTTTAAAAGCACCATCTACAGGGTCTCCAGAGACGCCTTCTCCCAGAGGCCCCAATGGCCACAGCAGGCCCAGCGTGAGGGGGCTGCCATTGCTAGGCAATACCCCACAGAGACACACAGCCCCTCCCTCCCCAGGCCCCTCACAGCCTCCAACTGAGCTTCAGCAGTTGCCAGGCAACAGCTACAGGAGTATTTTCCCCATATAAAAAAAAAAGGCCCCAAAAAATTAGGTGTAGTTACATGTATATATACCTAGACATAGACATACACACACAACTTCCAGCCACAGGCAAGCAGGGAGCTGGGCCAGACGAGGTGAGAAGAACTTGCAGTCTCCACCACTCCCCACATCCCTGGAAACCTCTCCTCAGAAACACTGCTTTGGTGAAAAAGGGCCACACCACCCTGACAGGCCTCCCCCCTCCTCCTAAACAATTTCTTGGATGAGGCTGAGGGTGGGTTTTGCTCTGCCATGAGGGGACAAATCCTTCCCCAGGTAACACTGGAGCTGCCACGGGCACTTTATGGTGGCAAAGAGGTTCAGTCCAATGCCGCATTTGAATAAGTCACTTATAAGAGGTGAACTATGTGGGAAGCATCAGAAAGCAAGAAAAAAAGATCATCTGAAAACAAAACCAAACTTTCTATCCTAGGCAACTTGAGGTTTAAGGTGCTACGTTTCAAAACTAAACAGAGGCAGTCCACTCATGTCCCCTTTCCCTCTTTCTCCAACCAGTTCGAGTTGGTGTGGGACAATTTCACCCACCTGCTTCAGGGGAATGGGTTTTATAAATACTTGATGAAAATTAGACAGTAGAGCAATATTAATCTGGAGTTATCACAATTTAATTGTTGGGTAAACACAACTGGGTAAACACATTTATTTTAGTGACAGGGAGAGGTTACATGCCTGCATCAAAATCACATAATTTCTCCCACATAGTTTCCTTGTAACAAGGAAGATGACACTGCAATAAATCTCTGAAAATAACTTTGTGTAAAACTTGCATATTTCTCCTATGGACAAGTCCAGCAGAATCCAAGTCCCCAAACCATTTCAGTGTTTTATGTCTGAAACAACATGCAATGTGCTGTGTGACCTGCAGAGAAGGAAAAAAAAAAAAAAAAAAACAAGCCAGAAAAATCTCCCACCTTTCTTCTTGGCATTTCCCGCTACAACAGGCTGCAACACGGACAGGCTTGAACCCATTTTAGAGACAGCGTCAGGGAGGGAAGAGCCAGCACGCACCAGCTGCGAGGGCTGCGCTGGAGGCTCGCTGCTGGCACCGCAGCTGGGCACGCTGTGGCTTCCCCGTGGCACTGAGACAACTCGCCAGGCAAACACTGCAGCCTGGAGCGGAGAGGGACTTTTCTCAGAGAACGATGTGGGGTTCTGTAATCGAGTATCCTCAACACCCATGTAAATCAGCCTAGAAGTCACAGCTATTGTGTTTGTAGCAGCGGACAGAAAATGAACTTGTACTTGGCTGACAGTTCCCTCATAAATACAGTTTTATTTCCATCTTAAAAATCATATCTTCAGTAAGCCTCAAAATATTTTATACCTGCTACACCTCCATTATTTTTAAATTATTATTCTATTCTATATACAAGACACTTTCAAATGTGATATTTAATGACATGTTTTTCTTGCCTCATTTTGCTTTAGCATCAGATATTTTTCTCATTTACTTAAGAGAAATAAAACTATGCAGTGAACTAGAGGAAAAAAATATCTGAAAGCTAAGTTACCACAGACATTGGTATTGATAAAGAACTGATATGACATTTTAAAATATGTTGAATTTTAGGAAGAAAAAAATGCTCATACTGTTATTCAGGGACAATGAGGGAACATAGAGAGTCAAGTGAGAGTTAAGGTATACCTGTACTGCAATTTGACAATCCCTGTGTGACACATTTTTATAACTGGTCATCATCTTATTGAAAGCTAAGAAAAAAAATTTTCTTTTTTTTTTTTTTTTTTTTTCTTTTTCAATCAAAGACCTTATGTTATTGTACAAGTTTAATCAGTTATCTTCTCACAATAGGAGACCATAAACAACAAAAACCAGCCTGGACACAAAATATAAATCTATAAATTGATACTGCTGCTGTCAAAAAAATTCACATCTCCTACCTCGTTTAGACTTATCTACACCACACTTTAGCCTCAAGAAGCCAGAAGCAGAAATATGAAAATATTTTCATAGTGTTTACCACTCACTCAATAGGAAGGATTACTAGAAGTTTTAGAAAGGTGGGCTCTAAATCTTTCAGCTCATTTATCATAGCTAGTTCAGAAGCAAAATTCTGACTGAAACCCTTTCCCTGACACTCCACTCCCTCATAAGATTTAGAAAAGGACAGATTTTGATAAACCAGCCACAGTAAATGGAAACTTTAAAAAAGAGGGCTTCTACACTTGCCCAATTTTCTTTAAAACAAAGCATTATTCCAACTTCAGCTGTCGTTTTCAGCATTTACATAATAATGCTTATTAGAATACCATCACCTACCTTTCCAGTGTAACAACAAATAGTTTAGTCTGTATAGAAGCATGCCGATAATTTCAGTTACTTTATTTATACCCACACCAGAATTTTAAGCAAATGCAGTGGAGCTTTATGGCCTTCAGAAATCATTACAAAAGCAAGCAAAGACACAAAGCAATCACAAGATGTGTTCTACCTTCAGTCATATGTAAAGTTTGAATGAGAAATGCTCTAAAAAACACACATCTGTGTTTCCATAACTTGATTTTTATATATATATATATATATATATATATATATATATATATATGAATGTTTTGACAAGCACAGTCCTTGACTATTAACATTTTTAATGATAACACAGGTGAGGGAGGAGCAGACTGAAGATGCTGATCTAAGAAAAATAATTGATTACATGCAGATGCTAAATATTTTTCTCTTCTGGAATTTTATCATATTACTATGTGAAACCTTCCCACAAAGGAGCAGGTACAGTGCAGTGCAGGCCTCAACATCTGTGGGAAGTTCCAATGTGCCTGCCTCTATATTGCTTTTAATGAGAAAGAGAGCAAAGCAACTCAGGCTCAGAATATTATATCCTCTGTTGCTCATAAATTCTCTATATCTATTGGAGCTAGGAAGTACAGAGATAATAGGGTTAGAAACGTGCATTTTCCCATTATGTGCTGAGGAAAGGACAGCCACTGATGCATGCAATTTGTTTCTAATGGGCCTTGTTGTGGAAAATTAAAACTACGGCTCTGCAAGTCTCAACAGTCAGAGGTTTCTCCGTTCTATTTTTGGTCTAATTGACTAACGAAATGAGGCTTAAGCAATTACTGTACCTGTGTGTCTATCAGTCCTTGTAATAAAGACTTAACCTGTTGGCTAGCCTTAGTAAAGTCAGCAAAGGGGTAGCAGACTCAAAGATATTAAGTTCCCATAAGTTTAATGAAATAATGGATAACTCCATTTCAGTTACAAGGCTGTTATTCCCTTGCAAATCCTTCAAGGTATTTCAACAGAAGATAGGACATAGTTTTACTTTGTTATCAACATTAATTTTCCTGTCTGAATATAGTTACTGTTAGTGAAGCTGGATGTGGGGGTACTTGTCACCACTTCATAGTTACAGCTAACTATAAAGGCATATAAAATTCCAGTCTTGTGACAGTGGCCTTCCCAGGTGAATGTCTAGAGCATTAGCCTTAACTTTTTTTAAAAAAGGGCTATGTTCATGGAGAGCATTTTGGCAAGAAATGGAAGATGAGACTGCTTTTGTCTTTGCACTGATGTGATAATTTTGAAACAGTAAATATTCAAAGAACACACAGCCCCTATGACACATTATTTTTTGAGCTTATGCCCCTACATGGGGCATAATCAGATATTTAGAAAACATTAAATTCCTAAAAGTATTTCAGCTAAAACTAGATTGAGGAAGGGGAAGGTCAGGAATATCGCCCCACACCCCCGCACTTCTGCCCTCTGATATTTGCTACACCACCTATTATTATTGCAAATATTTATTATAGTTACACATTTCAAATCCAACAACACGTACCTTACACAACTCAACACCACTATGTGGTCTACTTACTGAAAATGCATACTAAGCTAGCCTAGCTAGATAATGCACTTGTTAGAATTCTTTAAAAAGTCAAGCACTGCGACACATACTAGGCTGTATTATTATTCAAAAGAGTAACTAGGAGTAGGGAAGAAGTAGTTAAACACTGTTAAGCAAGGAAGCCATTAGTTGCTCAGCCTGATATACCACTAACTAGCAAAAAAAAAAAAAAAAAAAAACCGCATAGATTTTGCAATGTCTTTTTGCATATTAGGTCTCCAGAGTCATCTGTAAATGACATCTAAAATTGCTGTGACCATACAAGACTGTTGGACTTAGACTAGAGATAATCTAGCACTAGCACTTTCTCTTAAATCTGCCTTCCTCTGACTTACTGTGTACAGTTGAGCTGACAGTTAATCAGAATTTGGGCAGGGAACATTCGGCAGATTGCTTCTGCAGTGGGAGGCAAAACAAATGAACTCTATTTTCACAAGATCAAAGGTTTATATGTTGAAGGGAGACATGGGCACCTTGCTAGCATGAAGAAGCAATAAAACATGAATTATTATTGCAACACATTTTACTCTAGAACATTATATGATAGTTTGGGACTTCACAAGTTGCAACTCATGAATAGTAAACTGTGATTGATTTGTTTTCCCCACATAGCTTCAAATCATCATCATGATATGAGCTTAGAAAATACTGATTTTAACGAGGTGAAGAAATACACAGTGATTTCTCATCCAACTAACATGGAATATGAAGTCTGGTATGCTGCAGATATGCTACTAGTTATGCAATTAACAAAAATATCCTTCTTTAATTATTGTGATTTTAATAGGTATTATCTCTACTATTTTTGGTGTCAAACCTCACTTTCACTCCAATCCCTAAAAAGGGCACTGTCCCCATTTTTTTTTTTTGTACACCGTCCATGTCTGCAGTTACAGATTTTATTTGCTATTATAAAAAACAAAGAGGTAGAGAACTGCATCTTTAATCCTAAAGCAGTTAACACTCCCATGCATTACATAAGAGATCCAGGACATCCAAGTCAGGAAGGCAGACCCCAGGCAGAGGGAGAAGGATGCCTAAACATTGGATATTACTGTGGAATATGCACTTTCTCTGTGTCCGATTCTGATCACTTGCTTAAGGAAATCCAGGAGATCTGTGGCCTGGCAAAAATCAAATTTGGGTATCTCAAATCCCACATTAGTGCCTCAGACAGTGTGCTCTCTTCGTTTGCCTTCAATACGATGACAGTTATGAAGGGAAAGGAATATACACATATATAATTATAATTATGAAAGAAAGTAATAAAAATCACAACAAAAATCCCTCACTGGAAATGGCATTTTTTAATAAATCTCTTTATAAAGGAATCTTCATTCTTGAACAAGCCTGAATTGTGAGAAAACACACTTGTCTATGTGAGATGACAGCTATCATCCAATCTGCATATGAAATAGTGATTATAAATTACTTTTTCTCATTGACATGTAGTGAATACTTTGATATTTCCAAGTTACAGCTCTTCTGCAGAAGTCTATATAGAGTTCAGAACTCGTAAGGAAGCTGAATCATCTTTAAACAGTATCTTCTCTTTCATGCATGCACCCTCCCCCCACCCTTTCTTCCAATCTTCCAATCCCAAACAGCTCTGGATTTCTAATAGTTCACTCACAATCATCATATTCCAAATCAATAGGTGTTTTGGTAACATGCATTTGTTCATATAAACACTATAGCATCAACAGGATGAGTGAGAGACAGCGATGACGTTAGATACTAGCATTCTTTCACGATTTTTTTTTTTTTTTTTTTAAAGATTCCTTCATGGTACTTATGCCAAGTCCTGCCAGCTCAGGGAGGTGGATCAGTCAGAAGTGTTACAAAACCCAGCATACAGCTGTACGACGTACTGCATCACACAGCATTTCTCAGAACACCCAACATGGGTGCTGCTGTTTTTAGTATGATCATCCAGACAAAACTGTTTCATAGCGGCTTCTCTAACTTCATTTTGACTGTACACTTAAAAGACCGTTATACCAGGAGCTATTTTGTGACATTTTGTTTTTAACAAAGTGTTTATCACAGTTATATCTGATCACTTTTCAGTAGTTAACAGCCTGCTATAGGATTTATTTTTTGTCATTGCCATATATGCAGATTATAGGATTATCATCCTGGATAGCTATTTGCAGCAGGATTTGGCAAAATTATCTGCGGTACTAATGCTGCCACAGTTCAAATTTTGAGATACCAGTTTTTATTGATGTTTGCTTACACCACAGTTTATGCCCTGTGCACCATATGCTGAGACTACAGTTTAACAGTAACCATTAGTCAGGTCGTCACCTATTCATCCTCTTGTTCTTTAACAAGAGCTGAGCAAGGTTGGAACAAATCCATGAATCTTCACAGTGGAATTGGGGGTTCTGCTCTGTCCTTTTGCCTTCCAGGAGGTGACCTGCCATCATAATATGACCATTATATGGACTAGAGTATGATGACATGCTTGATTTCTACGCAGTCCAAAAAGTTAATCTTCCAGGAGGGCAGGGGTGGAAAAAACCTGCCAAGTACTTTGACAAAACAAAGTTCTACATGCAAAGGGACTTAATCCAAAGAACATGCTTACGCTTGGTGGCTCTATTTCCCCTGAGTGATGCTGAACTTCCACTAACATTTTGTCAGTAGAAAAGTTTGACTTCATCAAAACTGCACTAGTTATAAAAATACAGCTTAAGAAACACAAACCAAAGGAGTCACATTTTTTTTCCAGGCACGGGGGTTGTCATTTGAAAATGCAAAGCAAACACGTAAGGGCAGTTCAACATAGTACCCAGTGGAAAAATATAATGGTTTCAGGCCCAACAGTATGAGCACAGGGATGCTGAAATCCTCAGTTCTCATCCTCTTTTACAAAATCTTTTTGTGGCCTTAGTAAGCAGGGATAAGTCAGACAAAGCTTTATTTACCATCTGCTGATAGCTCTAAGTATTCAGCACTTAAACAAAATAAAACAAAAATGAGATTCTGTCTACAAAGAAAGTTCTGTGTAAGTATCATTAATCTGGTGGTTGTTCTAACGTACTCTGCCAGGACTTGATAATAAGAAACAAATGCCATAAGAAAGGGAAATACATGTTTATATAAACTCTCTCCCTCCTTTGCAATGTGAAATGATATTGGAAAATATTCAGTTATCACCCACTGCCCCCAGGATATAAACAGAGAGTTTTTAACAGATGCATGCAAGAAATTCATGGAATTCTATCCACCGTAAACAGCTCTTCTTCCTATTCTCTTCAAAGGGTATTTCAACATGAAGCAGCACAACCACCTCCCCTAGTGAATCCAATTTTGTATCTGCAATCACTGCTCCCAGATGGTGGATATTATCAGTCAAGAATCTGTTTTTCATAACAACTTGTTTGATCTGTACAGTCTATTGCAAAGAGCAGATCCCTCTGGCACAAAATACTTTTCACTAATATTTTGCAATTATCATAAAGGGGGGCTGTATAATCTCATCTCGAAGAGATGCTTCACAAATTTAATTTTAAAAGAGTATAAAAAAATAAGAGATGATAGATTAGGACCAGAAGAACTGAATGCCTTCAAAATCTTTTTAGCAACGGTCATGTCTCAGGAGTGTAAATAATGTATCCATAAATACATGCACACAACCCCAGGCCACCTAAATTTTTGCCCCTCAGTTTTCCAACTGTATATATTTTTTCATCTACAGTCAGAAAAGTGTAGTCCATTTTACAGTTTCTTGTTCAGAGTCAGGACTTTAAAGTCAGATAAATTTTTAACATCATGTAAAAAAAAAAAAATTACAGCATGAAATGAGATTAGCCTGAGGTTAAAGAAATTCTCAATTCACTCTAGCCGAGTTTTACACACCTCTGCTCTAAGAGACAGAGTATGAGCTGTTCCCATGCACTGAAAAGTTTAAATACCACAGATTCTCCCATTCTGGCCAATCCGCTTGGGAAGATACATGTAATAAGTAAAAGTTAAGACACCTTTGTTAGTTAAGCCCTCATGAGTTTATGGAAGAAAACTTGTTTGTCTTCCCTACTTCTTATTAGCAGCATCTCTTTAAATGAAGGATTCTATTAAAGTTGTTTGTTTTTTGTTGTTTTTTTTTTTTTCCCTACAATATCACCATCTTTGTGCACAATAAGTTTCAAATAGAAAACAAAAAGGGGGAAACTGAAATGCATTAAGACCCAAATATAAATGAATGAAATTAACTGTCAGCTCTCTTCAACCACACTTTCACTGAGATAGGAACCACAATTTTTAGAATATGTTTAGTATGTGATGAGGATTTATTAAACAACCATGGTAACTTGTGCAGCAACAAGAAACAGAACGGGTATCACCGATATTATTCCTTATTCTCTAACTTGGTTAATACATAGGGGGTCTTTTAAACTCTTTTTTTTTTTTTTTTTTTTTTTTTAATATACCATTTAACAGTAGAAATAGATTCAGTTTAAATCTCTTCCTGTAACATGTCTGAACACATTTGGAAGAATTTAGTTTAAAAAAAAATAATAAAAGCTTTTGTTCAAGGCTTGAAGCTAGTCTGGTTGTTGGATTTACAGATGGGTTGTAACATTACTTTATCAGCACCACTGACAAATGCTGAATTCTGAAAGTCTGGATTTCTAGCCAACATATCTCCAGAGCCTGTTTTTACCTGAAATGAGAGAATTTTTTATGCTTCATCAACTCACAGCACATTTACAGTTATCAGGAAGAAGGGGGCTCTGCTAGTCATAATCAATTACACCTACTGAAAACAATCTGCATATTTTTCACAAACTCTAGAACTACAAAGACACTCAAAACTTAAAAATCGGTTGGTCCTTGTTTGTTCTCCAGATTTATGATTCCGTATCAATGCAAGTCTTACTCTATTAGGTGCAACATAAATGAATGTATCTTCATAGACCAATCTGCATTTTGATGCTTAGATTTTATATTTGTAAATATACATACACATATATATGCATATATTTTTTTTATATATATTTATACATAAATAAAATCAAAGTCAGTTCCCAGTTTCATGTCTGAAATCAAACAGTCTGGGATCAGCATGCTTTGAGTTTTAATAAATTCCTTCAGGGCAACTGCAGGTTATGAATACAGAAGACAAGTGCACACATTTACAGAGTTATATTCTCATTTAAGCATCCTTCTTGCCCTTCGATTTGAGTATAATAACCCTTTGTGGTTTCATTTTAGATCAAACTCTTAATCAAAAACCAATGACCAGTAAAACAAAACAAAAACATTTACCCTGCTATGAATCAACTCTCTATATTAAAGCATATCACACAATATACAAAAATGTCTAGTGCAAAACAGACAGTATGATAAGAAATGAAAGAATTTAAGTTTAAAAAAAAAAAAAACAAACATAAGAAGAAGCGTTCACAGATCAGATGTGTCTGGGCTGTTGATATCAACGTAAAGGCAGGGGATCTGTGTAAAGAGTGACAAGAAAGAAACTCAAAGTATCTTCTTAATACCAAGAATTGTCAGCTAAAAGCTTGTAAGTAGGATTTAAAAAAAGGTCAAAGGGTTGTGATTGCAAGTCAGCAGTCATGAAAAACTGCTGCTAGGGTACACATGGCTCCACGGAGCAGTATGGGGTAGGTGAAGGGGCTGATCATACAGAAGAAAAGTCTGTTCAAAACGTTACACATACCTTCTCCACTGTGAGCCCTGGGTTTACACTTCAGAACTCTGTCATGATGGGTTAGGACAGCAAGATGTGTGTGTTACAACATCTATATTTCTGCCTTGATAATACAAGAGATTGCATAGAGCTCAGCTATGCACATGCAGTTTCCTCATGCTCTTGTGTACCCATATTATAGTAAAAATTCAGTACTTGAAACCATAAAATGAATTGATTTTGCATCAGCGCCTATAAATTTGGAACAGAAAAAAACCTTGGGTTTTGGGATACACATAACTTGGTTATCAGTTACCTCCCTTAGCTCAGGACATTTCCTCCACTTTGCTAAAACATGCAGTTTGTGGAATGAGCAGGGAACTTGTACAGCTTTCTGTCACACAGCCCTGCTCATCACCCCTCAGTCACCCCTACCCCTGGGAAAGAACATTTAGAAAAGCAAGAAACCCACTTAATTAAGGACTTCACAATGGTCACAGCATTAGGTAATCTCAGTGTTCAAATGGTAACATTACTCATCTTTCCAGGAGCCTACCAGTGTATAAGAATCCTTGAAACAATCTTCTATTTCCATTCCAGACTCCTAATGAAAAGCCTTTAGGTGAAATCCAGCCAACTTGTTTCCCAGTATTACAAAAGCTTATGAAATGCTCAGTTTTAATTATGTGATGATACCTTTTATAAAGGCTTAGCAGAACAACAGTAACCACTAAAACAGCCCCTTAAGAGAGTCTCAAATCTATGCCTAGTAAAAGGGTTTATAATTATTGCTGTATTCATCAAAACCAATCAATTAAGTAAACAAATTACAAACACAGAAGATTCAGCTCTTTTCGAGTTCTTCTTTACGGTTAGCCCAGCACTGGCAGGATTGGACAAATTAAAGCTCTTCCAAAGTGTGAAGGATAGATTCCCCTCATGAGTGAAGTCATGCAGACAATTCTCAGCTGGATAGTTTTCATTTTTCATATTGATATTTGTTGTGCTCAGGGGATATTAGCAACACTGCACGCAATGATGGAAAAAAGCTGAGACCACCGCTACTAATAGTCCCTAACTGCTTTAAAAAATTGTTTGCAACTCACGTGTATATATACATGCACATATATATAAATTATGTAAGATACATGTAAATTTTTTTAATATATATACACATATTAAAAAGTAACATGGCTTTGGGTAATTTTATTTGTTAAGGGACGGGTGGAAAAAGTGCAGGGAGGAGACAGAAATGCAAGGAGGCTCAGGGATGCCACCACATGCAAGAAGGAAAATGGGGACCTATGCCCCTCAAGCTCATCAGAAGCCTTTACTGCAGAAGAACTTGCTCACACAGAAGTTACCTGACCAGCCTCATCCACAGTTCATTGAGGAGGACAGACAGACACAAAAGGAAAAATATTCTGATACGGTGCAAGATGAGAGTTTCACTGCTTCCCCCAATGTATGTATTTATTCAGGGAAAATTACCCTCCACTCCCAATTACAAGCTTAACCAGGTTCAGATTTCATGTACCATTCTCTCTTTAAATTTTTGAACAGATGGTCACAATAAGAAGCTGCATTAATTCCATTGATAAAATTCCCCTTTACTGCAGGTAAGAAAAATATTTTTCCAACCAATTTTCTGCAGAACTGAGCAGCAACACTGAAACAAGTATAAAGGAAGCTGCAGATCTCCATGCTTACA
This sequence comes from Tyto alba, assembly GCF_018691265.1. Taxonomy (NCBI): domain Eukaryota; kingdom Metazoa; phylum Chordata; class Aves; order Strigiformes; family Tytonidae; genus Tyto; species Tyto alba. The sequence continues at coordinate 6,630,874 of NW_024881314.1, forward strand.
GGTTTCCAGAGTTATTTTTGCAACCCAAAAAAATCAAATGTGGTTTTTGGATTAGAGGAGAGAAATGGGATCAAGAGCTGGAGAGTCATTTTCATGGCTCGGTGGATTTGCTGTGCACCACTAGTCAAATCTCTTAACCAATTTGGGCCTCACTTACTTGTATAATGGGGTTGATAACACTCCATAAACCCTTACTATGATGTCGGTAGAGCATAATTAAGGCACTTTAAGATCCCCATAGTAAGGCACTGGTAGGAAATGCAAACTATATGATTGCTTGTCTAATGGCAGTGTAGTCCTCAGCAATTACTGTCATTACTAATGTCTGTTAGGAATGTGACCCTTCAGGTTTAGGCTTTTAGAGCTCTAAAGCCACCTAGACACTGTGACAGGTTTCATAGTGCTGGCTTGCCTGATCTCAGCAATGAAGCAGTAAATTTTTTGGTGAAGAGCAACAAAAATTAGTCACAGGTCACCACCGCCGGATTTGTGTCTAATTCCACACCTGAAAACATACACCAACTGTCCTGTATGGGCAAAATTCTGGTTCTTTACTGGGCACAATATAGCTTTAGGCAACTTTGACAAACCCCTGCACAGTGAACACTTTTTCAAACCATCAAATTCCAGTTCTTTATTTTCAATTAAAATCTGAATCAACATACTTAAAAATCTTATAAGCCTCTTCAGAAAAGTCACAGATTATGACTGCAGAAGAAAAACTTCTGAATGTGTGATTAAACTGTGATAGGTACCTAATAAAAGCATAAAAGTCCTCCTGTATTAGTTTAGCTTAAAAATTACTGATAAACTGGCAAAAGAAAACCAAATATGAAAACAGTAGTTTCTCCCAATATATAATGACACAGTTCTGATCTTGATCGAGAAGCAGTTAGGGTAGAAATATTGTGACCCTTTTGAAGCAATATCAGCTGTAATGATCTGTAAGTTGTGCTTTGGTTTTGTAAATCACTATCATAAAGGGAACATTCACTAAATTTGATGTACTTCCTATAAAACATATTCTCAAAAAAAAAAAAAAAAAAAAAAAAAGCAGTGTCAGTCAGAAAATGCCAGACCAATAAACTCAGCCACCATTAAATCTAAACAGGTAGCTGACCATTTTGTTTCTTACAATATCACTTTCTATTTGTTAAGAAAGAACAAATAATTCCTGTATAAAAACCACTTAAATTGTTATCTTGAGGGGGGGTTGTGTGTGAAGGAAACTGTGCAGTCTAATACAGGTGCATGTTTGGTTTTGGTTTGTTTATTTCAAACACATAACGTTTTTATAGTTCTGAGTTTTCTCCAAAATTAGAGTACTCAGACCCCACATTCCTTCCCTATCCCTGACCAACCAGCCTGTCCTAGGATTGGTACCAGCCAAGTGTCTGAAAAAAACAGACCTAGAGCACTCCTGAAGCAGGTTCATTGTCCATCACAGGTGTGCCAGCCCCTAGGCTATTTTCCCTTCTATTCCATGTTGCTGAGAAGCAGGAGAGGTAGAGCTGACTGTGTGTGCAGAAGTCCTTAGGAAATCTAAGCCAATAGGAAAGAGTAACTACCCTTTAACTTGCGGGATATGCCAAGACAGTCTATGAGTTTCTTGGAATGCTCCCAGCACACATCTACCACAGGGAAAAAAACATTTTTGACTTATCCAACTGACGGCATTTAAAACCCTTGCTCTACATCAAGAGCCACATCCATACCCTTGTGAGAAACCAGCCAATACCATCAAGACAGGATGGGGCTATTTCCATGAAAATATCAAAATTATCAAAAAACACAGTTCTTCTCAGCTGGTAGCACAGAAAGAGAGGCTGCCTACATTTTTCTGACAGTTTTTAGGGAAGAATTCACAGTGTAGGGTCCCAAAATAACTTTAATCCCATGCACATTCAAAAAAAAACAACCCAATGCTATGACAACACAGGAGAGTTAGCAAGAGATAAGCAAATTCTGTTTAATGCATTTTTCGAGAGAGCAGAACACATTGCTGCACCAAATTTAATATAGACTACTCCACATTTATAAACCATGAGCAAAGCCATGAAGATCAGATTACTTTTTTTTTCCCCTTTTGTTTAAAACTGAGATTCCCATGGCTCCAGGAGCTTGGATTTTAGTAAAAACAGCAAGCGCTGCTAGGCTCCCACCACTGCAATCAGCTTAGCTGCTAAGGAATGTAAAGCAATGCAGTCCCAGACTCCTTCGCCTCTGTTCAGTTACGTTCATTTCTGTGACTGCCTGCTGCCTTTTTTTAAAGTTGAGTTATGGTGCCAAGTCCTGAGCTGGCTACCTGCTATCTGTGTAAAAATAGCAATAGTGTTTCCTAGGTACTGACAGATACAACCTAACACTCATTTCTTCAAGGAAAGAAAGTGTTATCCCCATCTTGCAGAAGACCAGGTAATGCACCAGTAGTTTAAATGACATGTACAAGGTCACAAAAAAAAAAAAAAAAAAAAAAAAAAAGTATCTAGTCAGAGTGTGTCTCTACTTCTGTAACCCAGCCCAGTGCTTCTCCTAGACCATCATCTCTGACCTGCAGACACTGATGTCTTAATTAGACCTTGTATCACTTCAGTTATATGCATTCTATAACCACTATTTTCACTATTATTTTGACATACAGATAAACAGTTATAAAAAGTTCCAAACCAAGAAAAGATGCAGCGTTAAAATTTATTGCTTTTGACCAGAAGCATCAATAACCATTTTACTGCAGTGGAGATCCCACTAGATTACACATAATATTCATTGTCACTGGTTGCCATTTTAAATCCCTTTTGCGAACAGAGCCCATCAGTTTAGAAAATGATGTATAGCTGTTGCAGATGATTTGATATTTGCTGCTTCAAGCTTGACTCCTTAAATAAAACAACAATTCTTTTAATACCACTGAGATGGTTCCTCCATGTAGTACAGGAATAGGTAAAGCTATCTAAATACATTCTTGAGTCTTGGCATGATCTAATTTAACCACATTTGTTAAAAGGAAGAAAAAAAATATACACATGGCTAAAGTCATATTAATTTTGTTCAAATTGTGTTATATGTTGGTACTAGAAGGAATTACCACAAAAGGTTCAAATCCTAAATCAAGCACTGCTTCAAATAAGGTCATTGGTGACAGCAGGAAATATTATGAAGATGTGTAACCCTGGCTGATACGCACACATAAAAGAAAAGGGTTGGACCTGCAACAGTATGGCAGAGGTGACAAGTACTAAATTGCATACAACAATGTAATTGTCAACTAACATTACTCAGATTTTAAAACAGAATCTGCTGAAACTTCACAATTTTTCACATTTCATGAAGCCTTCAGTGCAGCTCTCATTCACTATAAATAAATTCTGTTCATGTTATCAAGTCTGACCTTCCATTCCTCTTCCATATCTTTCTGTACGTATCAAGACATTAATGTCTAAAACATCACCTACACTCCACATGTGGTATTTAACATTTCTACAATAATGCAAAGCACTTAGTTTCACCATCCCAGCATAACTGAAACTTTGTATTGCTGGAGGAAGAAGTTGTGATTTAATAATACTAAGTTTTCAGTCAGTCACAGTTGTTGAGATATTACATTGAAGAATTAGATTTTTCTCTCAGAAACAAACAAGAACACCCTGAATTTACAATATTACAGCAAAGCCTAAACACACAAATGAAACCAAAAACACAACACCACTCACTTCTATTCATGGTCACACAGCAAGTTTGACAGTTTCATGTATTCAGCATTCAAGACTAAAATAATCACAGCATCTCCATTTACCATGTGCTAGATAGCACTCAAGGAGACCATGCTTCTCAAACCGAACTCAGTATTTACTAGAAGGGCTCACAGACATGCTGCCATCAGAACAGCTCACTTCCAAGCCATATCTACACAGATTGTCATCCTAGGGACAATATATCCTGATGCATTGACTCAGTTTAGATTGAGTCCACTGGAAAAGATTTTACTCCGACAGCTAAAACACTGTAAAAATAATCACACTGTCCAATCAGCCTTTAAACTTTTAAAGTACAAGACATTTGGATTTTTACATGAAGTGAAAACAAATGGAAAATACTCCTCTGAACTCAAAGTCTGGCTATAGTTTATGCTGAGGCAGTAAAACATCTCTGGTCTCAAGATGTACCCCTGTACCTCCAGAGAGCTAGACCACAAGCTGAAAACTTTTACACATTGATACAAAACAAAATTACTGTCTGGAGTCTAAGATTTAGTTGAACTGTCCAGACAGACATATCTAATATTTTATAGAACACAAATGTCTTCAATTTTAGAGTTATAAAAAAAAAAATAAAAAAAAAAAAAAAAATTTGTACTCATATCAGTAGACAGTATCACATTTCAGCAGTGTGTTCCTGAGGTTCCTCCCTGTGATTTACTGAATCTAAGATCAAAGTCATTATCCTCTAGAACAGAAATAAAGTGAAATACATAATATGTAAGGATTTCCTAGTGTTGTACTAAAGACGTTTGTGTTTCAGTAAAAACAGTTTTAAAGTCTTAGAAGGTCAGAAACATAAGCAACATATTACCAAAAAACACAGTTCATATTATCATCAGTATTATACAAACTAATAGCATCCTATTATTCTTTCTCACTTAATTCAAAAAGTTGCTACAGTGCAGTGCAATAATATTTAATCTGAGATTGTTCAGATAGCCTGTTTCCTCATTTTAAGATTACGGAGTTGAAAATATTCTTAAGACATTTTGTTGTATAGGATGAAGAAATGTGGTTCAAGAGGTAAATGAGGACACTAGACCTGGTTACCTGAACACTTTTTATGACCATCTTCCTTACTAACGAACAGGGGCAAGGAATTTAAATCTTATATAACTGCATTTATGCAAACAAAAGCATCTTGAGCTACAAAAAAATAATACTTGACCTAAGTGCAACTGTTACAGCACACTTGAGATTTCACCAACTTACTGCAGGAACATCCCCAGCCCATGTTTGCATACACAAACGATCTCACAGGGCAGTGGTCAGCCACACCTCTGACCCATCTCATTTGCAAGTCATTGAAAAAGTCAACCTAGTATCAATCATGCTGAGTTTCTGGGTTATCTCTTCTCTTTGCCTGATGCAAGCAAGCATTTAATGAGAAGCTGTTTGTTGCTTTGAGGATGAACCATGCCCTATCCTACATCATCTTAATCTGAGCTGAAACTGTCTTCCAGCTGCCATCCCCTACAGCTGACTTGCTTTGTCTCCACCTAAACACAGGCAAGAAACATACCCTTGAGAGGTGTGCTTTCTTTTTGCTGCTCACATTATGCTGGGAAAGAACCATGTGGCAGGCAACACAATGAGCTTTTCCTTAGCTTTAAGTGTCCAAAAATCAAACAGCAGTTATACAAAAGCGAAAGGTAGTGAGCAAAATGGCAGCTGATGCATATAGATAGTATTCCTTTGGTGAAGGGCTACAGTTCTGCCAACAAGCAAGTGTCTCCAGCCCTGAACAGCCTGCCAACACAGCTTAACCCATCCCTGATTTGCATTTGTCCCCCAGCAAAGCTGGCACATCACCTTCTGAACAGGCTCCATACCTTTATAACATGAGCTTCAGTATTTATAGCCAAGTGATTATGCATTCCTCCTGGATGCCTGGGGAAGGAGGCCAAAGAACTGGAAACCAATACAATAGCTTTCTCTTTTGGACTTTTGACACCTATGTGTATAGCCAACAAAAACCCCTTAAAGCCATTCTGAGAAAGATTATTTTGGAAAAATTCAGGGATCACTTCTGCAGCTGCTGAAGGTGGAATTTTTTTGACCAAGGAAGCAATTGCAAGTCCATGAGAGAAAAGACAGGAACCAACAACATTACCAGACTGCCAAACTTCAGTGAAGTGGTTGAAAAGCTCCATTTTATGGTCTTCTGGGGATCAGTTTCTCACATGGAAGGTCTAATGTCTTAAGAACTCCATTTTTCTTCAACTTCACTCTACATACAAATGAAAACCACTTGACAAGAGTGTGGTCCAGGCAACAGGACACAAGGGGGGAGTCCATCCACTGTTGGGGGTCATCATCTGGAGTGCAACGTTTGGGAAGCAAACTAGATCTTCTCCAAAGTTAGCCACTATGGAAATTTAATCCGATTGTCTTTCAGTGGAGATTTGTATCTTATTTAGCTTCAAGAGTAAAACCCCACTCTTGACACCAAATACTTCATAACATACTTGCATTTCTAAAACTGATGCACAGCTGCATTCTGTTGGCTCTGGTGAGTAAAATGCACATGGAATTCGGGAAGCTGTGCTTAGCTTAGCCTCACACAAACCTAGATTTTATGATGGACAATAAGAGAAGATAGCTAAACTAGACAGGTGCAATATCCAAAGCAACCTCAAGTGATTTGAGCCAATTTCCTTATTTTAAAAAAGTTTTTTAAGGATCCTCAAGAGAATTCCAAGTGCTCTGCAAATATAAGTCCTTATGGTGAAGCAACACGTTCCAACAGAGCTCTCAGACAAAATTTAACATTTAGATTTTAAATGGACAAGCTGCAGAACAGGTAAAGTCCTTAACTGCACCTGAACAACAGTATTGGCAGAAGACAGAGGAAACACTTAAACTGTTTTCAGGGCAGAAAAAAAAAATGCGACTGCTGATTTAAAATCCCTTTTATGGCTACGTTTATTGCCATTCTTACTGTAATGTCTAAGCTTGCTCTACTGCATGAGCCTCAGGCCTCTCTTCCCATCAACTTCAAACCATGAATTTATTACGGAAATAAGTATGGCTTTGGCCCAAAAAGGTACACACAGAAAACTGCTAACTGTGAGCAGCCATAAATATAAAGTGCTCACAGTATAGCCCTTTAAAAAGCCAACCCAACAGAGCTAATAAGCAAACATCTTAATTACTGAAAACACTTAACAGTGCATTACTTCATTACAAAGCTGCAGACTATTTTCAAATCATCAATGTCTTAATATGAAAAAAAGAATGTGGTAGTCCAACAGAGGTCAGATATTTTGCTGGTGTCAACAGGTCCTTACCCTTTCTGTGCATCTAGTAGAACCCTCATTAATGGGAGATTGAATGGATTTCAACTCCACATGACTATTAAGACAAACAGGAGTAAATGATGTAGCACGTCTAAGGACCAGGCTTCCTTTCAAGCCAGTGACAGATGAAGCAGGCTGGCTTTAGCATCCTAAAGGGTCAGGTATAAAATGAGCCCTTAGCAGCTGGAGAGAAGTCCCAGTGCATATGATGTTTTTAACCTCTGCTGTAAGCTTCCAATAGAATAAAGCAGGAGATGATAAAAATGAGTATGTAACAAGCCATTGTGCCTTGATGGCTCAAGATAGACTTGACACTGCCAGGACAGCCATATCAGCCTGAAATTGTGCCAGATCTATTAGGGAGCATAAACCATATCACATTCAATGTCAAAAAGGAAACAAAGATGTGCTCTGGGTAGCAGCTATGGTGAAAGACACAGATAAAGGGAGTTCTGCATTCAGCTTTAAATCTGAGCTTTTCACTGTGCCTAGCTTGATTACAATTTGGATCCCACAAAATAGAGAGGATTTAATGCAATAACTTATTCCTGTAATTCCTTTTAATCAAAGCAATGAAACAAAAGAGTAGTTCTTTAAAAACTAATCTTTTCATACCTGCCATATTCCAACCAAGAGAAAGCTATTTCTTTCAAGACCTTTATGCTTGTTATTCCTTGACTCCTATTTTACAAGACTAAACTCAAGACACCTATAAAATATGATGGACATACTGGCATTATTACTATTCATATTTAGGCTTTGCAGAGTTCAGAGTTTGTTTACTTGGGGGGGAAACAAAAGAAAAAGAAGTTAATATTTAGAACTGACACTTATTTGGGCTGCTGATGTTTATTGTACATTACTAATTTATTGTTGGATTCAACTTTTCCCCAGTGTCCATAGATGCTGCTTTGCCATCCTACCCCCTTATCTTAGCTCTTGAGTTCTGGTTTCTTCCTCTAACTCTCTTCACTACACTCCTGCCTTGCACAAGACCACCTCTTCCTCCCTATTCCACCATCTTTCTGGCCACCCTCTATACACACCTGGACTAGGACATCCAACTAATGGGTCTAGGAAATGAAAGCAGAAGGCAGCACTGCAAATTTCTACTGCAGAGAGGAGAGGCTGAAATCAGCTGAAGAGACCCACATGAGGTATAAAAAGACAGGAAGAACATCAATAATTTTTTTTCTAGTTATTAAAATATGCATATATTTAGCCTACCAGTATCACACAGGCTCCACATATAACCAGAAAATGTCATTCTTAATGATTTCAGTCTGGCATGAGTTTAAACTTGCACAAATTCATCACCTCAGAAATAACAATGCGATGACAGCAGTTAAAGGAGAGGAGTTGGAAAGCCTGTGTGGTGTTCCACCACAGCACAAGCTCAAAGCCAATGGAAATAGCAGAGAAACAATTTGGACTTTGTCCTGCTCCTGTCTATTTATATAATTAATTGTTTTCCCAGACTCACAAGATCATGAGGATATTTACAAACATAGTGCTTGAGAGCAGAGACCCCTCACTCCCTGCATTGATTCCAGAATTAAGTACAACGGCCTGAAGTATGCCTGGTCCAGCATCAGCTAATTTGTACAGTCTCGGTCATGTCCTCGCTATCCTACCATGTCAATTTACATCAGACAAAAACAGACTAGACATCTTATTAGGTGCTTTGTATTTTAATAGTGTCATAGGTAACTCAGGCTATTCTCCAAGTTTAAAAAGTCATCCAATAAAAAACCCTTGTCAATGTAGAAGTTAGCAAGAATCTGTACTGCTAAACATTCAGTTATATCAGGATCCCCAAGGATGCCTATACCTGGAAGGCAATCTGGTACCCAATCTATTGAAGTTACTTTCTCATACCATTATCTTCCCTCACGACATGATAGGGGGAAGTACAACCTGCTGTCCTCGTACTTTCCCAGACTTCTTTTACAACCATTTCTTCTAGCAGGTAAGAGAGAACAATCACCGAGTATCAGATCCTCCATTCATCCCTATTTCCGGGGACACAAGTGTTGTCTTCTGTGAGTGGAATCGAGTTACATGAGAAGGTGCTTATGAAAAACCAAATCGCATCTCTAGAGGGTCAACAAGCCTGTGGGCAGGCACAGCACCATCCAAACAGATGGGCACAAGCACGGGCAGCCGAGAGACTCTGTACCCGCAGCCAGACTGATGGCTGTAAGCAGGATTTCCAACCAAGCTCACCAGAAAAGCTGCCTGCTCAGAAGCAGCATGCCTCTGCTTCAGAGGATATTGTCCTCTGTAACGTATCCTTAACTTCAATTCATTTCTGCAGCCACATGAAGCGATGCCTGACCTTTGCAGATTAAGAGAAGCAGACTCAGATGGAGACAGAGGTGTTTTAATGCAGTGATCACACTGTGTGGGCTCTCTACTCAAATCCCTACAGAAGAGGCTAACACTAACTGTTGTTTCTGTAATAGTTTCATCAAAGTCAGCACACAGCACCACAGCCAACTTTGATAACACTTCCATATCCATTCACACAGCAAGAAAAATGGGGAGAAAGGAGAGGAGTTATTTTGCAGGATGTGAAAATGGAGCCTATAGCAGTGACGTACTGCAGAACTTGTTATTTTCTCTGTAGAAATATTTCACGTCATGCCTCTGACCCGTGAAAATAGTTTAACAGGGAACATTCCAAACTGATTTTCACAGTGATTTTTTTCCCCTCAGGACTGAAGTATTAAAGTAAGCAGGCAATTTGTGCTTCTGGTAAAAGAGCTGAAATAAAAAGGCCAGTATTAAACAGCTTTATAGTAACTACAGTATGCAGGAATCATCATACAGATATTAGTATAATACTGCTGCCTTCCACTCACCTCAGTCCTAAAGTGATGAAGATAAACTGGAACAAGTTACCCCAGCAATTGCCTGAATCGATGAACAGCATATTTACATACTGCACCATGCATTCGTGAGTTTTAGTGAAGAAGTATCATTTAAACAAGCATGTGTACATTTTACATCTATATTGCACAGTACCTCTCTCTACCTGCTATACTATTTTTATTTTATAGGTATCTTTGCAGTTCAAAGAGCAGTGTTAATTTATGTGATGCATCCTGCAGAGAAGAGTGTCAGCTGGAAGTCTGCTCTGTGATTGCCATCTTGTGGCCACAGAAACCTGTCCTCCTCAGTGTTTACTGCTCCAAAAACAAATCCATCCTGGAGGAGGTAACCGTTTTTCTATTCCTCGAGCTGTAAGGGATAATTTAGGGCTTTGGTTTTCAAAACGACACGTTGTGAAGTCCTAGTGAACAGCTCAGCCAAACCCCCCAGCCCCATGCACCTAAATATCGGCAAGAAAGGATTAAGGTGAGCTGCTCCCAAGGGTCTGTCCTATGGCTTCAGCACATCTGCAGCAGGGGCAGGAGCTGACTCTGCTTTCCCAAGGACATGGCAACTGTCTCTGGTTGTTATCATTAAAGATACCATGAAAGTCATCATTTGATGACATATGAAATACAGCTGAAATCACATGACAAGTCACTACAAAAAAATAATTTAGCAATTTTGACAATAAAAGCATTTAACTTTATTTCACTCCACATAGGAAAATGCACATCTATTGTTTTAAGTGCCATTTAGTATCTGTTGATTGAAAAAATACTAAATACTCACTATATGTTTAATGAACATATAGACTGTGTTTTAAAAACGTATCTCTTCCAATATGTACATTTTGGAATAAACTGGCTAGCATTCACACACTACTACATAGCATAACCAGGAAAAAATATATAATTTTATTAAAATTATCACCCAGAGAACGCCTTGCCATGAGTTTAGGGTATTTCATACAGTAAGACACCACAAATCTGAAACCAAATGAGACTTTTCTGCTGTGGTTATAAAATTTATCATGCAAAACATCATTTTATCCATGCCACCAACTGAGTATTTTGATCCCTGCTCTCAAACTCATTGTGTAGTTTAGCACATCTCCAGCATGAAATATGAATACATTGTAATTCTGACAACCACAAAACCCAGAGGCAGAAGCTTGGAAGGATTCCCAGTAAGAACTGCAAGGGAGAGAAATCGCCCAAACTCTTTAATGCTCGTTAAAAGAGACAAAAGTAACTCAGTCTTAAATTTCACTAACAGGTTTCAACTGAAAGGAAGCCTTAGGGCTTCCTACATAAGAGTTGAAAGGTTAAGCAAACAAAAACCCCACACAAACCCAACAACTACTTCTCCCTTCAAAGTTGGCCTTCAGACTGGACACCATTCTAGACACCAAAGTCTGCTGAACCCTTTTATGGTGGTTTGGTCTTTTCTAAAAGTATCCACCCTAGCCACCTGAAAGATTTTTATTTTAAGAATTCCTATTTTAATAAGTTCTGGCAGGTGCTACACAGAAAGAATAGTTGAAAAAACAACAAAACGATACACTTCAGTCCTAATGACTTATTATATGAAAAAGGCCACATGTAGATAACATATCTGTTATCTTTTTTCCTTAGCTGTCTTAAGATCTGATCTACTGCAGTTCTTGTGTCCTCTAGAGCTTCTCTAATTTTGTCCAGCTATGACAACTCTTGTAATAAGTTACAGCACCTACGTGTCTTACACAATCTATATCCATATACCATTGTGGCTATTGCAAAATACCACAAGACACCTTTCCCAGTTCCATCCTCATCCTGGGATCTTCCAGTCAGCCTCTTTTAGCCTCCTCTTTTCCAAAGAAGCGACTGGAGAAACAGAAACATCTTTCAATGGTACTGAACCCTTTCAGCCACAGAACGGCATTTGCAATCTCACAGCACAAATCAATAAGTAAGTGCTTTCAGAAAGAAAAAAACCTAATTATTCCATCCAAGGCTCACACACACAGAACAGACTCATTGGTTTAATTATTTTGGGGGAGACCAGTTATTTAACAAAAACCAAACAAAGCCATTAGAGCTTGTTTTCTCGAGATCATCATTAATCCACCAAGCACAAACCAGGAGGGCATTAGTTTTTCAGGCTCACGCTACTTCACCTGCTTCATAACCAGGGGGGAGAAAAATTTGCAGTTATGTCAATTGCAAATAGAGTAAGGACCACAAATACACACTAAAAACCTCACAGACTCTTCTCTTCAGGAACTGCCTCACTGTGCCTCAGCCTCCCCTTCCTGAACAATCCTGTTCTCACTACAGAGATGAGCAGAGGACACGGAGACCTCAAGTTCCCTCCTCCTTTTCTCAGCACACATCTAGAGAATAACAGTTGATACAAAGTTCACAAAGGAAAAACACAAAGCTTAATCTGACAATTTTTTCCATCTTTTTCTAAAGCTCCTGTGTAAGTGATGAGAACATCTAGCTTGGTTTGCAATGCAAGCTGCTCTGTATTCATCTTCCTTATGATGTTTGTAGCTTCGACGCCCAGCCAAACCCACCCAATTAGTGTGTCTCTCTTCTACAGCACAAATACTCCATAACTTTCAGATCAGATTGAATTTGTTTGCAGACAAAAGACAGCAGAACATTAGGTGTGAATTTGGCTCATGAAAAAGGAACTTCGATTGTAAAAAAAAAAAAAAAAAAAAAGGCAAAAAAAAGCTTTGCAGTACATTAGAGAAAAGTCAAAAAAAGCTATATTAAGAAAGGCAACTAGTAACAGATGTAATCAAAAAAGCCACTCACAATTCTACACCGGATCTGTCTACAGTTGTGCCTCAGAACTACAGAGGCAAAGCAGCAAAGGGAAGGGGGATCCCAGGGCTGTCCCTGAGCTCCAGCCCCCTGCACCCACTCAGCCCCCAGCTCTGCACAAGCAGCCAGCACCTACTATCTCTGCCGCAGTAATTCTCTGGAAAAGAGTGTAGGATGCTGTTTCAATCTTTAAAGCTTTCTTTTATATGACCTCAAACAAAGAACTTCTCACAGTAGTCAGAACTCAGATTCACCAGCCATGAGAGTGGAGTTCAGGAGGCGGCTATAAACACACCTGCACACACACACACTTGCATCCTTACAGAGCAAGTTCCCTCCTCCAGCCCAGGTCATTGCCACAGACTCCCTTCAGCGGCTCTAGCTCTTCGGAAAACCCCTCTTTTGGTCCCCTGAGAGGATGAGCAGCACCCTACCCCTCCCCACATCAGCCACCCCTGCAGAGCCCCTCTCCCTCCCCAGGGATCAGGCTGCTCCCTCTCCGCTCCAGCACAACCGAGGGAAAGCAAAGACAATATTTCCCTTCGCTGTGCAGTCACTCCCATCCTAAAGGAAAACAAACACACAAACTGTAAAGCAAATAAAGCAGATATCTTCCATCAATGCCCTGCTCAGAAAGGTCCCCTCAGTTCAAGAAAACCAAGGGCTCCAAGTAGAAAGTCATAATTAAAATGTAAAATCAAGCTTTGAAGGCTGCGGACAGCTGGAATCAGAACAAACACCACCCTCCAGCCTCACATTTGCTTTATCCCCAAAGAACAGATATCTTGCAATTATATCTCGGTCTTTTAGCAATAGAGCATCAAGGGGCCAGAAACAGAGCAATGCAACAGAGACACACTCTGGTGACTCCCCAGCCCCAACTACAATAGCGACAATACAGCATTTGGAGGATTCACCCCGTGTAAGTGATGAACACATTAACAATTCAAGCAATGAGTATTGTTTAAACAAGGTAACACTAAGGTTTCCCTCTGGAGGGACTACACAAATCATAAATTGCCTTTCTCAAGGACATTCAAAATGCAATAATAAAACTTCTATCAAAGGGATATAAACACTAGATAGGATTAGCAATGTCCAGTACTTTGACACATGATGTATTCCAAAATTCATGTGAGCAGCAGGAACAGTAAAAGAAGTCCTCAATACACATATACAAACATAATGTTTCCTTTAATTTCAAGAGGTCCAGACACAAGAGCAATTAGTCTTTTCATCTAGATCTCCCCTTCCAAGTGTGACCTCAGAGACAGATTAGAAAGAGGTTAATAGGGTACATTTTGTATACGGTTTCTTTGGAAAAATTATTCCCCTCTTGTCTATCTGACCAATAGCTTAGCACACGATTTCAGCTGTTAACAAGATCTGGAACAAAGACTGTTCACACACATCTTGCACAGCCAGCCATCCAAACTGTCATTTGGCAACTGTGGCTGCAGGGAGCACACTCCCATCCCCAGCCATGGGGAATCAAGTGAGGCTGCATGTGGTGAAATCTCAGTGACCTAGATATGTATATTTAATTCTAGTAAACACATTGAACCCTCTCATCTCAAACTTTACAAGAGATTTCACAGAAGATGCAATTAAATTGTCCCGTAGGTATCTTCAATAGCATCCTTGAAGCCACATTTATCAGCTGGCCAAACTGACTAGTCCTAGTGCAGTTACACAGATAGAGGAGAGCTCAACTGGGGTTGATTCAGATAAAGACACTTGGGCTACACAATCCAGCAACTACAGTAGATAGAATTAACTGCCCTCTACAGCTGTCAGTATCTCTGTTGAATGCAGAAGGAGTCTAGGCAGCTGTCTTAGACTAGACACCTAAAGTTAGGTTAAGTTAATCTCATCTTAAATGCTTCAATATAATTTAATATCTTCAGTGGGGAAATAAAAGCACCAAATACATTTCCATTTTCCCCTTCAAACCAAACTAATAGTAAACAAATATTTTCCCTAATCAACTGAAAGTATTCTGTCAGTGATGTATATTGCTACTACTAGTAATGCATCCTGTCAAAAAATGTGTTTATTTTATTTGGCTTTTTGTGTGTGTGACCAATTTGTTTCTACAGGTCTTTGACACATGGACATAAAGAACAAAACTGCAATGCTTGAAAGCCAGGTGCTTGTTATTGTAAATCACCAAAAGTGGGAAAAATTCTTCTTGAAATTACTTAAATGACTTAATTTTCTGATCACAACTTCCATAATACCACCTGATAACATTCTCTTCGATCAGCTTTTTGACTGCCACAACTTCCTATTAGTTCAAATTCAGCATTGGTGTAGGATCAAGGTCTATGCTGAATTTAGCTAGTAAATTTAAGTTAGAACCACTTTGTCATGACTATATTAAATTTCAAAGGACTAGGCTGCTACCTGTTTCACTTACACAGCCCAGCAGTAATTAAAGCATTTTTCCTTTCAAATATAAGCTTCTTCATAAAGAATAAATGCCATTCTTAAAATACAAATTAACACAGCTAAAGCTTAAGTATTCTTATAGATATGGCTAATCCACCAATCTGTAATGTGAAAGTAAAACATCACATGTACTTTCTAAAAGGGTTAAAAATTCAGAATACAAAACTGTGAAAGTGGTTTTGAAAGACAAAATGAGACAGAGCAAACAGTGCCATCATAAATGCCAGCAGAAATGAGAAATAAAAGTGAAATGAAAAAGAAATAAAAGGAAAAGAATTAACTACCTCTATTATCAGGCTCAATTTACAGTCTGACCCTCTTGCTTTCACTGTCTGAAAGATTCATGTTTAGAGGCACCACATTGCTTACATCATATCTGCCAATGCCTAAAACTTCATTTGCTATTAAATTGTTATCAACATGCAAAGGAGTCTGGACAGATTTCTCTTTGCAAAATTACTTCTGGTAGCATAATATTATCTCAAGCACTCTGAGCAGCCATAAAAGGATCATTATTTGTTCCAAAAAAAAAAAAAAAAAGGACTTGCCCAAAATTTCTCCAAAAGGGTGTAATAGCTTCCTATTGTTGGGTGGGAGGGAGGAACAAAAAGAAAATAAAATCACCCCACCCCCCAAGATAAACCACACGCACAAAGAAAATCCAAACCAGAAGAACCAACAACAAAACACCACAAAACACAGAAATCAAAAATCACAAACCGCGTAATGGGGAAGGGGAAGTGGTTGGGTTGGTGTTGTTTTCCCTGTTCTTACATCATATAACATCTTGATTCCAACTAAAATATTTTCAGTGGAAAGTAAATGTTTTTCAAAAGTTCATTTAAGATGAACAAGAAAGACAAGTGCCATCATACCAAGGTGTGTAAAATTCAGACTTTTTAGTTTTCTTTAATTGCATAGCATTTTTAAATGTAAACACCTAGTTATGGTAGAAAGATCTTACACTTTAAAAATATCTGAAAATAATACAAAGAATTTCTGGGATAGAAGAAAGACATAATCAAATTTCAGGAGTATCAGCCCACAATTAATTGAGCGTGGCCCTCTCTAAATAATGTTGCAATAAAGAGAGACATGATTGAAAACTTCTAATATAGCTATTACTTAATGGAAAACATTCATAGTTTGAGAAAATTACATAAATAAGGAATGAAAAATTAAGTTGATTATTGGAAAGAATAAACCCAACTATCTGGGGACAATTCATATGGAGAAGTAGTAGCCATGCTCAAACAGAAACAGTACTTCAGTGAACAGCTATGTATTACTGAAGAAAAAAAATACATAATAATTGAAGTGAATGACAAGTCTGTTCCCACAAAACCTAAGGGGAAGTTGTAATAGAGAAGACTCCATGTTTTTGATGGGAGATGTCAGTCAAGGGAGATGCCTCAAAATCACCTTACTAGAAATGAATCCAGAAAATAACATATGGAAAAACAATATCAAAATATACCTGTTCGTCAGATGTTATATCCCAAGACAGCTCAAACCTAAAGGAGGAGGTGCTGCCTCCTGTTTAATGACCATCAAGGACAAGAGTTATAGGGTCAGATCAGATTTTTCCAGGGTTAAGATGTGCCTCATTGGAAGAGAAGTACCTTCCACCAGTGCTATCCACACACTAATGACTAGTTCTCATAATATCTACCAAAACTAGAATGTTTTGGTTTAATAACCAGGTAATTTCTTAACAGCTGACAGTACCCACAGTTCCTGACATCACATTTCTTAAAAAAAAAAATAGGTCAAGAGAAGAACGTCAGTCACTTCAAAATTAAACATCTTGTCCCTGTTTATGTTCATCTTCAACAAACATCTTCAGTCCCACCCAGGCACATGCAGAGCAGCAGGAGATCGTGACACCATGGCAATGGGAAATTCCATTCGTTGTCTCTCCAGTGTGTCCATCTCCTCCACATCACATACAAGCAATGTCACCAGTGCAGGAGCTACAGACACAGTCAAGCAAAAGCCTTAATTTGAGAAATGCATTAAGCTGAAAAGAAATATGTAGTTTTTTCAGTGGCATTAGTTATGGATGCACTATAAGTACAGACTCAGAGTACTCACTTCAACCTTAGCAAGAATCGAGGAGTGCTGCCTGCAGGCTGAACTGGGAATGAATCTCCAGCTGCTCTTGTAGGCTGTGTGTGGCATTTTCAAGGAATATTACTTCACATAAACAGAAGAAATAGGGATTTACAGTTCCTAGTTCTACTTCTGCCTGTGATAGAATTGCTTTAAACAAGCCTCCTTAACTTCCCTCTGCTTCAATTTGGCAAGCTCAAAAATGCTGAATGCTGTGTTACAGAAACGTAATGTAGTCCCACTCTACCACTGACTTCAGAATATTTCATCATAAAATGCAATTTTTTTTCCTGAAGATTTTTGTCTAGAGACACATTAATCCAGAAACTGTACTGAATAGGTGCCTCATTAGACACTAGAAAGCCTTGGTCAATTATGTACATAACTACGAGCAACTCAAACTTTGAAGCGAGTTTAAATGGGAAAGCATAGTACTGAATAAAAATCAAGTACAAAAATGACATTTCAAATTTATTTTCTTTTGGATTTTCTTTTCACTGCTCCAGATCAGGCTTTGTATTCCTCTAACTCCTCCTGTTACAGGAAACCATAGTATAATTGTCCCTTTTATAAAACCACCAAGTTTTATCTTGGTGGTCTTATAAAAGCTTTAAAACCCATTAAGATTTCTTCTTTCCACAACTCCAACAGGAAGTTTGCTACAAAACTTCATTGCATTAACTATTACAAATGTCTGTCTTTTTTTCATCATCATTTTGTCTATAAACAGTGACAGGGGTCAATACTACTTTCTTTGCACCATCACTGTCCTTCTGTTTGGATACCATGTTTCCCTTTTTTAATCTTCTGTGATGATTTTATAACAGGGTGCCCAAAACAGCACCAGTGCCTCGGTCTCACGGTGCCCGAGGTCCTTTGCAATCCTTTATGTACATTAGCCACTCCAGTTTGATTTCCTTGCCCAAACTCCTGACATGAATACATAAATATCACTGGGTAATCAATTTTCCCTGACCATAGCCAGAACCTAGTCAGATTATGCACTGTACAGCCTAATAGTTTATTCTTTTTAATAGATTTAACACCCACTCTTCACTCTCCATTCTATTACCACCCACTGTAACAATACTGAAGGCAGTACTACTGGTGCAGTCAAATTACTTGCATTCATGGGGTCCCTTTGTGGAAGTACCTATTGATGGTAGTTTGGAATGGCACTATACTACTCTGCCTCACTGAAAGAGAATTGATCAACAGCAGCAAAAAGTTAGAAAACTTCATTAGTGAATTACCATCCCATAAAGATGCAATACTGGAAGACTCTTCCAAGGCAGCAAGGTATTGTACACATATGAGCATAAAATGCATATAGGTATATAAAGCAGAAATCTGCAACAGTAACAAATATATAATGATTAATCAGTCAATTTCCTAGACAGGTGATATTTGGAACAATTAGTTTTAATTGCAAGAGACAAGTGTTAATTGAAAGCCCTGGAATATTGTTCATCTCTTTGTGATCTATTTTTCCATTATCCAGAAAAAAATTGAGACACTTAATTTACAGCTTCCAATTTATACATGTTAACATTATTAGTATACACAGATTACCAAAAATCTCCATGTTTTACTTGTTTGGCCATTTTGATTTCCAGACTGCCAAGGAAACTCTCCATCCAAGCTGACAAATTAAGGCTGGCCTGAGCACCCAGCTCTGTCAGCTCTTTGACACTCAGCAGGGTGAATCTCCATAATGCAAAACTAAAAGCTCTGAAATAGCATGTACTTTAGAGAATACAGAGCTCATGGACACTCTGGACTGTGAGCCTTCTAAGAGGCTCAAGCCGTCTGCAACCTGCCAGGACAGCCTGCCTGCTCTGGAGCAGGGTCTCTGTGGACACCCAGAGCCTCCGCAAACAGGTTCCAGTATCAGCTCTGGCAGGAGCTGCTGTCTATGCCTGGCCAATATGAGAAGACTCGGAATTACCTGTGCAGATGTGTTCAATGCTGTACATGCATAAGCCTGATAAAGCACTGGGAAGCATCATGAGCATCTACAGACCAACCCTGGGATTCTCTTCAGGGTGAATATTTCTTTTGCTGAATTAATAAAATCCTGCTCCCCTTTTCGAAGTACTATTATTTTTTTTTAGTTGTTTGCAATATTAGAGTGTACTGCATGTGTAAATAGTGCATAAAGAGAATAATTAGACCTATTTCTATGTGTGTGACAACACATTTCTAGAACTTTAAGTCAGATTGCATTAGATATGGTGTCTCAGGCATTAAATAGCTTTTATTCACAAAACTTATTTAAAAGCATGAACCCTTATTTAGATTATACTACATGCATTTTTACCTATCATTAAAGGGCTTATATATAACATTACAAAAAAAAATAGACTTTATTTTATCTGTGTCATTCAAAACTAAGAGGCTGACATGAAGATTTTCAGTGGGAGTTTTGCTTTGGTAAGACAAAAAAAAAACCATAAACAGCTTCTACTAATGAAAGATGCTGTTATTTCAAAACAAGCCTCATGGAGAAAGAGTAGACTAAAGACATAGTAGCACTATGCCCAGTGTTTGAAATCACTTGTTGTGATAAAATTACATTACATTATTTAGTTGTTTTACTAACCTGTATTTACACTGGTCCTGAAAATGCCAGGTGCACTGCCCTTTTCAAAGGCTCTATCATTATTAGCTTGATACACCTCAGTGATTTCAAAGCCCTAACTTTTTGTTCCTGTCGTATTTACTATTTTATAATCTTTAAAAGAAAGAGGAAAGAAAGTCTATACAAGCCTATAAAATCTTATTTACTCAAGAGGTGGATGGTTTCTTTCAAACAACCACTACCTATCTTCCGTACAAATAGAAATGACAAACTATAAGAAACCTTCACACAATTCTTCTGGAAAAAGCAACATTTTGGTGAACCACAACTACTTCCAATGTCACTTTTTTTATTCCCATAAAAAAAACTTTTATTACCTTTTTTCTTTCCCTAAGTAGATGGGAGAGTGTATGTGCCAGTGGCTACACCGTGCATCAGTAAAAGACTATATGGCACTGAAGCCCATACACTTAATTTCAGCCTTAACCAACTACAACATGAAACAACAAATACAACCAAAAATGACACAGAGGAAAAAAAAAAAAAAAAAAAATTGAAAGATTGAGATCCCAATCTTACAGGTAATGTGCTAGCACATAAGAAAGAGGAAAGATCACAGGGGATCTTTTTCCCATCCTTACAAATACCTGTTTAGCACTAACAGCAAAACCCTAGCAAACAAGATGCTATCTAGACAGACTTTTCTTCTGCTGTTTAGTCTGGGGCACATGGGATACAGATAGTATCTGTGGGCATACTGTCAATAAAACACACAGGACAACTTACTCCTCCAATACACACCATCCCTACCGCGCTCCGAGCTGCAGCTGCTGGGAGGTGAGGAGCCCCAGGCACCAACTGTGGTCACCATTTCCTACCCTTACTCAAGGTTGCATCCTGGGCAAGCTGTGGAGCAGGGAGACTTGACAATATTTCCATGGCCAGATGCCCCATCACTCTTCTGAACTCAGTCAAGACCAAGAAGTCTTTGGGTACTGGATTGATGAAGCTGAACCTTGAGCGTACATATCTTCACGCCATTACTCATCAATATTCATCAAACATTCATCATTTTTTATTGAGCACAAAGCTCTCCACATTGATGTGGATACAAACATTTCCTACTAACATACGGTCCCTATATCCTACCCACCACTGTGAAACATCCAAGTTGAACCCAAAACTCCCTCACAACAGAATTTTTTTTTAATGCAAGTTAATGCTATCAAATTAATTGGGGCAAGGTAAAACACTCAATTTCTCTAAATTTCAGATTCATTTTGTGTGCAAAAGAAGCAACCATATATGTAATGAGGTGCAAATATACATGGGGGAGATGGAATACAATCAGTTAAAAAAAATATTCTAGTTAGGTGGGTTGCCAAAGTGAGACCACTTTCATATTTTGTTCCTTTGGAGTCCTTAAGCTTTTCCCCCAGCAGGTGCCACACTGAGCTTTGCTGAAGTTAACTACCATACTCCAGCAGA
Organism: Tyto alba; assembly: GCF_018691265.1. Lineage (NCBI taxonomy): Eukaryota > Metazoa > Chordata > Aves > Strigiformes > Tytonidae > Tyto > Tyto alba. Next base: position 6,652,256 of record NW_024881314.1, read on the forward strand.
AGAATTCTTTTTAATACACTGACATGTTACTATTTTTTCCTCACCAAGTATATACCTGACCCACTAAGGATACCAGTGTATTGAAATTCTTACTTGAACCAGTGGCTTCTCTGTGAGAAGTCTGAGAGATAGAGACTTTCTAGAGCTTGTATCTCAACAAAAAATATCAATCAAAACACAAACAAAAAACTTGCAATAATATCTGACAGCTACATTTAAAGCAGTGAATCACTCATCCACCAGATACCACAACAGTGCTCAGTGTTGGTTTAATATTACACACTGAAATACCAGCAAAACTTTGAAGTTCTGGCCATCCTAAAAAAAAAAAAAAAGCACAAGCTCAACAAACATAAGTCATCTACTGAACACAAAGGCAGCCACACCACAGGCAGCCCTTTTTTGCTGCAGCATAGGCAAAGACTGGCTGCCTTTAAGAAAGGAAAGCTGGAACCCAGGGGCACGGAGAGCTCTTTAAGGAGGTAGGAGCTTGCCATGCTGCCACAAGGCACCTGTGTGCGGGTCCCTTCAAAAGGGCTCAGTACCTTCCCTCATAACTGCAAAACACTGATATCCACAGATGGAAGGCTCTATCAAAATAGTATTGCTCTATTAGTAATAAATGAGAAGTTAAACACTTGCCAGGCCTAGGGATTTAGATGAGGAACATGAAGTTATTTTATCAAACTAATTTCTTCATTCAATGAATGAAGATTTGTAAGTCGTGTGCACTTGGAAACACGCTCTTACAGTTTTATCTTTAAGAAGTAAAAAAGATGATTACAACGGTCTAAAGTAGGTTTACTTTCCTGGCGTTCTTCGGAATGGATATCTTGCATGATTGAGCAGAGCTTTGTTCAATTCTCAAAGCAATTTACTAGAATTGAGAACAGAACGTTTGGTAGAGCAAGTTGTTCAGTCCTGGATGATTACTTCTTATTCCAAAACAATTACAATAAAGGGAAAATGGGTTATGTTCCTGTAAAAATATGACTCTTTCCAAATAGCAGCAGAGAAACACATGGATACGCAATCACAGCCACAGAACCCACTAAAGAAAACAGAGTAAGTCCATATTATGCCAAGACATACCTAATTAAAACTTACCAAGTTCTTCATTTTTAATATTTTTAAGAGAGCTCTATAAAGTTGGATATACACCCTATGGCAATAGGAAATGTGCTTTTACCCTTTCTGTATTATTAGCTCCAGCTCCATGCAGGTTAGAAGTAGCTGGTGCAATGCTGAACCACGATACAAATAGTGTGAGGGTACTGCTTGGGACTACACCTCCGGTAGATTATTGGACGTAAGAAGAAAATGAAAAGACATTGTTTGTCACTACACTTGTTCCATTAACAAAAGACTTTCCCCCAGTACTGGAAATATGGACTTTTAATTGAAAAGCTCTGCATTGTGTTCCTCATACCACTGCATACTATTTACTCTCTGAAACTGCAAATGGGGAAAGGAAAGCAGCCTCAATTTTCAGAAGTTTCTGCAACTGTAAATGAAGCCTATTTGGAAAATTGAGACCTCATCAGCTTCTGTCTGAGGAAAGAGAGTGAGGGATAAATTCATTTCAGTCTGTGATAAGGTTACCATATAAAATGAAATACAATAAAAATCATTTAGCAGTCAGAGAAAATGTAAAGAGAGACAGAGAGGTTTGAACTCTTAAGGCTTTCATTCAGCCAGTCAAATAGTCAGCAGAGTTTTAATCTTCAAAAAAATAGCTTGCTTTTGAAAATTTATTAAGCCAATTGTACATCATGCATACATGATGAAGTCACATTACCAAGATACCAACACCTAAATCCTGTTCTACATCAGAGTGGCTTGGTGTTTGCAGCCCAGAAAGCCAACCGTGCCCTGGGCTGCATCAAGAGAAGTGTGGCCAGCAGGTCGAGGGAGGGGATTGTCCCCCTCTACTCCACTCTTGCGAGACCCCACCTGCAGTGCTGTGTCCAGCTCTGGGGTCCCCAGGGTGAGAAGGACACAGACCTGCTTGAGCAGGTCCAGAGGAGGCCACAAAGGTGATTGGGGGGCTGGAGCAGCTCCCCTGGGAGGCCGGGCTGAGAGAGTTGGGGGGTTCAGCCTGGAGAAGAGAAGGCTCTGGGGGGACCTGAGAGTGGCCTCCCAGGGCTTAAAGGGGGAACAGGGAAGGTGGGGAGGGACTCTGGATCAGGGGGTGGGGGGATAGGATGAGGGGTGATGGTTTTGACCTGAAAGAGGGGAGATTTAGATTAGACATAAGGCAGAAATTGTTCCCTGTGCGGGGGGTGAGGCGCTGGCCCAGGGTGCCCAGAGCAGCTGTGGGTGCCCCCTCCCTGGAAGGGTTCAAGGCCAGGTTGGATAGGGCTGGGAGCCCCCTGGGCTGGGGGAAGGGGGCCCTGCCCGGGGCAGGGGGATGGGGGCCCTGCCCGGGGCAGGGGGATGGCACTGGATGATCTTAAAGGCCCCTTCCAACCCTAACCATTGAGTGATTCAATGACTCCTAAAGCCCAAGGAGCCCTGTATTTCCTTAACACATTTGTCTGTAGAATCCTTATTTACATGGAGCACTTGGAACAACATAGGGAAACCGAGACTGAAAAACAGTCTGTGATGTTTATGGATTTGTAAGGATCAAGGAGAACTAGAGATTTACCTGTGAACAGGTCTGTCATTGTACCCCAAGAATGGATTCCAACACTCCCAGGTATTTGCTAACACCTGGTTTCTTCAATGTAAGGTGTTCATACATGGCAGCAAAATTACAAACAAGCTTGTGGAGGAATACTTTGAATTTGCCCCTTTTCACAAAGTTCTTCTGCATAACAGTATTTTCCACAGAGCTTGCAGAAATCATCCACACCTGTGGCTTTACTCTATTGAAAATGCCTCACCTGCAAGTGATTGACTTGATAGCATTGTGGCCCACCACTGGGCACTAGCTGTTCTCAAGGCTTCATAAAAATACTGAAGCTCAGCAAAAATTACTTTACTGAGAGACAAAGGGTCACATTCTTTAATCTTCACAGTACACAGACGTAAATGACAACAAAGTACAAGAAATACAGAAAAGGAGCAAACTCTGAGGATAAATGGATATTTTAACATCTGTGTTTCTCTCATATTTATGTCTCTGGGCAAAGACTGCCAATGAGGCAGCTAATTAGTGCTAAATCTGGTGAGTTTTTTTGGATGATGACTATACCTGTCTACGAAAGAACAAAATTAGACTGGAATATGCAGCCATCAGCTGGTGATTATTTTCTGTCTACCAACTAGAAGTGGTCTTAGAGAACTAGAAGTATTTGGAGTCCATACCTTATCCCTTGTGCCAGCTGTGGAATACCTGCCCTGCCTTGGCACATCTACTCCAGCATTAAACTGACACTTTGCAAGTCAGGAAAAGTTGCCAACCAGTACTTGTAGAAACATTTCAGCTTAACAGTGGTTTTGTCTCTTGAATAGATATATCTACATATAAATTAATTAGGTGTCATTGAAGCCCTGCTAGTTGAATATTAAACTAAAACATCTGCTTTTACTGCCCATTTGTATTGAGGAGCACGTTGCAGTGTCAGGTTATTGTAATGTCAGGTTATTGTAGTTTATATGCTCGCCATGTACAAAAACAATTACTTTCAAATGAAGCTGACATCATTTGCCCTCCTGTACTGGAGCTGTTCATCAGATGTCTTACCTCTGCCATCTATCACTTGATTCTTTCTGAATTCATCTGCCAGGTCATGAAGCCTGCTCATCTTAAATTTTTAAAAGATTGTTACATTTTTTTAACCCTCCTCCACACTCTTCAAATGACTTTAGTGTCTTACTCATGGCTAAACAGCAGAACAGATTAATTTAACACCTCAGAATTAAAAATGAAGTTGGAGAAACTGGATTTACTTTTGCAAAACTATAACCTTGCAGACCTGTCTGGGGCACACAACATCCTTTTGCTTTATGCTTGTCTACTGCTCAGAGCAAAGAGACTCTGGTCTGTGGCTGGACTTGAAGATACCATCTTAACTCGCAATAAAAAAATGTACAAGGGAAATGAATTCAGGCCTTACTTGGAAGAAGCTGAAAAGTGGATTTATGTATATGTGCATACAAACAAGATACGCCCCAGGTAAAACAGAAGGCAGAACAAAAGAGAAAAGGAAGAAATCCAGCCATGCAGCCAGGCCCCTGAACACCCTCCTTTTCCCAGTTTCACTGAGCAGTCATGCTGAGGTCTCCCACCCCTTCCTCAAAGGTTACATCACTCCTCCTCTCCCCCACCTATGTCACCATTACAAAATTAAATTTTGTTTAACATTAGAAAAATCTGGAGACAGTCCTAATACATAAATGAGTACCTGATGAATACTTTTAGGATTTTAAAAAAAGATTCCAAGTTTTGTGCCATCACTAAAAATGCAAAGAGACATTACAGTGGTAAGTCTAGGGGAAGAGACTGTTCAGTCTTTTTCCCCTTTCCAGAAGGAGCACATGAGGTTATTAAAGATTTACTACTTCAAGCTCCAGTCCCAGGTTACAATTAACATCCTGAGCTGTAGGAGTTTTTCAAAAGCTATAAATTTTACCTAGGGTGCAGCAACTTACTCTTTGCCTTTATCCCACTTAAGCTAGTTATATTAAAAAGAAAGAAGTGAGATTGGAAAGCAAAGACGAAGTGGAGAATAGAATTTAACACAGTGAAAAGGATTTAACTCCGCAAACATGTCTCCTCCAGCAGTGATCAGAAGCAGGAATGGCAGAGCCAGCATCCCTTGGTAGAGCTGCTAGACCAGGGGAGCCCAACAGCCCAACCACATGGGGAGCTGCGGCCCAGAACAGCATATGCAGTCATAACCAAACACAACGGTGGGGCTGGCATGTCAAAGGAGAACCTCACACAGCCTTGCCAGTTATTTCACTCCTTCATGCTCAAAAAAGCTGCATCATGGGAAAAAATCTGACCCATGGCCTAATACTTACCTTCCCTGTCCCGTCTGTCCACACTCCACCCCACCCCCCTTTTTTTTACTCCACATTTTTGTTCAGTTGAAGCAAGGTTTACCAGAATAAGAATTCTGCCTGAGCAGAGAAATGGGGGAGGGGGGAAACCTCATATCAGACCTGTGTGTTTTTACATACTATTAAACAAAAAGAACACATCATAAATATATAATTTAAACTTTGATTTAAAGAACATCCTGTTCTCTTGGGTAGCAGAGTTCTGCTGAGAAAATGTTCATCCACACTGACTACTCTGCATACAGTTCTATTGAGTATGAGTACCAGAAGGCTTTATGTCTGGCTTTTGCCTCCCCCCCTGAAATTTTCCAAGCCATTTTGAAGCTTCTTTGCAAAGCTAGTACAAATTTTCTTCCAACAAAGTAAGAGGCCTTTTCTCACGCTTACAAATCACCCATTACTTTTCTAGCTTTAGAGGGACCATATCAGAAAAAATGCTGCTGAACAGGTTACCTAGAAGTGCACGCAGGTATTAGTGACAAATCTGTCCAGCAGCTCACTGACACCTTTCTAAGGGACATACGCCCAAACAGCCCGCTCCACCCTTAAACCAGCAAGGGGAGGTACTACGCAACATTAGGCAACCTTGTCAACTTAATTTGTGGAGACTTAACTAATGCTGTTAGGAACTACTACACAGCAAGACCTTGCGGTAATTTTACACACACCGAGAGCAATTGAGGGACTTTATACACAGAAAGCAAAGCATGATAACCTGGGGAAGGGAGCACGAGGGACATGGCTCTGCTCCAACACGAGCTGCTGCAGCACTGCTGCCTCCCTCCTCATCCTTACTGATTTTGAAAGTCACATTGCTAAGCGCACTGCAGACACAACAGGACTAACGCCAGGCTGCAGGTCCTTCAGGATAACTGACTGCATGTGGAGTCATCAGGTTTAATGCATTTAACATGATAAAAATCCCTGTCACAGATGGACTCAAAGCAGGACTCATTAGGACACTAATTTCAGAGACTTTCAACACTAAATATTGAGAACCCCTGAATTCCCTAATCACAGCAATACATAAAGAGTCTTCTGTTTGTTCTTTTTTACTTTTGTGAGTGCAGATTAACAAACAGACAGATATTTCATCAGATAATACTGTGCAAAGCTAATCTGAACAGAGAGGAGGTGATAAAGGAGCACAGCAGCTGCTCCCTCCTCTCCAAACTGGACAGCCACGGTGCTCTGGGCACAGCACGCAGACCCAAAGCCACCAGAGAGAAGCTAGGAATTAGGAGAAATACCAAGAAACAAGCAGTCTCCTGTCCTGGCAGTAATCCCTTTTGGCCTGCATCCCCACAGCTTTCCCAGTATAAATCTGTGAACGCAAACAGATGCCTCAGGAAAGGCACCCTGCTTTAATCTGTCCCTGAATAAACAGCTTCTGTGACAATAATAATGATATTGCACTCTAGATAGATCACCACGTTTAAATTAACATATTTATCTCTAGAGCTTTCAAGAAAACCCTTTAAATTTCCTTGGGAATGCCCTTTTCCAGAATTCAGTTACTACCAAAATAACAGAAGAAAGATTTCTAGACAACACTAACAACTGGTCACAGCCGTTATCTGGAACTTCAGTTCAAAGCCGCACCAAAGCAACTTATCAGCATTACATAAGTATGCCAACAATCTAAATTGACCTCTACAAAACAGATCCAGAAAAGCATTAGATTGTAGAGAACCTCTTACCTGCCTTCCCAAATTCAGTCACACCACGACCCAAAAGGAATTTGTCTCTACTGCTTGCCTAAGCCTGCTCAAGTAGAACTTCATGGGGCACAGCTGCCCCATCAGCCACCCACCACCACAGGTTTGCCCATTTAACCTGATAACGTGCCAGTGTTAACAAGTTCAACCTGCCCTTGCTCTTGGCACAAATTTGTGTAGCCATTTCTAAAACATCTTGGATGGTAACAGTTCTTAGTATGAGTAAGAGATAGTTTTTGCCCATAATGGTGAAAAATCTGGTGTTATAATTTAAAAATAGTCTAAAAGGGAGAAATATGTACCTGCTCCTTCTGAATTCTGTGGGAACAAGACCCAGCCTCATGATTTTGATGTTTTTTTTCTTTTTTTTTTTTAAAGGGCTTGCTCAATCTATACTTCATGTGCAAGGCTTGGAAGTGAATAACTGATATTAAGTAGGTCTTAAGCGTTTAACCCCATGACTACCACACTTGTGAGTGCATGAAGGAATTAACCACAGGTCCTCCATAACAACACAACGCAAGTTTCTCCTACTGACTCCAGTCAGGGCACAGGTGTTCAGCATCTCAAAAATCAAGGGTTTCTGCAACCTAAGACCATGACCCCATGAACCTCCAGCCAGCTAGAAACACCTGACATACTGATATTTTGCTGGCTAAAATCTTCAGAATAAGGCATAAATACAAGTGATTAATGAGATGCAGAACTTCTTGAAATACTTTTAAAACTCCCGTGCATTCATGAAATTGTTTGACAGAAATAAATATATACATCTTAAGTTCTTTAGAGTGATCTCACTTCTGCTACAACACGTGTGCAAGCTTATGCTCCAGCAATTAATGATGCTTATAAATGATATGATACCACTCTGTGCAGACACTAGCATTTGATATTTATGAAGTCTTAAGTAATTTTGCCTAATAAAGTTAATGAAGTATGTGTAAGTAGCTAGAGAATATAAATCTCTTTGCTGTTATCATCACAATGCACATATGTATATAAAATCATTATCATAAAAACTTACTGAACTCAATTTTTGCAAGTTTTCAACTCAATTTTTGGAAGTTTTCTTCCCTAACCCTTCTTACTACACTGATCCCTGGAAGCAGCATGGCCATTCACTTGGTAAAATGTATCTATAAGTGATACCACCATGTGCTTCACAGAAACATGTGCTCTGGCTGTGTCCTTGAGAGCAAGGGATCATTTGCTATCAAAATGCAGGAAAACTATGAGGGGAAAAAACTAATGAAGCACTGCCATACTCATCAGGAACATAATCTAACTGTGAAGTAGCCCCATTAAAAATACTGGTTAACTTTGCGGACTTAAAACTGTTATGAGTGTTAACAGCAATTACATGCCTCATGTTTTTAGATTAAGAGTGCTGGTTGAGCTAGAGACGTTCTGCAATCTTTTTTCTAGGGTCTTCTCTGGGTCTGCCTGAAAGCAAGGAAGAGATTCCCAGGGGATAGTCAGGGGAAAGGCAGAAAAGCTCAGAAAAGCAACTTGGGAATTTTGGGACTTGCCAAAGCATCAAACTAGAACAGCCATAGGCCTCGCTGCTTTTACTGAAGTAGTAAGCTGGACCTATATGCAGAACCACAACAGACCTGTAATACCAGTTTTCTATCACTCATTAGCCAGACTGCTAAAATACTCATTATCAGAGACATCTAGTGCCTGGAAATCTTACGACCTATAAGCAGTTGGAAGAAAAAGTAGCTTTCCCCTCCCCTAGAGCATCTTCCCTGCATTGAACTTCTACCCTGAGGTACAATGCAGCAGTGGCTGAGCATTAACCTTCTCCTTGCCTCACCAATCCTTTACCAGTCCTTCTGGAGCCTCCTTGCATAGAAAAGTATCCAAACAGCATGCCCTTGCAGCCAGCCAGGATAACAGCAGCTCTGTCATGGCAAGAGCGAAGGCTGCTTGTACTTGCTGAGCCTTGTGAGGAGCCCTTGGCCGGGCTGCCAGCGCCTCCAGCCGTGCCCCGCCGCAGGCACAGAGGGCAGGAGGGGCTGGGGTTCCTCTTCTCGCAGAGCCCTTCAGCAGAAGCGTGTTAACTACTACAGTTAAAAATTAGTAAAATCTTCCAGAGTTAGGATAGTGGGATACCAGAGATAGGACCTGTTCATTAATCTATTGTACGTGCTTTACCTTCGTTTGTTCTTGGTAATGTTTTGCATAAGCACACACAGGTTTGAGGTGAAAACACACATGAAAAGGTTGGATTTACTCTACGCAACTAAAATAACAAATTAGCTAAAGCGGCTTCAAAGAATCAGATCCATTCAGAGCTCAAACACCCACTCATTTATTATTCTATTTGGAAAATCTTACAAGGTACTTGGATTTTCTCCCTTTGGGAGAAATCAGCATATGGCAAAAGCAGGAATAAAGCATTAAATGCATTCAAGTGAAGTTCTGTTCCACTGTTTTAATTGCTCTGAGGTGAAAACATGATTTGCTGGAGGATGTAGTCAAATCTGTGGGTTACTATGGCTGTTAATTTTAAAGGTATGCCCCAAAAATGCAGTTTCCAGAGCTATCTCACAGCTTCTTTCTGGACAGAGGTAGGGGTATATGGAACGTATTGCATGATTCTATATGTATTGTAATGAAACATTTGTTTACTAAGATGCCCAGAGTTCAGCGAAGCAAACTACCATTATTTAATAATTTCAGCAATAGATACAACATTGACTGCACGTTACTGAACACTTTTTTCAATTTGCCATTTGAGTCTTGTGCATTACACCAATGGAGCCTGTAGAAATCATCACATAATAAAACTCCCATAGATGGTTTCTTCTAAACTTTTTGTTAACTGCTGGGTAATCTTCCTACTGTTGTCACAAGCCCTAAATATCAGACCTATCCCTAACATCACTAGAATTCACTTTGTTGACAAGAAGCCAGACAGCTAATATAAAAGGTAGTCTCCTTCAGGCTTTGTGTAAAAATTCACTTCCCAGGGATTTGGGAGTGGGGTTTATTCCATCTCTCTTAAAGGCTTCATTTAATGTCTCTCATACAGAGTGAAGACAGATGGTGACAAAATGTTTAAGACCTTATACAAAATTCACAACTGAAAAGCAGCTTTGGCATTATTAGCCATGCAGACAGCAGGATATTTATGTAAGTTTATACTAAAGGCAGTTATTTTTACATGGCCCTGACCATAGCCAACTTCATTGCATCTGTTTTTTCCGCAAGTTCCCTCCCTTCCACATTGGTGGATTGCACCTTCGCCTATACCCAGAAGAGCCACAGGAACCTATAAATTTCTGTGCAAGACTGAATTTTCTACAACAATCTGAACTTTTGTAAGATGAATATCTTTGCAGAAACCTCCCAAAGCTGACAGGTTATTTAGAAATACTGATATGAATGTCAGTTCCCACAGAACTAGTATTCTTCACAAAAATCTAAATACTGTGTTCATCAGCAGAGTCACTTTTAAGTATCTGGGGTAGGAGAACAGATTGAAGAATGAATGGAACACCTCAAGTATCAATCAAGAACCACAAGCCAGAAAGAAATAGCAGGTGTGCATGCAAGAACAGAAGGAGGCATAGTTTCAATGAGACAAGATAATTTATTGGGTTTTTTTTAGAAGTGACAGTAAATCAAAAAACTAAGCTGAAATTCCCAGTTCTGACTCAGCACGCAATTCATTTCACCTCTGTACCTCTTTCCCCCACCCATGAGATGAACCTAGTATTACCTACTATGTATGATTCCTTGCCTTAATAAAGCCCTGCTGGATTTCAAATTGAAGCACCTGCAGGTACAGACAATTACAATCAAAAACTACATTAACATTTTTCCATACTTATTCCTGCTGGGCTTCAGGACACTGTTTTGACTTACAGAATACCTTCACTTTAAAACTATTGAGTGGACACTGTACCTGCAGTAAGTACAAATTGCTATCACGTTAAGCATAATAGGATGAGTTTTAAGCAAAATCATGGTTTTTTTCTGACCATAGTACTCTGCACCTTTGCTAGTCTGTGCCTATCATGCATTTTATGCAAACACATTGAGGAATGTTAGAAATAGGGATTCAACTTCAAAACACTCCTAGGGGATATGTGTGAAGGTGTAGCATTTCTTTAAAAGCTAGAAGATATATAATCTCCATGCTACAATGAGAAACAATATTGTTTATTGTCCTGAATTTCAAAAAGGCTTTCAAATCTCCCAACAGTTTAGACTTACTCTGAAGTTTCACAGGTCTGTTTGGGATGTTTAGCTACATAAAATTGAAATCTTTTGATTGACCCCATTATAACCCATATCATTACCGAATTCTTCAATATCTGTAGACTAAGCCATTTGCTAGCAGGACTGATGTCACACATCACTTAAACCAGGAGTAAGAGTCACAGAAACATTTTCCACTCAACTGGAAACATTATTCCATCTTAGCTTTTTTGATAACTGAAACCGGCACACTTCAGGGATCCCAAGTACAGCCTCTATTCTTTTCCACAATTATGCTAGAATAAGTCATTTCATCCAGTTATAACAGGTCAAGACAAATCTAGGGATAGCAAATCAGCATTGTTCAGTCAAACAAAGAAAATTGGATATTAGCTCGATTTTAGCCAAGTATATGGCCATAACACTCAATCTTTTACAGTAATTAATCTTAATTGGTACACATCACTTCATAGCTTCATCTCAGTATGCAGTATAGTACATTGCTGAAATACTCCAGCACAAAATGGTTTGAGAACTGACAGCCCATGAATTCCTCTGTAGTTACTACAAGCAGCTCAGGGGCCTGACTCTGCTAGATAAATTTATACAGATGAAAGACTAGTTTGTGTTAATATAGACATAAATATCTTTATAAGCAATAATGACTGTTACATACAGAATTAACTTAGACAAATTTGTCTCTTATTCATGAATCCTATGTCATTTTCCTATTTTATTTACCCAACCATTTCTTGGGTGTCAATTGAATGTAACCTTGAATTTGCTGTTGTACAAAAACCTTTCCATTCCTTTCCAAACCACAGCTGCTTCCTCTCACAGTATAGTGATGTCCCCTCCAGCTTACCCATACTGAACAGAAGCATACTGCAGCTAGGACACCGCTATCCCACAGTGTAACATATACTTGTATTTTGTTAAAAACAACTGTTAGCAGTACAAACTCAATACCCTGCAGAATCATACAAGGAATTGGTGCAGAGTGTTAGTGATCAATGGGGCACATTTTTCTGTAATCTAGTTCATCTCTTCAAACTCATGAAGAAACTTCTTCAGCTAGCTGAGCTGTTATCTCCAGAAACTAACCCCTGTGTGCAGGCAAAGGTAGGTTGCATGGTCTCCCAGATCCAGTGAAGTCTGTTAGGGCACACGTAAGCATGGCTGTGATTGCAGCCATGTATAACATGTTAATACAAGCAAAGGACAACATTCTCCAAGGAAGGACAAGACAACTATGGAGTACAGTGAGGCTCGGAACAAACTGTTGCTGCTGCAATGCATTCAGAGAAGCTACAAAAAAAAACCCTATTGCTTAATTATTTAATTCTTAATGCAATTTCTCCCAGTAGATCAGAGCTAATAGTTTTTCATCAAATGACTGAAACAATCTCATGAAGAGCAGGATGCTGAAGTTGAGTGACTAGGCAAGTTTTTGAACAATTATGTTTGAATTCTAAGTACTCAAAACACCTTTTCTCTTCCAGTAACTTAGAAATATGCACCCAAAGCTTAAAACAAAGATCAAAGAGCCCCTGTGTTTGAGCATGTTTCTTTCAACATGCGATACAGACCCTTAGCTAAGCACTACATTGCAGCAGGATCTCCATAAAATGGAAACATCTTCAAAGATCCTAAAATGATGTTCAACTCCCCCTTGTTCCTAGCCATGTAAATCTGATAAAAAAATCTTGCCAGGCTTTATTTCTTAAATTGGTTTCAATTCAGTAGAAGCTTACTGAAAATACAATAGAATACATCCTAAACCTATGCTAAATACAGATCTCTGGTCTTCTAACAAGGCAGAACAGCAATGGGTAGCAATGGTGAGTAAGGGTTCCTGCATCACTTTTCCAAAATCCTCTGCTTCAACTTCTCCTCCCATCTGTTTAAGCATAATAAAACAGTCAACACTGCACACACAAAATGGAAGTCTCATATGACAGGCAATCTTATGTGCAAAATAAAACACTACGAAGACTGAGATCTTAGGCACATTTTACAATATCCATTATGAACACCACATCATATTACAGCCATTTCAAAGTGTCTGATCAGCTTATGATTTCATTCAGGTTAAGGGGTCTTAAAGTAATGTAATAAGATGTATAACATGTATAGTTTTAATCACTGCAAACAAATATACAGGTGCCGACTGCCTCAATGGAAACATCCCAGAATGGGTTAGACTGTATTGCCATCTCCCTGTGACACAAACGTTGGACGAAAACATCTGAGTGCCCAGGAGATGTTTTGTTCCAGAAAAAACAATCATTGTTCCATAGTTTCAATAGAAGAAATCCAAACAATCACAGTAATGTGTCATTAAGTGTCCAGCACATTGCTGCTGTTAGTTAGACGAAAGGAAATGCATCATAAACCAATTTTCTAAGTGACAGTGGGGTATACTCGATACCAGCAAGACTCCTGGAGGTACTAGACAGCAGTAACGATGGCTTTTATCCTGTACAGATTGATTTCAGTCACCCTCCAGAAGAGCTCTGTATTCTCCCCCTAGATCTTACAAATCATAGCAAAAAAAGGATTTAGAAGATAACCAAAAGACTTAAAATACTTCAGAAAACATCTCTAGGTGAGAAATCAGCTTCTTATCAAGGTGTGCTATGACTGCTACATCCACTAGATGGGTTCAGCACTACATCTAAGGAGGAGAAACTCATTTGCTGTCTGATCACTAAGCAGTTGGAAAAATCATGTAGCAGTTGAAACAGTTACACATGGAAGAAACTTACAGAACCATAACTTGCCAAATAATTTTGAGAGCAGCAATCCTACATATTGAATGAGACATGGGAGAAAAAAAAAAAAAAAATCGTTCAGTCCTTTAAGAATTTGCTAAGCCACCTGCACCACAAACACAGCTCTCAAACAGGAGCAAGGTCAAGCAGCAGATTCAGGACAGACTTAGTAGCAAACCCAGTAATTTTCTAAATAACCAGTGTCACTCTAACATCTAGTCCGTTTTTTTTCTTGGAAGTTTCCTTTCTAAGTACTAACCAGACTAATTCTCTTTAGCTTGCAAAATCGGACAAGATCACAGCCTGAAGGGGAAAGGCTGCAGTGATAAATATTTAATGGACTACATCAATAAAATTTATTTTGCCAAGGAGAATAGAAGGAGAGGAAAAGCAGAGAAATAATTCATTAAAAGAACTTCAGCTTAGCAATGCCATAAAAAGCAGCAAAAAAAGAAAGAAAAAAGGAATTAAAATACGAAGAGGTTTTAAATAGGTCAGAAGCTTAAGTACTCTTAACACATGGTAAAAAGACCAATAGCATTTTCAGAATGAGAGTACAGTGGTATGTATAGTTAATAGTAATTATTCCATAGCAAATAAATATCCCTGGAGACACTAGAAACAGTTTCAATTTCTTGCAATACTTGATATCATCCAAGCTTTAAGACCTGTTTAGTACATGAAAGTGTCATTACTCAAAACCCATTAAGAAATGCAACAAGCGCCTTGAGGTTTCCTTCATTTCTCAAGGCAAAAAGTCCTCCCTATTTTATACTAGATGGTGCAGTAAGTTATGGTTTCCAGAAGATAAAAACAAAACAGCAATAATTAAGGTATAAAGTACAAAATGTAAACAACCTTGTACTGCAGTGCTACCCACAACTCAGGGCAGAGCTTAATATTTGCAACTTAGATCACAGAATTTGCAAAAATAAATGTTTAATCTCTCCTTGCTTCCTGCCACTATTTGAAATCACCTGCAGTGACACAAGAGCATACAGCATCTCAGATGTCTTATAACACCTTTTCCATTTGGTCTCCTGCTCCATCCAATCTGGACTTCTCCCAAGCACAAGTCAGCAAGATGGGCAAGGAATAACGTCAGAAACATGTCTTTATGCTAACTACACAAGTCCAGGAACCCATTAATTCCCAAGTTTTAATTCTAGATCTGCCACTGGCTTGCAATACGGCTTTGGAACACTGGGTTTTGGATCTCTTTTAATGGGTAAAGTGGAGAAGCACATACTGTGCAAAGAGTGGCACAATCTCAGGACAAGCAGATTAAATGGTATTAAAATACTTCACAACTACTTCAGCGAGAGTTGGTAAAAGACAATGTCTTTAAAACCCTACCTTTTTACAAGTCTTTGATTTAAAATTATTTAATAGTTTTATGGATGAAGGCACACTACTTAAACCTCCCTAATAGTGAAATACAGATACGATTTTAAAAAGGCAAATTGTGTCAATAACCACAACCAAAACCTTACTCATCAGCAGTGCTGTCACAGGACAAACTGTTCAGGAATATGAAGCAGCCTTCTCCCCATGCGTGATTAAGTGCTGCCCTCTAGTGAAGTCATAAACCAGCTTCAGCACCTACATTTCTGAAATTAATAAAATCTCAGTCCCAGGCAGATCTTAACTAGATTTGTTTGTAACAAAAGAATCCTACAGCAAGCATCTTAATAAAGCGTGCTTATGATTTAATTTCACTCTTCCATACTAGGGTCTTCAGTTTACTTTTAGCACTACAGTAAGGGTAAACGCTGCAGTCAATTTAACACCTCCAAAGCATCTTCTGCTTTCTCCTCTGATACGTGAAATCAAGTTCTCATCTTACAATGAATCACTAGCAAAGCCATTTTAAAAACTCATTACATCAGAGAACACAATACTCTTTCTTTAAAACAGTATGACAAGAATTTAGCAATAGGCTAATAGATTTAAAGTTTTGGACAGGATTCTAGAATTAGCTTTTTCTCATGCCCAGAGTACTTGTGCTTTTCTGTAATGCCACCTTCACTGAAGACTTAATGACTTCATTAGTGGTTACAGGAGCACCTTGGCTCCTGATGTTACTGCCCAAAAAGCTCCCTCATGTGAAGGGGACAAATTTATTAGTCACAATTTATTCTCAAAGCAGGGGTTTTACTGTAGCAGATTCCTAGTCAAGATTTTGTTCATGGATTTAAAACAAAAGAGGTGGACACTTCAGGAACAAAGCTATCAGACATGCAATATATGGCATCCCATGAAAAAACAGCAATGGCTGTAAAGCAGTCCTTGCTAGGTGACCCTAATGGTTATCAGATTTTCACAACTGATTTAAAAATCAAGGGAAGCTTTGCTTTCACAGAAACCAAAGAATGGAGTCTTCCTTAAGAATTAAAACCACATTACATACAGGTGTTTTGTGACACACAGGGGGCAGTAAGACAACTGAGGGTGTTGTTTCTCATTTTTTGACTTAGGCTAGATTTAAGTTATAGCCGGCCCATTAACCTGGGCTGAACTACAATGGATCAACAGGGTTTCAGGTTTATTTGCTCCTCCAGTCAGCAAAATGCTGTTTCCAACCCAGCCTCAAATGGACCTGGCTGATGGAAAAGCTAAACACAAGGACCAGAGTTTACAGTTTACACAAAACTAATGTTTCCTGATCAGCATTGGCATACTTTACAGGCTCCTAACAACTAAACACATTTAAGCATTTCTTGAAGACATCACCTTGAAGGCCAACCATTCAAATGTACATAGTCATTTGCTTACCCAAAATATTGGAAAAAAATTGAAACAGCTTGCCTGGAAACTTCTCAGGTATATTTATTATGGAACAAAAATTCAAAGCCACAGATGATACATTAATGTACTTTTGAACTTCCATATAAAATAGAAAAACATGTTTGATTTTGTCAGTGTACTTGTATCTGCAGGTTACAACACCTGGGGAAAGATCGGTACAGAGAATTTTGTTACTATCTTCTAAATATTTAGCCATCACAAAGTTTTATGCAATCTTAACACACAGAAAACATGCCTGCTTCCAGTCTGAATGACCTGAGCTTCCAATCATTAAAACATTTTGAGTCAAGCACAACTACTGTACTACCATCAAGGCTACAGGTCTTACCAGTTAGCCAAGAATAGGTTAAAGCGTACAGTAAAATATCATCTGCACACAAGCTCTATTACAAACTTCAGTAATTTATGTAATCTAAATTTGAAATTATGAAGACTCGTGTGGGTTCACTTACACGACTTCATAGCAGGATCAAGCCAAGTATCTGCCAGCCTACAGCTGTTTTTAACACTGCTTTTGAGTTTGATTTAAATATATTAAGATTTTAAAAACTGCTGTCAACAGGACTGAGCAGTTTAGTTGAACTACCATCTCCCTGGAACAGTACTGTTAGAAAACCTGAGGTTGTCATGACAAGCCTGACTCTTGGCCATCATGTGGAGTCTACATGAATGATCTAGACAGAACAGTTTCAGATTACACAGTATTAACAACTTCTTGACATCTATAAAGATGTGGAGGTAGCAAAATGAGTAAGGTTCCTCAAGAAAATGCTGTCAACAGCTCTTGTGCTACTTTTACCTCAGTTCTGGTGCATTTTTTCCTGTATCTTCTTTTAAAAATCTGAATAATGTTTCAGCCTGAAGAAAAAAAAAGTTGAGACAGATTTAAAACTTCTCAGCAACCTGTTGAATGAACAACAAAGAAGCAACAACTATTCAGTAGTGTCACTTTGAGTATTCTTAGCTAATCTGAAATACAGGTGTGCAAAAGATAGTAATCATCCAGATGCTAGATTTACTCCAAGTGCCATTATAATAAGCAGTTTAAGTTATCTGGAATTAATAAATCTAACTTAGTACATACCTAAATAACAAAGCTTTGCCTTTGTTATTTGCTACAGAGAAAAAACCACTTCTGGGAGAAAAGTCCATAGATTGAGCAAGATAAATTTGTTTTCTTCTGAACACTGGGAAGTTTGAGAATACAGTATATGAAGGAATGTGTACCTATTGAAAAATAGGTCATTAGTTATAACAAATAAGAAAAAGCCACTAAAATTCAAACTAAAGTACAAATTAAAAATTGAAGGTCAACGTTAAGTTCAAATGTTGTTATATTCCTCTTCTACATCACTCTATGACATAGAGAATTCTACTGGAGAAAGGGTACAGGGAACACACTACAGAGCCAGTTTTTGCAACTCAATTATTTTTAAGTAATTACATCTAACTAGTAAAAGATAGGCTTTCAAACCCTCAGATTAATTCTGTAATTCCACTGTTGGCCAGAACTCTGAAAATGCTGGCAAATTTTTGAATGAGCTAGGGAAAACACCACTTAGTAAGACCACTACAGTTAATAGCTGCTGAAAATTCACATTTGTTGCCAAGTTTTATTTACAGCACTAAAACAAGGGCATTTTTAAAAGGGAAAAACAAAAGGTAAACTAGACAATAAGGTATTTTCAGAACAACTTCCCTAAAGAAAAAAATATTTCCTTATAAATGAACAATATCATCTACATGTCCTGATCTGCTCAGTCTAGCAAATTCTGCTGTACACGTATCTGCTCAATATCCATTTTATTATGTCACCAGGAACATTTTGATCAAGATACAAAAATGCTTGCACTAAAGATGCTGAACATACCAATTTGACAGCCTCATCAGTTTCACGGGAAGCCACTGCCAAAATTTCTGTTGTGGGATTGAAGGTCACACATGTAGCAGATGTAACTAGGTTCATTATGGCTTTAACAGGTTTAGGATGGTTTTCTTTGAGACAGACATCAGTAGTATATAAATTTACAACTCCGGAAGTTGAACTAAAAAGAGAAGTTAACAAAGACTATATGAAGAAGTAATATTTACAGTACGTATTACCTTGTTATCTATAGCCACCATTCAACTAAAAATGTCATTTCCAATTATCTACTGGAGTTTATAACAACATTTTGCTTGGAGCTTGATTTTGCTTTGGAGTTTGTAACAGTATTTAGTGGAGGATACTGTTTGGGGTTTTTTTGTTCATATATGAAGAGACACACTTAACTGGAGAGCCTTGATAAGCCCATTTCTTACATACAACAAATTCAAGGCAATGAGAGCTTGGTATCAAAAGATTCTGAAAGAGTTTCAAGCCTTTTGAGTTGGGTTTTTTTGTTTGGTTTTTTTTTTTTGTTTGTTTTTTTTTTTTTTTTTTTACACCCTGTAGTGTAAGTCCTCTTAAAAATCCTCTTCTACAGTGGGCTACAAAAATGCATACCGTACTTAAGTATTTGTTAGTCTCATTTAAAAGAACTGTTAGCTCAAGTTGCATCTTGGTAAGTATACTTGGAAGAACACTTCCAAGCTTGTAGCTTTGAGATGAGGCATCTTTTCAAATCCTAACACGCTATCTTACAGCAGTCAAGTTAGGAGTATACAAAAGAGAACTAGAAAGGGAAGAAGACCCTGAATCTGTATTTGTACTACAGAATTTGTGATTTCCGTCAGTATGATTTCAGAATTAACTGCTAAACCCATATATGTCAACAGTAAGACATCAGGAGTGATATTAAGTGTGTTATTTCATATACACACAGAACAAATCAAGTTATTATAAACCAAGCAGTAGTCATTATTCATCTCTACCCTAACCTTATTAGAACGAAGCTTCTTCCTTGTACCTACATTCTCATCAGCCACCAGTAAGTTTACTGAAGAGCTTCAAAATAGATAGGAAGAAGTTGTCAAATCAAAGACACTTACCCACATGCCACATACTGGTTATTTTTTGAAACAGCAATGCATTTGCCTTCCAAAGAACCTTCATCTTCAAATTTGTGTAGACACTTTCTGCTTCTCACATCCCAAATGAAAACTTCTCCTTCCTCTGGTTGTAGAATAAAGTAGAAAATTACAGAAGCGATATATATAGAAGACATTG
Source organism: Tyto alba (assembly GCF_018691265.1). Classification (NCBI taxonomy): domain Eukaryota; kingdom Metazoa; phylum Chordata; class Aves; order Strigiformes; family Tytonidae; genus Tyto; species Tyto alba. The sequence goes on from NW_024881314.1 coordinate 6,671,929, forward strand.
TTTGTCTATTTTGTTAAAATAAACTTCATTAGATGACAACTATTAGCTCATTTAAAACTATCAAATAGAAGGTATTTTTAAAAAAACAACTAAAAGCGTACTAAAATAGTTAACTCCCTTCTTTAATAATGGATCACTTATAAAGTCTTTTAAATATCTTTGTAAAACAATAAATGACTTGTAAAAAATTATGCAACTAAAATGGAATTACGATTAGTGCCATTAGAGAGAACACTTACTTGAATAACTATATATTTTACTGCTGTCTGGAGTGAAAGCAGATGCAGTGCATCTTCCATTTACCTTCATAGTGCTAATCAGTTCCTTTGTCTATAGGATGAAGAACAATTGTGACAATGATTCTACCAAAAATCTGTAGGAAAGTTGTTTCCACACTCCTGTCCCACGTCAGCTATACTGACATTAAAAGAACAGCATCAACATTTTCAGTGCCTACAGACCAGAGCACAAGCTGATGCTCCTGAGTCCACGATCAGTTTATTATTGCACAACTACAGCTAGTACAATAAACACCCATTTGCTCCCTCACTGAAGGGTCTTCCATTATGTAATGGAACTGAACTTTCTTTTTAATACGCACTTTTCCTAGTAAAACTTTAAAACAAATCCAGCTGCCATCATATGGCATTTTAAAATTTAACTGAAGAAATTCTATATGCATTATGAATCACAGTAGATCGCATGATTCACGAGCACTGTACACCAGCATGCACTAGCTCTATTCCGAAAAAAGCAATTCCTCTTCCACCCTCAGACGCCTGTTTCCACTCTGAGGCCGTTCCTTTCGCCAGCACAGTGTTCATGCAATCAGCCAAAATATGACATTGACATATGACTTTTTCTAGCGACAGCTTAAAAACCCCATGAACCTCTGTCCTTCCTCTACCAGTCCCAACGAGAACTGCACAGTCAGAAAAAAAACTCTCAGATACCCCCAAATAATTTTATACCGCTACAGTTAATTGATTCAGCAGCTCATTTTTGGGGCTGTCACAATATGTGTCATATTTTTGTTTCAATTGAAAGCTAGACTGCTTTTCTGGTTAAATATAAGCACACAGATTCAAAAGGAAAAAGGTACCAAGAACCTTAGGTTACGTGAACCATTAAGAGAAACTACCTTCATTGACAACAAGTGCAGGTAACCTGAAGTTCCAGTTATAAGTATAAGTGATCCATCTGGAGAGACTTCAAAGTTTCTGATAAATCTTTCCTCCACACCTTTAAAAAGAGATTCAGAACTTCAAATTGGCATAATTTATTCTTTTTCCTCAACATTCAGAGGTATGATGAATACAAGTAAGACTTGACTCCACTTCATCTTTTCACTTCTATAATACACTGTCACAGTAAAGCTACAACTCAACTTTGTTGACAATTAACAACCATATGACAATTAATTTTAATATCCCAGAAAAACTAAAGCTAAAGGTACTTGAGCAAAGAGTCCTGAAGACAAGTTGAAAATACAACCCCCAATAATTTACTGCACTTAATTTTAAAACAAATTCATATGCCATCTCTATTTGGGACAGCTTCAACTACACCCAGACACTTACAACACTATTAAAACGTACCTCTTACTTGCTGTATAGGAATAATACTTCCACCCATCATGTCATACACAAAGAACATTTTATGGTGAGTACCAGTGGCTATAACTTGTTCCCCATCAACACTGAAAGAAGCCTTATAAATTGGAAAACTCTCTAAATAGATGCTCTGAATTCTTGGATTCCTTATACCATCAACCTTCAAAAAAAACAGATCATCACATTAAGGAACATAGAAAACACTTCTACATAGAAAAATCATATCAACTAACTAGTACAAGAAACATAAAGTAAGAGGTACACCTGTTTGAAGCACTAATCTCTTCCTCTCCTAAATCTACAAATAACCTGGCTCTTGGCTGCTCACCCTACATATCAGGTATTCCCAGCCTTCCTGGATATACTTCACAGCTCCTTTCTTCCCTGCTTTGCTCACACATTGTTCAAATAACCACGTCTATTGTGCTTTTCTAAACAGAAACATTTGCTTCGTATTGTTTTTTTCCTGCAGCCCTGTGGGAGTGCCAAATTCAACTTGTGTCTTTGACCATTTCACTGATACTGGGACATGTCCGAAGTTCCTAAATAAGAGTTACAAACTCTAGTTTTCAGAGGAGTGTCCCAGGATGAGTAGCTTCTTGCTGGAGTAGACTCTCTCTGCTCCCAAAATGATTTCACAACAGTACAACACTTTTAAATCAGAGTGGTCTGCTCCTCAAACTACAGGTTTTACAAACAACTGAAGTAAAAACCAAAAAATCTCATTAGTCCTCATCAAAATCTTCAACTAAAAACTAATACAACTAAGTTTGCCTACACTCCAAGTGCTTGGTATGAAGTCACAGATGGAAATTTCTTCCAATATGATGCTTCAACCAAGCAAATTCCGTTCTATGCACAGACATTATGACCCCTGTGTTCAAACCATCACAGGAAGAGATCAAGAAATTCTACCATTCCAGGCTATGTCAGGTATACTTAAGAAAAAAGATTCCATATTGGTGTCCATCTACATAGTCTAGATTGAAATTCTTTACCTGAAAGAGTGACACAGATCGATCATGTCCAGCAGTCATGACCACCTGAGCAGATGGATGAAACTGCACAGTTGCCAGTCTTCCATTAGCAAAACGTTCCTGATTAGCAGGCAAGCAGGTCCTCATCTGGAATAAAGATCAACCCTTGAAAAAATATACAACTCACACATTTTTGCTTATGCTGATGAACAAGCAATTTAATTGCCCTTTATTCCAGAAGAGCAAGATATCAAACCCTGTGATGAACTTTAAATGACATAAGCAGAATATACACACAGTAAGCTGCTTCAATACAGCAGTGCAGACATAAGAAACTTGCTAGCCTTTCTGAAATTAACAGTCCGTGTAAAACTAGTTGCATTCTGACTCATCTGAAGTAGCTGTAGAAAAGAGTGTAAGAAACACTCATTTAAAGCTATCTCTTCTCAAAGACCATTCCAGTAGCCTTAAAGTTGTGGAGAACTCCATCCTTCCTATGCAGAAATTAAAATCCTACTACAAGATGATACCTTTAAGTACATAAACTAATTCTTACGTCAAACAATACATCTCAATTCATTGTTACATGCTTTCATGATGTGAAACATCCAGTATGTCCAACTGTTTACTCTTTAGAGTTTTCAGTTACAGAGATAAAAAAAAAAAAAGCGATCCCTAATTTTATTGTTCAAATATCACCAAATAAGTCAAAGCGTGCATATGAGTCAAACTAGGGTAGAAAGACAGGCTTGCCTTTACCTTCAATATACCTCTTGGCAGGGACTCAGAGTTTGATACAAAATTGCCAGTCCTGCGTAGCAGGTCATCATCTTCATCACTGTCACCTAATTAAGACAAAGCACATTGAATAGGCTAATTCCACAAACGCTCCCACATTAAAACCTAAAAATTCCTTACAAAAACAAATTAAATCAAAGCACTCAGAAAGAAGGAATAAAGCTGACTTATGCAGCATATTATCACATTACTGGAAATTAAAGTTTTCAGGAAAATTTACTTTCTAAGAAGCAGAATAGGGAATCACGGAAATGCTTATTACAATAGTAATGGATTTATTTACTATCACTTGCAGTCCTTTTGGATTTCTTCCTGTTTTCTAGATCAGCCCAGGCAGGAACTCCTCCCATAGCTCGCTGAAACCTAGCAAGAGAATGGTAGAAGTAGATGAGAAAAAAAAACAAACAACTTTTTTGAGAAGTCATTTTCTTCTATGCGTTAAATACTTATAAGACGTATAGTCACAATTTTTCAAGGTTACCTGCACTTAGAACACCATGCAAGCTTTTTACAAATTCACTCAGCTTTCTGCCTTTTGCTGACTTCCTAAAGTAAAATTGATGCCAACCATTAAAGCAGTGTTCTTTGCAATAATATATGCTAATACCAAGCCAACCCAAACACATCTCAGCTCCTTTTTACATACCCTATTAAGTTAACATATTCTATCATTCTATTTACAAAGCAATATATCACTGTAAAAAATTTCTGGCTTAACTCCCTAAAAGACTAATTAATTCATGCAGCGCTACTAAAGTATTAAAAAAATTAGTCTAGATAGCTCTACTGCACGCTTTATTTATTATTCTTAACATTATTTTGGATTTTAAAATACTGCAAGTATTGTAAGAAGCACTAGCTTTAAAGGGCCCACATTAATACAATGGGCGAAGAGAAAATAACCTTGCATGTCACGTAAATGTATCTTATCTTAATAAAGTTAGCCACAAAAACATTAGTGAAACTCACTGTTCTTCAAGTCTTCTTTTTAGCTTTTTCTGAGTCAGTATCTTCTCAGCATCACTTTTCATTAAATCTTTCCTATACCTATGGGTCATATCAACACTAGAAAATAAAAAACACAGAGAACATTAAGATCATCCAAAATGAAGCCAGAAACAGTCACTCTTAAGCATGACATGTAATTCCTACCTGCAAACTTGAACTTACTTTTCCTCAGCTTCATCATCTTCATCCACCCAGGCTGGCTTTCTAGGCACAAATTTGCTTTTTGCTTCATTTTCTACTTCTGAATCGCTGGAGTCTCCCTCGAGACTTTTCTTTTCTGTAATGTTGAGCTGCAAACACCCAAGCAGTCCCTGTCAGCCCGGGCACGCTCGGGGCCGGCGGAGGCGGGGGGGAAGGCACAGCCGGGGCCGAGGCGCCAGCCGCGCAAACCGCCGCCCCCCCGCGCTCCCCGGGCCGCGGGGCAAAAGCTGCCCGCCGGGCGCCAGCTCTTACCCGCCGGGGCGCGGCCAGGCAGCGCAGCAGCTCATCCTCCCCGACCGTGAGGCTGTCACCGAACACCAGCTCCTCCAGCTCCCGCTCGGCGCCCGGCCCGCGGGACAGCGCCTCCAGGTGCCGGGCGCGCCGCGTGGCCTCCCGAGCCGCCTGCTCGGCCGCCGCCCGTTCCGCCGCCGCCGCCTCCGCGCCCGGCGGGGGCCGCTTCGCCGCTTCCCTCGCTTTCTTCCCCTTCGGTCTTTCCCTCCCGCCCCGCGAGGCTCCCGCCGGCGGCCGCATCGCTTCTCCCCGGGCGGCCGCTCGCCGGAACCGGAACGCGTGCGTGCTCACCACGTGACCCGCGCCTAGACCGCGCCCCCCGCCCGTGATAGGCTTGCACTGCTGCTCCTCCCCCGCCCACGTGACCCAGCCACTTTTCCCTGGCCTCAAGTCGCTGTCACATGACCTCCTTTCTTTGCCTTCCTTCTCCCCCCTCCCCGTTTCCTCCCCTCTCTGTTCCACGTGACGCGACTCACGGCTGGGCCGCTCCATTGCGCGCCCACAGGTGTTCCCTCCCACACCCCTGCGACAAGAGGCGCTCCTCACCGCCAGCCGCCGCCTGTCCCTCCCGCAACACGCTCTACCGCCTGGCCAACCGCGCCGCGGCGGGGCTGCTTTTCTCTCCCAGCCCCCTTCCCTGACGCTGAGCTCCCCCCACACACACGTTTCCGAATGGTTTCCCCCAGAGAGCGTACGGCGAGCGAGGAAGCCCCAAACAGCTGGGAGCCCAATGAGGGCGCGCGGTGGGCCGGGCGCCGCGCATGCGCGGGGGCGTTATGCTAATGTTGTTGATATTCCGGCGCAGGGAGTTGGGTTTCTTTCTCTGGCGGAGTGAGAGGCTGAACTTTCCAGGCCGCCTCCTGCCCCGCCGGGCCCGGCCCCTCGCAGGGGGAGGTGGCAGGCGGAGGGGGCCGAGCCGAGGGGAGGGGGCAGAGGCAGCGGGCGTCTCCTGCCCATGAGGGCCTGATGGAAAACACAAAGGACCTGGTGAGTAGCACAGCCCGGGGGAGGCGGCAGCCGCGGCTGAGCGGGGCGAACGGCACCTCCGGCCCCTGAGGGGAGCGGCGGGGGGGACCGCCGCGGGGGATGGGCTGGAGGCTGTGCGACTGCCCCCTCGGTGCCGGGGAGGGAGGGAGGCCGCCGCGTAGGTGTGGGAGGGGAGCACCCCCAGCACCCTCCGGCTTTTGGGGGGGGAGGGGGGGCGCCCCGTGGGGTGCGGAGCGCGGCTGCTTTCGGGCTGGCTTTTCTGCGGAGCGCTGTCGCTGAAAGTTTCTTGGGGGCGGCCCCGCGGAGAGGGGGCAGCCCGAAGCGGGGGGGTGGGGGGGGGGGGGAGTGTGGATTTGGGGGGGTGTCGGCAGCGCTGTAAAGCCTGTCACGCGTGGGGAGCTGCGGGCACGTGGAGCGGACAGCGGCGGCTCCCCCTTTGTTGTGATCCCGGTGGTTGGCGGAGCGCTGCGCTCTGCCCCGGCCTCTCGTGCCTTGCTGTTGGGGTTTGGGTGTTTTGTTTGGTTTAGTTTGGATTTTTTTTTTTTTTCCCCCTTCTTCCCCTTCTTCCTGCCGGCAGTCAGGATCCGTAATAAAAAGTTTTAGAGTATCTCGTACCGAGCGATGCAGGCGTGCTCGCGTATGCTTCTCTTAGTGTTCCACTGAAGTGCTGCTTTTTCAGTAGCTTCCTCTTGTAGTTAAAGCCTCTAAGGTTTAGTTTTCTAGTCCTGCTCATTTTAAGTGCTGTAGAGTATTCTTCAGTATTAGCACTTAAAAAGTTTGGGTTTCTCTGCATCCAGTTCCCCCTCTATGTAATTTTTATGACTGTTTATATTCTGACTTTGTTCTTAATGTGAGAAGCAGTAAACCTGTAAAACCAGTTTCACTTTCAGGTTGTTGCTGGAAATGTTTTAAAGTGTAGCAATTTCTGCCCAGTGTGGCTTTTAAAAAAAAAAATAATCCTACTACAAAGTATATGCTGATTATGGTAGAAACTACTGCATGTGAAAAATTAATTAATTCTAAAATAATGATATAAAATTGTGGGTGGCAGCCCTTGTGGATTTTCAGATCTAAAACCAGTTAAAACTGAAAGCTGCAGGGCAATCTTCTGTGTTTTAAATTAAAATTATTTTGCAGGTTTGAGAATCTGCATTTACTTATTTGTTTATAACAATCTGATATCGACTTGAAAGGAATGAAATAAAAAGGCTATGAGAGTCTAATCTGGAGCATTGCATGAGAACTTAAACATTATATTCCTTTATAAAGCAATCAAACATAGTAGGTTAGTAGTCTTTACTCATTGCTTCTGCCTAGGGATCACACTTTTGAGGAAGTCTGTCATGCAATCTATAGGGAAACATGACAGAGGTATATACTCCCCTATGTGGAAGTTATTGCTTATGTCACAAGAATAGTTTAGGTGTTGTTTTTGAGAGTGTGTAGGCTTGTGCTCTTGCAAAAGGATTGTAGACTGAAAGTAAGGATTCTTTTCATTGTTGTTCCCTAAAGAGATAGATCACTGTGGCATTAATGATAATGTGTACAAAAGTTCTCTCTCACTGGCCTTCATTTCTCTTACCTTCTAAAATTTGATTTAATTTTGCAAGGCTTTTGATACCTTCTGCAAACTACTACTGCATACCTTCATTTCTCAGGTAAGTCAGTACACTCTGGGCATGTGTGATATTTTGCTGAATCTGGCTCTGAGCACATGGAATGAGTTCAGGTGCTGAAGACTTTGTTTTTGGGTTGGTGGCATTTTTGGGGCTTTTTTACATTAAATTGTTTTCTGTCTTCTTTTTTTTTTTTTTTTTTTTTTTTAATGGTAACACATTGTTTCAAGCAAAGTATTTGCCTCTTCCAGATACTCCTGTAAGGGCTTTGTAGAAACATAATGGAGTTTGTAACAGATTTACAGTTTTCTCAAAACTCAGATATTTCACGTATTAATCATCACACCTCCCCTCCAAAATTGCCTGCTAATTTGATATATTTTTTTATGAAAGAGTCTCCCCTCTTGTGTGAAACCCCCTGGGGAAGAGGCTATGGACAAAACCATTGGCAAACAGCAGAAACTGGCTTCAGACAAAATGCTGTCATACATAGCAAATGAAGAGACAGGAAAAAACATTTCTGTAATTTTCCAGCAGAGATTTTACTTATTATAAAAGTGGAAGGCACATTTCCAGATAGAGGTGAGTTGCTTATATAAAAAGTAAGTTTGGTTCTGATTTCCAGGAATCCCAAGATGTTTAGCTTTGGGGGTTTTTTGTTTGATTGTTTTTAATGAAAGATGAAAGTATGTTTCCTTTAAATTGATACCATGTTTGATTTTTTTTTTTTTTTTGTTTTTGTAATGCTGTGAGGCACAATTAGACTTCAGTTCCACAGGGGGCAAGTTAGTATTACTAGAGTAAATTATTTTGGCCAGCTTATGTTCAGAAGAGTTGTAATAGATTAGTTCCATCGTCTTATTTCTTTAATGCCAACATCCAGAGCTGAAACTAAGCTTGTAGCATAAAACATTAATGAACTTCTGAAAACAAAAGATGTCCATCAAATTTAATACCAGCTTGGAAATACACTCTGGGAAATGCATGATCTGTTAAGGATATGTGATTAAAGTAAATGTGTCTTATCACAGACCGTTGGCTTGAAGGTTGTGGTGACCTCATTGTTGACCTTGGCCTCAAATACCATCTGTCCATACTTCTGTCATGTTTCTGGGGGTTAGATCTGAATATAGAAAGTGATGACTGTCTGTATAGGTGCTGGTCAGCCTTTGTTAAGCTACAGCTCTAGTAATTCAAGCTCTAAATTGTTGCTTTTCTGAATTCAAACACCAAATTGCTTGAGTAGTAACAACAACCATTTTGACTGGTTTGAAACCTTTCTGTGATTGTTTCGGACCATCCTCCTTTGGCCAGGATGCACTTACTTGGGGTCAAGAAGTTTGGTTACTTAATAATGGGGTATTTTTTTGTAGCAAGTTTTTACCTTCAGAACACTATATCTTAAATTTTGCCAATACTTGAGCATAGTATTCATCAAGACACTAAAGCAATTATCTGCGTAAGTATTTGATGTCTAATTAAGGTTAAAAGGTTTTATTTTGTGTTTTGGCCGTGCATTGTTCACTTTCCGTGACCAATTTTTCATGCTGAAAGCGTAGTTATTGCACTCCAAGAATGTATGCTGTGATGTGCTGACCAAATTCAACTGTATAAGACTATATGTTAAGAGAGTGAGAAGCTAGTTATGTTTCATATTGGTTTAGAGTTGCCTTCCTGCTTTTAGGAAACCGGTTTCCTTAACTATATTATTTTATCGTACCATTTGCCTTGTGTAATGGTTAATTAAGAGTATTTCTTAAAAATACATTGTTGCCAAGTATTCACAGGGAGGAGAGGAAGAACAGGAGAATGGCAAGTTGGGCAGAATAAGCAACCAGTTCTTAAGAGTTCCTTTCTCCGCCCATCCCTTCAATAAAGAAAAGTATGCAAGAAACCCCCCAAGCAAATATTCTTACAGGCTTATTTGCTGGTCCCACTTACCCTAGACTTCATATTGCTCTGTCTAAAAATCTTCCCTGTTGAGGAACTGGTAATCTCATTAGGAAAATAAGCCTTAGCCAGTATACCTAAAAGTTTGTCTTGTTCTTTTGTTTGTGCATTGCTTCTGCTTATTGTACTAGTAGATTCTCTATTAGTGGTGGAGTTAAACTACTGCTCTTTTGTAATTAACCAGCAGCAGGGTTCTACGTTTTATACTAAGCCAAACTCTTGCTCAAGGCTTGTTTTGCAGATAGGCAGGATGATACACAGTCATTTGTTAGAAGGTGAAGAACAACACTAATGTGGTTATGTTTTGAGGAAAAGACAACCTCCTCAGCATGGTTTTTCGTGCTAAATACAGCTTCTAAAAGTAGGAAACTTTTTTTTTCTTGTATGTCTAGATTGTGAAACATGGATTGATTTTACTATGGTTGTAATTATTAGATTAAGTTACTACAGCTGTTAGTCTCTGCTAGCTTTTTTGAGTGAAAGGCCGCATTCTCATGGACAGTATCTTAAAATTCACTGGGAACACTTTGCAGGGTAATAAGCTGTTCTTCCTGAGGTTTCCATTTGTAGCAATCGCGTAGCTACCATGGTTGGTTAGGTGCTTCTTTGTCAGTCAGACAAGATAGTGCTAGTCAGCTGGTAAGGCACACTGCTGCTCATCGCTTGCAAGAACTCAGCAGGAATTGCAGGCTGCTTCTGTGACTGAAGCAGCTTCTTTATCTTAGTTATGGTTCTGTTTTAGGCATACATGGTCCTTTTTGTAAGGGCGCTGGTTTTGACCTTTAACTTCAGAGTTGTACCCCATCTTTTTTGCTTCACATGTTAGAAGTCCTGTTCTTCTGCAAACTCCATCAAATTCTGTGTGAAGGGTTATCAGGTTCCGTGTTTTGTTCACTTGGTTCTACAAATGCTGTGTTTCAGCATGGGTTAAAAAGAGTCTTAGTGGTGCTCATTATCAAAATAGAAATGTTTTGATCTACTCTAGCTAAATTCCAGCATAGGTATTTGCATATCATCTTCCCTAATTTATACCTACTTCTGCACACAAAGTACTTTGTGGGGGTTTTCTTGTTCCAAAATGTACCTTTTCCAAGTCTCCCAAAACATATTTTGAATAGCTTTCCCCACAATTATGATCTAGATAATAACTATAAATTAACATTAAGAATGTCCTACATAACATAATCTGGCAAACATGGTCATCTTCTGGCAAAAGCTTGGATAAAAATGTTTTTTAAAAACTACAGTGCTATTTTAAAACAATAAGCAAAGCTGCTGTTTTGAATTGCTCATGACTTTAACTGGGACGATTCAGCCAAATATAAAGTAAATGGAAAGATGGTCTATGAGACTTGTTTTGACAGGATAGCTAAACTCAACAAACTTGACGATTACTACTTAGGAACTCATATAATGCTGAAGGGAGCCCAGTTTCCTATATAGAAAACATTTTCACTTTTTCTCATCTGTGGATATTTTGGCAAAGAGTGCTTGGCAGTAATATGGAGATTCTAAATATATGTGATGCAAAAGAACAACAACAACAAAAAATGAGCCAACTGTGCTATTGTGGTATCTGCAATTGTAATCTTGCACCATGCTACAGCTTGCCTAGAGCAGCCTGTCTTCCCTTCTGTGCCACTGGTCCTTCATCTTGCCTCCAGCTTCCCATTTCTTCTTTCCCCTTCCCTTGCAGTGGGAGCAGTGCTGGCTGTAAAGTTTCTCTACTGTAGCACTGGGAGTTGGAGGGACTGGGAATGGGCTGCATGTCTTCCTTTTGAGCTCCTACAGCATTTCAGACCTGTGCCAGCAATGTACTGGGAAGAGGAGAGCTGCAGCATGGGCCCAGAGTTCTTCCAGTCTGGAATGGAACAAGGATGTTCTGAGACTGACTCCCTTGTCCTGCAGCCTCTACTGAAGGGTTGAAGTCTGCCTTTACATGGGATGAGGCCATAATCTCTCAGTGAAATCAGATCTGCTGGTTTAATGGAGGATGAGTGAATGAGAAAGGAGATCCAGCCCATGGGCTCTGAAACACCACTAGTATCTATCCATAATATTAGAAGGCATCATGGTGTTCTGGTATTATTGTTATGAATGGTTAATATGGTATTACATTTTATTTCTTAGCAGACACTGCAGTCCCGGAGGGTTAAATATTGAGACATTAAGGAGTTCATGAAATCTTGAGGAAGATGACTAGTCTTCATGTTCTGATCTGTAAATTACTGGCACTGTTGGTAGAACACTGTATCCATAGCAACGTTGTGCTCAACTTCTGCCTTAATCCACGCACATGTGCACACACAAACAAATAACTTGTCTTGCATCTTGTTGGCTAATTGCATCAGTAGCAGTGCACAGGTAGGACTTGTTACCAGGGCAGGTCAGGACTAGGTTTTCTTCTGCTGTTGCTCAGTGTTCCCTCTAATGATTGCAACTGTTACCCTAGCGACTTCAGGCAGATGTTGGTTCCTTCAAGGAGTTGTCGAGTTATGCCCTACTGAAAGTTTTGTTTGGTTTTAATATAATTTTGAATTGTTGGCTGAGGAATATGTGCATAATTAACCTTACACTGACTTCTTTTTGTTGTTTTGTTTCAGAGCTGCTTTAAGTGTTTTAAATTTGTTTACTTTATGCATAACCTTTTGTGCTTACTGGTTTGTTTTGGTTTGTTTGTTTTTTGTTTTTTTTTTGTTTTTTTTTTAATTGGATGCTAGGATTGGGTCAGTGTGGAAATCAGTTTTCCCTTTTAACTTTGAGGAAATCCTTCCATAACAGGATTTAGTCAGATTGCAAAGGAGAATAGAGGCTATTATAATAAAGGGATAGCAGGGCAGAAAAAGATAAGATCCAACAATAAAGATGTTCAGGCATATACTCTCTAGGAAAGGGATTTGGGGAATTACTGTGATGAAATCTTAAAGCTATGAATCCAAACGTAATTTAAGAAGGAAAAGTCCCATCACATATTATTAATTTTCTGACAACAACGACTTTTAAATAAAATTAGCTCTTGGAAGAGGAACTAGAGGCAAAGGTGTTCTTAATATTTTTTTTTTCTGTATTCTTGGCTGTACTTCATTCTCCTAAATTAGGCTTTCGTTGTAGAATTTTTCTTTATCCTCTCTATCTGTTATTTCCTTTCAAGCTTAGTAGATACTGTTAAGGATATTGGAAATATTTTGTAAATTTTAGAAGTTTTTTTAGCTCAATGGGGGCAGCTCAGGTGGCAGTAGCCTTGTTTCAGTAGAGCTGCGTAAGATATTAATAAAGTTAAAATTGTCACTATTAAAATGTATACATTGGATGTGCATCAGAAAAAAATATATCAGTTAATTGTTTATACTTCTTTAATGTCTTTGGAAATTGCTTAACTGCTGTACGTTCTTCAAAACTGTATGTTTTTATTTGGCCTCAGATTTTTGCTTACAGGAAAACTCTATTATGTAACAAGTTTCTGTATATGACAGTGGCAAATTAGTCACCTTTCTATCTTTTAGCATTTATACAGACCTTATTGCCATAGTAACTGAGCTCTTCATAACTGTTAATGTATTAATCTTCAGAACATCCCCGTGAGGTAGAGAGGTATTTCTGTTTCACACGTGAGAAACTGAATCACAGGGGGAAGCTGAGTGATTTATTGATAACCCCCCAAGCCAGTGAGAGCAGAGATACACTCTTGTGTATGTTCCTGTGCAATAGTGCCCTCTTGGTTGAACTGTCTTTTCTCTGCTGGCCTTCTCAAATGAATGAATTTTAGTGAAATTGGCTGCAGCCATCTGGAATGTGCTCATTTGCATATGAGATCTGTGTGGCTGTCATTATTCAGCACATCAGATTTAATGAACTCTGAAGATACCAAGAAAGATGTATGGACTGCTACTGTGTATTCTGAGTGGATTATGAGATAGGCTTTTCTTCCTTTATATCACAATACCGAAAACTGTCCAGTTTTGACTGTACCAATACTAATTTAATTGGCAATATATGGCTCATATCTCTGTGCTGATAGAGCAGTTTGTTAGTACATCTACTTCTGAAGGCTGACTTTGACCTTTGAAACTTTTTAAGCTAGACTTTGAAATATTTGCATTCAGAATGCTCTGCTATTCTCTGGGGTTTTTTTTGTTTTGTTGTTGTTTGTTTTTTTTTTTATTTTATTTTTAGACAGAACATACTTCACGAGCAGAAAGGAAAAGACGTGATTCATTCGGGATGTTTGACGGTTATGATAGTTGTAGTGAGGACACCAGCAGCAGCTCCAGTTCAGATGAGAGTGAAGAGGAGGTTGCTCCTTTGCCGTCCAGTCTCCCAATTATAAAGAACAATGGACAGGTCTATACTTATCCAGATGGCAAATCTGGCATGGGTGAGTATGTGGTGCATGAGTACAAAGAGTTTAATATTTATTGGTTTTAGCCTGTGGTATGAGTTGTGAGGGTCCAGTCCCAAATGTTGGTCCCAATTGAAAAGGGACCAGAACTGCTGGAAAGTTAATGTTAATTAATTCTGGGATGGGGGAATTGTTTGGTTTTTGTTGAACTGAAATAAAATAAATTTTGAATCCTGCTGTCAGGAAATAAATAGTATGGGAACATCTGCCCTCCCATCACATGGATGTTGTGTATATATGCACATGCATGTATATGTTCTCATGTACATTATTTTTAATCTTTGAGGTTTGAGGAAAATGTCAGTGTGTTCTCTCTCTGCTTGGGCATATATTTTCTCTACTCTTTGTTATATATACAATATTGAAATGTGTTTCTTCCTGTACTAGGAAAGCTTCATTACTGCTACTGTATAAAGTCTGTTAGTATATACCTGTTACTAACTACTGGCTGTAAGCTAGAATGTACTGGGAAAAAAAATTTAAAAGGGAAGATGGCTTTTATCATCAGAGAAGAAATACCTTAGCCAAAATCATCAGTGATTAGAGGAGCTCTCTCTGGGTTCAATCTTGGTATTGTCTCATTGGCATAAGTTGGTCACCAACTCTTTCCAATCATGTAACAACTCAGTGAGTGATGCTGTCAACCTCTGAAGCATATGATTCCAGCTACAAGAGAATATTGGTGGGCTGAGGTACTTCGGGTATACTAATTTATGATTCACCAAAAAGATCTGGCTTTATTTCAGGTCGGAAGTACTAAATATTTAGAGGAAATCAAGATTGGCAGGCCCAGATTCAAAGCAGACATTTCCCTGAGAACCATGAAAACAGTAATTGGCTTTAGCTGATTTGACTGGGTCATCCACTTCTACCAGTGGTAAAATTAATAGGGATCAGAAAGGAGGCATCCTTTCACTACTGAGCTCGAGTCTCTTAGTGTTTCACTGACACTTGCGATGGTGTTGTTATTTTAAGTTTTTCTGTGGAATTCTCTTCAGAGTCAAACCCTAAGAAATTGTTTGTTGGTGCCACCTACAGGACCTTCTTTATGTCATCTTTGTTCTGAATTTTTACTGAGGTAAACATTTGACTTTTTCTCTCCACTCATTAGCTACATGCGAGATGTGTGGAATGGTCGGTGTCCGTGATGCTTTTTACTCTAAAACAAAACGCTTCTGCAGTGTGTCATGCTCTAGAAGCTATTCATCGAACTCCAAGAAGGCCAGCATTCTGGCCAGACTTCAGGTAGCGGTACAGACACCATTTTCTTTATATACTTACTATACTCTGTGTTTGTAAAACTTGCATGATGTTTTAAGATAAGTTTCTTAACGCATTCACATTTTCACATAAGTGATTTTGTGAGTCCAAACTCAGAATTGTATCAGTAATGAACAAATTCCTTTGATCATTACTTCTTATTGCAATTCTACTGCAGTGGTCCTTTTGCAAGACAAAAATCAGGAAAAATCTTCAGTCTACATATGTAGCAACTTGAAATTCCATTCATCTCATAGCCAAGATACTTTCTGGCTTTAGACAGCATAAAGGTTTATTTATAGTTGTTGTGTTTCGTTTTTGAGGGTTTATTTAACTATATAGATTTGCAAAATGGGTTTTGGTCAATTGACTTAAAATATTAATCATGAAGGTGTATTTGTAACGTTCAAGAAAAGAGACAGAAATGTCAAGAAATAGCATTATATCCTATTGCAAATTCATTGCAACAAATGCCAAGAAATGTCATTGGTATATATTAGATTTAAAGTTCTTCCTTTTGACCTGCTTTTAAAAGATATCTTTTTTTCAGGTAAACAACAGTGAATCTATAATGCTGTTCAAGTTGGAATACTAGTACAAAAGTCATCTTTTGGACATTCTTTGCTACTGGTTTTTAAATTTATTTAATATTACATGTAGTTTTGTGATATTTGGTCAACTTCCATTCTGTGTTCTTCTCATTTTGATTAAATGTGTCGGAAATATGCTACAGACCTATGGATATTTCCTGATGGGAGTCTGGAAAGACTTTATTTACTTAGCTTCTTTTGTTTTAGGGTAAACCTCCAACAAAGAAGGCTAAAGTTCTACAAAAACAACCCCTAGTGGCTAAATTAGCAGCATATGCTCAGTACCAAGCAACTTTACAAAACCAGGCAAAGACTAAAGCAGGTAATGGCATATGAACAGAGCTGAAACAAGTTCTTGGTAATACAAGATTTGTGGCTCATTAGCAGCTTCCTAAATAAAATAACTTTCTCTTAGCAGCTGTCCCTGTGGAAGGCTTCAGCTGGGGTAACTACATCAATAGCAATAGCTTTACAGCAGCTCCTGTTACCTGTTTTAAACACGTAAGTATTTTTCAGTATGTGCTATCCTTTTGTGTGTGTGTATGAGAGAGAGTGAGTCCATGATAATTCTTGAATTAATTATTGAAAAACATTCATATCCAAATATGTTTCATGGCCTTGGACTGTGAAACTTATGTTGTAAACTGTGTTAGTACTTTTTAGATGGGTATGTTTGTTTTTAACTGTCCTTTAAAACCGTTCTGAACACTGTTACTCTCATTATACATTCTGTCATAAATGAAGAAAAAAGTAAAAGAAGGACTCTCAAACACTTGTGATGTTATTTTTCTCATATTCAGGGTGCAAAAATCATTGAATGCAATACCAACCCAACCAGGTCATGCAATATTAGAAAAAGTTACAAAAGGCTTTTTAGATTGAGTCAGGCTTGCTTCGTTATATTGAACTGATCTTTTGGTTACATACTTGGATTTGGGATTTCTTTGTTAGTTTTCAGTCATATTCTCCCTGTCAGTCATGTAGACAGGTAGTGTAGGAATAGAGGAAAATGAAGGCTTTTTATAAATCTGAAATTAGAATTTGGGGTTTGCTTTATATTGGAGTTACAAAAATTCCAAACAAAGTCCTCAGTCATTACAGAGTGTAATTAGGGGATGAGAAGAATATTTAGCAGCAGCTGTCTTAGTGTTAAATCCCAGTCATTAGATCTTGTTTAAAATATTGTCAGTATTTTCTGTCTCAAGCAAAAAACTTTCTGACAGCAAGTGTTTGCTCAGCATACTGTTTTTTTATTTGGGAAGTTGAAGTGTTCTCTCTTTGTACAGAAGTTCTATTTTGCTCAAAATTATCTGATGAAAATTGCAATCAAAACATTTTGTTTCCTGGAAGTTGTCCATAAGGGTGGAAAGAGACATATTTTCTGTCCAGTTCTGGAATTCATGCTGAGCCCTGTCAACTCATAAATCAGTAGGAATTGAGGGCTCTTAGCAGTTGGCACTTTCTGAATAGCACCCTTTATGCTTGGAGGCCTTAGCCGTTGCCCAGAACAGAGCCTTGCATTAGTATAGCTTCGTGAATTTGTATCAAATTCCATGTGCTTAAGGAAGCATGCTTGCACTTTGCTTTCAGTTATGTGCATGCTATAATAAGTAATTTCATAAGTACATATCAAAAAGTATTGTTTGATAAGGTGGACTGTGCTATTATAAGAACAAATGCTTCGTGATGTATGGCATCCTTAATTAGGAAACAGCTATAGTAGTTAGGTCACGTGTAAATTATACTATAACATTGCATATTAAGAAGAGTTAGATCTTCCTTTCTTACTGCTTCGTTCATTAAGTTGAATGGTACACAAAATAATGTGAGTATTGTGAACAAATACAATGCTCACGTTCATATTTTACCTTGAATATTTTCACAAGCTACATGGCAACGGTTCTACTAAGCCTGAATGTTGTTTCTTTTTTGTCCCCATTTTCCTTCTATATACAAGTAAAATGCAACTCTTGCAATCTCCTTTGGAGATTTCCACTTCTTTGTGGACATAAGTTAGTGTCACAAGGGTGTGATTCGCGTTTAGTTTTACTGTAATTATTTCTTTGAACAATGTATTATTTAAACCAGTCAGAATCTGAGAACACGTTAGTGCTCTCCTGTTAGATTCTTTTCTCTCTTCCCCACTCTCTGTTGATAACTAAAGGAAGTGATACTCTCTTTGTATGTCTGGAATGATTATTGCTATATTTTCCATGTACTATATTGCTTTGATTTGTAAAAGTTTGTATTAGCTGATGTTTGCTTACCATCCATACTATGGATTCGATGCATGTGTATGCCTGTGAGATTGAGTATCTAAAGCTTATTGTGTTCAAAACAGGAGTTTTGAATTGACAGTAAAAGCATGACGCATCTACCCTTAAATTTGTTATTAAATAGAATATGTATCTGGTTGTACCACGTGTATCTGTATGGATATTTGATAAGGTATACTGGGATCAATATGAAAGAAAATGTAAGGGAATTGTAAGATGCAGGATTTAGCTTATGTTTTTAATGACCTGGCATATGTCAGTATTTCAGGTCTAATCTAAATTTCCCACATAATTATTTTTTATTTCCTCTTCAATTTAAAACAGTTCCATTTTAGATATACAACGTTTAATTGCTGAAGTTCTGTTTCTCTGTATGAGAAGAATTAATTTTCAAGTCTTTTGATGCCTTTAATGTGGCTTTTGTACTTCCCTGCTACCTTCATTCCAGACTTCAGTGTTGAGTAACACTAAAGAAATTCACTAGCGATAATACAACTATGCCCACTTCATAGTTCAGTACACAAGTAGAGAAGCTGCTTTGGTTTATGGCATATAGACAGCCTGTGATAAAGCCAGAATTACAGTCTGTGCACGTTAACATGATTTTTCAAGAAAAAAAAGCTCCAATCAGACACACAGCAGTGTAGCTGATGCAAGAATAAAAAATTTAGTGTTTTTAATATTGTGTTATAGTTTAGTAATGTATAATGTGCTCATTGCTAACCTACATCTCAATTTCATTTCCTTGTAAACAGTTTTTACTTTTTTTCTGTATTTGCTTTTATTAGCTCAAATGATTCCTAGAAATGAAAGCAATTACAGTGCTTTGAGTCATTTGTCAGTACTAACTATTAATAGTAATTGTTCTTTTCCACTTTGTTGCTAGTGAGATGCACATTTCCTGAAGTTAAGAGTTTTTGAGTTTTTCTTCCGGTAGAATTTTATTCTGAGCTGAAATACTTCCATTCTGTTGATTTCTTCTGTTACTAAAATAGTTTGCTCTGAGGGAGCATTCCCAGGATTTTACACGAGGTGGCAGTGCTTTGCTTTGAAAGTTGTACTTTAGGCGGTTTGTCACATTGTCTTCCCTGGCGTTACCTGTTGTGGCGGTACTGTTCACACACAAGGTTTCAGCATACTATCCTTACGCTTCAGAAATTCCTAGCATCACTTCGCCATTAGAATCCCAATTCACATTTCAAGTAGGAAACCACGGCAATGTCAGTGTCACCCAAAATCTTTAGAAACCCTGAGAGTTTTAGGAGCTGTGAGCACCATGAACTCATATAACCCATGAGATCTTTGTTCAGCTAGGCGTGTGGGGTTACTTAGCCTTTAGGTGCTGCTGTCAAACAGGACCTTCCTGATTGCAACTTACCTTGCAGAGAAGGCAGCTGCTGCTCACAGATAAGCCCTCCCAAGTCATCTCCTGGAGCAGAAAGCCATGAACCAGATCTTCCTGGTTTGGGAGTGATGTGAAGTGGATTTCTCCATCATGAGTCTGAAAGGTAAATTTGTTCTTAGCTGTAAATTATGGTTCTGCTAGTTTGCACTATGCCAATCCAGACTTCAGAGTTACCCTTCCAGCCAGCAGATGAATAAGATCTAACACTTACATAGTGCTTTGAGATTTTCAAAGCACTGTGCAAACATTGATTAATCAGATAGAGAAGATGTGAAGGAGGATGGCTGTTATAGCCCTGGTTTATCCAGTCTTCCTCCCTTAAGAATATTCATAATGACTGAAAAGGAAAAGATGGTGCAGTATACCAGGTATATTGTAAACCATCACTTCAGGACAGTCATGTTATCTGGCATATCCGTAGTGATGCTACACAGGATGGCTTCCTTCTAAAGCCATATGGATTGGTGTAGGAGAACTAGCAGAACCAATATTTTTGCAGACAAGGACAAATTTAACTTTCTGCTATTTCCCTCTATACCAATCCACATTCCAGAAACAAAAATGTGACATTTCCATTACTGGAGAAGTGTTTCGATATAATTTTCTCTCTGAAACAACTGAATAAATAAGCAGACAGTAAAATGTATGTCAATTAAGTGCAGCTGGATTATGAAATTATTCAGCACTGCTATTTTTGATTGTTTGGCCTCATCTGTATCTCTATACAAGGCAACAAGATTTATTAAAAATACACAGTTTGAAAAGTTTATTTCCCCAATTCAATTCAAAAAGCTACACATGTCAATTTAGAGATGCTAGTGAATATGTAATAGGACTTGATTAAGAAGCTGTATCTGCATATTTTGTCAGTGAAAATAAGTCATCATCCTTCAAGTTGTTTCTCTTTGTCTGCCAAATGGCAGAATAGAACTCTGCTGTCTAGGCTGGTGTAGATGGGACATAGCAGAACATGAAGAGACCACGCTTCAAGAATAAGAAACTGGTGTAATTGCACTACCGTATTTCTCTTTTAATAGTTAAAACTAGTTTTAAGTTTTCCATGCCTACCCTCAAATATTTCAGTCACTGAAGGATATCCCTTTTTAAGAGAAGTTTAGCTTTTAGTGCTGCTACTTGGCTATTGCTGATTGCCAGCAAAATTCCACTGTTGTGATTTCCAGTCATTCAGGATTAATCCAGATTTCTTCACTTGTGGCTTTTGGCCAAAATTCTGTGAAGCTGGAGGCTACTTCTGTTGAGTGGTTAAGTTCTCCGTGTTTGCAAAGAGCAAATGAGATGCAGCCTTAGAATACTGTCTGCTCCCTACAGTACAGTACCAGAGGATCCCTTCACTTATCCTTGTGGTAGCTAGATATTCTCTGAACTGATGAGCATTTATTTTTCTCAGAACACCTTAGAACTGGTATTACTATTGTTCTAAAATACCCCAAGTCAGAATCTTTCCCTTCTTGGTGATCTCAAGTTTGATGTAGCCTGAGGTATTTTCTATTTTGTTACCAATATAACTTGAGCTGAATAATTTTTAAGATTTTAGATTCTTCAGCACTGTGCTTTTCTGATATCTCTGAAATACCATCTTTGACTGTCTTTTCATGGTGCTCTGTTCAACAAAGTGTTCTTCTTGAGATAGCAAACCAAATGTAATTTTTACCTCCGATTTCCACAAATCCTTAGTAGTTCATCAAGCTGGTATTTCTTTTTGTTACTAATATATTAGTCTATGTCTTCAGGACAGTGAGTGAGGAATCCAGCTGTGCATTTTCTTTTGTCATTCATTAAAAAGGTGCCACTCAGCCTTCTATTTTTCCTGCTTGCTTGATGGAATGATCACTTGCAGGTGATATGAAAGCCTGTTCCTCAGAGAGGGTGAGAAACAGTGGGTGATAAACCCCACCATAAAAATCATCAGAATAGATTCAAGAAATAACTTTTAGGCAGTTTTCCAGGAACATTTGTGATGTACAGAATGTAAAGATTTTGATGTCTGTGGTACAAGTATGAATTTGAAGTACCATAATTTTCTTGCAAGAAGTGCAGAGGAATTCCATCATTCTCACTAAATTTTAAATTTGGAATCCTATAATTTTTGCAGGAAATACACAGTAATAATTATACAATTGCAATATTATACATAAGCTTCAAATGAAAACCAAGCTAGGTTTTCATACAAAGAGTTTTCTAAACATATGCTTATGTCTTATATATATTGGTTGTTTTGTCTTCTTAAGTTGCTTGCAAAATACTACTGTAACAAAAAGTAATCATTTTAATGTGGTGAACTGGTGACATTTACCCCCCTACCTTAAATGATAGGCACCTATGGGGACATGCTGGGGTGATATCTCAGAAGGAGTGCGAGTGGAGGTTCCAAACACTGACTGCAGCCTACCTACCAAAGTCTTCTGGATAGCGGGGATTATAAAGTTAGCAGGTAAAAATATTTTAGTTGAAATTATTAAAATAATCAAAATAACTGTGTGAAGGGAGCTAAGAATTCAGTCAACAGTTACCTGGTTACTATAATGTTAACACTGGTTAGATGGTCAGAGCGTTGTCAATAGGTTATATGTTTTAGCACTATCACTGTGTTGTACTATTTAACAGTTGGCTTCAGTGATGCTTGAGAATGCCTGGCTTTTTGGGGTTTTTGTTTTTTATATTGTCTCTAAGTACGGTAAGAGCACTGCAGAATGAGGAGATAGGAAATTACTAAATAGCTACCAAGAAGGCCTCATTATACAAATCACTCTGTTGTTAAAAGCCAAAAATTCAAGGTCATGCTAAGGTCAAGCAAAGATATGAAAAAGCTGATGCTGTGGGTAGTTAATTTTGTCCTCCTACATATAAATTCTAAAGGTTTAAGGTTCAAGGATTTTAATTTTGATGAAAATTTTACTTACATGACAGCAACTGCACATTTATCACAGTAATCCCTTCTGTGCATTAATGACATGCAGAAATGTGCTGTAAGAATAACGTTCTATAAAAGTTACTGTCTAGAAAACCCAATGTAATATACATTATGATTGGTAAAGAAATATTAATACGTATTTCATAATATTGTTTAATTTCTGTCTTTTTTTAAATTGAATTGCTTTATTTCAGGCTACAATGCTTTGCTAAGATACGAAGGCTTTGAAAACGATTCAAGTCTTGACTTCTGGTGCAACGTTTGTGGGTCTGACATCCACCCAGTTGGTTGGTGTGCAACCAGTGGGAAGCCCCTGGTCCCTCCACGAAGTATGTAAATAGTAGCCTTAGTGATTGACAGAAAAGTCTTTATTAAACTACATTTGCTCATAGTCCAGATATCACAGTATTTTTTTACCGTAGCAACTCTTTCAAGTTATGACTAAATCATTTTAACTTTTGGAAAAATAAGGACTTGACTGATGCTGAAAGTGGTTCTTGGAGTAGCCCATCTGATGTGACTTAAAGTTTTTAAGATCAAGGTGGAAGCGGTTAGCTAATCAGTGATGTGAACATGCACTGATTTTATTAATATTTTGTTATTAAATCCTTTGCCCTGACATACCCATAAACATAATCTTGGGTAGCATTCATTCTCTAAAGAGGTTTTTGTCATTATTGTCATCCAGGCTTTTTAACAGTCATCTGGGATCTCTTCTTTACATATTCCAGACTCTAATATTGTCTCTAACGGACACAATTAAAAATCAGTGGCTTATTTTTTCCCCTTCATTTGCAACAGCCATCCAACACAAATACACAAACTGGAAAGCTTTTCTAGTGAAACGACTTACTGGTGCCAAAACACTTCCTCCTGACTTTTCTCAGAAGGTAAGGCTGATGCAATATCAATGATGTACTATAAACAGAACTGCAGCACAATGTGAAGAACTGAAGTATTTTACAATGGCACATTAGCTCCTTTTATAGTGAAGATGGTACAGTAGTTTTTTCCCTTACATACAGTTTTCCTTAGAATCACTATTCTCCATTTATGTCCACACTTGTCAGTATGTGTTTGGAAAACTGTTTCCTCTAGTAAAAAGTAATTTTATGTAAAATCTAGTTAGTCAATTCTAAAATACCCCAATTAAAAAAAAAAAAGTGCTAATAAGCTACCCTGTGATATGTAAGAAAAATTAAAACTGATTTTTCTAATTCAGGAATTATTTTTATTATGCACTATTTCAAGAAACTGAACAAAATGTATTAGTGCAGCACATACCTAGATGCGATAAAGTACATACTTTTAAATGTTACTATTTTTCATCTGCTCTGGAGTAGATTTTTTTTTTTTGACATCTTTAAGTCATGTCTGTAGGTGTGGCAGCTGCCTGTATAGCTTACAAATATTGTGAGATGGTACGTAGCTTTTAGTAGGAATATGAAACTTATTTGTTGTCTTATACTACATCAAATACTTAAAAACAAACAAACAAAAAAACAAAAACGAAAACAAACCACACAGAAAAACCCCACCTTTCTGCAATTGTTTACTTCTAATTTAAAATTGGTTCAGTTGGAAGGCAAATTAAATTGGCAAGATCTCAACACTTTGGGGAGTTCATAATAGAAATAGCAAGTGACAGATAATGATTTTTAAACAGGCTGTATTTCACAAGGCAGATTAACATCTATTTCCATTATCTTCCTTTCTTTTTATATGATAAAGAAATATGTTTGAGTGGCCAGCTTCAATTATGTTGAAGGTTTGTTTTCTATGCCTTTTATTATAAAGTATTTTAAACCTACTTTTAAAGTGCTATATTTTGAGTGGATGACCAAGCAAAAAAAAAAAAATTTATGTTTTTTTTTGTTAAAATAGTTTCTCATGGTAATTTTATCCATGAATAAACTCATTTCATTTTATCCAACTGAACAAACTTTCATTAAGTCAGTGGAAAATTCCTTTGACCTATATGACAATTGTATTAGGGACTGTACTTGATACAATTAAAGCACTGTAGGTTCTATTCTACTTAGCTTTCTGAAACATTTAATTTTTTCCCACGGACAGTGAAATAGAAATAATTTGTGTTATTTTTTCAGGTTGATTAACAAGTATTTGAATTAAATGAAAAGTGCAGTTATACCATGTTTTAAAGCAGAAGACAGATGGCTAAGGAAAATCAGTATATTTTTACAGAAGTGTTGTTTTCTGTTACTTTAAGGTGTCTGAGAGTATGCAGTATCCATTCAAAACCTGCATGAGAGTAGAAGTTGTTGACAAAACACACCTTTGTCGAACAAGGGTAGCAGTTGTAGAAAGTGTCATTGGGGGACGGTTAAGATTGGTGTATGAAGAAAGTGAAGACAAAACTGATGACTTCTGGTGCCATATGTACAGTCCACTCATTCATCATATTGGCTGGTCTCGAAGCATAGGACACAGATTCAAAAGATCTGGTAAGCTTGTTGTGTTTTAGAGGTGGTTTGGTGGGCCATATTGGCTTGGAGAAGTCTGACTCAAGCAGTACTGTCACTTTATACAACGAATAAAATTAGCCTGAATAATGATCTTTACGAATTCATACAATGCAGCCCAAGGGCTTTACCAGTTACATAACATTCGGGAGTTGCAGTTAAAAGTATTATTAGTCTATTTTGCAGCAGTGGAAAACACAAAGTAAATTTTAGGTTGATTTCCAGTATATCGATATCTAGAAAGATGCAGTGATAAACAGTTGTTAACTGTCTAGGCAGGAAAACCTTGAACTGCAATATTCCAGCACAATAAACCTAATGTTTTCATGCTGATACCTGGAGTTACACAGTCCTGCTCCACAAACTCCGAGTTTCTTCATGTTTGTCTCTTGTACAATACAACATGGACAAGTATGCTATTTGATACTGATTTTTGTTGTTGTTTTTATTTGCAAGTTCAAGGACCATCTAGTATTTTTATATTGTAAGATTTACATATTTTAGAGGGCATTAGGAGGTGGGCAGGGAAGGTGAAGTGACAAACTAATAGATGGTGTACAGTTAAGGCCCTTGTTATCTAAAATACAGAAATAGTTGTAACTTGAAATATTTAAAATTTCTAAGCAAAAGAAGTCTGGGTTTAATATTTCTCTGCTCCACTGAGCCCGTATCCTTTGCCGGAAACAGAATTTCTGTAAAACATTCCACAAAGCTTCACTTCAGGAAAACCTTCAGTTTCCCTAGTGTCTAAACTTTCACTGAAACCATTTATAAATAAGAGGAGTTAGAGAAATCAACGGTGCTACTTCCCAGAAATAATGTCTCTAACAGAGTTTCAGGGATTCCTCTTGGAAAGTAGTATTCAACAGTTGGCTAAAACCAGCTATATATATGTATACGTATTTACAGTGATTATGTATAATTATATAAAAAACATATAATTATTTGTCATAACACAATGCAAAGTAGTTTACTTGCCAAATTTTTGCAAAAGCTTCTATGTATATTTGTATTGATTTTGTGACATAATCCAGTGGGCTTGTAAATACTAGGGATTTTTTTTTTTTCCATAAATGAGATTGTGTTAGAGAGAGGGGTATTTCAGGTAGAAGTCAATAAGGAAGATAGATGGATTATGTCCTCCAGATTCCTGTGGTAGTCTTCTTATAAACTGTGGGCCTCCAACACTTAATGATTCCATTGTATTAATTAACATATTCAAAAAAATATACTGTCTGCTTTATTAATAAAACTTCTGAATAATATGTACTATTATTTCCTGCAGATATTACAAAGAAACAGGATGGGCATTTTGATGCACCCCCACATTTATTTATGAAGGTGAGTTTGCTAGCAAGAACACTGTTTCCTCAGAGTTGATTGAGGACCTTTAGTTCCTGGTGTGTGCAACACAGACCTGAAATTCTACTTAAGTCCTGGAAATATGCCCAATATAAGCATTACTTTTTTTATTCAAGCACTTGCCTAAAATGGCCTCGTTGACATAAGCAGAAGTGATAGAACAGGTATTTCCGTCTGTTGCTTTGGCAGTGTGGGGTTATCATTTGTTCCAGGCTTATTAGATTCTGGTGCTGTTCTGTGATTCTTTAGGTAAAAGAGGTTGATGCAGCTGGAGAGTGGTTTAAAGAAGGGATGAAATTGGAAGCTATAGACCCCTTAAACCTTTCGGCAATATGTGTGGCAACTATTAGAAAGGTAAGAAAACAAATGTGTATTTTGGCAAGGTAGGTGGGAATCCTTTTTCTGCTCACCTTTATTCAGGTTTAAAACAAAAAGCTCAAAACCAGAGTAAGAGCAGTTCGTTCACCCGGTGAATGTTTATGGAATATGTCCATGAATTATTTCTATACAACTGCTGTGAAAAAGAATATATTCATGTAATTTTTTTTTTTAATCAAATCTTTGGAAATTCAGCCTTGCCTTTAATTAAGATATAATATGTTTGTGAGATTAATTTGCAGGGCAATCTTCTGCTAATTATACCAGGTGTTTTTCAGCTGTTCAAAAAAGAAACTTCATCTTGCTTACTTGCAGAAGGCTATGAAGACGTTTTAAGGAAATACTTCTTCCCTAGCTTGATTGAAAGGGAACCCATCCATGTTAAATCTGTTTTAAAAAGGAAGAAGATGTAAGAAATGGCATAACCTTACCAATGAGGACTGTGGTTATGATTTTGTCTTTTTTCTTATTAATGGTGCACAGAATATTCTTGCAAACTAAAGAGTAGACTGAATTATAAAGTTTTAGAAGTAGAACTCATGTTCATGAGAAAAAAAAAAAAAAACTAGAGATCAGAAAAAGGAAACGTTCATCTCAACTTTGCAGTTAACAAAGGTACATTTGACAATAGTACACCCAGTCTTGGAGACACAGGTATGCTTTGGGGTTTTTTGTTTTGTTGTAGTTGAATGTCCTTCTAAGTGTGCTTCCATTATTATTGAGTTACTTTACACTCTTGAAACATGGCATGCTTTCTTTCTAGCCTTATCACACAGTTAAAGGTATTTAATGTGAAATTTTGTTTTTCTTTACAAAGGTTTTAGCAGATGGCTATCTTATGATTGGGATTGATGGCTCAGAAGCAGCAGATGGGTCTGATTGGTTTTGTTACCATGCCACTTCCCCTTCTATTTTCCCTGTTGGTTTCTGTGAAATTAACATGATTGAACTAACTCCACCCAGAGGTACATATAGCATTCTGACCACATTTTATTTTGAATATTTTTCAGTGATATTGTATGTGCCATATGCTTTGTTTCTTAACTCAGGCTACAAAATTCATACCACTTTCTAGGACTTTCTCAAGTCTGAAACAAAACAGCATAACTTCAAAGTAATTTAAAACAGGGATAACAAACTTTTCATTTAGAAAAAGTCCAACTGAGCATCTGATTGATTCTCTGGCTAAAACAATTTGCTTTTGCTATCAGAAATTGAGGATAGCCACTAGTTGAATAGCGTGTCCATTAAGTGAATGGGAAGTATGCTAGTCACTAAGAGGACTGATCGGAATGTGTCATGGTTTGGGAAGTCCTGTCCACCAAAAGGATTAACGAACATTGTAAAGAATCTCAACCTTAGGATAATTCACAACAATACCGGTTAATTTTTTGAAGAATATGCACAAATTTGTGTTTTGAGGAAGCAGCCATTAGAGCTGCATGCTGTATAATCCCTTCTGTGAGAAAAAGCTGTCTGTCCACTAGCATGTATGCTGACAGGAGACTGTATTGCTTTCATTTTCACATTTTATTGTCTTGGTTTAGCAATTTAAAAAGAGGATTGTAACTAGCTGCGTAACAGCAGATAATAATGGTTTTCTGTGGATTTTTTTTCTCCATTCTTATTCTTGCAGGCTTCTACTTGTATTTATTGAATTATTTTTCTAGGTAATAACTACAAAGACAGTGTAATGCAACGCGAAGAAAATAATTTCATATCATTTTCATTATTGCACACTAATGAATCTGTCTTCTTTGAGTATGCGGAAAATGCAGTTGAACAGATTTACTATTTTTCAGTCAGCTCATTTATTGAATTTATTGCCTAGAAATTTATGGGCATAATTACCCCTCAGAAATGTGTAGTGCAAGAGTCTCTTGCAATAGGAAAAGATTTTGTGGGAGGAAAAACCATGCATATCAATACACATTGAATTTAGAAATAAATACATTAAATTGACGATACAGAATAGGGAAAAAAAATTCTATGGTGAAACTTTTCCTCTTTACTCTTCAAACAATAATTACACAATAGTATGTGGATTTTTTTGTTGACATTTATTGTACTTCTGTTATATCATAACAACCTTATTCTTTATCTACGTGTACACTTCCCCTTTTATTGCAGTTATCCATAACAGTCCTGTATGATCCACTGAGAGTTGATTCTAAGTCACACATGCAATAATATAAAAGTCATTTGAAAGAGGAATTGAGAAGTAAATTACAGAACATGATGCACATAAACATATTTAATAGGATAAAAGTGATCAAAGCTTCTTAGCTCTTATGAGAGGTGTATTTTGCTTTCCAAATTGTGGGCTTCAAAATGGAAAGTTTCTTAATTCTGACTACTCTTAGCAAGAACCATGTGCACACAGCTCTAGTGGGTGCATAGTGAGAAGTTAATTAAAGGACTTGCCTACAAATATATTGGTTTATCCGGAGGAACTGTGCATTAGGAAAAGCATTGATACACAGATTTGATACTTTATTACTCTAAATAATTCTTAGCTATCCAGCTACAGCTGTTCATGCAGGTATTGCGTACCCAACATGATTACTCTTTTCCAAAGTTCATTTAGCAATGTGGATAACTGAGTTGCTATGAAATCACTGTATTTCATGTTTACAAGTTCATTCCTTCCAAACATCTTAATCTCTTGCTGAAATCAGTAGATGAACATCCTTAGACATTTCAAAGAATGAAATTGCCTTTTGGCCTATGAATGTTAGCTGCCTGATGAGTCTGGCCCTGCAGTGCTGAGCTGTGGCTCAGTGGGAGCTCTCTACCCCTCCAGACGAGATCCAGCTGTTTCCCACAGCTCCCCATGCTGCGCCCACTGTGCTGCAATCTTTTCAGTTTATCCAACACTGCATAATATTACAAAGAAATCTTTCATAGTCCTGATTTTTTTATGCATATTCAGTAGATGAACAAAAGCTAAATATATTTCAGTGACTTTTTTCTTCCCTCTATAATAGCTTTTTTAATTGGAAAAATAAAAATCCTGTTATCTTCCGTATTATTGCTATTTTTAGTCTTATTTAGGTTTTAAAATATCCATGCTTGTTTTTACCACTCTGTTCCTAATAATTCAGTTGTTTCAATAGTGGAGCTCTTTCCCCACAGGAAAGACACTGGATGTGCTTAATCTGTTCTGGGTTGTTTGTGTGGGGTGTTGTAGAGATAAAGGATCTACATGGACAGAAAGCTTCAAGGATGAATGATTAATCTTAACATTCAATGATACTTTCTATATTACCCAGAGGTTCATTCTTCTTGTTTGTTGCAAATGAGCAACATCCAGGTGACTGTCTTGTCCCTTAGACCAAAGCTCAGAGAGTGGAAGTTTTTGATGTTAATGTTTTGCTTCTTTGTTGTCTTTTTAGCCATTACACAGTGCCAGTATACTATTTTTGTTGTTGTTGTCATGCATGAAGTTTGCAGTTGATGTATGAAAATGTTATTTAAAATTCACAGGTTATGCAAAACTCCCTTTTAAATGGTTTGACTACCTCAGGGAAACTGACTCAATAGCCGCACCTGTAAAGCTCTTCAATAAGGTAATAAACATTATACATGTGTGTTTAAACTGTAATTAGTATTTTATTTAAATTTTTGTCTGTATGGCCCATGGGATTGACTTCATTAAATACAATTGTGAAAAAGTAAGACAACAGAGACTTTAAGAAATAAGAACCAATTGAGTATTAAGCTTGATTATTTCTGACATGTTAAATAAATACAGGGGTACCTTAAACTTCATAAATTATACTTGGCTATTTCCTACATTAAGTTGGCAGAAATACTCATTTCAACCCTGTGCTTAAACCATCTTAATTAACATGTTTGCTTAATGATGTTTGCCTTGTTTGTATTTGCTTTTCCAGGAAGTTCCAAACCATGGGTTTCATGTTGGAATGAAACTGGAGGCTGTTGATCTGATGGAACCTCGACTGGTATGTGTGGCCACAGTAACTCGCATTATCCACCGTCTTTTGAGGATACACTTTGATGGGTGGGAAGATGAGTATGATCAGTGGGTGGATTGCGAGTCCCCAGACCTCTATCCAGTGGGATGGTGTCAGCTAACTGGATATCAACTACAGCCTCCAGCGCCACAGTGTAAGTTCTGTCTTGTAAATAATATAACAGTTGCTTACGGGTCCTTGTTCATGGCTGATGATTTTCCTGGCTTCAACCTTTTCAAGTTAAGTTACCAGGCATAACAAAAATAGAACAAATTTTTGCAAATGCTTAGAAGTACAGAGTTCTAATCTCTTCCACCTTTTAAAGTACTTTTTAGTGTTTCTGTGGCTAATTACTGTTTTTTAATGCCAGAAGGTGCTTATTTGATCTCGGGAAAAAGCCTGTTACTTGTTAGTTTTGGATAATACCACTGAGAATTTAAGGTTGCAAATACATATATATACTTGTCAAATTTGAGGGAACTCAGCATGTACAGAGGTATTGATGTGAGAAGGCTCTATTTTTAGTGCATCAAGAGTTGTCCTGTCAGGTCATTTTATACAATAACTGATAACTGTATTTCAAGAACTGTTAGTTGTTCAATGGGAAAGTAATAGTAATTACTGCTAGTAGTTTAATGATGGGCTTTTCCTGCAACAAAGGTATTCTCTCTTTGTTTACATACTAAGGAGAAATCCTGTAACTGTAGCAGCTTTGACACATTCTGAAGTGTTTTTCCAAAACAGTAAAATTTAATTTTGAATTCTTAATTTTTTTGCAGCATCAAGAGATAGCCAGTCAAGTTCATCAAAACAGAAGAAAAAAGCTAAATCACAACAGTACAAAGGACATAAGAAAAGTGGGTGACAAAGTAGTGTTTGCCCTTTTCCTGTTGTTTAAGAAGTTTGTGTTCTCCCTCTAAGTCCCTATTCTGTTTGGAAATGCTTGTGTGTAAACAGGTGTTACACTTAAAGGTGCAGTATGCCATAAAAGGAACTTTTCCCATTGAGAATAACCATTTTTTATAACACACAACAGGGTTGATGTTGCTCATAATAGACTATATGAGTTGTAGGTGGACAACTGTTACAATATTTTTGGTATTAACACATCATTTTAGTTAAATAATACATTGACTGTGTAGCTATACTGCCTTATACAAAATACTCAGGTATCCATTAACACAATTTTAATTCCGCTCTTTAACACAGGTATAGGAATAAGAACCAAGTTACTTGGATCAGAAAGAACAAGACATAGAAAATATAAATTACCATCTAGCTGGTTTCTTTTTAAAACAAAAAAGTGACTTATTTGCCGTTTTTTTACATGAGACGTCTGTGAGAAGCTGTATGTAAAACTTTTATACGATTATTTTCAGAAATGATAAATAGTGTTGCTGCATGTGACTATTTTTGTCACAGCAAAACATAGTAATGATGTTTTTAAGAATCTGAAGTGTTCAGGTTCTTTCTGTAGTAATTGTTTCCCTCTGGATCAACTTGTCTTCAAAATTCACAACCAATTTCAATTTGCACAAATGCACATTTTGCATTCCTCCATATTTTTATTTCCATGACTCTGGTTTAAACTGAAAACCTGTTTTGTATGAGTAAAATAAAGGGAGTAGAGGCAGCCAATCATAAGAGGACCTTGTGCCTTCTTCTGTCGTTCTTCTCTGGAAATCAGATCCATCTATATTCTCTCTCATTCATACGGCAGTTTTATTCCAAAGGTTCCCAAGCCATTTTTCCAATAATCTGATAATTTTGAAAGGCAGCTACCTCTTGAGACAAGAGCAGCAGCAACACAACAACCATTATACAAGAAATGTATGTGCAAGCAATGACATGGTGAATAAGAACATAGGGTAAGCCTATAGTCTTGTTAACTGCTACACAATTTGTAATGATGTTTAACTTGAGATTTTAGGGTGTCTTTTTTTAAAAAGCACCAATTGTTACTGGGTGGTGAGGTTTTTTCTGCCACATAAGGATGAATAGTTTGTCTTGATAGAAGTACATGGTTTAGTTCCAGACAGCCTCACTATGTATATTGTGTTTGGAGCATCAAATCACTATGCTGACTCATTTTCTTGGAAACAGGAGAGTTGGAAAGAAGGTGCGGTATTTTACACTGCAGACATACGGGCAGATCAGCTACAGGAAAGGGTCTATTGTCTGTCATCATCTTAAGTTGGCCCTGCTGCTTGGACGAGATTTCTGTCCTTTTTTCTGATAGGACAGCCTAGCAGACAATCAAATGCAGTTTTGTTGATGTTGACAGTTATTTTACCTGCAGATCAGCAAACTTGACTAACAATAATCTCTAACAGTCCTTAATGTGACATTAGTAGAGATTTTATTATGTGAATACTCTTCTAAGCGAGGTCATTAGGCCTTTCTTAACATTAGTGTCATTTTGACTTATTTAGACTTGTTTCCAGAGAATTTTGTTGCTCTGAGAGTTGAGCTTATCCAACTATAAAAATTAAATGTTATGGCACGTTCCCTGTAAGATAGGAGAACAGTCTTCCTCCATCCCACTTTGAAATATAGAGGCTGTTGAAATCTGAACGATATTGTTCTATATATATGAGGTATACCTGCTTTGCAGCTGTTCTCTGCGAGTGTATTTCCTGATGATGAATGTTTATGTGGTCTTTAATACCTGGATAGCCTTATCTTACAAAGAATTAATCATTTTCATGACTTCAGTATTACTGCCAATGCTATGATCAGAGACTTCCAGAAGTCAATGTGGATTTCTAAGGACTATCACGTGCCCTTGACCACTGGTCCTAGATAAAGGAGTAGATAAGGGAGGAAAGTATTGGAAAGTTGAAAGATTTCATAAAAACAAAGCTTTGAACATGGTGAGGATGAAAGAACTGTAGACGATTCTGATGCTCATTGTAAAGGCTGATTAAATGGACCGATCGCTAGGTTGAACTGTGCAATGCGAACTGACTGCTGCTGAGAAAACTCTTGAATAAAACCTAGAGCAGGGGCCTGTAGAGAGATGCTGCTATATTTTAAAGTAATTCAGTTTCAACCAGAATGGTTATCAGGTCTTTTTTCATGGAATTAATCATCTAATCTTGAGGTCGTTGGAGGGAAAAAAAAAAATTGACAGGCTTCTCTGAGCTAAAAAAACCCCAAACCTGACATCAGTTTCCCTTATTTCAAATCTTTTTATCTTTGAATTGTGGTTTGTTATATTGCAATAAGATGCATCCCCTGATTTCTGTTCCATCACAGATCTAGCTATCAGGGAAGGGCCCATTGACCTGGGGTAGGAGAAATGATACCTTCATCCTGAGTAGGACCTGAAGCAAATTCTGAGTTAGGTCCATCGTAGTTTCCTGCAGTGATTTTGAGAATTGTGTCAAATGAGATCAAAACTTTATTTTTGCCTGGGGCTTTCCCTGTGGTAGAAAAATCGACCTAAATGTGAAGAGCTGTGCTGCAGTTGTGTAGAACTAATGTGAGGAATTTAAAATGCTTGTCTTCCCAGTAAATTTTTGAATGAGTGAGCTGAGGTAAACCGGAACCGTCTTCAGTAGTTATTGCAGAAAGCAACCTTTGCTGTTTTGATCTCTGGACGTAAAAAGAAGTTGACTGGTGAGTGTTACAGATAAAGCAGGTGTCTGGGAAGTTCTTAGGACCTCTTGTTAAGTGCCTCAAAGATTGGACTCTTTCTTCTTTCTGCTCTTTGAGGAAAAAAAAGCAGTAAAATACAGATCCTGTTCAGAATATTGCAGCAGTATTTTTTTTAAATGGAATTCAGGTACAGAAAAACTGCTGATTTGAGAATGTCTAGGGAAGGTTGCGAGTGCTGTTGCCTTAAGCTAGGGAAGGATGGCTATATCAGTAATTGCCTTTGTGTAGGACTTGTTCTTGGATAGTTCTGGACTGCCTAAGCAGATTTTGTTTAGCAAGCTATGCTAGACCATTTTGCTCCTTAGCTCATCCCTCTCCTTCCACCTTGTATCTCTGCAAAGATCTCTTGATCTCTTTTACAGTGTGACACAAATGCTGGAAAAGAAATTCTTCTTATCTGGTACGATAGGAAGATTTGTTCTAGTGGAATTTGTTTTTCAATTCTCCCTAATCTGAAGTAAATGTGGGCTATGGAAACAAGGAAGAACTTCTGATGGGTTTCTTTTCTGGACTGTTTACTCAATACTAAGAAATCTACTTAATCATCAAAAGGAGATGAGAGAACAAGGTCATGAAAATTTATAGTTGGCTGCCTCCTACATGTTTATTCTTAGTAGGTTATGGCAACAGAAGTGCTGAGTCACAGGAAATAATACTAAGAAAATGTTTTCTGTAGCCTTTTATTGTTCAGCACTTGTAAATAAAAATAAATAGAAAGTTATTTGGAAAATTATTTCAGTCATAAAACCGTATAAAGTGCTAGTAGTGCTTTCATGGTAAAGTAACTACATCTTATTAAGAAGCTCTGTATGTCTTAATTAAACTAGATTATTTTTAGCACAGAGAGGTGTAACTTCCACATATTTTTCTCGTAAGCACTCACAGTGCACTTCAGGATGTCTTTGAATCATTCTGCTGTGTATAGTCATGCAGATTGCTAATGCAGTATTTCACCTCCTTACTGAGTCCATTGAGGAGCAAGTAGCACGTACTTAGTGTGAAGTAGAACTGATTAGATGGCGAACTCTGCCGTAATGGGGCCATGGAAGAAGAGAAGGAAGTCAGACTCCCGTTTTTCTGCTGTGTCACTACAGAAACTAGTATAACCAGCGGAACTAACCCTCAACAATGAATTGGAACAACTTAACAAGCATTACATCCAGCCATAATGTTTTACCTCTCAACAACAAAGGAGTGCAAGAGAAGATTTTAAGAGATTTTAGGATAATTTCTTCATCCATAAAAAGTAAATTTGGAGCTGAGAATACATATATGCTTCTTTTATTCTTTTCTTTGAAATCTACATTGGGCAACATAATGTCTGTTTACCCCAATGTCATTGTGACTTAGAAGCAGATAATGTGCACACGTTTAGTAATAATGATAGAAAAATTAAACGTCAAGTTGTTACCCCTTTTATGGAGAGACTGATGATAATACAGATGTTCCTAGGACTTCTCTTAAGCGTAATTTGTTATTGTCAAATGTTTGGAATGCCCAAACACTTTGTTTTGGTGTGATTATTGGTACACATAGAGCATGAAATATTCTTCTTTAAAATGTACCAATGTCTTTAAACCAGACTGAGAAGTCTGTCCAGAAGGGACTAGGAATTAACTGGCATCCTACCTGGTCTAGCCTTTGATAAAGCTGGTGATTTTCCTTAGATTTATTACATTGCTGAGCAAGCAGCTTTTCATGTTGACAGTGAACCCATTCAGCAGCATTTGGATTGTAAAGATGTGCTTATTTTACCTAATTTAGCTTTTTCCTTTTTAATTAGAATGTTTTATAACTATAACATGTTCTGTGTGCATGCAGAGTACCAGGTGGACTGTTTGAATTATGCCTTAGGCCTTCCACATTGTCACCATGTTCTCAGCCAGCAGCGTGTCCATCGTTGCTGCTTGCTTTTTATTCAAAGAAAGGAAGATCAGGTTGCATTTCATTTGTGTGTTTGCTGGATAGCTCCTGTGTTACTTGATAGTTTCTAATTGCAAGCATAAGTTTGGTGAGTGCTTTTGTGAATACTCAGGAATCACTTCCAGTTTTGTTTCCAATAGTGTTTCTTTCAAGTGGGTAGGATTTTCTGCTATGTGCCTACTAGTCAGAAGGCTGTGCAGGTGAATGCTTGAAGGTAACTTGCTAGTTTGCCTAGCCAATTAATTAATAACGTAGTATGCAGGATCTGCTCGTATTGTCTTTTTTTCTAATAGCTGTATATATTGGAATAAGGTTACTGAGATAATAATCTGGCCTCAACATTTTAAAAGCAGGCATTCTGTAGACAGCATTCTGCCTAATGACGGTGTTATCTCTCTAACAGGATCATCCTGGAGTTGCCTTGTAAGAAGAATATTTAAGCATGGTGATACTTTTAGCACATGCATAATCTAGTTACGTATTCTCTTCAGGGCTAGGCTTTTGTTATGTTGTCTTTATCTGACAGCTCTGAGAATACTTAAGCATTAGCAACCATAGTTTTGATACAGCTGAAAGCGTTGGAGATGATGTTGTATAGTGCTTGCATCTCTGATATT
Source organism: Tyto alba (assembly GCF_018691265.1). Classification (NCBI taxonomy): domain Eukaryota; kingdom Metazoa; phylum Chordata; class Aves; order Strigiformes; family Tytonidae; genus Tyto; species Tyto alba. Next base: position 6,708,632 of record NW_024881314.1, read on the forward strand.
GTACAGAAGTTTCCTTGGGCACAGAATCAGAGCATCTTAGTGATAAAGGAGGAACGTGTTAATAATTTGGGTGGGAAATGCTTTCATAACATTTTTTAATGATTGCAGTGTTTAATAATTTGAAGGCACTTCAGCAGATATTTTTTCTAAGCACTGAAATGCTCATTGATGTTTGTAAGGCACTCTAAACATGGGAAGACCACTCTAAAGTAATTAAGAACATGGGTTTTTTTTAAACTAGGATTTTGGAGGTGATAAACTTTGTCTGGATGGGATTATGTCCCCAGAACCATCCTTTCTATCTCTTAGAGACACACAAATGCAGTTTCAAACTGAGCCCACATATCTTGGATGTTCAGCCAGAGGATTCTATATTGACTGTGCAGTGTAGCTGCAGCAGAAGCAATGTACAGCATTTGTATTTCATTGATCAGCCTGTGGAATAAGTGGATCGTAGTTGTAAGCAATGCACTTAAGATCCTATGAGCCAGTCTCTAGAATTCAGTATCTAAAGCATGGCTGTCAAGAGCAATATTCCCAAAATTAATGGAATGGTGCCATTTCACAGGCACTTGTTTTCCAGAATCGGTAAATAAGAAGCAGAGCCATTTCTCGGTGAACAGTCTGAGTTAACTAATGCACTTTAACCCAAGCGTTTATTTTAGTTTGACTTGATGTTTAGAGAGGAAGAAACCAGTTGGGAAGAAACCTGTCAGTTTGTCCAGCCCACCCATGACAGGTGAGGTGCGGAGGAGCTTCTCTGGTGATGACGAGTTGACTCCTCCTCCATATCGAGCCCTTCCAGCACAGACAGCCCCGGAGGCCTTCCAGCCTCCCAGGACTAGCCGAGAGTTCAGTCCCAGCCTCAAACCAGGTAACTAGCCACATCAGTCTGTTACTGCAGAGGGAAATGATGGACAGGGTGGGGAACTGAGCATGGTCTAGCATGTAATGTGCTGACTCATCAAATCTCCACTTTTTTCCCTTTTTTTTTTTTTTCTTTTTTTTTTCTTTTTTTTTACTTTTGGTTTATTTTATTTTTTTCTGTTAGAGAGCTTTTCATTCTCACTGATGCACCATGTCACTAAACTAATCACAGAAAAGGATTGCAGCTGTTTTAGAACTTCACAGCAGGCCATGGTGTAGGTTACTGAGGCATAAAGGCACAGAGCAGCTATGCAGGGTTTTAAAATACAAAAATGCACTCGAAAACTGAACGGTAATGTGGATTTGGGAATATTTGATGTAAGTAGGGAGTTAGTGTGAATTATCTTCTGTAGAGAAAGTAACTACACAGTAAATTTATTAGTGTGGGGGGTTTTTTTTGCCTTTGTCAGAAAAAGGCAGTTATCTGGGAAAACTTCTTCAGAATGTAAGCATTATTTGAAATTTTCTGGGTTACTAATATAGAAAATATATTTGAAAAGAGTTTGTCTTTTTAGAATTTTACCCTTTTCCCTATTTTTTGCTGTAAAACCAGTGTTTGGTTTAAGTATGGACAGTATAATTGTGCATCTGTAGGAGTGAGCAGAGAAAAACTCTTAAAAATTCATTTCTCAGTAATATTGAGCAAGTAGATGAAAATTTTTAGCTTATTTAAGGATAGTTTCTGTAATGTAATCAGTATTCAAGTATAGCAGTCCACTGCAAGAGTCTGGTAGGTTTTTTTTCCTCTTCCCTTTTCCTAGTGTGTTTGGCAATAAAATGTAGCAGGTAAACAAACTATTTTCTAACAAATACCTTGTAGCCATATGATCTGTCAGGCAGACTGGATCACACTCTCACTGCCAGACAGTTGCCAGGTTGATAGACTTAGCTTCGATCTTGCTAGATTTACACTCCTTTAAACTTGCTTTAGTCTGAGTGGGCTGCCACACTGGCACTTCTCAGTGCCTGTGGAATATGTCCAGAACAATTCCTCATGTCCATGTGTTATCCATTAACAGAATGGGACACAGAAACCTACTTCTTGCCTTTGGACCTCGAGGACAAATCTTGACTGTCCTCTGCACACCTCTCAACGCTTCTCAAGAACTCCTTTATTTTTACTTCAGCTTGCTACTCATGTGTACATGCCCGTCTTTTAACAGTCTGATATAGAAGGGAAGCCCTGCCTAGGAGAGAGTGTTTGGAGTGTTTGTTTCTGCACAGCTTTTCTTCTTCTCTTACTGCGAATCTACACCGAAATTGCATTTATGTAGTGCAGAGACATGCACAGTCTGAGTTTTCTGTATCATTAGGTCTCTTGAGTTCTTGCAAGACACCTGTGCTCTTTGGTTTCTGACACTGACGCTGTGATCATTTAGGGGAAATTTTTCAAAGTTCTGAATTTTAGAGAGGCTGGACAGACAAAATTAGTTTTATTTGCGATGTAGCCTTGCAGTTGTCCAAAATTTAAATTGAAACCAGCAAGATCACACCCTTTGAGTCTGGAGAAGGGCATAACCCTGATACAGTAAGTTAAGAACACATTTCAGATTAGCTGGAACTTGTTAATTGCATGCCTATTCCTCAGCATTGTACACTGCCTCACGTTTTAGCAGCTGTAGCTAGGATGTAGGCACATTGCAGATGTTTATATGACGCAGAATGGAAGTAGTGTAAGATTAGTAACATGACAGACATTTGCTCTGAAGCTTCTTGTCCACTGGAGATCCCAACAAGGCTCATTAAGCAACTCTTTCCCCTTTTGTACTGTCATAAGCACGGAAGTTTCAGTACTTTTGTCTTGTGTGATATGAAGTGGTTTTGCTCTCCAGCAAAGTCGTGGTGTTTCTTTAGTGTACACGAGTACTTCGCATCTTTGAGTCGTATGAAATGAGGGTTTAAACACTGAAGTGTTGGACACCTTCACTTTTAAAAAGAGCAGATAGCCAGCCTGTCAGAGGAGACCACCGTTCCGAGAGACTCGCCCTACTTCTGCAGGTATTCCTGACCACACTGTTCCGTTCTGTGTTGATGTTTTGGGGGTTTGAATGACCCTGCCTCAGGCACAGTCTTTCTTTGTCTCCAGGCAAATCACTGAGACTATTTAAAAAGGGAGTACCTTGTGCATCTGCATCCCTTTTACTTCCAAGATGATCAGTCAGATGACTTCCACTAGCTTTTCTTATTCTTCTTCCACGTAACTTTTGTTGTATAGCTGTAGCTATGCTTTTCTTACAGAGGGTTGCAGTTTAAAGCTGTATAATAGCGACAAATGAAGCAAGGTATCATTAAATACCTAAATATAAGGATTCTGGTTCAAATTAGCCAGAGGCGAGCCAAATTATGGAGGCTGCTATTACTCTTGTACCTGCAGAATCATTCTACAAATACTGGGGGGGAGACAAGAAGAAAGAATATGCCTCTTGGATTTCAGATTGTATCCCTGACCTCTGTGTAGCCTTTGCTTAAGGTATTAGCAACACATCCAAGTAACCAGTTCTGTGACTTACCATTTAGATAGCACTTCTACTGTCCTCTACAGGTCAAGATTCTTGAGCGGAGTTGGGCATAGTGCAAGGAAAAGTATTTAGGAAAAAAAGGAAGGCAGCAAGGGATTGTGGGTTGTGTAAGTGGGAAGGGGCATCTATTAAAAAAAGAAAGGAGGAGATCTTGCATTATGTTACAACTTCTTGACATTTTTTTAACATCTTGATTTTCAAATTTTTATTTAGCACAAGAGTTTGTTTCAACATGGAAGATGACAGAAAAATAATAAAAACCATAATCAGATGGCTTGTAAGTTATTGTAGGGATACTAGTAGCAACAGGTTATGGGGTTTCGGTTTTTTCTTTCACTGCATATTTCTGCATTTCAAGATACACTGATAATGCATATAGACTTTATATTCAGTAGCTATAAGCTTTAATACTCTTCTCACTCATTTGGTCATAGAGAACCATTTATTTTTGTATAGTCAACCCTTTAATATGGGTACTGCACCTTTAATGAAAGACTTGACATGTTTTGATTTCAGTGTTCTTTTCATTGTGCTCATATTTTGATAATTATCACTATTCATTAATGAAACTGGAAAAGTAATTGTGACATTGCTATTCATAACATCTTTTTTTTATGTCTTAGATCTCATTTCTATTTTCTTTTTACAAAAGAAAGAAGAGAGAAGATTGCAAAAAAGATATTTTGCTTGAATGTAACTTGTCTTCTGGGACCTTAAAATTTTAATGATGTATTAAGAAATTTGTGTCTATTTTTTTTCTCATCTCACATAGACCATTTAAAGTAATTGGGCTAAGTAATGTGAATTGTAGATTGTAAATGGCCAACAGTTAATCTTACTTTTACTTGCATAAAGACTAAATAGTAAGTCAACAGTAAAAAAAAAAAAGTAGGCAGTAAAACGTGTTGTTCTGAGCAACAGTCATTATTCCTATTTAACATGTTCAGTTACTTCCTTAAACTAGTGTTTTAAAATACTAAGTTATTGAGAAAACCCTGTAAGTAATTTGTTATTGTAAGTAATTTGTTCAAATATGTTAATATTAGAGCATAACTTAAGGTTCAGTTTATGGTCAGAAAGTATCTGCTTTCTGAGTGTTAAAAGAAGAATCGGTAAAATGAAGAATATAAGAAAATGGGAAACCCGGGGTATGTTCCCAATTTAAATAATATTAAGTGAATTTAAGGTAAAGTTGTACTTACTTTGAATTTTATGGATCTTTGATGTTCATCTTTTATTTGTAGTGACTTCATTGCAGCTGAAGGAGGAGTTGCTAGATGGAGAGGAGTACAGCTTCCTTCAAGGAGCATCTGATCAGGAAAGCAACGGATCTGCCAGTTACTACATCAAACAAGAACCATAAGGCAGCTCAGAAGTGAGGGACAGAGTGTTGGCGACAGGAAAAGAGCCTTTCTCCAAGACTGACTGATTTTGTTCCCACTTCGATGGTACAGTTCAGGTGACTGTGCCTGGGGCACTTTGCTAACTGTAAATGAGTTACTCAGTTCAGAATTTTTTGGAAGGGCGAGGAAACTATTTTAGTGAAACAGATTTTTCAATTTATTAAAAACGAAAATGGACACTTTTGTGTTGTATTTGAAGCTTTTGAAAGAATTTTGTAATATTTTCAAGTTCAGATTTATTGTGCATTGTTAACAAAAACTGAAATTCTAATTTTTTGGTAAGATTAAAGTTTAATTAGCATGATTGTGGGAAGCGGTTGGAGGAAGATATAGTTGCAAATACAAATGAACTGTCATAACAAATGAACCTTTTTGGTACAAGTTGGGAGACTTTGAGACTCTTGTGAACTGCACTGGTCACGCCTCTGTTTTTTTTTATTGTGGAAATAAGGCATTTAAGACCTAATTTTGAGGCATAAAGTGTATGTGGAAGATAGTCCTGTAAAGCTCTACTCAGTGAGTAGCCCCAATTGCAATGGAGCCATCGCCTGACGAAGATTTTAACTTTTCAAGATGTTTTTATTCAGTTTAAAGTACACTTTTTTTATGTAAGATTTTTTTTTTTTAAAAAAAGTTCCTTAGGGTCTGATTCACTGCCCATTAATATCAGTAGCCTTGTCTCCATTGACTGCAGTGGGCATTGGATTGGGACTATAAAGTTCTTGTCTGTATGTGAATGTCTGTAGTCTTGGAATGCTTCAGCACATGTTTACAGAGCCCTATGCCAAACTGGAACTTCAGAAAATTCCCTCATTTGGAAGACTAGTGTTAGCTATGGATTTAGACTACAGAAGAAACTAGACAGTCAGTAACTCAGGCCTCCCTTGGTAGTAGGAAGGAACTTCTGAGTACTATTCTGATTTTTTTTTTTCTATCCAGAAAGACGTAGATGTTTCCTTACCATCGAAAATATTTATTTGTGAACATTCAAAACCGATGTTCCACGTGGTTTCAGGTGAGCTAAAAGGAGCCATACGTTGTGGATTTTAAGAAACAGTTCAGTTCTGCAGAGCCTGCAATATTCTTCTCTTGCTGCAATAGTGTAATGTGGAAATTAAGATTTGAGAACAGTATATAAATCATATACTGTCTAGTATATAATTCATAAACTGGATTTGCTTATTACCTGGAATCCTTGTGTCTCACTTCAAGTATCCCATTAGCCCCACATGCTTAACTGTCCAGATTTTTTAAAGGCAAAAGTCATGTAAAAGGGTGAAAATGACTACCAGTAAAATACAAAATATTCTAGCTTGAGCTCTTAATAATTGGGATTTTATCTTTCCATATTTTTGAACATTGTACACTTGTAAATGATCTCATTCATGGAGTTGATTAGTAAAATGGTTAGGCAGCCCTGCAGAGCTGTGACTGGAAAAATGTGCATCAAGAGCTTTTTAGCTTTTACCAGTAAGGTTCATTAACTAAACTCTCAGGAATTAACTGCATATGTTCTATAAGTGCTTCTGGGTCTTAGCAGGTCCCCTTCAGAGCAGTACAATGATCATCCGACTCATGACCATAAATTAGGGCTTAAAAAAAAATAATCAAAATTATTAATGCCTGTGTTCCTACATCTTAAGAAATGCTTTAAGAATATCAACCCACAGAGCCCCAGGAGACCATTTTTGTATATTGTTGTTTGAGTTTTAAAAAAAGTGCATAGAAAGTTGAAAACCAGCAATTTGATTATTTTCTAAAATATTGCTCTAACTTTGGGTACATAGTATTAGTAATATGCACAGGTTTACCTCATTCTATGCAAGAGGGGTTAAATATGTAAAGTTTTGTATTTACTACTGGAAGTAAAAAATGTCCTGTATAGCTGTAGGAATGTCTGGAATTCTTTTCTCCCTTACTGGTAAAATTTCTTAAAGACAGACCCCTTTTAAACAACATCATCTTAGATTGACAAAATCTGGTTACAGATTATAAGTATCTGTAACCTCAGGTGGTAAAGACATTTTAGATCTCTAAAATAGCCATAAAAAGGACTTTGTCAGGCTTGGTAGACTTCAAATACATTCTCTCAGATTCTGACCCACCTTGATGTTTCTTTTGAACAGCCTGGATTGGAGAAGTAGGGTTAGAGATAATTGTAATGACACTTTGAGCCTTCATTATTTTTTTTCCTGTGTTCCCAATTTAATCTGCTGTAAAATCCAGCTCTGCAAGCATTGATTTGGTTTGGCAAGTACAACTCTATTGATTTTTTTTTTTTTTTTTTTTTTTTTTTTTAAATGCAGCAACTTGCAGATTGTCCCAGTCAGCTGGAACAAGGTTGGCACAATCTTGCTTTCTTCTCTCATCAGTAGTTTCTGACTTCAGTAGAAAAAACTGTTGTGTTCATTGGTGTTTCATAATGTGAAAGCTTGGGCTAGGAATGAGCAAGGTATATTGCTGAGTCACTAAAACTTGGGCTTCTGTGTATTGCCCAGGCTCATACCTGATTTCTGAGTTCTAGTCTTCGATTGTCAAGAGGGGAAGTTGGCACTTAAGCTGAATCCACTTCCTGTGTTGGAGAAATGTAAGAATCGGATTTGAAGTCTGTCAGTCTCTATAATGTTCTTTCAAAACAGGTATTTTATTAAACACTAAAGTATGTGAGTTGACATTGCATTCACATATGACTTCAGTAGGAGTTGGGTGAAATTTCTGTCTTTCTGAATTCGAAATATACCTGAATTGTGTGATTGTCAAGTACAGTGAAATCTGACCTAAGCAAACCACGTAAGGAACTAATTGAAGTCACTTGCTTAGGAGGTTTAAGGAAAACCTGAGCAAAACTCCACCAGCTATTGAGCGTGGTCTCTTCAATGTGTGGGCTACCTGCTGGCTGTGGTACCCATAGTATAGACTTCACTGTATTTGTAAATTGTAAAAAAAAAAAAAAAAAAAAAAAAAAAAAAAAAACCACCCAAACATTAATAACATGGCTCTAGATATTTTTATCTTTGCTTTACTCTAAGCCGTGTTATTTGGCTAAAAGAGCAGCAAAGTTTTGGACATTTGAAATCCTCAATGGGGTCAAACTAATTTCAGTATTTGGCATGGCAGGTTTTTATAACCATAAGGTAGCACAAGTTATATACCTTACTTTGTAGCTACCCTTCTTTTAGTGCTCAAAATCTTTCTGCTGATCTTTGATATTTATGTTATTTTAGATACAACTCTTTAACCTTTTCCTTGCTGCATCTGAGGAAAGCTAAAGCAGTTATCAATTCCTTGTTCTACGGATACTAACACGGGTTTCAGTGTTTGTTTGTTTTTTTAATTGTTTTATGTGATGTGAATACCCTCTCCTGTCAATATTTGTACGATGGTGCTAATATATTTGGTAACAATCCTTTATTGGGAAGGGATTTTAAAAAACTGTGATTTAAACTGAGTTTTTCTTCCTTTTAATTTTCATATTTAAAACAGAAAGCCACAGCCATTTATACAAAAAAAGGCATCAGCTTTGGCCCCTGGGAAAACGTTGGGGCAGGAATCAAGATTAAACAAATAGGGTTTTTACATCATTTCTGTATGTATTTGATATATAGATCAATATCTGTACAAATTTAATCTTTTATTTTCTTGGTAATTTGTGTGGTCAATGAGAGAGTATTTAAAGCTTTCTCATGCAATGTACATAACTAAGTGAAAAAAAATGCTTTTGGAGAAATTAATGTTACTTTCATTTTTATGAGACTGCAGATTTTCAGCATGGATGTGAAAAGCATTAAAATTATAACTTTGTGTACAAGATGAAAATAATTCACTAAATTTGCCTTTTTTACACAAAATAAAAATGATAAAAAGTCTTTTTCTGATAGTGATTTCTTTCTTTAAACAGCCCTTCTTGACACATGCATAAATGCAGTCCAGCTTGTTTCTCTTCCAAGAAAATGTGGATAAAAAAAAAAAAAACACCTGCTGTACTTTCTGTAACCAATGTTTTAAGTAAGTGGGTATTGTTAGTTGGTCTGAGCACAAAATAAGGTTTTTAATGTGAAAAAGGGCCATTAGCTAAGCATTTAACAGAGAGCAAGCCTTACACTTGTCTCCTAGATCACAGTTAGTGTTGATAGTTGGGTAGGGAGAGAAATCTTGTCCCAGGGTAGTATCACATTTTTCTTCCAGCTCCGTTCTGCTGTGGTGGGAGGAGCTCAAGCATCCCTTCTGCCCTCCCTCTGCAAGCTGGCTTTGCAACTGGTACTGTATTTCAGTAGCCTTCAGCCCACCCTCACACTCAAGAAATGTCACTGAATTTTAATTCTGCTATGCCTGGACAGGAGGTTCAGGCTAGCTACTACTTCTGCAAGAGGAAAATATTGAATGGCTGAGTAAAAGGACTTCAGTGACTATATGAACACAATTGTTTCTTTTTAGAGTGAATGCACCACAACACCTTAATTCATACCCATTTATTTGACAGTGCTGAAAATGACTAAGATAACCGTGGTGTTAATTGCTCCCAGGTCAGTAGCTGGAATGAGATGACACGTTCAGAAGGCACAATTCGCTGTGGAACCTCCTCTCACTCATAGATCCAATCATGTGCACAAGATTTGAAGTCAATGAGCTCTGCAGGTTTGAACCACAGGTTGATCTCCTTCTGCGCACTTTCCACAGAGTCACTGCCATGAATGATGTTTCTGTAGAGGGAGACAAACACAGTGTTGCATATAAAAATCCACTTTCAGCAACCTAGTAGTTCTCCATACGCAAAAACTTGGATGAAGCATCTAGAGCTGCGAGACCAGTGTCAGGTACAGTGTTCAGACCCCACCCCGGAGCTACTTAAGCCAAGCAGGGTGACTACGGCTACTTCACTATAACTGCCACTGACTGATCTTACATGAAGCTCTGATGAGGAGCTGTATTTCAAAAAAAGTCAGTTTTGTACCAAGCCATTTCCTTAAGTAGCAGTTACGGATTGTGACCTGCAAATAAAACATCATCAGACTAGGGTATCTACCAACAATTTTTATTTTACGGAATTAAAAGACTATCACCATCAATTTTTTCATCTTGAAAAGTAACAAAGTGAGCACAAACCTTCCTACTTGAATGCAGAAGTCACCACGGATGGTACCAGGCTTAGAGTCAGCAGGGTTTGTTTCACCTAGCATTACTCTCCCAGTTTTAACCACATTGAGTCCTTCCCATACCTTAAGGAAGAGAAGACAAACAAATCCTATGAATACCAAAGATTAACCTTTGCTAATAACATAAAGAAACCAGGGCTCCACCACAAAAAAAAAAATAATCTAGTCTGGATTTTCACTTAGGTCTGTAAAGAACATTAGGGGAAAACCATACGAACTGAAAGTGATTCTAAAAGGGACTATCAACACCATCACACCAGTAACAGAGCTGCTTTAGCGAGCCTCAGAGGTAGCTCACGTGCAAGGCCAACTGCAGAGTCTTTCTGTTGTGACAGGGTAAGGAGAAGCCTGCAACCTGTCGCTGCAGGAGCTCAGGTTAGGTACCTCATCAAACCAGGAGGAGGTGGTACGGGACAGTTAGAGTGTTTGGGAGGGAGTGCAAAAAAGAACATGGAAGATGGGTTCCTATGCAACAGCTTTGACCCTTTTTTGCCCAAAACAAAAGATGACGAAAGATTATTTGGTGCAGAAGTACAGAAGATTGGCTTTCAGGAATTTTGCTTAATCCATGCTAAGCATTTTAATATGCATTTTATACATACACACTTCGCTTCTTGTTAACTAACAGTAACTTCTTACTTGATTGTCTCCATTTTAATTTTAGTTTTCTTTTGCAGCTATCAGAACTGGGTAGTTTGAAAAAGTGTTTCTGTAACTGTATATCTGAACATTTTAAAATAGTTTACAGGCAGAGACAAATACATTCAAGCCTTTAAGTAAAATTAAGGCACTTACCATGGCCACAATAGGTCCAGAGTTCATGTATTTAACCAAACCAGGGTAGAATGGTCGGTCTTTGAGGTCAATGTAATGTTGTTTGAGAAGGTCTTCAGAGGCCTTTAAAAGGGCAGACATAATTTTAAGTGTCGCTTTCAAACCATCATACCATAAAAGGTGTTACTATTGTAAGACTACACCATTAGTGACTGGATTTACCAATCATTATTGACCGTTGCTGCAGTGCTATTAGGGGTTTCAACTGAAGTTCCTAATGTAAAATTAAAGGAGTACATGACACACCGTATTTCTTTGTACCAGTGTCAACGGAATGAGCAGTCAAGATTATTTCTTCACCTTACAGCAATCTCCAGCAATAAGCTGAGTACAAGATGTCCGGATGATGCTACCCCATACAACGTTTCAGTCAAGGTCATTTCAGCCTCTCAATTACGTTGCATGAAGCCATCCGAACAAATTTTGTTCCCTTAGGAAATGGGAGAGAGGAAATGGTTGCACTTGACAGAAAGCGTGGCCTGACGCGTGGTCCCGTACCGCCAGCTGTCAGGCCAATTCGGCATCAGATTCCCCTCCTGATGCAGGGACAGCCGCAGAGGAAGGCACGTATATAGCTCTCTCTAAGTACCTACTCTCGCAGCGTGGGGGGAAGCGCTTAGGCCAGAGCCGGCGCCGGGGGTTGGTTCCGCGGGCGCGGAGACTTACGTGGACGAACTTCATGGCCACCAGCCGGAAGCCCTTCTGCTCGAACCGCTTGATGATCTCCCCCACCAGCCCGCGCTGGACCCCATCGGGTTTGATGGCGATGAAGGTGCGCTCGCAGTTGGCGGCCATGGCGCTGCGGGGAGCGCGGGGCTCAGGCTCGGCCCCGCCGCCGCCCCAAGGCCGGAGGGAGCCGGGCCCGCCCCGCCATGGCGGCGCTGGGCCTCCCCCCGCGCTGCCGCCCGCCGCCCCCGAGGCCAGGCCCGCCCGCCGCCCGCACCCCCGCGGCCTCCCCTCACGGAGCGGGGTGGGGGGGGACACACGGACACGGGGACACACGGACACGCGGACAGACGACCCGGCCTTCGCCTCGCCTCACCTCAGCTCCCGCTGCCGCTGCCTCGCGCCCCGCCGCCGCCGGAGAAAGAGGAGGAGGAGAGGGCGGGCGGCCGCCGGATCCCCCGCCCTGCGGAGAGGAGGAGCCGCCCGGCCTGCGGCGCTCGGGGGCGGCTCTGCCGGGGCTGGGGCCTCGCTCCGCCGCCCGCCCGGGCGCTGCCCCCCCCCCCGGGCGCTGCCCCCCCCCCGGTCCCTCCCCCGGCCGCTCTCCGGGCTGGGGGCAGCTGCGGGCCGGGCCGGGCCCTTGGCGCCTGCTCGGAGCCGCCTCGGACGGTTTTGGTTGCAGCAACGGGGGTGTAAGCATTTTCCGCAGCGGAAAGATGAAGGATATTTAACTGCGCTAAACAATTTTATTTTATTTTTAACCAAAAGGTACTCGCTCTGCTGTTTTCAGAGATATTCCTGCGATCTGCTAACTCATGGTTGCTACTGCCCGCCTCGCTTAGCAGAAGCAGCACGCCTTAGAGCTGCTTGCAATTATGTTTCTCACAGAAAAGTGATGTAGGGTCTGTAAGCCAGGGACGTTTTCAGTGATTCCGCTGGGATCTGGGGAGAGGAAGCTGCAGTCAAAATTCAGGTGTGAAACTTGACAGTCCCTGCACCCGTGTCATAACAAGAATTAGGAAGTGGTGTTACTTTTTATGACGTTTACTACTTACCACTTTACTAATTTACAAAACACTTCTTCACTCATTGAGCTAGTTACAATTGCATACCATCACTGCAATTATAATATTAGTGAAATATGAAATACCCTTTGCAGTACTTACAGAGTCTCTTACTGACGGGCCCCTTGGCATTAGCGACAGTGGCCGTGCTGGCTCAGGCTCCTCAGCTGTGCAGGAGAATTGCACATCCCTGAGAGATGGCTGACCTCCGACCACCTCAGCCTCCATGCATCAGCAATACTAGTCAGTAGCTTTCTGACCACCCCCACATCTCCAGATACTACAAAATAGAGAAATTTGGGTTAAGTAAATCAAGAAAAAGAAATCTCAAGAAATCCTTCAAGCAAAAACGGACCTGGAGACTACTCATCTTGTGCACGGGTTTATCACATGTTCCCTTTCCCCTAACAACCTTTAACTTAATTATTTATCATCTATAACACTGAATATTTTCAGAAGATAAGCTAACAACCTCACCTACAGTTTGGTAGTTACAGAATTTGTTCCATCTCCTTATACTCATTAATTAGATCTAAGACAATATAGTGAAAATTCCCTTTTATCTCACTTAAGAAACAGCGCATGTTTTATTTTGTACCATCTCCTTTTAGGAGTTAGATATCTTCATAAAACAGCATAAGCACTGAATTCAACATTCATTGAACAATTTAGTATTTGAAACAAGATCTCACTGTAGGAAAAAAATCTAGTTGGAACAACTTCTTTCATGAAACTCTTGCTTTTAATGAATACAATGTTGCAAATAAATAAATATGTAAGATTGACCCCAACACATTTCTTGTTCCTCATCCAGTACAGCTGGTGGATATTTGTTAAAAGTCTGCAAGGGGCTCAACATTTTCTCTGACAGAAGCAGACACCTCTACTGCAATACATTATGACTGTATTTCTTTACATGATTAAATCAATTTAAAAAAAAAAATGCTGAAGTCAATTCTGAAATACCTTATCCAAGAACAGCTTGCTTTGTAGTTCCAACTATTAAGGAGAAAAACCAAACGAGAACACAGCTAAATTATCAGTTGTTCAGTCAGGAAAGCAAACATCACGCTGTTGTTGCACTGTGCAGCATCAGAGGACTACTACAGTGAAGTGGCTGAAGGTAGATCTCCCTCATCCACCCTCACATTTATCTTCTTTCCATATAAAAGGGCATTTCAGAAAGCCTGGCCCATTAATACTTCCTTAAAATGCTAAATAAATCCCATGTAGGAAAAATAAAAAAAATAAAACAAAACATAAGCAAACTAGAAGTTGAAACCCTGTCAATGCAGAGGAAAGTTCTCATTTTAAGCAAAGCTACGCTCTGTGTACAGGCACAGCACATTCTGGAGAGGGAAATAAATAAGCTTTTTTTCTGCAGCCATATTGGACATGGGGATCCATTTGACTTGGTATCAAGTTCAATCCTCAACATTTGGGCATACTATTGATATATTTACATACTACCAGGTGTGCCCTAACAAAGTTAACCTTTGACACTGAGCCATTTGTGTATTTACCAAATAAATTTTTGCCACATTTTTTTCTATTTACCAACATACCCTCTTTGACTGGACAGTGGTTCAGGAAAATATGTGTTATATGCTCTGTGTTTTAATCTCATATTTCTCACCCCCAGAAGCAGCTTTTTAAAAGTACAGTTCCATCTATAACTTGACAGTTTTTTAACCAAAACAGCAGCCAGCACTGCCTATATTTAATACTCACAACAGAGCAATCTCACAGGTTTCTGATGCAGTTTTCCACCAGTTTGTACGAAGGGCTTTGAAATACCTAGAGACTAGCAGCTGTTTACAGACAGTAAGGATATGGAAAGGTACAGGCTCAGTTTCACTCATAGATCCATTCATGAGCACAGCTTCTGTGATCACCAGTTCTTCAGGTGTGAACCATCAACTGATCTCTGCCTCAGCATTTTCTACAGAATCATTTCCATGAACGATGTTCCTAGGAAAAGAAAAGGTGGATATAAAAGTAATATAATCCTCAAACTCAAAGCAAAGCTAGCTTTTTTTGAAGTGGTGTCTATTCTGGAGAGAAGTTTTAAGTAACTGTAAAGTAGTAATAGGCATGGAGTGTGCAGTCCCAGCTTTGCTCATAATTTTTGTCAAAGGGGAAGACCACAACTTGATTTCCATCTTTAGATCGTAACATTACATGGGCATAGGGAACAGCAGTTCCATGTATATGATATCATGACATACCACTGGACATTTAGTGCCTTTAGATCATATCAATAGTCTCAAAATATACCTTCCAACTTGAACGCACAGGTCACCACGAATAGTGCCAGGCTTTGAATCAAATGGATTCGTTTCCCCCAGCATCACTCTTCCAGTCTTAACCACGTTAAGACCTTCCCACACCTTAAAAAAAAAAAAAAAATCTATTGAGATTATTGAATTTTAGCAGTAGATTAAGTGGCAAGAGTTAATCAAACCTCCCAGAATCACAGTGCTGTCCATCATGGCACAAATCACCATTCAAATATTAATAATAGCAAAATATATTTTATCTCCAGCTTTTCTGTCAGATTCTTGAAGCATCTTCTGAAGTTCTCCCCTTCTGCACAATACCCCTCCTCACCAGAGATGGGAAGAGAACAATTTTAAATCTCAGTATGGTAAAGAGCCTTACAAAGCTGTCTGCTCACTGAAGATCCGGACCTCCAGCTCATCTGTTTTACAAATACACTATCAAGGGAAAAATAAGAGAAAATCCCTTCTAGTGAAGTTAGATGGAGAAAGATTTTCAAAGTTACTATACTTTAGGAGTATAGTAAAAATATTCCACCATCATTTTTCAGCTGGCTTAATACATGGCATTTCATGGTGGGTTGTTTGTGCAGGTTTACTGTTTCTCAAGTTCCCAGTTTTGGTTCCTACTTTACCCCTGTCCTCGTCAACATACTGACTCAAAGGAGAGAAAGATTATGGAAAAATATTAAAGAAAAAGGAACTAACAGAACATCTTCCTAATTACAATATTTGAATCTAGGTTTTTGTCCTTTTAAAAGTAAACTAGAATTCAATAGGTAATGCAATCTTATTGCAGGTCAGACAAGTAAACAGTATATTTTTCTTAGCTGAGCTTCATTTTTAAGAACTCACCATAGCTGCAACTGGTCCAGAGTGCATATACTGCACCGGACCATCGTAGAACAGCGGGTCTTTTAGGTCAATGTAGTGTTCTCTCAGGTCCTCAGAGGCCTGCATAAAAACCACCCAACCACACCAAAAAAGCTTACTGTAAGGACTAAATACTGAATTGCATACTGACACCACATAGATTAATTAAAGAGCACTGTTAATCCTAAAACATGCATGCACTTGAAAATTCAGCATTTCTAGCATCTTCCTAGAACTACTTTTAGTTGACATGAATTTGAACTGTTTGCTTTAACAACAGCTGAACTTAGGAAAGCATCTTTTCCCAATATAGATAGCTTATGTGACCTGGTATTTGTTGAAGATATTCAGAAGTATTTATTAGGTATAGGATGCACCTAAAAGAATATTCTCTTCAGACTAAGGACATCAAGTTACTAAGATTAGCATACTTAGCATGTCTAAAGCATTTCACCAGAGCTGGGAATTGGAACTTATCCAAAAATATCCAAAATATTCAAAGACTTTCAAAGGCTTCTCAATATTCCAGGCTTAACAGTTCTGAAGACTACATTTGACATTATAGCCTGCTGCTCTATTTTAAGGCTGCAGTTTATATGAAAAAGGAGACATATAAGTGAAGGAAAGCCTACAGGTATTAATTTCGTGGCTGACAGTCTAAATCTTTTCTGTTTAAACCACTTGATGATTTCTCATCAAGTCCCGCTGGACTCCATCAGGCTTGATGGCAATGAACGTGCGCTCAGAGATAGAAGCCATTGTCCCAACCAGGAAGGAAATAAAAGTCATTAGTCCAGGACTAGCAGGTAAGAGCAATCACAGCCCTTTATTGTGTGTAATATCAGCTGTTATTATAATGAAAGCGGCTACATCTGAAGGTCATTAACCCATGATCTGCACCGATTTGGTAAATCAATCACTGTACACAGGTTTACACAAGCGCTAGAAAAGTAAGTTTAAAACAGTAACAGTGTGGCAAATATAGAAACAAGCAATTAGCAAACTTGAAAATCAGAAAAGCTCTAAGTGGCACGGCAGGTGAGGGCTGTCACGGATACACCTCCACGTGCTGCGTGGGAGGCTGCTGTCTGCAATTTAGGGCGAAGTCGGTTGGCTAAATCCACAGGCATCGTTTTCACCTGCGCGGCGCTGTTAGGGGTCGGGTGGTTTCGCAGGGCGGTTTGGGGCAGGTGTGTCTGTGTGCCTGTGCAGGTGTAGGCAGGGAGCGCGCGGAGGCGGCGGCAGGGCCTCACTGGGCCGCAGCACTGGGTGCCCCTTCTCTGCGGTGGCAAAGCGCTGGCAGGGGCCGGGTTCAGCCCCGTCCTGCCGCCCCCGCCCCGCACCTTCACCCCGGCCCCCTCCCGGGATCTGCTGCCCTGATCCCTTCTCGCCTCCCGCCGCCCGGCCTCCGCAGCGCGTACCGCCATCCAAGTGATTTACGGGGGGGATGCTCGGGAAATGCATTTTTTTAAGCATTTAGGTCTTAGCTGCCGAATCTCATTTTTTTATTCAACACAATCCACACAAAATTATTTAAATAAAAATCCCATTATCATACTGCTGCGTTTCCTTTACATTTCCTCTTTAAAGAGGGCAATTTTTTTGGCTGGTTCTACTGATCTAGATCTCAGAGTCAAAACACCCTTCAACAATTTTGAAATGCTTTGCCTTGAGCATTTTATTCCCCCTAAGAGATCTGAGGATAAAACATCTGGATGCCCAAGTTCCTTTGTCCTCAGCCTGTCCTGCTGAGAGGAAGTCCCTACTTGTCCTGGTTTTGTTTCTCTAACTGGGATGGAATTCCTGGGCTCTACTCCCTGGCTCTTGAAAGCAAAATAATGTGGATTTCACTTCACTCTGGGCAGGACTTAGCTGCTGCTGAACAGGGATAATTTCAGCCTTTTGATGGCCTGGATTTTCTTGCTTGGATCCCTTTGCTTCGCTGCAGCCCGTCACATATCCATGTCTTACTTTTAGTTCTGGTGGGAGAATCTAGATCTGACATAAGCACCTATTGAAACAACCTGTTTACTAGTATTCAGGGGTCCAAGTGTAATCATACCATGATGTACTACTTTTTCCAAGGTCTCTGATTTAATGAAAGATGTTTAAAAAACGCCACAGCATTGTACATTCTAGCAAGTCCATCCAAAGTTATTTTGGACTTAGAATTTCTGAGTGTTCTCCTGATAATGTCGATCCACTATACTTTGCTTTTTCAATATATATTTAAGACATTTCATACTACTGAAACAAACTCTAATGATGTAATCCTCACTAATGCAAAATAACATTTTAAAATAGTAAAAAGGTCTCAAGAAACAGGATGTTTAGGAAAATACTCACTTAAAAGCTGCAATAGGGCATCTATTTCCAGCCTTCTTAAAACTATGTCATTTAACAATGAAAGCATAGAACCTGCCATAAGGTGGGCAAGCACTAGTGGCTGCTTAACCATAGGTCTCCTCTGGGATCTTTGCCAACTATTTCAACCTCATTAAATAAGGGTCATTTTGTCACTTTTGAGATTAATCCATGATTAGCAAACCATGTTACGCATTATATAGTACATGAAACACCACAGAAGTATTCTTCCTTGTTATTTCTACTGTATAAATGTGCAGCTTTTATCTGGTTGAAAATGCTAAATGACCAAAATTACTAAATTACATTGAAAATTACCTGTTTAGCTAAAATGTGAAAAAGTTGACAGTCTAGACAAATAATTTCCTGAAAACACACTGATCATGGAAAGAGAAAGTAAAGACCTTCAAAATCTTCAGTGAGTGAATTAAGTACAATTACTGAGCTTAACACATTATTTAAAATCAATAGAGATTTTTAAAACAGAGCTGAGGCAAAAGACTAGCTGTGAATGTCACCAAACTTCAGGAGAATTTAAATAGCTCCTAGCTTTGGTGTTTTGTCCCCAGCTTTATAATGATCTCAGCTAACAGCCAACATCTGTACCACTCAGAACATTTTGGGTGTTCCCACTGGGACTCACATTTTGTGCTGTGCACCTCTTGCTTTTTATAACCAGACTCTTAAGTCTGACATGTTTTGTTGCTTGTGGCTATACTACTCTTCAATTAATGAAGTATCGCTATCATTCGTCTTGTTTTAGCTTAATTTCTGTTGCGCTTTAAGACAGAATTAAGCTTTTATAAAAATTTTTTCCTCTGGGTAAAGCCCCAGTTAAGGTCTTCTCACCCCATACTGATTCAAGGGCTAATTTTCTCCCCTAGTAAACTGCAAATCAATTTACTTTCAAATAAACTGTTATTTCTAGGCATAGGGAATATAACTTCTCTTATTACCCAGAAAACTAATTTATTTTTCAGTCAGTTATTTCCCCAAGCGTGTGAATTCCATTTTACTCTAGTAGTTGCCATAGATAGCCGCTGCTTTCAAGCTACAAAGACAATACTATCAGGTTTCTTTGTGCTGTTTCACATGCTTGATTAGTTTACTAAATTGAAAGGTCATCAAGGCCCCTAAGTCTCCTGGCAAGCAACTAGGATATAATTCCATAACTTGCTCTATTTTTAATCCATCACTGAGTTTCTGATCTCACACTGGCTGCGAGGTGCACATCATAAAGCATAATCACAGTAGTAGATTGTCAATACGATATATTTTTGCACCACTTGAACTTGTCTCCCAGGTAATTTTTCTATTGTTTGTATTTTTAAATACTTCGTACATCCATGTTAGAAATCCTGAGGTGAGCAGAAACAAAACAAGAACACAAACAGCTCTCTTCTACCTGTACTTGTCAGTCCACAACTCTAGTGGCAACAGCCTGCCTGATCAGTGATGAGCTCGCTCCAGCTGTGAAAGAAAACCACATCTATCCATTTTGCTAATAGAAACAGGATAAAAATAGCATATCTTCAGAGACTCTTTATTCCCTTAAAGGCTGTCAGCAGACACCTTGACCCGTTTTTGCTGTCTGCCAGAATGTGTGTCTTTTGAGCTTATGTACTTACGCACTTTACCAAGTATGATGGCAATAACTATGAAACTCTACATAGAGAAAAGAAGCTCTGCTACAATTCGAGGTGATTGGTATTTTTAGCCTCACAATAATCTGCAATTGTTTAGAGCTGTCCTCACATTAGGCAGTATTACACACGAATAATCAGGTGAGGTCCAGGTTCAAAGCCCACTGCAATTAGATATGGCCTGCCAGCCTTGTCCTGAGAGCAGAATAGAGTTACCTCTCAGCTTTGGCTGTTTGCAATCTTTCTACAAGATTTATTCAGGCTCAGTGAAAAAAAAACAAAAACAAAAAACCCCACAAATCAGTAAACCCCACCCCAAAGGCTCTCAGGGTCTTTCACAATACAAACAACTGAGGCAAGTGGGAAACTATGGCCTCAAGGGAGAGAGAAATTCTGCAAGACAGTTTCCCTCAACACTCCTGGATCAAGTAAAGATTTTAATCTGCAGTAGACAGCAGGCAAACACAGAGAAGTTGCAGTTTTTCTCAGTGGACTACTGCTAAAGAAAAATATGAAAGAAATAATTATTTCATAAGGATTATTTCCAAGAATTTAAATGAAAATTTCACTAGAGGAGATGTGAGTAGGAAACTATACACATTGGGTCTTTTTTTAAAATTATTTTTTAGCTAAAATGGTGTAAATTTTTTTGTCATAATTAAAAGGCAAACACCTTTGCTTTCCTTTTGCCATGTTTATAAATAAATTTGTACTTTAACTGCCTATGCCCTTGACGCACTATGTTAATACTAGCTTAGGAGAATGATGTCTATACAGAACTCACAAGAAATCCAGTATACAGGGCTGAAGTCTTTTCTTCTTCATCATTCCTGCTGCACAGACTCACTAGCTTAGCACACAGAAAGACAGGGCAGCATATGCATTTAAAACACAGCTACTGTCTTAGAATCAGTCCAAATGAGAGAAAAAACAGTGCAAACCTCTACCGCTCTCCAGTGGAAATGAATGCAATCACCACAGTTAGGGTGCCACCACTTCTCAAGCTTTTGCATTTTTTAAAACACTCATTTCTTTGTTCCCATACTGCCGCTGGGCCACTGGGTTCCTTAGCTCCCCTGTACATCAAATCATGAAAAATAGCGATTTCCCCAAATATGAATTATATGATAAAAACGAGCGATGTGAAGCAACTCTGGAACTTTTCAATGCCCGTAGATGTTTTCAAATTTACAGTAAATGTCTATAATAGCTCACAGTATTCCCAAGACAAAACACATTATCCAGAATGGAATTCACTGTCCTAATCCTGGGAAAACCAACCTCTCTGAGCAAGTGCAAGACGCTAAGTTGCGTTATTGCTAACAAAGCAGGATTTTAGTTATTATCTGGAGACCTTATTCGAAATCAAAGGTCTTTTCCCTGTCAGAGATTAGCCAATACGGTGACCCAAGGGTGCTCCGGGAGCTGCTCCTAAAATCCAGTTTTAGCTCTGCCCGTCTCCCCTAAAAGAATCCCCTGACCTATCTATGCCTCTATAGGTGCAGCCAATAAATACGAACGCTCTCATGGAAATTACCACAGAGCATTTCCTTACGCCTTCCAGACCAAGAGATGAGCATTAATTGTGCGACCCCTCGGGCTCGCGGCCCGCCTCCCCGCTTCTCCGGCCCCACGGGTGCCCGGCTCCCTGGGGGGCCGGGGCCCTCGGCGCCGCTGCCCCTCCCGAGCACCCACCACCGCCTCAGGCCCCTCCTGAGGGAAGCGCCCGCCCGCCATCTCTCCCTCCCCCCGCCCCACACAGCCGAGGCCCCGCCCACGCTGACCTCACCGCCAAGCCCCGCCCCCTCTTCCCCGCTCCGCGCCGCTGCGGGCGGCTGGCTCGCCCCGCCCCGCCCGTGTGACGCGGCGGCCCCGCCCCGGCGCGGCGGGTGAGGTCAGTGCCGCGCGCCAGGGCCGCTCGCCGCCCCCCCCCCGCCCGGCTGCAGGCGCGGCCCCGCCGCAGAGGGAGGAGGCGCCGGGAGCGCCCCGAGCTGCCGCCGCCCCGCCGGGCCCCGGGAGGGAAGGCGCTCGCCGCGCAGCCATGGAGCTGGCGGACGGCGTAGTGTACCAGGAGGACCCCGGCGGCCCCGGCCCCGCCATGATGTCGGAGCGGGTGTCCGGGCTGGCGGGCTCCATCTACCGCGAGTTCGAGCGGCTCATCGGGCGCTACGATGAGGAGGTGGTGGCCGAGCTGATGCCGCTGGTGGTGGCCGTCCTGGAGAACCTGGACTCGGTGTGCGCCCACAGCCAGGAGACCAGCGTGGAGCTGGAGTTGCTGCGGGACGACAACGAGCAGCTCCTCACGCAGTACGAGCGGGAGAAGGCGCTGCGCAAGCAGGCCGAGGAGGTGAGGGCGGGCGCCGGGCCCTGAGGCGGGAGCGGAGCCGGTGGAGGGCGGGGGCCCGTTCCCGAGGCGGGCGGCGGCTCCGGGCTTCCTCCGTGGAGCCGCGGAGGCGGGGGGGGACACGACGACTTCCCGTTCTCGCCGCCTTTCTCGGGGCCGCCGAGGCCGGGGTGCCTGCGGTGCCTGGGCCCGGGCTGCCCCGCGGCGCGGCGGGGGCTCCCGCCGGCTCCCACGCAGGGAGACCCCGGGGCGGCGGGTCCTGTCTGAGGGGCCGGGAGCCACCGGCTGAGGAGCTCGGGTCGCTCCGCCGTTCGGGAAGGAGGGAAGGAGGGAGGGCAGGGAGCCCCGACCCTGCCTGCTCCGCCGGCTTGGCCTCCGGCGCTGCGAGAGGCCGGTTACCTGCGCTGGGCAGGGTCGTGTGGTGGGTGAGCGCAGCTGATGGCAGAACGATGTGGTGTGTGTCCCTGAGTCCTCTGCTCGGCCCGGCTCTGCCCGGAGGGCTCTTAAATAACTGTGGGAGCGCTCGGAAACGCTGGTCTTCCAGTCACCAGGTCCATGGAAGGAAAACAGCAGTGCTTTGTAGAGCAAACATGGAGCCATGTACTGATTTTTCTGCTCTTTCACTTTCCCTCTGGACTTTCTCTGTGGCAGGAGGTGGATTGCGTCTTTCAGCTTAGTTTTAGAGGGTATTCACAAAAAATAGTGAGAATTCATTGCAGAAAAATATGTAAATACGTGCTGTCTAGACTGAAGTTCTTCAGAGTCAGTACATACGAGCTGCTGTCAGCAACAGGTGGTGCAGACTGTTCAGTGACATAAACTCTGACTTGGGATGTTACTACAAACATTGAAATAAAATTATCTAAGAATTACAGGAGCATAAGTAAGCTTGCGAAGCATTATTTTCTGTGAGAGTATAAAGTAATACATTAGAAGGTGTCTGTGCAGGATAACTTCCTTCAACTCGTCGTCTCACCAAAATCCTGTAGGAAATGGGATTGACGGCATTATCTGTAACAGAACAAGCCATCTTGTAAGTCTGTTTTCAGACTTCATGTCTCGTGCTTATCTCTGTGGTTGTGCCTACCTTCTAAATTTTCCAAAAATCAGAAGAATAATGACACTGAAGATGAAGACACTATTGACAACGAAAACTTATTTTGAAAAACATTATCCCTGTACAAATATTTCTATACGTAATGCTTATAACTGAGTGTAAAATATTGTCTGTACATTGTTCCAGGACTCTTAGTTTGTTATAAAGTAATGATTGAATGGTGTCCCCCCAGCTCTTGGACCCATAGACTATTCATCCTCCTTGCCAAACATGTAGTTGTTTTATAGTGCCTTACGGACTTCAGGCTGGGGACTATTGCTGTAAAGACTTAATCACGAGTTTTGGCACAAGCTGCATGTAAAAGGCTTTTTTAGAAAACATATTTTATTTTTATTGAGTAAGGGAAGGGACTGATAAATATTTTCTGAACTAATTCATGAGAAAATCAATCAGGCTTGACATACAGGCAGCATTTGGCAGGTTGAAAAAAGCAGGCCTTGGGCAGCAGAACAGAAACCATAACAATATGATGCATTAGAATACACTGTTAATTGTGTTGCTGTGGCTCTTCAGGAGCTGCACATACTTACATTGGTAGTGTACTTCACTGTGATCTCCATTTCTTTGTGTCATGATAAATTAACTTGAGGGGACAAGCATTGTGCAGTCTGAAAACTAGTACTCATGCTGCAAGACATCTTACTGACGCTTTCCAAAGTGCAATTAGACCAAAGATCATATTTTCACTTGTAAACACAAAGTTCATCATTTTGTTACGTGCTGACGTAAGGTATGTTGTACATATGTAAAAATGTCTATCATAGATAAAACATGGGATGTTCGTGAGAGGTATGTGCTTTTTTCAGACTTGATTGTGGCAACTATATTTTTGAATGTTGAGATAAACTGATGGGTGCAGTATGGTTGAAATGAGAGAAAATTAATATAACACTTTCATGAACAAGAAGTTACTGATTTAGTGCATTTCTTTCTTTTCATTGTGGAAGTTGCTTGTGTAATCTGATAGCAAAATGGAGAACTTTGAGCTACTAAGTTCAATATTCTGTATCATCTGTTCTGACTGTCCTGAAGAATTAACATACGTTTTTTTACTTGCTGCTTGCTATTGTAAGAATTTTTATTTCCAGTAGTATCTTGATGGATATTAATAATTCACTCTTTGAATGGGAATCTCCTTACACCATTGTCCTAATTTGCCTCCTTTATTTCCTGTACATGAAAAGTGTTACTAAAGAAACGTCTTGAAAAGTTGTTGTCTATGGACTTCTGTTAAGGTGACCAAAAAAGAAAAAAAAAAAAATTAATTCAGGAGTCCTGGGCCTATTTCTCAGTCCTCCAGGTAACGGTCATGGTCTTTCTAGTTGCTGTGAACTAACTTTTCCGACTTTTAACATGGTACATTTTGTGATATAGCTAAAGAAATAGGGGAACCAGTTATTCTGCTGTTCTGCTTACAGTTCTGCATAATTTATCTTCCCACTTAGTGAACATTAGGCAGCATGCCCTGCCACAAAGAAGTGGGAGAGGAAGAAGAATTTGGGGTTCTGCTATTTTATACGCTAAGTTTTACTTCTCTAGAAGTATACTGCTCCATACTTGGCTGGGTGTGTCTAGGAGAAGGTGTTTTGTGTGGACTTGGGAGCAGGATAAAATGTACTCCTTTTAGCCATGTCAAGCTGTCTAATACATCTTTTAGTTTTAATGCTGTTGGTGGGATTAAGCTGTTCTTGAAATCTGACACTGAATACATGGTTGGTACTTTTGCAACCGTGAAAAAGGATTTAGCACCATGAAAATTAGTTTAAGTAACACTGTGAGCTTGATGGCTGCCTTTTCTTACTATTCCCAAAGTTAACTTTCTTCCTTAGGATTGTACTTTAACTAAACACTGCAGTGGGAGTTTAAGTATTTTTAATTTATGAGAGAACAAAATTGAGATCCATTATAAGAAAGCTTGCTGAAATAGTGTAAGCATTACGAGGTTGTTTTCAGTTACATATATTTTTCTCTATCCCAAATCCAGCTGAGCTGGCTTGGTAGTTAATTTTCTCTACCTACTGCAGGAAGAACATGCCATTGGCTGAAAAGCTGGCATCACTGCAATAAAAGTTACTGAAGGACATGTCATAGGGAGATAAAGGCTGCCAAGTAGGTGGAACCCTGACATCAGATATGCTTAGTATTGCACCTGGATCGTGTGATGGGAAAACAAGTTAAAATGTAAAGAAACAGAGGATGACATAAGTATAGTAAAAAATGTTTAATTTGGCTAGTGGTGTAGTATTAAGTGATTAAATGGTTATATGCATGAGAGAGAGGGCTTCAGATGTGTATGCTCTGTTGTTCCATTGTGTAGTCTGAGTTCATGTTTATTGTAATGATTATTGTAAACTTTTAAGTAGATTTAAAATAAATTACGTAAAGACTTCAAAATCTTATTTGTGAAGTACTTTTCCATACTTTTTATTGGAGGCCTTTAAGAACAGGTTAGGCAAATGTCTGTCTGAAATGACATAGTTGATACTGCATGGAAAAAATGGGAAGGATTAAATGGGTGTTGCCAAACATAGTTTATGAAGGTATCACAGGCTTGGATTTCAGCAGTAAGCACATGCAGAAGGAGGCGTGCATCATATCCTGTGCTCACACCTCATTATGTCCTGATCAAAATTAGGATCCACACATCAGCACAGAGCATCAGAACCTTGAAACAAGATGACCTTTTAAGGACCATTCTAGCTGTAATTTCTATAATCTTGTGGTATTTGGTCTGATTGTTTTAAAGATGTGTTGGTGTCCTTCAGCTTCTTAAAAGAAAAAAAAATTAAAAAAACAAAACAAAACAAAAAAAAACAACTCTCTTCTTGGAGTTGTAAGATATGGCTTTGTGGCCTAGACGGCACGTCACATAAAATGAGGAAAGCTAGTTTTTTGTCTGCCTCAGTATTTTATGTAACCAGTAGGTTGGGTTGAAATAAGAGAATGTCTAGTGTCCATATATTAAATGGCTAACATGTTCCTACATATGCTGCTGCATTTACATTAAACAGTGCAGAAGGTGTGCAATATTTGAGTGGATTGTCAATGTAAATTAAAAAAAAAAAGTCTTTTAATATGGGTGCTCAGCCTATCCTTGGCTGCTGTGGTGGTTTATCTGACTAGTCCTTCCAGCATAGTCATACAGGCTTAGTCAGGATGAGATGATCAATCCTCCTGGGGCTCTGCCTGTGTTAATACTATCACCGGAAGGAGAGGTGAAACCAAATAGAAACATTCAAAGTCTAAAGTACTCAGTCGATGATTTCATCAGGTATAGTTTTCAGCAGAGGAAAAACATTTACCCAGCTCTCATTATAAAAATGCTTTGAAGAGATAGAAATTCTAACTTTAACAAAATTAAGGTAAAATAGTAGGAGATAACAAATCTATTTAATACAAAACCGGTTCTAATACTTGCAGTTTAAGAACTTCAGAGGAAATACAAAATTATATCTGTCTTTGGTTTTGTGAGTAACGATGGCATTGATTGCTTCGAACAACTGTTTATTCACAAGTATAATTGTCACTGGCCTTCTGCAAGTTGAGACACATCTGACTTGGAGAAATCATCAGAGAAGCAACCAAACAAAGATGTTACAGTTTTATAATTCTTCTTTCATGTTTTCCCATGTTTAGTGTAACAAACCATGTTGTTTTTTAGCCCCAGTGCCAAATTTGTGTCAAACTTTGAAGCCCTTTTTAAAAACGGAGTCTGCTAAGAATAAGCCAGACATGACTTGAATCTTTAATATGAAAGGGGCAAAACTCTTGTATCCTCTACTACAAAAGAGACATGAAACAAGCTTGGGGTTTTCTGTATTAAATTGAGAAATTAATATTCCCAAACTTTGTGTTGAGGGGGTAGACAGACTTTTGCACATCTGTCTTTTTTAGGCAGGAGAACTCATTTTATATTGCAGAACCCAAAGCAGTGCTACCTGGGCTAGTGTCAGCTCTTTCTCAATTGTTTCATGATTTAGCTCCAAGCACAGTCATATGAATGGCATGCCTATTCCTGTGATAGCTGTGGAGAGCTTGTCTGAAAGGAGCTCTTGTTCTACTCCATAGATTTTGATGCGTTTCTACATATGAAGTAATTTTTAAGCAATATTTCTGATGAGTTTCTGCTTTTATAAAAGCTTCAAAACACATTGGCTAAAACTTAGTAGTAGCTTATTAAAAGTTGATGTGTGAGCATTTGAAGTATTTTCCTACTAAGTTTTCCTAGCAATACGTAAGAAAAAGTGATATACAAATCACCTATAATATTACTATTTTTAACTTGCCTTCTCTGTGTCTTTACTTCTGTGTGGTACCCACCTGCAGCTTGCTTTCTGACCTTTTAGCTGTCTTGGATGTTTGGGGATTTTTTTCTGCAAAGGCTTCTGGTTGACTTTTCTTTCCTGTATGATGAGCTGTCTGTGTAATTTGTGTTTGGGGCCTTGCCTTCTCTTTGCAGTGCAGAATAGAGAGTAATACATGACTTAAGACATCTTTGGCTATTAGAAGTATTATTTGTGCTACCAGTAGACACTGCATTTCTTAAGTTTATGGTTAGGATAAACAGCAAAAAATACACTTTTAAAACTGCTATAATGGTGAACTGGTAAGTTTTATGTTATAAAATATAAACAGTGATATATTCATCAGTAAACTCCAGAATATTGTGAGACACAGTTGTAAACCAAAGTAGCAGAAGATGGTGATCAGCACAATTGCAGAGTGCCCATAAATAGTTTTCTATGGAGTTGACAGATTGTGTGAAGTCGTTATTAAGTATTTGATGAAGACTGTGAGCATTTTATAAACTATCAAATGACAAAACAAACTGGGTGGGAGTTAAAAGTTAGTATGTAATTTTGGTTGGCACTGTTGCTGGTGCATCCCTGCTGCAGTGTCTGTACCTTTGTGGCTTACAGCTGGCTTCACCGATGTTCAGTCAAATCGAAGGATACCAAGGTTCTGTATTCACATGCAGTGTTGGCAGGCAAGTGTGTGAACTTAGGAAAGAATGAAATAATTTAGGTTTATGGTAGTCCCAAGCAGCCTTCTCTGAAGTAGTTGGCATTTAGTTGATAGCGATTGCACAGAGCAACCTAGATGGGATGCTTCACCGACGGACACTGGACTAAAATAGCGTTCTTCCTGTTTAAATGTGGGCTGTAGATCGGTTGTTTTGGAAACTTGCTAGTACCCTTTCCTTGCTGTGAAGGGCTGCTGTGTTGTTTCCTGTGTGCTGTTGGAAGTGGAAGTCTTTTTAAAAACAAATGTAGGAATGACTGTATATCTCTTATTTCTCTGTGGAGAATGAACTTTGCTCAGGTGTTTTTAAAAAAAGTAATTAATTGTTGAGTGTAACTTCACTTTTTTTGTTTAGAAATTCATCGAATTTGAAGATTCTCAGGAACAAGAGAAAAAGGACTTACAGACCAGAGTGGAAGCATTAGAATCACAAACTCGACAGCTTGAACTGAAAGCAAAAAACTATGCTGATCAAAGTAAGTAAAATGTATTTCGCTCCCTTTAAGTGATGTTGGCGTGTTTTAAATTTTGTTCTGTAAAATGATAATACATTGGCTAAATATCTGTGCTCTCTGATTCAGGAATTTTGACAGATAAATAGGTTTAACTCTTGTGCAAGTTTGTTTTCCTTAGAATTAACACAAACAAATTAGGTATAAGCTTGTGATTTGTAATCTGATTCTTCTGTAATCCTGCCTGTTTTGTTTTCCTTTTAGACCATGTTATTTTCATGGAGATATTTAGAAATTACTCTCTTGTTAGTGATCATAAAATAAGCTTATTTGCTTCCCTAAAAACTCTTACTTATGCTAGCAATAAACATAATCTTCAGGTTTAGAAGCACTACTGGGATGAGAATACCATTGATGCTGATTCTCATTTGCTTTTGTATAATTTCTGCTGATTTCTATGAGCCATTTAGTTTTTACAGGAAAAGAGCTAAGGAAGAACACTTCCACTTTTAGAGCTGTTCTGTGTAACTAAAGAAAACTTGTTTAAGTCTTGGAAAAAGGCAACAATGATCAGTTTTCCTGAAATACTGAAAGTTATAATGTGAATATATTGTAGCTTAGACGTTCTGCTGGGCTGCTGCTTATCCAGGTACATAGCCATTGAATGAAAGTCAATCACCAGTTTTTCTACATGTAGTTGAGTAAAAGGTAGAGGAAAAAAATACTCAAACCCACAGAAGTCTTCTCATTTCATCTCCCCCACCCCACAGGCTTGAATTGAAGATGGAAGATCTATGCTGCTAACGATGGATTAATTTTTTTTTTTGCTCTTAGTCTGTTAAACATGGAATGAAAGTTTTAAGTTTTGTTTTCCTTTAAGCCTTTTAGCACAGTGTAGAAAAAATGATCAATATGAATCAATGTGAACAGTTTGTCAAGCTTCTAAGCTAACTTCTATTGACATAAGGCTATCATGCCTATCAATTAATATGCAGCTTTTATTGCTGGGCCATGCAGAAGTGCAAAATAAGGCTGTATCAAGCCTGATAAGGTTGAGATAAGATCAGTTGCTAAAAACAGAGTGCCAGTTGTCAAACTAGCCCCTTTACACTATTCTTTCTTCCTTTATTTCTACTCTGCCACCTTTCCTGCCCATAATGCAAGAAGTTATAGCTCTTTTCTTCAATATAAGCTTTAATATTCATCCTGCAAAATGTAATTTTCAGTGGCATGAGTCTATAGCAGGATAGAACTGTTAGTGCACTAGTGTTAAGATAAATGTAGGTGGCATGCAGAGAGAGATGAATCTTTCTGAAATTTGAATGGTTTAGAATGCTGTTGGCAAATCTTAGAGGCATGTACTGCTTCAGGTCTATTGCAGTTAAACTATTCTCAGATTCTGTATAGATGGTGAAAACCAGGATAATTGATTTCCAGGAGTGTATCTTTATAGATGAAGTCAAGCTAAGATGGATAATAATAAAGCGTATTGTAGAGACTTGTATCAGAAATGCTATGGTTCTTGTGAATGGAAATGTGCATGTGTTTAAAAGCAGCAGAAGAGGGGAAAAGAAAACATTGGAACAAGAGTTGAGTGGTCTGTTTTGGTAACAAAGGATACTGTTTCCAGCACACCTGTTCTCTAAGCCCACAGCCCAAACAATTTGTTAATGGGAGACCCTGTACTCTGACAACAGGATTATGGTGTAAAGATTGCATCATGTGATATATGCCATTACTTTGTCTGTTAATACAATAAAAAGTGCAAATTAGTTGCACAAAAAAGAAAAATCACTTGTATTCCTGGCAATGTATGTGGCAGCATACCTGGAGTTTCTCTTACAGAAGTTGCACTTATCATATACTGATGTATATAACACTATTTTATGTTCTTTTATGAATCTGTTTGTGTGAAGTTCTTTTTTTTTGCCTTGAATATTAAGCCTTCAAATATATAATTTTAAACTTCTAATTATGTTGTGTTGGCTAGAACTATGTTTTTTGTAAGAAATAGTGGTTTTTAAAACAGTTATTGTAACAACATGAAGTTCTGGTGTTAGAGCATTGACTTTTAGACAGTTCCAAAATCTTTTTTTTTGGAGAAAAACGTTTTGTGATGGTGAAAATGTAACTTCGGAGAGACAATAAGGCTGTGTTGAACACTGGGTTTTGCTTATGATTTGGGTTGATAAGTTGTCTGGGACAACATGAAAGACTGTTATAAATATTTTCCATGCTGATGCAGAGCAAGATCAAAGGGAACATAAGTACAACTGTTGAACACCTAATGAATATTATGCAAGTGAACTGGGGGTTTTTTGTGTTCTAAATTTCTAGGGTATGAAAACTGTACATATTTTTGAAGTAGTATTATCTCTACTGCATTACCTTGTTCTCTGTATTATAGGCAAGGCCATTTGTATGTCCTATGATATCAAATATATCAATGTGTGCTGGATACAGCTACAAGTCTTGTAGCTATATTTCTTTTTCTGTTCTACTTCCTATACTACTGCCTGTGCATCTAAATTAGTCTGTGGCATTGCCAACTGTTACCACATCAGCATTCAAAACAGTGGTAGTGTTATCATTAATAATGGGAATTGCAAATGCCTGGCACAGAGCAAGTAAGCAAATAAAACCTGGCTTTGCTTTTCTGTGTTAGTACAGAGTATGAGATAGCAACATCAATTTATGACACGATTTAATAGTTTAGAATAGAAAATAATTGAGACATGTGGTCCCATGTAGTACTTCAACTACAAGACTTTTTGCCTTTTGTAGACTACTTCTTGTGTTGTATG
The DNA here is from genome assembly GCF_018691265.1 of Tyto alba. Taxonomy (NCBI): domain Eukaryota; kingdom Metazoa; phylum Chordata; class Aves; order Strigiformes; family Tytonidae; genus Tyto; species Tyto alba. Next base: position 6,740,093 of record NW_024881314.1, read on the forward strand.
TGTTTTTCCTCAAACAAACAAGGACTATGAAAATAAATTTTATCCATTAAAAAGTTTTGACTCATTCTTTTGAACACTTGTCTCTTTTGAGCATTTAGTGAAGACTAATATTCTAAAAGTTAGTCCTGGGAGAGGGCAGCTCTTAAGTTACACGGTAGGGTTCAGTATGATTGTATGTGTTTAAACATGCATGCCAGTTAAAATTACTCGAGAACCCATAGTTTTGTTGTGTTCTGAGTTGTGTTTGGTTTTGCTGTCTTCGTGACTGTCACACTAAAGAAAATAAGAAGTATTTCTTTGCACTTAAACGTATCATGTGGGTTTACATTCATAGCCACATAGTCAACCAGATAGGATGAAATCAATCTGCTGTTTGAAATTAAAGAAGTGAAGAAGGAAGCTGATTTCATGTCAACCAGTTACGAAGTTTCTGTGGTTCACTGAATTTTTCCCCTGCATTACAAACTTAGACAGTTGCTGTCAGCTACCTCCTAAATGAGTGAATTACTGTCCTCTGCTCTTTCATAGGAAGAAATGGAAAGAGGGAGAGTTGACAGTGTGACTTGGTGGCACTGCTTGGGAGGGTTGTGAGCCATAGTAGATGATGAAATCCTGAATGGTGGGGGCAGATGCATATGGATTTACCATTCTTGCATCATGTATACCACTCGGTCCTGGTATTCAGTGGGCTGTGGTGGTTGCCAAAGTCAAGTTTACTGCCAGAAAATGGTGTGTTGTGTTGCATCCTGGAATATTTTGGTAAACTTTACAACTTCTTAAAGGAGAGCAGAGGCGTAAGGATTTGTGTCTTCTGTTTGAGTGCAGGAATGTGCTGCAGTGGTGTGGCTCTTTGGCCCATGATCCATCACCTCATCTCATTTTGCAGCCTCCTCTGCTCTTCTCTGTAACTTTCTGTGATTTGCCTTTGTCCTCGAGTTGGTGTGTGGTGGATGTCAGCATTACCTGTGCAAGGAATGGAGGAAAGACAGTGCTTGTGCTCTCAGGGGCCTGTGGCTTGTGGAAGTAAAAGCAAGTTAAACATCACAGAGTTCCTGGAAATTTGTCTAGGCAGAGTTTTTAGAAGATGTTGTTGTTGTTGGTCTCTAGCAAACTTCTACTGAATGTGAGCAAATGTCTGTCTTTTTTGGATTTGTGACTCAACTAGATTTTCATGGATTATTTTTTTTCTCAACAGCAGAGGGCACCTCTGTATATCGTGGAGGTGCACCAAGCACAGAAATGCCAGGTTTTAAAAAAATAAAAGTTTAGCATTGAAAGTCTTCTCATTCCGTTTCTCTTCAATGATGTGTCTGAGGCAGACACCAGTCTTTGATATTATTTTAGACATTTCTTACAAGAGCTTGAAAACATCTGACTTTAATGTTATTTCAAGTCTGTGCTGTGGTGAGACCCCCAGCTCTGCTTGTAATTAGTTTGCAGCATTAGAACATTTCAATTTTCAACCTCGAATCTGGAAAACTAGGCACTTAAAGCTGTTAAAAAATCGCAGTAGCAATACAGAGCTTGCTTGTCCAGCAGCGCTCAAGGAGAACACATGATACTGCTTTGGACACTGTTTGGTGTACAGTTACCAAAAGGGCTAAGTGCTTTTCAGTGCTCATATGATGTGCCACTGAATTCTGTGGGGGCTACAGAGGTTTAATTTATTTAGCTTCCTTGCTTTCATTTTTGGGTATGTCAGTTCTTTTTATGTATTAAAGGCTGCAAGTTAATTAATTTTTTTGGAGTAAAATACAACTGTAGTGTATTTTGACTTACTACAGGAATGGAACACTTTGGAATATGTTTTCTGAAGGAATCATTCTCAGAATAATTTATGTACAAGAGAATCTGAAAGACATGATGTCTGCATGGTTGAAGTACTTTCTGATGGAGGTGGTGGGCTGTGGTTGTTGAAAGAGTTGGTTCCTTTCCTGGATCTGCCTAGTGCTGAAGTACAACCAAGGTAACATACTGCATTTGACAGGGCAGCCAAGGCACAGATGTATTTCCATACCTCAGTTTACCAAATTTTAATTTTGTAATTTAAGCTCAGATTATATTTGGGGAAAACTATGTATGTAAAAACAAACACACAACACCACAAAAACCAAAACAAAACAACCCCAAAACAAACAAACAAAAAACCCACCAAAAAACAAACAACTCGTGGTCTTCAGAGCTGCAAATGTTGTGGTGCAACTGTTGGGCTGATTGTATTTCCCAGATCAAGTGACATCATGCAGCAATTGCTATTACTTGCTGTAGGTTTTATTTGGGATATGAGACAAATGTTTTGGCAGCTGACCTAAAAACATGCAGATTTTATTTCCGTGGAAGCTAAACAGAACTAGTGCTTTCACTGGCTTCAAGAGAAAATGCAAGACCAGGTTCTGTTGTGAATCTTCTGCAGATGTTATTTGGTATTTTATTTTTGTCTGAGCTCTCCAGATACCAGCATTACTGTAATGTACCCATGTAGACAACCTCTCGATGTATCATCTGAAGACATCTGATACTTTGCGGTGTACCTGCATGGAGCTGCAGCAGCAGTTTAGCACAGACATGTCTAGTTAACAGGGAGACTCTAATATGAACTTCCAGCTGTGAAGCTGAACTTGGTTTTCAGATTTGACTTCAGTTGCATATCTATGCACATGATGATGTGAATAACTAAACTGGCATGAAATACATGTCAATAATGCTATTTCTAGAGATGGCTCAACTGTAATGTTTATTCTAAGGAATACAAGAAAGCTTTTCAGTAGCTACTTGAAAGAAGTTGAGTTTTGTTCAACAGGGGTCTGGATTGTTCCTACATATTTTTCAAAGACTGAGGACAGCAGAACTAATCTGATTTCCAGCAAAGAAGGAACAGATCAGCATGACTTCCAGTAGTTCTTGATTAACAAATTTGGAGTTTACTGTTTGCCACTTTTCTCAGTGCAGCTGTTCCTCATCTACATTGGTTTGTTTACAAGGCAGATCCCCTTGCTGTGCCTCAAGTATCATTTACTAAACTTGAAGAATCTTTTTATAAGGAGAAGTGTGAGTATCAGAGTGTACCGGGAGGGAAGGCTTTGTTTCTGACTAAAGCATTTCTCAGTTACTTTCCTGGCAGCCCTAAGCTGTGAAGTTAGAAGAGAACCTGCTGTTCTGGGCGGTGCTGTGGGAGCGAGCAGGAGCAGCCCAGGAGATCAGAGGGGGGTGCAGGCGGCTCCGGGGGCTGCGCCCAGGCCGGCTGCCAGCCTGGAGCCGAATGGAGTAGGAAATGAGAGCAGTGGCTGGCCTGCTTTAAACTTGTCTATTAATATACCTGAACAAAAGTGGGGAGAGGAGGTTGAAATCCACTGGCATGTAATTAACCGCTCGTGAACTTTTTGAAATTAAGGGAGTATTGTGCTTGTGGTATAGATGCTGGCGTTTGATTGTTATAATTCTTCTGTTGGTATAAATGTGGCAGCAAAGAAGAAAATGGCTTTAAATGTCTTTTAGAATCTTACATTCCTGAGTTGTCACTGGTTATCTGGCTTTAAAAACAGATCCAGTCTGCTCTAGCTTCAGTGTTCATGCTGAATTCCTGTTGGATTTTCTCAAAGTTACTTACTGAAATAGCCAAATGTATAAATGAAGCATCCCACTGTTTTCAAAACAGTCAATCAAAACTTCTCAGTAAAACAATATTTTGGCCAGAGACTAGGTGAGAAGTTGATACTAGGTCAAATGATTTTTTTAACTTCATTTTGGGTAGAAGTTGGCTTGTATATCTCCTTCTTTGTTTGAATTTCAACCTTTGTGAGGGATCTTGTGGCATATGGTTGTCTTTATATGAAATGGTTGTAGAAGAACACTTCAGGAGATATTCTTGAAGTTTCGGTGGTAAATTACAGTGACTTTTGTGGGTCTGCGACATAGTGGATACTCGAACAATCCAGAAGTATCAGGGATAAGACCATGCAGCTGTATGTGTAGATATTTGCTATCAACAGAGCATTCCTGAATGATAAATTATCTTCCTAATTGCAAGTGTCCTACTTTTTAAACTGAGAACTAGATCTGTAGTTCGCAGTGGTAAGAGCTACTTGAAGATGTCGGTCTTGCCAGAAGATTGAATTTATCACTTGTTTTACAAATCAGTTTTCTGTGCTGCTTATTTCCAGGTCTTACTACTTTCAGGTTAAATACTTGTTTGATAGCTTCTGTCCCTGTTTCAATGTTTGATGTTTCCATGGTTGATGTGTGTGGCCTTTAGCAGCTACTTAATAGGTCATAAGGACCTCCTGGATCATGGGATTGATTATGCTTGATCTCTGTCTTAACTTTGGTATGGGACCTGGTTCTGAGAATGGAGCTGGATAAAAGCTGTCCAAGGAGAGTCTTCAGATAGTCTTAGCGCTAGGAAAGTCTTGTTAATGAGCTGGATTTCTGTCCTGGCTTGCGTAGCAGGAACTTGTAACTCCTCTTGAAGGCATTACTGGTTGGATTTGGCATTCTAGCAGGTCTGTTTCTCTTTCTCCCCCTCAGGCTTATCAGCAGTTTGAGGCAGAGGACAACATACAGATGGAGGGTGTTCCAAACTTGGTAAAAGCCATCAGACTTGGGAGGTAAGCTCTGATTTTTGAACAGGCAGGGTGGGCAGCTTTGCTGTCTAATTCTGTCAGGAGGCAGAAACTCCAGAGGCTTCTCTCTGGTTTGCCATAATATTTCATCTCCCATTTTTAGGCTTGGTTGGTTTGATTTGAGAGAACTTTGATTAGGATTGGTACTTCAGGTCATTGTGTCAGGATATTGACAGTGCTGGAGAAGGTTTCAAGTAGATGTTGAACATGAGTTTGTTGTGTTGTTCCAGTGGGATGCTTTCTCATCGGCCTAAAAATACTAGAATATTTGCATTTTATGCTCATACTTATGATACTGGAAGACCTTTAAAACATGTCCATGTAGACTTGCAACCATGAACAGTGAAACTTTTTTGATGTGTATTATATTTTGCGCATGTAATATCTTACACAATATAATCTTGTACTGTAAAATCTTCCATCATGTAACAAAGATATAATGACTTTATAAGGACATTACAATAGAGACAGTGGGTATTTTGCTTTTAGGATGTATATTGTCGAACTGATTTTATCCTGGACCTATGAAAAGTCTGACTTTTTAGTGGAAAAGAGTGTCTTGGACTGAAATATCAGAGGAGCTTTTTGTATTGTTACTTAAAAGTCAGGTTGATGGGAACTGTGGTTGCCACTTTGTGGACCCAGTGTGTGTCAGGCAGTGCCAGCGCCCAGCTCCATTCCCCTTGGGGGGATGTTATCAGGGTGGTGCCAGACTTCCAATCTTCAGTGTGCTGGCCAAGTAAAATGGAACTGGTGACAATTTGGCTTTAAATGTACTTCTGGGTGCCAGTAGAAGGCATTTTTTTCTGTCTCTTATTTCATTGCAGTTAGTTTCCTGTTGCTCCTGATGGGAATGTAATTGTGACTTAATAAGTTTCTCCAGGGTTTTTAGGCTAGAGTCTCGTGATCTTTCTCAAAATCCTTATGGCAGTTCTTAACAAAGTTCAGGTATCTTCTTTAAGTCCATGGTGATCTCTGGTACTTGGGGAATATCTGATCTCTTCCACAGTGTTTAACTGGAAAGTGTGTTCTGTTGGTTGTTTTGTCAAGAACTTATCTTTGATGGGAGGTGTGTTTTGGGTAGAATAGATTTCCAGTGTTATGTATCATCCTGCTGGTATTGGAGAAGCCTGTGTTGAAGACTTAATGCGGTGACTGAGGGGGTATAAACTTGGTGTGCATCTGCTCATAACTGAAACTTTCAGCTGTAGGACTGTAAGATGTTACACAGCTGGAAGTGATGTCCAGAAATGCTGAATGTCAATTACATCATCTTCTAGGGCCTTCATTTATTCTAAACGCTTGTATGTAACAAAAGTAGTTACCAGAATTAATGGAGATATCCTCCTTGAGTGTGCAGTACCTATATCTATATACATGTGTCTTCTATGACTTGTTTTAAGGAACTATTTAAAATTGCAGCAGAGAAGGAGGAAGGGTGTGCTTCATTATGGAGCCTCAGCTGTTGTGAGAGTATTTGTTATATCTATAACAGTGGAAATGCTTTTGGGGATTTCATGAAGGTGGGTTAGGGACAGCTGTGAGGAAGGATGTTTGCAACACCCAATGTAGTGTTAATCTTCATGAAATACACTGTGTCGAGTACTTTTCGCAGAATCCATCTGATAAAATGAATCTCTAGGAGCCAGCGTGGGCTGCCCTGTCTAGACGTGAGCATACGGAACAACGTCGGGGTGCATCACCGTGATTTCTTGGCAAGTTCGTGGTGAGGCCGTATTGAACCACGACTTCACCGCCCAGCGGGAAGCAGCGGCGCTTTGCAGGGAGGCAGCGCGGGCGCGGGGCTGCGGCAGGGCTGCCTGCTCTCACCGGGCGCTTGGACAGTGCTTCTGGGGAAGGGAGCGAGTTTCACAAAATACAAAGCCAATTCATCGTGCAGTTTGCACTTTCTGATTTCCAGGCTGCTTGCCTGTCCTAAAGCAGGTCGAGCACAGCAGAAAGGTTACCAGGCCCTTGGTCTGCCAGGAAGGGAGAGCTGTTGGGAACGGGAAGGCAAAGCCGGGAGGTGGTGGTTTCAGAAGTGAGCACAGCCATGGCCAGGCAGCATGTGGGCAGCTAAACCTGCTGAGCCCTGCTTTGTAGCTATCGACAGGTTGCTGCTAGGATGTCTCTGATGGTCAACTGTTGTAAAATCTAATTACTTCTGACCAGAATACCTGTCAGCATGAGATAGTGGGTAAAACTTGGTTTGTCATGTCACACTTTGTAACTATAAATTCTGACACTTGTCTCTGTAGGCACAACAGTTTTCCTTGTAACTTCCCTTTAAATGTATAAGGAGGCTTACAACATCTGTTGCCTAAAATAAAAATAATAAGTTCATCATTAAATACCATTTTTGTGCCCTGAATTGCCTCTCAAAAATACATATCTATATATGTTTTGTGCTGTAAAATATTTTCTTCTATGTGTTGTACTGTAAACACTTGCACACCACTTATTGCTATTCAACCCACAGAACTCTTGTTCAGTCCGATAACAGTGCAGAAGTGAAAGTGTTCAATCTTTTGTTAGTATAAATAAAATTTGATTTAATACTTTTGGACACATAGGTGGAGTGCAAAAGGTTGTGTCAAGGAACTTAATGTTCTTAAAAGAGCAAGATTAGATTAGGAGCTTAGAATGTTTATACAGATTTGAGCAAGTGGACAGTTACGTGATTTGGTTTCAGCATTTGACTCTGGCAAAGATTTTTTTTGATTGAAATGTACTTACAATAAAATGCTGTGCCACAATACAAATATATGGAGCAAAAAGAAATAGTATATTGAGAATTAATTTTCTGAAGACCCAGTTGGCAATATGAAAATGTGCAAATGGCAGAGAAGATGCTGGCGTTTGTCATCAGATAATGTGTCTTTGGCAACGAGTCTCTGGAGATGGGTAACCATAAATTTGAAGTTTCCCAGGGGCATTTAAACATGGCAAGTGGAATAAGAGAAGCTTGGTTACACAAATTGAAACACATGCTTGTCTTGTATCGTGTAAATATCCTGTTCAAAAATACAGTTAAAAAGGTTGGAATTCACATTTAAGCAGCAAAAAAACATTTTCTGTTTGAATGGAAAGAATTAACTATGTGAAGAAAGTTCTGAATTCTTAATTTTTCTGCATATTAATTGCATAAGGATATCAGAGTTTGTTCCAGCTCATCTCCTCTTAATACAAACTTACTGTCTACTTATAATTTCTACTAAATCTGCTAGATATCTTTTAATTTCTTGGAATGCCTACAGAAATATTCAAATGTTTTTCTTTCCCTGAATCTATTATATATTATCTCAATACTCAGTGGAATATGGAGTGAATGCCAGCAGAAGTCTTAATTTCTGTACCACAACATATGACTTGAAGCTATTTAAAAAGCACCTTGTATATGTTTGTCCTAGTTAAACATCTTTGGAGATTACACGTGGTTATGTTACAGGAAACCTATGTAGAGCCTTAACTGTAGCTCACAGCTCATCCAAGACAGAGTCTAGCTATGTGACATGGCTGCTGCCTCTTCCTATGCTTTCCATGTCCATGTGTGAAACAATCTGTGTTGGTGTAAGCAGCAAGCTGTCATTGTACATAAAAATCCCCTCTCATTGGGCTAGCAATCAGCTAGAGAAAATAGTACTTGGGCTTTTTACAAGGACCGCAAATCATAAGATTGTGCGGCTGTTGGTGCACTTGGGAAGCTCAAGTGATGAGAGTTTAAAAACACAGGAACTGACATACTTTTTATCCTGCTCTTTGCTATTCACAATGAAGAATACTCTCATCTCTGAACTGGTTGCCTAGTCCTAAGTCAGTCTCATTTACTAGAACTCTAATTTTTTTTTTTTTTTAATTTTATTTTTCCAGTTAGCAGACTTGAGGAGAGGGAGGCAGAACTCAAGAAAGAATACAATGCACTTCATTCAAGACATACAGAGGTAGGTCGTTATGCCAAAATGAATTCAGGGTATCTGTAAAAATGTAGATCTATGGAAAACTTTGTATTGTGAACAGTTGAGAAAATGATTGGATATTTTGGTTTAATCACTGATGTTTGGGTGTTTGTATTGCTAATGTTAGTTGTAACAAGGCTTCATTTGGCTATGTAGTTTTTCTCAGATCTAAATGTGTATTTATCCATGTTAGCTGGATTACATGTTTGTTAATTTTAAAGCTTTGTCAGATATTCAAAAGTTTTAAAAAACTGGAATTTGATTTTTCATATTTCAAAGGTAATTCTTCAAAGCACACTAACAAACTTCAAAGAAATAGAAATGAAATTGCAATCTCGGTACTCTTGTTAGCAGTTTTACTTGTACCATTGAAGGAACAAATACCATTAAAAATTGGCCTCCGACTGAGATTCACGATTAAAACAAGTCCCTGCCATACTTGAGAATAGTATTTGCTAATGAATATGGAACAAGTTTGACTTTGTTAAATTAAATAAGAGACACGCTTTTTATGTTGGTTCTAGAGCATAAAGGGGCTTGCAGTGCTTTGGTTTTTAGAGGCAGGTTGTCTTTCCCATGCAGGGATGCTTACTGCCTAACTAGTATATTTATTTTAGTGAGAAAATTGCTAGGTCCTCTGATTAATTCTGTTTAACCTGAAGTCCCAATATTGAGCACAGTTCTTGCTCTGGTTGCTTTACCTTTGAGAGGTCAGATAGCTGGTTTTAGATCATCACAGAGAAAAAGGGGAATGCAATACTGACTATTCTTTGTTCGAAAGACCACAAGTGGGGAAAGCAAATGCAGATGTCTGATTTAGTTACCTTTAATAGTACTTTAGCAATCTTAAGTGTGTTGTTCTGACAATAGATGAAAGTGGCTTGGAACCACAACCAACTTGTAGCTTGAGTATTGAGTGACAAGGCTTCTGCAGCTCTTAAATAAAAATAGGAATATATTTACTGAAATCCTAATGTATTTAAGATCATGTTTGTTACTAAATAGTTGCTTTGGAATGCTGCATCTGTTAAAAACTGGAAATTTAAGTAAAATAAGAAGTGATAAAGCTTAATGTTGCCCACTTAAGTTTTAAGTCCTTTTGAATTGGAAGTACTTCAGAGTACTGTGTGCTTGCAAAGTTTTGGTTTATGTTAGGTACAACCTGTGGGAACTATCACAATAGAAATAGCATGGGGTTTTACTGAGTCCTGTTTTGCAGAGTGCAAGATAACTAAATGTATTGGGCACCATTAATTCAATAAAATGCTAATGAAATGTTCTGAATATCTTTTTACGTAGGTTTTGCTCCAAAATGGACAACAGCCTCTGCTGGTTTGAATCCAATTTATTAAATGCTTTTACATCTTAAATTCACTTTCTTTGGTGCAGGGAGAGGTGTTTCCTTGGGCTTTATTATTGCTGAGGTGACACTGTCCTTTCTTCATAAAGAAATACATTTTAGTGCAACATGGTATATTCATACCTATGTGCTCTTAAAATCAGGTCTTGTGTTTCCTGTGCCCCTTCCTTTCAGCATGTTTACTTCTTTCTTTGTTTCCCAGTCTTAGTGGTTTTTTTTCCCTTTTGAGTGTTTCACCTCTCTCCCTTTATGTTACATAGCTTCTAAACCCCAAAACCTTTACCTTAGGTTATTTCTGGTTTTGTTTATGAAGAGTTTGGTCTCTGTCTTTAGGTGACAAGTGTGTGTACACATTAATAGAAGTACCCAGAATTCTCAGACCACCAGCTGGCAGCTGCTGAAATACAACAGTATGTTCAGGATAGGATATGAAGAGTTGATGGGGTCATGGGTTTGTGGGTGGCAAAGCTCAGCTTTGGGCTGGGGACTAAGGGCAAACAGTAGCTACCAAGAGTGTGATTGTTTATAAAAGGTTGGGAGACTTTTTAACAACTGTGTGACTAACCTCGGGAAGTTAACTAAATACTCCTTATCTTCATTTGCAAAGACATTCTTGAGCAACATTAGAGACCATTGTGAATCTTGTAAAGTATAAACTTCCTGATGTGCCTAGCTTTAGTTGTAGACTGTCTCAGGTCAGCATTTTAATGCTGGTATCAGGGACTGAAATCCCTAGGGACTGTCTGATAATAATGCCCATCTTCCCCCATCCCCTTTGATTTCCTGTTTCCCTTTTTTCTAACAAATTCTAGTGGTTTAGGTCTGTGTAGTAATTTTTGCTTTTAATGCAAGGTATTTTGGCAAACATCTGACCCACTTTAAGCAGTTAGTTTTCAAGGTTATTGGCTTAAGTATTTTGATCACAATACTTGTTTTTGAAACCTTTTTTACTTTCATGCTTTTCTGTAGGGGAGAACACTTCCTTCCTTCTGGATTAGCTTCATCATTGTCTTTGCAAGTGATCCATCTTTGGCACTTACTGAAATGGCAATTGTTTTTCTTTCAATTGACCAAATAATGAACACAGCATTAAAAGGAAAGATTTTATTTTTTTTTTTTTTTAGCTCTAAGATGTTGGCAGTGATTACTTTGACAGATGTCATGTTAAAGATGTGACTTGACTACATTTTCTGCAATCTTAATTTCTAGCATTTTTTTTTTTTTGTATTCTGCCTGTATTCAGTATTTGTTTCCCTCCATTCGCTGCCCCCCTTCCCCCCCTAATTCTTTAATTTACATGTTAATATTTCAGACTTGGATGTCTTTCTTTTCCAACTCTTGACTTCACTGAGGCTCTTTAACCATGACTTCTTTCAGCACCAACCCTACCTGCCTGGGGCTACCTGAGATCACTGCTCAGCAAGCTCACTGGCTCATCAGCTCATGGGAATCTTGCCTAGTTTCAGTCAAAATGGACCAAGACCACCTTAAACTGATTAAGCCATGGGAAGTTACACCAGTGATGCGAACCAGAGAACTGAATCCCTCACGCACAGTGTGCATTGAGATGAGTGCTGGGAGCACTCCTTGGAGCTGAGCCTGCCAGAGACAGGGCTCTGCATTGCAGCTCCAGGGCACCAGCCTGCCCTAGCAACAAGGTGTCTTTGCAGCTGCAGAGGCATCAGGGCTGCCTTGACTTGTTAAAGCTCTGGGAAGAGGCTTTAGCCGCCTTCACCCTTCTGTTAAACTAGCCCCATCTGGCTTGCTGCTCTCTTGTATAGAGTGGGAGATGAACTAATGGGTGTGAGTCGAATATATCCCCTTAAGCTTCATCCCACAGTAAGTCTGTGCTTGAGCTAACTGGCTTGATTTTAAGTGGATTAAGGTATGAGAACCTGAGCAGTTGAGTTGGCAGACTGGAAGGTGGATTGTAGCTGAGCATTTGTAGCAGATAGTGAAGAGGATAAACTGTTCAGTCATAAGAGAATGTATGAATGCAGCCTGAACATGTTCTTACATCCATGTTGTGATTCCTTCTTGGTTAATGTGCTCTGCTCCTTTGTCTTTCCTCTGCTTGCAGCCTATTTTGATTTTTTTGTGCTGATCTTCCTCTGCTCTAATGCTCAGAGCAGATGAGCAATAAAACAGCATGCTGGAGTTCTTGAATTTGAACTTCTGAAATCTTACTGTGCAAAGTCTCGTTTCCATTGTTCTCTGGCTGTGAAGGACCACGTGCAGGAAGTGATCATATAGCCCCAAGGGCAGTATGCTAGAAAGTTGAATGATTGACAGTGATCTAATCCAAAAATATTTGGACCTTTGCTCAATAGACTTTGAAAGGAATTTTGTTACTCAGTTATAGTTTTTATCTCAAATACTGTTCTGTTTAATAGCAAACTGGCTTGTTATCTTGTCTGCATGAAAGCAGTCCTGTCTTCTATACATACCTGTTTGTGCTTTTTTGCCTTTGCTGCAAAGAGATGATGCGCTGCTGTTAGTGACTCTTTCAGAGCAAAGACCCTGAGTAGGAAGCAAAGGGTCTTACTTTCTTTTTCTGTGTAGTTAATGTAGCACATTTCATAACTATGGCATGGCTTTTTAGAGGCTTGGCTGAAGGCTGGTTTACATTTATTATCCAGTTGGGAAACTGAGGCAAAGCAGTAGCACTTCAGCATTTACTCGAGAGTTCTCTAACACCTGTGGCACTTCTGTGCACAGATTTCCAAAACAAAACTTTTTTTTTTTTTCCCCTGCTTAAGGAAGTGATTCTTTTTATTGTTTGGGAAACACAAGGCTAAGATGGTTCGATATCTCTTTCCCTGACACACAGAATATGGGCTTAGTTTAATGAAGCATAATTGGGCCATGGAAGTTTCTTTGTGTTGCGCTGATACAATGTGACAGAACAGTGAGCCTGTCTCTGGCATTGGGAATGTACTTTGTCAGGTTCATTTGGATAAACAGATTTCCCCAGCAAGCCCCTGTACACAGGCAACAGGAAGAGAAGGCTAAGTGGAGATGTCTAGTTACAATTGTGGCTAAGTATGGGTACTAGTCATAGTGGTTTTGAGATTAGATTTTAGATATCTGTGCGACAAACAGTTTTTCTAAAGCTTTTTGCTAAGCATTGACACCTTGATGTACAAAGTCTGGAGTTAATACCTTTACATACTCTTTTACGTGCAAGCAACATCATCTTATATGTGGATAAAGATGCATCAAGCTCACCAGTGGGGATGCTGATTTTTAGTTAGATGACAAGCTCACCATGAATCCTTAAAGGTAAAAGGTAATTACATGGACGTATATTTAGGATTTTCGTATTGCATCAAGGAGATTCTAGAAATGTCTGTTACCTTATTAAATCTAAATTATGTGGGACACAGAAAGATCTATATATACACAGTTGGTTGCACATTCCCAAAGGGAGGAGCCGTTTGTGCCAAAACTGATTGGATCTGCAGGATGAACAGAGAGGGCTGTAACACTGAGCCTGGTCTGACAGCGAAAGAATTACTAAAACCTGTCCTGGGGGAGTTAAAGCATTGACACAAAAAGGAAGGAGGAGTGAAAGAGAAAGGAAGGTATAGAGGAGATGCTCTCAACCTGGTTAAAGAAAAGGTGCAGGTAACAATAGCCACAACATGGTATATGCACATTTGTTTGTGACAAAGAAAGTATCAGGTGTGTGTACATTGGGAGTGGTCGTATTTGTAAGGTCAGGAATAGAAACTAGTGATGGCATGTTAATTGTCTTTCACTGAATGCTGAAGTTTAAGATATAGAAAAACCTGTAACACTTTCTGCAGTTGTAGAACTTATCACGTGCCATATGAGGAAACCAATCTGAGTATTTTTTTGAGATGGAAAGACATTGCATGGCTGTCACTTACATTTGAAGGGAATGACGTTCATATCCATGCTGTAATGTCTTCAAAAGCTCATTGTAGTCAGTTTGTACATGTTGTGCCCTAAAATGAGCTAACACATGAACTGTGAAATGCTGTTGACTAAATAAGGTAATTCTTCCAAGTTCTGAGTTTATCTTTAATCCCCTCAGCTAATGGTAATTGAACAATGTATTTAATTGGAACAGTTGGTCATATTCAGAATACTTGTGGACCTCAGGAGCAGTAAGGTGAGCTGTCAGTTCACGGTGTTACGGATGATTAAATATTGACTGCAACTTTTGTTGAAGAGAAGGGTAGTAGATATAGTCCTTTATTTATCATCTGTCCTCTAGGGTAAATTTAGTAAGAATTGGGCTGAGTAGAGAGCAATTGAATCCATTTAAGTCTATTTTTAATTTGTCAGTAATATTAAAACTTTTTTCTCTGGGTAGCTGTGTAATCTCAAAACACAAAAACTTTTGATCAGATTTTGAGCACTTAGAATTCTAGTGTATTAAGTCATTAGACTTTTTGTTCGGTTGGTTTTTTGGATCAGGATGGCACTTCAAGGATATGCTGGAACTCAGAGTAATTTAGATTGAAAAGATCTCTGGAGGTCATCTGGTTCAAATCCCAGTGGTTTGGAGGGAGTCTTCAAAATTTTATTGTAGATGAGCAGTTACAGTGAGCTAACTTCCCAATAAGCTACAGTATTTAATTTATTACTTCAACCTTTTGATTAACTGATTTCTAGAAGTTGAGAATCCATGCACGATGTCTCATGACTGCACAGCACCAGCTGTATAGTCCCCTGTCCCGTGAGTAGGGCGGGAGGGTGAGGACCTTTGCTCCTTGTGGACAATATTCCAGTATTGTCAACTTCTGTCGTTGGGACCCAGGAGTGAGGCAGTGTGTGGACTTCACATGGCAGTACCACTGTTTTTCTGATTTTTGGGAGACCACAGGCATACATAGTATGGATCTGTGGAGAAATTGCCGTGTTGCACTGCACATGCATATAAAACCATAGAATCGTATGATTCTGTGATTCTAAACTGCCATGCTGCACTGCACATGCACACGATGCATACGTTTGGTTTTTCATCTTACTTTTGTGTTCCTATAGCTTACGTACTTTATGCCGAATATGTGACCTACAAATTTGCTTATTTTACCATCAGCATCATTTCCATCTGCAGGACAATACTAAACTACATAGTCCTTTAAATTGACCTTCCCTCTAGCCTCTGTTTGAGAGTAATAAATATGATGAGACATTTCAGTAAACAAAACAAAAATTAGACTGAGAGGAGGGAAGAAAGTAGGTTAAACCATGTACTTAACAAAACATGGAAATTGTGTGGGTTTTACTGACTCTCCCCTTTTTTCACCACATGTTAGTTGTTTCTTGGAAAGGTACTAGTTACTCAGCTTCTGTTCACTAGCTAAAAATCACCACAGATGTTCTGTTTAAAATTTTACTTCAAGAAACCAATTGGTGTGCTGCAAATTGAAGTGTCAGCTTCTGTTCAGTAATATCTCCCTCCTATGATGAGGGAATACATGAATAGGATACGGAATGGTCTAATGTGCATTTCGAAGTTAGGCGTTGTTTTTTTCCTGGAATTTCTAAATTAATTTGTATTATAATAAACTTGTATAAAACTATGCACAGGAACCATTGGGACACCTAATTTTGGTTGCTTGGTGGAAACAGAAAAAACAGGAAACGTGGATAGTTGCATGTGGCGCTTTCAATTCTTTTGATTGCTTCTTTCTATGAGCAAGCATTAAAAAAAACTCAGAAAGCAAATGAGATGGTCCTAATAAAATGCTGGGTTTACATCATTTAGTTGAAGGATAAATTTTGTAAGCTTTTGACAGCAGTTAAAAGTATATTATATAATGTTTCTCTAAAAATAGCAAGATTTTTTTTTTGTCTGAATTATATTAATTAGTTCAGGTGAATGCTGGGAAAACCAGGATCTGTACATAACCAGTACTTGTCATACAACTTACTGACATACAGAATATCCATCAATCAGGGTATCTTAAGACAGTTCACTACTAGAAAAATCTGAGACTAGGAATATATACTCCTATATAGCTAATGCTGGCAAGCAGTGTTTGTGGAGAAGCTGATACTAACTGAGGTTAGTAGCATCTGAAGGTCAAGCTTACCTGCCTTGGACACATCAACCCTGACTTGCAAGTAACCTGTGTAGATGTAGGTTTCCAGGTCCTGGTAAATTCAGTCCTAATGTATGCAACTGCCCCCGAAATAAGAGGTTATGTGATATTGATTGTACACGTCTGTTAATAACACTATTCTAAAAGTGTGTGTATACTCCTTCTAGAATAGCAGAAAAAAATTACAGTTTTATAGAACAGGTTTTGTTTTTTTTCTAGAGGAAGCCTTTGAGATGTGACCTGAATATGTCTTGGAGAAAAAAGTACACTAAATTCTTCTGCAGTACACCTATGACTTCTTTCTTTTTTTGGGGGGGTGGGGGAGGTGGGGTGTGTGTTTTGTTTTGTTCTGAGTGCCCTCTTCATCTGTGAATGTGAGCACAGAAATGCTGAAAATAACAAATGCCACGTAGGCTTCTCTTCAGGCTTTCCCAGTTTTCATTTAGAAGACAAATGTCCAAATTAACCATTTAGAGTGATGCAGCAATACCTGTTACGTGTCCAATACCCATGGATGTCCCAGATCAGTTACATGCTGAGTAGCATCACCCTTTGACTGACTGGAGTTGGGGTTCATTAAATAAATCATGACTGCAGGAGTCAGCCTGTTGGCCCATGGCTGTCTTTCTTAAAAGAACAAGAGCAAGCAAGCAAAGCTGCTCTTGAGTGCTAAAAATCCACAGGTTCTTGGTCCTTTTTGAGATGTCAGTCTAGATAATTGAAAATCACATTTCACTTATAGAAAATACAGAAAGCTTAAATTTATTTGAATGTTAGAAGAAAAAAGATACTGACTTAATATTTCTGCCTACGGATATAACCGGATTCTTAGTTTATGGATTCATTATGTTTAATATGTGAGGTGCATATTGTCTGACCTTTGCAAATAGGCCATATTGGAATGTATTGTGTCACAGAATAAATTCTAATATCTGTTGGACATAGAGGTCTTAAACAGCCTCCAAAATGGATTTGAACATGGTACTTCTGTTCAAACCTCTTGTCTATACTATCACGTGTACTTTGTGTGCCCTTAGGATGTTTCCTGTGCATGAATACACAAGTAAGGTCTCCAATTTTTTAATTTATTATGGGCTTCTCTTCTGGTTTGTGGTTTTACACACTGTATAATTTTGCTTCTTTCCTTACCTATTTCTTTAATGTTTCTGAATGCTTTTAGTATTTTAGCATTACAGGGGAAGATTGCATTGTATTGGCCAAGAATTATGCAGTTGTAGTAAAAGTAAATGTTATTAAATATTGCTTGCTGTTTCTCTGTTATTTTAAACAGATGATTCACAATTATATGGAGCACTTGGAAAGAACCAAACTTCATCAGCTAACAGGGGGTGATCAGCTAGAATCCACAACACACAGTAGAATTAGGTAAGCTATTTATTACACTCTCACCCTGAAATGAAAGAAAAAAAATCCATTCATTTGTGTTTGCAAGACTTTGTTCTTTAATCCTACAACAACGGTTTGGCTGAATCGGAAAGATTTGTTGTATGATTGGAATGCAGTCAGAGAATAGTGTAGAAATCAGTAGAAAGAGGCTTTTGCTGTTGTACTGCTAAATGTTGAGATACACTTTGTACATTAGCCTTAAACAATTTCAGCTTTTTTGAGTGTTTGCCTTTGGATAGGCAGGGAAAATGTCAGCAGTTGTTCCAAAATAATTGATATCTTGCCATGGCTTTGTGTACGGGCTGATGAAGGTGTGTATCGTGGTACCCGTTTGTTCTAAGGGCTCGATGTGAATATATTATGCAGATTTTGAAGCTTTCTAGCCTATGAACTCCGCGTGGAAGGAGGGGAGAATAACTCCAGGGCTGGCTGTGTCTCTGCGCTGCTGCATAGATGCTGCGAGGAGCCCGGCGGCTCCCGGCGCGAGGGGGAGGAGAGCGGTGATGTCATTGCTCTGGAGCTGCTGCAGAAGAGTGGAAAGCTGCTGCTGATGGCATTGTTTTTGTGGCAGCGGCTGAATGACAGACTTTGCCTACAAAGATACCCCCTCGGCCCCTGTGTAGCCGCCTTGGTCCCGGCGTTTCACCATGCCAGCACAGCGCCATGAATCCTGGATGCATGCTGCTATTTGTGTTTGGCTTCGTTGGCGGGGCGGTGGTCATTAATTCGGCTATCTTGGTGTCTCTCTCTGTTTTGCTGCTTGTGCACTTTTCTATTTCTACTGGTGTGCCAGCTCTGACGCAGAACCTACCAAGGATACTCAGGTACTCTGACCTACTGAACCTTGGCTTCATGTGCTCTTTCTTTTTCTCTGCTTTTCATTTTCCTTTCAAACAGAAAGACCAAGGATAAATTAGAGATATAAATTATGTATAAATTTCAGATTCTTTCATAAACATAATAATTATGGACTGGGATATGGCAATATATTTTAAATACACTCAAATTTCACTGCCTTTTATCTAAGAAAGTACAAGGTCAGTTTATGTATCTCTTTTTTTTTTAGAAAACTGTTACATTGGTTTATTGTAACCTACAGAAAAAGCTGCCATGAAAATGTCATGGATAAAGCTCACGTTCAGTATATCGTCAGGTACTTGGCTGCTCTTGTGTAGCCATAAATGTATACAGTATGAGGCCTTGTACTATTAAATTTCACTTTTTTAATGAAAAGAATTATGTAAG
Source organism: Tyto alba (assembly GCF_018691265.1). Classification (NCBI taxonomy): domain Eukaryota; kingdom Metazoa; phylum Chordata; class Aves; order Strigiformes; family Tytonidae; genus Tyto; species Tyto alba. Next base: position 6,758,760 of record NW_024881314.1, read on the forward strand.
ATCAGTTAATTGATGATCTCAAAACTACAATAATTAGTTGATCATGTTATTTTTAAACAAATCTGATTATTGGTTGGTGGGAAAAAAAAATCCTTCATTATTTAAGCATTAGAGCTCTTAAAGCCTATTCACTATTGTTCAGCCAAATGTTATCCTCTCCTCTTTTTCTGTACTTGTATGGCAAGCTGCCAACTCTGTCCGTCCCCCGTCAAGTTATGTTCTGTTTGTCCTAGTTGCCTGGAGCAGTAGCAGAGATGCATGAGAATATTGTGACCAATAGTAATCTTGATTTTTTTTTTTTTTTTTTTTTTTTTTTTTGGTACTATAATTAAAAGTGGAAAACAGCTGGAGAAGTTTTAAAATGTAGCTTTATGACCTGAAAACTTGACATAATTAACTGTGGTTGTAAATTTATTAGTAAATTTTATTTTAAAAGGGAAAAATACTGGAAAATAGTATTCTCTGAGAGAGCTATGTGACTTTTTCTTCTCAATACATGGTGCATGTAGACTTTCTATGGTAGTACGCTTTAACTTGGGTCTCTGAGCACAAAAGGCTTGTTCCAAAGATTTAAAGAAGGCAATAGATAAAAGAAATACCAATTATTAATAGCTGATAATAAATGTGTATGAATATTTAAATACAAAGAAATAAAATAAATTTAAAACATAACTCTGTATGGACTGATCTAGTTAGTAAAGCTGTGCTTGTTTGAAAAGTGTGTGTGGGGGGGAACCAAACACAAAAGAAATAACCCACAGCTCTAAAAAAACAAAGCAAAATATTGAACTTCATGTTCAATAACTTCTATTAGATATTTTATATTTAAGAAACAGGGGGTTTAAAATGTGTTTTTGCTCCCCTGGAGAATATTTGATGGATTGGAGGGGTGCTGGGAGGCTATACTTTTTACCATCCTGGTAATTTGCTTTAAGAATTACAGGAATTGGAACTCTGTCCCTTAGTCTTTTAATCATTTAAAAAAAGATAAAAACATAGGATGAAGGACTCTAATTGTAGAAGAATTGTTTCTATTTTTTAAACACTAGTCAGATTTTAGAATGAAACATCCGGTTATTTATCCTAAAGGTTCCTGTAAATACTTCAATCCATCACTTCAGAATACTAGTTTAGGCTTTTAAAACACGTGCCTGCCTTCTGCTCCCTGTCATATTTTCAGATATTTCTTGGATATTGGGGGAGTAGAAGGGGTTCTTTGCTTACTGGGCGACAACTAGTAAAGTAAGTTGAAATTGCTTCATTCTAATCAGATAATTTCTTCTAATGCAGACATGCACGTAGTAACCTTCATTTCCAAAATAAGCGCACTTTTCAAACTTAATTTACTGTGTAGTCTGGCAATGTACCTGAACTGTGTTTTAGCACATCAAAATATATTTGTTACGGAATTTATTTAAAACTACTCTGTAAAAAAGCCAATGTCAGTAGTGAACTTTTTTGGTACCCATTTTGTTTAAATTCTTCTGAAGACTGCAAAGATGATAAGCTTTGTGGCATATCCTGCAAGTAAGCAAATCTGTCCGCTGTGAACCACTGCTGCAGGAGGCGTTTTCCAAAGCGAAGGGCCCTTCACAATGCATGCTTTATCGCCGGCTTTCTTTTCCACTGAAGGGCTGCTTTTTTCCTTTTTTTTTGTTGCTGGACTTAGCCAATGAAATGGTTTCAGTCTGTCTTTTGACATAATCTAAGCTTATGTGGTGTGTCTTTTGTTCCCCACACACATTGGAGTTGTGGGAAATCTAAAGAAAGGCAGAACCTGTTACAATAGCGGGAATCGTTGGAATCAAATTCTGTTTAGTTCTGTGGCTGTTTTTCATGAGGACTTTTCAGCACAGTTAGTTTGCAGATGCTGGAACTGTGTCTGCTTTTTATTTTGTAACCCTGCCTGATTCTGTTTTACTCACTTTGTTGTTTACTTTGCTCTGCTAAACTACTTCTGAATTAACAATGTAACTTGGAATAGTATTTTTGAAAGACCAAGAAACATGCAATGTGAGAATTCGTTGCAAAGATTTTTGCTGCAAGGAGCCTCTTTGTACACCTGTACCAGAAAGGTTCATGCCAATTAAACTAGTTTGCTATTTGAACATAGGTTTTTGGTGATGTAAAATTTACCAAAAGGAGTCTACTGCTTAATTGTTGAATACAGTCCCTTCTTGACAACCTTTTCTTCTAGGTAAACAAAAAAATCTCCCAAAACAAAGCAAAAGTATGGAAATGCTTAGCTTTTCCTTTTGCTTTTCAAAATTCCCTTTCATATTTTTGCATCTAGCTTATGCAAATACTAATGCTGCACAGAATTTTGTTTAGGTTATATGTGATTTGTGAAAAGCCTTGCAAAAGAAAGTATATGTGGTTGTGATTTTACTATTTATAACGCTAAAATGTGAGATCTCTCAAATCTCAATATTTTGTCTAGATTATCTCTGCAGGGCTCTTACAGGCAGTGCTTTCTTTCAAGAAGCATAATTTTCCGCCATCACTTGTGCACACTTTTATCTTCTGTCTTCAGTATACTTGAAGCTGTGCTAGTTGATTACAGTCCTTTTTTCTGTATTTCATTGTTCTGACTGAACAAATACTTTGCTTTATCTCAATTCTATGCCTGGCTATTTTTCCTTTTCAGGGCTGGCTGTAGCATCCTGAGTTGCATTCTACACAATGTTTTTGTCTCTTGCTAGCAGGAAGAATTAATCTTTTTGTTCACCAGTCACACTACTGACAGCAAGATTGACTTGGTGATTTTTTTTTTTTTTTTTTTTTTTTTTGAGGGGCAATATACAAAGCCTTGGAATTTCTAAACATTTGCCATAGGGGAGTGGTAAAGATAGCAGAGATGGTGAAGAGTGGAGATGAAGTAATTTGCTTTACTGGCACAAGCTTTTGTGCCGCTTTAGGGTGAAGTAGTGTTGAAATGATCGTGATTAAAACTACGCAAATTCTGGCTGGGCTAGTTTTAACATCAGTAATTCCTTGACCCAGTTTTCTTCAGTTACACAAATCCATGTAATTCCTGTGATCTTCAGAAGAAAAATACCATACGTTTTGAGAAGAGTTGGACTTTAAGCTGATTGTTGACAGTTTTTGCAAATTCTTCAGTTAATGATTTAGCTGTTGGTTGTTGTAGAAGTTTTTAAAAAAAGGTTGGGTTTTTTTTTAAAAAAAGGTGCAGGATGATATTTTTAAGAGTGGCTGCTGAAAACTGTAATTTAGTCTGAGATAAGGAAACATTTTAATCTTACACTCCTGTTGGTGTTCCATTTCTGTAAAACTTTTGTTTACTATAGATTAGTTATAGTGTAGTCAATAGCTGCTATTTAAAGCCATGGAATGGTCTACTTGCAGTCAGATAATGTGAAATGAGGAATTATTAGGTGCTGTTAATACAAACTGTATGGAACATTGTATCTTTAATAGAGTACAGTGCATGGGTGTTTGAACCTATAATTTTACCATTTCCTTGCTGATTTCAGAGGCGTACAGGAAAACAAACCATGTGACCATCTGAAATGGCTGATGAAACCTGTGTCTTTTTCAAACAGAAAGGAGCGTCCAATATCACTGGGCATCTTCCCATTACCTCCAGGAGATGCACTACTTACGCCTGAAACTCAGAGAGAAGCAGGGGAAACGCCTGGGTCAGAGCACTGGAAATTCCACGAGCTAAGCCAGCCACGGTCCCACACAAGCCTAAAGGTGAGCACTCGGTTTGACTGCCTTGTGTTAGGAGAAACTTCCATCATCAGATTTTAGCTCCTTGGTGGGGAGAAAAAGGAAATTGAAGGGGAGGAGGGAAAACCCTAAATCATCTTTGTGTAAGCCAAGTATGTTGCTTATCCAAATGAGCTTCGAGGGAACTTATTGGAAGAAATGGAGTTTGCGTTGCGTTTTCCAAATGAGTGGTAGTACAGGCTAGTTCTCCTCTTACTCACAGGAGTGGGTTTTTTCTTTCTGACTAAAGAACCCTTTCCAAAGGTCAGTCACTTGTTCTTTGAACCCTAGATATGTAACTAGATAGTGTAAATGGGTCTGCTGGTTTAATACTGTTTTAGAAGGAAACCTTTGATTACTATACTGGCAGTACTCTTACTGCAGCCTCTGCCTACGATCAGGCATACAGTGTAGGTATACTGCAGAGTTGAGAATGACCTAGCTTTCCTAAATTAGCCTGTTACTATGATTTCCCTTACATGTAGCTTGGCTATAATTCCTGCAATTGTTCTGTGTTCCAACAGTGAGAGGGTGGCATAGAACAAGCTGCAGAAATGGAAAAATGGGGGAGTGGTGTTGGAGTGTGATGAATCTGGCAGTCGGGACTAGGGTACACTTAAAACACAGTGGAAGGAGGGATCTGCAGGGTGAACAACTCCAGAATGTGTAAAGCTTCTCGATATATTTATGTTGATGAGGTTTTTTGGAAGACTATGGGTGTACTGTTCCTTCTGGAAAGGCATGCAGCTGAGGAAAATTTCCCCTTAAGTGAACTTAATACCTAGCAGGGGAGTATTAAACTGATAAGAATTAAAAAGCTGTCCAGAAATAATTGGAACCCAGATTTGTTTTTTTGCCTAGAGGTCATATGGAGATAATGGGAAGTGCAAGTAATGGTTAATTATAAACATATCAAAGTGACAACAGGAGTCTGGATCTAAAAATTTGATACTTAACTCTTGGCTAAGGCCATTTTTGGATCTTAAATTTGTCCTATTCCTATTGTCCTATGCCAGTTAACATCAATAAATTGACAGACTTGAGGAGAGCTGTCTGAAATAAAACTTAGTTATAACTAAGAGTAGGTGGAGATGAGGTGTGAGGGGAAGTCTCTGATCCCATCCTGTTCTTTCAGAAAATCATTGGCTACTATATATTGTCAAAATAGGCTTCTTGGTATAGTTCTTCTAAATAACTACTATAAGAGAATTTACAAAACAGCACAGACTGTAATTTTTCAAAATTAGTCAGAATAAGTTCCTTAGGTCCAAAGCAACATAATTCCTTTATAGCTGTGAATGTAGAGTACTTCTGAAGTGAACCTGTTGAATAACATGATATATTGAAGTCATAACCAGAAATTGAAACTTTTTTTTTTTCTTAATACTTTTATTTCCGCTAAATACTTTTAACATCAAGTACAAGGTACAAGCAAGATTTGGCTGTTTTCAGGCATCTGTTTTACATTCATGCTCGAGCATTTCATTAATGGTCAGTGTTTTGTCTAAAAGGATCACAAAGAGTAGGTGTCAGGAAGAAACTCAGACTGAAAAGGCTGGGTATCCTGTAGCTTGTACCGTAGGTGACATTGCTGGATATCATTGTAACACAACATACAATTGAATACTATACTCTATTGCTTTTTTTTTCTGCAGAGCATTGCAGATGAGCTACTGCTTCTTCAGGTTTAATTATCTAATTTTTAAACTAATTTTTCTTTTTTTCAGAAAAAGTCTTTTGGCAATGTTGCTATGCTTAGGCTTTGAGATATTTTGATTAATTCATTGTCACTTAATGGAATTGTGTTTATTTTCATTATTTCTAGAACAAACATTCATGATAGTTTAATCAGTTTGGTTTCCAAGAGCTGGCTAAAAAAAATACAGTAGATAATCCCATCTATTTTACATTTCTGAATTTATTATTTGAAATGCCTTTAAGAAAAGGACCATTCACTTCACTGTTTTCTTTTGCACTGTCAAGCTGCTTTTCTTGAGCTTTGTGTGTGAGAGTGAGTGATCAGTCTGTGCTGCATCAGTTAATGGATGCTTTTTGAATACAAAGATGTAGAAATGTTTGAACAGAGCCAATGGCTCTGAGGTTTTATTCCCTCTTTGTGTGAACTCCGGATTCCCTTGGTAAGAGCTACTATTGCCTCCCTTCTGCTTGCTGAAGTATGAATCATTATCCAGCAGCTGAACCTCACCAATTCAAAAAACAATTAGTTAAATATTGTGTAGCTTTTTCTCACTTTTTTTTTTAATGGACACAATGTATATCATAGAACACATTAATTTGTTGTGTTTGCTGTGTGGGTAATCACACATGCTTTATTCCTTTAAAGATGTCTGTTAGTTGACTACATTTCTAAATAATTTTGTCAGAATATCAAACACTAATAATTGGTCAATTTGCAATTTACTAAAAAGGATGGAAACTAGAAGTAATTGATAGGCAGCACTTGAAAGGGCTGAATTTTATTTCTAAGGCTTGCAAATTCCATGTGGGGTGTAACGATGGGATGCAAGCTTTTCATTTAAACTGATACACATAATAGAATAAAATGTGTGTTTTCCTCCCTGACTCCAGAAATTAAAATCTCACCTTGCCAGGAAGTTCCAAAAGTAAAAATTGAGAAATTACAGTTCTTGATAATTTTACACTAAGTACAAATGAGAAAATGTGTGTCTTTATGCAAGTCTTTGTTCTGTTTTTTTAAATAACCTTAAAATGCAGTTTTGCTTCCTTCTCAAAAAGGGTTGCTAAAAGTACAATGAACTGATGCTTCACAAAATCTAAACTTGTTTCGTTCTTGACAAGTTTTGGTTTCCTGAGCTAAGAGGTATGTTCTCTTTAAATGTCACAAACTTGACTAGGAGACTTACCTTCACCTTTGATTCCCGGACAAAACCCTAAAAGAACTTTTTATCAAAACTTACCATGCTGCTTTTATTTTATACATACCAGTTTCAATGTTTCATCTTGATTTTTCCCAAGGAGATCCCTCTAACACTGTATGCTAGAAAATATTTGCCTACACAGACCAATTTGTTTTCAAGTCTGCTGTGAGATCTTCTTCAGTGTTACATTGCTATTTAAGTCAGTAAAGACATCTGGATGCTGGTACGGCTCTGGTCATGAATGAGGATTGAAATGTGAATGAAAGGAGACAAGGTCCAGGAAAGGGCTTGTTCGTATTATTGGGTAGTAGCCTCCAGTTATATCAAACAGTCTAGCCTGCCCTTGAACACAGTGCCTGATGCAGCCTTGTCCGAGTAATGATCATAATCTTGAGTCAGGCAGCTGGATTAGTAGCCACACTACTGGTCGCTCTAATGTAAACTGCTGCCAGGGTTTAGCTTAATTTACTGATGTTCTATAGTTGATCTGAAATCTAACCAGACAAGTAGTCCCTGCTGTTCAGTGTCTCATTCCTGAGGTTCTCCAGGTCTTCCAGTTGAGACTGGAAAATGTGTAAAAATAGTTTGAGTGAAATGCTTGCAAATAGTGTGGGTTTAGGCTAGTTAAATCCATGTTCTGCATCAGTGCTTCAATGTCTACTTTTCAAGAGGATTTAGATAATCGTGCACATTTTGAACAACTACAAATTTTAGAATAGGTTTGGGAAGACTCAGCAATTCATTGTGCAGCTAGAATTATTATTAATATGGGAATGTTGCCTGTTGTTTCAAAGACTTAACAGAAAAGCATCCTAAAGTTGTGACTATACCTTATCAACTGAGATCAAATATTAGTATTAAAAATAAGAGCATGTTTTATCTAGCCATAACCTCCTTAACAGAAGTGGAACTATAGCTATAGTCTAAAGATGAATTTAGCAGTATTAGCTTGAAGCGTTCTTTCTGTTTCTGCTTATTTACGTATTCTTCAGTAAAATACGGTAATTTTGGTGTTTGTTCCTTAGTTTATATGCCTAATGCTATTAATAATACTTTAATTTATGTTCATTTTTTTCAATGGTAATGTTCAATTTTAGGATGAGCTCTCTGATGTCAGCCAAGCAGGCTCAAAATCTACTACTCCAGCATCCACGGCTGCTTCAGATGTACCTGTACTGCCTGCTGAAACTCCTCAGAAGGAAGATGTTGAAGGGATTGCAAAGGACACAGATATGCCAAATGAGAATGTGGACATAAGCAAGAATATTGAAGTACAGGTAGCTCAAGAGACAAGAAATGTGTCTACTGGTGAGCTGCTTTAACTTTTTAGTATATGCTTACTATGGACTTCGTGTTTAATCTGTTATGTCATTTCTTTAATCGTTGTGACATAAATGAGAAATGTTTTTGACTCATTATTTTTATGAATACAGAATATTGGTAAGAGATATGTCTGTTGTTTGTAAGTGGCTTTAGTTCTTATTTTTCTAGAATCAGAATTATTTATGACATTTCCTTGTAAACAGAAAAAATGGCATGCATCTAGATGCAAAAAGTTACAAGATGAGATAGACCATCCACTCGGACAAGTGGAATTAATGGGGAATAACTACTGTTAGGTGACTGAAGTTAAATTCAGGAGAGACTTGCTTAGAAATTCTGGTGTCTGCACTTCAAAATCCATAGATTTTCTCATTGAATTGTCTTGGTAAGTCTTTGAACAGAAGTCTACTAAGTTGATTGATTAGTAACAACTACATGTAGGTAATGTCATATGTCACAGTGATTTTGTGTATGGAGATGTACCACTTGCTTTTCCCTAGGTGGAAATGAAAATGAAGAAAAATCTGAAGTTCAAGCAATCATCGAGTCAACTCCAGAGTTGGATATGGATAAAGATCTTAGTGGATATAAGGGTTCCAGGTAAGTTGTGTGCTGTGGTTTGAGTAAGAAGACTAGATTTGGAAGGTACCAGATTTCAGTTTGGAGCTCACAATGTGTTTAGAAATTGTATCAGACTGAGATCATGCGTTATATAATAAATCTCTTCTCTTCTGTGATCTTACTTCCCCAAATTCCTCAGGAGGTTTGAAATGCAACATCAGTTCTTCATTCTTCTGCTACAACTGAAGAATGTTCAGGGTATTTCATATTACAGCAGACTTAATGCTTAAATATTCTTTTCCCATTTCAAGCAAAAGGTTATACTGAGACCTTTTCTCCCTAGGGCTGGGTTTCAAGGTACTAGCATTTTCCAAGCTGGACTCTTGTGTTTTCACCCATATCTTTAAAATCTGGACTTATGAGTGACTTTGCAAGTGTTACCTCATTTATCTATTAGATTCTCATGGAATCCCAGTGTTGGCAGAATGCTTTTGCCTGAGTCTGCTTCCTTGCAGGCTTTTGTTTGTGAAGGATAACATTTCTTTCAAAAGTTCTAAAGCCCCATTAAAAAAAAACCAGAAGTGCTGTTTTAGTGGCAGGGAGAGTGCCTGATATTTTAGGCAAGCCCTGAACAATTTAGGTAGGGGGTCTAGCCATAAGTCCTTGTCTGTGTGTTTCATTCTTGTGATGAGATGGAAAAAATTACCTTGTGTAGTGCATGTTAATGGAAAAAGATCTTTGTGTGAAAGGAGCCCCTTTTCTGGCTAGAGGAATATTTTGATATCTGACTATTTGGTTCTCTTGATTCTTGTTATATTAAATGACTTCCAGTTTGGCTGACCTGTCTGTTCTTTAGACGTTTGGGCTGACTAAGTCCTGACAGGGCTGAATTTTTATATGCCAAAACTTGATATGCTTTAATTTATTAAAATCCTGAGCAGCTCAATATCAGCAGCTACCTCAGGTTTGGGATCTTGATGCCAAAGTAGTATTTGAAAACAGAATCTAGAACTCTAAGCCAACTGAAAGATTCTGAAAATTTTACTTCTGTTTTTTTTGGTTTGGTTTGGTTTTTGTTTGGGGGGTGGGGGTGGGGGGGGCGGGGGCGGCAAGTAGTAAATGAAGTACTGGTAAAAACATGGAGAAAACTTCTCTTCAATGTGATAACATTTCTTTCTTCTTTTTTGTCTTGTTTTAATTCTTTGAATAGCACTCCTACCAAAGGCATAGAGAACAAAGCATTTGACCGTAATACAGAATCACTCTTTGAAGAGCTGTCATCTGCTGGTTCTGGCTTAATTGGAGATGTGGATGAAGGTGCAGATTTACTGGGTAAGAGAGGTTATTTAAAGAGGAATTTTCCTCATTAGTAGAGTGCTTAATTATCCTTGCTGGATTTACTGTTAGGATTCATTTGCATTAAAATCTTTTGAGCATCATCCTAAGGTGGTTATTGGAATGCAAAAAACAGGAGAAAATGTTTGTTCTTTCTTTTCGTATAAAGATATCAGCTTTAATCTTTTGGGGCACTTCTTACGCTATTCTCTATTTCAGTTTCCCTGTATGTTCTCTGACACAAGGATTTTTATCTTGAGGGAAGATTTTTATCTTGAACTAGTTTTAGGTAGCTTAATTCAGATTGTGCCCAACCTGTAATGGCCTGGCTTTATCACCTCTCTATGGAATTTAACATGTAAGAGAGAATTGCAGCAGAATGCAGTGGTGGTAATTTGAGAATCAAGCCATTAATTGAAAGTCAAGGGGAGGAAACCCACATTTCTCTTCTCCCGAGGCAGCTTGCTGCTGCTTATGTGCTGACTGAACAAAATGTAGGTTTGGGGAATATGAGTTGATCAGGTGCAAAAAGGTCATTAAAAGAAGTATCTTTCTATAAACGAGTGTCTTGTATTATAACAAGATATTTTTTGACATACCAGTGTTCAGGCCTCATTTTGAAATAATGAAAGCTGGTACTATGGAATGTATAAAATGCAGATGCAACTCCTGAGTGTTTTAGGAATGTGTTGTATATAGAAAATCATCAGTTTGTTTGCTTCTGTTGTCCGACTTGGCAGAAATAGAGATTGTTAGTAGTAATATTTAGAACTGTTGTGTGTGCAATCTGGATTTCTGATTGTTCAGTGTTCCACCAGAAACTTACTTTACATCAAGTAGGTGACATTTCTGCAAAGTATTATTCACTGGGAGTGATGGGCCTATCTCCAGTCTTTGTCACTCTCTGCTGTGTTGAATCCTGAGCAGTGAGGACCACAACATCCTTACTGGAACATACTTCATCCAGAACTCTTGCACTTTGTTGTCACAGGGACAACTAATGACACATTCTGCATGCAAAAACGTAGATACTGGAGAAGAAGTATTAACATATAGCAACTTCCATCCCTTAGCTATGTGATAAATTATTTAAAGAAATCAAATTACTGTCAGGACTTCCTGATTATAGATGCTTTGTTTTCCATGGGCAAAAATAATATACTTTTTTGTATAACATATCAAAAATTTCTCACTGATACCATTACCATTTTCCATAAAACTACTGCTAGAAACATTAGTGTGTGCAAAATGAACACACTGTTATAACTGCCTTTGTTATGCAGAATGTGTTGGTCTAAAAGTTTTACTGTATAGTCATCATTTCACTTTGCACACAACCATATTCCAAATTACTCTGTGTTACTTAAAAGCCACATCTACATTCTGGATGGTTGACGTGTTTCAAGCATTTGGATCTGTTCTAAGTGAGCATTAAACTTTAGTTTGGAGTTTTGTAACAGTAGTTAATTGGGATTTTCTAATCTGTTTTCTCTTGGGCTGCATACCCAGGGGAATATTCTGGTGTGTATGCTTCTTTTTTAAAAAAAAATTATTTGAAATCTGTTGCTTCTACAGTTAGGCATTCTTGGCTGCTGCTCTCATAAAATACATTCTCTGCATTTTTTCCCTGCTTGGTAACTTTTTTTTTTGCCTTTGCACTATGGCTTTCTAGTTTTTGTTCCTGCATTATAAAGGATCCTGAAACCAGTTAGAAGTGATCCTAGGTACTTTTATCTGTGAATACTGAAAACATTTAAAAACAATAGCCACTTGAATAAAACCTCGTGATGTCTGTAATATAGGAGATTTCTCCAGATATTGATAAAGTAACAGTAGTTGACCTAAGTTCCTTTGCTACTAAATGTCATTTATTTTATCCAAAACCCAGAGAGATAAATTCCAAAAGAGAGAACTTAGACCTGCATGTCTATTTTTAGATACCTTTTTTAATGTTATCCAAACATCTTAAGTCTTCTGTTACCAAAGTTGCTTAGAGGACTGTGTTCATAAAGTATTTTAAAAGGCCTCCACCATTAAGATACCTCTTTCATTTGTTGTGTTAATTTTAAATTAGCATAATTTCTGCTATTATCAGCATGGTAATCACTTTGCTGTGCAAGCTGTAAAATAATTATTTTCTGCCTGAAAGTTTATCCTTTTAAAATCCTGCAAATTATATTATTTTAGGTATGCAAACAATAGGGTGAGAAATTAATTTCCAGAAATTTAATTAACACTGAAGTAGTTATATGAAGAGTTAAGTTCACTTTTTTCCACAGTAACTTATTCATTTGAAACTGTTACTGAATGGCTTAGCATTTCTTCCAAGTACTGTGCTTCTAAATTATTTCACAGAAAATGAGATAAATTCTTATTAAGTTACTGATCTTTATAAGAGGTCTAACCAATAGAAATGGTTGTGACAAACTTTGTTTTTAACATCTGTCTTATGTATAAATCCTGCTTCTAATCACATCGCATTCCACTTCAAATGTTTGGTGGTGGCTTTGTTTTAATTCATTCTTACTTCATAAGTCTAAATCTTTTATTGCTCTTCGCTCATACTACACCTTACATGAAATGTCTCTTGTTCTTGTTTTTGCTCTACATGGAATGCATGGGCTTTAAAGACCATAATTTCTTTGGTAAGGTATCATTTGCTCTGGGGAAATCTGCAGGGCTTTCACAATCTGAGCTTTATAATTCAGCATGTCTTCTGTCTATAACTGATATACTTTTGTATCTAACATGGTATAAAAGACAGTCGAGCATTTTAACTTTGGTGGACTAACACTTCCCCAGTAATGTTGTGTTTGTTTTTTGAATTAGTAGTACTGTAGCCTCTTCAAAATATACAGAGTTTGAGGTAGCACTAGCTAGTAGCCTGTGGTTAGCCAGGGTTGCCTTTAGGCTTTAAGTGAAGTCAGGTTGGGAAGAAGGTGGAGGGGAAAGTTTATTGTAGAAGGTAGGTCAGTCCTGATACTTCAGATAGCTCGCAGTTGTTCTGACAAGTTTGTCATACTTAAAATACAGCTGGCAAAGCATAGGCTTTGTAAAAACATCCATTTTATCTGCTAATTTCATATGTGTGTTTCTTTTGGAAAGGAATGGGTCGTGAGGTTGAAAACCTTATTTTGGAGAACACTCAGCTGTTGGAGACAAAGTAAGTGAGAATGTTTGTGAAAAATACTGATTTTCTCTATTATATTGTTGTATCTTCTATATCTTCATACACAGAAAGTTGAAATTATACAAATATGCTTCCAGTTCTAAGAGTAGTGGGTGATATAAGTATTTTGAATTTGGAGGTATATTTGGCTAAATATATAGCTTAGCTGGTATTCTTCTAGAAATTAAGGACCTAAGAAGCAAAAGCTGCTTTCATCCTTGTAGGGCTCCAAGAAATGCAGTGCTATGTTCTAATGAGATCAACTCGCTGCCTTTTCTGTTAAGAACACAACTGTAACTGCCAAAGCTAATCCACTGGAGCACTGTTGAGTTCAACCTCTAAACAAGCTGTTCTGAGTTACTAGTACTTTTCTCTAATACAGAGGTGTGAATGGGTTTGAGGATTTGAGTTTTGGGGGAAGAGGGTTTAACCTGTTTCAGAAAGCTGTACGTTTTTACAGCAGCTCTATATAAGAAATTTGTATATGTTGAAATTCAAGAATGAAATGAGGCTGAAGCTGAACTATGAGACCATAGTCATCCGTGTAATGGTGTATTTTAAATATTTGTGTAGAAATGCACTGAATGTAGTGAAGAATGATTTGATAGCAAAGGTGGATGAGTTGACCTGTGAGAAGGATGTACTACAAGGTGAATTGGAGGCTGTAAAACAAGCAAAACAAAAGCTTGAGGAGAAGAATAAGGAACTGGAAGAAGAGCTGAAAAGGTAAGTTTAATTCCATGGCTGTGAAAAAGAAAGTAAAAAACTCAATGTAGTATCTAACGCAGCTATTTTTTATTTTGTATCTAGAGCTCGTGCAGAAGCAGAGGAAGCAAGACAGAAAGCTAAAGAGGATGATGATGTAGGTGTATGTGTGTTTTTGTATGTGTAACTCACAATGACACATTAGAAGTTCATGTGTGTTTAGTGAGTCCTACTAATCTTTACTCTTTAATAAGTAGTGGTAAACTTCTTCCATGTATAGAAAAAATGAGAGATCTAAAGAGCACAAGTAAACTTAAACTGACCTTGTCTAGTTTTCTTTTTCCTCTCTGCTCATTATTGTATGTCACGTTTTTAATGAAGAACTGGATTTTTTATTTGGAATATACTACATACAAAGGATAGGAGTAGAGGAAGGTAAAACTGAGTTAGTTTTACAAAGCCCCATATTATTTGGAATCTGGAGTTGTGCTGTGAAGTGACTCTTACCAGAAGGCAGAGGCTGATTCTGCAAGGCCCTACTGTGCTCCTTTGTTCGTCCTATGTTTGCCTTTTTGTGTGTTCAGAGTGATGTCCCCACCGCTCAGCGGAAGCGTTTTACTCGTGTTGAAATGGCCCGTGTTCTGATGGAAAGAAATCAGTATAAAGAGAGGTTGATGGAGCTTCAGGAAGCTGTCCGATGGACTGAGATGATAAGGTAAAAGGCTCTTAAAATCTTTGATAGAGCTCCTTGGATTTTACAAGCTTGATTTTTAGCTGCAGATTGATATGGTCAATAGGTTAGGGGATCAAGCTTTAATTACCATTTTACTTGTCTTCACTACATGCCCATGAATAACTTTGTTTTTAAATTATGGGCATATAAGTTACGTTCTCAAAATGGGTTCCCCCTGAGACCTCAGTGAGACCTCAGTGAAGATGTGTTACTTTGTATAATGTGAAATAAGCATCCCTTGAAGAAATGTGTGTATTTTGGAACAGTTACAAAGTTTGGTAACTGTAAATAACATTGATTTAGTGGGCAGGAAAATTTCCAGTATGTGTGTGTATACATACCCTAAAGCAGTGGGCCCAATTGTTGGCTGAGATGTCGAAACAGGAGTAACATACAGTCTTCAGATTGTGTGCAATCCATGTGTGAGGGCTTGGGTTGTTCAGGAGAAAACACTGTTTTAAAATTGTGCAGGGTTTGTTACATATAAGCAGTAAAGATGGAGATCTGGTCTATTTGCATCCTGAATACTGAGTTATCTGGCAGGTATGGTTTTAAAAACAAAAGTCTTCCACCTCAGAGCTCAGCCCAGCTCACTGTCGCATCCCGAGCCGTGGCTGTGTCCAGAGGTAATGGCGTCATTTGGTGCCGCCTGCCGGTCAGGTATAACAATGACGTGTAATTTTTTTTGTTGTCCTCAACCCCTGTGAGCCATTTCGACACGTGAGTCTGAGAGGAAAAATACATATTGCCAAGTAGCTGTGGCATGTTTTCCTATAGCTATTGTCTCCTGTATCAGTCCTCTCCTATCTCTGTTAATGCATTTATGGCTTAAGGAACAATCACCGTATCATTTATTTACTGATGTGTTGAAGAATAAGAAGTTTTAAAATAAAAAGCAATGGTTAAAATATTAAAAAATAGGAGGCAGGAGAATTTAAAATGGTTTGCTGCTTTCTTCTAGCTGTTTTCATTGCTAAGTATTACACAGGTTTGTCTCTTCTGTCTGAAAAACACTCACCAGTTGTGTTTGTGATGCAAATAAATGTGGATGTTTATTATGTAACTTCAGTTCATCTAGTGCGAATTTCAGTACAGTGCTCTGATCAGAAAAGAAGTGGCAATGTGAAGAAACAGGCTTTGATACTTTTGATATGTTATCCTGGTGGTAAATAAGAGTTATGCACTGTTCCGTTCCTTTTTTTTAATTAATGCTTACTCAGTAGATTTGGAATTCATTTCTTGTAGAGCATCAAGAGAAAATCCAGCCATGCAAGAAAAGAAGAGATCAAGCATTTGGCAGTTGTAAGTATTAAAACACAACTCACTGGCAAAAAATAAATAAAAGACCCCAAACAATTAGCTGGCACATTTTTGTATGTTAGCTAATTATCTTTTGGCAGATGAAGATGTCTTAACTGTTCTCCTCTTGTTACCTAGCATGCCAGCTCGGTAAGACTGTTCTTGAAGACAAAATGTATCGTAAGCTGCATTGCGTAGTGAATGGCTGTGCACTTTGTAAAGTTAAATGCCAAAGTGCTGTAATTTTTTTCTAGCTGAATATGCACCAGGACTCTGGTTCTGAACATTTTTCTGGATTCTTTTTTATGACGAAAAACAGAAACCTGAATAGCTCGTGTGGATTGCATTTATTTCAGCTTCCTTTTCCTGTATGAAGTACGGCTTACTGATTGTTAAATATTCCTTTCTAACTTGAAGCTCTTTAAATCTAAAACAGTGTTATTAACAACAAGATATTTGTCAAATAATCCTTTTACTATCGTGATTTGCTGATATCTATTCCATCTTTTAGCCTAGAAGATGGGTGGGGGTTTTAAAGTGCTCTGTGCATGAACTAATATGCTTCATAAAACTATTCCAGGTGTAATGTTCACATCCTAATTTTGTTGGTTCCCTGTAGATCTTCCAGGTGAAGATCCCATTAGATTTGATAAACAAATGGGATAATAATTCTTAAGAACTTTTCTTACTGACATCAGTTTCTGTGCTGTGGGAGTCTTGCTGTGTGTGTGGTGACTGCTGTTGGGCTCCGGTTTGGTAGTCGAACTGGCCTGAGCAGGCTAGCACATGCAGTGTTTTGCCTGCATAATCAAATCTGGATGTATCTTACAAATCTTAACTCTCATGTGTTTTGTGGTTTTTCTTCTTTTTATAGTTTCAGCAGGCTCTTCAGTTCATCTAGCAATACAGCTAAGAAACCAGAACCTCCTGTCAATGTTAAATATAATGCTCCAACCTCGCATATTACTCCATCAGTCAAGAAAAGAAGCAGTACCTTATCTCAATTACCAAGTGACAAATCTAAAGCTTTTGAATTCCTCAGTGAAGAGTAAGATATTTTGGTTTTATAATACTAGATATGCTCTATCAACTGTTTACTCTTTTAATCCTTCAGAGATAAATAGCATGCTGCTAAGTGAAGTATAGTGTTCTCCTGAAGTGAATGTTGATACATAAAAAAATCAACACAGTGCAGACTGAAATGTGCAGCAGTGGATGAGTAATCTGGGTACCTGGCAGTAGTATTCTACTTGGTAAATACCACTGCCTTTTGTAACGTTGCATTTGGTCACAGGAGGCAGCACCTGGTATACTTTTATATGCGAGTGTTGTAGCTAAGCAGTAACTGTACAGATACTTTTACTTCTAAGTTCACTGAAAAATTTGAACAACATGAGTCAGGCTAACAAGAATGTGCAATTTTAATTTTTCTTCTGTGCTTCTTTATGGCAATATATTCTCTTGGTTTACAACTTCTAAAGCTTCTAGTAAAGGTACATAACCCAAGTCAAGGGTACTGACAATAGACTTTCTGGTTTTGCCTGTCTTTCACCTTTCCCTTAGAAATAGCCAACAGGAAATCTGATGTTCTAGAGGTGATGTGTGAAAAACTAGTGATCTGTTTGGTAACCTGATGCTTCCACAGATAACTTGTCTAATGAGTTTATGAGCAACTCCCATTACACAAAGAATTCTAAAGAGCATAAATAACAGATTCTTTAATAATGGTTCTTCCCTAGAACTGAAGCCAGTTTAGCCTCACGCAGAGAGCAGAAGAGAGAGCAGTATCGCCAAGTAAAAGCACATGTTCAGAAAGAGGATGGTAGAGTGCAAGCCTTTGGCTGGAGTCTACCTCAGAAGTACAAACAGGTATTATGCTCATGTTTTTAAATGTAGTGGTAACGACTTCATGGTTTGTGAAATTTGAACAGAGTATAATTTACCAGCTTATGTTCGAGTGGTTCCAGCTTTTTTTTTTGTTGAACTTGCAGCTTAAAGAGTCTTTCTAAGGAAAACCACAATGCCAAGCTCTTAACTGTGTTTTAACAAAGCCTGATCAACTGATTTCAAAGACTGTGAACCTCTTAAAGGAGAAAGCTTTTTGGGGTTTTGGTCTAGTTTGGTTTTTGTTTGTTTTGTTTTGGTTTGTTTTTTGGTTTTTTTTTTTCCTTAGGTGGCAAATGGTGGCCAGGGTGAAAATAAGATGAAGAATTTACCTGTACCTGTTTACCTGAGACCTTTAGATGAGAAAGATACCTCTATGAAGGTAGGTTATTTACAGTCATGATGGAGACTTGGACAACCTATAGCTCAAATATTTTTGACTCAGTTATTTTCTTCCTGAAATGAAGTTGTGTCTTTTAAAAGCATAGGTGAATCAGAATTTAAGCTTCAGGAAAAATGTACAGTAATCTTAATGAATTCCTTAATGGACTGCAGATATGTAATAATTTTTATATTACTTGGCGTTTTTAACAGTGGGCGTGGGTTTTGGTTTGGGGTGGTGTGTTTTGTTTTGTGGTGTGTGGTTTTGTTTTGTTGTGTTTTGGTTTTTTTTTTTTTTTAATATTTGAAGTGAAGTATTTATTTTTCTTTCAAGCTGTGGTGTGCTGTAGGGGTAAACCTGTCAGGAGGGAAAACGCGAGATGGCGGGTCTGTGGTTGGTGCTAGTGTATTCTACAATGATGTGACTGGTATGGATGCAGATGGCAACAAGCAGCAAACAGGATCTCAAAGTAGCTTAGACAGACTAGACCAAGAGCTCAAGGTAAGGTCACTGTAAGGCATGTTGAATAGTTTATAAAGTTAAACATCTTCACTATATATCTGTAGATAAATAAAATATTTTGTACTCAGGTTTATTGGTAACAAATAGATTTTTCTTGGATAGTCACCAACCCAAGATACTTTGGTTATTGAATCCAACAACAAAAATACTGTGGTTCTTTCCTGTGTGCCAGCTTGTTGGCAAATCTGAGGAGCAAATCAATTTTACATCAAAATGATGCACTGCTTATGCCAATGCTGCCTGCTTTAAAAACATTCGTGGCAGAATTGTTCATGTTCTGACTGCCACTTAAAAAAAGGGTTTTTAGGTGTCTGTGCCATTGTTTAAACATATGTTAGTATTCACGTTTTCAAATTAATCTGTAGTGATACTGAACATGGTAACTGGCATATAAATAGTTTTCTTATGTTGCTTTGTGTTTGTCTAACTGTATAATTATGCAGCATAATTATTTTCTATAGTTTTCTGCACAAGTATGAAATCTGAAGGGGTTTTACATTCCAAATACATAGAGAACAAATAACTACATGTAATTTTACAACGGTATTAAAGATATTTAACTTACCACATATGTATGTATATTCCTGTAGCTGATAATGTGAAAACATATAAGATCAAAGGTAATAGTTCTATTCTTGTCCCCCTTCCTGTTGTTTTTCACTTCTGTTTTGCCTTTATTCTCCTTCAGGACCAGCAGAAGGAGCTGAAACATCAGGAAGAATTATCCAGTCTAGTTTGGATCTGTACTAGCACACATTCTGCTACGAAAGTTATCATTATTGATGCTAATCAACCAGGAAATATTCTGGACAGTTTCATTGTTTGCAATTCGCACGTGCTTTGTATTGCTAGTGTACCAGGTAAAGACTTGGGATGTTTTAGCTCCTGCTTTTTTAACTATCTTACTCAGATTGTCCTATGCAATGAAAGATCAAAGATTTGTTCATTAGTGTGATAAAATGTTACTGTAATACAGCAAAAAAAGTGTTTAGTTGTAGGGAAAACTGTTAGATTTCTACTCTACTTTTCCATTCTTCAGTTGGCTCCTGACCTCAGTTAACTCAAAGGTAGAGAGATTTCAGCAACCAAGAGTAAGTATTTTGTCTGCTGTATTCTAAATTGTGCTATAGTGCCAGTGTTTTATGGCACCGTGAACATCACGAAAGGAAAATATGTTGGCTTTGTAGACCTCTTCAGCCTCTTGAAGATAAATAGCAAGTCTTGGAGCTTCCTGTAGAGGGAATCCTTGTTACTTTGGGAGTGTATGTGGATAGTGTACTGAGGGAGGCATAATAGGAGGGTATTTTTATTCTGGAGAAAAACTAGTTGTGCTTTTGAGTTTCTTGTTTCTTGGCTTACACTTACAAAAGTCTGTAGCACTAGTTTCAGTGAAGTAGTTTTGTTTAATAAGCACAGAAGAAATCTTTCCAGTGAAGTTTGAGGTTTTGCTCCATTAAAACTATGTGTAACTTGTAAAATCAAAACATCATAAAATATAGTAAAACATGATAAAAATTTCAAGAAACCAAGAAAAATATTTTAAGTCTTAACAGTATGAGAGGGTTAGATGAGAGAAAAACAGCTTTACTTCTGGAACAAAGAATCTATTGCAGTTAATTTCTTCATAAAGATGTAGATAAGTATCTGTACATATATGCACTTTTATGAAATCTAATTTTAATGGAGAATTTATCTGAAATAGAAATAAGATAGTTGGAAAAATCTGCAGATCGAAATATGGCATATGATACTCAAGTGCAGCATGTGTAGATGCTGCTTCTGCTTTTTGAACTCTGTGACAGCATCTTTAATGTCTACTGATCATGTCAAAAAGCTGGTAGGATAGGTATGTGCATGTTAAATCACAGTTGCTGGAGAGTTCATTCAGTTTGAAGCTTTGTTTGTAACTAGGTAAGAGTGATTCACCTTTATCCCCACAAGAGGCATGTGAGTTTAATCTCTTTCAGGGGCAAGGGAAACAGACTATCCTGTGGGAGAAGAAGGGTCTCAAGAAGCAGACCCCAGTCAAGTGGACAAGTCCTCTCTGTGTGGAAGTATGACTAGCAACAGCTCTGCAGAAACTGATAGCTTGCTGGGAGGTATAACAGTGGTCGGCTGTACTGCAGAGGGAATCACAGGAGCACCTGTAGCTCATGATGCAAATGGTGGCTCACCAATGACAGATAAACAGTCAGGTAAGAAAATCTTACAAGTATGCCAAGGATAGCCAAACACCATTAGGTGTAACTGAAAAATGAATAAGTATTTAATGCAATAGCTTGTTTGTAAGCAGTGATAACATGGAATGAGTACTCAGTGGGAAATGGCCTTAAGTCTGACATGCTTGCACTGTATAATCATCGCTGAAAACTTTGTGGTTGTGATATTAAATGGGTATAGACAGTTGCTTCTTTCAAATACTTTTGGGTGAACTTTTATCTTATGCATGGTCTGAAGAGAGTTTTTAAGTTATTCAAGTATTCAAAATGCAGATCTTTCTAGTGAACGGAGAGAATGTGCATATATGCCTTAAATTTTGTAAAGTCTTAATAGAGATTAAAGTGAAGCTACTTTATAGGCATGCTTAATATTTTCTGTCATAGGCCATTGAGAGCTGTATGGTAATATGATTGTTAATGGGTTTGTGGTTGTTGGACTTGTTCATTGCTATACTAGTTGATCACTTAAAGGGCAATCTGCCATCAGTCCCTGGGTTGATAGTTAAAGTGCATTTGACACTTGTTGATACAGTGCAACCTACTAGAGTTTGGGTGTTTCTGATCTGATTTTTTTTTTTTTTTTGGATTAAATATAAAATCTGGGTTGTGGCTGGTTATCACAGCTATTCACTTCAGTTTTAAGTATCAAGCTCTGGCTGTTTAAAATAGTTGAGAATTATCTCACAGTTAAGTTTTTCAAATTTTTTGTTCCATAGATATTGCAACTGAAAGTAATTCTGTAGACGAGAACATTCCAACAGCAGAGGAGGCAACAGAAGCAACAGAAGTCAATGCAGGGACAGGAGAAGACACAGCTGATATTGCACAAACTGGAGTCTACACAGAGCATGTCTTTACAGATCCTCTGGGAGTGCAAAATACAACAGAGGCATCTCCAGTGTACCAGCCTAGGTACAGAGTCTCAATCCTCATACCACTTAAAATGTATTTAAAAAGAAAAATATAATGCATAGGAACACAACATGGGGAGGAAACAGCTACTTTTTTTCTTAAGTATATTAAGGCTTATATAAGTAGTCTTGGTATAAGACGCTCTGTACTTTGCTTGCATAGTAGGATCACCTGTGTACAGATTCTTTTGTCTGTGCACTTGTATTCCTTGAGTACGAAAACCTCCAGAATGGAGTAGTGAGTGTCTACCAGTTTGTTACTGAGTCCTTTCACAGACTTAATCTGAAAGATACTGGTTTAGAGATGCACGTTTAAATTCCCTGTTCTGATATAAAAATAAATAAGAATTACACTCCTTTCTTCCAGTCAACTGGTTGTTCAAATGCATGTTTCTTTTCTCAGAATAGTTAACCTGTGAGTAGTTACAGGAGTGGAGAAGAAGCTTGAAAGCGATCAGTATTTCAAATCTTCATGAATTTTCACTCTTCACATACAGGCACAAAAGTATCATGGCTTTTTTTATAAGTGTTTCTCATAACATCTGCCTCTGCTGTTGTGACTGTCTTCTGCCATTTCCCAGAGATACCAGTAATGCTGATAGGCTTGAATGGAATTTAAATTTCCTTGTATAAGTAAATGTCCACTTGAAGAAATTGATTGTTATTGAGGTTTTCATCTGTATCATTATACTTTCATGCACAGTCACTGTTGGTTTGGTTTTTTTTTTTTTTTTAAATACCTTTATGTACTTCAAAAGCCAGTGTAGAAACTAGTAGCTATGAAGTAGATATCAAGCTTATAATCTGAGTAGTCTGTGCACTTTATTCAATGTATTTTAACTGTTGTTTTTTTAGTACTGAGTCAGAGTTATATAAAGACGTTGCAGTTTTGCCAAATGAGCAAGATCTAGTGAGAGAAGAAGCACAGAAAATGAGTAGCCTTTTACCGACAATGTGGCTTGGAGCACAGAATGGATGGTAAGAAAATATTAATCTTGTTAAATTTATTTGGAAAAAATATTTTAAACTTGTTTCCTCTGCCTGCAGGCCTGGTAACTGTCTCGAGCCAAGATTAAGTGCAGGAAGGCCTCGAGAGAGCCTAGGCTTTGTATGCTTTGCTACATTTAGGCATTATAGAATTCAAAGAAAGTATAGGTGATTAGCAAGCTCTTTTTGGCAGATAATGCTTTTATATGCAGAAAAGTTTTGGTTGGCTTTTTTGTAGTCAAAGAAGTTGTTATATTCTAATTCCATAACTTCCAATATTTTATGCTAGAAAAATGTATTGCCCTTTTTACTGCAGATGTATCTGCAAAGGAGTTGGTAAAGTTTTAGGCCTCTGAAACAACGTTCTGCTCCTCATGTAGTTCTTTCTTCCAGTCTATATAGTTTTCAGTGGAAGAAGAAAACGTATTTTCCCTTTACTTATGGATTTCAATTATAGGGGGTTTGCTTGTTTTTTTCTCCTGTCTGGTAGACAGTACTTTTAATCCCTCCTGATTTGTCTTTGCAGCCTGTATGTTCATTCGTCAGTGGCCCAGTGGAGGAAATGTGTTCATGCCATTAAACTTAAAGATTCTATTCTCAGTATTGTGTAAGTCCTGAAAGAATGTAATATAAATCATAATGAACTGTTAAAACACTTGCAAAGTAGTTTTATATTTCCTCCTCGGATATTGGGAATGTCAGTTGCCATAAATGCATGCATATTCTTTGAGGGGCAGTGGATAACACTTGTGGAGTAAGGAAAATAGAAGGAATCTCCTATCTGTTGGAAATACTGTTGCTCAAATGCTGAGTTGTAGCTGTAGACTCCAAACAGTTATAGCTTATCATCCTTGATCTTTTCTTCAGGCATTGGAGCTAGATATATTTTAAGCTTTCTGAGCTGGATTTTTATACCTTGTTACTGTCCCTTCCCTTGAGCTATATTGTAGAAATCAAAACAGTAGGGCTGATGTGAATATAAAAAGTATGCTGAAATATGTAATGTTTATACCTTACTTTAAACTTGCAGATTGAGAAATGCACTCTAATGATGTATATTTTTGTGCCTCATTTTTTCCCCAGACATGTAAAAGGAATAGTATTAGTTGCACTAGCTGATGGAACATTAGCAATATTTCACCGAGGAGTTGGTAAGTGTTCTTGGGTCTTGAAACCAATGAAGTTGCAACAGTATTTAGGAAAGAAATGTGCCATTTTAAGTAGTGTTTTCAAAATGTATTCCGCAATAGCCTTTCTACAGGTTTTCTTGAGAAATCTTTCTAGTATTTCAGTTGCAGTTTCAAGTACCCTATTTGCACTGTCGTGATGCATCCCGGGAATTTTTTCTTACTCTGAGAAGGAGAAGAATGGGATGTATCTGAGCTAAATAGAGAAAAACAGTTGATAAAAAGCTGCTTTGATCACCATTTCTTTTGCTTTTTTCATTATGCTCCATACTCATGTCTTCTGTTTTGTTATTAGTGTTGATAATTGTATGTGGCCAAGTCCTTCAATGAGAATTTTGAAGCATCCCTTCAGAATTTCTGCCCAAACTACTCCTGTACAAGTTCCATTCTTCAGCCTCCAGTATGAGAACTGGAGGGGAAGGTCTTACTATGAGTAACTGGAACTTATCTGTTGGCTTGTTTCCAGATTCCCTATTATTTGTTCTTTTTCTTGCGGAGTTTAAATTCCCATGTTCAGCATTTAGAAAAATTAGAGGTTGTTTAGCACCAGTGCAAATATTGGGAAAGATGCCTCTGGGATGAAGTTGTGATGTCTTTAGTGTTTTGGTGGGGTTTTTTTTAAACTCAAACTCTTAAGGATCTCGCATAGATGTCAGTGATCTGTGGCTTAGGTTGGTTGACAGAAAAATTTTACTTAGTGTTGAATGACCAAATTTAGTATGTTTTTAGTATATTTCAGGTGCCTTTCTTAAGATCTTACAGCATATTTAAAAAAATGTTGATGCACTGACCAACATTTCTGTTCAGTCAAGCAGCAAGTGCCTAGTGCTGTGTGGGTAGTTGCTTGTTGTAGTGTATACTGATGCCTATCCAAGTAAAGCATTTAGCACTAGGTAACTTGCTGTTTTTAAAAATGTTTTATGTGTTCTGAACATGAGTCACTGTATAACCTTTTTATATTATAAACCAAGTAGCATTTGGGATGTTGGTAGTTTGTATAACTAGTTGGGTGTTTTTCATGAGAAGCTGAGCCATAAATTTGTATTGAGTTATCCAGATTATTACTGTGCTTTTAAAAAATAAGACTGTTAAGATATGTGCCTGTACTTCAAGCTGATTTCTAAACTCATAGGAACTTTTTGTTTTTTCTTTTCCTTCTGTTTTTAAAGATGGTCAGTGGGATTTGACCAACTATCACCTCTTAGACCTGGGCCGACCGCATCATTCGATAAGATGTATGACAGTGGTACATGACAAAGTCTGGTGTGGCTACAGGAACAAAATTTATGTTGTTCAACCAAAGGCCATGAAAATAGAGGCAAGTTAAAATGGCGTTTAAAATAAATAAATGTTATGTTTTATTGACTTCTCATGCTATAGCTCAAACTCCAGAGTAACTCCAGAGAACAGTTACTTACTCACCAGTACGGAACCAAGCAACCAAACAAACTTGTCTTGGGAAGTACTACATTTTCTTAAGATGTTTTTATTGTTTTGGGAGATTTTAAGCCCTGATAAGACAGTTCTCATTGATTGAAAACCAATTTTGGGGGGTTTAGTTTTTACTTTTAGCTAGCCAGGAACTTGAAAGTGTCCTTGTGCAGAGCTTGTAAGGCTAGCTCCCAGCTTATTCTCTACGTGCATGCCCCTCAGTATTTTCTCCACCCACCTGTAACTTTCTCTATAATCTGTCTTTGCATACGTCAGAGGTTTGGAAGTGTTAATCTTGAGTGTACTCTCCCTCCAGTTATAGTTTGTTTATATAAGGTGTGCAAGCTGTTGTTTCTGCAGTGTTGTACGTGTACATGGTACACGATCACTCCAGGGCCACCTTGAGTACAGAAAGGGGCTAAGGTTTCTGAAAGCCATTAGCAGTATTAATACTTCAGCTTCTGCTGATTGGTCTGAGACATGGCCCAGACCTTTTGAGGGTGACTGCTCAGGTCTTCTGAAAATATCAAGCACCCCATTAATAATCTGTTCTTGTACAGATGACTATACACAGTCTTCATAAATGGAGGAATCAATACAACAGTGAAATTATAATTGTTTTGCTGGTGGGTAGCGTGTATTTTGCACAGGTGGGTTTGTATGCAAGGGCAAGGCTTGACAGAACTAGGAAGAAAGACAGTTTTGGGGCATCTGTATCTTGTGCTGTGACAGGAAGACCTCATACCAAAAAGGCTCCAGGTTAAATGGAGACGGAAACCAGAGTAGGCTGGGATGTGAGATGTAAATGAAGACATGGTAGGAAACTATGGCTCTGAGATCACACCCTGTGGAAGGGAATCAGCATTTTTACTATTACTTTACCAGCATCATATGGTAATTGTAACTAAGCTAAATGCTGTATCTGCTGCTGATCTTGCAAATCGGAGGGTCACAGATGACTTAAGAAAATCGCCGGTATTGGTAGTGTGAGAGTAACAGAGAAGTCTGTCTTCCTCTTTCTGGTGTTTCATCTTAATTTAAAATCCAATCTTTCGTAGAAGTCATTTGATGCACATCCAAGGAGAGAAAGCCAAGTGAGACAGCTGGCATGGGTGGGTGATGGGGTATGGGTGTCTATTCGTTTGGACTCCACCCTGCGTCTCTATCATGCGCACACGTATCAGCATCTACAAGATGTGGACATAGAACCTTATGTAAGCAAAATGCTAGGTAAGTTGATGAGAAAAAACTGTTGTATGATTACACCTTTTGCTGTCTGGAGCTTTCTTTTCCTCTTACGGATCAGGCAATTCTCACTGCAAACTAGGGGGAAGGGTGGATGGAAGTCTAGTCAAATCCTGTTTATGAAAACTTGAATCTGAAAGTTGATGCCTAAATCAGTCTGTAAAGCACGATGAGGATTATAAGTCTTCTGATACAGTCTGATCCTACCTGATGTCTAAGGTGTCCTTAAACTCAGAATAATGAGGAAAATGATGGTTGGGTTGGGCAAGCATCAATGAAGACACTAAAATCTTTCTCTTTTTTTACTGTACTGGTGCTTTTTTTAAATCTAAGAGTGGGAAGAATCCATTACTTGCCTGGAAAAATTGCCTCTTTCAGGATAATAGAACTGCAAAATAGCACATTTTTATTGCTATTGAAGCTAATAAGCTTTCTGATTTTTTTTTTCATTGATGTTTATATAAGAGCAGTTTGACGACCTACATAACACAACAAATACTGGTAATTGGACCATGGGAAATCCTTCACATGTAACTATGGTACAATTGTGCTGAGCTGATCAGCCTTCTCCCGCTTCCCGATAGCGCAAATAGATGAGAAATTAATTTTAGTGAATGAGAAACCATTATCTTACATCTGTAAACTCACTACTTTGTTTGAAAAGGTGCCCTGGTGCTGTAAGCCTCGAAGGATTTTATTGTGCAGCACTATGTAGCCTTTATACCTTTTGTGCTTTCTCACAGTTAATGCTAGTCTCTTTCTGTATAGGTTCACAACTTGGAGTGTTTCAGCCTTTTTAGGTTACCTTTACAACTTAAATGTACTCCTCTACCTTGTTTCTGTTTGAAGTGGGAGGGAATTACTTGTCTGCGTGGTTTGGGTGTTGGAGTTAACATTCTCTGTTATGGAACTAAAATTATTCTTGCTCATAATTTTTGATGAAAAGCATCTTTTGTTTTTAGGTACTGGTAAATTGGGATTCTCATTTGTGAGAATCACAGCTCTTATGGTGTCTTGTAATCGTTTATGGGTAGGAACAGGAAATGGTGTCATCATCTCCATTCCATTAACAGAAAGTAAGTAAAATATAAATGAATAGCACTGTGCAATATGCTGTAGACACAAAAAGAGAATACTAAACGCCATTCAGATGCTTGCTAATGGATAGAAAGCTTTACTGCCAGGTCTGAATCTTTCAGGTTTGTAACAGATCGGGCCTGTGTGATGTTTAGCACCTAATCTGTGTACACGGTTACCACTACTCTGAGCAAAAAAGCATATCTCCAAAATCTCCTGTACTTCAATTTGAGCGGAGTTGGTGCAGCTTGAATGAGAGAGACGCTTTGAAGCCTTAAAGGTGTTATGAGCATCAGCAGTATTTGTAGAGGTTCATTGCTTGTAGGAGATGTCTTTAGTTTTCTATTTAATGTTATTTTTGATTTGCAGTATGATCACCAAAGTAGATTTTTGTTTGATATGAGCGAGTTGGTATTGTTTCTAATACAATTTGATTGGCTTTAACTCTTGAGAATTCATCACAAAGCTGGTATAAAAGACTGGAACAGCAGTAGTGCCAACTGCTTTAAAGGACATGTTCGAAGTTATAAAGTTATAGGAGTTGTAAACGTATTCTACACATCAGGCACTAACTTCTAGGTAAAATTCCAATAATACAAATCCAGATATCTGCTTAATAACAGAACTGAAGCTCTTGTCATAGGCTGAAACTACTTGGGGGTGGGAGAGGAGGCATTCAGACATGGGCAGCTGAATCTCGGGAGAAGGGAGCAGTCCAGTTCAAGGGCAAAACAAATCTTAAAAAGGTGAAGAATCTGTGTGTAAATTGATTGAGTTTAAAGCAACAGAAAAATACCTTCAATTCTTGTGCCAGAGACTAATGTTAAAACACATGGTCAGAAGTTTCAGAAAACAGAATACAGAACTTTGACAGTCCTAATTGTGCTGGTGTTATATAGAAAGTAGTGCAGTCTGACAGGTGAAATTGTAGGGTAATTTAATAGTAAAATCTATTCATGTTATATCTGCTTTGTTGAACAGCACATACATACATTGTTTCTCATACTGTTCCATTACATCGTCCCTCCATTCAGTAAATGTCTTTTTTTTTGCATTGCATGAATGTATTAAGGAAGGACAGACTTCCTATCATTATTTTGTAATAGTTTAAATCATGCTTTCAAAAATTATAGCTCTTAATTTGCATCAAGCTTAATGTTTCCAGAGGAGTTTGTTTTAAAACAGTAGTGAACGTGAAAAAATACTTGTTAAATCTATTCAGTTTAATTTCAATTTTGTTTGTTGTTCATGAATCAGAACAACTGTTTGTGGGTAGCTTGATAGTGGGTTTGAGAACCCTTTTTACAAATATTTATGGTCTTCAAAAACAGTCTCATCCTTGTATAAGCAATTGCATATCTCAATTCCCTGGGTCTCAATAGCAGGGCATCTTCCAGATCTGCAGATGATATTTCAAAAGGGCGCTTGAAAAATGAGTTATATATACATTTCGGTAGCCTCCTGCCAAGGAAAGAGAGAAAGGGGAAACATTACTGATCAATAATAAACTTTATAGCACTAAAGCATGTGAAAGTGGCAGTGCTTTCATTGTCCATTTTGTACTGAAACTTGTTATAACAAGATGCTGTTCTTTGTGACTTTTTACTGAATCTTCTGTAATTAGATATTTACTGGTTTTAGGAGCTAAAATTTTAAGCTCTACCTTATCAAAAACCAAAATATGAGTGGTGGGTTCTCATTAATCCTTCTCCTCTACTGTCGTACCTATCCATTTCCCCTTTCCTCCTTTCTCACTTTAGCTGTAATCCTCCACCAGGGACGTTTACTGGGGCTGAGGGGTAAGTGCAGATCCTGAACAAAAATCTATTTTCAGGCTTCTAATAGCCACTTTGAGGCTGTTTTCCACTCCTTATAGATTTACCCTTTGTATGTTCCTAAATGTTTTTCCACTTGCAGTTACTGCATTGCAGCAGTTTTATGTTTGCTAAATGGCCACCAATCTGCTCAGCAGTTTAGTATATCATCCTGTGTTGCAGCTGAACTTTCATACAGACTTTGTTTTTCTTCCAGCCAATGTGATACCATATCTTATAACTTTGTCATTAATCCACATCATTTACTGTCTTGTTACAAATCACTGTTTCTTTCACTACTTTGATAGTCTTTGGAATGGAGATGGCTTTTATGTCTAGCATGAGTACTTCACTGTTTCAATGGATTTTAAAACTTCTCAGTAAAAACTAGATGTAGAATTATAATAGGGTAGCTCCTTCATGCCCACAGGTGGCTATTTCTGGAGAATTTTTGCTGGCAAGGGGATACCCTATGATTAGTTGGAATGAAACTGTCTTTAATTATATGTTTAAGTACATTGAATTTTCTCATAGTGAAACACACTAGAGGTACTTATTTTCTATGAAAGATACAGTCCTTTCACAAATTATTTTTTCCAAAAGTAGGTTATTAAAATCTGGTGTTTATGCTAGACTAATAAGAATCCTGCTCCATTTTCTGATGTACTTAAAATAACGAAGCATGCAATCTTTTTTCTTTCCAGCTCTGTCTTGAATTGGCATTGCTGCCCTCCCGTTTCATTTTTATCTAAGTTGGCTTTAGCTTTTAGATGGTACCATAAAGTTTCTTAACAAATAACCATTTCTGTAATTTGTATTTTCAAGTAGAAAACAATTATCTTCTTTTACAGCTAATAAAGCAGCAGCAGGCTCTGGAAACCGTCCGGGGAGTGTAATACGTGTATATGGCGATGAAAACAGTGACAAAGTGACTCCAGGAACATTCATACCATATTGTTCAATGGCACATGCACAGCTTTGCTTCCATGGGCACCGTGATGCTGTTAAATTCTTTGTTGCAGTACCTGGTGAGGTTTTATTACCATTCCTCAAATAAAGTTTCTTTTTTGCCCTCATTTGCTTAGTTAAACAGAATGTTTAGGCAAAGATAGCAAATATATGAAATCATACCTTCAGAAACAATTTATTATATTTTATTTACAAGACTTGTCTGATTCCTAAGTGCAGTATTGTTCAATGGGACGAAAAGGGTTTGGTCACGAGGAAAAGATGTGTTCAGCTTCCATCTGGGCAAGAGGTAATGAGGTAAGGTTGCCTATTAAGCAGGCAGCCAACTGGTAATTGATGTAAGGTCCAATTTAAGAGTCTGACATACTGCAGGAAGGATGAGCTACTAAGGGAGAAGCCCGCAGAGGAAAGAGTCTCAGTTGGAAAAACTAAGGAGTTGCAGTGCCTGTTGAATACCCTCTCAGTGCTTCTGTGCACCCCCTGTGCTGGAAGTAAATGGCAGAAGTTTGCTTAATGGGCTGACATACGCTGAATCGTTTCAGTTGTGTGTCTGAAAGTCTTTAAGTCTGTTTCAATGTCATTCTCTAGATCTGCATGCCTGTGCTGTGAAATCTATCAAGAGGCATTTAATTCTCTGATTTCCATTGAACTGACCTGAACAGATTCTTCGTCTCTTTAGAGAGATGAAATTGGAGCAAAGCTAGCTTTCTGTCCCTTGCTGAAGAGATACTAGAATCCAAAGTTAAGTGTATCATTAGGCATTAAGTATGTCATCCAATGACCAAATACAGGTGGTATTATTCTGCAAGTTGTGTTATAAAAATGTATTCTGTTTTTAATCCAGGTCAGGTTGTTTGCCCACAGAGTAGTGGTGGAACAGAGCTAGCAGCTGATAAACCGCCCCAAGAGTCCTTCAACCAGAGTCCCTTAAAGTCAATGTTGGTGATAAGTGGTGGAGAAGGATATATTGACTTCAGAATGGGTAAGAAATACTGAGCTTAAAATCAGTTGTAACCTCTTCATACTGAAAGGTCATTAACCATGTAATAACTTCCATTGTGCTTGCAGAGTGCATTTGTGTGGTCAGTCAGTGTATAGTCTTTACTAAGCAGGTGTGAGGATGAAGTATCTCTGTTCTCCCCAACATACACCTTCAGCTTACTCTTTTCCTCCCGATAAACCATGACCTCTGAGTTGACTGTGTAAAAAGGTTTATTTGAAATTCTACTTTGGAGTCATGTACTGCCTTACTATTTATGCTTTCAGTCATACTCTAACAGGTTAGTCTTCTATCTCAAACTGTTGGAAATTATGTCCTTAGTTACTTATATATGCAGACTGACTACAAAAAAGTCATGTATTACGTGAAGAACGCTCAAACTAAAATTTACACATTTTTGAGTGAAGAGGGAAATAGTAGTTCACTGTTATCTTTGCATGCCCTCCTTATTTTGATCACTGCTTTTTTTTTTTTGGACAGCACTTTTGCATGATCTAGTCCATAAAAGATTTCTTGTGTAGACTTTTTTTTTTTTTCTTAATTGAAGGTGTTGGGGAAATAAAATGACAGTGGTTGTGTTCTCTGCTTAGAATCTGTAGCTGAAGACCTTGACAAAAAGTGCCTAAAAAGGAGTCACAACTCCTAGACCTGGTTTTGACCCTTTGCCTAAATCTGCCTGTAGTGTTTTTCAAAAACAAACAACAACAACAAAACAAAAAAAAAACTACCACAAAAACCACTACAAAGAAAAACCCATGAAGGCCAGCCCAAATTCTGTCATCCCACTAGCCAATGAAAAACAAGTTCCTGCTGGTAATGCCGGTGGAGTTACACGAGAGGCAGGACTTGAGGCAATTTTGTGCCACAATGTAGTGAGTACTAAAATCTCTGCACTTGTTCCAAGCAAGCTGGTGTAGCCACATACCAAACGTGCTTTTTGCTGTCCTTGTGGCATAATGCAAAGCCATAAACTTAAGCGTCAGTACTATATCTGCATTAGGTCAGCCATTACCACATTAGTGCAGCAGACTGGCTCAAAAGCAAGTTTGGGTTATTCTGTGTTTAGATTCCTCAGACCTCTAAAGTAGTCTAACCAAAAAACCAGCCAAACTGTGACTTGAAACCTTTCTGAAGTTGTAGGTCAGTTCCCATTTCATCTGATCAAACTGACGTTCTTCTGTACCACAAGACTGTCTCTGTATTGATGTTTATTACTGTCTACGTGCAGTTTTGTTAGTGGTTAGTCTGTCACCTTTGATCCAAGTCAGCTCATGTCACCAAGAGTTTAGATGCAGTTACAAAACTGTTCTCTTTTCAAGAGCAATAATGGAGAACAGGTTATCTCCACGTATGCCTCAGAGGCACTGCAGGTTTGCAAATGAAGTTGTTGTTTCTCTCTCTTAAAGAGTTATAAGTGATGAAATGTGTAAAATACGGATACATACGAAACTGCAGTTAATTTGGGGGGTGAGAAGTGAAAAATATGACCATCAAAATACTAGACTCTGAAATAATTATGCAACAAACTTTCAGTTTGTAATATGTATGTTTACAATCTTGAATATGCTTTGATATGAGCATATGGCAACTACTGTTTTTTATAGTGTTTTTCCTGTAAACCTACATGTCATTTGTCTTGTTTCTTTTGGTGTTAATGCTGTTTTCTGTTGTCTGCCTGAATCAAAACTGCTGTTTTCCAGGTGATGAAGGTGGAGAATCTGAACTCCTTGGAGAAGCTCTGCAACTTGAACCTTCTGTAGCCAAAGCTGAGAGGAGTCACTTGATAGTGTGGCAAGTAATGTGTGGCAGTGAGTGAGCCTGTAGGATGCAGCTGGAGATCTCGAAAGAAAAAAAAAAAAAAAGGAAAAAAAAAAAAAAAAAAAGGGGAAAAAAAAAGCTTCTGCATGTTTTTTTATTTTGTGAAACCTGTTTCACTACATGA
The DNA here is from genome assembly GCF_018691265.1 of Tyto alba. NCBI lineage: Eukaryota > Metazoa > Chordata > Aves > Strigiformes > Tytonidae > Tyto > Tyto alba. Next base: position 6,792,087 of record NW_024881314.1, read on the forward strand.
TGTTGAAGCATTTCTTTGCTGTTTAACTTTATATTGCAAATCTGTCATACCTTTAACTATACAGGAATTAGCTTGTGCTGTTTTACTGCACCCGTGTTACATGGAACAGTATAATGAAATCAGATCTTTCTCAAAACTGGTGTGCACACCATAGTAAGCAACAGAGACATGAGTTTTACTGTACCACAGCAATCTAGTGTAGTTCACTTCTTTGATAGTCTCGCTTGAGTTCAGCTTTATTACAACTGAGCTTCTTTTCACTGTATAATGCATTGAGTAAAACAGCAAAGTTATTCCCAGAGTATTAAAGAATTGACAAATTATAAGATGGATTATTAAGACTCATCCAAATATTCAGTGAGGGCTAAAGCAAATGGTAAATTTCAGCTTTTGTTTTCAAACCTGGAAAATCTTGCTTACATATTGTATACAGTTTAATTTGTTACATTCATCAGAATTTGGGGGGGGGGGGGGAAGGGAAGAGGGGATTGTATAGGAATTAAGATGACAATATTTAAATAAAATCACATGTTTTCACTATTGAATCTTAAAGTTTGAGAAGTGCTGCCCTCAATAATGAGCAATTTTGAGCATAGTGGTTTTCCATTTCCCTGACATGGAACAACTCTGTATCCAAAGGGTATTGTTAGGATGATTTAAATTTGAAAATAGCTGTAAAATTCTTGAACGGGGGGATATGTTTTGTTCTTTTCTTGTCTTAACTCCATATGTCCTAAGCACTAGAATGATCTTCTCTGCCTAGCTGGTCAAACTCATGAGGCACTACATGTGTGAAGGTTAGAGACCTCGATTAGAGCACGAGAAAAGACTGAGAGTGTACAGGAAAAATGCATTCTGCCCAAGTGAGATTGTAAAGGAACTTTAGTGCCGGATAATTAGGTACAAAATGTATTTTTTTTGTAGTTGCATACCCCAATTCAGTAACTAAAAAAAAAAAAAAAAAAAAATTAGCAACAATGTTAGCAGGTAACACTAAGATTGAGTAAATTGATGAAAGTCGGGAGACTCTAATATTAGGCTGACATTCTGTCTACTCACCATCTATTTTTTTAACCATAAGTGTGAGTTGAAGACTGTCTTCCTTTTACATTGAATTTCCTACATTAGTGTCAGATCTAAGTTAAACACTTCATGATTTCTGTACTTCAGAATATTTTAAAACCCAGATTTGCTCATTCATTTTGTCTCTGGAAAGTAAAAGTTTTGAGGGGTTTAAATAAACATTCAGCATTTGCCCCCAAAAGGCTGGCACTGTTCTGTTCAGATTAGTGGAGAAATTTAGTGACTTGATTATGTGAGAGAACTGAACAGTTTCAGAGGAGTAAATATAGAAACACTTTTTTAAAACTGCCTAAACATTTTTATGCAATAGGAGCAGTTCTGGTCTATCAGGCAAACATGTGTTTATATATTTTCTTAATTTTTTAAATGAACACATTTAGCTGAGGTCTATTGTGTAAATATATATTTAGGCAGCTTTTTCAAATGCATATCATAGCTGATAAACCAGAAAAACTCCATTCAGGTCTATTGGTTAGATTTATATGTATAAATACCTTTTTAAGCGACATATTTTGTACACAGCTGTTCCTCTCGTAAATATGTATTTAGGACATGAACTATGTAGTAAAAATCCTTATTAAAGATGTCTAATATCTTGGTAGTATTTTCTCTTTAGAATGCCAAAAGTGATGAGAGCATGTTGTTCATAATTTGCTTTCCAAATTCATCTTTAACGTCACTCTTAAAGTACTTCAGCTTAAATACAATGTCTGGGAGCTTTTTAAAAATTATACAAATACAGAAAGTAAACTGAGTAAACACTCATAGAAAGACCTGTTTAAAACTTAGATATGTATGCTGAACCTGAAGCACATCTGAATTAACTTATGAAATTGGATGTCTCAGAAAAATGCTGTCTAAATTTTCACTGTTGTGCAGAATCTTCACTGTGAGTGGTGCAGTTTCATTGCTTCTCCTGCCATTTTCTTAAATTTATTTTTTTCTCTTTGGAAAACACAGTCTCCAAAGCTTTTACTTGCTGGTTGATTGTCACATTTTCATGTTCTCAGAAAAAAAGCGCACAATTCTGTTCCTTGGTTCTTGTATAGCATTTTATTTGTCATTAGTGATGAGCTGTTTTCTCTGAGTGGCTTTATTGCTATCAAATAGAGCAGTTCAATCTGGCAAGTGTGTACCTGGTCTTTTGCCAAATGTATCTGGTCCACCGTGCCATTTTAGTCACCTCAGTGGGCCAACTCTTGCAAATTTTTCAGAGAATGATTGTTTCTGTCCTAAAGTGGAAGGATTTTAAAGAAAACAGTAGGTTAACTATGTACCACTGTGGGTGTAGATAAAAGGCATGTGCACTTCTCTGTATTTCTCATTTAAAAACTTTATCCCCTCTCCTAAGGTGCAGTAGATTAAATAGGTCCCTATTGTTATCACAGTGCACTGGGATTTATAAACTCTATTTAAGGTCGCTTTGGTGAATAAAGCACGTAAGACCCCAGGCATCAAGATGACAATACACTTCTACAAATCCGTCTCAAGAATGTGTTTATGCATACACTCATGTGATTAAAGCATCATATAAATAGGAGCTAATCTCTTGATAGCTACAGCTTGTTAATAGTTTGGAAACATTTCGAGCACAAGATATGCAGCGCATTACTTGCCTGGGTAAGGGTGTTTGCATGGTAAAGGTGAAATGCGTTGTATAAGCTGCTGCATTGTCCATTTCTTGTAAAGGTCTTCCTGCGTTGGATCAGATAGAACTGGCAGAGCGTAGACACTTTATCATAGGCTGCCTTAGTAACAAACAAATGTTAAATCTGTTTTATTATACTAACTGTTCTAAAGAACGTGTGTCTTTTAAAATGCTGTGTAACTGAATATTTATTTCCATGTGAGTATTATAAAAGTTACCAAAGGATTAAACCTGATTTAGCACTCTTGTAAGTGGCCCTGTTGAGACAGGGTCTTGTGAAGGCCCTGCTCTGTAAAACAAGACACGGTAAACTCGAATATGGTTCTTTAGGGAAATTAAATGTTTTTTCTAACAGGGTTATGCCATATTGTAACAACCTATGTTGCACCTCAAAGCATTTTTCTATACACTAAATGTCTCTCCCGCCTTCTAACAAGATTAAGTTTCCTTTATTAATTTTGTTGATGCACATTTCTTAATCTTTTAAGCATATATTTTAAACATTTTATGGTCTGTAATTTTTGAAAGTTTTGTCTGTTGGACACTTTACGCTGAATTTTACTTGCCTCTGTAATCCAAGGTGGATACTACAGCGTTAAACTTGCTGTCTGTTAAAACTTGAGGCTTCTTTTCTGTGAGCAGAAAAGCTCATATAGCAGTGTAGTTATTTCAGTATTTATTTCTATTATTGAATCCATGGGGTTCAGAATGTAACTTTGTACATGAAATATATATAAATATGTATATGAAACATGCATTGGATCGGTGTGTTCTTTATAGTCTCATGTTAAATTCAAAGGGTTTTGATGCTACCAAAAGGCATGACAATTGGGTATTTTACACTAGCCGCTAAATATTGACATCATAAAGACAGGTAGTAATATATTTGAGTCAACCCACAACTGCTGTAATCCTTCTGTCTCGTGCTGGGCTTAAGCAAAAACTCCGAAGACCAGCCTTGCTCGCTGACTGGCTCCCAAATGATGCCACGCCGTCTTCGCCTCTTACGTGGCCCACCAACCCACCGATTCAGCGGTTAGCCATCTAGAGGGGATCCGCTTAACTGCAGCTCAGGTGAAATAGGTGCTGGCACTGGAATTTACTTTTCAAGTTTTCTTCACATCTTACCAAAGATTCATCAACCTTGACTGCACAATGCTTGCTTACCGCGCAGCAAAGGAAATCGTGTATTTATAGGGCAGAGAAACTGGGCGACAAGAAATTAATTTCTACTCAGAAACAGAACACTTGTCTAGAGTCAAGTTTTCACTTTTTCCTGGCTCATCTGCCGCTTTCTACCACCTTTGTCCCAGCAATTTATCTTGATTAGTATGTAAGAAGTGGCTGTGCCTCACAAAGTATTTGGTTAACCTTTGTTCAAGGGGTCGGGGTGGTCCCCTCTGTGCAGGGCAGCCCTCGGTCCCGTGTGCCTGGGGCTCCGGGCCGGCGGGTCACTCACCTTGCCTGGGCCAGTGTGCAAGTGGAAGTTACTCTTGCTTCTCGCTGGCAGTTGTGAAGGGCCCACATAAAGTTGTTGCTTTTGAATACCTCTAGGATGCGAATACTTCATACTTGCACATGCAAACATAGGAATCATTCATCGCTTAGAAAATGTGAAGTGTACTGTTAACAATGTTATTCCAACTTGAAATTGTATCATCCTGGCGCTTAAAAAAAAAAAAAAAGGGGGTATCTTCTTACTCATTTACTGGAGTTTTCTTGCAAGATTTTTGTTTCTCCAGAACAGATGTACTGGCAAACTTCGCTCACCTCAACAGTGTTCTCAGGCTGTGTCCATTCACATGCATGTCACATCATTGCACTGTGCTAAGACAGTGCGTGTCTGTATTGAATAGGAAGAAACTTCATAAATCTTTAATCTGGAAATGTTTAAGCTTTTCTGGCAACACCTTGGGTCTGTGGGTAAGTAATTTAATTTTTCAGATCCTGTATTGAGAGAGAAATGCTAATAGAATTATGATCTAGGTTAAGGTGTTACAAATGATATTTGGAGACTGAAGTTTGAAGCCATTATAAATACCCAAGCCCTTCTCCACTGGACATGGTGATAATAGGAAAAGCACTCAGTTTCTGTAGCAGGTTCTAAAAAAGTTATCTCAGTTATATCAGTCTCCTATAAAAAGTATTCAAATAAGAATACCTAAAATGTTAATAACCTCACAGGAAGTGAAAATGTTTCAGTGTGAATGCTCTTTATTTGAAAATACTTTTTTTGCTGGAAATTAAACCTAAAACTTATTGAGAGACTGAGAATTTCCCTTTTTCTGCACTAGAATAGTAAACCAAAATGAGGAATTCTTTTTGATACCCTACCATTCTTTTTCAGCATCCTGTAATCTGTTGGAAAGCTGCTTGAGCAATGTAGTTTGTAAGTGTCATTTAACATTGTGATGATCTCTGTGCAAGTGCCCTTAGTTCCACTGTGAAACAAGCTTTGAGGGGGCCTTTTGGCCTTGGCCCAGACTCCAATTCATGGCACGGCCTTCAGGACTTGTTGCAGTTTTGCATCATTATGGTTAACTACTTAAAAAGCTATTTTGAGATGACAAATCCAAGTATGCAAATTGTTTTCCTGCTTTTCAAAACACTGTAAAGTGATGGTGGGAAGGGAGTTGATGAGAAGTGATGTGGGTTGTTGCTTGTTCTTGTCTGCTTGTGATTGTGAACAGGATGGGAAGGGCTGGCACAGTCTGTTGTGTTTAAACACAAGATGGTGCTCTTACAATGCGGCGACAACACCGAGACCTCGAGGGAAAACACGCTGGAGCATTCTCTTCTCCCTGCCCTTCAGCTTCCACGTTTCAGGTTTCCTCTAACAGCCCTTCAAGGTGAAGCTGTTTTGTCAGGGGTCAAAGGAAGAAGGGAGAAGCCGGGGCTGTAGTCATCAGAAGGTTCAGAAGTTGGCTCTTCCTTGCCTTCGCCTCTCTGCCGGGCTGAGGCCGCACTGTGGGGATTTATCTGCCTCCAGTAGGGCCCCAGCCAAGGCGCCTGCTCCGGAGCTGGGACCTCTTCATCCCATTGTGCCTAATGCTTGGAAAAAGGAAAGGCAAAAGGTTTCCTTCTTTAAAAAAGATGAGGCAGAGCTGCCCCTGGGCCCCAGCCTGCGGGAAGGAGTAGGGCAGGGTAAGCAATTGGCACTGGGGTCCAGCAGCTGCTTTGCAGCATCCCCCTGCCTGCCCCTTCCCCAGCTCCAGGCAAGTCCTGCTCCAGTTTCCAGGTGGAACATTAACAACCCCCTTAAATCATACCCTGCCTGCAGAACAGCCGTTTAAAAGCTGCACGCTCAGACGTAGCTCTGGTTGCAGGGGTGAGGGGACTGGTGCTCCTCTCGGCTGGCCACGGACCTTCCCCCCTGAGGCCGAGGGCTGTGGGACACGCAGGGGCTTTCTGCAGCGGAAGGGAGGGCTGCTGCCATCACCTCCTGCTGCCGCCACCTCGGCACGCCGTGTCACTGTGCCCAGGGGCTCCTGCTCTGTAGGCTCTTGGGTCTGGAGCTTGAATGAGGAAGCGGGGGGGGGGGGAGGGAAATAGAAACAAAACCAAACCCCCAAAACATGTGTGTGGGGCCGAGATGGGGAGCACAGTGTCCCGGCAGCAGGGGCAGAGCTGCTCCCCGACCGGTGCGGCGGCGGTAGCAGCGCTTTGTTACGGTGTCATCATTATGCTACCTCAGAGCCTGGTTTGCAGACCTGGTTCTTGGCATCTCCCTTTAAAATAGAATTAGGCTGACGCTTGCACTGAGTTTAAGGAGGGGGAAAAAAACCAAAAGGCTGATAGGTGCTGCAGGGGGTCCGACCACAGATCTTGGTGTCCTGTCTGACAGTGGCTGAAAGCAAATGCCTGGAGGAGAGAGCAAGGATGAGGCAGACCCGCAGGTCACCCTGCAGCCTGCCATGCCTTCAGGCTGGAAGTCTCCGTTTCTACCTTGTGGAAACAACGGACTGCTGGAAAATGATGCAGCTGTCTGCATCCCAACAGGAATAAAAAGCAGGAAATTGGAGAGCTCATTGATTTGCAAAGGCAGCTGGAATACTTCTGGATACTCCTCTGAATGTGGTAACTACTGAGAATAAGATAAAGCTTTACACTTCTTCCACCATTTGCGTTTCTTCAGCCACTGCACAGGCGCTCCTGGCAGATGCTGTCGCAGGGATGCAGGTGCCATGCATGGCTCTGTCCCTGCTTGCTTGGGACATTTGGTTTCTGCTCCCAGTGGTGGCAGAGAGATGTCTGAAGGGATGAAAGGCATGTGGATCAGGTGTGAAGAGTTTCAGTCTTTCAAGCCAGACCTGGCAGCAGTTTGGGGTGGATAATTGCATGGGGAAATGATGTTAAAGGCTGATGGGGGAGGCTGAATCCAGGAGAGAAAAGGTGCTGAGGACTCTTTTGGCTGCTAATTGGTGCTTTCAGTGACAGAACAGCAGGATGTGTGCGTGGGCAGGGAAATTGAATTCTTGTCAAAATTGCCCAAAAGGTAATGAAACTCCCTGAGATAAGAGAGAGGTGAATTGTGCAGCATCCACAAAACCATTAGAGTCCGGTTGACTCATTTGCAAATAAACACTGTGTGGGTGCTCACTAGCAAAAAAAAAAAAAAATCTTCTGCCCTTTGCAGATGTTCCTGTATGTCATTCCTTCTGGGAAGGAAGGATGCTGCAGCCGGGGTCCCTGTGCCCAGCCAGACCTCGGAGGTGCAGGGGGAGCAGGATCAGCTCCCCGCAGCAGCATTGCAGACTTGGAGCACCAGACACGAGGTGCCTATCCTTGCCTTGCTGCACGGGGCTGTGGTTTTCCATGTGTGGGAGGAGAAGATTAGAAAGGACATCTCAAGAGGTGGATGTGGCACCAAGAACATCCCCGGCAATGTCCAGCCAGCAGTACCATCGCTATAAAACACCAGGACAGAGAATAAAGACTTCATGCAATGAGGGTAAACTTTGTTTAAAAGAGTTTTGCTGCCTTTTGGGTGACGACGTGCTGTTAAACCAAGCTGCCATCAGCTTGACACAGCAAGTCCCATGACCGGCTTTTGCAAGTGCCTTTAGGAGTCGTTTCTCAGCCAAATCTCTGAACTTTTTGGGGTGTTCGAAAGTCTTTCACTGGAGCAACCTGTATCTGCAATAAAGCCCAAAATGTCAACTTTGGGCCAAAGCCAGGGTTGAACTGCTACAGTGAGCTGTGGATGGAGAGGTGGGTGTGTAGCTCATGCTCAGGTGCAAGGCAAGGTGGAGCCTGTGCCACAGTCCCTGTGGGGCTCGTCATCCTGGGAAAAGTCACGGCTCTTCAAACCCTGCCGCTCTGGGCTCTGTTATGGTCCTGGTTTGCAAGAGCCTCAGGGCTCTGACGGTCAAAAGCAGTTTATTTGGCGCTGGGAAAGCAAAATACCTGCAACTGGCCCATTCTCATGAAAAGGAGTAGTTCTACCTGCTGTGGGCTTATCAGGGGGGCTGGAGGCACCCAAGCCGCTCTCGCATGATGGCAGGAGAGGTGGTTCCTCACCACACCGGGCCCCCAGAAGCGATGGGGCCAGCCAGCCTTGGCCTGGACGTGCCCTTGCTAGTTGCTCAGTCTGGGAATCGTACAAATGGGTCAGAAACACTGTGAAAAGAAGCATGGAGGAAACTTTTTTTTTTTCACGGAGGAGTGAAGAGACTTTAACAAAGCTTTGCCTGAGCCAGTGGCAGTGTTTCGGGCTGACAGCAGCACTTGGGTGTTGAAAGTGTTCCTGTTTTGTGAGCTGGGTTTTGCAAGCACTGTAAGGTGTGATCTTAAACAAGACAAAGGACAAGTCAATCAGAGTAGATCCTAAGGAGTGTTTTCAGCTTGTGAAGAAGGAAGGCCAGCAGCACTGGCTGGGCTCACCCTGCCGATGAAGCGGTAATCTGTTTCCCTATTCGTCCCATGGTTAAAGCAGATTTCACTGGGCTCCTTGTGCCTTGAGCATGATCTGAAGCCGGACCCTGCTTCTTACTGCTTGCTTGGACAGTGCTGCTTCAGGCTGGTATCTACACACCATAAATTATAGTTCTGTTCTCACGGTGGTCCCCAAAAGAGAAAACTGGAGCTAAAGAGCTGGTTGAAATGGTCATGGTTCACAAGAACTGCAGATCAGATAGGCACAGTTCGGAGGTTTTTCAGTGCTGGTGGTCTTTCTGGTCCTCCAGCTGCTCTATACCCAAATATTGGCCTTAGAGCGCAGTGCACAGCATGCCTTCCTCCAGGGAAGCTTTGGTGTTTGAACAATAGACATGGGAGTTTTTGTTAATCTCTGCAGCTGCTGTAGTTTCCTCTTTTGTTTGTAGAAATTCCATTTTTTAAGTATCTCACACCCTGCAAGTGCTGAACTTGGGCAGCTCTTGTCACTTCTAATCAAAAACTAAATAAATCACTGATGCTGCAAATCCTGCCTTCCCTTCCAGTCATGAATCACACTACACAATGGCAGTGACTTTCTCAAGGGTACTAAAGTTACTCACCCAGCAATTGGGCTGAAGATGTCCCGGCCTGCAGCTGGTTCAGATGTAGTTTGGGATTATTCAAACTTGGGCTGCTTTGGCCCAGAGGTGGGAGCTGCTGTGTGGATGCAGCCAGGTCCTGGTGTGGGTGCTGACGTTTGCCTGCACGCGTGCTGCCTTCAGGCTTTCAGAAGTTGGAGCCAAACCAGCCTGGAGGGTTGATAAGCTTTGGGACTTTCAGATTTGCAGCGTAGTGGCACAGCCCTGAGAGGAGGGCGCTGATTTGTGTCATGGGTACGGTCCGACCGGCTGCCTGCCCTGGTGCGGCGGTTCTGCTCAGAGCTCCCGCACAGGGCGGGGAAGGGCGGTGGTAAACCCGGGCAAATTCCAGGCAGATGGAGCAACACGCCATGGGTCGAAGCCACCAGCACTGCCTGTAATGAGGTGACGTTGCTCCTTAATGGAGGGACTTGTCGGCAGCGGGCAAGGAGCGAATCCACAGGGACCTCTGAGGTGATGTTGCCTCGCAGCAGGTTGTGATGGAGAGATGCTCTGGGGTCATCCCTGCAGCTTCAGCGTTGCAGCAGAGAAGCTGCAAAGCTCAGGGCCTCCCCCTCTCCAGGACCAACTCCTCCTGCAAGCAAAGAGACAGATGCAGCCCCCCTTGTTGAATCTACCTCTTCAAAGGTTTTGACTCGCTGTCACTTAAAAGGCTGGATGAGGGCTAAGAAATAATACTCTCACTATCCCTCCTGGCAAACACCTCGTGTCCAGGGCAAACACCAAGGGCAAAGACTGAGGTGGGGTTTTTTTGCAGCCGTGCTCCTCGCGAGAAGCTGAATGTCGGTGCTGCCCAGCTCTCTTGCACCTTGGAGTAGACGCCCAGCAAGCACCCATCTCTGAACCCTCCAACTGCCCAACATCACTGCATTTTTAACAGAGCCCAAATAAAGAAACGCTACAAAATGAGCTTAGTAGGGCACTGGAATAGGAGCCCCATCCAAGGCTAGTAGTAAATAAAGTTACATAAGCCGGTAGGTCATAGCTCTCAGCCTTTTATAGGCCATAAATCCACATTTCCTGGATTTTATAGCTTCTGGTTAAAAATATAAAAAATACTATGTGATTGGAAAAAGCCAGTTGATCGTCTCTTAACACAAATACTGTGCTGGGAAAAGCTCCTCATCCCGTAAACCAGTGGGTGCACTCTGTGGGAAGCTCGGGGATGGCCCCAGAGGAAATTGGGACGCAAGCGAGCAATGAGGCACTGCCCTGTCTGTATACACTGTAATCGAGGGACTTGGCCAGCGCCACATCACCATATGGTGACATGATGTCGTGCCCTCCCTTTAAATAGTGTCAGCATCCGGCACCTTTATTTCTGCAAGTTTTATGGCTGTGGAGGGTGCAAGAACTTGTTGGCTTTTAATAGCTTGGAAGTGTTTAGAAATTTTATTTGCCCAAAAGCACAGTGCTTTCTGGGATGCTTTCGAAAGTATAGTAATTAAACGTTTTTATCAAACTTACCCACTTGGGGAACAGTAAACATTTTCTGTTGGTAACTGCAAATCGGGGATCGCCCCGGTCCATTTGGAGCTGTGACGAGCGCTGGAGCTGAGCAAAAAGCCAAGAGCTGAGCTGGTGGCCCAAGGATGAGCACCCATACTGGGCCAGGCATCGAGCCTCCTGGAGCAGGCCTCAAATTCAATGTACCTGCTAGATGAGTGGCTTTGAAACCAAGGTCTGTGTACGTTTGGTTTCTGTGGGGTTCTTGGGGCATCAGGGACCCTCCTCCCAAAAAATGACCCCTGGGCTCGACTGCCTCAATCCTGCAAACTTCTAAGCACGCACATGAAGTTGCAGCACATGATTTCAATGGAGCTATTCATGTGCCCCACGGGAAGCATCCGTTTCACTTCTTGTGGGATTAAGAATGCTGCAAGCCTTAAAATGAGGGCATGAGAAGGGAGGAGAGAAATCAGATTTGCCTAAACAATACTTTTAGTTCCTTTACTACCATGGAGGAAGGACAAGGGCGGCAATGACGACTTTAGACGTCAGGAACTTTGGCAAATGGGGGAAACGTCTTCGTTTCCTCCTCTTCAATGAAATGACTTATTCACAAGCCAGTGCTTTCTCATTTCCCAGCAGATGAACATTAGATTTGCTTTTTCTTGCTATGTCTGAGCATGCTGGGTTACTGTCCTGTGCAGGAGTGAGGGGGCATTACCTGGCATGATACACCTCTCAGCAAATGCCAAGGTGGTCCACAAGGTTTCTAAGCCATTTTTCTCCTGTGTCTGCTGCCAAGTTTATTAAAATCCTGGTTTGCCATCTTCTCCACTCGACTGGCATCTGTACAAACCATGAGACATCTGCTGCTTCATTTTAGCCTGTTCGATGGGCTGATCAATCCCTCTAACATTTGGCTCATTTTTATTTCCTGTGTTCTCCACTTTGTTCATGAAGTTTTTGTATTCCCTCAGGCCAGTGCAGTATCCTGTGCTGCCCCATAGCTCCTGCCATTAAGCCCAGTTACAGTACTCCATGCTCAAGTGCCTGGCTCAAGAACAGAGCTTTTAAACAGATCACTCAGCATGAACATATATTTCTATAGCTAAGGCTCTGTGCCCTAAAGAAGATGATGAATAACTGTGATTGATTGTTAACACAGACCACTTTTATTTGGAGGCTGAAAATGGTTCACCTCCTCCTCAGACCCATTCCTGCTGAGGGATCAGCACAAAGCAAATGAGAGTTTCTCAGCTTGTTGGTTCCTTTCTTCCTCTGGTTGCTCTCCCCAGAAATCAGGTCCTGGATTGTTCTCCCTGGGTACCACAGCTGGGCTTTATTTGGGTCAGTTCACCCGAGTACCAGATGACACATTAAAAGCAGCAATAGATGGCTGAAAGGCCTCCATGTCTTTGCTGGAGGAGAATTGAGCTGGAAGAGGGACGTACAGAGGCTCTGGAGGGAGCCGTGTTACGCCTGAGGCAGTTCACCTTTTTTCACCACTGACTTGGGAGTAGATTTAAATGTCACAGACAAAGCTTCCCTTCATCTGGGGCTTTCCAGGAGGTCATGCAAAGCAAATCAGGACAGTCTTACCCTTTTCACGGTTAGTGTATATGGAAACCATTTTTATTCCTTTTGTATTTGTAGTAACTTCTGGGGACTGTTACTGTATCTCCCTTGGTCTTCCACAGCCTACAGATGCCTTTCTCTCTCCTCACAGCCCATGTTTTCTGATAATTTCCATCTCTCTCTGGGCTTTGCCTCCTTGGTTGTTCAGCCTGAGCAGATCACATCTAACCTGTGACAGTCCCCACAAGGTTTCCTAAACCGTGCAGCATAGGGGACCCTGCTGAGCCTGCAACCCTTCCCCGCTCCCTGGTCTTTTCCTGAGGATCTCCTGCCTGCCTGACTGCTCCTTGGCTGTTATTTTTGCTGAGAGGTTTTATTCTGCTTTTGTGCTAACTTTCAGCTCATGCTGCACTTTGACTCATTTTAATATTGTTTCTATCTCAAACCTACTCCTTGTCACATATTTGGGGAGTAGGCAGGAGACATCCAAGAATCTGAAGCCAAAAATAGGGAGAATGAGAGAAAATAAAATTATGACTTTCAAGCTCTTCTGACTCAAACCAGTCTAGCTCTGCAGCCGCAGCAGGGCACCCAGCGGGATGCACCCCTGGGGGATGCACCTTTGGGGGATGCACCCTTAGCCATGACCACGCAGCCGACCTCAGTCTCCTCTTCCCAGTCCCAGTGCTGGGCTCGTGCTGGTCAGGACTGTGCTGGCTGTGCCGTGAAATCTGAAATTCTCCTAAATCTCGGCCCCAGATGGCCACGGTGCCCTTCAGCTTGCTTATATCCCTTATAGGCGCCACGAAGAAGCAACACGGGGACCTGGGAGCAGGGAGAAGGAGTCGTGAGAGCACGATGAGTACTTACTGATCAGAAAGTGTTGGGTTGTTCACACCCAGGGTAAATCTGTTGCGTGTCCGTCCCGCGGCGCCCTGCGTAGCTGCGGCTGCTCGAGCCCAGCTGCCCACCCTCTTCTCCCGGGCTGACGGCTCGTCCCTGCAGCCAGCCCTTCCCGCAAGGCACCCGGCTCTGTCTGGTCTCTTCCGTGTAACGTTACCCCAAGGAACGTATGGGATATGTGCATCTGCTGGGCCAGCCACGCGCGAGGTAAGGGAGGCTCCGCACAGGATTTAAAGCAGGGGTGGGGGGGTGGGGGGGGGATGGAAGAACCGGCATCTGAGTGGGTACCCAAATGAGCTGAAATCTGCTTTTGCAAAGGTGTCAGTGCTCGCCTCTCCTGCCGACCTCAGCGGTCATGGGCAGTTTTTGTACAGCTGGATCTTGGGCTGTTTCCATAGAGCTCAGCTTCGGCTGTACTGGGCAGAGGCTGTTCCCAGCACACGGCTTACATCAGACTTCTTTACAGGTAATAGGGAACACCAAAGCCCACCACATTCTTTATGGTTTGTAGCTGCTTAACTTTGCCTAGGATCATGATGGATGAAATCACGTATTTGCTTTTAAAATCCTTACCTATTTCATTCTGGTTTTAACTACTGCTCACTCTTAGAGCTCAACTGGATTTAAATATCCTTCTCCCAGTCTGAGCTTTCCCAGTCCCAGAAAGGAAAAGGATTAGCTGAGGGCTGTTGTGGTGTTGAATTTCTCCTCTATCACAATGCTCTAATGTTTGAGTCAAATGTTTTCAGAGAATAGCAGCTCAGTTAAATAATTCTGTTTCCAGAGGAATTAAAGAAGAAACTTTCCACTTGATCTCATGCACAATAGCCTATATTTACAGAAACTAAAGATCACGCATAAATTGTCTTGAGAGGTGCCTTTTAACTGGCAGTGATATTTCGATCTGCTAGATCCACCCCTGTGACTACTACAACACGTCCCCAGGTACAGGCAGTCGGCGGAACCCTGGGCCCGCAGGGCTTTGGGGTGAGCACAGCAGCGGGGCCGAGCGCCGAACCCTCCCTCTGCAGCAGTGTTATCGCACTTGCTTCTCACAAGCTCCTCCTGCACATCCCTTGGGGAAGCTCGTTGGTATAAAAATCACTTTTCCCTGGTGAAATGGGGCACCCCGAGGAACAGACGGTCCCTCTGGGCCTGGGGGGACGTTGCTGTGCTCTGCACGACATGAGCATTTTGGGAGGGCTGGAGGTGGAGACTGGGCATAGCCTGAGGGGCTTCACTGAGGGGGGACAGGACACATCCAGGCCTCTTGCTGTGATCATTTCGATCACTGGAGCACCAAGTAGGGTTTGGACAAAGCTTGGATTGCAACCAAACCAACCACCCAGTGCTGGTCCCAGCGAGAGGCAGACGGCTGTAGGGGAGCACTGGGAAGTTTCCATGGAAGGTGCTGCTGCCTGGCGTGGGGCAGGCGAGAAAGCACTGATCATGTTGTCTCCAGGCTTGAAGATGACCCAGAGTTGTGGTTTCTCCTTTCCAAACCACTACGAGAGAAATGCTGGTATACCTGGAGCTTATGAAGGCTCCCTGCGAGCCGCTCCTGCAGCTTGTCCGTGCATCCATCTCCCTGCAGCTCCTGAGAGCTACCAGCAATACGGCAGCGGGGTTGTGCCCAAAGGGGTGAGGGGGTGCCCCCGGACTGATGCCTGCCTGCTGCTCCCTGGCCTTTACTCCCCCTGAAGAGGGGTTGGCTCATCCCCTCCAAAATTCTGCACTTCCATGGCAGGGGGTGAAAGGAGTGTGGTGCTCCCCAGTGTGGGGTGGAGGCGGGTAATGCCCCAGCGGTGCCTGGCATCAGCTGGCCAGGGAGCCATCCATACATCTATTTTTGGCAGTGGCACACTGGGAGCCCAGGACCTGCTGTCTCGTCTGTTAAACCCGTGTGAGTTTGCTATTGCTGGAGAGGCACTTGCTTGATGCCCAAAGACACTTGAGTGTTTAATTATGACATATAGCTCTGCTGGATCATATCACTGCTATTTTTAGCTCTCTCACTTCTGGTGTGAGCCCTGTATCTATCTCTTTTTGGCCTTTTATTTTCAGTTTCTTATTGCTGTTTCCTAAACTCATCTCAGGCACCAGGTGGGCAGCAGCTGGGGAAGTATTTTTGTCTCCATGTGGCACAATGAGATGGTTCCGAGGGTGCAGGGGGACGGGTACTGCTCTGCTCAGCCAGCAGCTGAAACCCAGCTGGGATTTGGCAGCTGAACCCCAGACCTGAGCCCCGTCCCGGGGCAGCACCCACACCCCTCCAGCTGCCCCGGCACGGCTTTGCTGCAGCCACTGAGGGAAGGGCACAGCCTCTCCTGCTGGGAACTGAGGCAGCGGTGGGTCGGTCTTGGCTGTTTCCAAACGTGGCTGAGGATATAGAAATGGGGTGCCATGCCAGTTTTGGGGTGTTGTTTTGTGGTTTGCCCAGCTGAAGTGTGAGCTCGGAGAACCCTCAGCAAGGGAAGACGCATCCCTGCTGCAAATGCAACACCGGCGGGACCCTCCCGGCACGAACGCAGCAGGATGATGCAGAGACGAGGGAGCAGGGGGTTGACAAGAGCAGAAGTCAGAGCTCTGAGTCCCTCCCTGCTCTGCCCGGGGAGACCAGTGCTGCGTCACCTGTCCCTTGGCACCGGGGCCTCTGGCAGAGACCCAGCGAGCTGGCTGCGATAGGAGGAGGAAACCTGGCCCTGGGAGCGAGAGCAAGGCTGGGAAAGGAATACCCCATCGCTCCTGGCTGCTGACGAGGGTACGGAAATAGCCCGTGCCCAGTTCCCTAGAGAGACAGCACACATCATGGACATGGGCAGGAAAACTCTCCCCTGGAGTGAGCATCTCTCTGGGCTAGCAGGAGGGTGACCAGGGCAGCGTCTGGCTTCCTCCCAGCGGTGCCACTTCTCCCAGATGCTCCTCGCCATCTCTGGGCTTCCCAGCATTTCCTCATCCCTTCTACAGAATCCCTTCCCTCTCTGCAGGCCAGGAGTTCATCTGAAGGCCGTCAAAGGGATTTAAGGCTTTGGCAGAGGAATGAAAGGTGTTTGCAGAGGGCTAAACCAGCGCTGCTGCTCCGTGCAAACTGCTGGTCTGTAAATACGTGGCCCTGACTGGCAGCCTGGAGTGTCCTGCAACATTTTACAGAATAACAAGGCATTTCTTGTAAAACAGCAATCTAGAAATGCCATTTTCACAGGTTGTCAGTGGACGTCTGTGTTGTAGGCACAGAGCTAATTCTGATTTAGTGCCTGCAGCTCCTGCGACTGCATTGCCCAAGTACAGATGTATCACTGCCCATCCACCACCAAGTTACCCAGCAAGCATCCAGAAGTAACTACACAAATTAGCGACGTGGATTCAGTGTATGAACACATAACCACACTCGTCTGACTGTAATACATCAAGGATGCGGCCCTCAAGCAAAACAAAGGGAAGTCACAGCTTAAGCATGTATATAGGCGATCAGGATGTGTACAGGTGATGAGCACCAGAAATTGAGTCCAAATCCACGACAGCACTCCAACAGCCTTTGCAGGACGTGTTCCTGTAGAGGATGCTTCCCCGCAGGGGAGAGCAAAGCCCGGCTGCTCCGTGGCGAGGCAGGGGCTGCCCGCGGCCCCCGCTGCGGTCAGGGCTGCTCCGCCACAGGCACCGACTTTCTCTCCACTAATTAAGGTGTGGGAAATACGTTCAAGGTGGTGCAAGACATCTGGTTACCTTGAAATGAATTTTCCGAACTTAATTATATTGCTCCTCCTGCAACATATGCTCAGGCGAAGATGAGGACGGGACCAATGATAGATGAAACAAGCAGATGCAACAACAACAGGGGTGGGTTGGGGCGGGAGGGAAACAGAATCTCAAATCTTGCTGGTATTTGTGGAGTGTATAATTGACAGGAACATTTTAGGGCTATGAATACAAGCTGACGTATGCATGTATGTGCAAGCAGTAATCCTGCTAGGACAGGACATGCTGATCACCTTCAGGAGAGGGAATCTCAGACAAGTCTTTTCCAAACGAAATCCCTTCATGTCAGCATTTAGGATTTGTTGTTGCCGTGCATTTTTCTTTTTTATTGTCCCTGATTTTTACAGCTTTTTGTATCAACCCTGGTGCTAAGATTGGGTTTATTTAGTGCACTTTTTATGATCTATCTCCCCTGCTGCTGGCTGCTGGCTGCTGTCACAGCCACTCCAGGCAGGGGGGAGACCAAGCCCAGGGTTTCTGTGTGAGACGTTACCAGCTGGATCCTTCCATCAGCCTTCATGGACAGAGACTCAAGTTTTGGTAGCAAATAGCGGATGGCTGCGATCCTGGAATGAATATCAGAAAGGACTAAGGGAGTCTCCTTGATTGACAGGCAGATCACAGCAAATGTAATACCACAGTATTTCTGCTAATTTGTTGGGAAGCGCAGGCTGGTGATGTATAGCACTTACACACACACATATCTGCCTGCGGGTAGCGAGTGGAAGAGGAGGGCTCTGAGCACACAGAGTCCCTGCGTGAGATATTTACATCAAACCAGACGGTGTGGGAGGGCCAGATGCACAGTGAAATGATGGGGCCAAAACTGAAGTCCTTTGAAAGCTTCTTTTTCTCCACTGGCCCCTATGTGAACAGGGCGATTAATGCTTTGGACTGCTAATTATGGTTTAATGCATGCACTGTGTCTTCCCATCCATTAATTTGGGTGGCAGTGGCAAGGCCCATGTGTATTCGGTTCACCAGACCCCCAGGGCAAGGCACTCTATGAGGATTGTCAGTAAGAATGTCCCTGTATCTCTGAATATGCAAACTGGATAAGAAAATCAGATTCAGACAACCTGGAGCTATGCTGCAGAGAGCACTGACTCGGTGTTGCTCTTTTAGATTGGAAACACAACTTCAACTTTTGCTCATGGGCTGAAAAAAAAAAAAATAAGGAGAAAAGCGGTCAGTAAGGGTTATGTTCATGATGGGCCTTGCCTGAGCTGTGGCTGGAAGCAGCAGCAAGTTTCTCCTGGCTTGGTCCCTCCTCCTCTCACCCCACATACTTTTTTCCATTGCACAAAACATTCATAAAACCTTCCAGACTTGGGCTGGTCTCCAACAATTTGAGTTGGACACAAAACCCACCTGACCCTGCGCTACTGAAGCGGATGTGAAAATAAAGCAAGTTGGCAATTTTTGGTCAATGAGTAAAATCAAAATGCACATGTCCTGAAAGGAAACAGGTTCTGCTGTGTGAGGCTGTCACCCAGGACAGAGAGGGTGACCGAGGGGACCTGTGGTAGCACCATCTCCAGAGAAACAGCAACCAAACTCCCTAATAGCTGGCACAGTGGTGTGTACACAGGGGCCCTTGTGCTTCACTAGGCACAGGGAATTTGGATAAGGATATTGCTTTTATTGCCTTTTTCATGTATTACTTCTTTTATTTTAGGATATGGCTAAAACAGACCATGGAGTAAAATTTCTGAGTTCCGGGGAAGAGGAACGAGAGGCTGGACTCACCGATCCTCCAGCCTAATGAGCCTAATTATCATCCTGGCCCTAAGAAAGACAGCAGCAGGCTTGGAAACTGAAGGTGATGCTTTGGCAAAGGCAGGTAAAACCAATACCAGCAGGAACTGGCTTGCTTATATTTTGTTTTTAAGTGGGTTATAAAGGATCTGTCCTGTAAGGATCCTCAATGCTATAAGCTCCAGCAGCTACCAGGTATTTAGCTGAGAGGTACTTTGGGAGATGGAGGTTCTGCCGAGCGTTCAGGCGCGTGCCCATTGGAATGGCATCCGAAAACACAGCCCAGAATCTTGCTTTCATTTGGGAAACACCCCAGCTCAGTAGGCACATTTTACTGGAAAAGGGAATTTAAGTGCTGAAGAGTAGGATGGAGTATTCTGCAATGTAATTATATCTGTGAGAAGGCTTGCAGTCATTTTTCTGTATCTACCTCTTGGCTTTGTGTGACTAAAAGAAAATCTGGGGTTTGTTTTTTTGTTTTTGTTGTTTTTTTTTTTTTTTCTTTTATAATTTCTTACCATTACTGTAATGAAAACAGTCCTCAAACATTAACAGTAAAAGGTCAATGGCAGGAAACTAGCTGCATTTCAGTAGCCTTCAGGCTTCAAAAAATACTGGGGATTTCTAACTTACAACATCTGAATGGTCAGGACAGGGTTGACAGAGAAAAGAAACTCAGTTGCCCTTTTCCTTCAGCTGCAAAGGCCAGTTTGTATTTGTATCCATGCGGTGAAATGAAGGATCAGGGAGAGAATTTGGTCTGTGGCGGAGGTCGGCTGCTCTGTCCCTGGAGTAGCAGCCAGCCGATGTGCAGGGTAATCTTCTCCCCTGCAGAGTGCCTTTCCCTGCCCTTTTACAGACAGCAGCCTGATGCTTGTCGGGGCTTGCCGGTGGGTCAGCTGGGATTCCTTGGATCAAATAGCACGATACGCGCCGTCCGCATTTCTCTTGCCTCTCTCCAGTGCCCTGAGCAGCTGCGCTGAATGTCACCTAAACCAGTGAGCAAAGCTCTTTGCACTGGAATACAGCCCAGGAAACACTTGCAGCTTTCAGAAAAGCCTGGGATGGGTGCTAGCTGCCTCCCTGGGATGGCAGCTACCTGTCAAACCCAGGGTGCAAATCCTGGGCACACAGCTCAATGTTCAAAATATCACCACTCGGGTGCAGTTTTCTTTACCGCAGCAGGTCTTACTTCACATATTTATTTACTGTTAGTAACAGCAATCCACTTTTACCCAAATGCTTCTGTTCTGCTGCTTTGGAATTGATTTTGCAGCTCAGACCATGGGCTTCTGTGAAGATAAGCTGGAAGCAGACCAGTCTCTGGCCACTGACACCAGGAGGAGTTTTCATCTGGGTTTACTCGGCTTTGCTTGCCTCTCTTTAGCATCAGCCAAACCAAAACCTTGGATCCAGCTCCCCATGAATGGTGGTAAACTTTGGATCTGAGCTCCTGTAATAAGCAGTTGTTTGCCCTGGCTAGTGGCTTAAGACTCTGTAGAAAAATATATTTCTAAGTATTATTTCTAAATGGAGAAGGACAGTTGAAAGAACCTTGTCCAGCCAACTCATGTGTCCAACACTTTGGCTTTCCAGGGGAAATGAATAACTAGAATGAGACAATGAATGAGATAAACAACATTTAACTGGTATTGTAATGAACCTTGAGCAGTCTGCCTCTGTGGATAACCTGCAAATTATCTCCATTGCCATTCTGTAAGTTTTTTAAAGAGGCTGCGAGTTATTTGCCAAATCCCCTGAAACACAACTGGAATTGAGCAACAAATTCCCAGTGGTCTCATTTGAAAAATCTCAGCCCTATCCCTATAGGGAGGTAGAGCTTCAGGTTAAATACACCATAAAAAGGCTTGGATTTCTTTGTGTGGGATGGCAGCGTAGAGAGGGAGGATAGATATGTTGTGCGTCATTAACAGACCATCGAGCCCATAAAGCCATGAGGTTTTGTTACCGGTTCCTGGATAGCT
Source organism: Tyto alba (assembly GCF_018691265.1). Lineage (NCBI taxonomy): Eukaryota > Metazoa > Chordata > Aves > Strigiformes > Tytonidae > Tyto > Tyto alba. Next base: position 6,812,780 of record NW_024881314.1, read on the forward strand.
GGGAGGTTAATTTAGCCACGAAAGCAGAGGTGGATTTTGAAATGAGCTCTGTGCTGGCTGACTGCTGCTGTGAGTACAGGCTGAGAAGGGTGGAAAAAAGAAGGTAACATAAGACCTGGCAAAGGATCCTCGTGGTCCTTGGGAGGCAAACTGGGGATGTGTGCACTGCAGGGCCCCAGGTGTGTGCCAAAAACCCCAAAGGAGAGCCGAAGCAGCCACTTCATCCAGCAGCCACGGGGCAGCTGGGTGGGATAGCCACCCCCCGGGCTCAAGGAGCCTGTGTTTGGCTGTGCCTTGTCGGAGCCCTCTGGGCAACGAGGTGCTGCCTGCGTTGTAAAAGGCTCAGCTTTGTTCCTGGGTTTAAACCAGAAACCACACTGAAGAGCTAACAGCTCTTCCAAAACTACTTTAGAGTTAACTGTTGGGGGATTTGGCTTAAGTAAAGTAAAGAAGAAATTCTCTGTGTCTTGCTCTCTGTATGGCCTTCTGGCTGCTTGAAATTTTGGGAGGAGAGGAAAGGAGAGAGAGATCTGGAGCCACCCTGCTATCTTACTGCCTTGATTTGGATATAAAATATCAGGGAAGTCAGTCTTCTGGCTGTACATATTCTCAACGTGCAGCCAACAGTGTGGCAAAAGAGTAGAGCAGGGCTCGCTCTTCTCTGGGCAGCAAGCATCTCTGCACGTTCCCTTCGATGTCTGTCCAGCCTCCAGGAAGCAAAAAGCAGAAGATGCTCAATCCGTCCCCTCCAGCCAGTGTGTGCATGCCCACATGTGCACATGCAACCAAAACAGAAACTGGGCTACAGCAGAGGGTATGTGGAAGGCACATGACACTGCATATATGTTTGTTTTTAAGAACATCTCTTCATCCTTTCATCACTAAAAAGCAAACAGCATTTTATGTCTCATAAGCTCATGCTTTGCAGTTCTCTAGCAACCCTTCTGAGTGTTAATTAGACGATCTTCATGATTTCTTTATAAAGTGGGTAAGCTACACAACCCCCATTTTTTAGGCAGATAAACTCTATCAAAGCTAAACCCCGCTCGCTCACACACGTGTGCCCCCTGCCAAGAGCACATGAGGCTCAGCCTGGCCGTCCGATGGCCGCGGTGCCGGCGCAGGGGCTCGTCTGAGAAAGCAGCACGCCCCTCCCTCACACATCTGCTCCTCTCATTTACACCTCGGTGGATGAAGCCGGGGGGGGGGGATCAGCGGGGATGCATTTTAATAATTTCCTTACAGGCGTTTTCAGAGGCATACAGGATGGGAGGGGCTGATGGATGGCCTCCCTCTAACTGGCATCACAGTCCTGCCCTGGCCCCGCCGCCCGTGGGGGGTGCGGTGCTGAGAAGGACCCAGCTTCCAAGCGCAGGCACCAGCGGTGCCTTAGGCTGGCCTAACGTGAGCCGAAAGGAAGAGGGGTGAGGTGGTGAAGCTGTCGCTGCGGCGTCAAGGGGACATTTCCACGGCTTGTAAATGTGACTGCAAGCTTGTAAAAGGTAGACTGAAACATGTTTTTTGCAAATATTTGGTATTTGTCAGCAAACTGAGATTGCTTACCCATTTAGAAGGGGAAAAAAAAAAAAAAAAAAAAAGCACCACAAAAGTAATAGAAGACACAGGCAAAAACTTAGTAGGACTACAAATAGGATTCCCTAGATTTAAGTCCTGTCGGTGGAGCCACTTTCCTCGTACGAGAAATAACACAATTTTCACCTGCTATATCAGGTTCAGATATTGTGTGTCTAGGGTTTTGTGAAGATTAATTATGTTTATGCCATACAGTAGAGTTTTACCAGCTAGCTGTGGATTTCCAGGAAAAGAGGTTATTTCCTAAGGCATCATGTACGGCTCAGTACAGGCCGGTAAATAAGCTGATGACTCCCATCACTCTGCTCCTTGGGGCATTTCTTAAAGTGCAGTCCTGGAGCACACTGTTCTTAAATCAAAGCATAAAAATAACCAAAACAGTATCAAGTGAATTGTAGGAGCTGGCAGAATGAAGGTAATAAACAAAGTTAAAACAACCTGATAACAATATCCTGTTACCGGAGAAGAATAAGCAATACTCTGTAATGGTGAAATATAAAAACTTTCTTGTGACAGGGCATTGATTTTCCCAAAAAGGAAAGGGAGAACAAACTGCAGCTGTAATGCAGCATGTGTGAGCACTGAGAGGGTATAATGATGACAGCACTGAATAAGTATCTCATCTCCAAAAGCTCGGGCTGCATGACCTTTAGCAGTGTTCAGGATTGTGTGTCTGTTTAGGATGTCATTAAACAAGACGGGCTTCCTCCAACTGAACAGTGTGTAGAAGTAATTGGAGCGGTTTTGAAGAGAGAGATTCCAGACTAGCTAGTTAACAAACTTGGAAAAGCTACATGTCAGTAAGAAACCCAACACAAAAAATTAGTTTTGGATAGTAGCTCTTTCCTCCATGTTCAAGTTAGTAAACTGGTTTCCATGACATACCAAGTACAGGGGACAGTCCTGTGCCAGTCCCAGTGGTCCCAGCGCTTGGTGTGCTACAGAACCAAGAGCAGGATACAAATGTCTTTAAGGCAAATTTAGATCAGCTGGAATAGTCCTTAGGATCCTGGTAGTTTAGCTCATGGGGAGCGGATGGCTACATGATCGCTGACAGCTTTGCAGATCTGTGCAGGAGGGAGGGAGGGATTGCAGGGAACCAGTGGTGCTCAACCCAGGGTTTAGTACTCTAAAGCTAAGGGTGGTGCTATGAGGATGACTCTCAGGGCCAGGTAAGTTATGAGTGGCATTTGAATGCCACTCCATAGAGTAGAATAATGAGAGTGAAGAATTGTAAGGTAGCTTGAAGACTGACATTAATTACCCAGTAATTTTCTAGCTGTGATCCATGAAATACTTGTTGCTGATCCCCAGACAGATGGCTAGTCACATAGGACGGGCTTCTCCTTTTTATTTCCATCTGCTATATTTCATTAAGACAGCTAAAAATAAAAATATCCCTAATGTTATTTTTCCATGTAAGTTACTGCTACAGTGATTTGATGAGACTGTGAATAGAAGAGTTTCCAAGAGACAAGATTTTCTTAATTAATTTGTGATCCTTGGCATGAAAAGTGACTGTGAACCCCTACACTAGACTCATCATGAGCACTACACTTACTTCTAAGTGCTATTTATCTAGAAGAGTCAGTTCAAAACAATTTTTTCTGGTATAAGGGGAGAAAAGAAGCTGCTGTCTGTTCTGAGCAGAAGTAGTTACCATTTTTAGGTCCTAACCAGTTGTAGATGGCGCCTACGAAATGGAGATGTAATCACAGAGATCCTTCAGGCATAGAGTCTTCTTTCCCTCTGTGTAGTAGGAATATCTCCAGAAACAGCTTTTCTGCACAGCTCCAAGTCCCTTTTTGGCCAGCACAGTGCCCAGAAGCCCCCTTGGGGGAAGTGGGTCATTTTTGGGAAGTTGTTTGGTTCCGTCTTTCTCATATTTTTTTGGCTTTATCTAATGTGTCTTTGTGTGTGGTGAAGTTGGTTTCTTGCACACACAGCTCTACCAATTTCAGCATTTATTCCTGATGTGTTAAAATGTTCTCCAGGGAAGCTAATGTCCCCTCTATCCAGACTGCAATTCATTCATTTTCCAGAGGTACAAAAGCCTGAAACATGTAAGTGTTGATAATATTTTCTAATCCTTCCATGCCTTTCCCACAAATTCTTTCAGAGGGACAGAAACTCTCCCTTATTTCATGATGAAGAGGTTTTATCATGTTTAAAACAAGGAACTGAGAAGTGGCCCAAATGCCCCAAGGTAAGTGCAGAAACAGGGAGCAGGCAGCCCAGCCAAAGCAGCTTGGTGTGGTGAGGAGCTCCAGGAACTTAGCTAACACTCGGTCTCCAGAACTTAAGAAGAAATCTGGGACCCATACCTTAGACCTGGGCTATTTTTATTCTCGACTACACAAGCCATTGCCATAGACCACCTGAATGGCGATCGCAGATGCCTGTGAGAGATGAACTCTATTACTTTGCCCTACTTTTAAAAGTCTAAAGCAAGCATGCTATTTTAGGCAACACAACTCAAAGCACCACTAGTACTATGTCTTAGTGACACTGCCTACAACACAGGCGAGAACCTTTGTTCTCACCCCTTCTTTATTAGTTACTTCTGCTTAGAAAAGCAAGCAATTTCCTCACCCTCCTGGCAATGTTCCCACGAGGAAATTCCTCCTCCCAAGCCGTAGTCACGGAGCCAGTCACACAATCCTTCCTTCTCTCAGATCACGCCATTTTCCCATTTGCTCAGGCTCTTGCTGCTCACCCCAGCCCGTCACCCCAGGAGAACCTTTGGCTCCATTCTTGTGCCTGTTCTTCCTCCTCCTAGAGCAGTTATTTGAGTTCCACCCTAAGATCAGACTGACTTAGGCCCCAGTTTAGCAAAGAATTTTATCACATGTTTAAGTGTAATTGACTTAGACCTTCAATCTGTTTTTAGCTTATCAGAAGCATGGGTGGGTATAGCCGCCGTCCTCTTACGCACTCCTGGCTCCCATGGAGGTTGGCTGTTGATGAGCAAAGAGTGTATGTGCATAAAATTGGGCAGAAACTCAGATAAGGAGGACTGCTGAACTGGACTCCATCCAGCATGGTGGCTTGTCTTTTAAGACCCAGTTATGTTCACACAGCAGTGCAGAGGTGTCAGCTTCATGGCTGTGACACGACGCAGGTTATTGGGTACTTCTACCTCAACTCACCACCGCTGCAGTGTAATTAGACTTTGGGTAGTCTGTGCTTTGCTCAAACTTTGCCTCGGGTATCAGGAATCCCGAATAAGGACTTCAGGATTAATTCTTAAATTTAGGAGCGGAGAATGTGGCTAAGGTTGGCAAAAAGCAGTGATTGCCTCCAGCCCAGAAAAAAAATAATCCAGTAATATTAGAGTCAGTATTTTATTCTGCTTAAATCACAGTGAAGTTGGATGCAGTAGCACCTCATTTTCCTGTAGGGCCTCATCAGATCAGTACAAGGCTTAATGACAATAGCTAAAGAAACAGAAAGACACCATGGATTTCGCTTAGCCACTTATAACCTTTACCTTCAAAGTCTGGCATATTTAACTCAGATCATATAAAAATTCCAGTGGTGAAGGGTGGAGAAAATTGAATGTTGAATGAAGACTTTTGTTTTCCTGAACAGAGCTGAAATGAAGAAGAAGCTGGATTGTGATGATCAGATTTCTCCTATGGGTCAGAAGTTCAATGTATCATCAGATTTCATGTCATGGGGCTGTTCTGTTCCTAATTGCAACCAGCCAGGACTCTGCACATCAGTAAGCTTTCACTCTGGGTTTCTTCCATAAGATACATATTGTAGTCAAAGCAATAACTAAATAATTTTAAATGTATTTTTAAGAGTGAATCATTACCTTTCAATTCTACAACACAGCAGAAAATGAAATTAGATGCTGGCTTATGTTCATATAAAACCCAATACTTAACCTCATCGTCCCTACAGCAAGTTTATTTTGCACAAATTTAATACAAGCATTAAGCTTTGAAACTCTGGTAGCTATGATCTCAGCTTTAAAGGCATCTGGAACCTCATGGGGATAGAGGACCCAAACCCCTGAGAAACATGGTCCAAGGGCCCAGGCCCTGACCCCAAACATCAGCTGCGGAGGATGGATGAAGTATGGTTGAGATGAGCTGAGTACATGCAGTAGCTGAGAAGGGGATCTGAGCGAGCAGCACTCTGCAGCACAGGTCCTGAGCGATCCCACTACATAGCTAAATGAATTATTTATGCATCTCAGGGAGAGAAGCTACAGCCACATCTCACGCTGAAAAGAAAAAAAACAGCTTAGCACTTAGCTGATGACTGACTTTTTGAATAATTTAAATTCATCAGAGACATCCATGGTGGACTAGCATGACCTCCTATGGACATCCATTCATCTGCAGAATTAAATGAGACAGAGTGAGCATGTGAGCTGTTTGGCTAGCTAAATCAAAATATTAAACTATGACAGAAGACATGACCTGTTACGCAAGGATGATGTGGGGCAATGACTGAGAATCAAGTTGGGGTATCTCACGTTAATCCAGTAGCTAATGAAGGCTAACCTATAATCCTAAAACAACTTTACATTGTGTATGTCTTCTGCAGAGCACCTTTGAGCACACCTCTGCTTTAAGAAATCTCTTTTTCATGTGGTGATTAACTGTCAGAGAGGTTTTATCCTTCCTACATCCAGGACAGACCAACTTGTGACCTGCAACATGTTCTTCCTTAATAAATGATCTTCTGAACATTTTCATATTGAAAATATATTTTTTTTTTCACATCGTTTTTCACAGGTTTCAGCATACTCTGTTTTTTCATGTCAGGAAGGAGGCTTTTACTGGTGCTGTAGGACAGCTTTGAGATGTAGGCATTGCCTCGGGTTGGAGCATAGTGCCAGCCAAGAGGAGCAGGACTGCACAGAAGACACGTCTGTGTTCCTCGGATGCTATGAATTTCTCTTAAAGCCAAGAAATCTGAAACTGCAGTGGCAAGTCAGACTTCCTCTTGAGATGGAGTCGAGGCAGGCTAATTTTAGTCACCATGCACTATGCAAATCATCATTCTGTAACTCAGTTTATTTTTTAAAGTGCTGACTGCCAAACTCGCTGCAGGGCATAGACTCTTCATATGTGTCTTAAAGAGGTTTGAAACCAGCTCTTTGATTAGCAGTGCTACATTTCAGATGAAGGGGGGGCGTGCACAAAGGGGCCCTGCTAGAAAGCACACTTTCAATAGGGAAGGTCTAGATGACTGGTTTAGATCATATATTGATTTTATAGCTGGCCAGAATTAGCTTAGTGTTTTTTTGGAATATGTTTTTGGTTCTACATGTGATTTTTATTTTTTCTTGAAAACTCCCCTGATAAGCTGCACACTGTGGGCCCACAGGAGATGATGGGAGTGCTAGTACCTGGATCACACCCTGTATCTATAGATAAAGGAAGCAGATCACTACTGTAAATATTTGGCACATTCACAGAGTTCACTTTTAGCTGGGATTGATCTGACTTCCTAGGAAAGAAGCAATTCTTTACAAATTTATTATTAGACTGTGATTCATGACACTTATTTAAAAGACAGAGGCAGATACAGGGAATGTAGAGGAGCAGAAGCAAGGCAGGGTATGCTTCCAGGAAGCCCAGGCTTTAGTACAGACAGTAAATTGTTACATTTCTCTTCAATATTAAAAAGATTTAGCATGCAGACTTTCATCTGATAACTTTCATAATGTCTCTATCACGAGTCATAGTATGACTGAATTGTTCTTTGTATTTAAAAGAAACAATTCTCCATTATTTCTTATCGACCTGCCATAGATAGCTTCAGAAACTTTCCTTTCTTAACTTTAACAATAACCACTTCCAAGTTTGATGTCTTACCCATAACCTTCAGGGCATCTCTCCATGCAAGTAGGCCTGCCTGCAGCTGAGTTTGGAAAGGCACTTTGAATCCTAGGCTCAAAAATGAGGCAGGAGAGTAAAAGCAGGAGCTACTTTTCAACTGTGAAATTATTTGAAAAGGTGCTCTGATGTTCTGTGGCTAATCTTGAATCTTTAACATAAGCGCTTTGGATCTGGGGCTCAAACCCTAGTGAGTGGTCAGAATTTCCCCTTGAAATTTGCTGCAGGCTTTAGGGGGGACTTGGAGAAAAAAATTTGCATAGCAAAATCTAATTTAGATATAGAGGTTGTGAAACATCCGATTGCATTTAGGGCATGGACAGGGACTGCCACTGTATTCCTTCGAATGCAGGGAGCTGCTGCATTGTGCATTTATTTCCATTTACGTGAACAATCTGCCTATTTTGTAAGAAGCCAGCAATGCTCAGACAAAGACACTACCAAGATTAAAATAAATAACCGTAGGACTGTGTACATGGTGTGTGGCAGCTCCCCAGCCATTGGAAGGGTGGGACTGAGGAAAAATATCTTTTCCATTGTAAAAGCCTGGGACAATCCAAGTGGAATCCAGGTCCTTCAGGGAAAGGCAAGGGAGCCGGGCGGCCGCTGGATGTCACTGGCTGTGCGCGGAGCCCGGCACAGCCTGGCAGGGCTGGGGGGGACTCTCGGGGGGGCTGAAGGCCATGCAGATGAAAACAATTCACCTGCTGAATTCACAGGATCCTCCCACAAATGTATCTCCCGTGGAAGTGGAGCCGTGTCCTAACTCTACGACCAGGGAGCAATAAAGAGTCTCTGTGGAGATGAATGGTGCGTTTGTGCTGCGGGGTGTTTCACCCGGACGAGCAGACACGCTTGCTTTTCAGCATGGCTATGCTCTATTTTTGTACATTTTCTGTGTCGTTTCATCCCCCCTCAGCTTCATATTAAATCTGACCTTTCTACTGCACTTGACTGGGGAAAGGTAATCACCTACTTTGATTTCTTCAGGGTTATACATCATTACATATGGCAGGTAGATAAGTGTATCTGGAAAATATGGTTGTGTGTGAGACTAGGCAGGAAAAAATAGCTGCGACTAGGTCAGGATCCACTTGAAGACCTGCCAGACCTGCCTGACCGCAAATATATTTTTCAAGCTGGATATTTAACTCCCACTGGCTCCTGTGAAAACTCAGTGATTGCAGAAAATCTTCTTTGCTTTGAACAGCAGAGAGAAACTTCAGTTCCCCCTTGCACACTGCTGTGGTAAGGCCCTGAGCGAGCATGGTGAGGCTTGTGTGATTTATGATGTTACAAGGAGTTGGGAAGTTTCGAAGGAAGAAAAGGAGTATTTCAGGTTTCATACAATGGCTAGAGATGGATCTAAATACACCATTGTGCAACCTTTGGACTGGAACTGAGACTGCGTATTGCACAAGATAAACATCACTCAAAAGGAGTTTAATACCTAAGTGCAGCCATAAGCATCAGGGCTTCCCAGGGGATAACAATAACCTCATACAAACAAGTCTGTTAGAGAGCACCCTTACACAGACTTCAGGGGCCTCTTGTAATTAATGTAACTATAAATTATATGCACCTAGCATGAATTACAATCTGTTGGCTACTGATTATATTAATTGCTGTAACAGGGTGACATTTCTGAAACGAAGGCAAAGCTAATACAGCAGGAAAGGTGTGGGAACACGGTGTGGCTGCTGGTGGGGTTAAGCAATAAATAGCTTTCCTACCGCAGTGTCTATTTTATACATCCAGGAGCAGAGTAAAAGAGCCTGCACTGTGCTCAGTGTTGCTACAGCTGTTTATTCTTATTGCTCTTTATAGTATCTTGAGATGGTATCATCCAGAGGTACCTGGATATTCAGGATACAAGAGCTAACTAGTGACAGAGGGGACAAGGGTCAGCTGCAGCAAATGCAAGGGCAGGGCTCCCACCAGTTTGGGGTTTGAAACCCTTAATTAAGGTGAAGAAAAGTCCTTGGTGCCACAGCTTGTTCTACTCATTTTATTCATGTAGCAGCTCTATTTAATGTTGAAGTGATTAAAGAATAAGCTAACTTGATACAGAAGCATCATCCAACAAAAACAAAGGCAATTTAGCTAAAATTGGTTTGAAAATGCTCATTAATTAAGCTAATGTGAATTTGCATAGATGTGGGCTTGCTAATACTATTTTCCCCCTCTTCTTACCTAAATGGGACTAATTATTTCCCTAATTATGATGTAATTTTGTGGCCTGGGGATCATTGATTACAGATGCACTTCCTTGTCTCACTGTTTTGTCTGAATCCAAGCAGAAGAGAGTGATGTTCTCCTGGGATATGCTGCTACTCATTTTGGCTGTGGTCTTGACCTTAAAAAATAAAAAAGAAAAAAAAAAAGTAAGTAATCTGAGTTATTTATAGTTGAGCTAATTATTTTGATGTGATATGACAGCAGTGGAGTCTGTTTTCTCTTCACTCAATTAATGGCAAAGGAAAAAGCATTCGATACCTTTTAACAGTATTCGCTGGCTATACCAACCTTTGCTTAATGTTTTAAGATGCAGGGTTTTGCAATACAGTGTTGGAGGGCACAATGCTGTGTTGTGTTTCTAGGTGATGTAGGAGAATCTGCAATATGAGGAGCTGAAAGGGGCCTGTTGTTATTAAAGAATAAAAATCCACTATTTGGTGGGAAGGCAGCATGCAGTAAGTCTGTACAAAACACCAGGTAAAAATAGTACAAGTCAAAGCTCAGGTATCTTCTAGGGTGCTTGGTGGACACCAAGGAGTTTGAAGTAGCTAAAACTTTACTATTCACAAGTTGGGAAACTGAGGCAGAAGGAAACTAACGTGGCAAAGGTTGCAAAGCAAGTAAATGGCCAGAGAATCTTGGCCTGTGGTCTGTGATCCACCTGGAGAAGGTGGATTTACACTGTGCTTTTCACTGTCTCTTTCCTGCCTTTGTCATGCACAAATTCTGGGAGTGAGACCTGCTGGGCAGCAAACAAGACTGAGAAGGGGATAGAGGGGGGCATGTCTTGGCTGAATTTTTTGTTGCCTGTTACTAAAGATTCCGCAACAAAAACTCCACCTAAGCACAGTGATATGTTTTCTAGGTCTCTAGTGAAATTGCTAATAGCAGCCATCCCTGGTGTCTGTTTTGGAGCTGGACAAGAAGCTAGATTTTTATTCTTTAAAATTTAGGGATTAAAAAAAAAAACAAAACAACACAACAAAACCAAAACAAAATAAAATAAAAAAAAACAGAGCAGATTCTTATCTTTAAACAAGACAAAATTTTAAATCCTAAACTTTTGTGAGCTATTTCTGGTGGCAAAGCACTTTACTGTTGAAGATCAGGTCTTATTCCCCCTCCTAGGCTTATAAAATAGCTTTTCTTCCTTGCTCCTCACCACCCTCAGGGTGTTCTACAGCTTGTCCCTCTTCATGACCACAAAACTTCGGCCAGAGGATTTGCTGTGTATTATGGGGTTTTCCTCACTGTTGCAAGAGAGGAAGAAAAAACCCACAGCTTTCTCCTCCTTTTAAGGCTTTGATCAGGTCCCTGAAATCTGTGTACTTCTCAGGTTGCTTTTGGTGACCTTTCAGGCTTTCAGAAAGCAGGTGCTGTTTGCGAAGCCTTTACGTGACTGCCACTTTGTTTTCTTTTTATTTATCTTTTTTAAACATGTGGGTCAGGCAGCTGCAGGTACAGTGCAATATTCATGAGAGGCTCTGATTTATGCAGGCACAAGGCTGTGCAGCAGGATTACAGGGTACTGAATGTTATATGCAGTTTTAATTTCGTTTTATGACCAAAGGATACAGCCAGAGTTTCTCAAATATGGAATTTATGAGAGCCTCATTCATGCAAGTTTTAAAGGGCCCCTGTACCTCTGCCTTGCAAAGCCACTGGGCTGAATGATGGGGCGAGCAGCCTGCTCAGCCTTTACCAGTTGACAAAAGTATATATAAAAACATGGCTAGGGTAATTAGTTTGACACCCAAATGGCCTCTGCGTGTAGAGTCTAGGCACTCCTGCAGTATTTATGCAGTCCCAGCCCTTCTCAGAGTTTGAGGCACAGAGAAACAAACTCTGTGAAATATTTAGAGTCAAAAATCTTCCGAGTAGGGATTTTCTGTGCAGTACAGCGCTGGGGGTTAGCTTCAGGGCTTCTAAAAGCTACTACAGTGCAAACTAACAGGATATTTGTGGCAAGTCCAGACATCATTTGGCCCTCCTAACTTCCAGTCCTGTGCTCCACACCAACACATCTTGCTCCTTTTCTGACTTAATTTTTCACATTGTATGTGACCTGCAAGTCCTTTCTCCCGAGAAGGAACCTCTTTGTTAGGAGAAGTGGGCTTTGTGCCCGGCGGCTCACCAGGCACTGCCATCCACCTGGAATTTGCATTGTAGATTGACAAACAGCCTGGCATAAAATTCAACGTATTACATGCAATAATACGTCCCTGCAGCATAATGTGCACATCTGATGCAGTGAATTATGCAGCCCTCTCCTGCTTCAAGCGTTATATGTTGAATTACATGTACTTGCATCCCACATGGCAATTTTTGGGGGGAGAGATGATTCTTTGGAATGTCACCAAAGTTTTTGTAGTGGAACTGGAACTATCGGTATATTCATAAACCTGATAATGGGTTCCTGATGGGAGATGCCCCCTAACCACGGGTTTGAAACACTGAGTCCGGTAGTCTGTGACTGTCTCCAGCTCCAGAGTCCCTGGGGGAGGGTGAAGGGGATGTGCTCCAGTCTCCATAAACACAGTGGGAAGTAATTTCCAAGCCTGACACCTCAGAGCAAGGCTTGTGCCATGTTTGGTGCTCCAGGACGATCAATGCGTGGTCCTGCCAGTGAGCCCCAAGTCCTCATCTCATGGATACTGCTGTTGTAAACGCCCCTGAGTCCAACCTGGACAAGTGGAAAAAGCCTTATCCATCTCCTGCAACTAGTGTCTTCAGCTTCTATTTCTGCAGAAGGGGAGCTTTCCTTTCCATCTTCCCTCCCTGCCATGCCATCCAGGAAAACAAAAAGGCACTGCTAACATCTGCTCTTTTCTCCTCCTACATGCAGGCTCTTTCTCGGCTCTCTATTAAACCCCTTCCCACACAGAGGCGTAGGCAGGCGTATGCGCATACATCTCAGCGTACAATTTCTCCCATCCCTTGGGAGCAACATTTGCAACGGTGACTGGTGAGGGTTTATTTTTGTTCTTTGCTAAGACTTTGGTTAACAGGCTTCTCAGTCTCTAACTGTACCTACTCCTCTAGTGATCAGCCCGTACACCGTGTAATGGCAGGGCTGACATGGAAGCTTATGGAGACACGGCGAGTGGGTGGAAATGGATGCAGCAACGTATGTAGAAATTTCCCATTGCTGAGCTATGCTCAGGTGCATTTACTCTACCAAGAGGGGTTACTAAGGAAACGAGGAGCCAATTTCTGGAAAAAAGCAGACGTTTCTAATGGGCTATACAAAAGCTACACTTGTCCTTCAACTTTGATGTGATGGGGTCTGTTCTTTGGTCTCCTGCAATTGAAAAGGGTCTGATGTCAAACCCTGCCATCACTCTCTTGTCCCAGTCCTGTCCCTGGGCCCCATGGCCGTGGCACAGTGCCGAGCCTTCACCATAAAATGCACGAGCTCTGAGTCACTCCTCCTTCTGGCAAAGGAAACAGGAGAATCCATCTGGGCTCGTTCCATCCAGAAAAACTTACCATGTTTTGCAATTTGCACATTTTTCTCCTCTGATTGGAATGGGTTGGCTTTTCCTGAAGCTGGCATGGCTTTTTGTTGCAACAAGAAAAATCCCCATCAAAATAAATTTTGCAGAAAAGTTTAATCCGAGAGGTTCAAAGCTAAACAATGCTGGCTGCTGCGTGGAAAGCTCTGCAGAAAGATGTTCAGCTTTTTCCCACAGCTCTAATCAAGCCCAGTTGCCAGCTATCGGTTTGTGTGTACGTTCCATCCTAGCTGAGGCTCTTGTGGGGAAAAAGTTATGCTGTCAGCGTGGCAAGAGAAGAGTAGGGGGTTGCCTGAGGGGCACAAAATAAAGGCAGAGGTCTGAAGGCACTGGAAGAGGTTGGACTCGCTGTTCTGGTCTCCTCTTGCAAGGCTCGGAGGGAAGTTTTGCAGCGCTGGGGCTCGGATTGTGCAGACAGGAACGGAGAGCAGCCGACCTCCAGCCCGCCCAAGACTCACTGATCAATGGAAACGAGTGATTTATTATATGAGAAATAGCAATTATCCTTGGAAATGCAGCAAGATGAATAATTGCACCACCAGGCATTAATAGTCATGTGAGGAGTACCTACTTCATAACATCAAAACAGAAAGGGTTTTAGGATACAGTGTTACTCCGTAAGGGGAAAACTACATTTTTAAAGTTAAGAAATCAGATACAAATACCTAAAACAATTCAGAAAATGCTTTAAAAGAAACATGAATAGGAGAAACATCATTAAGAAAGAACATTTATTTTAAAATGAATTGTAATCCCCAACTGAAGTTCTCCAGTATAAAAGCAAAGAAAAAAAAATTTTTTTTAATTGTATTTCCTGAATAGTGTGTTTAGTTTGGGGGGATGTGACATAATTGTGTATTTTCCCACCATTCAAAGAGTATAATTCCCCAAGTTATCACAAGCAACATTTGCTCATTAAAAAAAAAAAAATCTAAGCTTGCAAACCTGATGCATTTTGCAGTATGATTAACTTGCAGACTTCCAGAGTATTTAACTCAAACAAAGAGAAAGTTCAAAGAGAATGGTTCACTTTATCTTAGTATATAATTTTTTGTTTCCTGTGAACACAGAAAAATACAAATGACAGTTTATGTTGGTTTTGATTGATTTACAATACTGTTAGATTACACCCAGACCATCCTGAAAACATACTTCTTTTAGACTTTGCTATCAAGCAATTTAAAACCCCAATGCATTGGAAATTAATTCCAGAAAAAAAAAGGAAAGGAAAAGATTGTTGTTCTTCCACTTTAGCTATTCTTGCTAACATTTGTGTGCAAATGGCAGTGGGGATAGGAAAAAGAGAGATGCTTGTAGCAACATATTTATTTTGCAGCAGGAAAGGAGAGCATGGATTTTTATTTTTTTTAAAACTGCCTCTAGATGAGAGGATCTACATTATAACTGGCAGTGACAAATACTGCATGTCCAGCTGCGATGGTTTGTACTGATATAAAAGGTGTGTATGAAGCAGATCATGGTCCTTTGGAGGGATCAGTGCTTTTCCTATGGGAAATAACTGATTCTACCCAAGCACTAAAATGCTGCTCCCATCAGACCTGGTTACGAAGGACTTATCTCGAGCTGAAACCTGTGAAAAGTCCCTGGGGCAGCTGCAACTTCACTTGCTCTTGCGGAATAAACTGTCTTTACACAACTATATTTATCCAAGGGATTGCACTACTTCAGGGCTCTATTTCAAATTTAGCATTTCCAAGGCAGGTCCCTGGGGGGTGCAGTGTGGTTACCCCTCCCGGGAAATGCAGGGCTGCCCGCGCTGCACTGGCTGCTGGGCTTCTCCTCACTGCTGGTTTAGGGTAGGTTAAAAGTGGTGGTACTGAGGGCAAAAGGGAAAATAAAGGAAGTTCTTTGATAGGAAGTTTCATAGCTTGCTTCAGTATCTTATATATTGCTTTTCAGAGGCATTTTTAAATTACCTGAAATAGTTGCACAGTATTTCCAGCAGTCACAGTCTGATCTGGGATATCAATATTTTGTAGTTTTTAATAAGAATTAAAAATCTTCAAAGAGAAGCTTACACTGAATAGTGTTGGGGCTTCAGTTTTTGGTTTGGGGTTTGGTTTTGGTTTTTTTTTTTCATGTTATGGTGCTGTTTTAAAAATGTCACAGTTGAGCCAGTGAGTGTGGTCACAGCCTCCAATTTAGTAGATCCTTCATTATTTATCTGGGGAGGGGGACTGTGAAAATATTTTCCTAAATAACCCTGCATGATACCAAATCTCTGGGCAGGTATCGCTCTGCTGACCTCCACTTTGGCACTAGCACAAAAACCCTGCTGGACCTGCCAGACCTCCCGGGTTCACAGGGTGGTCAGGACAAGCAAGTGATGGAAATATTTTTGGGATGAGCTGGGATTCCCTCTGAGATCCCAAATAGCACAAGCCATCTCACTATTTAAAATGACTTTGAAGTTGCAGAGCACAACACTGGCCCATTCAGACCCCGATGGCTGTTCGTTATCCAACAGCAGCTCTGTGTTCCCAAGATTGAAGGTTGTCAATTATTGAGAAATTCAGAGCCCCTTGAAGAAGAGTTTGTGCTTAAAACACAACTGGAATTCGCCCAGATCCAGCTGATGCTTTTTGCCAGAAGCAAGCACGGCCAAAACACAGCACAGCTTCAGTCTCAAACTGATGGTGAGAGTGTTGCAAAATACACGTTTTTGAAACCTACTTGTCCAAATAAATACTGAGTAACCCAGGCTTCACCTGAATGCTCTGGTTTCTTAAATAGGCACAGCCCTAAAGCCCTGGCTGTGAACAAACATAGTGTGAAAAGTACAGTGTGCTTAGAGCAGTTAATTTAAAAAATATTAATAATTTAAAATTGTGTCTATTAGTCCTTCAGTGAGGAATTGTTGCTTGAATGAGTAATTCAAATGAAGGAAGAGAATTTCTGCCTTTTTTCTTTCAACTTTTAAAAGATTTTTTTTTTTTTTTAATTTAAAGAATTTCCTCGGCATTGACAGTGCTGAAAGAAGCATTTTTAAAACCAAAGCAAAGCTTTTAAGCCTTCAAGAACTGCTGGCAGGGAGAAAATGCTGCCATCTGCTCTTACTCCTGTCTTCAGGGGAGAATTGTAACTCCAGCCCTGCCACAGGGCACGTGTGTGCCCCCCGCAGCCATTCCCTGCCCTCGGATCCGCGCCGCGCAGCGCACGTTACCCCCGTCTGCGCCTCAGCCTGGGTCTAAACACACAGACCCAGAAGTCCAAGAGCTTTTCAGGGCTGTTTTTTTGGATATTTCACTTTTTCATGTACTCAGAAGTTTGTTATCTAGCACTTTTTATGGGGTTTTGATGCTGAAGGGATGAGGGCTGGTGGCTTTACCAGAGACCTGATGTTTAAGCCCATGTCCTGTGTGGAAAGGGTCACTGAAGGATGGGTCTTGGATCCCAAAATAAGCAGGGCTCTCCTCAGCCAGTACATTTCTCAAAAGCTTTTTTATGAGACACCAATAAAACTTCAAAACAGGATTTTCCTGCAGTGGTAAATGCAAAGATGCATTCAAATGTTCTGCTCCTCATATGGTAACTCTGATTTTTTTTTTTTTTTTTTTGGTAAAGCCTTTAAATATTTACAGCAAATTGCTCAGGAAGGAATTATACGTTATTCATTTTCATCGTTGTTCTGATAAAATTTCATAATCAGATTTTGAGGAAAACACCTGGTTGTAGACACTTTATGTCAAGCAAAAAAACCTCAGATCAGCTGTGCTAGCACTTGAGATTTATTAGCGCAATTATAGTTAACAGGAAATGCAAGTCTCCTAAAGAAATAGTATTTTCTTTTTGAGCTGTTGAGGAATGCTGCGTGGACCGTAAATGTTAATAAGGCTGTGTGCATGCTCGGGTGGGTATTTGGCCAGGGGCTTGTTTTTTGGGATGCCCTTTCCCCCTGGGCACCCGGCCCGCTCCCAGCCAGCTCAGCACCCGGGTCACCAGCGTGTCTGAGGTTCAGACCAATGCAGGAACGGCCACGTTTCCTTCTGGTTTGGGTCACTGAGTTTATGCATTCAAGCTCCAAATCAGCCCAAGTTGACTTGAAACGCTGCCAGCCTGGCCTAAGATTTGAAAGTCTGAGTCTAACCAGGAAATCTCCTCTTGATGAAAGTCTGGGGAGGGGGAGAGGGTGCAATCGGTGTGTTATGTGCACTTCAGTGACTTTATCGGCCACGAGTTTAGCATTCAAAAGACTCATACAAAAAAAAAAAAAAAAAAAGTAAAAGTTTGCAAAGCACAGCTCCATTTCATGTCAACTCTATATATATTTTACTATTTTGTATTAAGACATCTGAGAACGTGCAAACGCCTTTTATCAAACCTTTTCAATTATCAAACCCTTTCCACACTGGTTAAAGCCCTCCCGACCACCCCATCTCCTGGCAAACCACCCAACGGTAGTGAAGCTGAATCCAAACGAGCTGTGCTCATCTGGGGACGATGCTGCCAGGCGGCCACTTTGCGGGGGCTGGTTCCCTATTGGGGGGGGGGGGCACCAGTATCACCCCATGCTGGGACGGGAGCCCAAAAACCCCAGGGATGCTTGTCTGGGCTGGAGGTGTGAATATGATGAGTGTGGATTTGCACGGAGCTGGTTTGGCAGGGCTCAGGCATGAAGGTCAGGAAGTAAGGGGATCTGGGGTTATTTATACGCGGGGCGCCCGCCGCTGAGAGCAGCAACATTCAATCGGGGACCTCTCCCGGGGGGAAGCCCTGCACGCCCAGGGGCTCACACGCAGCCCGCCCTGGGGCACAGCTGCTACCGGCGGGTTTCCTCCCACTCTGGTTTGCAAAATAACCTGCTTCTGGGCCGGACTGAAGGGCAAATGCGTGAGGCTGAACCTACCCAACCCGGTGGCAGCATTTGTGGCGTGAGCTGGGGGGGGGGAAATCCATCTATGTGCAAATGCTGAACTAGCACAAGCCAAGGTTTCTTTTTTTTTTTAAAGCCCGCTGCTGGTTTGTGCAGTTTAATGATTTCCTCAGATATTTTTTTAGTTATTTAGTTCCATTCTCTAAAGGCTCCTGGCTCTTTAACGTATTTTTAAATGGTATTTTCTGAGCATGTTTTCAAATTAAATGTTGATGAAAGATGCCTTGCTTAAGAGGATGGGGGTTTGAAGAGTACTTAGGCCTGTTTCAGCAAAAGCACTTGATTATCTTCAGTTTAATTTTACAAAGTAGTTAAGCACATGCCTAAAGCTAGGTATGTCCTTAAGTCCACCTCTGCTCAGCAAAGCATTTAAACACGTGCTTTGGTTTAAGCAAAGACAAGGCATTTTTAGCACATGCTTAATACTGCCCAAACCTGGAACCTGAGCAGCTCTAGCAGATGATTACCCTCTTGCCTTTCTAGAATGGGTGGATCTGCCACACTGCTAAAGAGGTTTTAAAAATTCCTTAAAATATCCTATTTCTGGTAAAAGCAAGAGCAGCTACTCCCCAGTGGCACAGGCTGTCCCACACTGTCCCCCCCGGTTTGGGGCAGGAGGGACTGTTGCCAGGGCAGGGAAGGGAGGGATGCTTTTCGAGTGAGTGAAGCTTTGTGGTTGCGCTGACTGTCGTCTTGCTCTATATTTGGATGTTGTTGAACATGCAGAGTGCAGGTCTCTGCCTGAAGCCTGTGGGTGTTGCTGAAATACAGATAATAAATGGCTCGTGTGATTCGACCGGAGCTGCTTTGCTGAGTATGTCTGAGCCCTGTTCCCTTTACTGGATGTGTCTGTTGTAGTGGTCATTTCTACAATACCCTTTCTGTTTTAAGGCTTCAAGCATGTCAGTGTGTTTAAGACTAGACCTCGCTGGAGGCAAAGCTCAGACTGGATACGTTCTGGGTAGAGTTTGGCGATTTGTCAAAATAGTCAGCAGAGATGGTCTGCAGCTGAGTCCAGCAAAACCAGGCAGGTAGGGATCGGCGGGGCTTCCCCTGAGAGCACCTATTCAATTCCTGGGCATCTCCTGTGCTGAGTTTCTCTGAAACCCGTGAGATTGGCAGCACTGGGACTCTCAAATCAAATTATCCTGGAAAGCAGAAGGGCTCAAAGCCCTGGCTGAGCCAGAAACTGGTATTTTCTGGGATTCAGCAGCAGCCTTAAATCACAGCTTCCGTAATCCAAATTTGGAAAAAAGTGCCCTTCAAATTTTTGATCCAGAGTTGCACTACGATGCAGTCATTTAATAGCCACCACAAACACAGTACCAGTGGCCAGAAGGGGTGACACCATCCCGTGTGTTGTTATCTGGTGCATCAGGCACCGCCACCCATGCGAGCAGGCAATCATCAGCCATGGGTAAATACAGACTTTCCTTCTACATTTAAAATAAAAAAATCCCTTTAATAACAGTGCACCCAACACAGATGACACCATCATCCTCCCTGCCCTCTGCTCCTGTGCCGCAGCGTCGAGGCTGTGCGAGGCCACAGATGAACATCGTGGGTGCTGGCTCCTGTCCTGCGCTTAGAAACTGAAGGGAAAATGAAACATAGCTTTTGCCGTGGTGCTTTGGGGTCATTTGCTGGAACTTTAGGTAAAAAGCTATATTTTTCAGTGTAAGGAGTCTCTTCACTCCCTCAAATAAAACCAGCTGCTGATCATGTAGTTCTAGCACCAGGAGAAGGGCTGGGGTCTGGGAAAGAAGAGTAAATGGATAAAAAATATTAGTGCCATTTTTCAGATGGGGATGATCCACGTACCACAAGAAAGATCAGATCTATTCCCAGCTGTCCAGCCAAAGCTCATCCTTAGTTTGGGACAAAGCAAAAGTTTAGAGCTCTCAAGTTTTTTGGATTCAGAAATCCAACTTTGTTGTTGAAGATGCAGCTCCCTCCTCGCCTGTCTAGTGACCCATTGTTTGTCTTGGCTGCGCAGCTCTATCAGTACAGACACCCTGCTTTTTTTTTGCCAAGGCATGGGGGACATTTAAAAAATCACATTTTTTTCAGAATATATTCTTTCTCTGCAAAGCTCTTGGCTATTCCTATCTTTTTAAAAAGCCTTTAAAAAAAAAAAAAAAGTTGTTTGTGGTGCTAACGGTATGGAATGAGCTAAAGCTTTATGCCATTTTTAGCACTCTTGGAACAGAGAGAATTGGAGGAACTGAAAATATATGCTTAATCGCCCCCAGGAAAGACTGCCATAATATTTTGGGTTGCATAAGCAAACTAAATTGGAAATCTGGAATCTATTCAAGACCTTTTGATCAGGGAGCTTTGCAAGTGCAGAAAAGTAAAAACACAGACAGATGGGGATTAGAGTTGAGCATCAGGAGAATAATTTCCTCTTTTAATTTCAGTTCCGCCAACAAAAAGCATTAACAATCCAGTTACGTAATGTGCGTCAGAGCCCAGCTATACGGAGCAGGAATGCTCGGTGTAATTAAGCCATTACACAGCCTATGTTTGCTGCATGGAGCTAGGAGTTGCTTTGCACAAGCAAATGAACCCCCCCCCCTTCAAAAATCTGGGCAAATGTCCTGGCCAAAATTAGAACCAGTTATCGAGGCTAATAGGAGCTGCAGGGGGTTCAGGGAAAATTGAAGCCTGCTCTGAGATACTGCTGGGTTTACAAAATCCAATTGACAATCACTTGCAAAGCCCAATCCACCCTATTTTCTCTATCTTTGTTACTAAATCAGCTTCAGTGGGAGAAGGGAGATTAGTCTGAGGAGCAAGCGGAGATATTTTTGCTGATTATTTGACACTGGGAGCAATAGTCCATAATATACTTTTTGTTATTCTAATAGTAGGATCTCCGAGAGACGGCACTGCAACATTTAGAGGCTGGCAAGAGCCCCACAAATCTGAGGCTGCAAAGGCTGGCAGAATGGACTAGATTTCTGTTCTTGCCTGTTTTCCTCTTCTCGAGGGATATTTTTGCATACAGCGGCTGATGCTGAGTGATGCAAAAAAGTACTAAGAGGATGGTCTAAATAGGACCACTTACATTTCAGGATCAACTAACTGGAAATGGCTTCTGAACAAGTTTTGAAGAGTTTCTGATACCCCACAACATCCATATTAAAAAACTATTTGCCTACTGGGATCAACTTCCTAGACTGCTGATGTATGCAGCCTTTAGATAAAAGCCACATCTTCCAGGTAGCTTTTTTTTTGTGGGTTTCTTTTTTGGTTGCTTTTGTTGTGTTATTTTGTTTTGTTTTGCTTTTCAAGCAGATTTAATTGCAGTTACTTTTGTTTGCATTTCACTCTTATTACGTGAATTTAGATGGGAGTACGACTGAGATTTCACAGACCGGTTCTGCTTTTCCTCAGTTCAATTAATATCACATATGGGAAGACATCTGTATTTTTGGCATTGCTTTCTGATACTCCATATAGGCACGAGTTCAGAGGAGCCTTGAGGAAGTCTCTGCAGTGGGAGCAGGGTTGTCTTAGGTGTTTTCCTCCCTCCCGGAGAAATCCCAAATTGGCCAAGACAAACCCTTGGAGCTCTCCCAGCACAGCCCTCGCTCCGGCCCTTTGTGGGAGGGATATGGCGAGGAAATCCCGACCTGGCAGACCTGGAACAGCATCTGAGGGCAAGCGGTAACCTTTGCAGATTAGAACTGCTTGAAGGCTGCTGGTTTAGGCGCTGCACTGGGCTCAGGATTTGGGAACATGTGGTCACTTTTCATACTGAATTGTTGAGTGAGCGTGAAGCCCGGCTGTTCGTTCGACCTGGGCACCGTGGTTATTTTTGGACCACAAGAAGACCACAACAAGAAGAGTTAGTCATGTGTGAGTGGTACTCTCCAAGCTGATTAGCCACAATAAATAAATAAAAATAAGACAGAAACATTCAAAAATTAGTTTTACACATGACTGGCAAGTCATTTCCATTCAAATGGGTTATACCGTAGGTGCACATGAGATCATAGGTTGCTATTTAAGGAGGAAACCTCTACTTACATAAATATCTGATTATGCAACTGTCATGGAAACCAGAGATGACAAAGATGTATTAGATTAGCTTGTCCATTCCCTCAGAGTGCAGGATTGTTCCTTGTGGTTTATTTTTTGCTCAGGATTTTAAGAACTGATCAGTGGCTGCTGGATGCCTAGCTTGAGAAGAAATGATTTATAGTATGAGCTGAGCTGTCACTTTTCTAAAGGTGATTTGCTTGGCAACTCAAGAATAGGAATGCTTAAATTCACTGGTCGCATCCAACAATCCTCACACCAGCGTTTAGATCAGCCCCGTGTTTATATGCTCGGAGTACCATGGCTGTCATTACCTAAAATACATGCCAGAGTCTTAAAGGACATTTTTATAGCATTCTGCCTGACCTTTCTTTAATTTTCAACCCCTAACTCTGTTGTCTTTCCAAATAATACTCCATTTTCTCTGTTCTTGCACCCTGCCAGCATGCCCCTTGATCGCTGTTGTTGCTTAGCCAAGCTATACAAATTTAGCTGCTCTTAATCTTTTCTCATAGGTCAGTCTTCCTAGCTATGCTCGTTTTTGCTGCTGCACAGGGAAATTGGTGGATATTAGTGCTTTAATCTTCTATCCCTGTTTAAAGAAACCCCAGATCTCTACACATTGAATGGTTTTCCTGTGACTTTGAATTAAAACATTTTAAAATAAATGTATTTATACATATTTTTCTCAATTTTCACCTCTAGTTCCTGTCATTGATTTATCAGATCTTCTGCCTTATTAGAAAATACCTTTTTTTTTTTTAAACAGATTAAACTTCAGTTTGTTTTTTTATCATGAACCAGGTAAAATTGTTATGTCCTGAGCTATACGGTTTAGTCTTACCCATGATAATTCTGCAGAATTAACCTGAACTTTTTAAAAATCAAACCCTCTGGGTTGTCCAGTCCCACCAGACTTGGGATTTGAGAGGATGTGTAGCAGTATAAAGACAAAAAGATTAACGCTGCCAGTGGTATTTACCTTCATTTGTGTAAACTGGTTCCTCTTTTATTGTGTTTTCTGCTGGCTTACAACATATTTGGTTGCTGCTATTGTCCTTGAACATGGTCTCCTTGCTTTCTCAGA
Organism: Tyto alba; assembly: GCF_018691265.1. Classification (NCBI taxonomy): domain Eukaryota; kingdom Metazoa; phylum Chordata; class Aves; order Strigiformes; family Tytonidae; genus Tyto; species Tyto alba. The sequence continues at coordinate 6,836,012 of NW_024881314.1, forward strand.
ATCCCAATGGTCGCTGAATTCAACTCTTGATCCCTTTGTGTGCAATTCACATAATTAGATGCAATTACAATATTAATGTTTGATTCTTAAGACCTATTTAGGACCATGTTTAAAGAGTTTTAAGCAATAAATGAATTTTATCTATAGCTGGACTTTACCTAGGGTCATAGGGCATATTAAATGTAGGCTCCATCAGATCCCAGCAAGGAAACAGACTGCAGAGCTGGGTCTTCTCCTCTGACAGGAGGTCCCATTCCCAACGTGTACCTGTTCATTAACCATCGGTGCCAGCAGGAAAGCTGCCACCACTGCTGCAGATTATGGGAGAAGCCGATATCTGACGAGGAGAGGAACCCAAAACGCAAAAGGGCTTTGCACTGAATCGTTGCATCAGTCTTACGAGCTAATTCTGGTCTTGCTGAAGTCATTTTAAAAACCCTTTCAGTGTGGGCATGGTTCCTGCTGACAATCCTGCCAAGCACCTCGGTGCTAACCTACACCACCTCTCCTTTCTCCCCGTGCAGCTCGGGCTGTTTTAGCCGAGGCTGTCAGTGGAGCTGAATTGTTCCATTATGTGGTGGCTCTGCCATGTGGAAAAGTGTTCAGGAGGGACCACTCGGTAAATGAGAGGAGAGTTATTGAGTCTCCAGGGCCAATTCAGTCATTGATTTTTTTTATTTTTTTATTTATTATTTTATTTTTTCCTGAGGCAGCTGATACAGGGAGCAATTACAGTGGTGATTTTTCTGTGATATGGATCTCAATTGACCATGCAGTGGAGGGATGTGCGTTTATTTCACATAAAACCCTGCTACAGGGCAATGCTTTCTACCCACTACTGAACCGAGACAGATTTGACCCTAGAGATGAAAATTTGGATTGTAATGTCTCACCCTGTATATCCTTCCATCAGTGAGAAGACAATGAAATGCAGTGCTTACGGGATGATTTATAAGACCAAAGCACTCCAACTGCTCATCTTAAATCACAACAATTGGACTATGTATAGGCAAGCAGACTTTTTCTGGAGCTGGTCAGATGAGTTCCAATCCCCTCTTCAAGTATTTAAGAGAAGTCCTTAAAAGCAAGAACCTGTTTCACTACACTTCTTGAAAGAAGCTGCCCCGGGGAGAACTTGCCTGGTCCCTTTCCTGCTCCTCCTCAGCAGATGCCCACGTTGTTGCTGTCCTCTCTTCCATGAATAGACATTTTCTCAGGAATGATCCCTAAATTTCATCTGTAAGGGCCTTTGAGAGCCTTCTAAATAATTTCAGCATGAGCTATCGTTAGGAAGCTAAAAATCAAAGGCACAAGGACCAGCATATTTAATAAGATGGAAAAGGCTTTCAGCAAAATGAGAACCACATTGAAGGATTTGGGAGTTTCTCCTTGTACGGATTCTGAAAGGGGTCATGGGTTCGCAGTGCACTGGCAAGCATAGAGATGCTGTGTATTCAGCATAGGCAGTAATTACATCTCCTCTTTCTAAATTATGTTATCAGGAAACATCTATATTGTTTGCATGGGTCTAGATTACGCTCCGAGAATAGAACGTTCTCTGCATAAAGAGCACGGCTGGAGTAAATCAATGAGGATGCACTCAGAAACATCAATTAAAGGTAATACAAGTCTTTAGCACAGTATCAGGGAGCTAGCAGAGTTTGAAATTCCTATTTTCCCAACCCTGCCTTCCTCCCTAGGAAAGCAACAAAGCAGAACTACTCAGAAATTCGTAAGGCTTACAAATAAAATACCTGTCTCCTCTCATCCTTGTCTTTACTCAGGTTTTTACTCAGTGCTGTTTCCCAGCAGTGTAGATGAATGTAATGTTTTTTCTTCAGGAGATATCAAACTTCTGCTGGGTTAAGGGGTTGCCCTTCTGCAGGTGTCAGTAGTTGAGTACCTTGGTTTTGAGGCATCTCCTCTGGGACACCTGCAATCTAATTTCCTGAGATGCCGAGAGCCCACTCTGCTTCCAGCCGGAGTCAAGGTTTCCCAGCCCCACTGAAAATCAGGTCCCAGGCTCCTTCATACCACCACCTAGAACTTTCAGATTTTCAAAGTAAACATTTACCTCTGAATATAAAATAACAGCAGATCTAGATAGAAGTAGGAACAAAATCCAGACCTTTTGCCTTCCTAGTATGTAATACCTGGTGCTTGTTTGCAGAAGGGTTAGAGGTCCGGCCACCTTTGGACATAATTAGTGAGATGTACGTAGACACCATCAACACATTCTCTGCTGGTTCCAGCGATTTCCTGTTATTGAGAAAAATGGGAAATTAATGTAAATCTTCCTCAGTCTATTAATTCTGCACCCCCTTTGCAGACGTTAATTCAAATGAGAAATCTGAGCCTGGGTTTGGCCTCCCCTGTGCTTAAAGCAGTTCATGCAGAGGGTTCCTGTTCAGGCCCATTTGTTACCTACGTGACACTCATCCATCATCATGATTGTAATGGTGAGAGGTGGAAAATTTTCCCTGAGCTACTTGGAAGAAAAAGGACCTTACGCAGAATTTATAAGCTTCTTCAGCTGAGCTAATTATTCAGGAAAGGGTATTTTTCATTGCAAGAAACATAGGCAAGAAGATTCCATTCATAACTCAAATACCAAACAGCTTTAGCACCTTTGGTTTTAGTGGCTTATTTTATTAATATTAAGGTGTTGGGGGGTTTTTTAAGTTTTTGGGTTTTTTTAATGCTTTTTCCCTTTGGGCAGAAAGCTGCTCCCTTTTCGTCACAGCCTCGATAATGAATTGCAGTGTACAAAGCCGGTCATACAATACGCAGCGGCGGCAGCGTGGAGCGAGAATCTTTGGGAAGAGTTTCCATAGAAACATTGACGTCCTCCTGGCGAACAGGACACCGAGTTCCTTCAATGGGAGGTATGGGGTTTTAAAGGAGCAGCGAGGTGGCGGGAAGCCAATCCAGCAGAGCTATGACTCTGCATCTCCCAGCAGAATAGGGGGTTTGAGCTGGTGAGAGAGAAAATAAAATAACCCAATTACCCTCACATTATCAAAATGTCGGATTTGATGGTTGCCGCTTGAACGGCGCTGTATATAGCCTGGTAAATAATTAAACTGCTGACCACAGCGTGTGCGAGAGCCAACAGCCAAAAATCATAAATACTCAAGGCTGTGAACTAGCGGCTTCTAAATAATCTTGTCAGATTTTGTCACAGACCCCATCCCCAGAAGCCTCAAATTCGGCACAATTCAGCATGACGCAGGCATAAACCTCCTGTGGACGAGCAAGGTTGCACCCCGGCGATGCGCACCCTCCCCTTCCCTGCTTGTCTTGGAATGAGACAAGTGTTTTGCTAATGTTCCAGCTCTGTGTTTTAAATAGCCTCGCGTCTACCCAGCTAAATAGTGGCAGAGCAGCCCTGTCTGGAAGAGGCTGTTTCTAGAAGGAAAACAGTCAGAGGAAATGTTTTTGCCAGAAATGTTGGAAATCATACAAAACAAAAAGGGAGCGTGCAAAAGAATTCACTGCCGAGCGCTCCCCAGTGTTTTTGTCCAGGCTCACAAAACGCTTTGTTTCGGAGCAATCCCCAGATAAGATTAATGAAGGTGACAGACGTCCCTTCTCGGAAAGTGTGTGACCCACCCCGAGGCCCCGTCCGATGCCTGGGGACATCGGCTGGAGCCTTTCCACCGGCTGCGGGGGCTTTGGCTCCGGACCCGGGAGCTAACGTGCCTCAGCCTGAAAGAGGGAGCAGCCATCTGACCCAACCTGGTTGCTCTCAGCCTTCACGGCTTCCTCCGGCTCTGACTCCGAGCTGGATATCTCTGTCACACATCTGACAACTCCGGTGCGGTCTAATACATCTCAGTTAGGGTCTTATGCGCGTCACCCTCCCAAATACTCGAGCATCTTCCCGTCGCGAGTTACACGAGGTGAGGAGCGCCTGTTACAGCTCTGCCTCTATTTCTCTCCAGCGCTGATATCGCAGGGGTGACTCGTCGTTTGCCCAGCAAATCCCTGTGGTATGTGATTTGCTTTGTGAATGCGAGCTGGCGGGAGGGTGAGCTCCACCAGGACAACGCGGAGCTCGGAGGGAGCGTTGCTACCTGCAGGAGTGGGTGCTGTGGTCCTGAATCAGCCTTATCTTCTCTGCAAGCGAGCTTCTGCTAGTCGGAAGTATCTTGCAATTTTGCATACTCCTGGTTTTTGTGTGCACAACTTAAAATCTCTCCAGAGGGGTTACCAGAAAATACAAAGCATCCACAACTCCATCACAGTTTAACGGGAGCCTCAGGTATTCTGGCACCTTTCGTAGTCTGCTCCAGATAGTTTTCAATTAGCCACCAAAGGCAAATTACTCTTGTGTGGATGCTGACCTTAACCTCTTGTTCTTTGCAATGTGAAATTTTAAATGCGGCTATTTATACTGCTGTTACTTCAAATACTGAAAACTCCATGCTGAAAGTTAAATTCTTTCAAATCTATATGATTATGATGCTACATGAAGTTCTGGTTTATAATTTTATAGCAGAGGCGTCCGTTTATTCAGTGTGCTCCAGGTAGGACATTTGATACAGGATATGGAATTGATCTATTTGCAGAATGTTTGCATGGAGATTATTTTGGTGAAACCTGTTCAGCAAGATTTGCTATGGATGCAGAAAGACAGAAAAGTCAGCAAGTCAGAGGATCTCAAAGAAGTGTCTCGGGGTTTAGGGGCTTATTCAGATTGTTTCAAAGGATGATGGCAGGAATTACTTTCAAAGGAATAGGGAGAAAGTGTAAAAAAGATCTCCACCTTCCTGAGCAGTACCTAGCTCTTTTAATTCATTAGTCTCAAAGTGTTTTGCTAAAGAATAAAAAATACTTTATCCTGTTTTGTAGATGCAGAACCCTTAGAAGTAAGGACCAGTTTAGAATGAGAGCTATTTTACTTGAGCACTTTGTCCTTACAACTCAGGTGAATTTGAAGGCTCATTATTCTTTCTTGATTGACATCACTTCATGAGGTGTTCAGTTAGCACGCGATGAACTGGGTTTAAATACCCAGGTAGGCTGGATTTGCATGCACCAGGAAGGGCAGAAGACAAACCTGACCCACACGCCCACCACGATAAGGCAGCTGAGGACGCCTGGTGCCGGGCTCCAGGGAAGCGGGGACCCCGGTGTGCCCGGCGGCTGGCTCACCCACCCACCGCACACGAGACTCTCGTTCTGGCATGGACCTGTTTGTACACACACAAAAAGAGACTGCTTAATTACATCGAATTAGGAAGAAATAGACTTAAAGCAGGGGGACACGCTGGTTTGACTGCAGTTTTACCCTCCAAGCACTTTGATGTGGTATTTCTGCAAGAGCGAGCAATAAATGAAATTATCTACTTGACCGATATTAAACTGGGGCACTACAGCGGTCCTGAATTTCTTCTAAACCAAATCTTATTACAGCATCTCCTTTGCCAGAAGTGCTTTCTCTTCCAGATTATCTGCAGAACTGCGGTGCTGGGTGTGTACTCTTTATTGTTGTGGTGCTTTTCACCAAGGTACAGGCCCTGCTCCGTTCCAGCTGCTTACGAGGTCCTGGCTGAGCAAACCCTCTGTACAGACACTTAATTGGGAAGTTGAACTTAAGTCTTATGAAACCTGACGGACCCTGATCACCCCCTTTGGTGCAGTACTGAACCAGGAGGCGAATTAATCATCGAATAACAAAGAATCCCCATTAAGGGCATATTTATCTGCAAGCTGAAGGGAGCAGGGGCTGCAAAGCTGCTAGCAGAACCCTGCAGCGTGGTGAGGAGATACGGCAATGCCTCAGCGAATCCATACAGGCTCATGCTTAGTGGAGAGATGCTACAAATGTTTCTGCATACTGCTTAAATATTGCTTTTGACTTAGAAAGTGAGAAGAGAGCCGATTCCCTTTCCATGTATTTTGTAGTCAAGAGCTGTCAAACACATTCTAGATGTTTATATTCAGGCAGCTCTGTTTAGATGAAGCATTAGTACCCTGCTCGCGAGCTGAATCAGGAAAGTCTTTTTCTGCACCTGAGCCTACGTGGTTGTTCCCTTTAGGTGGAGCTTCTGGAAAACTGCAGCCACAGGGAACCACAGCCAGCAAACACTGCAAATCCACTACACAGACCCACTCCTTCTCCTGGACTAGAGCCTATGCAAACAGCAGGGAAATTGTATTCTCTGTGATATATCGTTTGAGCTTTCCTTCCAGCAGATCCTGCTTCTTTTTCACATCAGCTCCTCTACTGAATCTAGGACGCAGGAGATGCTCAATCCTGCCTTCTGGGCTCTCGTCCACCACATTTGCAATATTTTTTTGTGATACAACAGTAATCATAAGCTGCTTGCATTAAATGGCATGCTACCAGAAAAGCCTTTCCAAAGGGCTCTTAGTCTTTGATCACTCCTTGTATCAGCAGAAAAAAAAAGTATTTATTTCAATAATGAAAAATGAATTCACACTTTATCCTTCAAAATGGTGGTAGGTTTCTGTGCCTAAGATGTGATACAAACCTAGTGTGGTAGCCATTTTGAACACTTATATTTTCTATAAACAGCTGAAATTTGCAAAGTGGGGAGTCCATCGCTTCAAACACTGTGCTGGAGATCGAGAGCATATACTACAGAATAACAAAAAGAATGAACAGACTTTGTTAAGGGTGGGAATCCATCATTAAAGATGGGAATACCAAAAATTAAGCATGGCCATAACAATTACAGCCATCTAGTGGGCAAAAGTTTTGTTTTGTTTTTTAGATAAAAATAGTATTGATATTCAACAGTAAAAACCTTGTAAGTGAAAGAAGTCTAGCAAATAACCTGGGGGAGGAGCTTGCACCTTTTTTTTTACTGTTTTTCAGGAATACATAAAATCTTAAATATTTTCCTACTTGCATTGTAGTCTGCAAATGTGAGGAAAAACAGATCTCGCCTGATGCTACTGTTTTAACGAGGAACTTGCTGAGAATATCCGATAAAGTGTGTTATTGCTCACACTTTAGCTGAAGGGACAGAACCGATTTTTTTAACAGGCAATATCCTTTCTCAAAATGGTTCATTAAATTTTAAAGTTAGATATATGACAACACAAGCTTTAAGTTAAGTCAATGGCAACAAATCAACAGGCTTCACAGAGCGACTAAGGATCTCTTTCTTCAGATGTTTTGTACATATTCTTTTGGCTCTTGATGTCATCCATCATTTCAGGAGCTCCTCAGGCTTCACAGGGTATTTCATGTTCAATAGGATCTCTAGTGAATTTCTACTGAAAAGGCAAATTGGAAAGTATTTCATCTAAATCTTTGCATATCAAAAGAAAGAAAAAGTACATCCCTTTCTTCATCTTACTTTTATATGGAGCATATGGGCTGAAACAATGAACTTCAGATCTGAATTCCAAAAACTCCAAAGCATTTTGATTTAGCCCATAATAAAATCTGCACTCTGCACTGAGATTTCATAACAGTGCTTTTTAATCCACCTTGGAGGTGGGAAAAGATTCTCTCTCAGAGGGTTTGCTCTGTTAAAAGTATTTGGGTTGTTTTTTTTTTTTTTAAAAAAAAATAGTCATCTGTATTCAAGATTTTAAAAACATATTTACAGAACAAACCAACCTTCTCAGAATAATCTCCGCAGGCTTTTGATTGCATGCCTTGGAGTGGAAGAACAGGCTATAGAATTTTTTAACCCTATGACAAGAAATAACTGGCTGTGAATTTTGGAAATCCTCTTTGGCATGTGTTCAAGCCAGTATTAATGCAAACCACCCCATGCCAATCTCCTGACTCATCCCAAACGGCAGCTTCTGACACTCATCCCATCCGTTGCTGGCCTTCCCTAGGAAGAAAACAAAGCAGCTCCTCCCTTCCTTCCTGAAAGCTCATGTGCTCAAACTCCTGCTGAATGTGTGAATCTTCTGTATTTCTAATTATTTAATTCGGGGTCTGATCTTGTTCCTGCAGCTTTTGAAGGGGAGCTTGTCACTGTATAATTCCTCTTCACTCCCAAGTCTCAGGGCATAGAGCAGCTCGTGGTGTGTCCTTGTGCCAGCCCCAATTTCACATCCAGGGCATGAGAAACTCTTTGTAGCAAGTATGTAAAATTCTCTTTGCACCTCTGGTGCAAATCTCTTTAAAGATAGCTATATGTCAAATATAGCATTACGTTGCTTCTAAATCCTACATATATTTATAGGACTCAATGATCTTTATGGGTCCCTTCCAACTCAAGATATTCTATGATATATGTAATCTATATATTATTTACATAGTGTATAAATATCCAAGTAACCATTACCCAGAGGCAGGCAATGTTTGCAAAGGAAAATGCTGTTTAAATACAGCAGTCCTGCAGAATCTTATGTGTTGGATTAAATCTCGGCCCATCCTCACTGGTGACAATTGTGAGAGAGCTTTTTCCTCGTTCAGGCAAGAGGTGAGGAGTGAAGGGCAGAGGTTCAGCTGCTCTAACTGTGAATTTCTCGACCCCTGACAATATTGGTTTTTTTTTAATCACAGCCTTGTCTAAGCATAGACTGTGCAATATAACATGCCATATAAAATCTCTGGTAGATACAGAGCTAGATTTGTGATGCAGTTACTGGTATTTCATTAACCTTTATCTTGACAAGTGGAAATAACACGCTGTGATTCAGGGTAAATTTTTCACTTGCAGAGAAAAATGGTGCCAAAAGCAAGCAAATGGGCTAGAAATTAATAAATAAAAATCTCAATAGAAAAAATCAACTTCCAGCTGGACCTGGCGCCTTGTGCATGTTTCAGACGTGTTGGGACGTTGTGATGATGCCCTGCGGGACACGGCAGAGCCGTGGCTTGCATGTCGCTCAGGAGCCCCTGGGCACCCACAGCCAGCGCTGGGGACAGAAGTGGCTCCTCTCCAGGCTCCCTCCCCTGTTTTTTCCACCCAGATGAAGATACAGGCCTCAAGGATTGTCCACCCCACCTTGGGCTGTGGCCCTCCATGCCACGCCGGGTCTATGGCCCCATGGTCTCACTGGGCTCAGCTGCAAAATACTTCTTGCTCTGCATAAAGCCTGCTTGCACTCATGGTCCCGATGATGTGGGTATGCAACCACTGGCCCACTGAAACCCCAGGGAAAACCATTTCTAGGAGGGCCTGAGCTAAATACAGCCTCTCTTAGACTGCAGACTCGCTGGTGGCCGGCAGAGTCCCCCAGAGGAGATGACAGAGCTGGTGAGTAATAAGGATAACTGATGTTTTTCCAAGTCAAAACCAGCCTGACTCACTACTGTTTTGATTCTTTTATTGTTATTTGTACTGCTCTGATGCCAGATAGCAGATCTCAGTTATTGAGCCCAGGGTTTTATCACCATATAACAGAAGAAAGTGCCCTCTGAAACGCTTCCAAACTAAATCAGTAGGAGGGGAAAAAGAAAAAGCAAAGCCACTTGCTCACTGCTGCCCTGTAATTCGGGGCTGAAAACCTCCAAAGCTCTGTTCCTAACTAAGCACCATCACTCACCCATGGTGGCATATTTTCCAGCTGGCCTTGCCTTGCTCCAAGCTTAGGTTTATAAATAGTCAATAATCTAGTTTTCCAAATAAGAGCTCTGCTTAGAGCGCATGTTGCTGGACCCCTCGTGCTCTGGGCAGCACTTGTTGCCGGCAGGGGCTGCTCATATCTGCAGCTTTCTATCGAGATGCTGATCTGAGGCTGCAGGAGAGCAACACATGCCATCAGAAAATGAGCAGGAGAAGGTAGATATGCCACAGGTATGGCAGAGGCCATCTCTGTCCCATTTTCTCTGGCTGTGCCGTCCTCCAGCAAGTGGCACCGCCAGCTCCTGCTCCTCTTTTAGATGAAGTCAGGATCTATTCCTGGGTAGGGCTGCCATGGAAAATGTCTCTCTGGAGCTGGTATCTGCCAAGGATAACGTCTCTCTTGGGCCAGTATCTAGCACAGGATAAGATTCCTACTATTTGTGATAGACATCAGCCTCTTGAGGCTTTCGCGACACCCCGGCCGTTGGTGGTGCAGGGAGCGGTCATACCCACCATCGTATCTGCAAAGCAGAAGATACGCATCTATCCCTTGAAAGGCATGGTCCTTGCCCAAGGAGTTGAATAAAATATAAGGGCCTGAATAGGGTAACATCAATAGAAGCAGAATTATTCCCAGATCCAGAGAGAAAAGTACAAACCAAGAGAACCTAGATGTCAAAGAGAGAAAAGCTGGCTAGGAGATCAATGCAGAAAAGCTCTGTGAAAGGTCTGGGATTTAATGAGCGATGAGTATGATGGGACTTGGCATAGATAAAAGTTATTAGGAACAGCAGATTAGAACATGAGATGCAGATAGTGAGAGAACACAGAGAACAGCTGGAAGACAAGGCTGGGAGGAAAGCAGGTAGAGGGGGATAAATTTTGGCTTGTGTACACTAGTGAAACAGCTACAGCTGCTGCAAGGCCTGGACAAGCACTGGGAAAACTCTGACAGTTACAGAGGAGACATGCAGAAAGCAAAGGGGAAAAAGGAAAAAAGGGGAACAGAAGTGGTGGTGACCCTTGAGGATGGGCATCCCTGCTGCTCCCAGGCTCTGTGCTGGCCCAAGTGTTGGAGGCAGCTTTTCTGGGTTTTGGGGTTTTTATGTTTTGTTTGTTTGTTTGTTTGTTTGTTTTTTGCTTGGTTGGGTTTTTTTTTGTTTTGCTTTGTTGGTTTTGTTTGGTATTTGTTTTGGTTTTTTGGGGGGGTGGTTTGGGTTTTTTTTTAAGCAGAGCCCAGATGGATTCATCATGGCAGCTCTAACTTCTACTGGGGCCTCCGAGCACCCCCGCATCTGCTGAGAATGACCCTAAAACTGAACTAAGCGTGTGCCGAGTGCCACCGCTGTGACAGCGGGTCGGCCTCGCCGCGGCAGAGGTGTCGGTGAAGCTCTGTCGATCCACATCTGTCGGGGACGGGGTCTCCTAGGCTGGCACCGCCCCCACCCCAAACCAGCCCCCGCACCTTCGCCCCCAGACAGCCGCCTGGCAGGCAGGCAGGGGGGCAAGGGTTTGCTCAAACCGATCTCGGCTCGCATCTTGGCTTGGGATGACATGCCTGGCATTTTTGTCAGCGGTGTCTCCTGAAATAAATCATCAGCCGTTCTGGAGAACCCTGCCTGTGTACTAGGACAATTATTGCTTTCTTCCAGTCTCGGCTGTGTAAAAATGCATTGCTTCTCTTTATGAGAAATTCTCATCTCCTTCTGTCAGTCATCTTGTCTCAGCGGGGAAAAAAATCCCCAAGCCCTGTCATATCAGAAAATGAGAAAATTATCAATATCTAAAATGTATGTGAAAAATACGAGTTCTCAATTTGGGAGAATGGATCTTGGTTGTAAAATCTTATAAATGTTAGCAGCTTCTCAGACATTCAAAAATGTTAATGATCCTAAGGTACTAAAATAGCTTGCCATAGAGTTCTCCATATTAAAAATACCATCTTGCCCTCTGCAGCCATCTAGAAGACTCTATCATAGATGAATGGTCCTATACATCGCTTTATGTATTCAGAAAGCAGAGTCAGGATTAGTATATTCATGCAGACACAACAGGCTCTGATGAATGCCTGTGTATCTGGAGTTAGGATCGAGCTTCGGTGCCTGAGATCAGCTTAATAAATACTATCAGCTTCCTCCCACCAAGTGTAGGAATAGAAAAAATCTGTCAATAGCTGTAGCTTTGAATAGGAAATCTTGAGTAAAGTAAATCTCTCTTTTTCAGATTTCCGCTGGCCTCGTTCTGCTGCCTTGGGGAGAAGGGAGGGACTCGGGAGGTGACAGCCCCCAGCCCCACAGCTGAGCCGGATGGGGCACAGAGGGGGTCCCTGCCACCCCCCCACCCCAGGGGTGTCTCGGCCAGTCCTGGGGTCTTCTTTCCCCTGAAGAGAAGCAGCTGACTTCCCACTGCCCTCCCCAGGGAAGATCAGGGTTTGGGTGAGCAGGTTCAGCCTCCTGTCCTCCTCTCCTAGAGCCAGGTACAGATCCCTACGCTGTCCCAGGGCTTCTGCTGTTGTTACCTTCAAAACAGTTGACTTTGGAGTCAGCTCCCCATGGGAAACCAGGGAGCAGCTCCTTCCCTCCCTCCGGCTGTCTGTAGGCTCCAGCAGACCTCACCTCCTTTGGTGGCACGCAGCTCCTGTCCCACTGCTTTGGGCTGTGACCCACAAACGTGAACCTCCAGATGCTTCAGCACAGCCTGAAGCAGCCACGGCTGCCGCGTGCCACAAGACCAGAGGTCTGAATCACATCCCTAGGCGTGTAGAACAGTGGTTTAATTCAGATCTAAACCTTATTAATGCTACCTGGAATCACAGGTTTGAGCCTTGGCACCTGTGAAGTTGGCTGGCTTGGGGCATGAGTGGAAAAACATGGAGGAACTCGCTGCTTCTACGGTACTTCTGTGGTAGGACTCACAATTAGATTTGAATCTGTTCTGCTTTTTTCCTTTTCAAATAATCTGTCCCTTTTGCTTTTATGAGCCATCAATTGTTTCATTTCCCTATCAGATTAGTTTGTTCCTCTCACTGTAGCTTTGGGCTTTTGCAGCTGAATGGGACCCAGGAGACCTGAGCATCAGACTGAAGGTACAGTGCAACACAAAAAGGGCAGCTGGTGCTCAGCAGACACCACAAACCACTTAAAATGTCTTTTGTTTATTAGCTATTGTTCAGTTAAATATAGTACCTGTAGCTTGAACAATAGGCAGTGGCAGAGTACGTGCTTTGTGCGCTTACGGGCTGTTACTGAGCACTGAGATGAGGCTTTAACACACGAGGCCAGAGGCAGAGTACAGCAAATTTGCCTAGAAAGCCCTTGTAGTGCCATTGTAACTGGCCCATTAGCAGAGCTACCGAGGAGACTACGCAAATGATGTTTATTGCATTTCTGCGAGCCCACAGTGGGGAGGTTTATTTAAACAATTTCGTGCAGGGAAAGGTGGATGCTGGCAGGGCTTTGGGCTCTGGAGCCGTGTAAATGGAGCTGTGGGAGTGCTGCTCCACGAGAGAGGTCCAGGGCACCCCGGGTGGGCCACCCGTGCTGGGCTCGTCTTCCTCCCACACCAAGACACGCCGGGCCCCGAGGAGAGGTTTCCTAATCTTTTTTGAGTCAGATGAGTTATTTCTGGGATGCTCAAGTTGGAAGCAAGGACCCTGCTGCCCTGCTCGCAGATCGATGCCCCCCTGACCTGCCGGGACCCCAGTCCCATCCCAGCCGGGCCTTGTGCTGTGCCCGCTCTGCTCCTCAGCTCCCTGCGGACAAGAAACGGGGCGTTTTCAGACACTTCAGCCAGTGCTTTCTCAAAACTTGTGGTGGGATCCCAAAAGGAGTTACTGTTTGCATGAATCTGTCCAGAGCTTTCTGGATGAACCAAGTGAACAAAATGTGAATTATTATTTTTTTCATTAATTTCCTCGGTTCTGAAGCTGAATTGAGTTTTCTGATCTAATTAGCCCTCCTTTCCCAAACAAATACAGTGGCTTTGAAGAACTGCCCGCACTTTTATACACCCAACATCTGGATTTGGTAAAAATTCTGAAACTTTGTAAATGCTACTTGTGGTCTGGAGAAAAGGAGGGTGATATTTAGTAGATGATCTTTGCCCTCATTTTTAAGAAAAAAACCTAAACCATCAATTCTGCTGCTGGCAATTGAAAAAGCAGTTAGGCTGAACTCTCTTTTAAGTGAACAAACACTTACGGATCTATTTATACCTGCCCTGAAGCAGACTACTGTAGGTGGAAATGTTGTAATTATTTCCTTTCCCTGCCTTCCACTGTCCTATAAAGATCTCCTGGAGCAGCTTGTTAACAAGTTACTGCTGTACATGGTGAAATTAAAATCAAGCCCATATTAACAACCAAACCAATTTTACTAAAAATTACTAAAACTAGCTGTAACAAAGGTGAGCCAAGCTTGAGGGCTGCTAAGAGACAGCTTTTGTTGCTTAGCCCCATCTATCTAAGAAGGTTGAGAATTACAAATGATGAGCATGGCTGGCAGCTGAGAGGGTACAGAGACCTGATCAGTAGTGATGAAGAGATGCAACAGCATATTTTTTCCTGTGTTCCTTTTTCCATCGGTGCACGTTTTCCAATTTAATTCAACTCCCTAAAGAGTCCCTCTCCTTTGTTATCTTCCTACTTTTCTCCCTCCCCCTTTTCCCTTTGTTTATTTCTCAGAGCAGATGATGTCCTCCACTCACCACCCAGGTTAATCCTAGTTTCAGTATCAAAGATCATCTAAACTGCAAATAGCTTTTACTGAGTCCATGTTACAACCCAGGAGTGTCTGGTCACTAGACAGGATCTCCAGCTGCCTCTTGTGTCGGTGGGTTATCTGCGTTCCAGTACTCTCACTACTATGGCCACAAGCCATTTTGCTTCATCACAATACAGGAGATTTGTGGACTTGATTACAGCTGATTATGGAACAGGCAGGAGGAGCTGATGAAACAGGGGGGAAAAATTCATTAATATTCAGCAGGTCAGCCTGTTCTGTAAAGAGATTTTTAATTTTCATGGAATGGAAAAGGATTTTTTTTTTTTAAAGTGAACATAAATTCTTATTGCTCTGCGTTGCTACTGATTATTAGGAAATGGCTAGTGGTAATATTTACTGTTGCCTTCTGGGGTGCAGAGTCCAAATTACTCAGTTATGAAAATAAACCTTATACTGTTTAGAAGTATGAAATGTTGCCTTTCAGTTCCAAGTGTGAAGTAATGATGCTTCTGGAGCAAGAGGATGGATGCACTATAAATCCTGCTGCTGTGAACTTCTGCCTCCCTTGCAGCACAAGGGAACGGCACCTGTGAATTGTGAACAGACAGTACGTCTGCAGCAGCCTGAACAGTTAGATGTGCTCAGTATTTTAGTGACCCCCTAAATGTATAAGAGCATCTTTACTTTGGAAAGATTATGCATATATGGCAGACTGGTGGAGGGAAGGAACAATGAATTGGTTATGGGGAAGGCTATAATGAGTCCCTAAGGAGAGAGTCCTAGTAGAGATTTCAAAATCCTCACTACACTTAAAAAGTAAATAGACTGTCTTGATAGCAGGAGATGCAAAAAAGGTAGCAATTCAGTGAAGTTTTACTGCAATATATTTTGGAAGATTTGCCAGATGGCTGGCAGCAAGACTTTTAAACTCCGACTTTTTTCCGAGCCAGCCATATTATCATCCATCAGGCAGTCACTTTGGACTGACATTGCAGAGCGTGGCTGTCTCCTTTATGTTTGCCTTGCTCCTGTTTATTTCTAGCTGATTTATTTATATCTGGAACTGATACAAGTGGCACGATTTCTTTGTTTCATTAAAAGATTCCTTGATCTAAACTTTAAAAGATTTGTCTTCAGAGAGATCAAAGTCAACCAAGTGTGTGTCTAGCATCCCTGAGTTTTTCTGATATCCTAGTCTTCAGGTAAATCTGGAAAAGACATTTTGTTGCAGAGTAGTAAATTGTGGTGACTAGGCTAGAGCTGGCCATTGAATTCTTGGGTACTAATACATACCTATTGTCCAAGCTCCTTAATTATTATTTTCTAAGAGATGAAACAATGCTGACAGAGCTTGCACTGTCACATGCAAGTCAAGGTAAAACCCAGTGCCAACTGCAAGCATGGAAAATTACATCCCACCGCCCAGCAACTCACAGTCAAGCAAGTAAAATACGATTTGCACAGCTGAGTGGAGGCATTGTCAGGGTGCTAACCTAGGAGCCAAGCACTCCTAAACCCCATCTGTCACAACCTGTTGCTTACTCCTGGGAAAACTGCATACAGCCAGTTCTCTGAAAGAGGCTACTAATTCTGAGTACCTTATTTATTAATTTTGGGATGTGAATCTTCATGTCCCCTGGTTTCTAGACCAACGCTGGCATGCTGTGATCAGGACAGAGCTGTCTCATTCCTTCCTATTGCTGGAGGGACAATGGAAGCCGTTTCTTCCCAGCTTAGCTCAATTACTCCAAGAATTAGCAGGACTCAAGTGTACATTTCAAGGCCCACCGCCTGTTACCTGCCAGCATCACTGAAGGGACAGGATGTTTGCGGTCACTTTGAAGACGTAAAGCTGTATAGAATTGCTGAGTGTTATTGTGGATGGTTGGAGTATGTCCTGGATATGAATCATCTTGCTCTTTCTGACCTACTGTCCTAATTGAGAGTAATTTATTCTTTAGACGCTCGTCACTGTCTGGGCCATACCTTTTTGCAATGAAGCAGCAGCCTGGACCTGCAGGTGTTTGCCCCATTCCCTCATTACATGATATATTAGAGGAGAATTAGTAAACTGACATGCTGAATCATGGATCCTCCCCAAACGTGACCCCCAAATCCCTGCCCCTTTGTTTTGCTGTTTTCTGTGGCAGGGCCAGGCCAGGACATGGCTTTCCCGTTCGCTATGTGAATTTTACTGCTGTGCATGTTCCAGTAAAATCAAAGGCCTTAGAAAAGGGATTCTGTGGAACCTTTTTTTTTGTCAGTGACATTACACTCATTAGTTATAAAGCACAAGCCTCAGGGCAGGACCAGCACAGTTGCTCCTGTTTGATTACACAGGCACTACTGCTTCTTCAAAAACCTCCCCATCACCTTGTGGATCAGTAATGAGAGAAGTCTCAGCCTTGTTTCTCCAGCATGTTTAAGAAGTACACTCTTCCCTGACCACCTTGTATCTTCTTCTATTTATTAAAGGGAAGACTGATTGCCTGCTTCAAGACCCCTGTGGTGACAGTCTGCCTGGTCACATCCCTTTGAAGAATTTCTATCTGAGGACTTATCTTCACTGCAGAATTAGCTCAGGCTTTCAGTCAAGGGTCCCTTGACTCCCTGCTCTGCCCACGCTCCTCCCGGCAGCCGAACAGTAAATTGCAGCCGAGAGACCCCCCCAGTTGCTGTAGATGAAAAGTTTAAACACCCGAGTTGCTAGCACGACTGCTGCGATGCAGATGTCAGCATTCAGCGCTCCGTGCTGCAAATCCCCCGGTGCCTCTTTCGCGTCTTCCCGGTGATGTTCTTCCCTGTCATCTAGGCACTTCCCTGATTCAGCTGAATCGAGGACATTAATACTTCCGCTGTCCCCAGTTGGATGTCACTTGGACAGGCTGGTGTCAAACATTTAGCAAGAGCAATGTGGATAGCAACACTGAGTTTGAACGTCTGGGGTTTTCCCCCTTTGAAAACACACTTCTTGTAATATAAGCGAGAGAGATCTGTCAAATGCAGCCCAGGCTGGGAGTAACAACCAACCCTAACCCCTCTGGGAAAGCCATGGATATTTTTATGTATTTTGCTGCTAACTTTGAAGTCAGACAGACTTTTTTTTCTCTCAGAATGTGTTGCTTTCTTCACCATTGGAGATTCTTCTTCTATTTTTTTTTTTTTTTTCATTACATCTTTTAAATGTGCCAGCATTTTGCAAAGGTACGGATCAACCAGAGGAGATCAGATCCTTCATTCTGGCTGGATTCTGACCCAGCAATAGATCAGCTCTGAATTTCACATTCACCCCTCCACACCATATTTATGGTATTTTTTTATAATCAATTTCATTCTTTTCTCTTAGGCGTTCATTTGTCTCTGGAAATACATTCCAACTGAGTTCCTCTTTACTCTGTGGAAGGAATTACTTGGAGAAAAGCTGATCCAACTTGGAAGACGACAACTAGGTAACAGATGCCCAATCTGCTGGCATGAAGGAACAATTGCATTATTATCTCTCTGTAGTTGAAGATAAATGAGATTTATCCTCTTTGGGGCAAGGCAGGTGTGATTTATTATCAGACAATAAAAGTTTAAATTCCTGTGAAGGAACAAGGTTGGGTTGGGCAGCGACAAGTGTTTCTGGAGAACCTAAGCCTGACGTGTGCTGACGCTACTCTTAATATCTGAGTTATTACCTGTTATGAAATCAGTCCCACATATAAAAGAAACAAATTTCAGCCTCTTCCCTACCAGATTTTCAGCAGACACCAATGCAATACTTCAGTCAGCAAGAACGGAGATGTTCATAGCTAGCTGGAAACTAAACCAAGTTCTGCCACTTCCATGACTGGTTTCACTCCCAGATCCTCCAGCTCAGGGCTGGCGTCTTCTGCAAATCCCTGTGGGTGGGATTGCTGGTTAGTAATTGCTGTTCTCCCAATTATTTAGGTCATGGCTCTTCTTCCAGTCCTTCTTTTCACTACCTGAGTGACAGAGTCAGAACAGAGATTACCCAAAGGCACAAGTGCTGGTTTGTTTTATTGCCACTGTCAGCTAAATTTGAGCTCTCTGCCTGGTATCCATGGCTCAGTTCATCTCAGGTCTCTGGCACTGCTTCTTAAAATTGCCCTTCTTCCACTTACACTTCAAAACCTGAAAATGGTTCTGGTTTTAAGGCTAGTCACACTGTTACACCTCCAAATGGAGTTCTGTGATATGAGGCCATTTTCAAGAAAAAAGATTTCCATTTAAAATACATGGGTCTGTGTTTTCTTGCTTGTGTCTGCAGGTGCTTTTATTAAAAGTCTATGAGTAGTGTCATGTATGTGTGCAGCCTCAGACTTGACTAAAATTGTGCAAATTTATGGAAAAGCATTTTGTGATAAAACATTAGCAGCTACGTAGCCTTAGAAACTAGAAAGTTAGAGTTGGAGCTCGGAGACTGGCTATGAATATGGAGAGCCAGGAGTTGGAATAATCACAAGGGAGGCAACTGCACCAGCCAGGATGAAAGATGAGAGTTTCAGCAGAAAATTGATCAAGATAACGAAGCAGGGGGAAGATGTCTTGTGACAGCAGCTGGATTTGTAGCATCTAGCCTCAAATAGAAGCATGAAACACAAGTTTGCTTGGAGGGGAGAAAAATCAATCAGAAGATTTCACATAGGATTGTGAGACGATATAAAGCTCCAAGACGCCCTGGAACGCTGCACCATTTACCCTAATCGGAGGGTGAGTCAGCACTTACTTATGTTCAGGCAATTTTATATTCAGTTTTCTATGCGTTGGCAACA
Source organism: Tyto alba (assembly GCF_018691265.1). Taxonomy (NCBI): domain Eukaryota; kingdom Metazoa; phylum Chordata; class Aves; order Strigiformes; family Tytonidae; genus Tyto; species Tyto alba. Next base: position 6,855,020 of record NW_024881314.1, read on the forward strand.
AAGCAATTTAGATAATATGGTCATATAGCAGAATCACCTTCTTTACAAATCTGAGTTACATTAGCTACAATAAAAAGTATGTCACTTTGAGTGCTCCTTTTCCATCATATAAGATAATCATCATGTGGGATCAAGAAGAAATCTCTTCTTCCCATTGTCAAACCCGATGTAATTGTGCAACATGGCTGTTTTATCCCCTCTTCTGAAGTTGTTAGTTACGGCTACCCTTGAGACTAGACACATCCACCGCTGTGTGCAGATACTGTCTGAAGTCTCGCACATTAATAATAGCATATGAGGTAATAGCTCTTACTAGTTTGTGTATTCAAGAGAAAACCTCCTATTGTAACGACGTGGGTTATATATATGTAGGTACGTGAGAATTTCTCAGCCTGTCCACCACATGGTAAAGACCTGTGACCTGTGAAGTAGAAGAATCTGTGTTCTCTCTCTGCTGCTGCTTTATTGGCAAGTCCCAAGAGTACTGTCCTGGGAGATTTCAAGGTGTGACTCCAGGTTTACACAGCATTTGCCACTAGTTCAGGAAAGATGTTATGCTAATCTGACCTTTTGCTCAATCTTTTAAGGCACGTATTATATTATTTTGGAGCAATTACACTTTTAGGAAACAGAAGTTAAAGAGGAAATGAGTGATTTACCATGCTTTGAATCAACAATTTAAGCTGAATGATCATTTCAATGCCAGTGGTAGATTCAGTCTTCCGTGAACTACTTGTTACATGAACAGGGTACATGAATTGTGTTAAAAACAGGATGCACAAACTGTATTAAAATCCACTTTGTACGTCTCCAGATCAAACACACAGCTTGAATCTTCATTCCTCTCCATCATTCCTGTAGCCATGACTCGAAGGACATTAATAAGAGTTGAATAAGGGCCAGATCTGGAGCACAGCGAACTCGAAGAGAAATTTCCATTGGCTTTTTTTTCCCGTGGATAATACCCTTAAAGATTCAGGGTCAAACCTTCAGCTGTCATAAGCTGGCATCCTTCCACTCAACTAGCTCTTCATGTCTGCACAAATACAGAGTCACTAGGCTTCTCTTCATCTGAAAAGAAACACCCTAATTTTTTTTTTTTATTAATATGAAGATAGCTTTCCATGATCTTATGAGAATTATTTTCAGACTGTTTTCATCAAGACACTGACATCTGAACTCAGTTTACTTTGAAGTCACCATCATTCAAATTGTCACAGCTTGACAGCACAGCAGGTTAACTTGATGCTTCTCAAATTAATGCTCTCAGACCCAGTATCAATACCCGTAACCTTTGGCTTTCCTAAATGTGCTATTCTGCATGTCATCTAGTAGTCATTAAATAAACTCTCAAAGTCCTGAGCAAGTAGTTGGCTCTGCTTAAAACACTGTTACTGGTAGGAATAGTATTGCAGAAAGGAATAAGAAACCCAGTCAATGGCCACACGCTCTAGAAAAAAAGATTGCTTATCACTTGAAAGATTAAAATATGGATGGTTTCTTACTGATCTGTATTGTTTTTGGTTGCTCTAAATTCTTAGTCAAGAACCAGGTGAGATCTTCTAGGGATGTTAAAATTATTTTTTTTCCTGGATTTTATTGCAAGAATTGAGGCATCTTTCAACTGCATCTTTATGATAAATTGACAGTGTGGGAAACATTCTTCCTCCTCTTCTCATTCAAGACATCTCCATCTTGTTTTCTTGAAAGACTAGAGAACAGTAGGGGGTTCATCTGATCTTTACTAAGTCAAAAAAAAATATTGCTAGGAGAGCCAAAGGGTGCAGATTCAGAGCAGTGCTTTAGAGGACATCAGGGCTAGCAAGAAAAAGTAGTATTGGTTGGATCTTTGCCTATATCAAGTTGAGTTTCAATTTATTTCAAAGGTAACCCTCTGGTAATTCTTAGATGTTTTTCACCCTAACTGAAGATAATCAGAATGCCAAAAAATTAGCAGAAATTCTGTGTTTATCAGGCATTTTAGGTAAACACATGCCCCTCCATTGCTCCTTCTTTCCATTTAAGCAGACTGAATGAAAGTTATTTCCTCATACTCAGTTTTTTCCCATATAGTAGCTCTTTTTTCACATTCAGTATCTCTCAGGAAAAAGATTGAACAGTTTTCCTGTATTTCCCCTCTCAGGAGGAAGATGTCTGTCCCCTCTGTCTTCCTGGAAAATGCTAAATACACAAAATTCTTAAATAAGTTCTTAATTAAATTTTTAAGCGACCTTCATTTATCATAAATTGAAAGGGCAAAAGATCAGACCGTTATCTTCAGTGTTCATTTTTGATCCCCTTAAAATACTTAAGGTGAGCAGTCCTTACAGTTTAAAAAGCAGCTGTCTCTTTAAAATTGTTTATGAATCATTGTTTGGAATGAGCGTAGTAAAGCATTTGAAGCTGATTAAATAAGAAGTTACATGGCTACCAGCTAGGACAGTCTTAACCTCATAATTTTATCTATTAGCAGATACTGCAGAACTAACTGACATTAAACTGGCAGCACAAAGGTGAACTCGAGGAAAAAAATGTATTGGATTTTAATAGAACTTTCCTCAAAGGTCAACCTCTCTAAGGTAAAAAATCAATCCTTCTTCCTTGCTGCTTCTTCAGACCACTTATTCATAGGTATAAAAAATGCTGACACTCATTATATATTTTCCATTTTCTTCCCCCCTCCTCTTATTACAGCAACTATCTAACTATGACCATTATTTTTCTCAGTATTTTTACTTAGATTCCTTAATCCTCACTTCAGTCTTTTTACCTGGACTTCTTGGGATCTGTACCCCACTCTCAAAATGTCACTTATCAGGATCCTCTGCAAGAATAGATCCTGCCTCACACCGGCTTCAGGATAAAAAATCCTTTTTACTTCATCCTTGAAGGTGGATGAAACTTTGGGAAGAGCAAAGCTTTGGCAAAATGTCTTTATTAAAGTGTGTCAGGTTTCTCTTGTTTTTATTTTTCTGTCTTACCCAGCAGCTGCCTTCTGTGTCTTCCTCAGGAGTCAGTAACTTTTGCCACGTAAGCTATAACATTAGTAGCATGCCACTTAGGAGAGAATGATGTCCTTGTAAGCTCTAAGCTCCTGCAGATCAGTCCTCTTTACTGATATTGGCCCTTTTCTTTTTTCTTTTTTAAAGAAGGGTCACTAATAGCTAAGGAAGTACCACCTTAGAAGGGTTTTTTTTCAGAGTGTACTGGCTGCACAAAGCTGTAGATACCCAGATCTGGAAACTGCTTCTCAATTCTTGGCATACAAGCTCCAGCTCTTGATAGCCAAGTTTCTAAAATCTTGGCATCACCGGAGACACTAACATCATATGCTATAATAGCAGAGGACCTTCTGTTGCTGGAGCGTGGCTTTGCCCACCTAACTGAGCTGTGGGGGGCAGGCCAGCCCCAGCACATCTCATGAGAATCGGTACCCGGGCTTTCAGGGCTTCCAGGATAGGATGCACGATGCTGTTCTCACAACCACAGCCCCTCACTACTGTACCCTCAGTCCTCCATTCTCCTCCTTTTACCACAATAAATAATAAAGCCTCCTTCCACTTCAAAGGCTGTTTCTCCCCGTTCTGTAGCAAGATTAACTGTACCTCCGCCAAGACCGATAGCCATTTATCTAACTGCCAGGTCCTCCTCCCCCCCATCCCTTCCCTGCGTGCTCCCACATCCCCAGGACACTAATCCCATTCCTCTGAATTCCTCAGCCCCCCGCGTTACCGAAGAACAAGCCCAGGCACAGCCTGGGTTGCTGTGGAGCCACAGCAGTTTGCAGCAAGTCGCTGACTGTGGCTGTTTGCCCAGGGGGTAAGAGTCTGCAAACAGGAGTTAGCACACACACATCCTGCCATGTGTGCATTTAACTTGGCACATGAAGCTGCACGCAGCAGCCCCTGCCAGTCAGCTGCTCTTCACTGGAGGTAACGAACCATTTGCCCCCTTCACATAATTAGAGATGAGCTGGGGGCTCCCCTAGAAGATGACTTGGCTGGGACAGTGCCCCATGAACTTCTCCGTTTTGGCTGAATTCTGGTCTTGGTTATTCTTCAGTCCATCAAAACAACGTTACATACAAGCTAATTTTGTGGTTCCCATCTAAAAAAATCTTTGTAGTCAGTGAGCTCCTGAAGCTGGGCAACATCTGCTAGGTATATACACCCTCTATAATCTGCATTTATGGGAAAAATCACTGCTTAAGCTGGTAAAGCGAAATGTAAGAGAATCTGCACTACGTTTCAAAATCATTGTTAAGGTATATGCTGGAGAGAAGCCTGGCTTGGTTGCTCACAGTGATAGATGATGGGGAAAAGGAACACACATTAAAATCAGCGAATGGATAAATTTGGGCTAGAGAGGGATGAATACAATGGGAAAAGCTTTCCATTTCTTCAAAATCAAAGCCCAGGCTCCCACGTTAAATGGAGACTTGTGTTCTCAAATAGAAAAATGTTAAAAAAGAGACTGCACTATATTTGGGAATGTATGTTACAAAGCTTTATGTCCACTGCCAGGATAAATCTTATATAGTCTGTAAGGAACAGCAATATTCATTTAGCAGAGATGATGAAAAGGACAAAGATTGGTGGTGGAAATTCCGAGCCTTGCTTTCTACTGCTCTTAAATTCTTGGCCATGTTGGCATAGATTAGTAAAAATTTTCTTAGATATTTTTAATTCCTATGAACGACTTTTAAGATTAATAAACTGTATTTTGGTTTTAGATATTGTATTGATCAATAAATAATACTGATTTAGATTTTTTAAAGACGGCTAGTAATTATTTTAGGAACCAAATTTAGAGTGCATTAGTAGAGAAAATAAGATCTCTTTGTAGAGATCATGTAGTCTCTACAAGGTTTTGTAGAAATGTAGGTCTTTGACAATGCAGACACCTTGACTCTAGAGATTAGACTGCAGAGACCCAGACTGTAGAAATCGTAGCTCAGTTGCTGGTGATGGCTGTCTTGCTGGCCAGCATCGCAGGATATGGCTGTGAACAGGGGATGAGATCAAAACCTTTCTCCTTTAACATAGATTAAGAAAGTCTTCTTACTTCTAATCTCACTCCTGCCTCCTTTCCGTGCTCTGAAATACTTCTGTTGATTTGTTCTGCTGGGGAGAAAAATTGTCAAGGTTTGTCAGGAACGATAAGAATATATATTTTTCTTTTTGTTTCTTTTAAGATTAATCTATCAGTTGAATAGAATTGGCAACATGAGTAAAATTTTGCTGTGGGGTTGTTATTTTTGTATTGATTGCATTTTTAAAGATTTTTCTTGCAGGGAGAGGTAGACATTTTGTTATTGCTGTGTATTAATCAAAAGAACTGAAAAATACTGCAGGCCCTATTCTGACCTCTTTGTGGATCAAAAAGCCAGCTGAGGTTTTAAGAATACAAGTGATCCTGGATTAGACTCTGTTTTTAAGTGCTAATAATGTAACGTTACTACGGTTTGGCCACCTACTTCTGATGTGTTGCATGTGGATGACATAATGATCATTGCAGCTTAAAAGTCAGAATTTTTTTTCAGACAAACAAGGATAAATTGAAACTTTCATTGGACAACTACAAGCAGGCTTGGTTCTTGCAGACCTGAAGTGGTTATTCTTAGGGCAATCACCTGTCTTTAACATTTAACATTGGATTTGTTCAATAACATGCAATTTTAGCTTTGACTGCATTAGAAGCTTCCTTTACATAAGCCACAGAAAAGTACATCACCATTTTCACAGCTTTAAAGGATCCCACAGCTGCCTTGACTATACATGTATTAGCTCTGTATATTTAATTCAGTTCCTAATGCTTCTCATGTAGTGTTAAAGCCATTTAAAAGAAAGTCTTTGCTTTTACTACTTTTTTTTTTTTTTTTTTTTAGCAACTCAGCAGCACGGTTATTGGGTTTGTAAAGCTCCTTACGAAATCTCACCTGAAAACATTGATCTATGGAGTTGTGCAGTTTTTCCCACTTTAAAGGGAGATCTGCTGCTAGCCCAGGCAGTGCAGAACTGAGCACACTACACACTAACATGAACTGCTCACCGGCACAGCTGATGTTCGCTGTCAATTTATTCAGTGTTTGTTGTACCAGGGAGATTTCGAAGTTCTAATTTAAAAAAAAAAAAAAAAACAAAAAAAAAAAAAAAAAACAAAAACAACCCAGACCTCTATTTGTCTTTCTACCTTATCTGTTTGGGCAGTTATTTCACATTGTCTCTTAAACTTTTGTGGTGAAAGTAATGACAACTTGTTCAAAACAAAAAATCCAAGACTCTCATTTGGATTCCTGGCTGTGCTGCAGCAATTCCCAGTAGTCTTCTAGTTGCCAATGCTTTTAATTTTATTATCTTCATACTTCATTTTCTATTTGGGGTGCACAGTGATGGCAGATGACCCAATTTTCACAGAAGGCCCATGCAAACCTTTATGGTTAAAAAACAAATGTAAAATTGAGGAAAAAAATGTAACAATTTTGAGTCCGAAAGAAGATTTTCAAGTTGTTTGCAATATTGCAATCCTAGTAGCATCAACATAGATATATCTGAATAAGAACTATATGCGTTTACAATGAATTAGGCCTTCTAGCAGAAATTTTCAGCAGTGGAAAATCCCCAATACTACCCTTGCTATCTTCCTTTCCTTAACATTTTGGTTTTCAGGCTCCTGCCTCCCACACAGTCTCGTATACATTCTAAGCTCCAAAGGGTTAAAGTCCTGGCATTTCTTCTGACTGGCATTTCCAAATCTCTCCCGGGGCCCATGCAGCCCTTATGCCAAAATGCTTTATTATTATACAAACACAGAGCAAGAGGAGGAGAAAAAAAAAAAAAAAAAAAAAAAAAAAAAAAAACAAAAAAAAAAAAAAACACAACCAAAACCCAAAACGTCCGCCGTTTGTCCTCCAAAACCCGGTCCTCCTCGCCGGTTTGAAGCTAACCGTACCGACCCCAACCCCAGTAATCCCCGCCGGTGCCGTTTAACGAGCCAACCCGGTGATGGTTCCATGAGCGCGGGGCCCTCCCGCCACCGGGCCTGCCTCTCGCCCCACACGGCTCTCGGGGCGGGAGGAGGCGGCGGCAGCCCCGGGCGCTCCCCCGCTGCCGCCACACTGAGCCGTGCCCCGCGGTAACGAAGGCCGGGCCGCCCGCCCGTCCCCGTCGGGCCCAAATCAGGGTCGCTGGCCCCGGCGCTGGGCGAGGGCCTTGACCCCCCGCCCCTCTTCCCCCGGCACCGCGGGCGCTGAGGTGGCGGCTGCGCCCTCCGCGGCCCCCCCCCCCCCCAACACCCCTCCGGTAACTTTCCCCCCCCCCCCCAAAAAAATGGGGTTTGACGTCTTCCCCCTCGATACCGAGTGACCAATCAGGCGGCTCCCGGGGCGGGCAGGCAGCCAATCGGTCAGCGTTGCTACCTGTGGGGGTGTATTTTTAGCGGCGAGGGGGGGGGGGAACGGACCTGCAAGGGGGCGAGGCGGGGGGTGCCGCTCCGCACCCCGCTCCTCGCCGGTCCCGCGCTGAGGGGAGGTGGGGGGGGAGCGGGACGGCGGCGAGCGGCCACCCCGGCCCCCGAGCCGTGAGGGGCTGCGAGGTGCCCCCGTCCCCCCCGCCATGACGCGCCGCGGCGGCGGTTATGGGAGATGTAGTTCAGCGCGGGCTCACCCCCCCCCCCCCGCCGTCCCTGCGGAGATGAGGGGCGCGAGGGCATAGGTTTGACGTCGGCAGTGACGCAACGGTGTTGTGAGGTGATGAGCGAGCTGACGTAGAGAGCGGCCCCTCCACGCCGGGGTGGGGGAAGGGGAGGCAGCGGGGGGCGGGACAAGGGCGGGGCCTGGTGGAAGGGGGCGGGACAAGGGCGGGCACTAGTCACTGGCGGGCCGGGCCGGTGGGCGCGGCCGGGCGGGGCGTGTGGGCGGGGCGCGGCGGGGGGGCGGGGGAAGGGAGGCGATATATAGGGGCGCGTCGGGCGGTGGGGCAGTAGCAGAAGGAGCCCGGCTGCGGCGGCTGAGCGCGCCCGTCGTGGGGGTGTGAGCAGCGCAGCCCTTCCCCCCCCTTTCCCTCCCCCCCCTTTTTTTTTCCAGCCCTCCCCCCTCCCTTTTTTTTTTTTTTTTTTTTTTTTCTTTTTTTTCTCTCTTTCCTTTCCCCTCCCATCCTCGCTGAGGGAGCAGGCTCTCGGAGATGGGGGTCGGGTGCTGAGCCGCCCCCGCCCTCCCCTCCGCACTCACACCCCCGCCGAGACTGTTTGCACTACCCCCCCCACACCCCCCGGGTGAGTACCGCTCGCTGAGGGCGGGGGGGGGGGGGGGGGGGGCGGCGCGGGGGTGTGCGCCGCGGCGGGGGGCCGGGGGGGACCCAAGCCGAGAGCAGACGCTGAGGCGGGGGGGGCTGAGGCGGCCGCCGCCCGGACCCGGCCGTGAGGCGAGCGGGGGGCTGAGGCGGCCGCCGCCCGGCCCCTGAGGCGGGAGGGCTGAGGCGGGCGCGGCCCCGGCCGCCGTGGCGGGGGGCCTGGGGCAGCCACCGCCCGGCCCTGGCCGCTGAGGCGGCAGCAGCCGGGCCCCGACCCCTGAGGCGGGGATGCTTGAGGCGGGCCCGGCCCGTCCGTGAGGCGGGCACGGCCCGGGGTGCAGGGGCGGTCGCGACCCCGCGGTGTCGGGGTGCGGGGAGGGGGGGGCGCCGAGCGGCACAGGAACCGATGGGAAGGAGCGTGTGAGGGGCCGCCGGCAGCCCCGCGGGGAGAGGGCACGGCCCGGGGGAGCCGGGCGGCGAGAGGGACCCTCCCAAGGCGGTCCCTGGACGCGTTGGGGCTGGGAGGAGTGAGCGTTGCCGGCTGACTAAGAGCTGCTGCCTCCGCCGGGCCTCTCCGGGCAGAGCTGGCAGCGGTCCCCAGGACCCCGTCCCGCGGGGGGGCCGAGGGGGTGTCGCCGGGCCCGGGGCGCTGGCCCGTGTGCTGAGCAGAGGGGCCTTGCAGCCCGCCTCCCCCCCTCCTTCTAGTCATCTCCCTTCCTCTTCTTCATTTTCTTTCTTACGGGCTCAGAGAACGCTCTTCCTCCTCCTCCTTCTCCTGCTGCCGGAGCTCCCAGGGCTGTGAGCAGAAACCTAATGAGACCCGAGTCCCTGGTTATGTAACGCCCACACTGCCCGTGGCTCCTGCTCGTAACCCCCGCGCCGGGCTTCGGCCCCTGAGAAATATTGTCCTCTAAATTAAAAAAAAAAAAGTAAAAAATAAACCAAAACTAAAAAAAAAAAAAAAAAAGTATGAAATGATCAAGTTGATTCATTTGATCAGGTGCTTGTACTGTGGATTGGTTTTGGGGCTTAGAAAAATTGATAGCGGCTGCCCAGTGTGCCTTGAAAGGATGATTTCTTTCCTAAAGGACATGGAGGAAGGGAAACAAAACAGATGGATTAATAAATCATTTTTAAATGCCCCTTTTAACCACCCAATCAGCTTTTCTGTACTGATTGTGTCCCTTTTGTAAATATCTTCTGTTTGCCCTTGATCTTTTCCTTATCCCCACCCAGTGCTGATCCAGCAAACGTTTAAAGGTCGCCTTATCGTACAAGCTTTCAAACTATTCCCATACCATGTTGGGGAGAACACGAGTGGCTTGGAAATAGGGTTCCAGACTTTAAAAGGAGATTATGTGGAGCAAGAAATAAACAAGTATTGAATTCACATTGTTAAAGGATTTTGATATTGACTCTGATTTCTCTAATCTTTAGTGACAGCTACACTAAATTTTGTTCCTAGTGATGCAGTGCAGAAAAGCACACTTAATTGAAATTCTCATTGGGCATTTGACTTGAAATACATATTTTGTTTCACTGTAACTTCTTGAACAAAGCTGTATCCTGTGGATGTGTACCTCTAGTCTAAGGTACTGCAGTATTTTCATTAGCAGTATGCGCGCTAATACTTGATTCTTGTCCCTTCTTTAACTTTAGATAGCTAATTCCTCTTTTGTCCTTTGTGAAGGAGTGGCAACCATATTTTATATTAAATATAAAATGGAGTCATGGAGAAGGAGAAAAGCTATTGTTTTTAAGGCTATCAAAAGCCCTGTTAGCTCTAGTAACTTTTTGAAATCTGAGCTATGCACAGCAGGATATATTAATTTAGTATATATTAATATATTACATCTGATAATATAGAATAATTTGTAGAAAGGGAAAAAATTGTGAATTAATTTATTGTAGCAATTCCACAGTCATTGCTACCCTTATGACAGAAGATACATGCATCTATTTTGTATGCATTGATGGCATTATAATTTTAGCTATTCCAAGGAAGAATTGTTGTATATGTGCAGCGGACATTTTCTCTTCAGTTAGGATAATTTCGCCAGCACACAGTTTATGCAGATGATGTGCTTGGACTTAAAATAAATGTTGCATAATTTTAGATTTTTTGTGTGAAATCTTCTAAAGCAACTGTTAACATGTTTATAACTCTGTAGCTTAAAGTGCAACCAATATGTTTGCAAACTTTACAATGATAAATGACCCTTGGTCTAAGACCTTTCAGGCTAAAATAATAGTCTGGTGCTAAATTTTGCAGCTGAGTACTATAAATCATCCAAATACGGGTTCGTAATTGAACCCTTGTCAGGCCTGGCAGTTCTGTGATGTCTTAAAAATTATCCTTGCTGCTTTGTGAATAACTAAATGGCAAGCTCATGTGATTTTGAAATGCCCCATGCTGTATATGTAAACACACGCTTAGTGCATCTTCTGCAGTGTTGTTTGTAAGGCATGCTGAATGTAGTTGGCATCCTCACCTTCCACAGGCATGAACGCAAATAATTTGATGCACATTTTTTGATTTAAAAAGTAACCTATTTTATGCAGAAAGTGAAGCTAAAAGAATAGGCCTTAGAGCTTGATCTTACGCTTTCCTTATTTGGATGTGTTTGCTTTTGTTTTTTCTTAAAGGAACAAGAGCGCTCAAGGTGAAGGATAATAATCAACTAGAATCAGCACTTTGAATGAAACTTTGTTTCCCCGTGGCATCTTGAACACTTTCTTCTTCGGGTTTTGAAACAGACTTAAAACTTTGTGGCATAGCAGCTATGCAGCTTGAAATCCAAGTAGCACTCAATTTTATTATTTCATATTTGTACAATAAGCTTCCCAGACGACGTGTCAACATTTTTGGTGAAGAGCTTGAAAGACTTCTTAAGAAGAAGTATGAAGGGCACTGGTATCCAGAAAAGCCATACAAAGGATCAGGGTTTAGATGTATACATATAGGGGAGAAAGTGGACCCAGTCATAGAACAAGCATCCAAAGAGAGTGGTTTGGACATTGATGATGTTCGTGGCAACTTGCCTCAGGATCTTAGTGTTTGGATTGACCCATTTGAGGTTTCATACCAAATCGGTGAAAAGGGACCAGTGAAAGTGCTTTATGTGGATGATAATGAAAATGGATGTGAGTTGGATAAGGAAATCAAGAACAGCTTTAACCCAGAGGCCCAGGTGTTCATGCCAATTAGTGACCCAGCATCTTCAGTGTCTAGTTCTCCTTCTCCTCCCTTTGGTCACTCTGCTGCTGTGAGCCCAACTTTCATGCCCCGCTCCACTCAGCCTTTAACCTTCACCACTGCCACATTTGCTGCCACCAAGTTTGGCTCGACCAAAATGAAGAATAGCGGCCGTAGCAACAAGGTCGCCCGCACTTCTCCCACCAACCTTGGCTTGAATGTCAATGACCTGTTGAAGCAGAAAGCCCTCTCCTCCTCCATGCACTCTCTCTACGGGCTTGGCTTAGGCAGTCAGCAGCAGCAGCAACAACAACAGCAGAAGACTTCTGCCCTTTCTCCTAACGCAAAGGAGTTCATTTTCCCCAACATGCAGGGTCAAGGTAGTACCAGTAGCATCTTTCCTGGTGACAGCCCCCTTAACCTCAGTCCTCTCCAGTACAGTAATGCCTTTGATATGTTTGCAGCCTATGGAGGTCTAAATGAGAAGTCTTTTGTGGATGGCTTGAATTTTAGTTTAAACAACATGCAGTATTCTAACCAGCAATTCCAGCCAGTTATGGCTAACTAAAAATAAAACGAAAGTGAAATACAAATAAATACTATTGTACAAGTTAAAATGCACGTACCCAAGGGTGTATCTTTTTTTCCACCTCTTGAGCGATTTTTTTTAAGGCTTGTAGTATGAATACATTCAGGCTTGGTTAGATAACTACAACATGCATCATTTTTTCATTTGCCAACCAAGCACAAAATTATTTTATACTGACTGTACATTACAAAAATATACTCTCAAAATATGGCCTCTTACAGTATTTAAGATATAGCAAGGACGTGGCTAATTTTTTTCATGTGTGTATATATATATGTACAGAAACATATATGTATATATATATTTTAAAAATTGGCACTAATAGGTGGGTTTATTGGTCTTTTTCTAATTGTATAATTTAATTTAGTACAAAGTTTGTAAAATATCAGAGTATATATATTGTTTCTACAACATGGTATTGCATTTATATCTTTTTACTACAGTGATCTGTGACAGCTGCAGCAGCTTCATGTTGTATTTTTTTTACTGAAATTGTAAGATATCCATCTTAAAGACATCAATTATAAAAAAAATAAAAAGTTGTGTACAGAATATTCCTTAGTGGTGGAATTAAAATGTACGAAATATTTGCTTTTTTCAAAAGAAACACAAATTGTATTTTCTGTTAAAAGTTTAAAGATTTTTGCTATATATTATGGAAGAAAATGTAATCGTAAATATTAATTTTGTACCTACATTGTGCAATACTTGAAAAAAGGTATAAAAGTATTTTGAGTCAGTGTCTTACATGTTAAGAGGGACTGAAATAGTTTATATTAAGTTTGTATTAAAATTCTTTAAAATTAATTGATTGTCGTGGTCTGTGTTTTTACTGCTTTGCTGAAGATCCGAGCGCTGCGTTTATTGTGTTGTCAGTGCTAATGATGCAAAAAAGTCTGACTCAGTGCCTGACAAAGGAGCGATGGCAGGGGTTGCTGTATTGATGCACCACAATAATGGGGTGCTTTACCTAGAATACTACTGACAAAGCACATAGCCTGGTTAAGTACTTGCCTGCAATTATTTGAGGAAACTTTCACGTGTTTTCCTTAACTGCAGCTCACTGAAGTCAGAAGGTAATTTTATATTTTTTTGCCTCGAGAGTTAAGACTATAAGCTCTGGGAATGTTAAGTTATTGTGCGATATGATGTATCTAGAAGGGACTCAGGTGATTCAATGAAATTCACTTTCCATGTCATCAGAATGGATTTGAACTATTATCTCGAGAGGTCCTAGACCAATGCATCAGCGTTCTGTTTCTGTATTAGGGATTAATAGCTCAGAAACTAGACTGAATAAAAGTGCTGATTTACAGTTTACTAAACTCATTGTAAAGTTTCATTTTATATGCTCTATTAAAAAGAGAAATTAATGCAACTACAACGTGACATTCTAAGGTTTTTATTTTAGTGGATTTTACCAATTTTAACTTAATAGATTCTCAAAACGTGAATGTGAGTGGGAGGAGAAAGAATTGTAAGGCTGGCAAAACAACTTGGCTTTTCCAGGACTATTTTGAAGTTGTATCCCTTACTCTTTTCCATCTGTTTGGCAAATTGTGGTCCTTGCTGATGGACATTGTCCAGGGGAAGAGAAACTTCTTTAATATGTAAATCTAATGAATGTCAACTTATTTTCCATGGCAGTTTCAATTGTACAAAGAGAAGGTATCTGCTGAGTGGGTAGTCCTTTGGCTCGTGATGATGAATTGTAAGCTACAGGAGTACAGGATTAAAATTACCTGAACACTAGTATTCTGAAATTGGATTTTGAGACTGAAGATCAGTGTTTTCCTGTTTGGTGCACTTGATTTTACAAAAGGTGTAAATTCCACGCACATACACCCCCCCGGTTTGGTGCGAGCAGCGCGTTGGTGGAAATAGCCCCGTGCTGTAAGGAAGAGCGTGTGTTTAAACATCAGTGTGAGATCTTTGCTTTGGACAGAGGCCAGGAAGAAATGGACAGGGTGGAGATGTGAGGCTGACAGTGGTATCGATTTCTAATGCCATGACAACCAATTCAAAAGCAATAATGGAGCGGAGGTTTTTTTAGGCATTCATCTGTTTCTAACTGGCTCCTTTTTATTGCGTTTGCCATCTGGTTTATCTTTCCACTAACAGCACATCGGTGGACAGAACCATACTCGAAAGTGCCTCATTTGGTATCTCATTTTAAGTGGATAATTTTGCTTTTAAAAGGAATTGGGGAAAAAAAAAAACGGAAAATACTAGATCAATTACTGGAAAATGGAGAATATTAGCTCTGTGAATTCTCTTTATTTGTATGCCTAGACCTTAAGACTTAGTACAGTTATCGTTGTATTTACAATACAGTAATAATACCTAAACTGCCTAGGAGGTTGGGCAACTCTGGCAGTGGAGACTATTCTACGTGTCCAGTAGTATTTCTGTTCTGTGATTTAATCTGAGATAGTTTGTCTTTTAAGGTCACCGAGTTTATTCTCCTCCCGTGCAGATTTGTTCACTTCCATTGTAACCTGCTCTACGTATGAAGGGCAGTGGTGGTTTGCAGCAAGGAAGAATGTCTGGAAACAAGGTGGTTTTTTTGCAGCACCTTTTAATATGAAGATTTTACTAAGCAGGGCTTGTTGATGGTGCTTTGCGAGGAGACAATCTGTAGAGAGCACTTCTAGTTTTCTCAAAGAATGCAAATGTGAAGACTTCTAATATTTTCTCTTGCTCATTATAGAAATTAAAGATACGTGCTTTCTGTTCAGTCTACACCCATTTATTTAGCTTTTGCTAAAGTTTGGTGCTGAATTTGTTAGATCAAACATTTACACTGCAACATTCTGTTCTAAATGAGTGCCAAGTCAATCTCTGGTTTAATTTCCACGCACCCAGTATTCTGCTCTTGAGCCATGCTGTCAGATAAGTGTGTTTGCTTTGATAGAAAGGACCTAAAAAGAAATGAAGGGGGAAAAGGAAGCAGTTGCTCAGTTGTGCAAGTTCTTTTGTATTTTCTCTTGTGAACATGCAATTTACTTCCTTAAAATTGCCGGTGTAAGTTAAACCTCGGAAGATGTCTTTAATTTACAGTGAAGAAAAGGGTAAAACCGTAAGTATGCGTCCCCCTCAACGCTACTTAGTGTGTCCTGTCTCTTCACTCGAAGTCCCCACCCAAGCACAAATTAAAAGCACTTTCATCTGTAAGGCTCACTCCGTTCAGCTCAAGTCGGTAACTTTTCAAATTGTAATCTGGGATCTGTGAAACCGAGCTCGGAGGCATCTTGGCGCGGCAGGGTGGAGCGTGGACAGCTACGGTCTGTGCCGCGTTCGTTTTGTGGGCAGGCGACACACCTTACTCTTGATCAGAAGTCTAGTAGCGGTCGCCAAAATTAAATGGATCTGATTATTTCTGGGAAGGAGAGCCAGCTCACAGGCGGAGTTTACAATATGTAGTGCTTCCTTACTGCGTCGTGTTCTCAAAGGTCTCTGCTGCGGATGCGAGCCCAGAGGGCACAGGCTGACCCGGCACCGGAGTCCCGGTGAGTACAAGTTTTGTAGTTCTCTTAACTTCAACTAAGCTATCAGAATTTATACAAATCCAGGACTGGGTCTAAGCCACAGAAGGATCCATCCCTCTTTCACGAGGCAAAATCAGAATGCTGTTGAACATTGCTTGTACGGTCTCTTTCTACGGCCAAGGGTGGCAGATGATTCCCCAGCTACAGCGCGGCCGCCTGCCCAGCTCTCTGCACCCTGGGCTCCCACCGTGCTGCAACGTGCAAAAGCCTGTTAGCAGCAAACAGCCCAGTTGCATTTCTGAAATATCAAGTAACCAAACAATTAGTTGTTAAATCAGCTCTTTGGACCGGCATGGGATCAAACCAGAGTTCATTTACTGATCTGATGCCCCAGACTGTTCTATTAACATTTCAGGAATAAATACCTCAGAGTTTGTGTTGGTAGTTTTGGAGCAGATGAAGCAAACCGGCGGTTCAGCACTCTTTTTTATATCATCAGCAAGTTGATTTAAATTGAGTGTACAGTGCTGGCTGCATTCCTCTCATGAGCTGCATTGAAAGTTTGCTAAATCGAAGTGCCAGAGCTGTAAAATCCTGCTGAAGGGATTGTTTCCAAAGATCAGCGAGAGGAACAGTTAAACTGTTACCGTGGCAGAGCGCTTATGACTTTTGTCCTCTTGGCTTTATTTTAGTGACGGTAGTAAGGAGTTTTGCCTTACAGAAGGGAAAAAGCATTCAGACTCGGGAGCATAAACCACATTCCCTTTGGCACTCTGAGTTCTCTACCTCATAGACAAAATATGATCAGTGTGCGGAACGAATAGCAGGTGTAAAATATTTTTAGAAAAACCTTGGCATAGAGTGCAGACACCCTTCAACCCCCATCCTTTATTCTGTCAACTTTTGTTTGTTAAAAACAATCTGTAGTGTTGATGGCTGCAGTTTTGGTGGAACTTGCTGTAGTTTTCATTTGGTAATTTAGCACGTCAGAGGCCTGAAATCAGAGATCCTCTCCTCCTCTGAGAACAGAGACACCATTACATTTAAACAGTTTGTCAGCTCCATGCCCTCATGGAGCTCATTGTGCTGCGTTCCCTTGTCCCCTTAGCTTCAGGATTACCCATAGCATAAACCAAAAGAGGACTCTGGGAATGTAGTGCCTTAATCATTGTTTAGTGCTCCTGCGAGCTGCTTTGAGAAGGCTCTATCAACGGAACTGGCTAATGCAATTAAAACCCGACCTGGAAACCCACCTTTTTTCATTGGCAGAAGATACTAATTCCCTGCTACACCCATAACCCTTTCCTTTGTCTTTTCTGCCTCTTCCCCAGCATCCTTGGAAGGACCGGCTTGTGCATTGCTCTCTTTGTTCGCTGCTACTTGCTCTGCTGCACCAGGCTTTCATGCCGCTCTTCTTTTCACCCAGACTCCACATCTCTCTGACCTCATCTCTCAAATTGCTCGATGCCAGGACCTGCTGTGCCACGGGAGACCTCAACACGCAAGGCTCTAGCCACCGAAAGGTACCCTCTCCCTCCGCCCCTTGTAGGCTAAGGATTACTTGACTTCGCTTTATCTCTAAAGACGGTGTAAAGAACTACTGAATGTCAGAATCCAATTAAGGATTATATTAGATGCTCACAGTCTCACGAAACTGGGAGAATTTGCTGCTTGGGCAGCCTCATCCAGAAACACAACAGCCTGTGAGTTTTTAGTCACGTTGATGGAAATGGGAAGTGGCAGGTTAGTGAAGAACATGGCATAATAGATGACAGCTCAGGCACTCCACGTTCCAGCTCTGACTCCGGGCAAGTCCCTGCCCTTTTCTGTGTTGGTTTCCTCCTCTGTCTCCATTGAAATTCACTGTTAGCAAGTGTCAGACGTTAGCTGGCTTTTTGCTGTCAATAAGGAGCTTCATCCAATTTCTGTATGCCACGTGAACCTCTTCTAAGGTTGAGCTACCGTTCCCGCCTTTTATTGTCTTTAGTCTCTGTGGCCTTTGAGAGTCTCCTCCATTGTACAGTTCACTTAACGTGTATGAGATGACCTTTACATTTTGAAATAAGGCATGCATGTAAAAGTGAAGCACTTGATTCTCATTGTCCACGGTATATAGAGTCTGATTCATCCACCATCAGAGCAGAAGGCCTCCAGAGCAGTGAGATCTCACATACTGACTATTGTGATTCTCTAAAAGAATTTCTGTGGGTGTTTCTATAGATATGGTAGTATATATTCCTCCAGTACAAATCATGTGAAAATTTTGCACCAGCCTACTCACTAAAGTTGCTGCTGGTCAAAATTAGACTTGCATACAGATTTTACAAACTAAAACAAATTCCCCTTTGATTTTCATTAGACTATAAGGTTAAGTATCCCGTGTGCCAGCACAGAGACAGGGCTGCTGGTTTCTGCCACCAGCTGTGCTATGAACTGTCTGCCCAGTCTTCAACAGACTGCTTCAGCTTTGTCGAGTAGTTTCGGTGGTTTTAAGTCCATACTTTAGCCTTTAAGTCCATGCTGAGTCTCAGATATTGTAGATAACTGCAATGTATTTTTGAAGCCAATCGTTCTCGGTCTGCCTGTGTCTCTCAGGGTCAGTCAGGTACGTAACAGCACCTCAGTTTGGCAATTTAGTGGGAAGCATGCAAAATTCCTGACTACCTTTGAAAATGTTAACACCTGGGGCAATTACCTACTTTGCAGATGTTTGTGAATCTCATATTTATTAACTGCTTTGAGCCATAGATCATATTTTATTTGAGAACAATTTATATTTCATGTTTAAGTAACATGTAAGGATGTTCTCCATTTGTGCCTTCTAGACTGTTACAGTCCTGTCCTTAAAGACTCGTTTCAGTACTGCCAAACCAAATCACTTGAGAAATTGAGATTCAGGCCTCCAATAATATTTTAGGAATTATGAGGTTATCATAAATAATAATCAACCTCATACCATGTTAATTTATCTTCTGGGTATAAAGTCAAATAGATTTCAGAATCTTTTAGCTTTTCCCTAGAAGTCCACTAAGAACTTCATTTTTATGTGAAAATTTAGTTCCTTAGGAAATCACAGGTTCCCTGGGACTGGTGCTTCACGGGTAAACAAAATATCTAAGGAATAATGAGGAACTCAGAAGTGTTGGCAATTAACCACAGCTGCTTAATGGAATCAGATTTCTAAGTAATGCAGAAGGACTGAGACCTACCACTGCCCTCCTGTCTGTGCGGTCTGCATGACAGATTTGACAGTCCGGTGGCAACAACTGCAGGCGACCAACTCAAATTAACTTGTACAAACTGATACAGGAGAGAAACACTCAGTGAGAGATCAACCACTGCACCTCTGACTTCTCACTCCTGACCTTCAAGGAAGGTCTCCAAAACGGCTTCAAAAGAATCCGAGTACTAAAATTCCTGACTCTGGGATATAAGAATCACACAGATATTGATTGCATATTACATTATAATTTTTGCTACCACCAACCATCCCTAGGCAATAATTCCTCTCTCTCTCGCCCTCTCTTTGTGCCATAAATGACATTATCAGCTGTCCTCTGGCTAGTATCCTCCCTTTGATCAACAGGAACCAATCATCCTTTCTCTCAAATTGCCTAATTCATTAATATAATGAAGTTTAACTCAGAACAATTATTCTCAACCTGTATTTAGCTCTAAGGTTATTGCTTCTATTTCAGACCTAAGGAAGCCTTATGTGCCTGAAAGCATGTGTAGTTTTTCCAAGTACACCAGCTGACCTAATAAACGGTGTCCCCTCTCCCTGCCCTTGCCTCCCTTACATCTCGCACCGTCCTCGCTCCAGCGCATCTGCTGCACCACTGTGCTTGTTCTGCTCAGCTGAGTCTACAAACGGAGGCACGGCCTTGATGAGCTGCTGCGGGAGGTTCTGCACTCGCTCAGTTCATAGGAGGGAAGCGTGGAGCTGCTCGGTCCATACGCCATCCACCCCACCTTGTCTCGGGTGGCCTAGCTGTCCCGGAGCGTGCCGTGCGGCGGTGGCTGGTGGGAGGTGAGAAAAGCTGCTGGTGGCACTGGAGCAAGGCTGACTTGATCATCACCTCAGTAGGTGGCACCCATTTGGGAGTGATGGACTTTTGGAGGTCAGTAAAGTTGTTTTTCATTTTTTCTTGGTGTCCCTCTGGCTTTAAGAATTCAGTATTTGGAGCAGCTTACCTGCCTGAAGACAGATACCAGGAGATCGGTTAAATTTAGGGTCTGGATCTCACCTTTACGAATCAGTCCTTTTTCCAATGTTCTGCTGTACAAACCTTGTTTATTCTTTTAAATATCTAGGTTTCCCCTACTGATTTTTTTCTCTGATTTCCTTCAAAGTCTTCCCTTAGAGTTGCTTTTCTTAGTTTCTTTCCCAAACCAAGCCATTCTCCCCATTCAGTTTGTCTGAGGTCTGTGCCTCACCATGTATAATTTGCAGTGTATTATCTGATGGAGACTGTAATCTCTTCAGGGCAGGGCTGTGTCCCTCTCCAGACTCACAGTTGCTTGTTTTACTCTACAAGGTTGAATAAGAAGGACAAAAATAGATGAGTATACAGACACTCCCAAATAAACTGTGTATTTTGTGATCTACGCTCAAGAAACAAATGCAGGAACAATTGTTATTAGTTATATGGTTTACGCTGTACTGCTGGAGGCTTGAGAAGAAATAGAGGCTTTAGGCAAAGAAGCTTCCTTTACAAAACATTTGTGGAACATATTTAACTAAAAATATATGTACTTATGGTAGAGAACGATGTTCCTCTGCTGATCTGTAGTTAACTGTCAATGGCAACACAGGACTCTGAAATCTTGTAAACAATCTTGCTGTAGTAATCTCACGTACTTTATCCCTTCCCTTCTCTGCAGCATCCTGAAGCCCTGCCCAGGCTGATTTCCATGGCCTCTGCTGCTGCTACCACCGTGCCCACCGAGGCTCAGAAAAGGAGCGTGGATGGAGAGGGGATGACCCTGTTCACCTACAACAGAGGTAGCTGTGGGGAGGGAAACCTTAACTATGCAGGACAGCTTTTTTCCTATAACAAGCACTGAAACATTTCCTTTCTACGTTTGTGCTGTGGATAATATGTAGATAATAATGCATTTTAAAATACATTTTGGTCTGAGATCTCCAGTGAGTTTTGCTTTTTGATGCCTGCACAAATGGACTCCACATACTTAGATGTCTGCCTGACAAAATTAGAAAATGAGAAATATGTAAGTGGAGACGGGGATCATCCGTGAGACTGACTTTGAGATGGCTCTCTCCAAAAGTCAGAGTGGTTAGAGCTAGGATTTTGACTTTGCCTATTTTCCAGAGATCTGAGGCTGTCCATCCTGACCCTGCTGCCGGGGGCATTGCTGTGGGGTGGCAACTGGCCCGTTCCCTGTCATGGCATTTGCATTTGCTCAAACAAAAAGCTCATTCTGGCTGGGAGTTCTGTGGCCAGGTCTCGCGTCGTCTGGTTCCCAGTTGCTTCTTGGAAAGATCTATCTGTGCTTGAGTCCCTGGCTTTGAGTCACTTCTGTGGGGCACTGTCATCTTGAACATTTTGGTCTTTTGGGATTTATAAAAATATATCTATATTATTTGCAAGTAGTTAGTCATCTGCTAGCCAGAATGGGGTTATGTTCCTTAAGGATGCTTAGGATCACATATCTCTTACAGGCAGAGGGGAAAATGTCCGTAGATGTTAGGATTAGTCATATAACTGCTGCAGTTATCTTCATCCAGAGCCTTTTCTTTCACTCCCCATTAGAGCTCATGAACTTGAGGGCTGTATCCAATCTCCAGCCTTTCCCATAATGACATTTATCTGGCCAGGCTCAGACACAAAGGGGAGCCCAAGCTGTACAACCTGTAGCCAGTTATTTCTTTCTTCACTTGTTTATTGGTTGGGGTTTTTTCATAACCACTTGTCAAATCATGCTGTGGAGAGCTGGGAATGAAAAGATACGACCTGCTCACCGTGCTCGCCGCCTCCTGGCCTCCAGCAGCGGTTCCGATTTCTCTGGGCCTCTGTTCCCTGGAAGCACAAGGTATAACCCCATTTCTGTGCCTTGCAGAGGTGCTGTGAAGTTTCCTTCTCACTTGAGAGCTCTGGGTGGCCCTGGGGTGCAGTAGTGCTGCTGCCATGAAGCACCTCCCAGTCATCAACAGACTTTTATCACTAGAAAAGCCCCGTGAGGTATCGCTGTCCCCAGCCTCGAGGCAGGGACAGGGCAGGGAGAGATGGAGGAGCTGCCAGTTGTGCCCTGCAGAGCCGGGGACGAGGCGAGCCGTGGACTTTGGCACCGTGAAGGTTGGCTTTATTCTCCTGTGAAACGCACGATCCCTCCCACAGCACGGGAAGAGAAAGTAGCATTTGCTTTCCCTCCATTCAGTATCCTCCATGTGATTGGGATGTGCTTAACCAGGGGACAGCTGCTTTACGGGGATGTTTTCAAGGGACCTGATGTCGAGTGGGAATAAACGGCAGCGGCTGTCACTTAATGTAGACAGGGGCACAAATCCTTTTTGCTGGAGATGACTCGGGCTGTGCGGTGCCCACAGCAAAGGTGTTAATTAGTGTGCGACACACAGCGGCGTCCTAGCAGTACAGGGACAAGTCAGTTGAGACACAGTGAAGGAAAATTAGTCACTATTACTTGTAACTCTTTGAAGTCCTCTTAGAAGCAGTCCAAAGCAGACCACCAAGACCCAACATATTTATCCCGACCGGCCCTCTGCTGTGCAGTCAGCCCAGGGTGAGGGGTCTGTGCCAGGTGCTTTGCATTTTTTGCATTTACAGAGGTTAGGTACTGGGAGGCCACTTGCAGAGCAAATGCCTTCACTGTGCACGTTGTCCTTGTGAACTGGAAGAACCTGAAGGACTGGTGAAACGGGGACCCTGCAGCCAGCTCCTGCCAGGACTCACTTGGGGAATTTTCTTTCCTGAAGTGAAGTAACGTTTGCTGGGAGATGCCTTTCAGGATGGCAATTGGCCTGCAAGGCTGGGTTGAGAGGCATAGCTGGATCTGGGATGCGCTAAAAATATATGTGACAAATGTAAACATTGACTTTTGCTGGGGTGGGAGTGTGTCTGCCAAGAAGCGCCGGCGAGCGGGGCGGTCAGCGGTGCTGGGTGCTGAGGCTGGCAGAGCAGCAGGGAGGGGAATGCTTTCTTCCTCTTGGTTGTTTTTGGTTTAAAGCAATTATTTAAAATTATAACAGCTTCACACATTAAAATTGCAGCTTTTCCGTCGTCGTGTTGTGGTAACTGTGTTTCAACAGGTAGGGGAAGAAACTAGAAGGGGGGAA
This sequence comes from Tyto alba, assembly GCF_018691265.1. Taxonomy (NCBI): domain Eukaryota; kingdom Metazoa; phylum Chordata; class Aves; order Strigiformes; family Tytonidae; genus Tyto; species Tyto alba. Next base: position 6,877,896 of record NW_024881314.1, read on the forward strand.
ATACGGAACGGAAGAAAGAGGAAGGACCCATCGAAGGGGAAATGCCTCCACCTCCTCCCTCCTCTGCTGGGCTCTTTTTTTTTTTTTTTTTTTTTTTTTTTTTGCTTTGTTTGGTTTTCTTTTTTACTTTAAGACATAAAAATTAGGAGGGAGGTGGTCTGAGCCCTTGCTTGTGGCCGAAGGGCTCTGCCCCCGGTCCCAGCCTCCCGGCGCGTCCGGAGCGGGGGACAGGACAAGGTGACACAGCCGGGCGCCACGTCAGCAGCCCGCGCGCTCCCGCCTGGGGCTGCCAGCAAAGGTGGCGGCTGAGAGCGCGCGCTGCCTGTGCCCTCAGCAACCGCGCTGTGGGAACGGGGCCGAAACCCCCCGCTTGGCTCTGTGCAGGCAGCTGATGAGCCATGTGAGCGTGCTCTCCTCCTCCTCTGCATCCTCCTCTTCCTCCTCCCCCTCTCCAGCAGGTCTCCAGGGCACCTGGGGAGCGGTGGCAGGTTGCAGGCCGTGGGGTTGCGCGAGAGCTGGCCGTGCGGAGCCGGGGCAGAGGACTGTGCTGTGGGGAAATGGGCTCCCCCAGGAGAATGAGCAACACCCACCCAAGTAGCCACAAAGCAAACAAATGTGTGCTTTTCCTCAGCCCATTGACTTTTTTTTTGTCAGCTGCGGATGCAACAGCAGAATAAGGGAAAATGTAGCTTTTTATTTCCCTTCCTTGCTCTTGCTAACCCCAGCCATCCCCTATGTGCTGCTCCAGAAGGAATGAATAAGGTTATTTTTGTTTAAGGCACTTCTGCTTCAGAGCATAAAGTTACTCAGCATTTGCAGGACCAGGTCATTGTAGATATTTTTATTCTGTGTCTATTTTGCTCTGCCTCGGTCTGACGTATTATGGATGCTTCCAATTAACAGGGCATGCACATAAACAATGCTCTACTCCTACGTTACAAATCAAAAGAGATTTTTTTTTTTTTGTTACATTTGCAAAAATGTATTCATGTTCAGATTTTCTTTATGCAAAAATGAAAGCACCTGAACTCCAAGCCAGGGAGGGTTTGGTGAGCAGAGAGTGTAGGAGCCTGGCTACACCATGTTATATAAACAAACTGGTGTTTTTGCAAGCAGACCCAGAGGAGTTTGCAAATGCATTTATTTAAGCAAGCAGCCCATCTGCTCCTACCAATAATGGATTTGCAGACCAATTGTGTATTTGCTCAGCTTACAGGCCAATGAGTTTTACGTATGTTACATGATTTGCACAAATCGATATGTAACATAGACACACGTGCTCACATCTGGCACACTTGAGCCATGAAGACAGGGACTTGAATAGTGACCTAGTTAGCACCTAGCAGCAGCTGAATCTTCAGGACAAAAATATAATATTAATTTTTTTTTTTTTTTTTTTTTTTTTAATGAACTGTTATATTTTATAAGGCAGACTGTAGCAATGCCCGTTTCACAGGACTGTGTGACTCCTGGGGGATGCAGCTCCCACGGGAACAAGGCTTGGAGCGGCTTCGCTCACCTGGCTGGCCAAGAAAGAAAACTCCAAATTACATATCAGTGTAGTACAGCTGGATGGAGGATCTGCCCCCACTCACAGCATTGCCAAGTACATGGAGCTGTCTCTTAATTCTAGCTATGGAAGTAGGGAAGAGAAAGCTTTATCCAGAAAAAGAAAACTAGTCCCTTCTGTGGGAAAACTTCTGTGGGAAATATGGAATATAAGCAAAACTTCAAAGGTTCTACCTAGAAATTTCCTTCTGAGCCCTTCAGGGTGTCGAGGGTCCCTGTTTCTATTTATGTGTCCATCTCCCACTGCTTCCTCCTGAAGTGGCACCTGAGACTCTGGAAACCTCCCTTCTTGCCAGAAATGTTTCTAGAAACAGCACTTTTTTCGCCACGCTCAGGAATGCTTGCAGAATGTGATCTCAAATGGTCAGTCACGAGCGTTTGCCCTAAAGCTTGATTTAAGGAGCTGTGCTCGTCCAGCAAAATCCGGGAGCTGTTTCTGTGATACGGTCCCTCGACCAGCCTGGTGAGAAAAGTGAAGGCCAGGAACTTAAATTTTATGACCTTGTAATGCCCAGAGGCTCAAACCCATGAAAAAAGTCTCAGTGGTCAAGGCAAGTACTAAAAAAAGGAGAAAGGGAAAAAAAAACCCAAACCTGTCTTATCTCCAGATTACCAACTAAACAACCTGTGAGCTGCAATAATTCTGCAAAAGGTGCTCTCAGGAGTGTTTTTTACAGTGAAAGTAATCATAAATAATAATAATAAAAAATACATGTGTGTGTATTTTACAAAGGAAGGAAAAAAATCTCTTCCTCTTCAAGCCCATAGTCTGTGAATAATTTGTGAACAAGAGAAGCAGCTCCATCTATCTTACACTGTATTTGTTACAAATCATCTGCTCATGTGTAAATATTCCTGCCAGGGTAGGAGCAGCAAATCCTCCTTCAATTTTTGTTTGCTGAAAAACTTTTATAGCTAAACATGAAAAATTGAATTGATAAGTAACAGGTGTAGAAGTGCATCTCAGGATAAATGTATTCCTGGAGCCTGTGATGGAGGGGCTGGGTGACAGTCTTTATGAGGCAGCTGGTGGCTGCAGGGCAGGATTCCTGGCTGGAACACCTTGCTGAGCCACAAGGACTAATCATTTTGCAGGGAAACAAAAGCCAAGCCCAAAAGACCACCGTCAAAGCCCACTTCCCTCCTAGCACACCTAAAGCGAGCAGGCAAACAGCCACTGCCTGAGTGAAACGCATCAGAGCATCCCATCTTGGAGAAAACTTTTTCAGAGCTCACAGAAGGTCCCTAGGTGGCAACACTGCTCCTCCTGACCCTCCCGTGAGTCTTGTCGTGGTTGATAGATCTCCAAAAGCTCCTGCTTTGGAGATTCCGTGACTAAGCGAGACCTTAAACTTCCATTCTGAAATAAAAGTGAGAAAAAGAGTATATGTTTTATGCTGGTGGTGGCAAAGGAGAGTGTAAACCTGTGATGGCTGAAAGGCTCTGCCAACTGAAGGCAAATTAAAAGAACAGCTGAAACACCCAAAAATTTATTTATTTAGAAGAAATAACAAGATTTTAAAGCCAAGTTTGCGACACTGGGAGATGCGACTTAGGATCTCTAAATGCTGTAGGTTGCCAGCGTGCATAGATGTTTCTGTAACCGAGAGCCCAACGAGTAACAACTGCAGAAAGGTGGTTCAGCCCTTCCAGCCCCTGCGCCCAGGGCCGAGGATGCTCGGCTGGGCCGCGGCACCGAGGGACCGCTGGCTCCGTCCCGTCACCCCCTTGGGACTGTAAGCTCCCTGCAGGTGATCGCAGCTCTGCATCGCTGCGGGCAGAGCGCGGCCCCCTTCCAGGCAGCCCCGTGTTACAAACACAGTCAATAATCCCAAGTACAGACATGGGCTGGACAGTCGAGGGGCAAAATGCCCACCCCACCCTGTTCCTGATATTTTCAGGGGAAAAGCACATCAGAGACCCAACAGATAAGGAGATTTTGGTGTGAGTCCTGCTTATCACACCCCTTAGATGAGTAGATCTGAGAAAGCCATTAAATTTTTCCTTTTAATCTATGTTTATTCTCTGCTGACTCTGTGCAAGCCTGCTGTGTCTACAAACACCCGTCCAGCGCGGCAGCTCCGGTGGCACGTGCTTGTGAACGGCTGCTCCTTCACCAAAATGCCAAACCAGCTGATAAAAGTAGCAATTTCATTATGTCAGAGATTCAATACTTTTGCCCGTCTCTTGATCAGATGACTTTTGGAACTAGCTAGCACAGTAATAGTTGTGAATTGCAAATACTACAATCAAATATACATTTTGAGTTTCATCCTAAGCTAATTACCTGAGTAGTATACATCTGTTAGCTACAATAAATTAGAGCAGAAATGGAGAATTTGATTGCAATATTCACTTTCCAGATGATCCGCAGGTCAAGTATTATTCACTGAAGAGATTCATGAATAATTTTGAATAACTGGACCAATATATTTAGAAACTGTGCAATCTGAAAACAGGGAGAGAAAAAGCCTCAAATAAATTATACATTGTGTCTTTTTCCTGCAGCTCTGGAAGTGGATTTGATTGTCTTATCACACTCCCTACTATATCTTTTTTTTTTTTTTTCTCCTGATAAACCTAAAATCTCTCTTGCTGTATTACTAACCAGAAAAGGATGAAATCAGTTGAATAAGAACAAGCTATCTAGCTCGGGAGTGGGGGTTGCTTTCCACTTAGAAAATCTAAATTATGCAGCCAAGTGTCTATGAAACAGTTACATTAACTAGGGTGAGGCAAATCTGACCACAACTGGAGGAAGCTTCACTTTAAGAAGCAAATAAACCAGGCGGGTGAAAAGTTACCGAGTGCCAGGTCCCCAAACCGTGATGCCACACGCCACCTCGTGTCAGGCGCTGGGAGTAGCTGGAAGCTCCTGCCCCAGTTTCCAGCCATCTGACATAATTTCAGTGCTGAGGGATGGCTTTTGTGTCTTTCTTTTTTATCTTTGCACCCCAAATAAAGCAAAAATAGGAAGACGTGACCGTGTGAGGAAGATCTTGGTTCCTTCATGCTGAGGCCATGGTGGGTGCAGTAACTGGGTGAGTGACTAGTTGTGTGCCAGTGCTTGGGTTTGGCTCGTGTAATTACATGATATGTTAGTGCTGGATGGAGAACCGGACCCTGCCTGTTCATAGGGTGAGTCCTACTAAGGACAGTGAGGTCTCCACTGCCCCATCACTGTCTCATTATCCTGGTTGCACCTTGCTTTCTGTCCAAGCATGGACAACCTTGGAGTCATTTCCAGCCAGAGCTTTGTGATTTCCAGTGTCTTCCCCAAGCCCTGGAGACGCAGCAATTGTGGGACACCTTCTAGAGACACGGGGCTCCAGAGTTGGAAGGGTTTGTGACTGTTGTCCCTCCTGCAGCGTGGTGTGCTTGTGGGGGCACATGGAGGTGCGGTTCGTATTTTAGCAATATTTGACATTATGGGGCTGAAACGTGCCTGAGATTTATCTGGTGATCTTAGGAGCAAGTCTAATAGCAAGTAGTGTCTTCTTAGCAAGGCAGTAACCAGCCCAGTCTGAGCATGATGTGCAAGTGCTGCTGGGTTAAGATGTCCGTAGGCTTTTGTGCTTATTAATGGGAGTGTTGCAAGTCGTCAAGCTGCTGGTGCTGTTTTGAGAGATGCGATGTGCAGGATCTGCTCGGGGGGGTGCCTGAACAGTAGAGGCAGGCTGGACCAGCCGCCCTGGTCAGACCCATGTGTGGATCATCCAGGTCTCAAATAGGAACAGCTTGTTTGAAGTCATCATAGGAATGCACAGCTAGGACTCACTTTTCCCCCCATGTCTGTCAATCAATACTGCATTTCATCTGCTATTTTATCATCCTGTCACTTTGTATTATGATGCCCTTCTACAGCTCCCTACAGTCAGCTTGCATTCTTGCAGCCCTAAATAACTTGATCTCAGCAACAACCTTTGTAACCCACTTCTCCCATCCCTCTTCCAAACCATCCACATCACCCAGTCCAGGCCCTCGCACAGGTCCCCTTCATTGTGAAAACTGACCTTTTGGTCTCACCATTTCTTTAGGATGTTTCAACCAGTGGTTGGCTCAGGAGACAACCTTACCTCTCCCTGCAGGACAGCTAGAGGTTTTTAAAAGCCTTGGGTGAGGAAGTTGCTCTAAGGCCTTGATCCAAGTCAACTCTATCAGCTGGACCATCTCTGTCCTCGTGATCGCTTCAAAGAAAATTAAGTGTTATGGAGCTTCGCTTCCCTCTGTTGAAGTCCACAGACTCTTCCTCTTTGCATGATATTCATCATTCAGCTGTGAGTTTTATGCTCTATTACAGTTTATACCAGACTTGCTGAGTTTTCATACTCAGCCTCGAGGAACTCTTTTCTGAAATTAGCCATTATTCCATCCTCTGGTCCTGCCGCAGACTGAAGCAAAGGTTATCCACTGCAGTTAATGGTTAAACAATTTTTTATGTGAGTACTTTTACCCTTGAGTGAATACCATCTGATCCTGGAGATTTATTACTGTTGTTTTTCTAGTTATTTCAAGCAGTAGAGGAAGTCACATCCTTTACATGTGTTACAATACCCCCTTGGTTTGGGTGTGTTAGGAGCAGAGCAAAGGAGGAAGAGAAGGCACAAACCCCTTTATAGGTAGTTTCTTTTTATGCCAGTTAATCCAGTCCAACTACCATGTTGTCTTGCCAGTTTAAGGCAATAAAACGCTTCCCCCTCCTCCCTCTAGATGCTTCTTTTCCTCTTTCTTTTTTTTCCAGCCTTCTCCTTTCCTCCTGCATTTCTAGCCATCACTGGGACAAACGAGAGGGGGTAGGTGGGACAAGACCCATGGTCCTTTCCATCCTGCAAGCACCAGTGTCTCATGCCCCAGGAGACTGCACAAGATGCCCCGGAGTGGGGTCTGGAGGAGGCTTCTCGCCACCCTAAACTGGCCATAATCCTGACACATGGACATTCATGTCCGCTGGGTTTTGCCCTCACTGCCGTTGTCAGAGCTGCTGTGGCCATGGGCTTCTGCAGCACGTGCAGGTCTGTGACCACCAGCAAGCCTGAGGCTTGGGGGGGACCCTCCAAACGGTGCCGGCGGAGCTCACAGTTCAGCGGTTGGATGGGTGAGCACCCGGCGCTGTGGAGGGTTGGCTGAGAAGAAAGGTGGTAATAGGGGTGAGCACAGGGGAAAACACCGAGATCAGAGCGTTTCCTGACTTTGAAACCTGAACCACATGGCAGGCTTTAGAAGACTTTCCATTCGCTTTCTAACGTCTCAGGCCTGAATGTCATATCATTTGCTCAGCCATAAATAGCTGTGAATTAAACAGGCTGTGCTGCTTTTTTGGCTAATAGATATGTCCGCTAGTGCTACAGCCTTATCTTCATATCCCACTGGTGTTTGCATTGTAGATCAGGAGCTCAAGCTGACTTTTTTTTTTCTTTTTCAAGATTTAAAGAGCTGGCAGAACATTTATTCAGTTGTGCAACCTCCATTCAGAGTATTTCTCAGATCCTGGACATGGGGCTCATTTTTTGTCCTTTGACAGCTGCTGTAAATCAATAAGGCAGTTGGAGGTCACTTGTAGTCAATCAGTAACCGGTGCCAGCGAAGGGGAAAACACTAAATATTTGGTATAAAAACACAGGCTCTAAACTTGAAGTTCTCACTCAGGGTGACATTTTTGCAGCTGTGCCTTTGGAAACCTGGCTCCATTCAGCCTCAGTGTAGATACCCAGCCTGGCCATGATCTTTTCCTGGTAATTATCTACACGGGGAATTTCACGGCACGTGCACATCGCACAAATTATAGCAAAATAGGGCGCAAGGTGCTTCAAGTGGGGGAAGTGGGTCTCATGGTACAAGGTGCTAATTTGGTGCCAGCTGAATTACTCCTCCTTTTTGCAGGAAGTCATTAGGTGCTGGCTGAAGCCATGCATGACCTTTGTTACAGCCACCTCCCTCAGGATCTGAGACCCGTGGCCAGGTGGTAAATCTTGCAGGGGTCCCTAATTCCCTTTGAAACAACTGGGAACTAAGCTCTTAAATACCTTTGCCATCTGAATCATCTTCCAATGGCGTCATCACCTCTGTTTGCTCCTAGTTCTGGAGCTGGTTCCCCGTAAAAACATCTGCCTGACCTCATCTGAAGCCTCTGCAATGAGAACACGCTCAATTTCCTCCTTCCTTTGACCTCAGCTGCTCTGGGCTTTGCGGTGATGCAGGATCCTATCTCTGAGTAACCATGCAGCCATCCCTCCAGGCGTGCTAACGCGGGGCCCTCGTGCCCTGCATCGCCGGCTGTATAATGCATCAGGCCTTATACATAATCAAGCCAGGCTCTAGCAGTGCCCTGTACAGAATCTGCACACCGTCACTTTTTTGCTGGTATTTTGTCCCCCCGTTAACAGAGCTCAGCTGCACAGACAGTTTGCACAATAACCTGTGACTCATTTTCAGATCCATCTGCTGGATGGTTTCCATTGAGCTCTAGCTGCAGGGTTTGCAGAGTCAAGTGTTGCACTTTTCATCTTCGCTCCAGACCGGGAGGTGGGCACACCACGCTGGTGCCAGCAGCTCTGCTCTTTCCTCTAGCCTCCCTGATCCATCTCTGAGCCCTGGCGAGGTCCTGCAGGTCTTGAACCCAGCTAACGTGGCTCTGCCTCCTCGCTGCTCCCCAGCCCAGTGTCTGCAGGCAATGCTGCTTCTCTGGTGTCCGTGCACGGAGGAGAGCTTTGACAGCGGTCGACGGTCATGGCCGCCTGGCTTTGGAGGTGGCATCCTTCCTCCAGATCTTCCCTGGGACCTCAAACTGGCACTCGTGCTCCTTCCCAGCCCACCGCCATGCAAGGAGAGGAGCCAAGCAGGCTTTTTCCCTTTCTCGCCCTCCTCTCATATGTTTAATACAAACTTTAAATACTGACATTTCCTTCCAGCTTTCTGACAACCTTGAGAGATGCACGCACCCCAGAGAGCAGGACGGAAAACTGAGTGCATGAGCAACACAAAAGGGATTTTCTGATCAGGAGCTGCACGCAAGTGCCTATTAGCCTTGCAAAGGCTTTAACGACATCCCTCAGCGCCTGGCCCTGTGCGTAGGATTTCCTCAGGCTGGCTGACTGGTCAGACTTGAATTTTAGGCTTCTTAAGGGTTTAATAAGAGGCCGAACTAAAATACTAGCTTTGAGTGGAGAGCCAAATTCTTCAAGGTCAGAAGGTGGAGAGGCTCAGGGTTAGGGTCAGTCCCATGCCACGGGGAGGTGTGGTGTTCTCAGGATGGCCAGGGATGGATTTTTTGCCGGTGAGCCGGCGAGGGGCTGCCCATGGCATTGCTCCTTCTGCCTCAGGGCAGACGTGGTGTTTCAGTGCAGCGGAGCACAGCCCTGTGCACCCCCGAAGGGCTCCCAAAGGAGCTGGTCACATCCAGTATTTGTCCTCTCTGGGCGCCCTGTCACTGTGGGGCCGCTTCCTGACACCGAGCTGGTCCCAGCCGACACGCCTGCATGGCACCACAGGAGCTGAACGGATCAGCCTGACCCGCGGCAGAGCGGGCACCGTGGGGGTGGCGGCTGGGTTTGGTGCTCGCCCACGCTGCCTCGTGCCGAGGGTGCGTCTGCCCGGCACAGAGCCGTCCCGCAGACACCGCGGGGCTCGGGAGCAGCCTGGCTCCGTGGGTTTGGGCAGGAGCCACCCGAGCGTGGCCGTACCGTGGCTGGGAGCTGGGCTGGCCTGTTTGGTGGCCCCTCGTACTGCACCACGTTGGAAAACTGACCCAAAATATCCCCCCAGGATCCCCCGTGCATGAAAGCCCTCGCACATCAGGACACATAACACCTTGCACAACCCCGGGTCACAGCACCAGCAGATCACTTGCACACTCACTTTGCTTTCAGTGCAGGCTTTATTCCCGGGGGTTTGACTGGGAGTAGAAGTTAAGACTGCGTTTTAGACCCCAGGCTTGAGCACTGTAATGCACTAGCTGGAAAAGCAATGAATCGTGTGCTTTTTTGCTCTCAGCTACGTTTGCATCCCAGCTCTTCTGGAACAACCGGGTACATGTCTCCCGAGTCACTCCAACACTCCCACACTTGCAAAATCCTTTAGCTTTTGGAAAAAAAAGAGCCATATAAAGCCAGTCTTTATTAAACCTTCATCCTCCTATGCCTCTGTGTTAGAAAGTATGGCAAGAACAAGACACTTCCTACGGCTTGCTTGAAAAATGACAGATGAGCCATCAAAACAGTGGCACTTGCCACAGCCAGGGATGATCCAGCAGAGGTGCTAACTGCTTCGGAGGGCAGTGGGGCCAGCATCTCCCAGCTCCAGAAAACCGTCTTCACAAGAACGTACCCAAACATTATGGACCTTTCATTGGAGTTTATCTGATGTATGCTTAGGAAAGGTGCAACAAAAAAAACAAGCAGGTATTTTTCTTGGCCAGCAAGTGTGGTCCAGGCTCCTCCCCCTCCCACCTAGCTGCTTCTGAAAGCATGCAAAAAAACTGGAGATTCAGATCTGTTCCTGTTGCCAGAGCATCTCAGACATGACCCGAGCCCAGACCACTGGGAGAGGAGCCCAGTTCCCCGTTATGCTGTGGTCTCTGCCCGTGGCTGGTGCGGGTCATGGGGAGCCTTCATGAAAACCACACCTGGCCCCACGTTCAACGCTGTTACCCTCGCTGTCATTCTTCCTCCTTGCAACTGCAAAGCACCCAACCTGTGCAGGCTTCGGGGGGGTTTAGAGCCTTGCAGTTCATGCTGAAGCGCAGCATCTGCCTGTTTAACCTCCTTCCCCCCAGCCCTTAGCACTCCCAGCCCCAGCACATGTCTGCAAAAGCAGCTGCGCATCCACTGCCGGGCACCGGCCCCCTGTCCCGCCGCCCACCCTGCAGCAAGCCCGTTAGATGGCACCACGGAGTTGCACTCACTGCACCTTCCCTCCTCTCGCCCAAATGTGCCTTGACACCCGTCCAGCCTCCGACGGGCCTTTTGTGCAGGGCAGAAAGCTCTGGGCACCGCCGCAGTAACTCCCAGCACCAGCGAAGGAGAGCAGCGATAAGGCCCGCCGTGCCACGCTCGCCCCTCTTCCCTGCAATGACAGTCCTTAGCGGAGGCAGGAATTTTCCAGGATCAGCTTTTTCTTTATTTAAGGATTTTTGCCTAGGTAAATGTTACATTTTTGGGCACACAAATGTTAAAATGATCAATCCTATGTGCACGCACGTGCTCACACTGACAGCCCGTGCTGTCTCTCTTAGGGTATTTATTCATACGCGTATATACAGTGGCCTGGAAGAAAATATTTTCTGCGGTTTGAAAGAGTGCTCTAAAAGGGTCAAATTGATAAATGCCTTTAAAGAGTGTTCACTCTGTGTGTCTGTGTCTGTGCAGTTCGGTTTCAGCAGCTTTGTGACTGTATAATACAGTCTGCAGACTGTGTATTGCACTTTTCTATTTTGAATTTTGTTCTGCCTCTCCTTACTTTACTCCCTCAGCTATAAAAGCAGGATTTCTAATGAAAATAAGCAATAAATTGCTGCATAAGCTCAGGTGTAAAGAATTTTCAAAAGCAAGACAGCTGGCATCACACTGCCGTCCTTCTGCCTCGAACTGTTTGTGATGGACAATATATTGATTAAAACAAAAATAGGGAAGTGCAATGGAATGAGGGTGTTTGCTAACCTTTCTGTATTGACAGAAAAGTCATTTCAGGGTGAGACTGTGCCTTGAGCTTCTACAGGGACCTGTTGTCCTGGGCATAGGATCAAGGGAGTTTTTTTCTCCAGTAAGAATTGCAAGATAGGTAGTAGTTGCCATTTAAAACCGAGGTACATTCCAAAGAAAACTGCTAGGAAAATGTCAATTAAAAGAAGCAAATTCTTAATGCATAGATTGGTTAAATGTGCACAGTTGTAAATGTAGACAATAATTTACAGGCTTTTCTCTTGAAATATTAGTGCTGCTATAAGGAGACAAGTGTGACTTATTTATAATGACTTACCATAGCATTTCCATACTGTAAATGAGACAGATTAAGTTGACATTATATATTACTTAGCTGTGTACCAATTAGCTAAACAAATGCTATGAATTCCGTCATTTATGATGGAAGCTACATAAAAATTGTATAATTACTGCAGTGAGTCATCTATTTAAATGGCACTCCTATATGGACGAATTGATTTCAATGCAAGATTAATAGCCTTTTGCTGCTGTTTTACGTGCTTGCCAAAGACCATACTACATTGTTGCTAAGCATCATTAATGGATTAAAATAAGGGTTCTGCATAATTCCTACAGTGTATCTTCAAACAGCTTTAGTTTGTGCACTAGCCTAGCGCTCGTTAGCCCTACATAGCACACGGGTCTGGAAGGCTGACACGTGTGAAGGAGGTTAATGCAATCCTAGGAACTCTTTCAGAAGCTCACAGGTTTTCTTGTGGATGACTTCACGGAGTTTCCGCACCCGCCGGATGCTGGAGGTCCCCACAAAGCTGTCTGGCTGTAGGACAGCCATGCCGTTGTGGACATCTCCCATGATGATGAGCTGGCCATCCACTGTGGTCATGTTGGGACATGGGCAGCTCCAGTCCATGTTCAAAAGCGTGATTTCTAGTGGTTCCTTCCCCAGGAATTTTAATCCCATTTTTTCATCTTTGAGAATCTCCTCCACTGTCACCAGGGCATGTCCCGAGTCTTGGTCTTCAGTCAGCTCTGTTATACGGCCCAGGATAACAAAGTCACTTTTGCAGAAGCTCGTCACCAGCTTCTGGCGTGGTTTGCAAGCTTTGCAGTGTGTGTTCTTTGGGAAAGGGCACATCTCTTCACAGGCCTCCCGACTCTCAAAGTTGTTCTCGTTGCCCCCACACCCACCATAAATGAAGGACTGGCACTGCTTTGTCAAGCTGTTATAGGCCCATCTGGGCTCGTAGGCCTTGCAGTGACCTTGGAGGGCTGGCAGATTGCAGATGTTGATTGGGCCATTCATGCACGTTAACATACAGTTCTCGTAGGTCTCAAAGTGGTTGAGGTTGCTGTTGCAGTTCCCATAGATGAAAGTAAAGCAGTTGTTTTTCTTTGCGTCATAGTACCACCTGGTCTGCTCTTCCCCACAGTCTTCACTGTCTGGTTGCTTCAGGCATTCATCAGTTGGAAAATGTGTTTTGTTTTGGGAAGCTTCTTTGGATGCGGGCTCTCCTTTGATGACTGACAAAGGGAAATCAGCCCTGAGAAGGCCACCGCTGTTTTTGGCGGTGCAGGTATAGATGCCTGCGTCTTGGAGCTGGGTGTTGTAGATGACCAGCTGGGCGATGTTGGTGACCACGACGTTCCCTCTGACATGGTTTGGCTTCATAATGACTTTGTCTTTCCCATCAACCTGCTTCTCCCATGTGATTTCTGGCTTGGGTCTCCCTGTGACATCACAGAGGAAGCTGACAGTCTCTCCCACGTAGACGGACTGGTGGACGGGGTTGTTCACTAGAGCAGGTGGCAAGATATCGATGACCGTTGTCTCGGAATAGGCAGTAGTAGGGCGAGCCGTTGTTTCTGGTGGGATAGGGCTGGTGTTTGGCCAGGTAAGATGGTACCTACAGGTGACTACGTTCAGTGTAATGCCTTTGATGCAAGCTTCTGCATCCATGTAGCACTTGTTGTAGTAGGTGAGCCCGTCGGAGGCACAGGTGAAGCTCGGCTCCTTCTCACACCGGTCCTTGCACTTGCAGACGGGTTGCCCATCCCAGATGTCGCACTCTGAGCCTTGCTGGATGCACATGAAACGGTCACAAGTTGCCTCTTTGGGCATTCCCACTGGCCCTTTTTTCCCCTTGACGTCCATGTATCGAGCCGCCACGCAACTCTTCGTTCCACAGACATTGGGGCAGCACTTCTCAAAGGTCTCACACTCCTGCAGGGAAAGAAAATAATCTGATCATTACTGGGGACAGAATAAAGTCCTTTTTAGAGACCCAGCAAGCAGAGAGCCCAGAAACTTTCAAGGTGTTAGCTCAGGGGACCTGGTCTGACACAGATATCTGTGATCTGAAACTCAACGTCTCCACTGGGAATGAGTAGAAACATCCCCCTCAGCATCTCCCAAGAGGTGTCTAAACACACCGGGGTTTTCTGAAGTGCTTCGAGGGAAGACTCCTGAGAAGGAAAATGTATTTCTGTTTCTTAAACACTAACCTCATCAAAAGTCTTTCCTAGAGTCACATGGACTGCTTGACTACCAAACCAACAACCCCCCTTCTGCACTCTCCGAAATGCCTGAGGACAAGCCCTGAGAAACAAGAGCGGATGGAAAGTCTTATCATATGGCTGTAGGCAGTAATCCTTCTTATTTTCCACAGAAGTATGTAAAGTATTATTTGAATTCCCTGAGACTAACAGCCTACTCTTGGAGGTGAAACTGCCAAGGATTTGTAATTGTTCACATTGTGGAGGAAATAATAGAATATCTCAAAAGTAAGAAAATTCTTGCTCCAAAAATAATTTTTCTATGGTATTTAGAAAAACAAACCCAAAACAGCTCATTATGGTTTCTCTGTCCTATTTTAGTCCTATTTTCAAATGCAGCATCGCTCTTCTAGTGATTTATTACACTCCGTCTCAGCTACAGTCAGCTCTAAATTGCAGTTAATTTTAGCAGAATTTTCATCTACTGTGCAGAAAAGGTATTTGATATGTGTGATCACAGCTGCTGTGCTGTTACGGATTACTTTAAGAGACCATGAACACTGCTACCATGTACACAATGACACACACTTCCACTTTGTGTTAAACCTCTACAAACCCCCTTCAATCCAATGGCTTTCTCCGTAAGTGAGAACGAAATGTTTTTTAAGCTACCAAACTAAACAGCTTCCCCCGAGTCCAGTATCCTTTCCTTATTGGGAAAAAGATGACCTAATAACATAACTCTTTCCCCATTTCCAGCAGCACATTACTATGTTTCAGAAGCAAAGTTAGAAACCAGACCGGGTAACGTTTTCGGCTGAGGTTAAGGAGTGTGGCTTCAGCAAACTCGGTGGCAGAGCCCTTGGCTGCTTGCAGACCGCTCGCTCCATGCAAGGTCCCAGGACTCTGTGCTGCCACAAGGCAGAAGCAAATCTTTTTCGCCAGTGGCTTCTGGCTTTCAGTTTTTGACAAGTAAATTCTTAAAACAACATCCTCTGCTGCTGCTGGGGTTTTGCAAATGTTTTAATATTCACTGCTGCACCTGGTAGTTGAAATGAAGGGGGCTTATTTGGGCATAGCAAAAGTAAAAACAGCACCTTCATTCATAGCACATGAGATCCGTCTGAGCAAATCTCTTTGTTTACTTGATGGCCAGACTTTTTCTCCATTTCCCTCCCCCCCTCCACCCTCCTAGCATTGCAGAAACAACCTGGATACAGAACATAAACCCAGTGACATTTTTCAGCATGGTACAAGTTGCTGTCAGCCTGGTTTGGGCTGCAGGAGCTTTGCTGTTGGACATGATGTAAGAGGCAGGACGAGCAGGTATTTTCAGATGCCAGCTTGAGCTGGCAGTGCTGACAGGTTGAAAAATGAATTTTAGGATTGTAAGCTAAGCACATTTCGAGCTGGGAGCATCACAGAGAACATCTGCCTGGTCATTTTAACCATACCCCTGTTTTGCACTCCAAACACACTTTGTGTTTCAAGTGCAGCAAAGGCTGATGCTTTACATTTAAATCCAGTGGTTTCATACGTGATTCCTCCCAGAAATACAAAGCACTGACAATGGCCACCACCAAGAAAGAACATGGTGACACTGCTAAAATACTATGGATTGGACCCAAGGCTTACTGAGTTCCGGAGTATCAAATTTGGACTCTTCTTTTGACAAGAAAGCAAGCAAAAATGATCAAACAGAGAGAGCACCGTACCCCCATCAGCATAAGTGACAGCTGCCACACACCTCCCCACTGAACTGGTAACTCATCAAACCTTTTCTATTTTACATAGGTCACAGGTCAATTAAATGCACGCACTGTCTGCATCGAGTCCTGCGCGGTGCCAGCGCCCTTCTATCTGGAACAGAATCCGACTGCGGTGCAAACAAGCCCACTGACAAACCCCATCGCCCGCGACGCAGGGAGAGAAAAACGTGCATCACTCACCAGGTCAGCTTCGCACTCCCTCTTGCAAGTGCTCTGCGCGTCTACCCACAGGTTGGGGTTCATGTCATTGGGGCATATCCCAGCGTGGGAATACCGGATCGGAGGTAGGGCTCTCCCTTTCAGAGAGACCTCCAGAAGCAAGAGGACACTGCTCTTCCCCAGCAAGATCCACATCCACCGAGTGAACAGCACCACCAACATCTCAGAACTTCTCCAGGGCAATGGCAGTGACCGAGCTGGAGGTAGTTCTTGTTTGCTTGGGGTTGCTTTTTTTTTTGGTAAGCCTCAAATTTTCGAGGAACCCAAATGCACCTGACTTCTGTAAAAACTTCAGCAAGCTCCTTTGCTGCCTCTGTTGATAGTGCAGTTTGGTCTGGACCTCATTGGATTAAAGGTCCTAGGAAGTTACCCCCTTATTTTAAGAGAAATGCTAATAGTCTGAGCAGAGTTAGCTCTATTTATACCCTGCCTCTGTTAACAAGTCAGAAAAAGTAAACTTGATTTCTTTGACAGGCACACGCTTCCTATGTCCTGGTGGCAGTCAGACAGATTTGTTGCAAGAAAAAAAAGCTGGAAAGAGTTCAAAAGGCTGGAACTGGCACGGTGGGACCCCTGCATGTTTCTGAATGCAGGGAGGCCTTCTTAACCCCTTTAGACCTAAAGTACTTCCCTATGCTAAGAATGGCATTTACTTCTGAAAGAGTACTTGTCTAAATAACACGGACCCGCGGTCAGGGGATTTCCCCACGGCAAGGGGCTACACAATCACTTGCTAAAGGGAACAAGTAATAGGATTGAAGCAATTAAAGCTAGAATATCATATTTTAACAAAGGAAGTAGGAAAGAAATAACCTATTTAAACCTAGGATCAACAAAGCAATATATCTTCATAACTTCTCCCGGGGCTCCTCTGGGCTTTTTTCTTCTCTTTGGTGGGGAGATTTCCAGGATGCTGGGTTTAACACTGCCCTCCAACCCCACCAGCAAGATGTTAAAAGTGTCCCTGAATTCCTCCACATTTCCTGACAGCCAGATCCCATTGTACAGTGCATTGCTGACCCCTTTAACAGCGACAACAAAAAAATAGTAGAAGTTCAACTCTATGGAAACCTGCATAAAGGAATGTACAGCATTTTTGCATTGGGGGGCGGGGGGAAATTCAGTCAAGCTGAGTTCCTCGTTCCCTGATTATTACAGCAAGGGGCTGATCCTGCTCGTGCTGAACACGTGCCAAAATCCAGAGACGAGTGGCAGAAGTCAGAGTCGCTCAGCACCTTCCAGGATTAGAGCCTTTGGGCTGAGTTCTGGGCTAGCTTGGATGGATCCTGCACGGTGCTAAGAGCCCCCTGGAAGGACCAGGTAAGTTTGCATCCCACGTGGGGGTTCAGCAGGGCTGGAGCAGCATCAGTGTGCTTTGGGAGGAGGGAAGGTTGGGCGTCTGCCCTGTGCCCAGCACCGAGTGCTGCAAAGCCAATGGACCCAGGCGCAACTACCCCTTACTTCAGTAAAGTTTTTCCATTGGGTTTATTAAACCAGGGTTGTTTTTAATGGCTGAGTTGGCGCCTAGTTCTCCCCTGAGTGATGATGGCTGCCAACCAGTGCAACCAGCAGTGAACTGGGCCACCATGAAGGCAATGTCCCAGGCCGTGGGGCTCCTGCTCCTCCCCGGGGCAAGGCAGCAGAGCGCAGTGACCTGCTGCTGTTTCCCAAGGATTGCCTCTGAAAGGAAGGGAGAGCAACCTGGAGCCAATCTGCCCATGGCTGTGGCATTTCTGTGGCAACCCAGGCTTAGAAGAGAGGCTCTAGCAGTTCTGATTTGTGTGACCGCATTAACGATATGCACAGTATTTGAATTTCATATGACGTGCGGAGAGAAGTTGTCCAAATTAGCTATTTATAAGGAGCGAAGTCAACTGCCAGGCAGCAGTTTGCAGTTGATTTATTCTCTCTGAAACTTTCAAAAACCTGCATGACACTTGTACAAAGTGCGGCTGTGCGCGAAATGTTTTATTCAATACTTGTTTACAAAGACAAATGCAGCACCCTGTGATGCCTAAAAAAGCCAACCAAAAATGACACATTCCCAAGAGGCACTTAAAATTCTTACAGCTCTATTAACAACAAAATCACATGTATTAGTGGTTCTGTTGACTAAACAAAGACACTTTATATTGTAAAAGTGACTACAGATAAGCTTTGAAACCAGCTGTACGTGTGTCTCAGAGAGTACAGGTATCCTGGGCACTGGAGGAGCTGCTCTGATGATCCCAACAGCCGCTGTACATGCAGGGAATTTGCCCTCAGTCCATGGCATTGCCACCATGTAGCTGTGGATCTATCTTTTTTTTTTTCCCCTGCCCTCTTGGGTCTTTTTGGGCTGTTTTACTCCCTTACCCACTGGGCCAGAGGTGGGGAGCTGGTGGGTCCATGGTGCTCTTGCAGCCTCCATCTCCTTTTGTGGTGCCAGAAAGCCACCTCCTTGCAAGCTTTGGCCATGTTGAGTGAGAGACCCACCAGTGCAAACTCACCCTAGGTGGGACTCCCTTTATAGGAGGAAAAAATAACACGATAATTTTTTTTTTTTTTTTTTTCCCCATCCCAGAATAAGGATTCCTTGCCCAGAGGCACATTTCAACTGTGGGGGAGCAGAGTGGGGCTCTGAAGAATCAGACACTGGTTTGCATCTGACAAACCAAGCAGTCTTCTGCTTTGCTATGTCTTCCATCCAGAGGGATATTCTCCAGGGACGTGTAAGTCCCACCACAGCTTTCTGCTTTCAGCTCCCAGGTATCGTGTTCAGTGCAGGATGGCCAGGATGGTGGAGCTCAAGAGGTGACAGGTTGATGGGCCCAGCTGAAGTTGTCGTTGCACGGGACGTGCAATTCAGCTGATTTAATTGTGTCTCTATTGCAGATCAGAGGGGTCGTTCAAGGAAAGGCCATTTCAATGGCTGGATTTAATGTACTGTCAGCCAAAACGTTGGGCCAGTGCTCGGCACACTAGAGAGGGGCAAGGACATCCCATAGGAGCCTGGGAAAAAAGGCAAAGCAATTATCATCAATGACAATGATGGTTTTGTTGGCTCATTGTAACGTTATAAATGAGGCACAGGAAACCTGTGTTAACTGAGAAATCATGCTTTCAGCAAAACTTTTGCACAGGAAGCCTCTTAGGGAATCAAATCCTGGCCTAATCCAGCAGAAGCCGGACAGACGCTGTGCCCCTCTGACTCCCATCGCTCCAGGAACAGGGAGTGCTCAGACCCGTGAAGGATCAGTCCCTTGGACACTTGAACACAGCCGGGAGAGGGAGGAAAACAGCACCATAAATCTCCCCGTGAATGCGGGCAGGCAGCTCCTGAGGTCAGAGGAGGCAGTGAGGACTCTGAATAACCCTCGACAGCTGCCCCGTCCCTGCCAGGACATCCCAGACATGCTGTTACCCAACCTGAGGAGCACATCCAGGAGGGGACACCTCTATGCAGGCTGCCCGGGGTTGGCTTGGGGACAGCAGGGACACTGGTTGTCCCAGCATGGACAGCCAAGCTCTGCCTAAGGCACTCGGTATCTCCTGGGTTTCATTGAAGGCTGTTTTCTTGTCTGGTTTAAATTAGTTTAACTCCAGTGACCTCAACGGATCAGACTGGGTACTCCAGAGCAACACCAGCTAATGCCAGCTGTGAATCGGGGTCTTTGTCAAGGACCCTGGGCATAGTTTTTCTGTTCTTTCTTGTTTATAAAGCACTGTGCATTTTTTTCTTTAGTATAAGAAAATTATTCTCCATTTCAATTAACAAATCTATTATGAACACTGAATTTATGGCTTATCTTGTCTCATCCGTCAGATACTGATGTCATAAAGATCTTCCCAAATGAGTTCTTAGAAGAAACCCCACTACTCCCCCAAAACCCACCTTTCGAGGTGTTGATCTGAGTCTGTTGGGTGGGCAGCGGGGACAAGCTTTCTCAGAAGGACAAACCTGAGCCCTGATGGCACAAAGCAACATCCTGGATCTGCTCCTGGCAGCGGGGACTTGGGGTCTCTGACCAGTCTGTGCTTTGCAGATGTCCATCCGACGCTACACCACAGTCCTGAAAAGCCCTCCTAGAATGCCCAAGGTCCTGGTTAGGGCTGTCGATCTAGAATTGGCTTAACTGTTGCTGGGTTTTGTAAATGATAATTTCTTTACCCTTTTCCTTACTCTTGCCAGGCTCCTATGGGATGTCCCTGCCCTTCTCTGCTGCGCCAAGTGTTGACCCAGTCTTTGGTGTGACCTCTTCTAATTGAGGAGGGAAATGGGACACACAGGAAAGTATAATTGTGTTGGTTTTTTAATTAAACCACTGTTGAAGGAACAGCAAACCGTCGATCGTATTTATTAGGCAAAATGAGCAATCCTCATCTGGAGTTACTCAGCGGATGGCGGATTGATTTGCTGGTTTTATTGTGGAAGGGCTCTTGGCAGGAACCGTCACCCCGCGACGTTAAACCTCCCATCTCCCATTGACCTCTGCCTCGGCCAAGGGGCCCTTCCAGATTCGGCCTCTCGTGTTGTCTGGGCCTGCCGCCACTCGCAGCCAGTTTTGCCAACACAAACACAAACCACCCCCTCTCCAGGCACGGCCGTGATTCATCGCTGCCGGGTGGTAGCTCGCTGCCTGCGGCATCGGGAGCCCTCACACGAGGGCTCAGGGCTGGAGCAAGCACTGGCCTGTGCTGGGGGTGCGATGGGCGCCCGCAGCTCCTGCCGCCGGGACAGGCAAGCCCAGGGCTTGCAGGTTGGACCTGTGTGCCTCTGCTGGGCCTCTTCTGCCTTTAAGCTTAGCTTAAAACAAAGACTCTGGTCCTTGAGGCCTCCCTCCTCCGCCACGCAGGGCAGCTGGGCGCAGCAGGATTTGGGATTAACTCCCTGCACCGCCGGGGCCAGCGATCTGCTCCTTCATCCAAGCAGGGCACTAGAGCCTGCCCTGACTGCAGGGCCCTGGCAGCCCCAAGGACATGCTCGTCTTCAGCCCCACCATCATCATTCACGCTCCTCAGGTGGCTCCTTGTCCATGCACAGATGAAAATGTAATGCCTGAACAGAAAAGTCCTTTAAAAAAACCCTGTGTTGTTTAGCAAGTAATGATGTTCCAGTCTGTATGTAAAGCTTATTGCATTTAAAGCTGATAGCCAGACATTTGAGAGGAAACATGACTGCCAGATCCCTTACGGAGCACAGTTGCCAACTGCTTGCCTCAAGCAGTAACGTTGCTTCCAAACCCACACAGAAATCTAGATAATGCCTCAGGACCTTGGCTTTAGCTTGCTTTGGACTGCAAAGGGCCAAATCTTCCCCTTTGAGCAACGCCCCACGCCCACGAACCTCGGCAGGACTTGCTCAGGGGATGCCCAGGAAGCCTGGATGCCTTTCCACATCCCTCAGAAGAGTGCATGTCTCACACTGGCCAAGTGAGGAGGATTTTTGACACCCTGTGATGCACCTCTGAACATCAGAGTAAAAGGCAAAGGCTGCTGTGCTGGCCACATGCTTTGGAAGCACGTGCCTACGAGCAGGGGCAGATTTGGGTTGAAGGTATGCAATGGTAATAGAGTGCCTGGGTCCTATTTTCAGGGCTGTTCTTACACATAATTAGCAGTGGAAGCATATTTCAGGTTCTCCCTAGTTAAGATTTTTGTCAGGGTTCCCTGTAAGCACCCATAACTAGCAAGTGTCGGTTTTGACTTCTGAAATAACCCATCCGAGCAGATAACAGCATGTACAGGCAGGCTCGGGGAACCAGGGGCATATTTAGAGCAGCGATTGCTCACCAAAATGAGCCGCTGTTTATGTGCATTCTGCCTCACGCGCAGATGCTCAGTAAGCAGAAGTTAATGTAGTTAGACAAAAGGGCTCAGTTTGGGGGGAAAAATCAATAATGTCAGGGAGTTTATTACAGGGTTATGGGCCACCTGCTAGAACTCAGCATTAGGTCGGCATTACGTTGTGTTTCGGTGAGAGCTGATGGCATTACACTCAGACAAGGCTAGCGCCAGAATTATTATTTTATGCCTCGGCAGATGGCTTCTGCTTGGGGGTTTTATCTTTGAGTGCAGACATACGACTAATCATCATTTGCTTTCTCTTTCTCTGCTAACGTAAGCTGGGCAGGAAGCAATTGCCAGTTTGATGATGGTTCATTATTGCTAGGTTTATTCCGTCTGAAACAGCACAGCAAGAGGCAAAGAGGGTACAAAGGAAGAAAATCAACCAGTTAGCAGTGAGATATGGGGAAGAGCTGGCCTCAGAGGCTTGGCTTTCACTGGCCTGTCTCTTTCTGTCTTTCTTTCAGAGGCAAAGCCTTAGGTATCCCACAGATAATTCGGCAAGGCCATGGAGTTGGTATCTTTGGATTGCCAAGATTGCAAATGTCAAACGGGAATGAGTTCATCCTGCCTTAGAGCAGGAAGGCCCAAGTGCTTTCCCAAAGTCCCTTCCAGCCCTGTTCTCTGTCACCCTCAATGCTGAGCGAGACCCGCTCCCTCCGTTAAACATTCAGTTAGGGAAATCTGCAATCTGCAGTGCAACCTGGAAAATCAACAAGCAGGAATCACAGCCTCAGTGGCATGACTGCAGGGCCAGCACTTTCATGTCAGGCCCTCTCAGTTATCCACTTGCACGGTGGGCAAGGGCACCGTCACCCGCTGAGCGTGGGGAAACCCACACCCCACAGACACACGGCTGCAGCAGCGAGGCTTGCGGCCCTCGCTTTGTTGCAGGTTTTAGGAACTGGTGGTCAGTTTTGTGGCTGGCTTCGGCAGCAGCACTTTAGGAAACCGGCACCAAATCCATGCTGCGCAAATGGAGGTGTTCCCATGTCTTGCAGCACTGCTGTGGCTGTATAAGCCATAGCATGAAAACCTTACAGCTGAACTGGTACATTTGTTGTTGTTTATGATTTTCATTTTTTTCTGCTTGGTTCCAGCTCGATTTGAATGAAACCTCAGAATAAAAGCAAGATGCAGGCCTGGTGCATGCTCAGGCTGAGTGCTCAGCACATCTTTCATCAAAGCCGGTGATGTTTCTCCAGGGACATGAGTTAATTTAGTTCCACATGTAGGAGGCTAATGAATATTAGTAAACCTATTGCAAAGATTCACTTCGGTCTGCAAATGACCCTAATTTAACCTCCCTTATTTACTTTCAGGAATTTAAAGCTGAGAGGAAATCACTTGCTGAGTGTCAGACAGAAACAGCCATGAAAGGATGGAGTCCCAAGACCCTGCTTCCAACCCCGCGGGCACCATTTGCTTGTCAAAAAGCTAGTTGAGTATAGAAGTGTCCTGTTGCTTTTGGTTGTGATGCAATTCAACTTACAGAAACAACAAGGTTTTAACTTGCTGTGCTAACTTAACACACACCCGCCCCACCCCAGCTATCACCTTTCTTCCTTGAAAAACCGGAGTTTCTCCTGGTTTGTCCTGTAAGACTTAATTCCCTGTGACTTCAGCATGAAGGTACCACCTCACCATCACTCAGACTTGATCCTTTTAGAAAGTTTATGAACCTTTCAGTGGATGAGGTCTGAGCTGAGAATTTGTAAAGTGAGATAAAACTGCTGCAGATTTGCCTGGTTTTGTGCTCCACTGTGAGACTTTACCAAACCACTGAATCTGTGGAAGTCTGGAAGCCCTCGCTGTGGCTGGGAGCCTCTCCAGGAGATGCAGAGCAGCTCCCAGCGACTGGGCTTTTCATCAGGCAACGAGTGTTGGCTTCTTCAGACAACCTGGAAGTCCCAGAGCTCCTCTGAGGGTTTGGTATCCAAAACTTCGCTATAAACAATAACTAATTTTCACAAAATGGAATTATTTCCATTTCTGCATATATCATGAAATCCTTTTAGCGTCAAGTCTGTCTTCTTGGAATTTAAATCTAAATTAGGACAAAATTCTTTTTAACTGAAGAAATATTGCCTTCATTTGGCTTTGCTGGCTGTTAGCAGTCCTGACTGTTGCACAGCCTATTCTCTAACCACTCTCAGAGTGTGACCCCTGCCAGAAGCAGTCCCCTACCCTGGTAAATTGGGCATATTAACAGCCTTTCCAAGAGGTGAACTATTTTGTTTCAGTTTGCCCTGCGTACTCTTTTACCACCAGATGCGAGACCTCATATGCTCAGCATTGCTTGACCCAGATGACAGCCCTCAGAAACAAAAAATCTCTTTTGGGCCACTGACACTGTTATTCGAAATGCCCAAAGACGACTAAATGCAGATCTAGTATAAACAGGGTGCTCCTCTCCTGGCATTCATTCGGCAGCAGATCTGAACACAGGCTCGAGGTGCAAGTGATGATTTTCTTCCATTGATCTTCAGAGTGGCAAGCCAATCCTGCCTGCCCTGGCAACGGGATGTTTGTCTGCAATTAATGGCTTTTTTTCATTGTCACTCCTTCTGATTTCAGCTAATTCAGCTACATTTTTATTTTGATCTTTTATTGTTTGCAGCATGAAGGGTCCACCTGCAGCCTACATCATAGCAGGGTTCGCTGAGATGCAGCACTTTCTTTTCCATGGCAGTTTTGAAGATAACCAGTCCTTGATTGCCTGATGTGATGGTGGCCGGCAGAGCAATTGTAGGTAAAGCTTAAGAGATCCATGTGGTTTAATCGTTATCATTTTCCTGTGCCTCTAGGGCCCATTGCATCGGGCTCATTGCGTTATCTAACCAATTGCTAGGATTGTGTTTTAATGATAGATGCAGCAGGCTGCCTTTGAGCAGGGAGGTACAAAGGAATCGGCACATCGTTAGAGGCGAGCATTTCAAACACGCTCTGTAATGGCCTGATTTTTCTCCGATTGAAGTCGATGGTAAATATTCTTGCTGACTTCAAAGGGGAGCGGGGTGAGGTTACAGCCAAATGCTCTTGGAAATCCCACCCAGCACTTCATTTTTCTTGACCTGAAGGCCAGTTCGGTCAGCGCTGCTTCCACAAAGGAGCTTTCAGGAGTCCTGTAAAAGCCGTCAGAGTGATTTTAGCCCTGGGTTCACATGGCAGCAGCATGTGAATTGCAGCAAATCTAGAGCCCTCCCACGTTCTCATTTCTCTTCTGCAGATGTCCGGCTGGCATCGCTCTTTCTCCCTCCTCATTGACTGTGGGGAAGTTTAGATGGGATTCCTAATTAAGTCCTTTGGTTCGGTGGGGCGAACTCCTGCTGGGACATGGGAGGATTTGGGGTACCCTCACAAAACCTTTGGCTTTTCTGTGCGTCAGCCATGAGAACAAGCTGGCCTATGCACCTGGAGAACCTTTACACCTTCTCTGAAACCCATGGCATGAGCTGTGACTTTGTCTCTTCCCGTCACAGAGAAAATGGTCTTGAATTCATTTTTCTTTTGTGTTTCTTCTTTTGTAATTTTACACATTTTTCTTTTGTGTTTTTGTAGCACCATAGTTACAAAGCTCTATGCAGGGTGGGAAATCAGACTTTTCCATACATTTCCATAAACTAATTTCCTTTAAAAATCAATTTGATTTGTTGATATGGAATTGTTGTCTACACAGAACCCATTCCTGTCTCTGCCATTCTAGTCTGTGAGCCTAGACCACTTACTCCCTCCGTGCCACAGCTTCCACCTCTCTGAAGGGGATTGTAAATCTCCCAAGTGGGACAAGTGACATCAGTTTGTCTCTTAAATCCCTAGTTCTTGCCATTGTCGCAGAAGTGATGTGTGAGTGTGAAGTGTGATTTGCTGCAATCCCAAAACTGTCTGAAAAAAATGACGAACACAAAAATTGTATCTACAGACATTTGTTTGCATGTCTTAAGCATGTGCTTAAGCACAACCCTTTCTAGCTCACACACACACACATACTTTTTTTTTTTTTTTTTTTTTTTTCAAACTTTGCCATGGCTAGAAACCTAATACTGTTACTGTTTCAGAAATATAGTTGGTTTGTACTTTCTCAGCTCCTCAATTTCTTTGAGGAATCTGGCCACAGAAAACCAGGTTAGTGCACAGTAGAGGCTTTCATGGCCACTAATCTTGATGACAAAATTATTCGAACAAATACTTCTTGTGTCACCAATATATATTATGTAAAACCTTGTGACTTTGATTATGTGTCTATAATACAGATTAGTCTGTTTGGGTGTTTGGTGCTGACCTCCAATAAGCTCCTAAAGTATTAGCAAGAATTTGCAAGTGACAGGCAGGCAGAGGTGCTGTTCTGCCTAATCCCATTCTCAAAACTCTGACTATGTATGTCTGAACAGTTTCTGTTGCTTTCCTTAAGGCACTGGGCTATTTCTTCCTCTGCCCCCTCCCAACTGCCTTTGTCCTTCTCTCCACTGCATTGATGTATCACAAATGTTGGAAGATTTAGCTAACTTTATGGATTAGAGCCAGGAAGACAGCGAGAACAAATTTAGAATAGGAGGCAGAGAATGTACCAGCTGGGAGGTGATGCTCTCAATCTCCATGGAGACCTCTTTAGTTACAGCTTTGCTAATTACTCTGTTGAATTGTATAGCGTCTGGTTGAAAGCCCATCCAAGTCAATGGAGAGTTTCTAATTGACTGGCCATGTCTCAGGACCATGACGAGTGCACAGGGCATAGCCCCTAAGCGTAACCAGTTATGATTTGCATTTGTGGCTTTCTCCTTGATGGCCAAAACACAACCTAAGGAGAATGCAGACACCTTGATCTGGTCTCCTGCATGGGGCCAGCTTCTTCTAAAGAAAAAAGCCCTGCAGAGACAAATGTAGACCTTGTTTTAGCCAAACAATTTTTTTCTTAGGCATGCAGGTGAGCCACCTCCATCATCTTGCTGATAGCATATGCACTTTCCACGGGAGTCGGCTCCTGCAGGAGATGAATTGGGACAAGATCCACAGAAGCCTTTTGGCTCCAACACCTAGCTAGCACATGGCCCTACGCAGGAGTCAGACAGCTACATACATTTGTCCCATGTGCCAAGAATGAGCCTGTTTCATGGCTTGGGAGAGCAAAGCAAGGGACTACAGACACGGGCAGAGAGGAATGCTGCCAGATGTCTAGAGAAAAAGCAAAGGCGGCCCCTTGTCTGCTCAGTTTTCTGGGTTAGGACATCTCAGCCCAGAGGGGACCAGGCTCACGCCTGGGGCCCCTACCCACAACCGCAACACAAGCAACAACAACCCTCAGGGGGAGAAGTTTGGATCCACAGCACTGCAGCTCAGGCTTGTCATTACTTGAAGCCAAACTGGCTTTAGACACTAATCCACTGAACAATTTCCAGTTGTTATCAAAATCTATTGGACTTGTTAACCACGAGTCCCTGAGCTGATGTACCACTCCCCTCAGGTTCCAGTTCTCTGATTTGTTTGTTCAGAAATTATTTATTTGTCCTACAAATAGGAACAATGTTAAATTAACAACTGAAAAAAAATAAGCCACGCACCATGCCTGATTTCTAAAGGGCAGTCTGAACAGGTCCTTCTCCTGAAGATAACCATTCCCCCAAACATCAATGCCATTTTCCAGCCCCCCCCATCAAATTTCACTCCACGCTGCAGGCGTGTGCATCTGTGTGCGTACGTATGTGCTCACACCTGTTGAAAAATCCCATTCCTGGGCACTCAGCTTCCCTTCAAGCCCCTGCGGGATGCTCAGCAGGGCTGAAAATCCATGGGATAGCTGAGTGCACTGTGATTCAGGGATGCTCCAGGGGGCTAAGACCTGTCCTAATTCCCAACCTTCTGTGCCATCATCAGCATTGCAATTCCTGCCTGGCAACTTGGTGAAAGGAGTTGTGATTTAAGGGCAAAAGAAAGATGGCCAGTGAGTTCCCTACAACTTTGCAATTCACTGAAAGGATTTATTTATCTTGTCACAAATAGAGAAGCTAAAGGTAGGGTCCCAGCCACACTGTCCCAGGTGTTTATCTTGCTTGACGCTAGACAGCTGGAAATGATTGGGCTCAGAGCTCACTACCTTTGGCCTCTTCGACAGTAGGTAGAACTCAATAGGTATCTCCAGAGGATGAGTTCTCTGCACTATTCTTAGACACCTGCCCCAGGAGTTAATGAATCAGCCTCTGTGCTGCATGTTTCTTCTCAGGGGCACGAAGGGAGTGTTGGGTGATGCAGGCTCAGACTTGATAACGTGGAGCTTCGAATTGAACCTGATTCACCTACAAACTTTCATATGGGGACTTCCATGGGGTCAGCACAAAAACTGGTATAATATAAACTATTTCTCCCATGTCACTTTGAGTTCTTCCTCTGAAATTGTCTCCTCTGCATTCAAACACTCATTGAAAGGCCCAAAGTAAGCAGCGTAAATTAGTTTAAATCTAGGTGAATGTTAGGCTTGACTTTTAATTCATTACATCTTTATTCTCTACCAGTCCTGCCATTTCCCTGAGCCTTAATGCCATAACAGCTGTAAATCTCTATCTCTCTGTGTATGCACATTAAATATAATGTTTAAGGTTTCTGACTATCCCTAAATATTATTTCTAATACCCTTACACAAGTGCAGGATTGGTTGAAATTGGCAGAAACATTATTTTGGTGGGTAGGGTGGGGACTGTGTGTTTCAAATATGATTGTACAGCTGTATCACTGTGTACCTAAAAATTAAGCCTTTAAAAATATGCTTAATAATTATTATAAATTATTGAGAACTTGATTAAAGGAGTTGGGGAATGAAACCTGAAATGCAAAGGGAGCGAAAAACTTCAGAAGCCTTAAAAAAAAAAAAAAAAACAGAAGCAAAGAGCAAACAGACAGACCATGGTTTCTCCAAAAAAGGAGAAAAGAACCAATCCAGAGGTTCAGTCACTGTCGGAAGCTTGCAAAAAGACAGATATTAAAACTAAACCAATAAAATCTGGAAAACTTGCTCTGAGAACAAAGACTGGACCAACTCTCCCTTGTGGTTACTCCAAGCAGCAGCAGGATGTCCAAGCATGTCGCAGCTCAGCGCTGGCTCTGCACGGCCAGGCATGGCCCGGCGCGCCCAGCAATGCCCGCAGGCTGCCAGGGCTGCGCCCACGGCTGGTCCACACGGCTCCCCCTCGGGGGTGAACACACGGGGAGCACTGAGCACCTGTAATCACGAAGAAAATAAAGTACCACCGATCTGGGCTCCACACACGTGCACTCGCTGCGGCTCAGAGCTCAGCATGTTCCTACTGAAGGCCAAGGACATTTAGCAGGGACATTTGGGAGGCAAAGTGACTGCTCGCTTTTGCGCAGCCAAGCCATGAGCGCGCAGCACCGGGTGTGATTCCCAGCAGCTTCCCAAGGCGATGGCCAGCCCTCTGCCAGCACCTGCCCCCATGCATCCGGCTCCACGCAGCTCCCGCTGCTCCTGGAAGGGAGAGGGATGCACGTGTGCCCTGCACAGGTACAGGCACCACGGGGGCTTGCCAAGCGTGGGCACAAACCCAGCTGCCATATGGGAAAGGGAAGGAGCAGGGAAAGAACATATTCTGGGCTTTGCTTGGTTTTGTTGTCTGCAAAAGTAGTGCCGATAACCGGGGAGGGGGCAACGTGTGCGAGGGGTCTGAGCGTCCCTGCATGAGGCACGAGCAGGAAGGCTCATGGCGGCAGCGGGGAGCTTTGAGTCAAGTGAACTCGCTGCTAATCCCCTTCTACACAGTCTTTCTTGAGGGAGGAAATCTTATGACTCCAGGGAGAAGTACGTTGTGTAACTAAGCAATGGTGAACCCGAGTTGCATTTAACAGGGCTTGGCACAAGCACGACAGACTAGGATATCCATCCCAAGAGAGCGTGAGAGAGACCATCTCAGTGCATTGCCTGCCGGCTTCGAGTCCTTAAAAGCCCTGGTGTGGCCTTGGGAGAGGAGCTCAAGTAGAGGAGAAAAAAAAAAAAAAAAGAAAGAAAAGCCCCATAACCCTAAAGAAATCAGCTCACTGCACAGGTCTTCCCTGCGCTTGTTGTTGAAACATTGCATAATGTCTCTTTGCACTGCGCAGAGCTTTGAAATCTGCAGGATCAAAGCTGTATGGAGACACTATGGATGTGCTGAGAGAAATTTAAAGGCATTTTACAATTATATCAAGAAGCATGAAGCCACACTCTGGGCTCCTCTTGCTGTTCTACTATGACATCTAGTGGCACAGTGCAGTTTTACTGATGAACTGGGATCTGGGTTTCTGTTTCCAGGCCTACTCCTGTGCTCATCTCCTGAATAGCTTTTCCCATCAGTCTGAGAGATGTCATGTATGACTTTGGAAAAGGCTGTTCTGCCATTTCATCCTAATGGATTTTTCCGGATTTAACAAGTTGGGATTTAAATCTTTCACAGTGTGCAAGAGAGCATTCTGCTTCCTACAATGTACCACCAGATCTCCACATTTGTGTGCCTTGTCTTTGTTTTACAACTTTACGCCACAGATGCTGAAAACAGACAAAAGTGATCGTGGGTTAAAATGTGTGATCATTTAAGCTTTTCCTGAAAAAGAAAGCAAGCTAAAATTAAAAGATCTAGGTCACAGCAGCGTCAAGGCCGGTCTTCGAGCTCTTGGAGGTCTGAATTTACAGCTGTTACGGGGTGAATCCTGTTTGCAAACCATTCTCTAAATCGAATTGTTTCTCATACAGTTGGTTGTGTCTTTCCATACAATCCGGGCAAAATTTTTGTTCAGTCTGTTGTGTGAAATCAACAGCATGTGATCTGGTGTTAAAATAATGCCACTGAGTCACTGTGTAACCTTTGTCATGCTAGTTAAAAATGCCAACGCTGTTTGTGTGCGTCCCTCCCTGTGTTCTCGAGGGCAGTCTGCAGGGATGCTGGGCACTCACAGAAACAGAAAGGTCTAGTCTGTGGGCCTCAGCCTCTCCTGACTGATTAAAAGGAAGATGATTGTTCTACTTTTTATGTGTTTTGAAGCTTCATTGATATTGATAGGCATCAGGGAACTGTTTGGACAGTAAACGCTGCAGGCATAGTCTTCACGTAATTGCCACGACTGCCATAGCAGGGACGTGGCAGGCCAAAGTGACTGCAAACCAAGTCTGAAATTAAATGGTAGGTTAAAAATAATGTCTCTAATAAGAAAAGTAAGCAATAAAAAACAATGAAAAAAAAAAAAAAAACAAAACCAAACAGCTTAGTGCAAATTTCTCATTGGTGGCAGACACTGATGCAAAAATAGAAACCCTGGAGTTAAAAAAGAGCTCCCCAACACATGTCGCACTGATTTAATTAAGAGCATGAGCAACACGCCAGAGACGGAAGGGCTGGGAATTAGGGGTGCCAGGGCTGGGGGCGTCCGGGGAAGCCCCTGGGGCTTTGGAACCCATCCTGGTGGCACCCGCCCGGCCCCAGCCCATGGGGCTTGAAGGAGCCAGGCTCAACCCGTGAAAAACGCCCCGAAGCAGGCAAAGCCAGCGTGATGTGCCTTCGCCGGGCAGGCAATTTTGAATGGCAGCTTCTTCCCTCTTCCCCAGGAGCCGTCTCCCCTCAAGCCTCTGTGCAGGGGTCGGGCTCTTTGCTGGGCACGACGGCGGGCGAGGGCGGAGAGAGATCGCGGGAGGAAATGCCTCAGTTTTGGAGTTTTCACCCTGCCTGGGTCCCCGCGCCTCCCCAGCCCTGAGGGCTCCGGGCTGGTTTGCCCTCGGGCAGGACAGCGGCCGCCGCACCCCGCCCCGGCCCCGGGCACAAGATGGCGGCGGCCGTGAGGGCGACGGCCGGCGCGAAGGGCCGGGGCGGCGGGCGGCGGGGCGGAGAGGGCCCGGCGGCGCGGCGCTGAGGGGGTCGCCCGGCCCGCCGTTCCCCTGCCGCCTTCTGACGGGCTCCGGCGGCCCCGCCGCGGCGGGGTGGGGCTGCAGCGGCGGCCGCAGCCGGGCCGAGCAGCGGGGAGGTGAGGGGACACGACACCCTGCCTGCCCCCGGTACCGGCGATGAGCGGCGCCGAGGAGGCGCGGGAGCTGGAGGAGCGGCTGCGGGAGGCGGCGGCGCTGGGGGACGTGGAGGAGGTGCGGCGGCTGCTGGGCGCGGGGGCGGACATCAACTCCCGCAACGAGATCAACGGCTGGTGAGGGGCGCGGGGGGGGGCGGCCGGGCCGGGGGGCGGGAGCCGGCGCCGGGGTCCCGGCGCTGCGGGGGGGGGCGGGCGGGCGGCTGCCCGGGGCGGCCGGTTCCCGGGGGCGGCCGCCGGGCCGCGCTCGCTGCCGGGGGGGGCCGGCGCTGCCCTTGCCCGGGCTGTTCGGCCAGACGTGTGTCGGGCCCGGGGCTCCCCACGGGGGGCTGGGCACCCCTCGTTAGACGTGGGGGAGAGCTGCTTTGAGGACACCGCGCTTCTGTTGCCGAGTTTTCTTTTTTTACAAACAAAAAGGAACTGCTAATCTCAGGAGGCGCTGAGATTTACTGCTAAAGAGGATCACAGTAAGGAGGCCACCGGTCACTACCGTGTTTGCTCAAGGAGCTCTTCTGAAGTTGCTCCTGCCCACCAGCACGGCTCTTGGGGAAGGCAGTGGGGAGCCACTCCTCGGGCTGTAGCAAGGCAAAGGAGGTCCTTGCCCCACAGAACTTACAATAGATTCATCATTTTAAAAAAGTGGTGCAATGAAGGAAACTTTATTCCCAGTTCTTACCGCTTTACATGCAACTCTGGCAAATTAAGCTGGGTATGTGAGGAGGAGCTGGGGCGATAGATCTGAGGTTGACAGCACAGCCCCTCTGCTTCCTTCCCTGCCAGGACGTGTCTGCACTGGGCCTGTAAGCGGAACCATGCCCCGGTGGTGTCCTGCCTGCTGGATGCTGGGGCAGATAAGCAGATCCTCACGGCTAAAGGAGAGCTGGCTGCACAGTTAACTTCAAAACCAGAGATCCGGAGGATTTTGGGAGGTACTGTTCCCATCTGCAGTCATCTAGAATTCTTGGTCTGAAGACTAAAGTATTTTTAGTGCTTTTATCTGATGCAGTAGATTGGCAAAACTTTGGCTAGGACTATTGTATCTCATTAGATATCTCCAGTTTATAACTGTAATTCATACTCAGGCAAATAGACGAGGGGATTTCAGGATTTATTCTGGGCTATGTCATCAAGAGATCCGAGAGCTGTATACTTCGGGAAATTGCTGCTGCAGTCCTATCTGCACTCATTGAGCAGAAGCTAGCATGCAGGCTGCAAGTGGAGGCTTTCACAGTTGTACAACTTGACTGTTGTCTGACCATAAGAAGTCTTAGAAATCCACTCAGAACAACTGCAGCATTTCAGAAGTTGTAGTTTCTGAGTATTTTGTTGTACTGTGACTTGCAGTATGATTCATTTTTGCCCCATGCTTCTGTTACCTTACACTTTTCATATGCACAGCAAACCCAGTTAGATGTATGTGACACTCCTGAACACTGCCAGTGCCTATTTCCATCACCATCTAGGTACTGTGCTCCATATTAACACCTCTGGAAATGTTGCTGGTTTATTTTCTGCTAATTGCACTTAAAGCGCTGTCTACAATGATACGCTCTTACAGCAACACTGCATGGTTATCTTAAATGTAGTTGCAGTTGAATCATGACTAAGGTTACAACAGTCACAATTGAAGCAATGGCATGTTCTTTGCATGAGCATTTTTGTTTGCTTTTGGGCACGGTGCTCATCTCTTGGACTTAGTTCTCATGGCAAATGACTTGCGTTCTGTTTGTAACATCTAAACTATCAAGACCGAGTGAACGAGCTCTGTTACAGTTGCCTTATCTTGCATCTGTTAAGCTTTCATGTGTTTCCTGGGGAATAAACACTTATCACTTACATTCTCCTAAATGTTTTTTATTCTGGGAGTGTACTGCAATTGAGCAGATTTTTCTGAACTGCTTTGACATTAATATTAATGTCCTGTAATGCTTAGTCAAGAATGTCATTACTGCAGTACTTTTAAGCAGAAGAGTTGGCTTGGGTATTATATCAAATAGTCATGAACCTGAAGAAATACTCAGTTTAATTTGTTGACATGGGTCATAATAAACTATTTAGGCAGTGTTATTAAAAGCACTGTAAAATGAGATTTAGCAAAGAACTACTGGTCATACAGTTCCTTTGAAAATGCTGGAATAACACTGCTAGAAATTATGTGTCTTTCAACGGTTATTTTTTCCCCCACTTTGCTTTTAAAAAACACAATAAATTGCAGAGATCTGTAGATTTTTCTTTCATTCCACAGCTACTTGCCTTCCAGGTGTTACATGTTTGTAATACGTTAGTATCATCCTTTGATTACCTCAGAATGTGATGCAATTTTAAGGCACAACAAGAAAACTAACTGTATTCAAAATGCGAAAGGTCTACCCAATAACATGGTGGGGTTTTTTTCCCTTTCCAACCCTTAACCCCCATTTTTTAACTTCATTCATAGAGGAAGAAACTGAGTGTCAAGCAGTGAAGGATTTAAACTTGCCAATTGTTGCAAACCACTCGGCCGACCCACCGCTCCCTTACGTTTACACTGAAGAAACCATTCCGGACAGCTTGGCAGAATCCCGGAACGCGAGTGCTTCCACCTCTCCCGCTCCCCGGTGTGAAACTAGCCCCTGCTCGCCCGCAGCTCCGGTGGGGAGCACGTGCGCGCCGGCATCGTGCCCCAGCGACGAGGACTTGGCCGCCGCGGCTCGGCCGTGTGCGCCGCCCCGCTGGGCTGGCCGGCCGCCCTCGCCTGGCCGCACGGCGCTGGTCTCGCCCGGCGCGGCCCGGCAGCACGACAGGGCACCCGCTGGTCCCGCCCCGGCCTTTCAGCCCTTGTTCTTTACCGGCACTTTCCCGTATAACGTGCGAGGTAAGGAGCGGCGTTTCCCATCTTGCTGTGATACGATACTCCGTTCCACGGTTCTGATACAGGGCGGAGGATGAAGTTCAAGAACCATTCTGCTTTCAGACTCGTGGGGAATAGCGGCAGAGATGCTGAATTCTTTGGCCAAAAGTATCCAGAACCCTTTTTTTTTCCCCTTTTCTGCTCTGCTAAATAAAATGTTACCCTCTATTTTAAACATGGTGATGCTTTGCAAACCCACGGAAAGATCGGTCCAAGCAACATAAAAATTCAAATTTTGGGCTATATTATATAGCATCAAATGCATCTCTGGTAGGTTGGCAACGACTTCATGACTGGATGGATTAGATTTTTAACACTGTAAACATGATTCCCCTGAGTGCGTCTTGCTGTTCAAATGGAAGGTTCTGTTAACTGCCCAGTATCTCTCAGTGAGGTAACAATATAAAATAATTTGTATTATAAAACCTAAATTCAAAAGATAATGGTAAATACTGTTAGGTTTGGGTGGGTTTTCCTTTGTTTTTTTTTGGGGGGGAAAAAAACCCCTTTCGATCTTTTTTTTCAATCAGAACTTGTGCTTAAAGTGAGAGTCCAGAACCTCAGAGACAATGACTTCATTGAAATTGAACTGGACAGACGGGAACTGACCTATCAGGATCTGCTCCGAGTGAGTTGCTGTGAACTGGGTGTTAATCCTGAACAAGTAGAGAAGATCAGAAAATTACCTAATACGCTAGTAAGAAAGGTAAGAATTGAAATCAGAAATTGACTTTGCACTCTGCAGACATCACAGAAGGTGTTTTTGTAAAAAGATTGGCAAAACATGGCCTTGTGATAAAAAACAAAAACTGACTTAAGCTCACAAATTCAAAAGGATATTGGACTTTTCTTAAAACTTCATCACGTACTTAAAAATACTCTTGTCAAAATAGAGTATTTTTCAGCTTCTAAAGTGCATGAAACTATTACAACTTGACTTTTAAAAAAATGTATTAGAAACAGTGCATTAGTGTGCTTTTAACGTAATTGCCACATACTTCTTCACTGATTGCCTAAAAAGAACAAATAGTAAGGGGGAAAAAGCCCACAAATTGGCATATGAATAATTTAAAGATACGCTGTTATCAAATGAACATGCTCTTCTGTTCCAAAAGTACCTATTCTGGAAGGCTGTAAATGAAATGTATTTGGTCACAACTCTTTGTTAAGTGACATGCACACAGTCAGATCATGAGGTTCAAGACGATACATGGTTCAAGGAAAAAAAAAACAAACCCGAGCATGCTTTGAAGAGTGTATACAGGTAGCACTTTTTTCTTTCATTATTTGTTCTTATCATTGGGTGTGACCTCTCTGGGATTTTAATTTTTAGTTCCTTTAGCCATTATTATAAAATAACCAGGTATGCTTACAAGTAATGTGTAGCTCTGTCTGTTCTTTAAAAGGACAAGGACGTTGCCAGACTTCAGGACTTCCAAGAGTTGGAGTTAGTTCTTGTGAAAAGTGACAACTCTCCCTTCAGAAATGCTGCATCAGCTTTGACCGAGAGACCGTGCTACAACAGCAGAGCATCGAAGCTGACTTACTGACTCGTCTAGATGTATCTGGAGTGTGAAAAGCTGGTAATCATATGCTGCTGCCTTTTGAAGGCAGTGAATTAAGCATGTGTAAAACCTTAAGTTATTGTTAGGGTTACTATTTTAACTAATAGTTTATCTTTTATATTTAATATCCCCTTTGCTTTTATTTTTTTACTTGATACTGTATTCAGATAAGGGATACCTCATTTGTCTACTAAAATCACATGCTTCCAATGTATTTCAGTGAAGTTTATTGGTATTTGGCAACAGAGGGCAGGAAAGACTTAATTACTGATATGAAATGTATGTTGAGTACTCCCACTCTTTGACCAAATAAGACTCACGGAGAAGAGATTCAGGAAATGGTGTGTGCGTCTGTGTGTATATATATATATGTATTTTTTTTAAACTTCCTGATTAAGTTAAACGTCAGAGCGTATTTGGCATATAATGAGCAGTTGCTCTCTAAAAATGTAAAACTTGCAAGCCCCTTCACAAAGACTTGCCAAGATGTGTTGTCTTGCCTGCTACGGATAGAAATATTTAATGCTCTGAAGTGACAGGAGAAAAATTTTCACTTGGCTGAAAAATAAGTAGTGTCCCCACTGAAACGTTTCTTTCCCATCTGAGAATACTGTAACTTAAGTGATGGCAACCCTCCACATCCATAAAAAAATACAAAAGCCTCTCTTAATTAAGGAGCATTTAAGTCACAAAGCAAGTTAAAAGTGCCCTTTCAAATGAAAGCCCTTATGTTTCAGGAACTAGGCAGGGGATCACAAATCTGCGTCCATAGCTTTATTTATTTTCCCACCGCTGTGAGGAGACTCTGCATTATCCCCACCAAAATTCAGTACTGTTAAGTCAGCTGCGTTCCTTGTGGCCCACCCTCGCTGACCAGTTACAAGGCGCGTGGTTGGTTTCTGCTGTGAGAGGAGCAGGAGAAGCACAACAGTATACGCTTGAGGTATCACAACTGTAAGGAGCAGTCGCTCTTGATTAGCCATACTAAACTAGAAACATACACCACTAGCAAATAACTAACCTGTAACTTTACATGTTGCACAGTCTACTGGCACCTTTACGTACTGTCCAGAGTTTTAGCCAGAATACTGAAAGGGCTGAAGGCCTCCAGGTGCTTTCAACTGAACTTTGTGGGGGGAGAAAACCCCCAAGACTCTGGTTAAGCTACAGACTGCTTAACTTGCATTTCAGCAAGTCAATAATAAAAACATCCACCTGTGGTTTTATGAATGGCAAAAGTAATCATTAAAACACACCCTGAAGTCACTCCCTTCCCCTGCAAACGAAGTATTTAAGTCGAAGCATTGCTGGAGGCTTTTCCTGTTAACGTGGCGGTCTAAGTTACACCTTAGGAGGCTTTTTGTCTTTCGTACCAAAAACTAGGATAATGACCTTTGCACCAAAAACCTTAATTGGGAACTAGGGGGTGTGAAGGAGTTGTTTTTTCTGAACATGAGCTGCTTTTTTCTTCCCCCAATAGTACTGATTTTCCTCCCATCTCTGCTTTATTAAGCTGCACTAGAGCAGAGTTTAGGCACAGCTGATGCAGTGTTTGTTGTTGATCTGGATTGTAATGTTGACATTCAGGCCATAAATAGTACAATCAACATGTTTTGGTAGGAGCAGCACAGCTGCCACCCTCTCTCAGCTTCCTGCAGCACAGCTGCTTTATCCTCAAAGTGGCTCCCCCAAGCGAGGTTAGTAAATGCATGCACAGCCGAATACAGAAACCCCTTCTGCCAGCACAAGAGATGCTGGACTCCAGGTTCAGGATTTCACCAACTTACTTAGGCTTAAAATTCTTGCATAGTGCATTCAGAATAATTATAATCTTTTCCCACTTGCTCTTTTCACTTAAACTCTGCTGACTTGCTGTTCTCAGTCCTGGCCCTTCTCTATCCAGGAGCTGGCCTACCCTAAAGCCCAATTCAACTCCTGGTAAGCTCAAGACTGACACAGTATGAAGTAGTTCCTTAACTCTGGCTCCCACCTCGTTTTTCTTGTAGGACAGGAAAGGGTTTTATTTTAACAATTGTATATTTATCTTTTCAGCACAGCTTGGAGGCTAGTTCAGATTATGTGCAATAACTGTTTGAAAAACAGGAGTAGTTAAATGGTTCAAAATTAAGAGTAATTTCTTTTCAGTTTCTTTGTAAATCCAGTGTAAAGACTGCCTCCACTAATTACTGAACATTCAGCTATAGGAGCAGCTGGTTTAAAAAAAACCAAACATCTTTATTTGCCCTAGTTTTCACCAAGAATAACTGTTAATGTGACAAGACTAAAACTTTAATCATGATCTGACTGTAATAATAACAGTAAGTCTATGCATTCAGAGAAATATTTTTGTATGTTTTATGCAGTTTGATAAATTCTAAGGCACACTAGTTATGTTAACTGTTTTTTGCTGGGTTTTTCCTTTGAACAATAAACTGTTGGTATGACAACTGAAACTAAGTTTACAATACTTACTGTTCTTCCAAGGACAACTTTTGTTTGCACTACGGACTTGTACTGAACTGACATTGCTACTCTTCACTTATATTAAAGTATCAGTTGTTTCAAGTACCCAGATCTCTTCCTTTTTCAGGGTGTGTGTGGGGGGAATGATACATGGCACTCCTGGAATGGACAGGACCCTCTTAAAATTTCAACACAACTTTGGAAAAAAATCACAGGCAAGTGCATTTTTAACACCTAGTAAGACTGGCAGGTTGCCAAAACCAGGATGGAGAAAGCATGTAGGAGGTGCTTACTGAAATAAACTACTTGTTTTTTATTTAGCATTCCCAGAAAATCTGAGATTATATTTATTTTGGGATTGAGCTTTGAAGACAACACTTTTCACACAGATGAATCTGTTGCCAAGATGCTCATTACAGTCAAATCAGAAGGCAGTTACTACAAAGGCACCATGCTTCCTATGCTCTGAAAGACAGAATTTTTCCTTCAACACACTAGAGAAAGACTCCACTATCAGCCATGTCAGAATCTGAACCCCAGTCCAGTTTACTGCAAGGTACCTCATTTTATCATTTATACCTCTGCAAAATAAAGAAAGGAAAATGCTAGTCCCATAACAAGTATGTGCAATGGAACGTGTAAGACAAACATTTTAGCCACTGAAAGAAGTAACACATCGAGGCAGTAGCTGAATCATATCTCTTGCACAAGTTTCAAAAGGAAAAGGTGTTCATGCAATGTCCATAATTAGAACTTAATTATAGTTTTGTCTGCTCCCACTTGCATTAATTTTTCTAGTTACATTTTTCAAAAAACCCCCACCACCCAATCTCAATCCCCTGTGCCCCTGTAAGGGTGCCTGCTTTAGAATGATCAAAGTCAGAAAGGGAACATGGCTGGCTGCATGCGATAGTACTCCATTTCACCAGAGGAACTGACATGCAGATCCTTTTGAGTGCCCTTCCACAAACAGATGAGACTTGCCAAAATTAGAACAAGCAAGTTACAATAGTGCTTTGTCCACATATGACTTCAGTTACACGTACAGTCAAGCCCTGAATACAAACACAAAGGATAATGCTTTTTTAAAAAAATGTAAATTCAGTGCCTTACAGCAGTGAAGTATGCTTTACTGTTGCTGACTAGTACACATTGCAGTTCCTTCCCAACGAGAACTCCGCTTGCTTGCACTACAGCTTCACACAAAAGCCTACGGCATGTCTCGCTTCCCTTGTGTCTGTTCTGACACGCAGACTGCGCACGCTTACCAACTGCACACAGCTGTTAATGAACATTCCCAACTGATTCTACAATGCAAATACAAGGCAGGCTGATGGCCAATCTCAGCAGGGACATCTTTCTGATAATGCTGTAAAAGTTTAACTGCTTTTTAAGGCCTACATTTTTATTGCGAGATTTCTGTAATTTCCTAACTAACTGCAGCATAACCCAGACTTCTTAGGGGACACAGTATGCAACTGCCTCTAACTGCTGAAAACGTAAGCTTGAAATGAAATACTAACTGATGGCACCAAAAAACCCCAAACCCACAGACACCACAGAATAACTAAGCATCCAAATTAATGGACTAAGCTTGAAGACATGAGTAGATTTATTAGGAAAGAAACTTATTTAATATTAAATGTTCAATGACAGAGACAATCGGATTTGTAACAGAAATTCAAAGATACTTTATTTCCATTTCTCGTATATCAAGAAGCTAGGAATAGCTTAGTTGTAAAAATGGGATTCATTTTAGTTCGATTCACACAAATACTAAACATTTATTCTTGTGTTTTAAAGTCCAAGAATGAAAACTTGCAATTAAACACTGAGCAAGCCATGTGTTCAGGTTATGTTGGTTTCTTATCTTAAAAAGTCTTAAAGAAAAAAAGGATACAGGACTTATATTCTCAGTAGCATATGTGCTATTATCAACACATCTTTCTGAACACTGGGAGGAAACACCAGTCCTGAATTAAATTTTATAAAAAAAAAAATTTCTAACTCAACTTTATATTTTTCTACGCCACTACAGCTTTCTTTCACCTCATTTTAAAGCAGATCTTCAGTTTAAGCTGTCTTCCTCTGTCTTCGCAGACTCTTCATGTAGTAGTCCTATAATGCAAAATTTTGGGAAAACAGACAATTAGACAGCATTAAGAGCATTTAGTTTACCATTCCTATATATTGGCCCAGTTGTTAGCTGTCATCTTAACTCTACAGAAATGTCAACATTGGCCATGACTGGCTTTAGAAGCAATTATATAGCATTAACGGTTTAACAATCAACATTAAGTGTTGAAGAGTTCCTAGCATAAATAATGACACTACAGTAATAACTTATGGTGCAAGAAGCTCATTTATCAGCTGTACTCTCCACTGTTAGTTCCT
Source organism: Tyto alba (assembly GCF_018691265.1). NCBI lineage: Eukaryota > Metazoa > Chordata > Aves > Strigiformes > Tytonidae > Tyto > Tyto alba. Next base: position 6,918,790 of record NW_024881314.1, read on the forward strand.
TATTTCAGGAATACAACTAAAGACCTTCTGTAAGAGTAAGAAAGCTATGTCAAGAGTGGGGAAAAAACTTCAAGTTTTCCTTTAAATACAGCATTTTTATTTCCTATTGTTTAGCCGTTTCATTTCCAACAAACAGTTTTTCAGCATACATTCTTGCCATGAACATTGTAATTGTGTGGTGGCATCTGTCTTTGTATTTACATTTGCCTTAGAAGTCTGTTATCAGCCATTCCACTTCTCTGTACTATGGCTGACTGCAAATTCTCCTACACAGTAGGAAATATTAAACACATACCTCTTTAAAGACTTGAATTGCATTGAAAGTAACAAGGCGATTATTATGTAGTGTTTATTGCATTTTAAACTCTTTAAAGATATCTAATTCTGGGCAGCACTGCATCCCTACATACAGTTGAAAGAAAATTCCATTCTGTTAACATCAGATTTACAGTATTCACACAATACACAAAAAGTCCTTTTCACTATCTTGAAAATCAAAAACACAACAGTAAGCTTAAAGATTACAGGCAACAGCATTCAAACATGGATGTGGGTAGAGAAAGGAGTACCTGGCATGAGTACCTGCTTAGTTTGACTGAATCCTTGATTTTTAATTTGGCTTTTCATGGGCCGCTCACAACACCAACGCTGTGTGAGGTATGGTAGTCAGCTGCAATAATTCATAAACCCTACACTTCCATCAATCCAATGCTACTGGCTCTCGAGTTACAGAACAAACTGCATTAGAATGCAAGGCAATAAAGCAAAAAAACTAGAAACATCCTTGACAAAGAAATACTAGCAGTTTATATGAAAACAAAGTAGTCCAACATGTGCCTCAAATATTAAGTATTAAAGCAAAAGTTTCTGCTGATGTACCAACACAATATGGACTTAAATACAAAAACAGTTCAACTTTTTTAAAAAACGATAACAAAATCCCTAAAAATAAAAAAAGGATAATTAATTTTTCTATGGTGACTATATTACAAATATGTCCCAAAGAGGCACACTAATGGGGGCACGAGTCTGCTACAAAATAGCTGAGACAAAACAATGTACCTCAAAATGTTTTGCAGGACTACACTGTCTTTTCCTTCAGAAGGTGCTTTAGTATGTCTTCTTACTTGGCTTAGTTCCATCTTCATCTGTGCATACTTACGCTGCACTGTTAAACAGTAACAAAAAGCCCTAATCAAAGTTTGAAATAATGCACTTACCTCTGTCTGATCTGAGGTCATATCAGATCAGTTTTAATTGGACTGAGTGTCACCTTCAGATTTAATGTCTTCACTGGTCCCATTGACCTCATTCTTAGTATCACTCTCCTTCGAGTCTGTATTTGTGTCTTCACTCTGTTTTTCTCGACTACTGGACTTCATACTACTTTTTTTATCATCAGATCCCCTCTTTTCTGCCATGAAAGAAGACATTGACCATGGATTTCAAAGTAAAAACAAACATTGCACAGGTGAGATATATATTGCATACAAAACGGGACAATTATTTTCTACAGCAATAACAGTAATACTCAAAAAGTTACAGAAATAGGCTTCAGGCTACCATGCTGGAATGAAGAGGGTACAAAAAAAGGTCAAAGGGGACAGTACAGGGTGGGGAAAAGAGGAGAAAGGACAGACCTCCTAACAGAGGCAGCTACTCAGCTGTCTGTTGAAATACACCAACTGGGGGGTAAAGAGGCAGTCAAGAAGTTAGGCAAATGTGTAATTACACGGCATGGCTTCCTTACTTATCATGGGACTCTTTTTGTCCCCAGGTTTTAATTTATCGTATCTATGGCCACCTTTCATTTACAATTGTCATTAAATACGGCTCTTGAAAAGAGAATCAAAAAGAATGATGGGACAATGCATCAGTGCATTATCAAATAAATCAGTATCTGCCAGTTAAACAAACTAGCAACTCCAAACAATCAAATACTCGGGGAAACAAATAATATTAAGCACCACTAAGTCTGCAAGGTAGGGATCACAGTGACAACCAAAATGTCATAGGAGCTGCATGCTTGCTAGTGCTATTAATTCTCAATTTTATAAAAACATCAGTCATTTATAATCCACTCCTTAAAAAGGCTTGGGGACACAGTTGGGAAGATATATAAAAAGCACTGTTTTTCAAAGACAAAGGAACAGCGAGATGGGAAGGATCCCAGTTTCATCATGAATTGGAAAGTTGACTGAAGAGTTTCCTACACTGCTAAAAAATTCATTTTTTCCTCAATAATCTTCAATGAAGGAAGGAAGCCAGAAGCAAAAATATTTCCATGGGAAGAAAAACATTCAGTATTAGAGCTGCGTGCCTCATCCATAAATTCCATATTTGCAAATTTAATAAAAATATCAATTCTGTATTATTCCACACCATAATATTCAACCTTTGATAAGTAAAGACACTTTGGAGATAAAAAAATAAAGATTTGAAAAACCAACCTCTTGGATGTCATCATACAGAACAACATTCATGCGCTTTTTTCTGATTATTCCCTGCTATCCGGGCAATTAAAATAATATATATTTATATATATCCCCAACACAGGAGCACACAGATTGAACACTCTGAAAAAACTATTTTAAATAATGTTATCACCTAGACTGGCATAACACACTTTTAAATTCCAGAAGACAAAGTAGAAATTAAGCTTTAAAAGAGAAGCAACATCCCAACTTCTTTGTTTTAAAACAGACCACCAAAGGGAGGGGTAAAGCCCCCGCACAGAATTGAGGGCAACTGCCTAATGAACACTACTACTGAGGTTTCATCTGAAGCAGCACATCCAGTGCACGGTGCTTGGAGAAAGCACACAGCGATGTCAAAGCTAGCTGAGGAACTAATCGTTTTGTATCTGTCTGCCCTCAGTTTTGCAACTCCGCAGGTAGATTGCACTCTAACTAACCTTGTTAAAAAGTCTTCTTTTTGTGTCTTATAGGTATCTCCGATGCACACGTAGATCCACTGAGGAATAGTAGTCTTGTTTCCCCGCAGAGGACTAGTAGTCAGTCCAATAATCTTATCTTCTGTCCTATGTAGATATGGTAGATCTTAATAGCCCTATGGATGTGCAGTGTGCAGGGTTTTGTTCTGTCTTGTTTGTTTCTTGAATGTGGTCAGGAAGGATAATTTTGTTTAAGGTTAAAAAACTACTATTAAACTGTGGTATGAAAGATGAAACTCTTCTAAAAACTTAAATAATAAAATAGGTTTACCATAGCAAACCTCCAGTTTGCCAAGCAGAACTGAGAATGTGTATTCAGCAAATAGTCCAATAACTGAACTTCTTTCAACTCCTGGAGTATCTGCAAGCAGTTAAGTTCCTCCACTGTATTTTCAATCAGTGAGATTTCTTTCTTTAAAAGCACATACAGTTAGTCTGCTGTTGAAACTGTGTATATTATTTCAGCTGTGATCTATTAGGTATAATCACATAATATTGACTTTGCTCCCTGATTCAACACATGCACATTTTTCTGATTGAGTTTGTGCGGGCAACTGAGATGTATTTTGTGAGAATTCTTACCAAGATAATGTGAATGGTTTTACTGTTCAGAGAACGCAAAAATCAGTCAAACATAATATCCGGTATTACAGAGGGTTTGGGTGTTCTGACAGTATTTGCTGAGGTTTAATCCCTAACATGAAAACACAATCACAGAATTATTTTTATATATGAATCCAGATTAAAGAAGGTAACAAGTCTGGAAGCATGTTCCAGTATTAATCCTTCATAAAATGAAGGTACTTGCAGAACAGATGTTTTCCTTTCCTTAAAAAACCCCAGCTATTTATTCTATCTACTCTGAAGTTAGTTTACTCAAACAGTAGTTGTTCTGCATGTTTATATAAACCTAATGCTCAGCTGCTGTTTATGTCTGATGGCTCCCTCCTTTAGCAAATGTCTCCCTGTTCCTGAAACCTGAGGCAGAAATTAAGGTGTCTCCATTTTTACATATACTTTTTCTTACAATCTTAAAGGTCGCTGTAATCTACAGTATCTTAGTGAACAAGCCAGGACTTCTGAATTTTCAAAGTATGGCACTAATTAAATGTGTAACAGTAGGCAAGCCTTGGACAACTATGCCTTGCTTTTTTTTTTCCTGTTAAAATTCATGTTTATAAAGCAGTTTGAGATTTCAAGATGAAAGGCACTACCATCAGTAGTTACAGCCAGGCCTTTGCTGCTTACTTTTAGAACTACAGATCAATGGTGGGTATAAAGACAATTTGATTCTGAAGCCAATATTCCAAATGGATCACTAAATGTATTAAGTCTAACTTCTACATTACTACTTTTTGTGCAAACAGTAGAGCAGGTAGCCAGCCACACGCATCAGCTATATGACCCTCTAAAGCTATCTGCTTAACCACCTACCCACAAACTGTAAACAGGAGGATGCAACGGTGTTTACAGCTTCATCATAGAAATTCATTATTTGTCTGTTAAATACTACTGGGGTTTTTTATTTCTTTTTTCCCCTCTTTTTTTTTTTTTTTTTTTTTTAAATTAAGGATTTTCCAGAGAAAGGGAAAACCACAGACTTCTTCAGCATTACAGTCCTGTTCTAAGGCCTACTTGTGTTTCTACGAATGTTATGATTACACAGTCAAAAACAGTAATTGATTTTTCCAGGTGGAATTTTCATCACAGCTCATAGCATCACCTCACTGTTCTCGTTTCTGGAGGAATAAAGTAGCAAGCAGCAAATAAAACAGCCAGCAAGGAAATCAGTCAAGTTAAAACTAAAAATATGGAGATGCTGAAGAAAGTTCACTAGCTCCTCTATTTATGGAAGGACTAAGGAAAGAACTGAAAAGCCATTAAGCTCAAAACCAGACCAAAATTGAATAAATAAGAACAGTTATTTATATGCATAGATACACACAGACTCCTGAATAGGATGTTCTTGACTAAGCACCAGAAATCTGTTCATAAAGTAGGCAAAAGAGGCACAATATCAAGTAGGAATAAAGTAACAAATGGACAGATACAGGCTACAGTACTGAATCTGTGTTTAAACACTACACATCAGTTCCACTGCCAATTAGCAAGCAGCTAAAACCCACTTGCTTATAAAGGGCAAAGCAAAATGAGACAAGAATCAATACAAAAGATGCACCACAATATAAACCACAAAAATTAAAACAGTCCAAGGAAGTCAGGCAAGAAAAATACACAAAGTGTTACCAACATTTTGGGAACTAATCTGCTGGGTAAATACGGAAAAGTAAGGGTAGGGCAAACAGACCTATGCAATTCAGAAACATGCACATAGCACCTTTCATTCCAGAGAACCTCAAAAGTACCTTAGAAACAGAGCAGAATTGTTTCATCCATTACTGATGGTCAGCTCTAATAACGAAATGGGGCGGCTGTTTCAGACTGGACATTAGTCAGCACCCCAACAGAGCCAGTAGTTTAAGCCAGAAGTTAGTAATACATTCCTCCACAAGTTTCAAAGACTTTTAAAGGGGGAAATTTAGCAGTAACAGTGAATTAGTACTTTTTCACAGAATGTCAATCTGTAGTGTTCTCTCAGTTGCTCTTTTTAATCCTACTTAAAGGTAAAGCTTCTGAACACCAGCCTTTGATGAAGCAGTGAGTCACCATCAATGCTGTTGTACGTGGCACGTACAGCTATAAAAGCATTCCAAGGACTAATTAATACAGCATTCCTTTGGGATTCACCTGAATACTAACAAAGCAAATCTCACTTAATTTAAATTAAAAGAAAAAAAAAAAGGGAGGGGGGGTAAGGGTGTGGGGAAAGTGCAGAATATTGGGGAGAGGGCAGTAAGTTGTAATTTAGAGCATTACAGAAACTCTGCAAGATTTATCTTGATTAGAAAAAAACAACCCACAACCTTAAAAGCAGTTAAAGGAAAAGAAAGAAAACAGGATACTGTAAAGTAGTAATAGATAGTACAGGTGGAAAGCCAGCTACCAATCTCCCACAAAACATGTACCAGCAAAGGGTAATTACAGAAATACCTCCTAAGAGTAGAAATAGAAGATACTCACTCTTAGGAAAATCTGATTACATGCTTACGCTTTTCTAAAGGTAAACAGGTCTTAAAATACATCAAAATTCTCACACAACTAAATCTGCAGACAAAGTGGTAAGCTGTTAATAACTACTGTAACAGGATAGAGATGGACACTGGGGTGTACGTATGCACGCACGTGCATTAACAATAACTGGAACGAATAAAATGCTTCAAAACTGGTTAACGGCAACATATACAGCTTATAAAACCAAATCTCATTTGATGCTAACAAAACTTTCAGTCACTTCCTGAAAGACAGAACTTTTGAGACTTTAGGGAAAGTTTAGTTTCAGAACTTGATACAAACTCAGTCTTCACACAAACATACCTTTTTCTTTTGACTTCCTGTCTTGTTCTCTCTCTCTGCTTTTGCTTCTGTGCTTGTAGGATTTCCGATCCCGGCTTTTTGATCGTCTCCTGTCCCTACTGCGAGACCTATGTTTTCTTTCTGATCTATCATGACTTCTGCTTCTTCTTCGGTCACGACTCCTTAACATTCAAAGAAAATTTCAAAAATGTGAATGTCAGCTGGTATATTCTAACTCAGAAGATAAAACAGTATGAGTCACACTTACCGATACATTGATTATTTGCAGGAAACAAGTATCTAAAACAAGCCTTTGCATTATGTATACAAATATTTCTCAGTACGTAAGACCTGGCTTCATACTGCCTTCTTTACTTACTCAAACATGCAACCACACAGCTTAAAGATACCCACTTCTATGAATTAAAGACTAACTCAAGTTAAAAACAAGACTCTCTTCTTTGGGAGCATTTGTCTACTCAAAGATCTCTCATAAGACCACTTCCACCACAACAATATCAACTACTTCCAAAAATGGCGGGAAGACAGTGAACACACCGCAAAAACTTGCTTATCCTTAGAACCAGTAAACTATGTCTTCACTTAAGAGATAAGAACAGTGAAGCTAACAAACCAGTGATGTGATCCAGGCTGACAGATCAAGTCCCCACAAGATTTTTACATTTTGGAAAGTTACACAGAAATATTTTGTACACAAAAATATTTCCACACAGGTACCTGCTTCGCCTTCTTTCTCTGCTTCTTGATCTTTTGTGGTCTCGTGAACGGCTGCATCTTCTGTCAGATGTTCTGCTTGAATGTCTACTTCGCGAACGACTCCTTTTACGTCTCTCTCTATCACGAGCCCTCTCTTTTTCCTTTTCTTCTTCTTCACGTCGCCTCTTCCTTTCCCGCTCCTCTCTTTCCCGTTCTCTCTCTTTCTCTCTCTCTTCTCGTTCTTGTTTCTCTTTTTTTAATCTGTCATCACGGTCAGGTTCTTCTGTCCTTTTTCGTAATTTTTCCTTAAAAAAAAATTCACAGAAAGAAATTAAGATTACTCAAGATAAATCATTCAATATAACTTAATTTATACTTTCTGAGGATGCAGCAACTTAAGCTTTTACCATATGTCAGGGAGTTTTTCCAAACAAAGGACAGTCTATATAGAAGCACTTGCTAAAATTCCTTGTCTTGCAGAACTTTTTTTTGTCATTCTCAAGAACAAGGGCCACACTACAGTTCTTTACAACGGCCACAAAAAATTCCCACCTCCATTTACATCTTTACTTGTATCTAGTGTAATCACATACAACAAAGTATGTCAGCGCAAGCACAATGCTAAATGTGAAGTGTAGGACTCCATTTAATTTTGATATACCATCTTTAGACTATTTCACCCACTTGAGAAAGTCCACTGGACAGCTTTTATTTACCAAGGGAAGTCTCCAAACAATTTTTAAATGTTCAGTAACTGGAAGAGATGCTTACTTTTAAATCTTCTACAGTAGCTTTTATTTTGGCATAACCCATGTGCTGTTTTCCCATCAAGTGGTCATCTACCCTGGACTGTGCATCTCCTACAATTAAAAAGGCTCCACAAACTTCACAAACTTCCATTTGCTTTTCTTGGGCTGCAAAGCTCTCGATTGTCTGTAAAAGAAAAATATTTGATACAGCAAAAGAAGTTTTAGAATTTTATTGCAACTGTTGTCAAATCCTCAGTGCTAGTGAAAGCTGAAAACTGTATCTGCATGCTTCGTCTTCAGAGCACTGCACCTACTAAGATGAAAAGGGCAAAACTAGGCTACATACGCCCATTCCACATAAGCCACAATGGAAGAGTCAATTCGAAAACACAGAAAACAAACCTTATTCCTCACTGCAAAGGACTAATAAGTACAAAGACGTATCTGCAACTTTCCTGCAATCTCAAAATTAAGGAAAATAAAAATCAGTTTTGTCTTAAGATGGCTTCTTTGACATCAATTGAAATGTCAACAGCTGCAAAATAACCATGGAATGTCTCAGGGAATGAGAAGGCTAGAATATCCCATAAAGAAATACAAAAAGGAATGCTGGGCTTCTACACTGAGAAGGATAGTGGTCAAATTAATTCACTGTTTCAACACACATATGAGAAATACACTGGAATTTCAACAGAAACCCAAGTGAATATTGCTGTGCAATGTTCATGAATCATATGGACACAAACACTATTGCCTGCAACATTTAACAATTTTTAAAAAAAATAAAACAGGAATCACAATTTGAGCATATTATTAAACACCAAAATAAAATGTTTAAACATAAGCTCCTTTATATTGACAAGAACTTGATACTTAACACATTACCTCTGGCTTCTGTAGCTCTCAAAGTGAGACAGATGCCTGTCTATAGCCGCAGCCCTAACACAAGGGCTTTCTGTAACAGTCAGATTTGTAATTCAGTAAAACAATATTGTGGAGGCTACACAGTAAAGCTGAACTGAGACCTGAACTAAAGTATGATGCAAGCTCACCTCCAGGACTGCTGCATAAATAATTGCATCGTTTGTGTGCAGGAAACCCACTCTCAAGGTAGCATGCTAAATCAACCCACTGGATTAACACATTTTTATGTCCTGTTATTAAGTTCTGCACAGAACTTGCATGCTTTCAGTGTAAGGACAAGGTTAAAAAGAATGTAATGTCACACCAAATTTTGAAATAAAGTCTGACAGAACTACAAGCACGTTACTTACTGAAGTTGTAGACCTCAGCAATTCTCTCTCTTCCTTTAACTGTTCAACAAGTTTCATCATTCCTTGTGCCTCTTCCACCTTCCCTTCTGAACCTAGTTCTTCAATCTAAGTAACAGTAAAAAAATTCAACTTTTATTTTTAATCAAGTAACAAAAGCAAGAGATGTCTGTTACAGAGGGTGAAATTACTCACCTGTTGTAGAAGTACATCAATTTTGTCAGTTAACACCTGAATCTTCTCTTCATTTTTACCAGTAGGTCCCGCTCCCTGCCAAACAGTACAAGTGTGTCTTTTTTCTTTTTCGTTTTTTTTAAAGTTAACATAGCTTTTAAACACACAACTGGATGTCTTCTCATATTCCAGTGAGACTTCAGGATTAACCTCCTCATGCCCCTTCTCCCTTGAGGACCTACTAATAATAGTCTAGTCTAACTTAAAACACTCCTCAACACAGCCTACTCCACTCTTGCTGAGAGAAGCAAGTTCTAGTCACACTAATTCCTTCTAAATAAACAAAAAAGTTCAAGGTCCTGGCCCATAAAAGGTAAGACATCCGAATTCAAAGTCCTAAATTTAAACTCTGAAACTTCCATGCAGCTATTACATATCTTTGCAGACACTCAAGTATGACTTAGAAGTTCTGTGGGCTCTGAAATTTAATTTCTGAGCATAAATGCAAAAAGAATCTCACTTTATCCAAACCATACTTGTTAGTAGTGTCCTATCTGTAGGCTGCCAGAAGAGATACATCTGCTTCCCCCACCACCTTTGCTCTACTCCACATCCAATAAGCTCTCTTGACTGGATACTGTCCACAGCTCCTTCTGAAGCAACTGGACTTTGCACAGAACAATTAATTGAGGCAGCAAAAAGGAGCCAGGCTACCCTAGCAGTCATGAAACTCTCAGAGCAGAGGCCACAGTCACTGCTTCAAATCTATCAGGGGACAAGAAAAAGCAAGTCAAGTAAACACTTAAAATTTTTCTCCCAGTCAGTTTAAGCTTTTCATTAAAACCTGTCCAGTATGCAGCTTGGAGCTGAGAAAAGTTGCACAGAAGTATTTCTTTCTCAAACTTCCAGCTGCCTAAATCTGGCAGCTGACGGGGATTTAGCTCCATCAGCTGCTGAAAGACCCACTACTTGCCTACTACAGCAATCACTGTGCTATAGCTTACTAGTGGAGGGAAGGGGGAAAATGCAACTAAGAGAGAGAAGATAAACCGAAGTTAACAGGGTAAAGACAACACTTGACAAGTTTAATGTTCCAGTGCAGAGAACATATGCTGATTCTGGGGAAACAGATATGGGGAGAACAGAGAGGGAATCTTGCTGACTGTGGAGCCACTTGGCTTGTCCATTAGGGCTAGATGCAATCTGCTGGCTAACAGATTAAGAGACTTATCTAATGTGGATCTTCTGGAAAACAACGTATTTTACCTGAACAGACAAGGAAGAGAACATGAAGATGCTATCTAGAGGAAAAATTGCCTAAGTGATTCTTCCACACTCACCCCAGAAGACTGCTGATTCTGTGACAGTGCCAAACGAGCATGGCCTCTCCGAATCCTGCGTTCTACCTCTGCAAGTAAGCTTTGTAAATAGCGTAAGAAGTCTCTTTCATAGCCCACTTTCATAAAACGAGAGCTCTTCTCATACCTGGTAAAATATTTTAAAAATTAAAGCTCGTGTCAATCCACAATATATGAAAAATAAACAAACACTGCAATGTTATAAATTCTTGATAAAGACAGAAGAATATTATACATTTAAATAAACGTTTACATTAATCAAAAAGCCATTAGTGTCTCATGGTTGGGTTGACTTTTAAAAAAATTTCAAGCATAGTAGAGCACTATCTGCATTAACATATCAACCAACATACTTACTGTTTACGTAGATTTTCATCATGAATTTTTTCACAAGGACCTAAAAAGACCAAACAAAGTTTAACCTTGCATTTCTGAATGCTGTATTCACATTCCATTAGCATTTGCTTATGGACCATATAGAACAGAGCTATAAACACTTCCCAGGGACTGCTACGCCTGCCTTTCTGCCTCCTTTGGTTAGAGTTTGAAAGACACATTAAAGAAAAAGAATGCCAATATGGTTTAGTAATTATAAACACAAAGGAGATTCTGAAAGATATATAAAGTCTTCTCCAGTGTTCTTTGTAATATACTGGCTACTTAAATTGTTAATCTTCAGAGTAAAATTAGGAGGTATGTGGCCTGAGTTCACAAATGTAGTCATGTTAAAGCTCCCCACCTTCCCCAGCCTACCAAGCTCTTCAGTGGACTTGGAAATTATCACTAAGACAAGAAGCCTGTTTTTCCTAGTTGCTGTCTCCAAACTACATGTTGTCCGCCTACCAGCACTTGAAAGCTACTAGTAATTTAGAGATGGCCTTCGGTAAGAACTATTACAGTGAGTCAGTCTCAAAAGTAAAAAAGCTCAATAAGGTATACTCAAAAAAAATCAGTTAAAACCCGTCCCAGGTAAAATAAACTGAACTAGAAGCCAACACTTCAGCAAGAGAAAAATCACCCCACATCCAATAATTTAGCCAAGTATGTAAGAAAAAAAAGAATAAAAAAAAAAGGGTTTTTTTTTCACTCAGAGGAAGTAAAATCTGGAATAAATATTGCTTTTAACATACTATATCACTGGCAATAGTTTAAAAATAAAAAAGTCTATTTTCAAAGTGTGTTGACAAATAAAAATGCAGTTTACAAACAAAAGTTCAATTGTAATTACATGTAAGTGAATAAAAATTACAAGACTTACCTAAATCAGAACGGGTATTTGTAAATAATTCAGCTGGGCAAAAGCCACAGAGGTAGTATTTACAAACCTGACAGGAGAAAGAAAAAGGCATCATTTTTTTCCTCATGAATTAGCATTTTTAGGTAATCACTTCTATTTTCTAAGATACAGTATAAAAATCCCCTTTGTACATTGCAAAATTTCTGAAAATTGTACACGCATACAACCTCTATCATTGCCTTACTTGGTAGCAGTAAGTGCTACAAGGTGCACCTTGGCAACAAAGCACCAAAAATCATACTTTCCATTGCAGTAATAGTATTTCTTAATTTTGCTACTAAATATTTAAGATTACAGGAAAGCGTCAACTACTTGTAAATAAAATACAGTATTTGATATTTCCAAAGGAATTAAATCTGATTGGACTATTCAAAAAATTACAGTGAAATTCCTTAACCGTGAAAACCCACAAGAGGTGAGAACGTCTGCCATGGAAGCATGTTCCTTTTAGCTTGTCTGTAACAACTCTGTGTTCAGCCTTCATTTCTTCAATGCCACTGTCTTGGGAGAACAGGAGCCATCAGCATTCAAACATAAGGTAATGCCTCAAGGATTCTGATGTCAACTAAAAGACTTAAGACAACATACAATAACTACCCAAAAGCTTCCCCATCCCACTGCTTTCAGAAATCCCTACTTTAAGAAAGATATGCAAAGAGGCATTGTATACCTCTTTAGGCGGACAGAAAAGATACTCATTTTTAACTTGGTTTCCTGCCAACTGAAAAAAGGCTTGTTCTGTTTCTACATAGTCTATTTTTACATTAGCAAGTCAGGTTCTTTTTGATAGAAGAAAAATACCACCAGGAAGTTAGAAAAAACCCAACGTGTTAATCCAGACAGTAAATACTTAACATATAATAGGATAAAACTGGCTTTTGTTAAAAAGATTATTCACCCTCAACTATGAGCATGGGCTTAGCTGGTCAAGTTGGTCAATTCTTAAAGCTCGTAACACAGAAATACCTCCTGTCTATCCATAAGAACAGCCAAAAAGATAAAAATCAGAAATATTTTCACCCCTAACTTCATAAGCAATCTTAAATAATTATTCAGTAGACAGTTCCCCTAGATATGAATGCCATTAACTAACTTACATGTCAATCTGTAACTAGCCTAAACATCCTTCTAACATCTCTTTTATGTTACACCAGTTTCTAATAATTGGCAAATCTAATAATTGCTACTGCATATGACAACCTAGTTGTAATACTCTCACATATACTGTGGACAAAGATTTGCGACATAGCATTTCCTAAGATACATTTTTGAAGTATTTTAACAAATGGTGGTGAGGAGATCCAAAACTTACCCCACACTAAGACCTCATTGAAATGCCTGTGACATCAGTTTATCAAATTAGATCAGTCTGATTTATTTTTCCATGCTAACTGCCAGACTATAGAAGTTAAAAACTCTACTAACTGCTTTACAGATTACATAGAAAAACAATCAAGTTTTCTGCTAACAAGCCATGGACACGAAAAACAATCAATCTCTTATTATACAATTTGAATACTTTTCCCATGATCCAGGTTAGGACACTGTGGCACCCCTCTGAAGCAATTTATTAAGAAAACACCACACAAAATCACAGATTTTTTTTTTATTCCCAGGAAGCAAGAAGAAAGTTACTGGACAAAATCTGGTTTCAGAATCTGCTCTCTTCTCTGAAAGCTACAATATCCCATCTTTTAATACCAAATTGTTTCAAGGGAGTAGTTTCTAGGATGAACTCCTGTACTAGTCAACAGAAATATAATTTATCTCTATGTTCTATTTCTCTTCCATTTTCTCATTCTCACATCCAATTATGAGGGTCAGTGAAAAGGTACTTCCCCCAGAAAAATTTCAGGGATGGATTAGACAATTTCCTAAGACACAGAGAGCACAGTAGTAACAGTCTAACCATATTATGCTGTAAAAAGGGCTGTAGAATGTCTTCTATCAGCTCAAAAACTATGCAACCTGGCCTGTAACAATTTTGAAATGAGTATCAACAAGAGGAGCAAAGGAAGAGTTATTAGAGGGAGAAGTACAATAAAAAAAAACAAAAACCCCAACAAAACAAACAAAAAACCCAGAAAACCACAACCAAAGCCAGAAGCCACCAACCAACATCAGAAATAATAATTTTATGAAGCACTGCTATGAAGTCTCCTCTTATGAGCTGATAGTTACGGCCAAAAATCGTAGTAACCAGTACTAAAATATACATCTTACACAAGTGTCACATGTTGTATTATTTATATATTAAAAACCCCAACAACAAAAACCACATACACTGAAAAGTTGCAGCAATTTTCTCCTAACTAGCTCTGGATGTGATGATACCTAGTGAATTGCTTGATATTCTCTCCTAAGAAAAAGCCTGCAGAGAAATACTCACATTAAAGTGGTTCAGACTAGTGCCTCTGCAGCAATCTCCTCCCTTTCTCATACCTGTTTCATTATGCTCTTCAACAGATTTTGTTTCAACAGAAAAAACATTACTTCAGAGAATCCTGAAGGGCATCACTCTGGCTTAGCTTCGCTTTGTGGAACATCTGCCTTGACAGGCTGTAGATGCCAACCAGCTGTACTTACAGTCCACCTTTAGTAATCAATGATGAGTCAAAATAGAAAGTACCAAGAAATGGCTGAAACATCACAGAGCCATTAAAGGACTGAAAGAGAGGTGATATGCTTCAAATGGCATTACTCATCCGTGGCTTATCAGACTGTTGATAGCACAAATCAGAAGTAATAGGGAAATGTATTTGCAGAAAAAGAGCAATAGGCAGTTGAGTATGGGTATTTACCTATGCAGGTAACAGGCACTTATCCCTTTTGCCAAATTATGCTGATGACTCCACTACCAAGAAGGTGTAACACAGAGGAATGTTACTGACAAACTCTTGCAGGAGTATTGGCCATAGCTTATGTCTCAAAGCCCTTCAGGTCTCACATTTCGGTAAAACACTAGAATGAATACAGATATTTGACACTTGGAACTTTCCACTTCTTCATCTCAAATTCACCAATGCTTGACATGTCTTGAAGGCAGCAAAGTAGTAACCTTCACCTCAAAGTTGACTAAGCTGTCAGCAAGAATGGCTAGCTCTTCCAGAGTCTGTGAACCAATTCAAAGCTTTCCTATATGAAGAAACTACTGACAGCTCTAGATCATTAATACTTCTACATTAACACATTCCCCTTCTGCAAGAAATTATTTATTGATGGAGAGAAGTATCAGTATAATTGTAATCAACAATTATGTAAGCAAATTCCTTTAGGCAGACAATTCCTAGTAAAAAGGTTGAGAATAAAATCCAGGAGGTTGTGGCTTACATACCAAAATCTAGAAAATTCCTTCATACAGAGGAGTTCTTTGAAACCATTAAAGTTCACGTGCATCGGACATTTTATGAGCAATGCCTGCCCACACAAAACTAAACAAACATAAGCCCTTCCCCTAAACCCCACTCTTAGAGATAACCTTCCCTTACTAATATTCTTCCAAAGCAAGTAAGACTGAAGTCCCCTCCCCATCTCACCCCCCTGGAGGATTAAGTTCTGAGATTCTATCCCAATGCAAACCAATTTAGGTCTTTAGCATTAAAAAATGAAAATGTAATACATCAATAGCCAATACCATCAAATCATATACAAAACCTACATTTTGAGAAACTGCAATCCTATCAGAGATAATGGCTCACAGTCGTTTGTCCACAACAGGTCTCCACTCCTCCCCACTTCCTGAGAACACTAAATTTACCTTGAAGGAATCACTACAATCTCAAAGCCTTATACAAAGTACAGTTAGTCAGTGCTGGGCTTTCCTGTGCTACAGAACAGCCTCAAAACTCTTACACAATCCCTGTTTCTGCACAAATATGTTTTGTATAGGTGGCATATTAAAGCAAGAATGTGTGAATCAATAAAGCTACTATTCCAAAAATACACTTTGTCTATGGATATGACAGTAAGCAGAGACACTATAATATATTATACTAATAATTTCCTCCTGCCTGCATACAAAACAGAAAGCCTTTATGCCAAAACTAGAATTGATCATCTAAGGACATGCTGCAATACTGAAATACATAGCAACTGGGATTTCAATTTTTTAATATTAGAGGCTTTGATCATGTCAAAGTTTTAAAGTAAGAACTTAAGGTCTACAAAAGGCTTTACAATACTTGATCAATGTTTAATTAGAACTGCAAATAAATGCTCAGCTATCACACACTCTGCTTCTACACCTTCAAAACAACCTACTCCTATCTTGTATTTCATTGCATCTTCCAAATAGTTTTTGATATCCACCTAGATGCAATTTACAAGTGATAAAGAAAACAGAGATGAGCTCATTTTGATAACCTTCCATATCTAAAACCGTTGAAATGTGACACAAAATCCTGAACTTTGGTATGAGTACAACATGCTTACATTGAAAAAGCTACATGTTAATGTATGTTTAATTTTACAATAAATTATATTAGCACACGTATTTCATCTAAAAAGCAAAACAGCAGTCAAGTAGATGAATTAATGTTACTACTTGAACCTTATCTGCATTCCCTGTCTTTTAAAACACCCGGCTTTGCAAATTTCATCTTTAGGTGATGCAGGAAGTCAAACCAAAACACATGTTTTAACAGTAGTAAATTTTTTTTATGAACTCATCAGTTGACTATTGGAATTTATGAAAACATTCCTTCCAGAGAGGTTCCACTTGATTATGGTCCTATAAACTTCATAAATAAAAGCAGAAGAGCAGCAAACAGCAGCAGTTCCTGCAAGACTGAAGGCTCAACCTGAACTAAGCCTGTGAATTTCCCACTGTCCTTAAGACACAGGACAGCTTTCCACCTTCTAAATTGTCAAAGGAGGACTGGAAAGAAGAGACCAAGCCCCATTTTCAAAACAGCAAAACTGGACAGCTTAGAAACAGATTCCCATGGTTATAGTCAATCTCTTCAGCATAATATTTAAAAATCTGCTCATCTGAAGATGAAAAAAGTAATCTGAATTTTATTAAAGCAAATGAGGGAAAAAAAATTCCAATGAAAAAAATCTCTCTCACCTTAAGAAATAAACCAAAACAATCCCCTTATTTAATTCCACCTGGACCAATGTGGCTCAAGCCATTTACTTAATATTTCCAAAGAGGAACAAATCCTTCTTACTTTGAGTTCAGAACCAAAAGAAAATATGTAACTGAACACCTAACCGAATAATGGTATTTCGTTAATAAGAGAAGTCTAGAATGACATTAAGGTCATGAAAACTTTCTGAACTCTCAATTTCTTTCTGACATGCACAGCTTACCTATATAGCAGCATTTTTCAAGTAGGGAAAAAACAAAAAAAACCAAAACAAAACACAACAACAAGCAACCAACCAACAACAAAAAAAACACCACAACCTTCCCCCCCTCCCCCCAAGCATTCCTTGTACTTACAAAATCTAAGGCAAGACAGATATTTGTCCTTATCTCATGCATTCCAAGACAAATTAAAGAATGCATTAGCCATCTTCAAAAAGACATAACTCTTGTTTGAAAACATGAAATTCCCAACTCTGATTAAGATGCAGTTTAGAACAGCCAAAAGCAAGCATTTCTCCCTCCAGCAATTTAACATCCCGAGAAAATGCAAAGGGAGGGGAGGAGCTACAGGCTTTTTGCAGTTTAAATCACAGAAATTCATATCACACAGGTAATAAATGAGCTACTGTAACACTTTCTTTTAACATATACTGCAACTCAAAAAATGTATTATGAATGGGGGGGGGGGGGGGGGGGGAAAGTATTTCAGTGGTGTTCATCTCTCCCCAAGAAGCAGCTATAAGAACTTTAAGACTACCACTAGTGTTTTGTGAAATAACTTACAACTACAATGGATGTCACTAAAATTCATTATCGATTAAAGCTCAACCACAGTTAGGGAGAAAACCCACTCCATCATCATCATAATAATAATAATTTTTAAAGTATCGTGTGAGCTATTTATTGCAGAAAATTAACCCCCACAAACAAAAAATACGTAAGTACAACTAAACAATAGTAATGTTTTGGTTAGCCCCCCCCCCCCCAGGAGCTACGGAACTTCTTTGACTGAGAAAGTATGGAAGAAATCAAGCTTTTCTTAACAAAATCCTCAGTTTCAAAAGTCTTATGGGTCTTCCTTATGCTACAACCTCCAGACAGTTAGTCAGTACCTCTGTATCCTTCTGTTTCCTTTCCCAATACCACACTCAGGAAGAGATCCAGAGACATTTGCCTTCCAAACTACCAACGTCTCATCTCTTCGTACAAGTCAGTGGGCTTCTTGTCAAAAGAGCAAAATTCCACTATCCTCCCCGCCTCTCCAACGCATTGTTTTTCTCTTCCCCCACGTGAGATCCCAGCCACCAACAGGCCTCTCCGAAAGCCCCTATTCCCGTTTACCGACACTCCGCAGAAAACACGCCACGGCAAACACAACCTCTCCCCCTTGCGCCAACCACAAACACAAGGCCTCCCTCCTCCCAGGAGCCCAAACAACAGCGCAAGCCCTCCCGGACAGCCTTGTTATGGCAGGATCCTCCTCCTCACTGTAAGGCTCAGCGAGGTTCCCGCGCAACGGCCCGGGCCTAGCCCGCCCCGCGGCCGCCATGCAGGAGCCCCACACGAAGGGCCCGAGCCGCACCCCCACCCAGTCCCAGGGTCCCCCCCCGCTCCCTCGGCCGGCTCCTCATCCCTTCCCCCCCGCCCCCGTTGCTTTCCCCAGGCCGGGAGAAACTACAGGCCCGCGGCCCGTGTGGCTACGACAAAACCTGCGAGGGGGATGGGGAGGAGGGAGGGAAGGAGGGGAGAGGCGGCTCCGCTTCACTCACGCTCTCATGGTCCCACCGCACGTTGCTGCGCTTCTCGTCCGGGGCCAGGTTTCTGTCCCGGCCCATAAGCTCATCTAGGAGCTGGGCGGCCGATATCATCGTGTCCTCCTGGCCGAATCCCCCCACGCCAAGCACCGGCTCCGCCGCCGCCCTCTCCTCTCCTCCCCGACCGACCGCGCCGCCGCCGACAGTGACAGAGACAAAATGGCGGCGCGGCTCCTCGCCCTGCCCACAATGCAGCGCGCGGCGGCTAACCGCCTCTGGGGCCTGGCGGGGCCGCGGCCGCCGCGCTCCGCACCCACCCGGGACCGGGCTGCTGCTCCCAGTGGCGGCGGGGCTGCCGCCCTTACACACACACACACACGCCGGGGCCGCGCAGGCCGTCCTGCCCCGTGGGGTGTCATGGCGCTGGGATGCGATGCCGTTGGAGGCAGAGGACACAGGCCGCGGCGGCAACAGCAGCGTCGTCACCGTCCCCTCTGCTCCCTGGCAGGGCCACAGGCACCGACGCCATCCCTGCGGCAGGTAGCGGCCGCCGGAGTGTCTCCCTGTTCCCTTAGGAATTCTACTGACATGCTGAGGGGGAAAAAAAACCCTCCCTCAGATCTAACTTAAATCTTACCGTTTGATCTTGGAACTAGTTTCCGCTTGTTTTGTTGGGTCGTCTTCCTTTCTAGATGTGACTTTGTACCTCATCTTTCCTCAGTTTCACACACCAATTTTCATCTATTTCTCAAAATAATTTTCAGCATCGTAAGTGCACAGAATTACATTTTTAATTAAATTATATATATATACATTTTAAGAGCTTAAAGTCTCTATACATGTGGATCCTGTAAAACCCACAGGACTCTGAGCAGTCTTGCTCAGAATCATCAAGGGCTTCATGGAAACGCGTTACCCGCGGAGTTTCCTCAGAGAAGTAACACCTGCGTTACACAGGCTCCTCGAAGTTCTTTCAAGCTTTGCAATTTTGTAACGATTTAACAACCCACTGCAACTGTTGGAAGAGCGTAATCAAAGCCAAGGCAACACAACTTCTGTGAATTTTCAATCTTAATACCCTGCAGTATTTTGGGGCGGGAGATGGGTGTTTGCTTTAGAAAACGGGCAGAACTGGGTTGTGTTTCAGCTCCTTTATATTGCTCCAACCGCATCAAGCAAGCTAACGGCTACACTGGAACCTAACTATTGCAGATTGCCCCGGCATGGTCACACAGAGCAGACTGGAATAGAAACACCTAGATGCCTGGCTGAAGCTTGAAATTAATGACTTTTTATAGTTGTGTATTATTTTGCCAGCTGTTCTCTCCCCCATAGCTTGGTTTAGGACAAGTCCACAACGACCAAAACCAGCTTTTCAAAAGAAGCAATGGAAATTACAGGAATTACCTGTAATCTCTCCATCTCATTTACAAGCAGACGTTGATTTTTTTTTTTTTTTCTTCCCTTTGGGGAGGTTAATTGATTTTGCCGAGAACGCGCAAAGATGGCGAGGATTCCCCAGCCAGGAGAGCTGCGCGCATCCAGACCCCGCAAGAACGAACAACGCGACCCGAGGCACCGCGCTACGCGACCGCGCGTGTGCCGAGGGCGGCCGCCTTCCCGCGTGGGGCCGGCGGGCAGAGCCGGAACTCGCCGCCTGGGCCGGGGTTGTCACCGGCAATAGGGTCCCCCCGCGGGGCTCCTCCTCCGCGGGCGGCGGGGGGGCCGCGGCGAGATGGCGGCTCCGGCCGCCGAGCGGGAGCGGCAGGAGCGGCTGCGGGAGGCGGCGGCGCTGGGGGACGCGGAGGAGGTGCGGCGGCTGGTGGAGGAGGTGGGGGTCGGCCTCAACTCCCAGAACGAAGTCAACGGCTGGTAAGGCTCCCGCCGCTCCGCCCGTTTGGCAGCGCTACGGCTGCCGCGGGCTCACGCGAAGTACGAATCGGTTTGAGCCGAGAATGGAATGAAAAGGTCGATCCGGTGCCCCTCGGTGTAGGTCCCTGTCTCCCAAAGAGGAGCCGGCGGTGGTGCAGCCGGTAGCCGCTGTTCCAAACACGCGGCCCCTTCCCCGCCCCTGCTCGGGTCCTGTGCGGTTCGCTGCTGCTCCAGGTCACTCTGGTGTTCCTTTATATTGCCTTTTTTTTGTTTGGTTGTTTGTTTTGTTTTTTGTTTGTTTGTTTGTTTGTTTTTTTTTTTTTTAAATTCTGGAAGAGTATTCTGGCAGCCTGAGACACAGCACAGGCAGTCAGAACATAAACCTTGGCTTGCCAATACGTGTTCATATCTAACCAGAAATATTTCCTATTAACTCCTAAATCAGTTTTGAAAATGTCTTTCCCTTTCAAACAGGGAACTTGCAGCCTGTTTCAGTGATACATATAAACGCTTTGGTTTTGACATCTCATGACACTAAACCCAAGACTTTTCTGTAACAGACACTTGTACAGGTGGGACTCCATACACGAACAGGCACACACAGAACGTTATCTGAAGCAGGATTTACAGGGAATGCTCAAGCATTTTTGGAGACCGTTTTCCATAAGTTCTATTCAGCCTGTATTTACTGTGCTGTATTGTGCTTGAAGTTGTAATTAAAAAGAATAAAATTAGGAAAAGAGCTAGACGTTTAATGATGCAAGCTCTGTCTGCAATTTTGAGACGTGTGGGATACTTGCAACTTTGAGGTTCGAAGTACGGTGATTAAAATTGGAACTTGTACAGATTTAAGAGAACTGATTCTTAAAACATTGAATTATCTTAGTGCGTAAGATAAACAGCTGATTGTCATCAAAATGAGTTTGTATCTAAAATGAAATGATGAAATCTGTCATAATTATTTTTCAAAATAATGATCTGGTCATATTTAACTATGGCAATAAATGGATCTTCACTTATTTAAGTTTCCTTGTAGAATGTTAATATCTCCAATGACCTTCTCAGTATCTCTGATGCTAAGAGGTGTTGAGTACTTAGGTTTTGATGTGTGTCAGGTCCACGGGTAGCTGGTACCTCTCTGCATGAGACCACACAAAGCGGTCAGGACCCCATGGCCACACTGTCAGTGCTTTTTCCCACCACTTTGGTCCAGACTAGTTTATGACTTTGCAGTGCACTATTCACACTCATGAAAAGCCCAGAAAACACTGCACAGAAAAACAAAACAAACCTGATCTGAGTTTCATGGAGCTTATCTCAGATTCTATGGGATCTTTGGTGTTAAAAATTCAGGAATACTTTGTGCTGACAGAATTCTTTTATCTCATTTATAAATGGTACTTTCTAGCTGAAATGCATAGCCCAGATTTGGAAAGAAAATACAGGATTTTACATTGCTAGCAGTATCACCTCTGAAACACAGATTTTGTAGCACCCTTCGTAGGATAGTCTGTGAAGTAATATGTATACATACACTTAATTCATTCATGTCTCTCCAATTAGATCTAATTTTACATAACCTCTTGCTGCAGTGACAAGTCCCATTACTTTTAATTCAGAGATACTTTCTGCCGCCATCAAGATGCAATAATTTTAGTAAGAAGGAATTGTATAATTGAGCCTTTTTTTTTTCTCGTAAGATGGGTTTAATTAAGTCAGAGTATATAAGAATGAAGGAGGCTTTACAAGTTACTTTGTCATCTATTGGTTTTACCTGATTTGTATCCCTTCAAAGATCAGAATCTCTCTCCCTTACATCATTCTACAGAAGAAAACTTAAAAGAGCAGAATTTTGTATACAACATTGGAAGTTAAAGGTCAAGTTACAACTTTGGAGCCTAATGACTGTCTTCTTCTTAAAAAAAAAATAACCCCAAGAAAACCAAAGTGGAAAAAGCTTTTTGGAGCTGGACTTTCAACTGAAACTTTTTTCCCTTATAAGTTTATTATTTATCTCTGCTTTATTTTATTTAATTATTTAAAAAGAAATAAATAAACTTGGAGAAGGGTTAAGTGTGTTCATTTTTCTGAAGAGTTTCCTTCAGCTGGAGCTAGAGAATTAGAATAAAATGTAAAAGCTAGAGAAAGATCAAGCATCACGAACCCAGGATAGGGAAGAATGGTAAGACTGTGTAGCGAGTTATAATATGTGAGTCTTAAGTCCCTAATACTAAGCACTAAATAAGCTCAGTAGCTTTTAGGATGTTTCTTTATTATCTCTCTCCAGGGCAGCAACTGCAAATAATAATTTTAAAAAATAGAAAAGTGATTAGTTCTGTGCATCAGTTAGAGATTGCAGAAAACTAATTGTCTGTAGATCAAAGCCTGGGAATTGCTGGTGCAGCGAATAGCAACTGGGCAAAGAATTGTGCTTAGACACTGTGCTCATCTGGAACATAATTTACTTTCCAAAAAGTGCAAGTTATTGTGCAGACCTTAATTAAAGAGTAAAAGTAACATCCTAGGGAAGTATCAATATTAGTTTAGATCTATGCATACACAAAAATTTTAAGTACAACCTATTCTTTCAAAGATTAAAATAGCATACACAAGCCTTCTTTTTATATTTATTTTTCCAGAAAAGTCAGTAGCCTAATAAATGACAAATTGAAAAGATCCGTAACTTTAGAAATACTACTACGGTAACTTGGTATCAAGAGCATCAGAGCAAGGGAAAACTACATCAGCAGGTGTCACTGCAGGCTCCAAAACCACTGTTGGTTTCCAAGGAAGATTAAAATTTTTTTATGTCAACATGCATTAGATCTTGTTCTTCTCATAGGTGACAAGAATGAGTGGAAATTAATATGCTGTAATTTAGGATTTCAAACAGTGTTAACTGTTTTCCATGTGCAGGACTTGTTTGCACTGGGCATGTAAACGGAACCACGCTCCCGTGGTGGCTTACCTGCTGCGTGCCGGCGCGGACAAGGAGATCCTCACCAAGAAAGGAGAAAGGGCAGCCCAGCTGGCATCAAAGAGAGAGATAAGGAAGATGCTGGGAGGTAAACCTACTGGCTATGCCATATGATCGTCAAAGACATAGTAAAAGGCTGTTGAAAGCATGTATGTTCCAATCTTTATTTTGCATCTGAAGATACTGTGTTTGGGTTTTAGTAATAACTGACTTGATTTATGGAGTGTTTACTTGGTAAGAAATCAAAGTGTAAGAAAAGAGGATTACCAACAAATTCCCTATCTAGCCAGCCAAACTTTTTTCCAAACACTGAAAAATTAGAAAAACTGTATTTTGAAAAATGCCGTGATTAAACTAGTGAAAGATAGATGCAGCTTCCTGTTTTCAACAGGAGAAAATCTCTCAAATTTGTATGAAGCTTTTATATGAGCAACACCTAATTTTCCTGATGTTCTGTGGAGCTTAGACACTATGTTGAATAAATGGAAAATTAGCAGCCTGGAGAAACAGCTCATTAGAGAACATTGGTAGAGCGTTTTCATCATGTTTTGTAACTGTTGGAGTGGAGTAGGTGTTGCTGCTCGAGGTGATAAATAATTTGAAATGTGGTCAATTAACAACCTCTTTCCTCCCCTTTGTATTCCCTTGTCTGTTTTTGTTTTCATTATTGTCTCCCAGCTGTTGAATTGGTAATATTTCAGCTCTCCCAGTACTCCCTGTTCTTTTCCCTTTATCCCCTGCCTTAATATCGAACAACATATTACCCTTTGTTTTTCATTGCCTTATACATTATGGAGATGATAGCATTATACCACTAGAGACCATGTAACAACATGCTGGCTACAGATTAAAACAAACCAAACCAAAAGTATTGCAGTGTTTAGAAGCAAATGGCACCACCAGAATTACTAGAATCAGACTCTGCTTTTGTGTTTACTGTATTGCAGCATTGCTAAAGAATTTCACCAGACGGTGGGTTTCTCTAGGTTTGCTTTTTATTAACAACTCAGAGTTGGGCCATCACCTCAGTGAGTGGCAGAGGATACCTCAAAAAACATCCTCTATATATACAACTACAGCATTATGCAATTAGTATTTGTCAAAAGAAATTCTCAGTGTTCTTGCTGTTTTCCCACAAATCCTCAGTTCTCCATTCTTCAGCGGTTTCAAAAGTCCAGTGTCTCCTCCTGTCTCGTCTCAGTTCCTCTTCTGTAGTTAGTGGTTGTAGGCAGAGAGTTCTTCATTATACATCAAAGATCACCTTTGAACTTCTGAGAACTATTCAAGTTGTTCTAATAATTCCCACTTAATCTATGTCTAGCCTATAATAGTTAATTTTTCAATATTGCCTATTCTAAAAATCAATTAATTACTCGTATCTTATTCTCATGTCTTAAAACCGTGATGCATGATTCCTTTTCTGTTGATCCAGTGGGACTGAGTTTTACGTCAGCCATGGCAAGGGCTATACATGGGACAAATGAGCAGCTTATGCATATTGTTTTATAGAACACCTGCATTAAATTAATCATTTCTAAAACAATTCCTAATAATTAATTACAAATCCAAAATCAGTGAGGCTTAAGGCCTAGCCACCTGTTTCAAACATCTGAGCACAGTTCTGTTTACTGTAGAAAAAAAGGTATAGTGCTTCTTGATTCATCTTTTAACCTGTGATGCTTTTAACACTGCACTCCTTCCCTCCCTATAAAAAGAAAACAAAAAAAAAACCAAAACCAAGAAACCAAAGGAACCCCACAATGCAGTATCAATACTTCTTTTTCTCCTCAAACCAGTCTTGGAGAATGCTGTTTTGTTTGTTTTACAGTGGAAGATGATGAACTCCCAGACTTAAAGAAAGATCCAGATCTGCCAATCATCCCTAATTATCTGGTGAACCCACCTTTCCCTTACATTTATAACACCACGAGTAACAGTATTCCAGATCCCTCCGTGAATGGGAGTGCCTCACACTTGGAATCGCAAGATGCTGACGCTTCTTCCTTACCCGATGTGGAGGCTCGCACACGCGCACCCTTACAGCACGGGAAGGCTGCTCCCCAGGCGGCCGGTAACGGGGCCGTGCCGTCCCTGCCCGCAGCGGGCTCTGCACCACCACGCTCCAAACCCCTCCTTCAGAGAGCTCCAGTTTACCAGGGACCTGTGTCTTGGAGCAGGAGTCCCCCTTCGCCAGCTGGATCGCATCAGTCTGTACCTCAGCAAGAGAACGGCTCCTGTGTGGGGCCTGTGCCAGCATTTCAGCCCGTCTTCTTCACGGGAGCTTTTCCACTTAATATGCAAGGTAACAGTAAAAGTCTCTTCTTGCTTTGTCTTAGAACTTCTGTTGTCTTGGACAGTGAAAATAGACTAATCAGGGTTACATGTATTCACAGGACTTCTAGAGATTTTCAGGTTCCCATGCTTAGGCATTCAGAAAACATTTGAAGGGAATTACAGAGGCAGATATCTTGTTTCTGCTGGAACTGTTATTAAAATATTGATGAAAACATTTGCTATTTGTCTCAAATGCTATAAAGGCGTACAGACACCAGGGTAATCTAATTCTCTAAATAGCATACTCCAAGCTTCAAATACAGAACGTGAGTACACAGCCAGTGAGCTCAAGAGAGAACCTCACTTGGCTCAGTCTGCAGAGCTGAGTCTTAAGGTGAATTCTTACGTGATCTGTCATTTCTGCAGGTAAATTTTGCCTGCTCAAAGAGGGAAATCTGGGATTTCAGTTTCAGTTCAGAATTTCATCCTTGAAATAAAAGGTGTTCTGATGCCATGAATTAGCAATGAGAAGTTAACTGATGACTAAAAGAATCGAAAAACAATAAAAGCAATCTTGGATTGCTCAGAAAATTGATAACCAGTATATTCTGCTTTTAAGTTAGCTTACATCCAGTAAGAGGAGTATTCATGCAAAGGATCATACCTGCATACACACAGACTGTTCTAGGTTTGTAATGATTTTTTCATATACGTTGATGAAAGCCAATCTAATGAAAACTGTAGTCATACAAGTCCAGTTTGCTTTCTGAGAATTCTGGTATTGTTACAAATAATACAAACAAGGTTAATAAAACATAGAAATATCTGGAAGTTGTCATAGAGCGATCTTTTTCAATTCCTCTATACATCTGCCTATTAATGTACCTTTTTATTTCTAATAGAATTGGTGCTTAAGGTTAGAATACAAAACCCTAATCTTAAAGAAAATGACTTCATTGAAATTGAACTGGATAGACAAGAACTGACCTATAAAGAACTGCTCCGAGTGAGTTGCCATGAGCTGGGTGTTAATCCTGAGCATGTACAGAAGATCAGAAAATTACCAAATACAATGTTAAGGAAGGTAAGAACTCTCAATTTTGAATTGAAGTAATTTATAAAAAAGATTTGTAGGTTACCATTAAAAAGGAATAATTTGTTGGTCACTTACATAGGCCCATATTGCAAAAAATAAAAAACCCAACCCCTCCTACCCCCTCCAAAATAAAGAAACAAACAAAAAACCTGAACAAAACCCACCAAAACAGAAAAACCTTTCAAATTCCAGCACTCAGCAGTTGTTTGTTTGTTTTTAAGTAAAAATGTTCTTAAGTTTATTGATCATTTCCTCTCATAAACATTTGGTGTTGAGCCCAATTAATACCCGATTTCTCTACTACATTCTTGAATTCAGTGCCATACCACACCGCCGTGGCCCATCATCAGCATTTAAAAGGCCTGCAGTACTCAACTGAGTTCAGTAAAGGCTGTATGCAGCCCTTTGAAAAAACAGACAGGTGTTTCAGAATTATTCTGAGCGCGGGCCTCTGAATGCAACTGTCTTCCCTTCAGTGACATTTCCCTGTGCAGCAAACAGAAAATGGACCTGCTGACCTGTTCTACCAATTCACCATTGACCTTTCTTTCACTCTCAAATCCCTCTAGAGCATTGTTGGCGTCAGTAATGGAGCTAATCTGATTAGCACTAAATTAATAGACTTCACTGTACTGCATCTTCACTGACTATAAGATGATTTATTCTTTGTCAGTCAAGGAGTGAATTAAAAAAAAAAAAAAAGACATAAGCAATTCTGTCACTTGCCAACTTAGGTTGTTGTTGAAAGGACTGGTTTTATTTCCAGTTCTAATTACTTCAGGCTCTCTGGGTAGGACTGCAGGACGCTTATTGTTCCTTGAGGTGATAGAAAACTAATTCTACTTAATGCTGTTGAGCAGCAGCGTACTGCTGCAGAGGGGAGCGGAGCGTGAGCCCTTACTGTGGGAGTGTGAGACCTTGCCAAAGCCAGCGCTGTGACCGTGTTGGGGGCTGATCTAGAGGAAGCTGCATGCAGGACTTTCTTGGGTAGATGCAAGAATCAATTAATGACCTTCTAAGAATTTCCAAGGGGGGGAAAAAAAAGGAGGAGTTGGGGGTGGCATGCAGTAGATCTTTACCAGTGTAATTCCACTAATCACTTGCACTCACCATTAGTGTTTCATTCCTTCTAAAAATAGACTTAGGTGAGTAGCTGAATAGGATCCTAGTATAAATATAAGATGCAACAAGATGTCTGCTTTCCAGTTTACTGTAAAGAATTGTCATATTTATGGATGAATACATACCTTGTGTTAGTATGAGCCTATCATTTTAACTTACCTCTGCAAAATTGAACAGATGGTTTATCAGCTAACAACTTACTGTATTTATTTAAAGGACAAAGATGTTGCAAGGCTACAGGATTTCCAAGAACTGGAGCTTGTTCTAACAGTAAGCGACAAAAACTTACTTTTCAGAGCCCCAACACTTTCTGAACGGAGTGGTTATAACAAGAAGGCATCAGAACTTACATACTAATTGCTTAAAGAATAAAAGATTTGTATCTCTCATTTTAAAATTACATTTGAAATATAGTATCTATAAGGGCTAATGATGTGAAAAAAATCTATTTTGTTAACCTTGAAAAAGACTAAAGTTGTTATGCACAGTTACAGCCTCTAGTTAATCTAAGGGTAATGAGTCTGATATGAAAATAGCTTAAAGCAAAGGAAGTATTGATAGAACCTTCTGTTAATGTAACACTTTTCAAAAAGATAATCTTGAAATACTGCGGAGTTAGCAGCTCTCAGGGAAAGGCTTACCTTAAACTGTTCTAGTAATTTGTTTGCTATAAAATAGCAGAGGTACTCAAGCTAAAGAACCTGCCATGAAATGCATTTAATAGTTGTACTGAATCCATTACCATTAACATTCACTTTTTAGATCATGTATTTTAAGTCATATCTTATTTAGAAGGAAAAAACCAGAAGGGTTTAAAGCTGTGGAAGAAGCACAAAACTATGTCTAAATACTATCAAGTGTCTTATTACCTGTGATTTCTTAATCCCTGTTTACACTTTTCCCTATTTCTCAGGTTGCAAATAAAAAGTGATAGTAATTATCCAAATCATAAATATGCTCTCAACCAAAATCTCTTATATTGTTGTCTGTCAATATATAGTATTGACGTGTGAAATTTAAAATACTATTTTTGTTACTGTATTGACAACATATTTCTCCAATGCTGCTTTAATTTCTCCTTTTAAAAGCACAAAAATTGTAATTTTATTTGCCTTTCACCTCTACATTCCTGAGAAAGATCACATCTTGAACCTTTACAAGTTGCATGTGTAAAAAGAAACTATTGAAATGCCCAGAGTTTTCTGGGCCGATATTAAATCTTGATGTTCCTATGCAATGTATTTTCTTTTTTTCCAAATGACTTGTGTTTACCCATGTTGTTCACTGGAGAAAAAAAAAAAAATCAGTTTTCCTGTTACTTAAAATTCAGAAATAGACACTTTACTATGAAATTCTGAAATAAATAAATTGAAAAGTATTTAAGAGCTGGATTTTATTTAATTTTTTAGGATTTTAGTATTTACTCAGTCATTTGCATTTGAGGAAGAGTTCTATTCAGGTAGCCTGAATGTAAAAGTGTGTACTATGAATTAGATCAACGAACTGAAGTACGAGATGTAACAGGCAAACAGAATGTACCAAACTGGACTGAATTCCCCTGTTTCTTCGTCTTCCCCCTCCTTTCTCCCGTTTCTTTGGAAACTACAGCAACCAAAGGATTTTATCATCTTGTCTAAGACTTTACAGCCCGAGCTAGCTGTACAGGGTATGCGGCCCTGTAAACGGGATTTATAGAAGTAGCGTGCTGAGCAGGGAGCATTTCCTCCAGGGCCCGATGACCCCCTCTGACCGGAGGTCGGTGTCCACCACAGCCGTGACTCCTTCCTCGGAGGCTGGGGCAGGTAAAGAAGTTCCTTCTTGCCCTGCAGTCAGAGCAGTCACCTGTGTTAGAGCTGATACAACAGGAACTGGTACCCAAATTGACCCGTGCTCTCTCTTTCCCATCCAGTGAATAGCACTCTGTGCAAAGGGGAGCAGCTTCAGCCGGAGTGACTGAGCACACAAGAGGGAGCCCTCTCCCAATCCGCCTTGTAGTCGGATGTCCAGTGTTCACCTGGAAGCACAGAGCCATGCAAACACCCAAATTTCCTGCGTGCCAATTAACTAGACTGAAGCTCAGTCTCTTAAGGCAAATAGTAGAACATTTTGTCACAACCAAATACCCTCTTCTGAAAAGTGCTGGAGGTCAAATGTAGTCTGAGTCATTTGCAATACCTGTTCTTTTATACCAAATTGATGGTGGTATATTAACTTCTGTAAAATGGAATAATAAAATTGTTGTTCCTCATATCCCACTTTGTGTATTGCATTCTCCCTGGCACGCAGAACACAGGGTGTAGGCATCGGCTGCCTGAACGCCAGCTAAATCCACGAGTGTTCCAGGCTTAACCAGTCAAACGTGCTAGAGAAAAGCTCAGCTGTTGGCTTGATGACTTCGTTGTGACCCTGATTATCTTGCACAGATGCTGATCACTATCTATGCATTCCAAGGAATATTTTTATACGTTATGCAGTTTATACACAGAAGATACTATTAACACTGCTAACACTGATCAGTGTATAATTATTACCTTGCTGTGTATGCTAGTTCATTACTTTGTGCTCTGCTATATGAAACGTTAATATCAAATGAATGCTTGGCTGCAGATTCTTGTTTCTATTTAAGAAGTATTATTTGTAACAGTTAATAAATGATTATTTTTGTCTTCTCAAAGTTTTTTTGAACTTTACTTATGGAAAAAACAAAGGAACATAGATTTCTAGAGTGCTTGGTGGAGGAAGCAAACAACTAAAGCAAAAGTCATTCTGTCAGCTTGGTTGTCAGTAATAAGGTAGATACTTATTTCTGCAAAAGAAACATTATTTCGGATGATTAAGTGTTGAATGAGATAAATTATATACACATCTGCTCAGCATGCATGTTCAGTTTAAGCAGAGACTTACTCATAGTGACTTCATACTTGAGAGATACAGCAAAATTATAATACTTCTGTGCCCATCATGTCCCTGCAGGCTTATGTGGAGTCCACTAAATTGGTAGAAATTGTGTAGTTAATGATTTATATTAAGCCATCTGTAGGTTTAGTTTTATATACACGTTACTCATAATTCTGCTGAAGAGGAATTTTATAATACTAAAGTTGCCCTGGGGCAGGGATACCAAAGGTCCTGGGCTAGCTCACAGCCCTGAGGCTGTAGCATTCAACACCCTTGTCCTGGGGGAAATACTGAAAGGAACAGGTTGGAACCACTCCAAGATGACTCATTAGTTCACTATTTTTCAGCTGAGTCACTGCTTAACTGGGCCTGTCTTTCCACTTCAAAACCAGTGAATCCTTATGCAGAAAACACACAAACCAGGTGTAATTTGTACCATTAATATAATTTACTAATTATAAACCTGAATACAGTACATATTGCCCTGCGATACATCCATTTTCTTGGCAGAATGTTTGGCATTCTTTGGGAAAAAAAGCATATAATAAAATACTTTATATAGAAAATATTAAAAAATATAAAATTCACTTTCAGGTCCTTATAATTGTAAAATACTTTGTTCACATATCACAAGTTTAGTCTACTACAAAAACTGTTTTGTAAATTACAGTACATTCACAAGTCACTTC
Organism: Tyto alba; assembly: GCF_018691265.1. Classification (NCBI taxonomy): domain Eukaryota; kingdom Metazoa; phylum Chordata; class Aves; order Strigiformes; family Tytonidae; genus Tyto; species Tyto alba. Next base: position 6,950,497 of record NW_024881314.1, read on the forward strand.
TGTGGCAAGTCAGTAATATTAAAAAATCCCAAACCAAAAACTCAAGGGGTCTTCTGTTCACGCTAGTCCAGCATCTTTGGCCATACTGTAGAAAATACCCTTTGCTGCTATAAGGCTTGCAGGTGTATCAAATTCAGCTATGGTTCCGTTGTCTAGAACAAGAACCCTGTGCAAAACAAAAGGTGGTGGTGGGGAGGTGAAGATATGTCAGAGAATTCCTTGCAAGCAATGTGACAGCCCTTTTTATCATAAATCAAACTGCTCTAACCTTTGCCTTGCCTTTGTTTTGCTCAATTATTTTCACATACTGAAACACAACAGATGATAAACATTCTCCCTGTGCTGCTGTTTGATTTAAAAAGGTACAGGACAGTCACTCTCTCCCAGGGGTAATGAGGCGGGGTGGGGGGAGAAAGTGTCATACTGGTAGTTCTGGAATTGAAAATACAGTACCAGAAAGCCAAGGAGATAAAAGCTCATGAAGTACAGTAATGTATTTTCAAGTAAAATGACCTGACGTTAGTGAAAAAGTTACAGTAGCTGCTAGTTTAAAAAGGATTCATAAGTTTGCTGACAGTGCCATTAATGCAACTGGGGAGTATCTCTTGCACAGCTTTGGTTAGTGAATATAGAACCTGTTTCTTATACCAACAGAGGCAAAGTCAGGTCTGGATATTCTAGGATTATATGGCTTGAACATCATTGCTTACCTGACAGGAGCGTCAGTGTGACTATCTAGAGACAGACCAGATCCTTTTAAGTAAACCGGTAAGCGTCCCCCACCACGCACCATTAAGAGATTTTTACCTTGTGTAATCCATGATTGTGTTCAGCCTGTGCGCTATTGTCAGCACTGTGCAGTCTTCAAACTGGGTCCTGATTGTCATCTGGATAAGATCATCTGTCTCGAGATCGATGGCCGCTGTCGCTTCGTCTAGGATCAAGATTCTCGTCTTGCGAAGTAGCGCTCTTGCCAGACAGACGAGCTGTCTTTGGCCAACGCTGCAAGCAGAGACACCCCACTGCCCTTAGCTCTCCACTGCTCAGAATCGCTTGTGCAGATTACTCATCAGGTAAAGTTACCAAACAAACAAAAAGTATTTAGCAAACAGCCTGGTCTGGCAGCCCTAGGACTGATACACACACATTGCAGCAATACTCAGCTAGTTTCAGTGTATGTGTTCACTTGCTGCCTGACTCAGTACTGACAGAGCCACCAACTGCCCCCTTTCTATTGCCGTGACAAAAGCCAGGGAAACTAATGGTTACAATGCTTCTGCCTGACTCTTCAGAAACACAAACAGTTCTAACAGCACTGAGTATATATGCAAACTTTAACACAAAAAGAAAAAAAGTGTTCTGAGGCTGCAAGTCTTTTCTAGCATATAAAAAATAAAACATCTGGGCATCCCACACCTCCTCCCCTACTACAAACACACCCCAGGCACAGCCTCTGTCCAAGTTTCTCTGCAGGATGAGGAAGAAGCTGAACATTCATCACATACATAATGTGGTTACACCACAGTCCCAGAAGCCAACGCAGCATATCAAAGCGTGGCATTCTATCATCCCCATTCATGTCTTCATTGGTCTTCCAAATCATAATGGAAAATAAGCATTGTTAAAAGTGCCAGTTCAGGCAGAGGACTCTTACTCAGCACAGCCGTTATATATGTTATCATGGCATTTCCCTTCCTACCAAACCATGTTTAAGGGACTGTCTTTTCCCAATACCTTGTCATCCCGAAACTTCTTTACTGATAAACCAGGATTTTTATTTGGGAGAAATCCTTCCCAGCAGCGAAGAAGAATCAGATTATTTGTGGCAGAGGCAGAACCGTAGGCAAATGTTGGACCCTTAGTGGTTTTCTTGAAACAGGAATAGGTGGCTAAATCATTTCATACACAAGAGACTACGGTGTAAACCTGTGCTACTCACTGAATGAATGAGCTGAATGAAAGCTCAGTGTATGTTTCTAGTTCAAGCATTCCTTACCTAAGATTTTCTCCACCTTCGGAGCATTCATAGTCCAACATGGATGGCTGACTGCTGACAAACCTCTTCAGATGAGACAGTTCAAGAGCTTTCCATATTTCTTCATCTGAATACTTATTAAATGGATCCAGGTTCATCCTCAGCGTTCCAGAAAAGAGAACGGGATCCTGGATATAAAACCAACTTTCATTAGACAAGTGCTTTAGCTGTTTTGAGCGGAGATATTATGAATAACTGCTCTGAAGACTCCATTGCACTGCAGGTAGGCTACCTCCCAATCCTGTCCACTCTGAAAATACATTACATTATACACACTTAAAATACAAATTCCAACTGTAAAGATGGTTTATCCTAAATCCTGTTTTATTACCCAGCATCACCTTATGAAGTGACAGGACAGGATCACTTAAAGTATAAATAGTTTATTTTTCTGAAACAATTTTATGAGTGCAACAAAGCATTTCTCTCTGTTGATAAACCATTTGTTACAGTTTGCTAAGCTGTTAAAGATCCTTCCTTTTTGACACACAGAAACAGTACCTGAGGAATAATTGTTAGCCTTGATCGAAGGTCATGGAGACCAATCTCTGAAATTTTCACACCATCGATTTTAATTTCCCCTTTTACAGCTTCCAGGATCCTAAAGAGACAGAGTGTCATGGAGGACTTCCCTGCTCCAGTTCTGCCAACAATTCCAATCTACAAAAAATTGCAGATTTAACAACAAAGTGTATAGTTAAAACCAAATCAAAACCCAGCAAAAAAACCTCAAACAAACCTCCAAGATTCTTCTAAGAAGTCTGACACAAGATCTGAATCTCAGGAAGAATGTAACCATCCTTCCCTAGAAACCGTGTCTAATGTATATATTGCCATTCCCATAATTTGAGTGATATTGCATATAAATATGTACATAGGCCTACAGCCATCCTACATAACTTTGGTTGATTAGCTGAAGTACCCATATTAGAAGTCCAATCATTCAGGAATAAGAAATACAGATGTTTCAGAGGGCAACTCAGACTTTACAGTAAGCACACGTATCTCCATTCCAGAAGGCAGCTGTCATCCTGTCTGCTTAGTGTAAGGATAATTCTCTTCTCTTTTAATAATAGTCTGTTACGTGGAGGACTTTCCCATGCTAATTGTTCTGTACCAGCACGTAAAACCCAGGGCTTTCTATTGAAGCATGAAGAAACAAATCTCCCAGAACAAAGACAACTTCCTGATTAAGGAATCAAAGAATGTCATTTCCCTCTATGCCAAAATTTTCACAGGGAAAGCCAGAGAGCGGAAAAAGCTGGAATTCCTTCTCTCATCTGCACTGCTTCAGAAAAGCATTCTTGTCACTGAATTTTTGTCACTTGTGCTGGTGCCTCCTACATGGTGTACAGTAGCCTGTTGCCAGCCTAACTTGGAAAGTTCAGAATGTCCCATGCACGTGGTCCTACTGGTTCCAGCCTGGAGGATGCTGGCACACCAACAGCACGGTTGTCACTGCTGGCTCCTGCAGTGCCAGCCTGAGTACATCTCCACCACTGGGGTAAGTGTGCTTGTAGCCCCTGGCCTCTGCTCCATGGTTGTCACTAGAGGCCCGAAGCAATGTTCTAGCAAAGACACACAGCTGGTAACTCACCTTTTCTCCACCGTGCACTTGGAGGTTTAGACCCTTCAGCACTAGATCCAGCCCCTTCCTGTACCTCACGGAATAATTCACAAACTCCAGCTCTCCCCTGGACGGCCAGTCTTCTGGGGGACTCTTGCCCTCTATGACCCAGGGAGCCTAAGGAAAACAGGTCAGAAATGCCTCATATAGGTTTAAGAAAAAATAATTCAAACTCAGATACAATCATTAACATTTGTTGGTTACTAGAAATATATCTGATAAATCAAATCTCTGTTATCAAATAAATTTACAACAATGGGAGAAAAATATGGGTTCCTAAGTATCTATCCATTTTGGTCTTTGTTGTGAAGTTTAGAGGGAAAAAAGCGTGAGCATATAGGGCCAAATCCTCAACAGATATAAATTTACATTTTTCCCATTAACTTCAATAAAACACTGTCTGTTCCATGCCAGCTCAAGCTCTGGCTTATAACATGTTATCATGCACCTTGTTGAGCTTCATTTTAGCTTCCAGATTAAATACTTAATCTCCAGAACTGCACACTGCAGCTCTCCTCAGATCCTCCATTTCCTAATGCTTAGTCTTCCATCATGTACACGGGGCTACAAAACCCAGTGTGTCCACAGAGTATCAGATTTCCCAGCATAGCTCCATCTGCCACCTTTACAAGTCTTTATCAACAAAGGTAGATGATGGGATGATTTTCCTGGATTAGGCAGTACAGTGTTCCTCGAGATGTTCTTCTCTCATGGGAGACAAGGAATGATTAAGCTGATTAAATAGAAATACTATTGAAAACATATGCATAGCCTGATAATTGTACTGCAGCTGTGCTCACTAGCAGGATCACTGCACCATCCATGCAGGTAGGACTATGCATCAAACACTTCAAACCCAATGGGAGCAATATTCTGATGGTGAAACTCATCTCTGTTGTACTATAGCCTCTCACAGTAGCAGAAAATGAGATGCTAAGCACAGACTGCATGACGGCAGTAATAATTTGGAGCTGTGATAGCATAAATTACAGTTTAGAGCGTGACATTTGTTCAAGTTAAATGATAACACTCTCAGAGCAGAAGCTGTCTCTCAAGAGTCTGAAGAAAGACCGTGTAAATGCGTGCATTAAAGTTTTGCCACGCTTGTTGCTGAGCACATTTCACGTTTGGTAGCTGACCTCTGTTTCAGTTTCTGAATACTCTTTTATTCTTTCAACAGCCACAATGTTAGTTTCAAGTTCAGAAGTCATTCGGACCATCCAATTCAGAGACAAGGTCACCTTGGAAAAGGCAAGGAACAAAATATCACTCACAGAGGAACAACAGATACAACAAAACCAGACACCGCTATTACAGCATGGATTCACATTAATATTACAAATGGAATAATTACCTTTGCATTGACATTAATACAGTTACTGGGACAAGAAGTCTACAGATAACCAGGTGCTCATGTGAAGAAGCATATGCCTCCCATGGTGATTTAACAAATGGCCCTCTCAGAAAAGTTGGTTCGAAGTCATTCCCCTAGTCATGGGTCTCATTGGAAAATTGCTAATAGCAATCCTGCACACTCATAGTATCTAAAAAGTTTCTTGCAAGAGTGAGGCTATTAAATCTGCTGAACTGCCCACAGCTTGGCTGAGTAGCTTATCTTGCCTATTTATCAATCCTACTGATCTGACCTTGATTACCTGAACACATGATGTGTTACATCCTAGACACGATGCAGGACACATTAAGCCCACGCTGCTCAAATGACCTATTCTTGGTGGGTGCACCTGATACTTCCCTGAGCTTCCTGCACGCCACTGCTGGGAATACTGGGGTGCAGCACAACCTCAATGCTCCCAAAGTGCCCTGAAGTCCTACTACATGTGAGCTTGCTGATGGTCTGTCAGCATCTGGTGTAAATCTCTACTGTTTCCAGATATCCCACAACTCATTTTTATTATTTTCCTTATTAACTTCTGCTTTAATGAGCACTTAAATTATTGCTAGTGTATCCATACCATCTACAAAAATGCAAACCCATCAATGAACAAAAAGCTATGATACATACCTGTAATGCATAAGATACTGAAAGTCCTACCAAGCCAGCATTCAGGCTGTTTTTACCAATCACAGCAAAAAGGGCAGCAAAAAGGACAATACAGTTCCCCACAAATTCAACTCGAACACCCAGCCACCTGGTAAAAAGGCAGAGTGGTAAATGATTGCTTGGACCAATTATGCAAACACAGGATTATCTAAGTGGAAACAAGAATTTATATGTCTTTTTACCTGTTTGATACTATGCCAGGGTAGTAACTCTTCTGATTTTCATCCATCTTCACATCACTGATGTCTACGAAGGACTTCACTCGTCTGTAGGCTCTGATGACACTGGCCCCTGATACGGTTTCTGAGAAGTGTGAGTAGATGGGAGATCTGCTCACAGACTCCAGACGCTTCAGCTGGCGGGACGTAGCTACGTAGAATCGCTGCCATTTTTTGAGAAAATTGAAAGGTACATGAAATACTTTCTCCTTTAATAGAGAAGAATTTTTTAGGTTAAGGAGTTAAAGGAGATTGCTACTGATGCACTTCAACCCTCCAAAATATTCTCTATAATTAAGAAGAATTTCATGGAAGTTATCTTTGCTTCATTCCACAACAGAGTATTGGGTAACTGCAATTTCTGTAGGCTGTAAGTTGAATTTATCTATGTGCCTTTAAATTTAATTAATATAGCCTAACAAAATGAACCCATTTGTAGGAGTCTCATTTGCCAAGAAAGCAAAACATGAATTTGCACCTCCATTATCAGGTCTCTATTTATGGTCTATAAAATAAACTTAATTTTTGCTCAGAAGTCAATGAAGTTGATGCTTTCTATTTTCAGTATTTTAACTCCTCACCACCTTAAAAACTTGTCAATATGTCAAATATATACACACTTCAATATATTGAAGTGCACTCCAGCTCTACCTCTAGCAGTAGGCTTATTTGTTATTACTTAAAACTAAAAAAAGGTTATGCCTATTTATTTTATGACCACACCTCACAGAACATTTCTTTTTCTCAGAGAAGTAAACAATGTTTTGTTTACATAAACACGCAGTTACTTTAGATATTTCAATTTTCCCCGAAATTCATGTTGTTTTTCCTAAAAGGAAACACAAACAATGGAATGAGTTATTGCAACGGTAGTCAGATATTTTCCTAGCTACCTGAACAAAGAAGTACAGAATTGCAAGTGGAACTATAACCACAGCGAAGAGCGGAGTACTTGCTATAATTACAATCATCGTCGATAAAGAGGTGAAGAACGTTCCGAGGAACATCAAGATGGTTGGTGGGATCACTTCATCGATCACATAGATGTCCTTCGAAAAGCGGTTGATGATTCGGCCGGTCGGGGTGGTGTCGTAGAAGGACTGTGGGCTGTGAAATTTGTTCTCCAGCAGAGCAGCGTGGAGCGTGCGGGCTGCATTAATGCCTCCCATGGCCAGGGTGAAGGAGCAGATGAGTACGATGAGGCCTGGCCGGTGAAGAGGAGACGTGTTCACCAGTGAACGGAACGATCCCAATTCGCAGCTCCTTGACTCTCAGCAGTTTCTGTTGGGCTAGAAGCTTTTTTTCCTTTACTATATTCCCTGTCCACCCTCCTCTTACCATGCACGTTAGCACTATGACATTGTGGTCACTGCTGCCTAAGGCACAGGAATGTGTCCTGCAGGATTTCACCATGCTGTCCACGCTACAGATGCACAACCATCTTCCCTCTGCTTTCTGCAAGCCTCCATGAAGTCCTAAAGCTTCACCGCAACCCTTCAGTCTCTTCCATGCCTAAGTTTTCATGTTTTCTCTCCAACTTACCCCTCTCAAGCTTCCATGTCACCTGTTCAACCCACTCCAAGGGCTTCACAACAAAACTAAAAGTGGTCGGCCAAGCTCGCTTTGTAGCTCCAGGTTACGTTACTTCCCTTGCTTAGGAAAGGATTTGGGGGGCAATTTTGGGCCACCAGCAACTGGTGCCATGGCTTTCCCACTTAATTTCCCTCTTTACTTAAGATTGAGGCATCGTGATTTTATCTGCTCTCACCTTGCAAGAGGCCCAAGGCAGCATAGACTCCGATTCGCGTGGCTGTGTTGTGCTGAGTCCCATTTATCACCGGCTCGTTGGTCCAGTCACTGAGCCACACGTTGGCCCCGATGGCAGCAGCATTTTGACAGCAATATAGGAAACATATCACTAAAGAAATGACAGGGCTGACAGCTTTCATGTATTGCCAGAACACTGTTAGCTTTACCTGCAAAATCACACACCAAAGCTGGTTTGTAGAACTCGCACAATCGGGAGTTTAGACAGAATAAGAGAAAAAAATTCTTTGTCAGAGGAACTGCCAAGTTCAAAACTGCCCAAACTCTAACATACCACAGAGAACAGTTCATCTGCCTGAGCTCCATGTCAGGGCCGTGACTTTCCAAACAAGTCAGAAACTTCTCTGAAATACTCTTTTCCACCATTTCGAGAAGCTCTATTTTATTAGTTTTATGGGGTTTTAGTTTTTAAGACTATGCAAGACGACCACAAAAAAAAAAAAAAAAAAGAAAAAAGCAGATGATCAAATAGCAGCAAAGGATGGATAACGAAGACAGGAGCCAAGTTTTTCAGGCAAAAGCAGCAACTTGGCAGGCATATCGAGCTCAAGACTACTTTAAATGGCCTATTTAAGGAAAAGTGCTGAATATGCTTCATTCAGGTGTCTTTACAGCAGCTTAAATGAGGTACCAAATGCTAGTGCACCCCAACAGAAACATAAACAGGTGATGCTTGTGTCAAAAAGTAAAGATGCTATCTCTAAGGTAGTGCAAAAAGGCAAAGAAGCAAAAAGAGACAGAGACTCAGGACAAATCTCAGTCTCTAAAAAATCATAAGGAATAACTAAAAGAACAAGTGTTGTTGATTAGGGACTTTGAAAGCTGAAATAATCCACAGAAACAGTTAATTATATGTCTGTGCCATGGACCATATACATCAGACTGAACAGGACATACTGAGCCTTCTGAAGTGGAGTGAAGGAGCTTGCTTAAACAAAACCTCCCTGGCTCCTATTCCACCCACTGCTCCTTTCTCTCCTTTCATTTTATTTTTGTATTCCCATCATCTTTTTTTTTTCCCCCTTCTCTTTTTCTCTGTTCCCATTTCACTCCCTAGCCCTGCTCAGGAAGAGGACAGCCCCTTTTGTACCTACAAGCATAAAATGCTCTCAAAGCCGGGGTGGCAGGTACCCTCTAGGCAGAACAGATCCGCTGGCACACAGCAGGCAGCTGGCTCCTATAACCCCCTGCTGCAGGTCATCAAATACCCAGTGCTGCAGCTGGACTAAGCAGCAGCCAAACAGTTTAAAAACTAACAGTGCTGAAAGCTCTGCAATGCAAAGGCAGAGCTGACAGAGTGCAGTGCTACATGGTATCAGGTGACTGTGGCAGGAGCTGGAAGGGAAATTTTTTTTTTTCCCAAAGTACAAAGACGTTGCCAGATGCAGAAACCTCTGCCAAAATCCCAAATTTGAATGATCAGTGGCCACCAGATTAATGCCTAAAGCGTGCAGTTATGATTTACACAACACACTTAACAGAACTAGATCAAATATGAATTTTTTTTTTTTTTTTTTAAAAAAAAAAAGTAGAAAAAGGGCGGGAAGAAATCAAATCATACCGTTCCCGTTTCAGTGGTTTCAGCCTGAATAAGTTTCTCGTTGGGATTTTTTCTTGGCAGAGGAGGCTCTGGTGGCTTCTTTTCACAGACCCTTCGTTTCGTTGACATTTTGTTGGGACATTCTCCTCCCTCAGAAGATATTACACTAAGTTGCCTAGTTAAAACAAAGAGTCATTAGAAGAAAAAGGGCATATTGTGGCAGTGCTAAGGCAAGACTGGGATGCGGCAAACTGGACTTATTCCCAGCTCTTCTGCTGAATTCCCATGTCAGCCTCACTCACAACTATGGGTGCTTGTACCACCTCTGAATGTTCAGTGATGCCAGAAATATAGAACCTAACAAAGGCTGTGGTAGGGCCTGGGTTCTTTGGTAAAGGCCTTTAGAGGCTTTATCACAAAACAGACATTTCAAAGCTAACTCCTGAGCTTCTCTGTTTCACATCAACAGTAGCTGGACAGCATCTATGGGTATGGTTATGAAAACTTTTAAAGATTTCCAAGATTCCCAATGAAAAGGCACAATGCAAAGCGTTTATTTATCATGTAACTGGTAGCAGTTTAGCATTGTGTGGGTAAATAACATACAGTTGGTGTTACCTGAGAACCAGCGTGTTGCTTTAAGAAATTGGCTCGGTTTGGATTAAAAAGAGATTTGCAGGAATTGATGTTTGATCTTCTTTGCGTGTTCTTTCACATTCATTTTCAAAAAGGACACTAAACCAATTTATTTATAAGAGGAAACTAAGGAAACTAAAGCCCAGACTGAGAAGCAGTATGTGATTAACATCTTTCAAAAGTGTTTCACTCCAGACACAGACTGTAAACACATGAACCTCAATGTTTACCTAAGAAACTGTTTGCGGACTTCGTTCGTCACTGGTTCATTATCTGCCAGATCAGTGTGGATGCTGAGGGTGTCTTCAGCTAGCAGGACTTCTTCTTCCTCCAGCACTGCAAGACAAGATCACACCTCAGATTTTCTGCTGAACAAAACTGAAAACACAGAAGAAGGTGGCTATAACAAAGCAAGAATCATGCAAAACAGTATCACAGCAGGAAAATCATGGTGCATAAACTCCCCCATAGTTTTGCTTACATCCCTTCTGTGCATCGCTTCTAACTAAATTGCAAAGATCTTGTGGGGCAGGTCAGCTGCCAAATACATTTACATTACATTCCTTAGATCCATCAGAAATATTAAGCAATAGTGTTATAATTGATTCTAGATAAATTCACTTCTAGGGCATGCTCTAGGCATGATCTTGTGATGGAGAAGTCATGTCAGGAACTGCTGTTGCTAGAAGATGTTGTGCATGTTCCTCTTTGCCTGTCTGGAGAGAAGCAGTGCTGCAAAGAGCGTGGGAACACTGTCACACAGAGGGAACATTTACCTAAATGCTTTAATCTTGAATCATTTTATCAGAATCAAACCAAGCTGAAAAGTAATCAAAGATTAAAAAGTCATTTGAACTTTGCTGTATGAAAAAATCCCCCACAACATGTAAACAGAGAAGTAATACCAGACTCTGGGTAGCCCCCTTGATAGCAAGCCCAGTCTGTTCTTGGCTACTCCATTTTCTACTGACCTTGCTAATTGTATAATAAATTCCAAATTTTAAAAAATTTATAACACAAGAATTGTTTTTTTCTAGGACAAACCACATGGAATTTTGAAAGAAATTTGGGAAAACATTTATCAGTAACACAGACCTGGCCATAGACAATAATTTTCACTGTAGTGCAGAAAGGCAAATGCCAGGCTGTCATGAAGAAGCAGGTGACACTTCATACAGAGAAAATGCCTATAATCTGGTTGACAGAAAAAGACATTTTAAGAAAAAGTACTACTGTACTTGTCGGTTCGTCCTCTTCGATGTCTTCATCAAGCGCATAATTTCGCAGGAATTCTGCAAAGGCTTTGTTTTGTTTCAGAAGGTCTTGGTAAGATCCCATCTCAGAGATTTTGCCATCTACCAGGACAACTATATGATCTACCTGAGGCAGGAAGCTGATACCATTGGTCACCAGAATTCGGGTCTGGATAGGGAAAAACAAAAAAACCCCACATCTCTCAGTTGTCACCGAGGGGACTAACACTACTCAGCAAGCCAAATACTACCATATTTTTGGAACAGGAAGTGAGTCATCATGTCAAGGTGAAATGCCAGGAGAAATACACTGTCCTCGTTAGCCAAATTAGCTTGGAAATATATACATGAACTTAGTATGCTTTCTACTGCATGCTGGTATAACCACAGAAGGAAGTAAACCAACGGAATTATCATTCCCCATTTCCCTTGTGTTGATTTTCTTTGCAACCCTTCCCTTTTGAGCTCTGAGATAGTCTGAGAAGTTCATAACAGGAGTAGAAGGGGAAGCAAAGAAATTTCAATTTGGTTGCATATTGCCAAAGACCTCTGTAAAATCAGTAAGCTGTTACAACTTCCTCACTGCACTGCCTCCGAGTAACAACAAGCAATACTAAGCTGACAACCTTTACAAGTTTCTGTAAATGTTTTTGGAGATCTCATGGTAGGGATTTTAAAAGACAGACCAGGTTTCTGCCTCTACATGTTCTGACTAGATCACATCGCTTCTGGGCATGCCTAAATAGCAGCTCACTGCAGAGTCTGTGCTGTGGGGAAAAGGTGTCTACATTGCCAATTAAACAGAAATTCAGGAATGATTCAGCACTCAAGCCTCAGTGGTGAAATAGCTTTCCTGTTACCCATCAGTGTTTCGAGTTTGTGTGCATTTTTAAGAGGATCTAAATGCCAGCTTACTTTTCCTTTAAGTACCCCATCTGGACCAATAACTTTGTCAAAGATGTGCTTTGCAACATGTGAATCCACAGCAGAAAGAGGATCATCTAATAGGTAAATGTCAGAGTTGCTGTACACTGCACGAGCAAGGCTCACTCGCTGCCTCTGGCCACCTGAGAGGTTGATGCCCTGAAGGGAAAGAGGAGAGAACAAAACATATCACACAACTCTGTTCCAACAACAGCTATGACTTTTTATGGCTTTCACCCAGTCAAACACATGGATGCTAAATTGAAACATGAGATGCTGAAGAGAGTAACTCACTCTGAGCCAGAGACAGGAACAGAATGCCTCTAAATCTGTTTGTTCATTGCCAAACTTCCACTCACCCAGCAATCTGGAGACTGAATAAGCCTCTTGCTTAATAAGCTCCTAAAGGGAGCTGTTAAAATGCAAAACTATAGAAAGGAAAACCGTCAACCAGGATGTAAAATGCAAACATTCAAAGCAGGGCTGTGGCACCTGGAGCATCTTCCACAACTCTCACCTTACATATAAATCCACATATTCACCCCACTTCATGATATCCATCTCAAATTTAGTGGCCTATGAAAAAAAAAATCTTTGTTGATAATCACAGATGTAAAAGTTTCTCATTAAAATGAGGTGTTAAGGAATAATCATATCACTTTTTGACTTGACACAAACCATATGTTCCCTCTCTTTTTATCCCTTTAGGAAAAAGAAGGGCTTTACGTATTCTGGACAGATGCACCTTTACCATTGGACAACAAATGGAGGATGCTCTGAATTTCCAGGGCTAGATGTGCAACTATGCACCACAGTACAAACACCTGATTAAGGTTAGGAACAAGTTTAAGTCCAACTGCCTTCCACAAAACTGTCCCACATGTTTCAGTGTTGTTTGTAGCAGGGATGCCATTGTAAAGATCAAACCAAATCAAGTACTGACTGTAGAGCAATCTCTCTTTAGCTAGACAGAACAGGAATCACAAAGCAGGTCTGACTTGAAAAAAAATTTTTAAATTACCTTTTCTCCAATTTCTGTCTGATCTCCTCCTGGCAGCACTTCTAGGTCAGTTTTTAAAGCACAGGCCTCCAAGACATTTTGGTAATTTTGTTCATTAGAAGCTTGGCCAAACAAAATGTTATCTTTCAGCGTGGCATTCTGGATCCAGGCTTGTTGAGGCACATAAGCAACAGAACCCTTGAACAAGGAGGGGAGAAAAGAAACCTTTGACTTGCAACAAGCAGAATTCATGCTTATAACTATGATTAATATCTGCAGCACATAGATACAGCTCCTGTTTGATACACATTCACATTATACATATATGTATGCTAATTGCTGATATATAGTTGATAGAATCAGGAAAGTCATTTTATATAAAACACAATTGAACAGGTGTGGGCACAACCCAAATAAACATGCAGACAAGCTGGCATAGAAGCAAACAGAATTCCCTCTCCAGCCTGACGTACATTATAAGCAATGGCAGGCATAAGCAGCACATTTTCATACCATCACTAAATGGCATCATAAACAATACCAACCTTCACAGCCACTTCTCCTTCCAGCTTTTCCATTTCACCCAGGAGAGCAGACACCAGAGAAGACTTCCCACAGCCAACATGGCCAACAACGGCAACCAAAGCACCACTGGGGACCAACAGATTTATACTGTGGAGGAAACAGGCTGGAAATTAATTAAACATTAGTTCACTAAAGACAGTATGGGTCTTTAAACCAGGGCTGAAATACACAGTGACAATCTGACTGGATCTACTAAGCACGCCTTGGTCACTGGTGTGCTCTTCCCTTTCTTGTGTACAATCAACTGTAACCAGAACTGTAGGAATAAACGGAAACCCAGCATTAATCTATCTTGTTGGTTGTTAGATCAGCAGGATTGGTAGCAAGACTTAAGACCGTTCGCTGTGATGTATCAATTTATCAGCAAGTCACAACAACACAAGAAAAACAAAACTTTCCCAATTAAAATCCTTTACTGTTTTCCACACTGTGTTCTTAAAAAGGTACTGCTTTAGGTCCTCATCTTGAAGGTGAACTGATACAGAAATTACTGATGGATGCAGTCTGTTTGCCATCAAAGTGCCTTTCATGAATAAAATCAGGCCAAACGTCCACCTGCACAAATCCTGATGCAGAACTAGGACTCATATTCTTATGAGGATTCTTACCAAGCAGGTAGTTGATGTTTTGAACACTGCGAGAGGTTTTTTGTTTGTTTGTTTTGAAAAAAACACATTCAAGGCAGGAAAACTCAAAAACACTACATTTTTTTTTTCATTATTCTTTCCCTCTAGCTGAGTTTTGCTTTACTGATACTTTAGGAAGTCACTGGGTAATTTTTAGGCCCAGGTGGCTAGAGGTTTGAGCTGGAGATGCATGGTTCTTTCTGAAATAAACACCAGAACAGTCACATCACTGAAGTCAACTTGGCTGTGGATTTAGTTGCCTGAACCAAACTGGCTCCTTTGAATTCTGAGTCTCTGGTTTGTAGGTTATCCATGTATAACCTGTTAACATAATACACTCAGCACAGCAGCACAAGCTCCTTGGACTGAGAATTCTAATACTTATCAGGTTTCTGATAAGGTTTCTGTCAAGGTTTCTGTTGATCTGGCAACAAAGCATAACATAAGGGTATATATGCTTCCAGACAAATTTTGCTTGTATTCATTCAAACAGGCAAATAAGCAAAACATCCACTCCCGTAGTCTGGAAAAGGCCCATCTACAGCCACAGGTATGAGTAGGCCACAAGACTCTTAGAAGAACTGACTGCTGTTGGCATGCCCAAGTCCAAACCCAGACATCTCAACTGTCCTCATAATCCACCAGATCACTTTCATTAGTCCAACACTTCAGTTAAAAAAAAAAAGTATATTTAAGAAATTTACGTAGCCTTTCTGTCCTTTTCAATAGGTAACTGTTTTATGCTAGTCACTGTGGAGTTAAAGCCTTAGAGCACTTTTCTGTAAAGCCTAAATACCATGAGGCATGAGGATTAGCTCAGTGTTTTAAAGGCAGAAGAGATGCGCATATGGGATCTGTGGAAACAACCTTTTCTAGAATTAAGCCTGCAGATATTACTAGACATCTTTCAAGTAGGCCTCCCAGGAGCCAGAAACCAGGAAGCAGGTAGATGTTGTACTGCAAGTGCATAAAGAAATCTTACTCTTTCAAAGATGGCTTAAGCTCCTTTCCCCAGCTGAACGTCGCATTTGCTACACTGATGGCATTGCCTGTATGACAAAAATAAAACAACAGAGAAGGCAGGAAATGTATTACAGAGGATAGCACAGCTGAGAGACTGGCAGACAGAGGAATCTTTATTTATGGGTGTTTCACATGCGCTGCCGTTCCTTTTTCTACTGGCATGGGAAGCAGTGTCTCATGACTGTGGGTCACAAGACAGACTTGTTCAAAGTGAAAATAACTGATCGCATCTTAAGCTATAGACTATGAGTTTACAGACCTGTGGAGCTGAAAAGCTGTCCTGCTTCACCCTGCCCCAGTGAGGCTAGTCCCAACATTTGCTGCTCAGAATCCCCACACAACTGTTAGCACAACTTTACTTAAGAATCCACTTTCAAATCGGTAGGAGACTACTGCATGCTGTTGACTTTGATATATCAGATGAAACGTGCCTCTGCACAGCTCTTGCTTGCCCCACTAAGAAGTCATAGATCTGCAGGTTTTCTTTACCTCCTGGTGGGGTGGTGCACAACAGTGATCGAGTGACAGCCACACAGCCATCCCTCCTCCTTTTCTGCTTATGGTATCACACACTTGAGAGGTTCCAGGCCACAATATCAAAGTACATTATATGAGAAAACACATTTTTCTGAGACCACCTGGTTTGGTCATTTGCTTTGGGAAACTGTTTCCAACAAAATAAATAAAAGCTGTGTATATAATGTTCCTGAGCATTTGTGCAGTGTGAAATGTTTGAGCACAGGCCTTGCTGTCCCTAGTCAGTGGCTGCACTTCATTATTCAGTGCTCTTAGCATCCCAATTCAGATGCAAACTCAGGCCCAATGACTCAGCTCAGAGCTCAAAAATACAGCCAGAAACTTTTGTAATTTCCACATAGCTTGAACAACACACACATACTTTTCAAAAAGCAGCTTCTTTTTTTAAAAACCAAGATTATTGTTGTTATTTTCTTTTTGCTTTTTTCCATAACTCAACCAGTCCAAAACAAATACAAGATGTTTGTTGTATTAGCATAGTTTAGAAAGATACTGATGTCTTTACCTGGTGCAATCACTTTTGTTTCCACACAATTTGGATCAAGTTCATCATGACTCAGGAACTGCTGAATTCTCTTTAGGGAAACGCTTGTCTGAGAAAAGAGCAGGTCATTTTATCGTTCTTTTAATGGGGACTTAATGCTCTTACTACTGAAAAAGAAAGTATGCAGAATGGCTTAAGCTTTCACCCCATGGGCTTCCTGAACAGACTCATTCTTTCCCTGCCATCAATCTTATGCTGAAATTCAAGCTTTTAACTGTGAAATTTCTCATACCAAGCTGAGTTCATCTGAGCAAAGCAAAATTCACACAGATAAGCTTACTTAGAAGATGTCAGGCTCTCCAATACAGCGCAGCAGTAGAGAAAGGATATTAGAAAGAAAGCCAGCTAGCAGGCAGACGCAAGGGATCTCTGCATTCCAGAAAATCAGGACATATGGGGTTCTTTCTGTTCAAGTTATTCAAAACAACTTATGCAACAGATCCTCCTTACCTGTGCAATGTTGCTAATGACTTGTGGAAGCATATTGAGGGGAAATTTTAAAATATTAAACAAGGAGAGGGAGACAAAAGCCTTTTCTGCATCCAGGATGTTCTTCTCATCCACTGAGACATACACAGCAAACGTTGTCAATGCTACCTGAAAGCCAGAAAGTGAGTTTACTGCCACATGTATGTAATATTTTGACATTCTAAAAAGCAGTCAAGTCTGATAGGCATCTTTGAAATAAAAGTATCAACAATAAAATTGGGCACATTCTCTGTTTCTGACCTTTACAACACGCTTTAATAATAACAAGTCATATGAACAAGTTGATACAAAAAAGGGCACATAGAATAAAATAACTTTCAGATTACTAATGGTGACATTAGTTGAACTAGGAGATTCAAGAGGTGAACTACAGAACTTGGGTAAATAAAAATGAGAAGCAGTTATCTGGCTGTGGTTTGGCTGCATTTCCAACTCCACCCAACCAAATTTTCCCATTGTAAAATGCAGGCTAAGCAAACAAGAATTACTGATCAATAGGAAAGGGAGTAAAATCCAAGTTATTTGCTGGTTCTCTGTATGACAAGGACCATCCACTGTGGAGGGACAATCCTATGCAGTAGACTAATGGTGAGCAGAAATGGGAATGTGTATTTAAAGAAGAGCATTCACTTTAGGAAAATATGAAAAAGGCAGGACCTTGATGCCATTAAGAATGTTTCTGCAGGGTTGGACCTTTTATCTTGAGAACAGTTGGCTAGGAATATTTTTGACAAAGCACTTATCTCAGTGTTTTTATTCACCAAAAGCAAAGCCCCTTCTGCAAAAGGGATCACAGTGCAATGAAGTGGAAAATAGGGAAAATGAAATTTGAGGAAAAAGCATTTCAGAATTGGCAATGTATCATTTGGGCTTCATTTTTTACATTAAATCAATCTTTTTTTTAGGTTGCAGAATAATTTAACAACTCCATCTCCCACTAAAACAAGCGGAGCACTAACTCAAAAGGTAGAAGTGATTCTGTCCTGACTGACTCAATTTTTTTTTTTTTTTTTTTTGTTATTCACAAATATCTCAGTTTTCAAATTCTAGTTTCAATTTGTTATGGGAAGTACTTTGAAGTGGTTGGAAATTCTCCTGAGACAGCTATTCCCAGCTTCCTCTAGCAGGTTTTATCAAGAAATACTTTAATACCAATTAACAAAAAGGCTCTAGAGAACAGGGAACTTTGCTTCAAAGCATGTGAATTATTTTTTTTCAAGTATTTACATTTTATTCCCATGTATATTTAGCAAGCATAAAGCCTCACTTATCCTTCAAGGATGTACTTGTACAGCTTAGAAAGTCATGCAAATTCAATTTACCAGGAATGGTGCACTGATCCATGCAAAGGTGGACAAAGAATTGAGATAGGCAGATTTTTTCAAAACTCGCAGCTCATTCTTTCGTATCTCCAACACTTTTTCTGAAAACGATGGTTCCCAAGCATATAGCTTCAGCACCTTTATACCACCCAGAATCTCATTCATTAATTTAATGCGGGAGTCTTTATATCGCATTTGTTCCACCTAGGTTATTAGTAAACACAGGAGACAGAGTATCACAGGACTGACTAGAAGAGAGCTTTCAGCATGTCTCACAGCTGTGATGGTCCTTGGGTGACCTCTAAAGAGGATGCAAACAATAATTAAAGAAAGCCAGACTGTTATCGGTAAGCTTAGTGTGCAAGTCTACATCTCCAAAGAAACCAGAAATCAAAGAAAGTCACTGAAAAGCAGAGTACAAAAGCTTTCCACTCATCTTCATTGTTAGGGGTTACATTTTCAAAACCACCTTAACGGAAGATTCAGGCACTTCACAAAAATACTATCCTACTTCTTCCTTTGATTTCTTCAGATTTTTTTCCTGATATGCATAGTTGTATTTCTTAGGGCATCCCTTGAAAATTGTACATATAGACAGATGAAAAAAACGCCTTCACACACACATGTGTGTCAAGTTATGCAGCTCTGTGCACCTTATAATGGGCAAGGGAGAAGAGGAATGTTAATACTAACATGCCATCATCCACGAGATTTAATGGGAAGACTGGATGTCTCTAAGGCACATAATAGTACCACTGTTACTAAGGCTGTGCTTAAATTTCATAATTTATATTAATTTTCCAATTCATACCTTTTTTACATCAACAGCTTCATATTTTTTTTAATCTTCAAAACAGTCACTGATAGATTACACAGCACAAGCTACTTATTGGGTTTTGCTAGCACAAAGCCAGAGGGCACTATTATATTGGTTTTTTTCAGCCTTCCTTGACTAGAGATGGCTAAGACTACAAAGAAAGAAATAAAGTATCCTTTTACCTTATGATAATAATTAAAATTTAGCCCAGCTCAGTAGCAGTGAAGGTCAACACTGGCTGTTAGCATAAAGAGCTGCCAGGTTTCAGTTCCCATCTCTGAAAACTGTCATTCACGGATTAAAGAACAGCATTTCTTTGCCCTTTCTCTAGACACTCCTAGAAGTTACCAGGTGAAATGATATGGAGACAGAGAAACTTCCTGCTAATCCCAGAAGCTGCTCCAGCAGTATGAAGAGCCACTGACTCAGTGCCACACCTTTCCCTTAAATAACATTCAATTCACAATGCAAAAAACTATCTGAGAGGATACAGTTATTAAATATATCAGTACAATCTTACTCATAAGTAAATTGGTGCAAATGGCAGCTCATTAATGGCCAAGACAACCACTGATGCCTTCATTTCTCATAGCACAGCTTCCAATTCAGATAACGTCACCTAATCTGCTGGTACCTTACCTGGAATGCTCTGGTTTTTATTGCTATCGCGGAGTTAAACGGGATAAGTAAAACCATCACGGCAACTCCTGCCAGCACAGAAGGCCCTAAAGTCTTGATTGAAAGAGAAAGAAGGTAAGTTGCTGTTGTACCCAAGTCCTGCTGTTCCCTGTGGTGAGCATTAAAACAACAGTAGGTTAAAGAAACAGAAATGAATGCTTTACACAGACAAGTTGAACTCCTCCCAGTGAAGTGTTCTGATTCCACAGAACAACTGTGAGGAAGAGAGAAAAATATGACAGCATCCACCTTGAATTATTATTATGCTAGTATTGGTGACAGCAGAGCGCTTTGTGATTTACCTATTATGTGGCTCCCAGTGGGAGGGGAAGTAAGTTTGAACTAATGCAAATACAGAGCTATTGAGCAAATGTAGAAATGGAACAAATAAGCCACACAGGAGTTTTTCCATTGAATTCTCTCTGACCAAGGGAACTGTAATTACTGAATGAACCCAGTACCCTCAATGAGAGTAAAAGCACACAAACTGCTAGCTACCAGAGTTCAGCTTACCAGCAGAGCTGTAACTCATAAAGCTGCTGCAACTTAATGGCTTTCAAGTCTAAATCAATATGGTTATGCTGGTGCTACTGTTTTATGCAATAAAACAGATTAATTGCTTAGAAACACTTTAAGGATGAAAGTCAGTGCTCAAACTGAACCTGGAATAAACCAGAAATGACTTTGCTGTAGCAAAGGAAAAATTGTGGTTATTCCAGGTGAGATTTGTTTCATGTTGACTTGCACAAAACTTCTTTACATGGCATGATAGAATCTTTACACATGGCTCACATTTCCCACGCCCAGGGTTATTTTTTTTGTTTGTTTGTTTGATTTGGTTTTTAAGCCATTTCTCTCAAGCTCTCATTTGTATCAACTGCTGGGGACACAGTCCAAGACTGATCCTAACAAAGCATGGTAGGGACAGAGGAGACATAAAGGCTATCTTTTGCTTCAAAAGCCTTATCTTGCCTACCAGCTGAACAAAATAATCAAGAGACTAATTGATCATGTATACCTATGTTACTACAGGACAGAACAGTAAGTTTCTAAAAAGGCAGTGGTGGGTCAAAATAACAAAAAAAATAATAAGCTTGCACATCGTTTAGACAAATTCTGAAAAAATGTGACAATGTCTGTACCTGCCATAGGAAATACAAAGCTAGAAATATCTGGAGTGGTGCAGACCACAACATGTTCAAGAAAGTCATCAGGTCCATGAAACGCTGGGCATCCACTGACATCAAGTTGACAATTTCTCCAACAGTAGATGAGCGCTTTGCTGAGTTTGTGATGACTAAGGACTAAGAATTAAGAGAGATTCAATGGATTCACAGTCTTGATATGCATGGAGAAACACAAAAAAGAAATCCTCAGTTATTAGCAAAACAAGACACTCCCTGAGAATGTACTTCTACAAGAATGAAATAATTCACACCTACACCAATTCCTAATCTCAAAAGAGGAGGACTTCATGAAATGGTTTGCTTGTGAGTGCTTCTATCTCAAGCCTAATGTAGCATTCTGAAGAAAACCTAGTTGCATCTAATCAGCTTGTAACACAAACACGCTATTCTCCTGGATCCCTCTTCCAAATATTTAAAGTGAACCAGTACTTGCCTGAGATGTCTGACCTACCAGTACACCCACATTATGCTGTTGGTTGCTAGAAAATTCTGTAAAGTATGATAGAGGTATTCCTAAAAACTCAGCAAAAAACCCAATTTTTATATTCTATGAGGCTATTCTTCTTCAATATTCCTGCTCTTCCCTGAGCATTTGAGAACTGAGGCCACTTGCTTGGCTATACACTAGTGTTCCAGCCCATTAAATGCTTCCAGTCTTACCTTCCGGTATATCACTCCAGTGATCCCAGTTCTCAACCTCATCCCAGTAACAAAGCAGTACTGGAAATGCTGGTGAAGTATGAGCGTCTGCAGCACAGCACAGATAAACATCAAAGCTGCAATCAAGAATCCCCACCAGGCTGGGGCATCTTTGTCCTTAATGAAGCCAATTAATACACTGTTTTTCAGAAGATTAGGGAAGAAAAAGGAAAAAGAAACAAACAAAAAAAAAAACATGCAGCAAGTTTAATGGGACATAACGTAGCTTCTCTCAACTATGGCATCCTGCCACATCCTCTTTCTAATCACAAAAAGTAAACAGCTCTCCAGGATGCAAGCTGAGTTACGATTTCAGCCAAACAACATTGCAAAGATACAACAACAAAACCTTAGGTTTTGCCCGGGAGAAAGTCCATTTGCAAATGAGCCTGTGGAAAATGAAATATGATGAGAAACTATAGGTTTCCCCCAAGATCCAACATTTAAACACATGGGTCACTGTTTGAGCTCTGTTAGACAGCCCCCCAGGGCAAGAGGTGAAGGATAGGACACAGTAGGGCAGTGTGTAGTAAAGCAGGCAAAACCAGCTTCTTTCTCAAATCCTTTTCAAGCAGCACCAGTGCTTCTGACTGGGGTGTTTTCCCACAAAAAAAAAGCTAGATTAAAAGACATCCTCCTGGATGGATGGATGCATGAAATGTTCTTCACTCCTACTTTTTTGGTAAAATGGGAGTACCATTAAACTGGCTATATCCCATTTTATTAATAAGCTATTTCTTACTACACACAGCTGCTCCCCCCATGAGACCTACACACTGTCATACAGCAAACAAGCAGAACAACATACGGCAATGGCCAGTGTTCTCAAAAATCATATTTGTGATTTCAGACTACTGGCCAGAATATTGAATTGTCAAAAGATGGGAGGAAAAGACATTTGACTCCATGGTTCAAATAACCAGCAGGGAGAAAATATACCTGGAAGCTACAAATCAGGCCCCAAAGCTTTGTATTAGAAGCATGAGGTTGACACATCTTTCTTCTTCTAGCCCACAGAGATCTTCTCTCTGCACTGCACCAGTCAGTCATGCTCTAAGTGGACAGCTTCAGGAAAATCCCTTCCTTGTAGTTCCAGCATGGGATTGAGTAATCTTTTCAGAAACATAAAACTATCTTACATGCAACTTGCCAGACAGACATGGCTTTTTCATTTTCTCTTACCCCTAGCAGTGCATTTTCCAAGATTGAAGGAATTTAGACTTGAGAAGAAATTCCCCATCATATGCCTTGAGATATCACTGACAACATATCCAGGAATATATGCAAAATTGAGAAGTTCCCAGAATAGATCATACTTAATGTGTTCTCAGAAGGAAGCCAACTGCCTCCTCTTCACTAGGGACTCTGGAAGAAGACAGACTGTAAGCTATTAAATGTCACCATACTGGGTCAGACCCTCTTTTTAGCAAATTTCTGGGTATGTCACAAACCACCCACAGAACAACATGATCTCAGAACACAGCTCCAGGCCCATGTTTTTTTAAGAGACACTCATATAGGAGTAGGTCCCTCTCTTCTCCCCTTCCCCACATCCACCTGTAGCCTCCATCCAAACTCCATTCCTCTCTCATGCATTAACAGGACTGTGTGCTTTTCCACTGATTTGGAAATAAAAAGTAATTGGTTGATACAAGTGCTCGTATTTCCACTGTTACTATCTTCTTAGTTAATGATTATCTCACTTTAAGAGTAATACTGACAAAGAAAAAAAATGTGGGGATCATGCAAATTCCTTTATAGATCAGGCTGAGCAACTGGTCCCCCCTGGACAGGGGAGGTACAGATGTTCCTCATACAAGGAGAGCTTGAGGACATACCACTTTTGTCAAGATCTCACTTTTTTTTTTTTTAATAGAACTGTAATTCTCTTTCACATGGAAATTTACTACAACTGTGCCTCACGCATCCTCATTGCTGTGCACAACTAAGAACATGAACTCATCTAAATGCTCAAAAAATCTTTCCCAGATGACAGCGGCATGGCCAAAGCATCATATACTTGAGCATCACACTTCATTTGTATATCAAGTCACGCTACAGCTGCAGGCACCACCAACACATGTGGGTATCAGATGTACAGAGACTACTGGATCCAGCTAGCAGTGCTTCGCTTTGATTTCACAAATAATCCTTTAGAAACGGGGAGAAATTGCTTTGGACTGCTGCACGGAGCAACAGGTAATTTGTAATTCAAAGCTGTCTGCTGATGATGGGCGATTTACGAATCTTGAATTCCAGTGAAGTTTGCCCAATTTACAGCTTAGTCCACAATAAAGAACCCCTGTCTTATGGCATTTCAGTGGGAAGGTGAGGAAGCATACACATGCAGCACTGTGAGGGAAACTAGCGATACATTTAAAAAATAAATACTCTGTGTCAAAGCCAATCCTCCACTGGGATTGCACATAGAAACTACTCACGCTGTAAACCAACCTTAACAGCTGAGGGTTGACGAAAGAAAGTAGGTCTTGTATCAGCTTGAAGAAGGAGCCGATTAAGAAGTACGGCCCAAAGGTCCTCAACAAAGCTTTGAGAAAGGAAGGCTTTCTGTTGTGCTTTTTGTCTCTGATTAGAACTTCAGCTTCCTCTGGACCATCACCAACATGATTCAGCACATGGTTAGATTTCTTCATATATGTCACATCATCTTTCCTAGAGGAACGAAACAAGCAATTAGAGACAACTGACAACAAGAATGTCATTGCCCTACATGTACAGCACTGCACTAAAATCTAAAAGTCTGCTCCTTTCTTTGCTCTGCTATTGATCGACAGAAAGACTTTCAACAAGATCTACATGCACTCAGAGATAGGCTATTCGTGTAATGAGTCTTGTTTTCTTTTTCTGCAGTACTTATGAGATGTACTCCACAGGCCAGAAAATCAATCACCATGGGATGTGAATGTGGCCCAAAGGAGTAGGAGATGAAGGCTTGACTTCCTTTGGCAGAGGACACAGTTGACATTGAATCTCCAGTTCCTTGTAAAGGAATCCTCTAACAGTTGCTGTGTACATAGCACAAAAGGCACCCTCACCTAGTCCTTCTGAGACTGTATTCATTATTCAATTAGTAGCTGTACTAAACCTTTAGCCTTATCTGATCACACAGCTGCTTTCAGAAAAGTAGCCTGAATCCCTCTGGGGAGACAGGCACTGAATCACACACCAAGCTAAGAGAGGAAGCAGGCACAGCCCTCTCAAAATACAGTTTTGCATTCCTGGAGACTTGAAAGAGTACAAACCACAGCACCTCCAAAGCTGAGCCACCTCTGAGATCCGGGCCACAGCTGTCCAAGGTTCTTCCAGGACAGAAACTTTGGGTTTAGGTGCTTAAATTTTACTCAGATGACAATTCAAGCATTTAAACCTTGCTTGGCTGTATCCCCTTTTTACTCTGTGCCTCTCATTCTCCATCTGCAAAATAAACCAAGGAAGGTGACCTCTTCTGCAGAACCCTTTGAGGCTGATGGATGAAAAATGGACCCAACAGGTCCGTGCTGCTCTCCAAGGCTCTAGGTGGGTTTTCTAGAAGCACCTCCAGGGTTTAGGTGCCTGACTTCTGTTGTCCATCAATAAAGAGGGGGTGCTCCAGGAAATTATTTCCTCCATGATTGGCTCTCAAAAAACAGCCTGGCAGCTCTTCCGACAGCAAATACTGAATTGCTGTTGTTTTTTGGGGGCTATGGGACCTAGAGAACAATTTCCTGAATGTCACCCAGGAAGGTTAAGTCCAGGTGGAACAGGGAGAAGGAAATTAGTCTGGGACAGGTAAACCTTATAAGAAGGGACAGATGGAAGAGACACTCTAGAAACAGTGAAGACTTACACGAAGGCATTTGAAAAATAACTTGTAAGTACTACCAAGTGAGGCTGGATTTATGATTCTTCATAAAGTGTGTGCAAATTTTTTGAAGCTAGCTGTCTGCAGAGTAAAATAATTCCAACAGCCTGTGAACATTCAAAATTATCACCATGGCTAACAGTCCACAGGTAGAAACTTGTTCACATTGCTTCAAACGAAGGCATGTGCAAATCCCAATTTCTTTGCAATAAAGTTTGAGGGCAGGGGGAGAACCTAGTCCAGACAATTTTTTTTTTCTCCCTAGGCAAGAACAAACAGTGTTGTCTTTGTCCTTCCAAATCAAATCTGGACAGTTTATGAGCAAAGCCTTATTTTTCTGGCAACCAGGTTGTTAAACCCATTGAAGGATTTGAAGAAACAAGACTACTTGCCCTTGGCTTTGTGCTATTAAAAATGTTTATTACAGTGACCTAACAGCAACGTAATAGTTCTCTCACAGCAAAAAATCCCAAAGGGAGAAAATGCATTTCTAGTGTTTACTACGGGTAGCTAGGTGAGGTCAGGTTTTCAGCAGTGTGTGGGACTGCTCACACCCATTTTTTTAACAAAGCAAAAAGCATGTGCCTGGTTTCTATTATTTATAGCAGGGCAGATAATAGATGCTGATTATCTCATGGGAAAACACACAGCTTTCTCTGTAGTGAAGACAAGGCTCTGCACATTCATGTTGTCTTTGTAAGCATAGTCTCAGAAGCTAACCAAAAGTGAGGCAAAAGAGACTCCAGCTCTCTCTTCTCCATCCAGCACAGCTTTAACTTTCTCAGAAGCAACTGCATTTATCAGTAAAGTGAGTGAATACTTCAGCCATACATGCAAAGAGAGCAAAAGCAAAGGAAAAATACTCTTTGTATGCTTTACAATCTATAACAACTTAAATCCACACTGATCTCTCCTGTAACTCATCAGTAGCAAATGAATTATTAGCAATTATTTAACAATAATTCACAAGACAGCTGTGAAGCAAAATGTAAAAAAAGGGTTTGGAACAATCGAAATGTGATAAACATTACCATAAAATAAGTTTAAAGCTTTAGCTATGCCAGAGGTGCAACTGATTAAGTTTTCAAAAATAAATTAGTACTAAATACAATATATTTTCTATGGCACTTTCAACACATGTACAACTTGACATAGCATTTTTAATGTCATAAAAGCTTGTTCAGAGCAGATTTAATGAGAAGAGTTTAAAAAAGTATTTACAGTAGCTCCCAAGCAACTACCACTAATGTTATTTGACTTGAAGTAATTGAGAATACCTACTTATAATTAAAGAATAAGCAGAGCCACGAAGCTTTTAGAGTTACGTGAAACCCAGCAATCTGGAGTACAGTGAGTTTCTTTGTTTTTGCTTTTTCCCACCTCAGCATCATTAATATAGTCACCACAAAATTTTACCTAAGCTAAATACAAGTCAGAATTTATGGTTAAATTCATTGCCAACTGGCCCCAGTTTGTATGAATTATTTCCAAACTGCAATGAATCCCATAACAAAACTCCAGGCACAGTTTCTGGTTTCCTAGCCAAAGTTTTCCTGGACCCTAGGCACTTCTGCACAATGGCTGTGCTCTTACTATATAAAAGCCTGAGGGAGTAAGATTTATGTCTGTGCAGCAGAAGACCAGAACCTAGACAATGCACATTATTCCACACCATAAAAACAGAGACATTAAAAAAAAAAAAAAGAAAAAAAAAGTAAAACCACAGCACGCATAGAGCACTAATGGACAAGCTGCTGGTGGTTAGCGCTGCAAACCTTCCAAATTTTAGCTGTGAAGTGAAACTCTCCACATCATAATCAGCCTTGCCAAGAACCTTACAACTCTCTCCTAATATTATCACATCATAGGGTCTTTCCAATTTGGCAAGGATATGCCCAGAAGAAAGCCTCCACATGGAGAAGAAATCTCCACAATGAAAGGAAATGGAAGTGCAGGCCTCCTCCTTATTGACATTTTTCACTTGAAACACACTATCACATCTATTTGTTTGGAAACATTTTGGACATTAACCAGTGGGAGAAGGAAATACAGTTGCACAATAGATAATTTCTTAAAATTAGATTAGGACAGAACATGCAATAAAAAGGATATCCTCTTTAGCATGGATGTAACTATATGCAAGTTCTGACCCTCATCCCATTTCCATCAGAGACTCTGGAAATTTTGCTGCTAACTTTCTAGGCAACAGGAGTAGGGTCTCAGCTCTTAAATTGGGATATCTCTTCCCCTCCTGCCTTTCACATGTTTTGAGTTTCATATCTTTACTGCTAGGAAGTGAAGAGTTGCTCACTGCTGAGCCTCAAGGCTACAAATAGTGTCAGACCAAAAAAACTCATGATGGGGATGATGATGAATTCCTTTGGGTTTACGGTGCCTAGAAGCTGTGCTCTAACATGCCTAGGAGGGAGGCAATTACGGGGTTAGACATCTACCAGCTCAGTGATGAAAGTTGTTAATTTTCTACAATCCAACCAACTCAATCCCTTCTGCTTACGCAACTTCAGCCCTTCTCCATGTGGTAAATGGCACTACCTGCCCAGGTAGATCTTAAGCACGTAGTTAAAAAGTGTATCGTTGGTACACAAGCCCCAGAGGCCTCCTGCTTGCCTCTACCTAGCCATATTAAAACAAGATAATATAACTGTTAATATTAATGAAGAACAGATAGGTTGAAGAAGTAGATGCCATTTTTAGTTGGCTCGTTTTCAGGGATGAGCAGCTTATTCATGTTGAAACTACTCTGATCAATCTCTGTTTGCAGACTTGTTCGTATACTTACTGTTTGCACTCTGATTTTTCTTTGTCCCACTCTTTACTTAGTTGTTGCACAATAATTTTGGAAGTATCATCTTCATTCAGCGACCACAAGTCTTTATCTTCGAGGGGTCTTTTGTAACCAAGAACTGCCATGCTGCACATATGGAGAAAAACAGTCCAATTAAGCCTGGCTAATATTACTTAAAGCATTGCTAGTAACTCTGGAACTATTAAGCTAACAAAAGCAAGACGATACATCCCCACAGAAAGGGTGATAATTGTAGCTCCACCTCCTTTTGTTTCTTATATTAATGTTTGCAATTAAGGAAAGGACATTACGTAGTTTTGATTACATGTATTTTATTGAAAACATCACTTCAGGAAAAAAAAGGACAATAAAAACCAACTACCAGAAACATTTGAATGAAACTAAATTTTAAATGAAAACAGTGAAGTTTTAGAAGTGAAAATAACTACATCTATCTGGAAAAACTGTCAGAGGTGAACAAAATGCAAAAGCGATGCTCACATAAGTTAAAAGAAAATCAGATTTCTCCAAAAAATACAGTTCCTCAACTGCAAGAGAAATTTTATCGAGATACAAACATCTAGTTGTCAAGAATCATGATGGGGAAGCTGAACATTCAAAACTCTGGAAGTTGAGAAAGATCTCACACACTTACTAAAAAGAACTTTACAGGGTTGTTGCCAGGACAATGAAGTTACATGGATGGAAGAATGAAGATCTTGATACTCTCAACCACTATGGAAAAAAATGGGTCTTAACATGACCTTTGACAGCTGCTCTACTTCTTTATCGTGGAGTAACAGTAAGCCCAGTCTCAAATGTGCATCTTTAATACACATGCCCTTTGACAGCTGTTATCAGTTGGTGGTAATCATTTGTATATATAATCCAGTTTACTTTCCCTCTTGCGTGGAAAATGTCCTTATAAAAAAGCATTCACCCATGAACCTCAACAAGAAACAAAATGCATCCTCAGGTGGGTGAAAGGTTGCCACAATTAATCTTGTGGAACACAGTCTTACATCTTGGTTTAGGTTATATTCCAGCATGTGGTAAGCACAACCAGACTGTATAACCTGCTAATCATGTCACAATTGTTGACACTATTCTTCAAAGAAGAGGTCTGGGCAGAATGAGCACTCTGAAAGCTGCTTCTAAAAAGGCAAATGCCAAAAGTGCTGACACTACTGTGGGTGAAAGAGCATCTAACATCAGCTACTTACAGAGGAAAAATCTCTGCATTGTTACCTCTGTACAACACATATCACAAGTAGAGTTTGGGGTTGTCAGCGGAACAACAGTTTGAAAAGAGAAGCTCACCTTGTAAACCACCAAAATGTCAATCTTGACAGGAAGCCTGAAGTTAACTCTGGACATGGATTCTGTAGTAAAGTTGTGGGGGAGAGAAAAAAAAACAAAACAAAACAAAATAAATAAAGTAATACATTTACCATTACTTTAATAAGATGGTCTATTTTGATCAATTTTGCTACATTATGTAGTATATTACATGTATGTACCTGTGTCCTAACAAGACATAAAATTGATTTCTTTATTTCTCACATCATGCAGCTTTTTATCTTTAAAAATTGCTTCATATATTGCCTTTAAATCACACTTATATCAAGTGAAATGTCATTCTATAGGTCTCGAAATGTTCATTTTAAGAAATGAACTCAACTTCTCTCTCAGCTTCGTTCAAACATAAATCCAATTATAGGGACCATTTTATGACTCAGAGAAGAAATTTAACCTGTGACACCACTAGTATCTTCTGTTATTAATGTTTTTCCATATCTATTCTCAACACATATAGAACTCATTTATTAAAACAACCCTTAGAGACTTTAGCTAATTGTAATGTTAAGCAAGTAGACTACCATCTCCACAAAAAACCCTCTTGAAATAATTAATATTACACTTCAATATTCATAAATGTAATTTAAACTGCTGTGAAACAGAAAGCAGGAGAGCTGCTTTCACTACACAGCTTCCAGTTGTTACTGAGGGCACATATAATGGAAAAAGACATCAAACCCCAATATGATTTTCCATAACCAATGTTTTGTAAGGGGGTCATTAACTACTGTAATCTCAATGACAATCCAAAGCTGTTTTCAATCACAAGTATTCTCAGTGGAATTCTCAAAACATGATATAGTCTGTAAAATGCAAATAAAGCAAAGTAAAAATACTTACAGGATCTGTATTAACAGGGGAAAAAAATGGAGGCTTTTCTTTAAAACATGAAAGAATCAACTCAATGATTATCAAAGCAAAGTAGATGTAAAATGTGGTAAACCTGAACCTTTCATTTACATGGCCCTAGAGGGGAAAAAGAAACACAGTAAATTATTGTTTTTATTGTCCTTCCCAGCCCCCCCACCACACACAGACACTGACTTTTTCACAGCTTCTTTTGTCAATTCCTTTCTTCCTCTACAGTTGAATACTGCAAAGTAGTTGCTAGCAGGAATTATCTTACAAAAGTATGTACATACTCTGTAAAGTGCCTAAGAACATGCTTATCTCCAAGCTTCTCATTAAATTATGTCAAATTAAAAGTGCTTATACATCTTCACTGCATGAAGACACCCTCTGGAATCAGGGCTACATGACATCCTTTTAAATTACCTCCAGGGGTTCATACAAGATCATGTCTTGAGCACAGGAATTGTCAACCAAGATGAGAAAACATCCATTTACTTTAGTATCTTGTCACTGACAAGCAGTCAGTGTTAAATACTTTCAGAAGCAGCTGCAAAAAAACACTGTATTGCATAATAACAGTTCCATCTGTTCTAGAGATATTTCCTTTACTACTCATATGAGTCTGCAGTTGACTTAAAACTTCTTGATGTGAGGGTATGTCCCTTATACATTTCTTTCATACCCTAATGTAGTTGTAAATGCTCTCATTGTTCACTTGAAATGTTTAAACTTTAAGTGCAGGAGAAACAGTATTTGGCCCTCAGCAGTTGTGAGAACAGCAGAAATATTGTCCACACCCATTCTAAGGCTCTGCAACCATGATTTTAAGTTGATTAAGGATTCAAACATTGATAATCCAATATTTGTACTTATGCATGACTACTACAGTTTTAAAATTGACTTTAAGTGCTGTTTGAAAGTGTCTCACCAGGACTGCAGCTATTTTCTAAAGTTCTGCACAGACTGTCATTTAAGGTCTAATTCAATCTCCACTGGAATATTTACAACAGCTTGGTATAACAAAACCCTTGCTAAAAGGATAATGCTGCTAATAGCTACAAAAAAGTAAGTATTAAAAAAAAAAAAAAAAAAAAAAAAAAAAATCACCAAACAGAATAAACACTGATTTCACTGAGGAGGAGCAATCACCTTAATGTTTTTCAAACACTCCTTTTCACTCCTAGACTTTGATGATCTAATCCCTGAAGCAATCTGCTTTGCCCTACTTAGTGGCATTTCTTCCTGTGAAAAATATAACAACTTTCTTACTGTGGGAGAACCTGCTATGTTTTCAAACAGGAATCATAACAGCCCAGGTTTCTTTTCTCTCCCTCCAACTTTCTGTTCTCTATTTACAGCCACAGTTGGAGTCAAAATGCTGTCCTTGGCACAACAGGCACTGACAAAAGAAAGCCTATGGAGCTGTATAATGTAGCCAACCTAAGCAAAAAGTGAACATTACATATTAAAATGCATCATCTCTGATTACTACCCATCCCTATTTAAGCATGACAGGGGAAAGGGGCTGCAAAAGGGAAAAGGGAAGAGGAAAAATTAAAAAAAAAAAATAAAAAAAAATTTAAAAAGAGTCTGTTCTAATATATACACAGTGTTGGTACAGCCCTCACATGTCTATCAAGTTTCTGGTATAGCCTTGGGCCAAGCAAAATCTGCTTTTTGACATTGCATGAGAAATCCCAGTTTCCTTCAAGTTACACAAGTCTGAGTCAAGGCAACAGAACCAAACTTCTCTTTCTCTCTGGCAAAAGCTGCGCTCAGATCTGACTCCAAACTCGGTGATTCATTCCCTTCATAGAGATGTTAATGCTACATTTCCTGTTCTCCAAGTGCTAACAAGGATGGTATGTTACCTGTGCTGCTGTAGTCATGATCTTAGACCGGAGAGGCCCCACGGCACAGAGCACTGACAAAAACCAGAAGATAATGAGCACTCCAGAGGATTGAACTCCTCTCAGCCTTTCGTACTGAATAAGCAATGTAGCCAACAGCTGTAAAAGCAAATACAGGAACACGTGAACACAATCCTGTCCCACCGCTCCCACTATTCACGCTCTCAGTTGGCAGCTGTTACAGTCATCATAGACAACAGCACCTCTTTGAAATAAGGCCCCATCATGACTTCATAGAAGTCAGTGGCAAGGCCTCCTCTATCTAAGGAAAGCAGTGAATAACTTTATGAAATAATTTGGTTTTACTGTTTTCAGAGCCTCATATCCAGAATTCAATTTTTAAACCAGACTTTGTACCTAGGCCTAGGCACAATTAACTATTAGCCACAAACATTTTAAACAAATGTAAGAACTGTCATTTCTGCAGTCCAGATGGACAATCATGACTTCTTTAGAATATAAAATTTAAAAAAAAACCTAACCAAGGGAATTAAAAATTTAACAGGAAAATTTTACTGCTTCATTTTTCATACAACAGCCACAAGCCCGTTTGTCAGCCTAGGCAAAGCAAATTTGGTTTCTGTTTAAAGGAGGAACAACCATCAGATAAGAGACACAGTTTTACGAAGTCCAATACAACACTGAACAATGCGCAAGCAATTCTCTATCATATCTGCTTAGACAAAGTCATATCCAAATTCTCCCCACACCTGGATCACAAGCCTGGAGAAACAGATGAGAACAAGGCGGGAGACAGAACAATCTCTCCATTATAAAACTTTTAATTTATATAGCTGAATCTACACGAGAGAGATATCTGTAACTGTAGCCTTTTTGGTAAGCAAAATTTTCTTCAGTAATACAAGTAGTAATAATTCACTTAAAAGAGTACAGGATAAGGCAAAGAACGCAAAGGAACCCTTTTCCTCCTTCATCTGTCTAAGAAACAGTTATTGATCACAATAAACAGAAACAGCTACAAACCACAGTGATGCCAATGATCAATGGAGTTACAAAATAGACTGGTGGAGGTGTTCTGTTTTGCAGGAGCTCGTGGAAAGAGAAGAAGAGATCTGCCCAGCTCACACACCACAGTAGGACACCAAACAGCTGGAAGTAGTCAAAAAGAAACAGCATTTGGTAGACTCATCTCCAGGGGCAAAGAGCTAGCAAAACTGTTAAAATTTACAGATTCACAACAAGACAAAGCTGTGTAAACAGAACACTGCTGCATAGATCAGCTGCAGTCAGGCTAACAGAACTGTCCCACTGCACTCAAACCAAGGGTCTTGTCTCAGCTGCTTTCCAGGGGATTGCAAACACAACTAGTAGAAAGACTAACGTATTTACCTGTTATTTTCCCATACAGTTCAGTTTTGATTGGAAACGCAGGCAGCATCCAGACTAAAGGCAGACATGCCCTGAAGCAGAAGCCTGGAATTTTTCTCCAGGAGTAACCCCAGTTCCCTCGTGGCCTATGGAAAGTGACTTGCTTGATTTCCTTAGACCTAAACATTTATAAACCAGAGGTGCTGTTGACACCAGCCATCTCTTAAGCACAAGATGTAGATGAAATCACATAGCTACCGGGTGGGTAGAGTGGCTTGAAAAAATACCTTCTTGTGCTTATATTCACAATGAGCTTCAATTCTCACTAGACCTACCTTAACATTTTTGTTCGCAGCTTTCAGTGCTTTAAAGCTTAAGCAAAGGTGAAGCAGCATAGTTGTGGCTCAAAAAAGGAGTGAACTCTCTTCTGCAGAGCAACCAGCTCTTCTCTCTACCCAGAAAGATAGGCAAGCAGGATGGATTTCCTTACAGATGAGCTATCCTTTGGTATTCTTCCTCAGAAATCTGTACGTACACTGTTGTTTCCTATAAGCAAGTTCTTCAGTTCCCCCATAAATCAGAGGGAATTTTGCTTAAACCCTACTTCAGCACTTGCTTGGACACTGAACTAACGCTAACAAACTCAAAATTGCACATTACTCGTGGAACACTGCAAAGAGATCTTACCGTCTTGAACCTGCTCAACATGGAAAGCACAATGTACCCTCTTTTGTTGTGCTTTAGGTAGAGAAGATAAAAGGGTAATGCACTCCACAGATAAATGCTCGGGATCCATGCTAGGATGGTATTCTGGAAACATGGTGTCAGGTCTGGATTATCAGTGTGTATCGAAAGGTTTGAATCCTGGAAAAAAGATGAGACACGTTTATTAGTAGAGAGGCAGAAGCGCTGCCAATTGGAACATCTGCCTGAAGAAGTTGTATCCAGATTCTGCTGGAGTTAGCACATGGCCTTAGTAAAAGCTTTCCCAAAATACCTATCCCAACCTCTTGTGGTTAATCTGCTATAGTAAAAGGGTTAAGTACAGTTACAAATACTGGGTAAAATCTAAAAAAAAGAGACTTCTGCCCTCCTATATCTCACCGTTGGACATATATTTTGTAGCAGATAAACAAACCCCTCGTGTTTCTGCCTTTGCTCAGGCTTAGTTACAGGTGCTGACACCACGACACTCCTCAGGCATTCCCAGCCTGGAGCACAATTGCTAAACAAAGCGCTTGAGGCAAAATCCTTGACTTGAGAACTCATCTATCGAGAAAGTCCAGCACTGGAGAAAATTATCAGATTTAGATCAACCATATCCTGACCTGGGAAAACCCCCTGCATTTATGACTAAAATTTTGTCCTTCTTACTCATATGCCTCCAACTATAATTACTTCCCTATTCTAAACAAACGTAAAAGGAACGTATTGTACATGCAGGTAGGAATATGGGTTTTCTTGAAAACATTGAAAGCAATGCTTTCCATCTGTGACCTTGGACTCCACAATTCACATATGCAACTTGTACCTAAGGATTTGAATGCACCACATGCAAACACACAGTTACACAGGTTCAAACTAAATTAGAAATTTCAGTACAGTTAAGGGAAACTTGGTTTTAATCAAACCTACTGGAAACTCACAACTTGCATTTTGCCATCTGATGTATCATTTAAATGTGGTAGATAAATACTTACTTGCAGGAAATGTAAAATTACTTTGATGTGCTATCATTAACAAGTAGATGATAAAACTAAGATACTTGTGGTTCAGATATGCCTTATCTCTGCACTAGAA
Source organism: Tyto alba (assembly GCF_018691265.1). NCBI lineage: Eukaryota > Metazoa > Chordata > Aves > Strigiformes > Tytonidae > Tyto > Tyto alba. Next base: position 6,986,044 of record NW_024881314.1, read on the forward strand.
TCATTTACTTCTACCTAATTATTTGTGGGTATGGGCTCTCAGTAGAAGTATGTTCCAGTTAAACTGAGCCACTTCTCCCCACCCCTTATAAATGAATGACTGACTAGTCTGAATATGAATTCTTCAGAATAATTTCCAGTCCTGCTTTTGTTTACCAATACAAAAGAGACTGAATGCTGAAAGCAATGGCTGATTTTAGGAGAACTGAAGAGCCACAATCTGCTGACAATCTTTCAATTTTGGTGATGATCTGTCAGAAGGGACATGCATCACTGCATCAGTCCACATACACACAAAAGAGCTCGTAAGTGTAATGAAACTACAAAGCCTTGGCAGGTTGCAGGATGGTTTGGCTGAACTGTGACAAGTTTGTCTCTCAATACTTCAGCTTTGGCACAAATGAAACCTCTGGCCGTGGTGAAGGGTGGCACAAATCCATCAGCTACACATCTGAACTGCACCCTTCAATGCTGCAGAGTTCGTGCCTCTCCAGCCGAGAAATGGCCTTTTCAGAGGCACGCAAGTACCCTGCGTGGGCCAGGGAAATAAAATCATTCCCCTTTACCTAAACCAGACCTAAGGGAAACTTCAGCCACAAATCAGGAGCAATTACACTGCAAGTGAAACACAAGATCAAAACCAAACCAAACGCCAGCCTCACATTCAAACAATTTCTGTGTTTTCCTCTAGTGAGCAGGTCTCTGGCACCAGAAAGGAACATAATGTTTAAAGAGGACCATTTTTGGCTCATCATCAAAACATTTCAGCATCTCTAACATGATAAGCTCCCCTAGCAGCTACCCTGCCTGGGGCAAAAGATGCCCTCTAGAAGTTTGGAGCTGAAGAGCTCTTTAGTTCCAAAGCAGGAGCTTATCTACTATCATTTATTCAACAAAACACTAATTTCCTCTTCAAATTACATGTGGTTTAGCAATGTCTTGAGTGTGTTTGCAATTGTGCTCCTTTTGCTCACTGGAAAAAATCCTGGAAAAGGAAAGCTGAGGAAGAACAGCAATAAATGGGCACAGAATAAAACAATGATTCTGTTTAAGGGAAAAGTTAGTGGGGGAAAACCACACACTTAATTTAAACCTTTCCTATAAGACCAAAATGTTCAGAAATGGCTTTCTGTCTGAGAGCAACCTAGAAACTGCCCCAGATGTCCATTAACTTCGGACTGAACACAAGCTGACTATTGTATCCAAGACACAGACTGTATGGCTGCCAAGCCATTTAAAGGTTTTCATTAACTCTTATTTAAACAAGGCAAAGGACTTGCATTTCTGAACATATAAATATAGCTAGTCAGAAAACAAAAATTCTGTCCTAAAAAAACATGCAAGATTTTGAGACTCGGTTGAATTATCCCTGAGAATAAAAGTGGAACCATGCCAAAATCTTGTGAAAGTACAAGAAGCAGTACCCACCCAGTGACCAACAAGAGCCTACTGCTTCCATGGCACATGGGAAAGAGGAATGCGGGCTGAAGGAGAAACCTATGTCCAAGGTGTCAGACCTGACTACTGGCTATCTTGGTAAGGTTTTCCCAGGTCCGGTTTCATCCTGGACCAGATAAACAAGCTTTCCTGGAACAGATCTGTTTCTGTAAAAAGTTTCCCTTTCAATGAATTGGTGTTTTCTGAGAGCAGACTCTTTCCATCCTTGAATACAATGAGAGGGGTTCCTGTTAGAAGACAAAGTACCTAATACATTTAAGTAGTGTAATTCCATACAAATTACTTGCTTTCCCTAAGACCGAACCACAGTGAGCTAATGCTGCTATATCATGTGCCACGTAGCAGGGACTCTGCTATGAATTGTTATTACTACTTTTTATTCTGGGAATCTGAAAGTTGCGTTTCTTACCAAGCCGGATCTTTTCACAGAGCTGGCAGTTCCATTTTATGGCTTTATAAATCACCACACTGATAGCATATATTCCAATATCCACTCCAACCCTAAACAACTCATTTTGAGTCAGGATATGACATGAAGTCTCAATACAATCTATCGTGGCCAAGCCAACACTGTTAAATATTGCTAAATACCCTTGAATTCAGCAGTAAAGTTACGGAACTCCACCCTTGAGAACAAACACAAGAAGCAACGGCTGGAGGGACACACCAGCTCTTTGACTCCTATCTTTAAGGCTCCTGCTTTAATCTGGCTTTGCCTGTTCATATTCTGAACTCTGTTCTTGTAAGCAGAACTGGTTTAAATGCTTCTTGAGTCCCAGAGCTGACCCAGGGCCAGGGGGAACTGTCAGCAGGCATCTCACAAGGTGAAATACTCATCAGCACATGTTGGGAAACACCACTTTCTCTAAGAAACTCATCCCAGGGAAACTGTAACAGCCAGCGTGTCCATCACAGCTAACATCACTGTCACCTCTCTTCCCCACATGCAAGTCTTAAGGGCGGTAACCTGTGACCTCTTCCTAATCCAGATCCCCACTGTGCTCCATGGCTCCTCCAGACTGCCAAGAGCTCTGTGGCAACTGTCTGTAAGCAGCAGTATTTATTTCCTTGGATGCAGTATCATGGAACAGGTTGGAGGCTCTGCTGGCAACATACAGCAGTGCAGAAATACCAGCCCACTGTACCAAATTCCCTGGGCACACCAGTTACTTAATCCTGTAATAAATGCAATGCCAATGTCCATGGGAAAAGAGATTAGAGATGCTTGTTACAGCTTCACAGCAGACAAGGAGTTCCCTGGAGTCTAAAACTTCCAAATTAGTGGGGCTTTCTGTTGATCGGTTAAGAGTATCATTGACATTGTCCCTTGCAGCAGCTTTCAATCATACCCATCATTCTAGTCACAGCCCTTGGATAACCATGACCCTCATATTAAGGGCCATCTGTGCAGTAGGACTTACATATAGATGAGCAGTTTTAAATCATGTTCTCATTTAAGGGAAGGTATTCCACAGGGGAGGCTGTGAGCAACACTAAATCTGCTCTAATACTTAGTACTTTCTATTACACTTTCCCTTCTGGAAAAAAACACTGCTATTGAAAAGGCCATAATGCATTTAAAGCAAACAAAATTCAATACAACGTATCTTGGGTTTCTTGCACATAATTCCTTACAGCTTTCAAATAAAAGGGGGAACGAACAGCCTAAAGCTAGGCTGAAAAACAGCAACTGGGAAGTTCCTGTCTATCCCCTTCCCAAACCCCAAGGATGATGTTAATAGAGCCTGCTGAGAAAGACCAGTCAGGGTTCTGGTCTTTGGTTTAAGTCTAAACCAACGCTTACTCCACTACAGAAGTTTAAAATAAAAGTGCCTCACACTGGTTTTACCCATCATACAGCTGATGCTGCAGTAATACTCCTCAAACAGTCGGTAATGAAAAGCTTCCAAACCCTAGGGTGGACTAACAATGTCTTTTGTAGTCTCAAGCAGTTATCTCCATTGAATGGATAAATTAATACATGTTTCTCTCTAAGTTTCTATAGCACAGAAAGAATCAGGAAAAAGCACAGGAAACACAAATTCGTTCTTTATCTGCTGGGAAGGTGAAGGCTGTTGCATTGACATCATTCACACTCTATCCAAGGTTAATACATGCCATGTTGCTGATTCTGTGTCAGTTATCACTAGTTGGCACATTATTTAAGATTAAAAAACAAATTGGAAAGCTGACTGGGAAGGTACACATGAACAGTAAAGATAGAGAAGTGAATAACTGAAAGTAACAGTGTTCCCTGCAGTAAATAAACAGGGAAACATGTCTTGTAGAAGAAATCGTTAGCAAGAACTTGCAGATGAGAATCTTCCTGCCCTTCTTTTGCCCCTAGATCTGGTAAATACCCTGCCAGTGAGTTTCACTTGCACAGCCTGGCATAAGAAAAAAAAAAAAAAAAAAAAAAAAAAAAGGATGTTTTTCTCTTGGCTCTATCACACTGTCTCCTCCTAATAATGAGGATGGCTCTGCAGCAGCTCCATGCCACAACACCAAAAACTACCAGTGCCCAGTCTTAGCTACAGCACAGGCTTCATCTCAGCCATTCCATGTCTCACCTCCCACTTCTAGCTGTTGTCCATCTCCTCTGCTTGGTCCCTGTCAGTAAACTCTTTGGAGCAAACCCTAATAATCATTTTAGAGCACAAATGCAAACAAGCACTATGCTCCAGAAGGCTTTCAGTGTCAAATGGCCTTTTCAGCACAAGATCATCCATGTGTGTTTCCAAAGGAACCATTTCACCCTTATGCACAGAAGGAGTAACATGCTTCATTAATTCACAGTGCTGTTGTACAACATGATTACATGAACAACCCCCACAAAAAGGGCAAGAAATAATGACATTCTCCACTGCAACACCACAACAATACTGCTTGGAGAAAAGGTGGGGTTGAGAGGATGCAAGCATTTATAGTATTGCATGAACCACACAGTTAATAACCAGAAATAATATTTTTATATTTACAAAGCACACTGAAACAGTTATCTACATTAGTGAAGGACACTATGCAGGATGCTGAACTTCCTTTTCCAGTAGTAGAAGGATCTTTAATGGCTTATTTTAATGGATCAAATATACCTGTCACAAGTTCATAGCCTATATGAACTAGATTATGGTTGTGGAATAACTAGTCATAGGTTTTTGCTTGAGTTGAAGTTGCGTGGTACAAACTGTACCAACCACAAAATGCACTTGAGAACTGTGGACCAGGTATCCAAAAAAATCAAGGTACGAATTTAGTGAAGATGTTACACAAAACAGTAAGTTTCTCTTTCTTCTCCAGAAGTTCAGAGCTTCTCTGCAGTCATGAACAAAAAGGAGGCAGGATATGAAAAAAGTAGGTTTGTATTCTGCCAGAGCCATGTGGCCCCGGGAAATGGGGCTTTCAGAAAAACAGCTGTAGTCTAACCGAGATAGTAAAGTGCAAGCTGACCACAGGAAATACCTGTATCTAAGACAGCATACACAAAGTAAAACTTATCTACTTCAACTCTTTTTGTAGCAGTCATCTTGCTTGCACAGGGGGACATTTATTGACTTGATGAGGAGAAGGCATAGTGCAACCTTAGAAGTATGAATGCTCATGAATCAAAAGCAGAATTGAGAGTAAAAGGAAACAGGATCATTCCTTCAGAATAAAGTCCCCAACTGCCTTTTAGAATTGATCAAAGCTATATACAGTTGTAGAGAAAACCTTCTGTTAATTGGATCATCAAAGGCCTTTCCTATGCCCTTGTGCAGGTACAAATACAGAAGTGGGTTGCCCTGTCTCAACCCAGTGTGATGACGGGTGTGGGGGAATAGCCTTAATTTGAGCCATCCCATCTCCTTCCAGTTGAAAGAAACAGAGTAAGTCCAAGGATCATAATGAATTTATCTCAATTAAGAAGGGGTAGAAACAGGTGAAAGAGCTGCAAATTAGATGGTTTCCGCTTAATTTTCTCCCCTTCCCACCCCAACTCTGCATTTTAAGCTGGCCCATCCAGTTGGGCTGATGTACAATAATAAGGACTGTCACAAAAAAAAATTGTCATCAGTGCTGCTCTGACACTCCACCTGTCTAGTGGGAGCTGGAACTGACAAATTGACTGCAGCGATAATGAAATTTTAGTGTCTGGTCAAGACTGTCTTTACCATGACAGTAGCATGGGAGTTTGGGGGGGAAGGATACAAAGGTGACACACCATCTCAAGCATCCAAGGCTGGTCATGCTCTTCATCTGCAGGGACACTCATTAAGGGAGTGCCAAGAAGCCAAACAGAGCAGCAGGCTAGAGGGCAAGCACAGACTCTGGGTACTAATGAGCTTTAATGCCAATATTAAGCCTGGTTTATCACTCACAGAAGTGACCTAAGCTCACCTAACACAGACGAGCATTACACTCTAGATATACTCTCAGAGTCAATTTGCACAAACAGTACTCATCTCTCAGAGCTACTTATTTCACTCATTTTTATTCAGACAAAGAGTGAAATCCACAGTCTGGCCCTAAACCATGGCAGTAGTTTCAGGGAGAAAAAGAGCTCACAAAGCACCACTACAGCTAGCATCTTTGGGAAATGTCTGCTCCTACACCTCCCTCCACCCTCTCAGCTATTCTCTCCTCTCTTCTTTTTAAAATGAAGGCTGGCCTTTAGTGTTTTTAAACCAAAAAATTCTGAGATAAAGATGCAGTCAGGTGATTATGGAAAAGGAATACGTTAATGACAGAAATCAGAGCAAAGGCAGAACTGCCCTGGTACACTTTTTACTCCACACCAATTGCATGCACAGCTTCTCTCCAATATCAACTAAGCAACACAGACAAAGTTTAAAACTTGATTTTTGACACCCAGAAACTCCCTATTTTTAAAAGAATCGTGTTTAACTATGATCTGTACAAACACCCTGCAACTCAATCAGCCCAGCCAGTACTGCTATGAAAAGAGCAGCACCATCCCGAAAGAACTGCTGTCAGACTACAGTGGTCCAACTACAACACGCTTACAATAATGATGCTTCAAATACCCAAATGAGCCCAAACTTTCACACTTTGCCACAAAGAGGCTTAGACATGGAAAGTGAGTTTTTGTAGGTCACTGACATGTAAGCAAGAGGTAGCAACTCTGTATCAGGGCAGTAGAAAAAAGGGAAAGTAAGAAGCAGACAGAATAGCATTGCTGCATATGAAGATTACCACTGGCCACAATTTTCTGTCTGATAGATCTTCCAGTAGTAAACTCTTACCCCCAACAGATATACCTTGCTTTTTCAAAGGAGACAAAACATAAAAGCATAAAGTTTTTTAATGCTTTTTGTTTCTCTTTGGTTTTGCCTGCTCTCACCTCCCCTTGCTGTAATAAAAAAGATGATATCCAGAACATGGGGTTTTTTCCCTTTTATTTTTCCATGTTTCCAAATGTAGCAAAGGGAAATTAAAAAAACTGCATGTCTAAGAGGTGAGGGAGATTCCAGAACACAAGTCACTCACCAAGAGGGGAAAGGAGAGATACCGAAGGAAGAAATGGTAAGTATGCTGGTTTTGGTTTGTTTTTGTTTTTGTTTTTTTTTTTTTTTTTAATTGCACAAGTGTCAAATGTGGTTCTGTATTCTCAGAAAGTTTCAGAAAGAAAAAAAATGAATTATTACTTCTAAAACTAAATGATTTTGACATGTGAAACAACTCCGATTAAATGGCTTTTCTTTCCCCCCTCCATTTCTTATTCTGCTCTAGTTCAAAGCTTTATGTCACCAGCACGTGATACTACTGTAAATGATTTAAGTTTTTTCACGTTGACTTCACCTGTCACGCTGCCACGAGATTAGCACAGGGACAAGGTGCCAGCTCACACAGACCCAGCACGGAATCAAGGCTGCTGGTTGTACAAAAGCCTGAATGCATTCCTGGGAAGATGTCTGGCTGCTTGCCGCCGTGCTCTCCTCCAGCTCAGCCAAATAACGTGCGACTGGATAATGGCCCATCACAGTCATGGCAGTATTAGGAGACAAATGGAACATTAGCTTACTGGAAAAATCAAAGATCCCATTTAATAGGTTTCTCAAGGGAATTTTTTTTTAATTAAATTTTAAACTGTAATAGTCTCTTCATTTTAATACATTACAAATTTACACATATAGAAAGGAAAGTACTACACTACTAGTGGCCTACCATTTTGCCTACCAGGTAGGTTAGGCCCCATCTCAAAATGCTTCATATTCTTGACAGTAATGACTAAGTTCCATTTAAGGAGCTCCTCATGAGACTTAGATTTGGTTTCAGATATTATTTCTTTTCAGGAGGCAAACTTTATAGTATTCCTCGAGTTTCACTGTCCTGCCCCCAGGAAACACATGAAGGGAGGGACAAACAGGCTTTTGTGTCCAGAAGATCTTTGTGAATCATCTCCCACAAAGCTGCAGTGCACCTGGGCAAAAAGATTATTTTCCCCTTGGGTTTTTGGTTTGGTTTTTTTTTTTTTGTGTGGTTTTTTTTTGTTTTGTTTTGTTTGTTTTTTTTTTCCTAAAAATCCTTTTTCCTGCAATTCCAGAATTGCAACTGGGAATTCCAGAAGGGACTCAGCCATGCTGGTTGAGTCAGATGTTGGTGGTGACAACTTTATCAGCTGCTCCCGTTCTCCTGCACTGAGGACTGTACTGTTCGTTTGAGCCATCGGTGTGCTGGTTTGAAGGAAATGGCAATGACCACTTTCCTTCAAAAACATGAACAATCACATTCACATATTCTACTGAAATGAATGTCATTTTCATGAGCTTCATTAATTGACACCGTCATTGAATTCCACAAATCCTTGACATTACCAGCTTTCACTGGTATTAAGCTTTGCTCACAACTCTCAAATCCAGACCTGTCTTTCCCAGATTCAAACACAGTCTATTATGCCGTTTACACACAGATGAATGATAATAGGTCCTGGATAATACTCCACATCTAATGATAAATATTTATACTGCTTTTGACATTGAGAATCTGATGCCCAAATCTTTTAGCAATAGCTTTCATTCAACTCAATCCAAGAACCTTAAAATCTTGGAGGATTTGAGCTTGAGTACTTAATTTCTTTTAAGTTCAGGATGTTACCAGCACAGCTACCCTTTGAGGGAGCATAACTTCATACATCTGATGTCTGAAGAGACCATTAAAGTTACCTTCTTTGATCTCCCACCTAACATGAGAGAGAACACAGATACTGAACGTGATAATTTGTGAAGAGATTGACAGAAATGGAACTCAGTTATCTGAAGTTGGATGCAGCTAACAAAGATTATGTGGAGATCTGTATCGCATTTACATATATAGAAACACTGAACTTTCTGTGTTTAACACAGCATGGCAGAAGGGGAAGCTACTATATAAAGAACAGCCAGCCTTGACTATACCAGCCTACTGCAGAACCCCTCCTTTGCGATGACCTGCTACCACCATTCACTTCACTCTTCCTCTGCTGTAACTGGTTGAAAGCATAATGGTTAGTTGAAAACACAATGGAATAATTGAAAACTGATGCTTTATTATTAATTAAAGGACAAATCACATAAGTCGTGGGGGTTTTTAAAACAAACTTCTATGTCTTACAAGAAGTACATTGTCATCCTCCTTGAAAGAAACATTTCTTCCTTACTACAGCTATCCTAAATCATCTTGAACTACAAAAAAATGTAAGCATGAAGAAGTAAAAGGGTAAATTATTCAGAGGGGAAACTGGTGGCACTTTGAGCTAACAACGGGAAGTTGCATTTCCAGAGAGCAGCATGACTTTTAGTCCAAACCTACCAAAATTTCACAGAATGACTCAAGGTGAAGGAATATCCACAAACCTAAAGGTTAAAAGGGTGCTTGTATGAGACTCTCTCAAAGACAAGACTGAGGTATTGTTTACTTTTCAGAGTTGCTGCAACTTCCTGTTGAATTACTCAAGTCTCTGGATGAAGAAGGAACCAGCACACCACGTGGGACGGGAAAGAAAAAAGACACCAAGACACAGGGTAGGCAAGGGAACTGAGCTCTGTCAGCTAAGTAGGATCAGAAGGTACAAGCCTGGATCTCATCCACCACTGACGAGAAATTGTGGCCTCCCCTTTGAAGCGCTCTATCATTTGTCCTCCCACTTCCTATTTATGCTGTTAAAAAAAAAAACAAACCCAAACACCAAAAACACAAGCTGCTGCGTAATCCTCGGCACTTAAGTCTGTCTGTAGGCCAAGGTGTTTATATGACCCATCATCCCAACAGTACCCAAGTACTGCAGAGCACTTGATGTTTTATCATCACAGCAGCCATAGTGCCATTTCTTACCCAGAGAGTCTGAGCCACAGAAAGACAACACATCTTTACACTGGAACAGAATTCAGTTTTCTAAGCTCGTGTTGTTTAGTTGCTAGGTCAAAAGACTTTTGCAGGAAACCTTCCCTAGGAGATCACTTTCTCTCAGAGGAACCACTCATGTTTTACCACAGTGCTGTAAGCAACAAGTGATAATTTACTAGTATCTACTTCTCAAGTAGAGAGATTGTGGGTCATATTAATTAGCACACCTATCCAGCACACCTACTGTCACATAGTAGATATATGACACAATAAATAGGCGGTAATTTTGGGCAATAGTAAATAACATACCTAAGGACTGCCTTGTGTGGGTATGTGCTACTGCATTCATCTTCTCACGAAAGGCATTATCATGAGAACACTGCTAGGAGATATTAACAACTAGCTTTGAATTCTGAATTGAAGTAGACAGTATGTTTCCAAGTGTTCAGATGAAGAGATCATTCATATTGCATTTTGAAAAAATAATGTTCCAGTTGTTCCTCCTTATATACAAAATACCCTATATTTGTATTAGCTATTTGCTGATTGCGTGTTCAACAGGCAAAGCAGTAACTGGAAACCAAAAGCTTTTATAGATTTCTATTGTGACCTACAGTATTTCCTTTAATTTCTTATTTCTAAAATGGGTTGAACAGGAAATTATTTTGCCTCTGCACAAACACAAAAACCCCAACCCGTTGATGTTTCCAGCAAAATTCCCCATCCTGCATCAGGGTGAGGAGTTGAAACCTTAATGCATTTGGCAAACCAAAAAAATTCAAACAAATAGATGATTGATTTATCAATCATCTGTTAAAGTTGATATATTTCAATGTAAATATTTTCATAAGTTAATTCTGAACTGTTTTGTTTTGATTCTGACTTCCCTTTAACATGAAAGTATTGTAGTTGTTTAAACTCCAAAACAAAGAATTGTTTCAATTGGAACAGCATGTTTCCTTTCACTCTAAACGGTTTTAAAACTGACACCAATGTGTCATTCAGCTTCCAAAAAGTATCTACATTTTCTTTCACAAAAAATGGGGGAAGAGATGAAGTTCATCACCTCTGAAAAAGGAAACAATACAGCTTCACATTTTATCATGTTCTTGATCTGAACACCATTAGTTTGTGTGCACAGGCTAGTAACTACCTTTCACCTTGTTCTCACTTCTTCAAGTGTGCAGCAGTGCAAGAAAACCTAACTTTTGTGGACATATTTCAAAAAGAAGCCTCTACTTACATTTTCCTATGGAACAGCATTTTTGCCCAGCAAATCATTTCAATGTGACTGTCATACATGGTCATCACTTAAAATCTCTCATAAAATCAGTTCACTGTATACACTTCTGTTAGCAGAGAAAATACCACCAGCTACCAAAAACTGGGTGTAAGACTCTTGGTCACTAAATTCAATCTGTTGGTCACTAGGCTAACATGCTCCATTTCACACAGTTACTGAGTACCATTTTTTAAAACAATTAAATAGACTGAAAGTTGTTCTGACTCTAAACAAATCTGGATCATTCAAAAGAAATAGAAGAGGTCTACATTTATAAAGTAGTTTGTCCATTGGTTAAACAACACTGCTTGTCTCTTTTCAATCAGCCTCCTCTTATTCTTTAGTAATATTTTATGTTGAGGTATAAGTATGCGATAATTACACAAAAGATGATGATTCTGGAGAGACTTTTAACACATGCCTGACATCTTCCTTTAAAGATTTGGATAGAAAATGCATTTCTCTGTCAATCCAAACTACCATGTTTCAGATCAACTGGTGTTATCACATTTGAAAATTACTTTGTGCAAGGCTGAAGGTATACTTTTTAATTATTATTTATGCTTTTTAAAACACATTTATATCTCTTCATCATTTCTGATGTAAATAAATGTTTAATAATTAAAATATCTTCCCTGGATTACCTTTGTACTACTTCCTGCAAATTCAGTTTTGAAAAGCCTTAGCAATAATAAAACCAGGATATACTACCTGAGCATAGCGTACATCAGACACAGCACTGCATGGGTACTCTGCTTGAGTGTAACAGTACTGCATGAAGCACAGAATGATGCACATATTTCACACTTAAAACCAGCAATGCTGCCTGAACATTTTACATTAATGTATCAATAAACTGTTATCAAAAATTTTGTCCACGAAGAGTAGTTGCACTACAAGCCTTCCTTTGAGAAGCTAAGACATGCTTCTGGAGGCAGTCAATAGACTAGTGAGCAGTGTTGATCTGTTTGTGCTTGTTCCTGTTCTATAACTGTTTGTAGTAGAAATAAGAGGTGAAAATACTTGTTTGAGCAAGCTTATCTGCCAAGCATTGTAGCAGACAGTGTGCGGAGTACTTGGAAATGAAATCTGAGACCAAAGAAAGAAATGTAACCAAGGGGTTTAGGAGCCTAAATCCTCTTTTAAAAAGTAATGTTGAGACAGATTTTGAAAGATAATTAGTTAGTGGAAGAAGGAGCTCAGCATTAAGTCCTCATAGCCAAATGCTTGTATTGTCCTTTAATAGCTTTCTAGCAGTGATTCATCTTCAGACATTCTTTTTCATTCCTACTCATCTTTCTTTGAAAAAATCCCCCTTGAGCTAAATCAATATAAAAGAGAAAGAAACATGTAAAAATTGGGATTTATTGGAGGACAGTTTCAGATTCACCATATGTGCTCAACTCCCCATAGCTTCAGGTGGTCTAGTGTGTGTCTAGACAGCACAGAGAGGAAAGCAGCATGCTGCACCTTGGGGAAATATGGCACCAAGTACTTGTAACAGCTAGCAATTACACGCTGAACCATCAGAGCAGACCATGGCAGCAGTTCCCAAACTTTTCTGCTTACACACACAGTGACTGCTGCAATCAGCCTTTCCAAAGGCTGCAAACACTAACAGAAGTCACTGCGGTCCTCCAAGGCTTGTGACCACCCTTGGCTGCCACAAACCCACCACTCTTCAGCAGTTAGCAAAGCGCTTAACAGGGAGCACCGGAGTGATTCTGAAGAGCGGCAACAATGCTAAAACAGGGCCATAGCCAAGTTCATCCCTACGAGGCCCATGGATGGATTACAGCTGTTAGGGGCGCTGCAAGAAACCTTGTCCTGCGGGGAGGTGGGAGCTGTGCCATGGCCTGGGGTCTGAGGGGGGGTCCCCTGGGGTCTTGGCTCTGGCGTGGAGATGCTGATCCGCGCCCCGGAAAGGCGCCACCGGCTCTGCCGCCGGTCCTGCTCCTCCGCCGGGCGCGGGAGCCGCCGCCCCAGCCGGCTCTCAGGACGGCCTGCCGCCGCGGCCAGGCAGCCCGAGGGAAAGGGGCAGCTCAGCCCCGCCGAAGCCGCAGGAGCGACCTCTCCCCGCCCGCCCCGGCCCCTCAGGCCCGGCGCGGCCAGCACACGGCCCCTCTGGCGGGCAAACTCCCCGCGGCGGCGGCGGCGGAGCGGGGTACGGCGCTTCCCCTCCGCCCCGGGGCCAGCGCCGAGGGAGCCGGTCCCTGCTTCCCCCCCAGCCCCACCGCCCAGACCTCCCCAGCCAACTTTCTCCTCAGCCGGGGGGAACCCCGCGGGGCGGGCAGGGGAGGGGAAGGAAGGGAGGGAGGCGGCACCGCCGGTCGCGCATCTTACCCAGAAGCGGGACCCGCAGAAAGCCTCCATGGCCGCGGCGGGGTCACAGAGTCTCCTCCAGGCCCACGCCGGGTACCTGAGCGGGGGAGAAGCCGGCTCCGTCCCCCGTGGGCGGGCCCGGGGCGGGGAGGAGCGGGCCTGACGCGCCCCGTCCCGCCCTCCCCGCCTCAGGCCGGGAGGCGCCGGCCGGGGCCGCGTCGCCTCGGCGGGGGCCCCTCAGGGCGGGAGGCGCCCGCCAGAAAGCCCGAGGCCCCCTCAGCCGGCGGGACACAGGGACAGGGCTACCCCGGCCCCACTGTGGCAACCCCCTCAGAGGCCGAGCACCCCCCGCCTGGCGCCACAGGGAGGGAGTGGGGCCGCCGCAGCCCTTCTCTGTCCCCTAAACTCTGGGAACCAATTCTGAGATGGGGCTTCTTGCTTTCCAAGGGTGACCAAGCCCTCAGGAAGACATTTTCCTTGGCCAGGGTGACCGGCTGGCACAACCAGACCCCTGCTCTTGGAGGGGGATGGTGGTGGCCCCCACACGGCAATCAAAGAGCAGGCAGAGGGATGGTCACATAGGGTGGCCGCATGGCGTTGGGGCATCTGCTGGGTTTGGGGCTGTGTCCATCCATCCAGACCACTCAGGCCAGCGTTAACATCTTGGGGGCACCCCTCTTCAGAGTGGTGTGGGGTGTGGTTGCCCCAGTGGGACTTAAATGAGGGTCACATCTCTTATCCACCCATCTGCAGACTCTCCCTTCATGCCGATTGCTTCTGCTGTAGACCTGTGGTTAAACCAGTGGCATGGATCTATTTTTAAAAGCTTTCAGTCAATAAAATTCTAGTATATATGTAACTAATAGATTTTGTAGCATGGCATCTTGGACACAGTCTGGATTTCACGTTCCCCATGGTATAGAAGCACTGTTTGCTTTCCTCTTGGGCAGGACTTCTCCTACATTGACAATCTCCTTATTGACCTTCTAGCACCTGCTGTTTGTCCACCCACTTGCTGTAGCATCTGGTTCAATAACATCATTTCACGCAAAGCACCCTGTTGCCACAAATCTACTTAAATATTTTAAGAGTTTGAGTTTCCTTCCTTGCTAGAAGGTGAGAAACCATCATGCTGAAGGGTATTGTCAAAAATGCTCACCAGGACAGAAAACAGAGATGAGAAGCACAGTACTGCTGTCTTCCAAAACCATTTCATTCGTAAAGAAAAAATACTCTGCTAATCTTTTATGAAGACCACTGAAGATGCTAGGGGTGATACCCACTCACAGTACTATCAGAGAAAGCCCTGTGCTTCCCATGAACAATGCTGAGAATTTGTTGTAGACATTTACTGTAATCTGACTAAAGGAATGCAGTTCTTATTAGAGTGGAAAGATAGGGTCTTGCCCAAGATAAGGTTCCCGGGTGATTGCCTAAAAGATTTGAAATCTCAGACTGATCCAGGCTAATCAGCACAATCACATTACAATCCACTGAAGGAAATACTAGAGGAGCCCTAGCCAACTGGGTGAGCAAGAGCTAAGGACATCATGGGTTGTCTTTGCAACTCTTACATCAAAACTTTTGTTTTGTGGAATTGCACCACAATAAAAGTTTTAAGAAAAGTCAGTAATAGCTGGGAGTTACTCCTTTATGGCCTTTTAAACCTCTCCTGCAGCAACCTGTGAGAGCAGTTGTTACAAGAGATGTGCTGAGAATTTGATCTCTCTTGACACACAAACATGCATCTCCGTGTTTCTTGCACTGAAGCAGAGCCTTGTGCAGTTTGAGAACATGCCCTAAATTAAGACCAGCTCCTGCACTGTAAGATGTCACAGGTACAGAGGCACCTCACAAACAGCTACTCTAGACTGTGTGTACAGGAGGGGAGAGGTTTATTTTATCAGTGTACTGCGAATTAATCCCTGATTAAATTCCTGACTTCAGTGGAATTGTTCCACCGTATCCATGGAGGAAGGTCCTGTATTACGGTATTTCCCTGAGTCTCACAGGACTCTGAAGTAAGGGGCCCTAAACAATTCTGCCTCTTGCTTCATGTTCCAAATTCATGGTGGGCAGCTTCTGCCCTCAGTAGCAGTCCATGCCATTAAAAAGGGATGGTACTGGTGAGTGAATGCCACCTGGGGTGCCAGCTCCTCCACCAGCTCAAGGAGAGCAACCAGGCAGCCAGCCTGGACCTCACAGCAGGCCCTGCTGACTTGCACTGACTGCAGTGTAATTATTGACTTCCAGGTGCCGCCTGGCAAAACACACTAGCAGAGATGGAAAAATCAAAGGCAAGAATTAAAGAAATATTAAACTCTCAGACAGACAGGATGGGGGAGGGAGCATAAAAGCTGAGAAGGACAATGATAAAGGATTCTGCTGAACCTGGGGCAAAGCAGACCCTGAAGCACCATCTCAGACAGTTCACATTGGTCCTGTTTCTTTTTAATGATGGGAGGGAAGATGGAGTACATAGACCATGTCATTACTCCTGTGATGTTCCCCTAAATGCAGGCTGGCTGTGCAGGAAAACAAAATAGCACCTTTGGTGCAAATATCAGGGAGGCCACGAACTCATCTATTCTCATTAGACATTTATTCCGGGGAGCGGCAAGATCTGATCTGGCTTCGTTCAGTGATGCATTTGCATCCTCTTTTCCATGCCAACTGCATGGAAAAGTAAAGGACTTTTCACCTGCTAACACACAGAGCAGGTCAAGTCAGTGCAATCATGAAGCACCTACAAGGTATGCCCAGGGCCACGCAGCAGAAGGTTAGTTATCAACTAGAGTGATTGGCTGTGGCAGGACTGGAGGTAACGTGAGAGAGAAGCTGTTTGTGTAAGCAGAGTGCCAGCTATGAGGCAGGCTTCATATTGCACCTCATGCTGATTTGCAAAGCACTAAAAGCAAAATGAAGTGTGACCGGCTCTTGAAGAAATCTGTATAAAGAAGGACATTGAGAGTTGAGGGTTGGGGAGGGCTTGAACATATGCAGCTCTGGAAGTCACAGTTTTATGGTTAGTTGACTATAAATATCACCTTCTTTCTCTGCTTGGAACAGCAGAGGCTCAGCTTCCTTTCCAAGACCCACAGAGGTGTCACATTTTACAGATGGCAAGAAAAAGAGGCTGCCAAAATAGCATTTACAGCAAGGCCCTATACATTTACTTTATAAGAAGGGGGATGATACATTATTTTAATACATACAAGATGTGGACTTGTAACAAACTCTGCTTACTGCATAAGTAGCAGCAGACTTTGGGTTTTTCTCAACTGGTCAATGGTGTTGCATATAGCGTGCATCTCTCTTCTTGCAGGAAAGGATTTAACTTTCATTTCCTCAATTCTGGAAAGCACGATGAGCAGTTTAGAAGTCCCATGGCAAAACAGACGAGGGAGTGGTCTGGGAGTTTGCAGCCCCAGTTTTTACTCACAGCCCTACTTTTGGGCATGTATCAGCTGTGTGGCTTTGTAGGCAAGGAGAGAAAGGCAAGATTCCCCTGGCTGGAAGAACAGAGGCGGCAGTTCCCAGGAAGGCCAGCGCAGGGAGGTGCATTTGGCCTGAAGCTGCACTGTAAAGTTTTTCTGTTTGCTGTGGGGTGAGGTGGGGCCCAGCCAGTGCATCAAGGCAGAAGGGAGAAAATGGTGTATGTGTGACTCCTCCCGGACGGTGTGTGCAATACCGTCTTCCCCTGTTACATGAGTGCTCCTACATTTCATACTAAGCGCAAGCAGGAGGAAAAGAAGCTAGATGTGCAAAGAACTGCCTAGATCACCCCAAAGTGATCCCGGAGCTGCTCTAGTGGTGAGCTGGCGAACTCAGAATGCACTGGGCGTCTCTCTCACCTGCTAGATAATTCCACAAACACGCTCTCCAGTGCCTACAGAGGTTAATGGGAGCTGTGGCAGATGTAACACACCCCAGACTGTGGGTGGTTTGGCTGCAGAAGGAGTTTAGAGTGATGGACAAACAGCCACAGACAAGCAGCACATGGCACTTGGGCCTCTGGAGCTGAGACCCAAACTATCCTGCTTCAGCCCCTGACAATTGCCAGAGCTTATCCTCTCTCCTCCTGCCAACTCAGACACCCCACAAACACCTCCTGGTTTTAATGGACTGAGGCCATTCAGGATTTCACTGCAAAATGGGCATGGAGAATTCACAGTGGTTGCAGGAATCCAAACACCGAGTCCTGCTTTGTTTGAACGACCGTGGAGTTGTCACCAGCCCTTGGCCATGCCTAGCTGGTGGCACCCGGCAGAGCGGTTCTGCGCTGCCTTTGCAGGTGTCAGCACAACATGTGCTGTCCACTGCGGTATTTTTTCTTTTTAGAATGACTCTGATATTAGCTTCTTCATGATTTCCCCCGGAACAGCTGGATTCTTTCTGTTTCCGTAACGTAATTGTTAGCACAGTAAGTAATTAAGTGGTTTAACCATCCTTTTCATTTCCCAGCTGGAGCTGCAGAGGTCTTTGGTTGCATTATTTAGAGTATTAAATAGATATGGAAAGATAATCTATTCAGGACCTTTGAAAGCCTGCCAATTACAGCATCCAGTGACTCAAGCAATAATAGAAAATGCCAAAGGATGTTGCAGGATTATATAGTGTGTTGCAAACATATCTGAAGCATTGAGTACAACACATAAAAATCACCTTAAAGTCCATTCACCCTCAGATGTGAAAATGCCAGTGAGACAATGGCTTTCTCTGACAATGCTGAAGACCACGCCAAACCAAACAGAAACAGCAAGTTACAGGGGACCTGGGGTGCAGCGTGAACTTAATGCACACAAATATCCCAGCTAAAGCATTTAATGGCATTGCCATCTAGTGACAAGCACTCGGCCTGCGCCCAAGCGCACACCCAACCTCAGAGCTCCTCAGCACAAGCCACGCAACATGGCACAAGGCCTGCTTGATTATCCTGCTCCCACGCTGGGCCAAGCGGAGATTAAACACCCCGTTCAAGCTCCCCGGTTGTGGATGTATCGTAGCTGCCGTGTGTGAGTGTGCAGCCCGTACGGGGCTGACACGGCCGGGGAGGGCTGTGCGCTGGGCTCTATGTTTTCTATGTGCTTAAAAGGAGGAGTAAGCATGTGCAGGGACAAACAAGCCTCTCAGGTGCTGCCACAGCCTCTGAGATGCCAGACGGCCCCAGGACTGCCCCTGGATGGGCTGTTGGCTCCCAGGACTTTGCAGAAGCCCAGGCCACGCTGCTGGGGAGGGGAGATGCCAGCTGGCGTGCCGGGCTTCGAGCACCTCCCGCGCGCACCGAGCGACGTGTGGCTCCACTGGCTGGCACCCTGCTCCTGAATCGGGGAATCTGGGAGAAATCCGTCCTCTCCTCCTACCGTAGGAAGAGATTTTTATAATTTCAGTGGCTGAAAATCCTCATAGTAGAAGAAACCTTCTTCCCCCCCCACCCTCCTTTCCAATACAGCGCAGTTTCGGCAACACCGAGCTAGGACACAAAGCGTTCCACGGGTGGGCAGCTCTGCCCCGCAGCGTCCTTCTTACCCACTCCCCGGAGGCCGGCGTGTCCCGGTCGCGGGGGGCAGCCCGCCCACGCCCGCTCCTCACCCCACGCCCACTAGATGGTAGCAAAACGCTGCACACAGGGCGGCACCCGGCGCTGCCGGCCGTGGCCGTGGGCTGCCCGCGCCCCGCGGGATCATGGCCCTTGCACCCTCCGGTCAATTCAGTTCAGGCCACTGTCCCTCCGAAATCTTCCAGGCCTTAACCCTTTGGTCTGAGGGATCCTCACCCACAGAACTGATCATAGCTGGTCCTTTGCGTGGTGCTGGTGGCAATAAAGGGGGAGCCAGGCACATTTCTTTAAATTGCTTTTTCCTACCTTATTGAGGGGGGGGCGCGGATTCTAGTACAAATCACATCTAAGGCTTGTTGGGGTCTCTCAGGTTGTATCTCTGGAACACCTGAAACACAGAATGCAGGAGGCCTTTCCTATTTCTCATGCAGCTACTTGCACGGTTTTACAGAGCTCTGGCCAAGGGGTGTGCTGTGCACACAGCTCTTCTGATGGACACTGCTCTCCACAAAGCAGGACAGTTAGATAAATTCACCTAACTGTCTCAACTAAACCAGAAACAAATTAAATTTGAAGTGCTACTTCCTTAGATGCAGCTACGATTAAATAGAAAACAACCTAGTTTCATGTGGCTTCCAAATTGCTTACCAAATAGAATAACAAAGTGCCATGCCCAAGCTCTGTCAAGTTAAGAGCATATCCACAGGCTGCCAGCCTGGGTGGGAGCCTTCTAAAAACCACAAGCAAAAGAGCTTCATACAAGAACACTCACAAAACAGCAGAACAACAAGACCCCTCCCAAACTCCTCTGAAATCCAGCGTTGGAAATCCAGGGCTTTGACATCCCCCCGTAAGGAACTAGCAGAGGGCTGAACTCACCTGTGTGCAGGAGGTATGAAGTGCCTGAACGGGTGAACTGCTCTGCTTTCTTGGCTCAACCCAGCTTGTCCTAATGCCACATGGATCCTCCAGCCTCGGAGGGGTGGGAAAGCACGTCAGTGGTTGCAGCTTGGTGGGGCTGGTCCCACCACCTGGGCAACACAGATGCGTGACAGAGCTCACCTCCTGCGTCCTGCTTTGCATGGGATTTTGCCCAGATCCACATTTTCTCTCTGTTTAAGGGCTAACTTCCTTCATGCTGTTTTCTACTCAGAGAGGACTATGAGAAGGCCTTTATCAAAACACCCTCTAGACAACATAACCACTCTGGAGGTCAGTTTGGGGTCCCTCCTGCTGCAGAGTGATCAACAACTCATTCAGGCCAAAGTAGAAACGGCTGTGGAGTGCCTCAGTGCCTGGATCCTCCCTCTAGTAGGTGCTCCTGGGAGGAGGAGAGGACACTTCATGGTAGGAGCTAAATAACTCCTTCACTACAGACCCCTGAAGAGTTTAGGTTCAAATATTTCTGGTCGTATCTAAGCAGCATCCAGGCGCTGAGCCCCGCTGCCCCGCAGCACGCAGTCTGCGGCTGCTGAGGCAGTGCCAGCCCCTCCAGCTCCTGCTTTGCAAGGAGCTAAATGTCTGCAGAAGTGATGGAGGAGAGGCTGCTGCACGTCAGCCTGGAAATCCTGAAGTTGTGAATGCATGGAAAACCCCATCACCTTCTTCCTCACAGCAACACGTTTTCATGGACAGATCGAATCTGCCCCTTCTCCTGACTCCTTCCTCCCCTTTGGCTGCAGCTCTCTCCGTCGCAGTCCCTGCAGCCTTCGTATCATTAAGCAACTTGCCGAGCTGTCCTCTGCCAGCGTGGTGCAGTTTGCAGACACAGAGCTGATGGCCTCGCTGGTAAAGCAGCACACCCTGAGTGATGTGCTGGGCCAGACCCGCTTGCGGTGTCAAACTGAATTGCCTCACAAAGGGCCGACATTTCGCAATCTTTCTTTCAACTTCCCGTCCACTGCTGCTATACGTTACCTACCCCAACTGTTTGCAATTAAAACATGACCGAAGATTTGACCACTCTGAATGATACAGATTATCATCAGCAACAACAAAAAAGGGAAGTGCACAGTTGTTTTCTTTTCAAAAGATTTTAATAGGACACATTTGTTTTTGTCATTTGTAAAGATTTACACTCATTTTTTGTCTTTTTTCTTTTTTTAAAAAGGAACATTTTAACCCAGTTTTCCCCATGAATACCACCTTTTGATGCCCTGACCAAAAGACCTCATTTTGGCCTATATACCTGATACAGTATAACAATATATTAACTATTAAATACAAAGTTCTATAATATATACTAGGTTGTTACGGACATTGCAATGGTACTGTGCCTACTCTAGTCACCTTGTGTAATAGTGTACATGGGTTATTATAGCCAAAGGGGCAGAAAAGGGGATACTGGGGCATAGCCTAATTTACAATGGTAACGCTTTTGTTTTCTTCTTTCTTTTTTTTCTTTTTTTCTCCTTGATAACACCTTGTGCTGAGTGCAATCCACAGAAGTCAAAAACAGTGTTTTCTTTGCCCTTCTCCAAAATATCTACAGTATAAACGGGCTGTAACTGAGCTATGAAAAATCAGTTCTGTGTGCGAGGGGCTGCAAGAATGGAATTTACATTTTCCCAGACATGTTCGCAATCTCTTTTTCCCCAAGTGTCAGACTAGCAATAGTAGAATATCCTTCTCCCACCTGTATACAGTAAATCCACAGTAGTAAAGTGCTGGTGTGCTTGAACTGGATAGCCATGCGACTACTTTACCATTGATAGGGGCTGAGTTTCGGGGGCAGATGTTTTATATGGGTACAGTTGTTGAACAGTAATAGCACTGCAATACCGTAGAACTTGAGCTTAGCTGCTTACTTCTAAATGCAACCCGGATGCAGGCTCTGAAACTAGGCTATACATGTTGTAATACAGTAGGTCTGGCTCCAGGTTTATGAAAAGAAACTTGTAGATAAGAGCTGCTTCTGTTCCCAAGATGCTACGCAGACTTTTAACAATTTCTCTATAGATTTCTACAAAAATATAAAAAATTCTATCAACATAACCATTCTACAGAGTTCCTGTGGATTTTGTACATTTTGTTTAAAAAAAGTCAAATTCTATAAAACCCCCCCAAAGGTATTTAAAATTATCTTAAGATTATTGCACACACTGCAGTACATTTGTATTTCTTTCAAAAGGGCATCTAGAAAAAACTTATCTGGTTTAGAAAACAAACTATTTTACATGGATTTCTTTTCCTGAATGCATCATCATAGAGTAATTTTTTTATTGGCTAGTCTTCACTAAATATTCATGTATGATGTAAACTTTTTGTTACTTCCACAAACCTTGTCAGTGGGCAAAACCCCGAGTATTGAAAATAGAAGAGCCTTTAGACTTTGTTGCATTTGGAGTTGAGCATTTGGATTAACGTCACATCACCATTTATGCTGTGATTTCAAGCTAAGATGTTCCATATTTTTTTGTAAGGAAGGAACTGTATGAGTAGTATCGTTCCAGCTATACAAACACAATCCTAATCATTAAGGAACCAGGGTCGGCAATTTTAGTGGCCTAGCTATTTTCCCAAATTATTCAGTACATGTGAAAGGAAAAGCTAAGGCTCATTATGAGTGTAAAACCAAAAAGGGATTAAGAATATTTCTCAGGCTTAATACACTGTAATTTTATTATTTCCTTAAATATGATCTGGGGAAAGAACTGATGAAAGGTTTGTTTGAAATCATTGCTTTAAACGGGCTTAACTCTGGATTTGGACTGGCATATCAAAGAGAGCGGTCTCTGTATGGGCCTGTGTTGAAGAGGGAAAAAATGTCCCAGCCAAGAATTAATCTAACTGCAGTAAATAGTACAGAATGTTAATCCTCCTGTTTCAAATACACTGATTGCCTGACTTCCTGCTGAAAGCCCTTACATTTCTCCAGGACATGTAAATGAATAGGGATTGTTTATGGAGCAAACGTCCTTAAGTGAAAATAAAGGAGCTTAAGATCTCACATAGGCTGTTAGGTATGAACAGCATCTTCTTGTATGTATATTGAAGCTAATGCAGATACATGTAGTTGTAACAATCTAATCTCTGAATGGATAAAAGGCTGTACATCAATATGTTGTAGTGATTTGAAAAGATCAGTAGTTCTCAAAAAGTTACAAACTCCTGACTGACAGAATTAGCACAAATCCTCGTCTTGCCTGTGCTGATTTAAAGACACAATCCAGCAAAGCCTTACCCATGTACGCAGTTTCAAACCTGTGACTATTCATACACTTCAAACCATGCCTGCAGAGTCTTATTTAACCTACATCTTAATGTGATTTCATGGAAGTTGAGTGAAGTTACTGTCTGGTTTCCATCAGTCTTGTGAAGAGCATGAGGTGTCGAACTGGGCCAATCTCCCACGATTTTTAGGCTGTGCTGTCCAGTTTTACAGATTGCTTTTTGCAGAGGGCATTAGCACAGAAGTAAACAGTTAATTTCTGAGATGAATGCCATTAAGGACATGTTATAAAGTAAGGACATGAATTTTGTTTTTATCTACTTTGTATCATGATGTTGCTGCTTAAGGCTTTTGATAGATTGGAAATAAAATTTCGTTCAGGGTCACAGAAATTAACTCCAGCAGTGATAGCAAAAAACCTGACTTTTTACTGAAAATCAACAGTTATTTCAGTATCTACAGACTTCTTACATGTATACTATAATTTGCAGTAGGCCTCAATTCTGTCGAACACATAAGCATATGATTTTAATTTTCAAGAATTACTTAAATCCAATCAACCTCAAGGCAGTTTAAGCAAGAGCTTAACTCTAAACGTGTGCTTAAGTCCACTGCTGTGTCATGTCTGCACTGAATTCACCCACTGCAAATCTTAAACTTGGCCTTAGTGTCCTTCCCGCATGGGTGCGGAAAGGAGTTGCTCCGCTGCAAATGATGGGCTTACAGAGGTGTAAAACTCAGCAAAAGAAACAGTCTGTCTCGGAGATACTGGGAAAACATCTCAGAAGTGACCACAGGCTTTTGTTGCCTCAGTTTCCTAGACAAGTATGAAAATCAGTCACTGACATGATACTGTGAGTCACCAGTGGATGATCTATAATATCCTTTTGTAATTCAGTATTGTGTACAGTTAAACGGCTCTACATTCACCATCTTCAGACATCTGTCAGCATGTTGTACCTTCCTGGGTTTGTGCACTTGCTTTCACTTTGGATGTCAATTTTATGTAAGATTGGAATACTATTTTGTTAAAAAACTGCCACTTAATTTCTATACTACCCAAACAATCTTTTTCCCAGAATATCATTGAAGTCCAAGGGGAAAAATAAATTACATTAAATAATCCTTATTTACTGCTGACTGTGGGATACATTTCCTCTGTAATGCACTAATTGGCTACATTTTGTGCTTTGAAAAACAAAATGAAACCCAAACAAAACAAAGCAAAAAAAGAGAAGGGATTAAATATATATTTTTTAGGTTAAAATATTCATAAAAACCAACTTTATCTCAGAAATATTCTGAGATACATAAAATAGAAGAAAATTAAACGAGTCTTTAGTCACAAAATGTACTACATCCCGCAATACTAGATTCAATTAATTTAATAAAATATAATATACATATAGATTCTGCACATTGTATTGCTTTTACCTAAGCAGAACATATGCTTAAGTAAGCGTGATATAGGTTAACCACTCTTTTAACCAGCTGGTTCTTTAATCTTTCTTTGGAAATTTTTTACCCAGTGCCATTTTGGAATACAGAGTTGTTTTTTTTTTTTTTTCTATTACATGAAAGGAAGAAAACATTTGGCACCAACAGAAAAGTAACTCAGGGGTCCATTTCCGTTTGATCAAAGGAAAAACTAGGAAGTGTCAACAAGTCTTTCTTTGGG
Organism: Tyto alba; assembly: GCF_018691265.1. NCBI lineage: Eukaryota > Metazoa > Chordata > Aves > Strigiformes > Tytonidae > Tyto > Tyto alba. The sequence goes on from NW_024881314.1 coordinate 7,010,833, forward strand.
GTAGGAGATGTTGACATACTGTCTGGAAGCAACGAATCCCCTATATCCATCGAATCCTTGGACTCACAAGATGGAGCACGCCGTCTCAAGCAAATGTCTCCACTGGCAGGTGAGATGCTGTGAGGTCCTCTAGGTAGCAAACTCTGTCCATCGGGTGGATCTATAGATATACATGGAGGGCTCAGTTTTTTCTTCTGCCGTGTTCCTTGCAAGCCTTCCATTTCACTTACCACCTGACTTATGAAGCCAGAAGAGCTAGATGTGGAATGGTGCTGAGGGCTGTTTTCCATTGAACAAATTTCTATTGAATGTCTCCTTTGATCATCTAACCAAGAGGGCGGTTTTTTTAGAAGACCCTGGGTGTCTACACTGTGGTATTTCTTCAGGTCCTTCAATGTAACATTGCCAGTATTGCCTATGCTCCTCTTAGGAGTGAGAGGCTGAGCCTCTGAACAGGCACTCGAGGCTGTACAAGTTTCTGAAGTGAAAGGCTCCGAGGAGCTGTTTATTTCAGATACTTCTTGGTCCATTGAATCTGCAGGTGTCTCCTGATATGAGTCTGCACAAGCACAAGATGCTGGTGCCTGCTTTGAAATATTATACTGATTGTGGGAAAGCTGCTGCGTATGAACGCTTGTCCGGCTCCATGCAGCCAACTCCTGCGCTTCTGAGGGTGTCAGAGCCACTGATGACTCCTCCTTGGGCACAGCGGGGACATTTGGGTCAGAGAGTTCACTCACCTCGGTGTGGAGATTCTCCTTGCTATCTAAAGAGTCGTTCCTTATGGCCATCTGTATCAGAGCGCAAAGGGATCGGGGAAGAGGGGAGTTGCCAGATGAGAGAGACAGACCAAACAAAGGTTAGTACAAGCAAGGCACAGCATTTACAGGGCGCTCAGCTCTGCTGAGGTACCTCAGCACAGACCCACTGACTCCTATAACGACCTGTCTTGTGGGTTCTAGCAACTCCCATGCTTCAGAGATCTGTGGGTTTGTCCCTGTTTAGGTGACAGCAGAATTTGGCATTTCATTCTTTGTAAATGGTTGACCTTCAGCTTTCTCCTCTAAGGATGGAGGGCTGCAAAAACAGAATGCCCACACGCAAACTTAAGACATATACTTGTTATGCAAAGGATGAGGCTCTACAGCAAAGCCCTTAATAATTTTAGCAGCCCAGGTACCAGCGGGAGAAGGAAGATGTGTAAGTGAGCCTCTGCATTCCCTTCTCTAGCCTAGGTGATGCTGAGGGTGTGGAGCAGGATCCCCAGAGCCAGCGATGCCAGAGTAACCACGCTCTGCACCAGCATCAGAGCAACAGCCTGTCCCTGGCTCTGGTCCCCTGGCTGGAGCCACAACCCTGCACCATGTTACAGCAGGGGAGCTGGAAAAGCTGGAGTCCAAAGCTGGAATAATAATAATATTAATAATAACAACAACAACAATAACAATAATAATATCTGTAATTATTTCAACTTATTTTGACAGTTGAGTTCAGGATTCCTAAGGCACATTTTGCCTCGGCTGTCTTGAGCCATATGCAGCAGCATCAGTGCTTGCTGGCAGAGAGAACCTATGGCATGTTTTGAAGGCTTTGTCTTCTCACTGCACTGCATCCCTTTGTCAAAAGGGTTTATAAATCAGCCACATTAACTGGCCCTTACAGGCAGAGTCTCAGTTTGAGAAGACTCTTAAATGATCTTAAAGATTAAAAACTTCACATAGAAATTTGGAGAAAATGTGTACAGCTGGTCTCAGTCCTTTAGAGAAGTGTAAGGAGATGAAATTCCTCATACTAAGGAATGCTTTTGTGATGAATCGCCCCAAAATGATCTTAGAATTTATATAAAAATTGTCCCACAAGGATCGTTTGAGCCAAATGATCTCTATTCAGGCAAAGCTCTCATCAGCTGCAGTATGCACATGTGTGCATGCAGAAACACAAGAGTCTATTGCTACATCTGCACATTGGGCTCCCTTTGTCATCTGTGAGAGCTGAGAGAATATTTAATATGGCAAACAATTTTGGCCAATGCTGGTGAATTCTTTCTAGTTAAAATTTTGCAGCATAATACTGGCAACTAACCACAGCCAAGAGTAGAGCTAATTCTGGTCTCCTCAGTGCCAAAAGTTCTAGTGAGTGTTTAGGAGAAGAAATCATGTCCATATCCTGAGAAGAGACACAGACCACAAGAAAATAGCATACAAAAACCAAAAGTAATTATTGTCACTGCTTTTGCTTGTACACCAACCTGTGTTGCACACAACAGTATTAGTCACAACCAGCTCTTTCCTTCCCTACGATACAGGTATCTTTGGTAGTTGTTAGTAGTAACTGTAGAAATGTTTTACTGGTTTGTTTCAAAATAAAAGGGCTCTCTGCCATCCCATTGGGGTGTACACCTGTAGTCGCCACAGCCTGGTGTGGGCTACACCTTGGATACGCAGTCCTGGAACCAGAAAATCAATATAGTTTTAATTTCAGGTAGAATTACCCTGGAGAAAAGCTTTTGTGCAATACACTGTCAATGAATGTATTCCTCAGCAGGAAATATTCTCTCAAAGCATCCAATCCACTCATCTTCATCTGTGAGTGCATTGCTAATTGACAAACTTTCCAGAGTCTAAACTCCACATTACTGTGGGGACTGTGTCCACTCTCCAGCACTCTGGAGGGCAAGGGAGGTTAAACACACAGGTTTTAATGATGGAGGAAAGTGCACAGACCAGGTATGTGGTGGACAAGATTTATCTATACACAAATTTAGGAAAGGAGAGGGAACAAGGGAGAAGGGAAAGGAAAGAAAGAAAAGAAATAAAAGAAAACAAATCAGAATTACATGCAATATATGTAACAATAAAGAAAAATGGGTACTGCAGACTAAAATGTTTTGCTAGTTTGGGCTATTGTGTTGTGCTAGTAGCAAATTAGTAGTGGCAATAAAAGGAGCCAAGCAGAGAGCACTTGAGCAATCAGAAGTGCCAGGGGCATAAAGGGAATTTTACCTCTTTAAGGACTCGGTTTCACCGTGTCTGGCCATCTAGATTGCAATTAACAGCAACAGCAGTACTGCCCTGCTGCCAGGAGCAACCTTGCTGCTCCCATTCACCACACTGGGAGCTGTTTGCTCCTGGGGAGCATGCCCAAGGCACCTCAGGAACCTCTGGAGGGACCTGTCCAGCCTGTAGACCATATCTACTCACTGTCCCAAAGCTTTTTTCTCTCTGAAATATCACTCCAAGAGCATGCTCATACCACTGCATGAGCAGAGAGAGGAGGGAGGGGAATAAATTAACTTAAATGTATGAAAAGGTTTAGAAAAAGAAGCCTTCAAAGATATGAACAGAATTAGGCTGAGGAAGATGGCTAACATGGTAATTTATTCTAGATAGATCAGTTCAAAAGGCTGGGTCTCTTATTCATTAAAAAGCAAGAAAGAGTGGTTATGAACTGGAATCATGACATCAATTAGTTTCCCCATTAGCAGTGATTGGGGTAGCTGGCCAGCCCTGTGCAAACGAATACATGCTAGGAATTTCTTATGTCAATTTAGTATTACAGACTAATGTAATTGTTAACCTTGATACTTCACATTAATTTTAGCGCTTAATGAATCAACTGTCTAATTTGTCAATGTTGATTAAAAGATGAAAGAAATAGGAATATTTTCATGCAGGAAAGAAATTGCTTTTGAAAAAATAGAGCTGATCTATTTTGTGTATGTAAAATCAGGAAGGAAACTACTGAAGAAAGAAGAGTTTGGGAATCAGACATGCCTCTGGTCCTGGTCCAGGTGCACAATGAAATATGCCTAAAAATGTGAGAGTGAAGCACAGGTTTAAGTATTTTACTAAAAAAGATTAATTTAAACTTATGCTTCCAGTCAACCAGACTAGAAGCTCTGATTAGATCTCTTAGATCTTTGGTTGAATCAGGATTTAAATCAATGCTAGGCAAGAATCAGAGATAAAACTAGTTGAAAAATAAAATGTGTTCTTTTCTGCACATATTCAAACTTTTAAAAAGCACACAGGAGATCCAAAAGGATCTTAATTTTCAATTCTCACTGTAAAACCAGTATGCTTTCCATGATGGTTTTGCATACGAGATATCCAGCTTCCTTTAAACAGTCTTCCCCTTTTGAGAAACCAGAGGAGCCAGAGGACGGGTGGCTTGGGATGGATTCTGCAGTCCCTGTGTCCTTTCAAGCACTGAGACAATCACGGCAGTTAAGAATTAGTTCCTTAACCCCAACAAGCCCCTGGGGAGCATTTGGCTGCATTTATGAAGAGGACTGAAAAAAAAAGAAAGTGCTAACAACATGGAGAACATTTAGGCATGTTGCCAAAGGAGATGATACTCATCACGCACATTCTTTGGAGACTCCTGGATGGCTTTCAGATCAAAATCCATCAACCTTTTCATTATATCTGTAGGAGAATTACAGTTCTCCAGAGGTTTCTCTGTGAATCCCTCCTTGAATTGAAAGCATGGTTAACCTAGAAACACAACAATATAAAATCTCAGCAGGTTCATGATCATAAATCTGCTTACCTGTCTGCGGAGCAGCCTTTCAGCAGAAGGAGAGTGCACCTGCTGGGAAACCTGGGGTTTGCTCTCCTTCACCAAATGGTCATGAGCTCTTACGTGGTGAAAATGGTCTTTTGGAATTTGCAGGAGAGAGCTGGTATCCACTGGCTGCGACTGCACCGATGCCTTTGAACCTTGCAAGAGGGAGAATAGACAGAAATATGGCATGTTCATCTGGGGATTGAGTCCCTATCTCAGTGACCTTTCAGAGAAAACTACTCCATTGTACCTTGGACCAGACAGGCATGACAAAACCACTGAATTCAGCAACTGGCTCTCCATGATTGGGAAAAAACTTCCATCTACTAATAAATCATTCCAAAACTGTCTATTATTTCATTTTTCTTGGCATTTTCCCCTGATACAACTGGGACTAGCTCCTGTTGAGAACAGAAGATTATGAACTAGAAGTTTATCTGGACTGGCAATTTCTACATCCCTTTTTTAGGGCCATTAACTTTGCAGGCAACCACACATCTTAGCACTGCAAGGATTTGACTTTGAAAGACTCTAGAAAAGGTTGTCTCCATACCTGAGCGTATGCAGAGACCAACTGCTGGGATCTCAAAACCAGCATGCACACTGGAAATGAAGCGGAAGGGAATGGCACCTTGCAGCTATCAAGGCTAGTTTTACAAAGCATCCCAGAAGAAGGAAATACATATTCTCCAGCCTCTTTCTGACCCTTTGTGGTTGCTGGCTACTTCATCTAAAAGGTTTGAAACTCTGCATGCACCCCCCCGCCCCCCAGGCTCAACATTTTTCAAAACAATTCATTTAACCTGGACTGCATCCCAGAGAATCTCATTTGTCCTGGAATCTTTCCCAGAACAACAGCCCCATTACGAAGGAGTATTCAAACAAATACCTCCTGCAAGTGCCAGTGTTTCTGACAACAAAACCTTTCTCAGCTTGAAATATTACGACTTAGTTGTGGTGATTTATTAGAGGCGCCTGGCACCTTTTGCTATCTTCACAGCACTTTATAATATTACAAACTGTAAACAGGTAGGGGTGACTTCCCCCACCCTGAAAAGCAATGACATTGTAGGTGGAACAGGACAATGATGTGTATGCCAAGGCTTGGGCACCTTACCCACCTCCGAGCACTTTGGCCTGCTTAAGACAACTGGAATTTCACCAGCAGGAATAAAACACAAAAGGCTTAATTGCTTAATGTGGTTATGAATAAGACATCGGCTTTACCTTTCTAAAATACTTCTCCGACATCTCAGTGGAACAGTTTTTCTTGTGGGTTTACAAGCGTGCAGTGCCTGCCCCCCCGCCAAGGCAGGGCTGACAGATGGGGCTAATTCAGTTCTCCAAGCTGGAAAGGCAATCTTCAAGAAAGGAGGGACTCAGAAATTACCCACTTTTTGGTCAAGTTGATGTAGTTTTTGTTCAAGACAGGACAAATGCATCTGAATTAAGGGTCAAAAATGCAGCACTGGAAACTCCCTTTGTAGCAAACGGGATTCTTTCATATGGTCAAGGATTATAACTCCAGGGAACTCCTTGGCTGTTAGAGAGAGCCATAAATTCTGGCTCCACTGAAGGTAATGGAAGTTTTGCTATTGACTTCTGTGGGATTTGACCAGAATTTTAGCTGCATCTTTTGCATTATGTGCAAACAGGTTCTTCAAAGGACAGCTCTTGACCTTGAAAATTTTGTATTATGGCAGTGATTTCTCACAACTCCAGATTCATCTTTCTCCGTTGTGTCCCCATTTTTTTTTCTGCTGTTCAACAGTCGCTATTCATCCAAATTCTTATTACTATGCAAATTTCAACATCTTATTTCTAATCTGTTCAAATCCCCTACCATTCTGAACAGTGCTGAAATTATGTTCTGCTTAGAGGCTTTCAAATGACAATGCTTGTAAAAACTTCTCTGTCTTATCTGTGACAAATGTCTAAAATGATGGCATGTACAGAAGAATTAAAGACAGCTACATTCACTTACCGGCAGAAGGTAACCCCTAGCAGACAGAGTAAATGAAAGCACATTGATAAGCACCAGGAGGCAGCTGCAAGTACACATACAGAGGTGCAGGTAGAGAGAGAGAGCGCCCTTGGTATCTGCAATATGCCGTATCTAAGAATATCTCTGAATTTAGCTCTGAGGTGTATATCCCAACCACGCACACTGGGAAGGACAATTCTATACTCTCTAATTTTTCCATTCATCTCACACTGAGATCTCTCTCAATTCAGCACATTTATGTTCATTTTACAGGCATTTAGAAACACCATTTTCCCATCTTTCACAGATGTTCCCATATAGAGCTTCTAAAACCTGCTAGAATAGGTACTGCTGGGAAAAAAAAAAAAAACACAAAAAAAACAAAAAACAAGCAAACAAAAAAACCTCAACTCCCCCCTCCCAAAAAAAAACCAAAAAACAAAAACCCCCCAACAAACAAACAAACAAACAAAACAGACATGAGGAAATACTTTTCTGCTGAGATTTTTGCTCTGGGGCCATAGCTAGATGGAGCTGAGGCTGTATGGACTGAAAGCTTTGGGGAACCAGGCAGGGGGACAATCAGCATTGAGCCAGGCCAACTGCTCGCTGTCACATTGCCAAAAAGTTGAGAGGAATTGAGTTATCTTTTAGAGCCTGGACTTTGTAAGTTGTGGAGGGTCTTTGCAAAGCCGTTCCACAGGTCTGGTCACCAACACCTCACTGGAAACCAAGGGCAATTTGCTGCCTCCTACTGAATAGCTTGGAAAATCCCAGCTATTGCTATATTGGAAAATCCTGCTCTTGTCCCAGCTGACAGATGTGTACCTGACTGGGATTTGTGATGTGCCGGATTCCTCTCGCCCAGGGAGGCAGGGCAGGGGCCGGAGTACGGCGGCTGGAACATGTAGCTGTCATTTGGCAAAGAGTGGGTACGCCCCACTGAAGGCTTCCTCACACTCAGCAAGTCCTTGCTGGGAGACAGGGTCAGCGTGTCATCTTTGGAGCGGAGATCAGCCTGCGGGGAAAAAATCAGTGAGGAAGGAAGACATGACGGGATGGGAAGAGGAGAAGTGCCCAGAAACGCTAGTGACAGCCATTGCAATCAGTATGGCACGATGGGCATGCACATCGTCAGTATGTACAAGTTGCACGAATGGATCTACCGGGAAGCTATACCCCTCATTTTGTATTGTCAATAAATCGTCACACAGAATGAACCACAGAAACAGAGGAAGCAATACTGCAGTAATAAACCATGACTATTTCAGGGATATGCAAAGAAGGCATCATGCCTCAAGGCCAGCAAAGGTCACATGCTTTGCATAACTTTGATCCTCTGCAATAACAGTAAAGTTCTCTCTATATGCCCTCATCAGCAAGTCAGACTTTTGCAAAGGTGAGTAGTTTCCAATTCTAACAATAAAAGAAAAAAAAAAAAAAAAAACAAAAACAAAAAACCAAAACAAAAAACCCAACAAAAACTGGTTTACAGAAAATATTCTCTATTCTGCCTCCCAGCACAATTTTATTGGTTTTTCTTCTCGCATAATGAATAACTAAACCCACTTTATTGAAAGGCATATCTAAACCTACTGCTTCAGGGTTAAAGCCATTCTCTAATTAGAAGGGATCTAATGCAAGTGAGGGTTATTGTATATATGTTGACTGCAGAGTTTTTACAGCCAAAGAGTCTCTTGGAATAGGCAGCACCAGGGGCAATATCAACTGAGGTGGATTCAGATCTGATTTCATAAGGAAATATCTCCATCCCAGAAATGTTCTTGGGTATTATTGTGTTGGACAGTATTAGCAAAAATGGAAGCAAAGTCAACTTCCCTGAATAGTTCTAATGAAAGAATTATTTAATCTTTAAAAGGTCTCCATTGAAAAACACAGAAATAAGATATGACACTGTAGTCTGGTACAGTATATTGCTGATCATTTAGGGAAAACGTTAAACCTTATTTTCTGACAAATATTCCCTTCACTCAGTGCATTACAGGTTTTCTGAAATCAACAGAGATTTTTTCCCCAATTTTATCCTTCACTCATAAAAATAAAATTTTACTGTGGCATTTTGTTTGCACAATAAACATGATGAGATTAAAAGGAATTTACAAAAAGGAAAAAATAAATGGGGAAAAAAGAAGAAAAGGTAAAAAAAGGAAGACTACGTCTGTAAAATTAATAAAGGAAATGGATTTGCACTGCCTTGCAGCATTAGTTTCAGTCCTCAGGAACCTGCCGATTTGGATACAGCCTGGATACAGCCTAGAGAAGAGAGACTGCAGTCTCCTGATATAGCTCAGGGAAGGAGAGCAAAACCTGTGCTGGTAAAGCTGAGACTTGTGTTTTGGGAACCTCTCTGATCCTCCCCGCGTTCCTCTCCCAAGCAGTATGTTTATGCTATTTAGCTTTCATATTATTTAGCTTAAAGCAGGAAAGAGGGCCTGAAACCTGAGATTTTAAACTCAAAACCATTTGGATCTGAACACAAGAATTTGGATTTGAGATCCTTTCCAAACCCAACCTTTAATCAACCTCTAGGTTCATTGACAGGATCCAATACCACAGCAGGCTTGTTTCCACTTTCTGATCATCTCAGGGGAAATCTGATGAGTGAACTTCATGAAAACCATTTAAAATGGCTGCAAAATTATCTTTTGAGTCCAGCTCACAAACCAAGCAGTGGGAGCACATGACTTTTTGGTTCACTAGTAGTTTTGAAAAACATGTTGTTTTGGCTTGACTGAAATAAAATCTGAGTTTTCTGTGAACCAAAAAAAAAATCCCAACCCAAATCTATTTTAAGTCAAACAAAACATTCTGAGATATTTTTCAGCAAAAGCTGTGTCTAAATGAAGTGTAAAAATACTGAATTTAGAAAATATTTAAATGAAAGCTTGCAGTTTTTCAGGAGTTTGGGAAAATTTTTTTACTTTGTTGGTATTGACACAAATTCGCAAAACACTTTGTTCAACTTGGGTTTGCTTTTTGGGGGGGGAGAAAAACCATCTCTCTTGGCTATACCTTGAGACTTTGCTATGCTGTCAAACAGGTTTGTCTAAACTGATTCAAAACTAGAAGGGCTCTCTCCTTAGTCCAGCTCTCCAGACTAACTCATTTTGTAACAGAAAGTCCCATACAAAACGTTAAACGTAGTTTACAAAATCTTTTGCACATGATGCCATGAAGCATGATGGGAAATATTGTCACGGTTTAAGAGATGTTTCCCAAGTAAGTGCTAGTTATGATGACAGTCGACTAGAATGGCAGAAAATTTATCAACACAAACATTCAAAGGCAGGTACATGAACAACAACAAAGAAAACAAGAATGATCCAAAAAGGTTGGAAAAGGAGTTATGTCTGTTGTACAGCAGAAAAAAAAGCACTTGACTGCTACACAGCTTAAAATGTCTAATGTTTCAAAGAGGAGATGGTTAAGGCAAGGTTCAAAATACTGGTTATTTCATTCAAAAAGACAAAATAGTATTTTATTTTTATTTTTTTATTTTTTTTACCAGTGGGATGACTGCTAGTAAAAATTCACATAACAAGCAGCATCTCAAAGAGATCCCCATCTGATATTTGCAAAATAAACAGTTTGGCACCGATGATGCAAAAACCCTTGTGGTGCCTGTGTTCATAAAGACAAAAATCCATTACAAAACAAAGGGTTGTAGATGACCCCTCAGCAGAGGACGCATGATTCATTAGCTCATGGATGCCTCTTCCATGCAGCATCACTAATTTGTTTCAGATGGGGAGGAAATTTCAACCTTGACTCTTTCCAAAGCATTTTTTTACTATTTATTTTACTTGTAGAAAACACAGTTTTTACATAAGATGCCAAAGGAAAAACAGAAATAAATACTTGTTCCTCGCAAGGAGCCAAGTTTGTGGACAAGAGCGATAACAACCCAGGCCCTAATGGCATTAAGGACAATGTCCTGTTCAGGGGAAAGGTTGGTGCTATCTGGAAATGGGCTTGAACTGAAAATGCCATTAGGCAGGTGCAGAGAGGTGGAAGCAGTATTTTGAACCCTATAAACATCAGACTATACAGTGACCAGTGTATGTACATTGCTTTCCAGAGCATTAAGTAAGTGTGTGTTAGTATCATCAGGAAAAGAGTCATCCGTCAGAGCTAAGGACCAGGACTTTTCAGAGAGAATATCTGACGTCAGAGACAGAGCCTCCATCTCAGCTAGAGGGATCTAAAGGGAGAGATGATTAAGCATAAGAAACCAGGACACAAATCTTTTGGAAAATAAATTAAAGAAAAAGAAAAGTATCATAATCTAAATACTTCTAGACACTAAAGCAATATCCCTGCAGTGGGAGAAGCTACATCATGCACATTGTTACCAGGGACAGAATGTTAAAGAAACGAAGTATAACAAAGAAATTTTAAAAAGAGTGGGACGTTCATATGCTTACCAATGATCTGGGAGGGAGTTTAAAACCATACACTAATGCTAGCATTGTATTTTGTTGTTCTCCTGTCTAGATGAAGAAGCAAAAGTAACATTACTTTCATACTAGAGATATTTGTCCTCTTGGCTATGATCAAATACAAGAGGCTTCAAGATCTTCTGGCTTCTCTGAAGTTGTTTCTACCCAACAACCATGCTGTTTGCTTTGCCTTTAAGCTAATCTGGTTGAGTCCACAAAATTTCCCCAACACCAAAATGATTTTGCAGGTGGGGTGTGGAGCGTGCCTTTCCCTGCGCCCCGGGAGGGTACAGGGACCTCCCCCTCCCCGAGAGGCAGGTGGAACTACAATTAACTTCCTAATGGCTAAACAGGGACAGGGAGAAACTTAAGGCTTGGTTTTGGTCAGTGAATGCCTTCCTGGTGCCTTCAGTGGGTTTTGATCTGCTAAAGAGCCTCCAGTGCCTGGGTAAGCACCAATAACTGTCCTACAAAAAGAATCGTGGGTGTCTTTCAGCCCCACGAGCCGCCTCCAGGCTGGGAGCAGGTGCTACGCTGCCGCTGGACTGATGCGTCTTGCACGAACGCATCCCTGCTGAAGACACTCAAGAAATCGCTAAAAATCTTTATCAAAATATTGATGAAGCTCTCTTCCTAAACACAGAGAACTTTTTTTAAGAAACGTGAAATGTCACTACAGGTTTTGGAAAGAAAGGAGGAGAAAGGGGGCTGCAGCATCTCCCCCAGAGCAGCATCCCTGCTGCCAGCACCGCAAGGAAGGATGCTTGCCCTGAAGTGCAGGCTCAGCCCTCCACAAATCCTCACCCCGGGTACCTGTCTGGGGCTGGTGCCCGCGGCATCGGGCACAGCATTTCATCAGGTAACCTACAGACCTGGCTCACGCTCGCAGGGGCTGCCAGATCTGGACACACCCCAGGTGCTTCCTTCCTTTCATTTCTCACTGTGCATTTTTGTTTTCCTATAATCTATGCTTGAAAAGTCTTCCAACAGCAATATATCTTCCAAGAGAAACCACAGAGGCCCAGATCTGTTGCATTTAAGTTGTCAAAGGGCTGGATTTTCTCACTCTTAGAAATGGCATCAGTGGGGTGAAATACATGCAGTGATGAGTGAACCTTGAGAGGCTCCAAACTTCAGATGAGATAAGCGAGAGGGTCAGGCTCCTCTCATCTAACCTTGGGTTTGATAGCCCCTCTAGCACAGTCCACCGGCAACGGATGAAGGAGGCTCTTTGGAGGAGCTCCTGATTTCATACGAGGCTCCCCAAAAAAGCATTGCCACGAAGGCTCCAGCACGGGGACAGCGATCCCGACCGGGACCCACCGACCGGAGCCCAGGCGTGCGGGAGCGGGGTGGGCACCAGCAGCTCCCCTGCCGGCGTGGCTCCGCCGGGAGCTGCTATTAATCAGGTTGCTTTCAGCAAGTCCCAGCGCTGCTCTAAATTCCTGACTTGCCTGAGAACATGACAAATGGTGTGAACAGAAAAGCCAAAATGTAAACAAAACATCACCCCCCCACACACTTCAGCCTCCCCCTCTCCCAAAATTGAGTTTGAAGCCATCAAAACATTTTGTTGGGAACATTCAACCGATTTATACGGGTTTTAATTACGGGGGAGGGGGGAAATAAAATAGCTTAAATTTTAAAAGAAAAAGCCATTGCAAACTGGAATGCAATATTTTTTCATTACAAAAATGTCAAAACAAAACCTTTTTTTTTGCTGTAGCAGCACTTTATGGTGAAAAATATTGTGATGAAAAATTTCCAACCAGCTGAGTTTCATACTGACCCTCTGCTTTCCCCGCCAAAGCTACCGTCTTTATTCCTCTGGTAATTCTTAGAGGCAACCACTTCCTATAGCTTAATAGACCTCAATCTGGAAAGTGATATGCAGCAATCAGAGGGAGACATGTTATCCCACTATATAAAGATCTGCAGTAGGATTTCATTTTACCTAAGCTTGTTCCTTTCCTTTAATGAACCACCGAGTTGGATAATTTAGAGTGTCAGTGAGCTCATAAATAAGCACACTGATTTAACAAGAAAACTTCTGCTATTTTTAGCCAGAAAGGGAAACAAAATAGATCAAGAAATATGGAATTTTCTCAATTCCAACTGCAGGAAAAAATAGGTATGCTTGAATTATTATTATGGACACTGCTGTGATTTAGGGAAAATATTTGCTTTAAGGAATAACACGCTTGAGAAAGTAGGTATTTTATTCTAAGAAGTAAATTAACTAATTTTAAACAAGTATTACAGCCCCTGTTCAGGAAAGCACTGGAGCACACGATTACTTAAGTACATCATTAAGGGCTGCCTCGCCTTCTAAATTCAGTTTAGATCAGAGATGAGGATCTAGTTTACAATGACCCACTTGAAAGAAGACTCAATAGGAAAATCATTCAAAACTGGATTTTCATGCAGTGTAAGTAGGCACAAAATGTAGAGACCATTTTATGATCCCCACCAGCTCAGGCTCTGCTCTGGGCAAACCTCACACCATACTCCGGGCTCTGCAGATGTGTCCTGACATTGCTGCAGAGCCCTGGTTAGGAGCAAGAAGCCAAATACAAGAGTCCCACGGAAGGATGGAGACAGGATCTTGTGCATTTTCCCTACAACACTCGTGAACAGTAAATTCCAATGAAAAACTTCTTAATGTGTTGAAGCGGGAAACTCAGAGCCTGTAATTTTCCTCTTGCATTGATATACAACATCATAAACCAAGATATTATCTCAACTCCCACAGAAAAAGCCAAAATGACTTACGCTTCAAAATCCCTGTGACTACATTACATAAAGTAAAGAACTTTAACTCTCTATTAAAGGTTTCAGTCAAATCGAGTTTGGATGGAGACTTCGCAGGAAATTAGGAATATTAACCTGGTTCTCAGAGTTGTAATATTCGGGAGCTGGGAGGGCATAATGATGGTACACAGAGCCTGACAGGTTGTCCATCAGCTTCAGCTCTCCTTCCAGAGATTCCTGGATCAGCAGTGATATGGTATCAAACAAGTGCCTTTCCTAGGAGGGGTGGTGTATAGCATGCAGAAAGATAGAGCAAGCCAAAAGGAGAGGAGAAAAAAAACAAAGAACAGAGACAGAAAGAAAAAAGGACAGTGTATAAAACCCAACAAACAAAAGGGAAATAAAAAACAGAATTGGGGCGGGGTGGGAGGGAAGAGAGAAACATTCAGGGAGAACAGCAGTAACAGAAACAACGGGACAGGAGAGGTGAGGCAGGAGAGGAGAGAGAACAGTGCAGTAATATCACGGTGAGCAGTGACAGCTTTCTCAGACATTACTAGAGACGGGGCCGACGCCGGCTGTCCCGGGAGCGCTCAGGACCCTCCTCGGGGACAATTCTTGCTCTCAGCAAACACAGCTGGTTACTCCTGGGATCTGAGCTGTATAGTGGGGCTGGTATAGCAGCATCTTGATACTTGGTGCTGTGAACTTCTACAGGACACGAGGGCTGTAAGGTTTCTATACCCACTGTCCGCATTCTTGAGCAAGACGTAATATTTGACACCTAAATCCATATCCAGGGGTCACATAAATTCAAATAACCTTACTCGAAGAGGAGCTGAGCATCCTGTCCATAAAAGCTGCAGATGTCCAGGATGGACACGTCAGGTCACTAATTCATGGGCCAGACATAGGTTGAGGTGCCTCAGTTGTCCTGGCCAAATTCACACCAGCTGGCCACAGCACAGACAATGGGAGGTTATACAGAGCAGGGTCTGGCTTTTGCAGGCAGCGTGGGAGCAATTTAAAGGTTGCACTTTTCACGTAGGGAATGCCTACTACATACAATGGAATGAGGGCTGTCATTACAGTCACACAGCACACAGTGCAAAAATCCTGGGGAATAGGCAAGCAGAAGAGCATGCTGACCACATGTCCTTGCACGGTCATGTCCTGGGAATTGTATTCCTCTGCTATCGTGCTCAAGCATCAGATTTTTTCTGAAGATTTTGTCTGGGAGAATAAATAGCCGGAATAAAATCTCCCAGAGGTTTTTGAGGCTTCTGTTTGAGTGAAAGAGCAAGAAGCACACTCTGGAGATTACGACTAGAATAAGCCCTCCCCAAAGCCACCTTCAGAGACGGCAGGTTTAAGCAGCTGAAGAGCTGAGGGTACCTTTTCCACTGATTTGTCTTGCAATTTCTCTCTTTGCCAGTGTGAGGACTGATGCAGGACAACATTGCCGAGGACAATTTGCCAGTACTCTGCTTAACATGTACAACAGCAGTTGGGACATGTTGTTTCTTTCTAGAGGATGTAATGAGTCTGGATTTCCCCATATTGCCCTGAACTCCTTTTTCCCGTGCCAAAGAGCAGCCTTGGACTCCATCTCAGACATCACTGACTCCTAATGGCACCAGAAATTTCCAGTAGCTTAAGAACTGAAACAAAGCTTAAGCAGGGATTTACTCTTTTTTCACCCTTGGACTAAAGATCATAAATGAGTTTTTCATGCATTAGAATACTCATTAGTCCACCCCAGGCAGAAGCCAAGATAGGCTGTTGTGAAATCATGATGTAATAAAAGCTAATGAGGTCTGTGTAGAGTTTAACCCAATTTGCAATCAGCTAAGACTAAAAAAAGGCTGGACTGTTTTTTCTTGTTTAATTCCAGTTCAGTTCCCTCCCGAAGGACCTGTCTGGGTCTTGACCTCACCTCTCAGTCCTCAAACTGCGTCTTCATCCAGAAACTGTGCTTTAGAGAGACTTGTTGCAGCTCGTAGCAGCTACCACATTACAGCCCTTCTCCAGCACTGCTCCTGCTGGTGGGAGTTTTGCCACCAGTTCTGGTAAACTCAGGTTTGAGTCCCCTCTGGATTATTCTATTGTTAAAATAATCTTTTTTTTACAGACTTGACTGTGTGGATGGATTTTAAATTGAGGTTACATAAAACAAATTTAATACTTAAGCAAAGATTAGCCAAGTTTTATTCCTCTTTTATGTTGTGGTTCATGGTCTGCATTAGAAAAGCAAACACATTATGCTCATGATTTTGCTATCACAAAGGACCTAGCCCAAACTCTGCATTAGAGAAAATTTGGAGCTAGGTCTGAACTTGGTGGCTTGGACATATCTCCAGAGCAAATTGCAAAGCTCTCTACCTCTGAACAGATGCAACAGGTAGTCTGGAGACCTGCCTAGGGTCTCTTCCCTGGAGCATCAGTTCCCACACCGTGCAACAGTCAGCCAGCAGACAGCGAGGAATACAAGCCCCGGACGTATGGTACACCCAGTCCTTCAGTAACTGTCTCGTGCATGTCTTGCCCTAGCAAATATGCAGGTGAAGCCCTATTCACCCTCCAACTGAGATTCTCACCATAGGGTAAGCTAATGAGAGCTGAGAATCCACCTTGATTTGCATGGGATTGGTACATCCTCGGGGGCTCTCGGGTCTCTCTCCACCAGCACCTCCTGTCCACGCAAAGATGTCTGAGGGGCTGTGTTGGCCGGGGGTGATTGTCTTCATTTCCATCTCCAGTTCTGCTTCAAGCTCTGCCTCCTCCTTAGCCTCCTTGTTGCTCTCTTCCAAGTGCTTCATGAGCACAGCGATCACCACGTTCACCAGGACAAATTGGGCCGTCAGCACGAAGGAGACGAAGTAGATGGGCGAAATGACGGTGTTGTAACAGGTGGACTCCTGGTCACAATCTCGCAGTGTGTCCTAGAAACAGGGAGGAAAAGATAGAGGGATGTGAAGCGGTTCCAGCATGGATTTCGGTCTGCTGTCTGGTCATCTGGCTGCAATGGGTTCTCCTTTCATGAAGAAAACTAAGAAGACTGGGCAAATTTCATGTTGAGAATAGCAAAATACTTGACAGTAAAACCTTTCATTTCTGTCCTAGTCACCACAAGCAGGCTTAGAGGAAATTGTCCTTGGTGTGTGCAAGAACAGGTATCGACACCCTGCAGCTCCTAACGGAAAGGATGTTTTACCAGGTTAGAGACCAAATACATGAGCATGTGACAGATCCGGGGCAAAGCAGGGTGCAGCTACAACCCATCAGCTATCCCACAGCAGCTGGGCTTGCAGACACTACTTCCTCAAGCTCACCCCCTGTCATTAAGAGTTTGGCCACCTAATGATCCTCATGGGCTACAGATGGAGGGAGGAGTGATTCCTTTGGACTAGTTAACACCCTGGGTATTCATAGACCAGCTTTCTTCACAATAGCATGCCTTTATGGCTGTCCCCTAAGAGAGACTCTTTCTCTCAGAAACTGGGGGTTTCCCAGAAAAACAAAACAAAACAAAACAAAACAAAACCACAAATACCAACAACAATAATAGTAACTGGAGACTTTTAAGGAAAAAAAATAAAACTAATGCATGTCACTGAGCTGAACTCACGTTTCACTTGAATGATGAGTACCTTTAATTTTTCCCCTTATTTTAAGTTGCTCTCATAGGTTAAAAAAAGGGAATATATGGAGTATTCCAGGCACCTGCAACCATAGGCACCACATTGTTGGGAGGGAACAGAATTAGAGACTTTGCCCAGTGCACAAATGAAGAGACCAGCTCACTGCAGCATCGTTACCGATCTGGAGCAGAGTGGATGGCTTCATTAAGCAATTAAAGGCAATACTAATTTTCCATGGGTCTTTTACCTTCATTATCCCATTCCAGTTGTCTCCCGTGGATACTCGGAAGAGAGTCAGAAAGGCCATCCCAAAGTTCCTGAACGTGGCGTGCCGTCCCAGCCCCTCGCAGGGGTGCGTGTCATCGCACTCTGTGGGACCAAGCACAGCCATGAGACCCCTGCTCACACACCGCTCCCACCCTTCCACCGGCACGGCGAGACTCACCCAGGTCTCCAAACAGCTCCACTCCAAGAGCTGCAAATATGAAAAACAACAACATGAAGAGAAGACCCAGATTCCCCACCTGGAAAGAGAAAAAGAAATGGGGGAAAAAACACAAAAAAAGAACATTCATTGATTTTTTTGTTCCAGACCTGTTTCTTGCTGCATTCTTTAATCCAAAACTTAAATTGCTTCAGGGGAAAAGTGACCTCAATGTGAGGACTGTATCTCAGACTGTGCTTCGGAAGGGAAATGTGATTCTCTAATGACAGTAAAGATAAAATGATTAGCATTCCTCTGCAATAGGAAATTAGCTCTGGGCCAGAGGAGATCTGGTTTGATATGGCAGTGGGTTACCTGAGGCAGCGCTTGCATCACGGTGTCCAACAGGGCTCTCATCCCTACAGCCATCTTCAGCAACTTCAACACTGCGGAAAACATGTTCGTAATATGGTAACGGCAGCGTTAGCACGGAGGCACAAACTCAGTCCCTCTCCCAGGAGCCACAGATTATAGGAAGAGAAATGTGAAACCATGTCAAGTGTTCTCCACTAGCCACTATAGTCCCTGGCCTTTTTTATATAACTTTTGGTTGCTTGGTTACTATTAAAATCCCGTGAATAGCAGCATCGCCTATCCTGAGACTTGGAGAGAGCGTTATTGTTCTGCCTGGATTTTCCTTTCCCCACTTTATCCGTCAGACCCATCTCCTTTCTCTGGTTATCGTGAGCAGCTACTTTCCCAGCCCTGGGGCTACTTTCCCACTTCCATAGGCTACCCACTTTCATACATGATTCACCAAGGAACTGATTTACACATCTCTTCCAGAAGGTTGCATTTCCAATTGGAAACTGCATGTATTTTTAATTCTGAAAGGGATCCAATGCATGGGAAAAAAACACTTTTTTTTTTCCCCCTTAAGACACAGCAGCATTTCATTTCTCCTCCAGTTCCTTTTTTGCTTGCAATCAGAGCAATTATGTCTCAGAGCACAACACTACCCTTCAGGAGGGCCTGGGAGTACTTTATTAAGGGCCTGAGCACTCACATTTTATGTCTTCATCATTTGGCCCTGAGACCTCCCTGTGCTGAAAAATCAGGCCCTGAAGAAGCTGGCTTCCCAGCTCGGGTACGTGTCATTACAAGTCTGAGGGGACAGATGGATGCAGAGTGACAAGGCATGCTTTGTCACCAAGTGGTGAGATGCAAAGTCCCATGGGAAATTAAATTTATTAGATGCTTGTCTTTTAAAGCCAACATTCTTGAGCTTGGGTTCTCTGATCCCCGTTAGAGACGGCTTTGATTTGACTGGCATATTTTTTCCAGGTACATCTCTGGGAATTACAGCCACAGATACTTCTCCTTTATTTCTAAGCCTTCAAGTCCTCTTAAGATAGAAACACATGGTCAGTTGGCTCAGCTTTTTGGCCTCTCACAAGTATTTTTCCCCATTGTTCTTTTATTTGTTTACAGCCTGTTGATGCCAGAGCTATGCACATTGTGATGGGGATGTGCCCCAGAACCGTTTCCCAACACTTAACTCTCTCCTGAAGGGGACCCTCCGCCTCAAACACAAGTCAATTCTGATTTATTCATCTCACCTCGAGCAATCCTGAGAACCCTCATGATTCGGATAATAGTGGGGTTAATTGGTAGCGAAGCGTTCACCTCGATTTCTTCCAAAGTGATGCCCATGATAGACAGCAGCACAATTGCCAGATCTAATTGGTTCCATCTGGAGACAACACAAAATGAAGTTTAACATCTACTAAGAAGCTGGCAAGGCAAGGTAGCTTGTTTCACATGAATTCCAGTCATTTCAATGGTTCTAGCACTCAAATGAATCTGCAGCATTTTTCTGAGGGTATTATACAAAAGCAGTTATGTTATGAAATCATTATAACTAATGCATCTCATTAGAAAATCAGCCAATTCCAAAGATATTCTTGACTGAGGGGAAACAGAAACAAAAGCTGGGCAGTTTTCTACCCAGAGGCTGCAGACCTCAGGGGAGACACTGCAGTGTCTGTCTGGCCACTTCTAGACACACTTGTGGACCTCAGCGTGGAATCTGCCCTAGAAAGAACTGGACCCCATGTCTAGTCCTTGCAATAAAGATCATGCTGGGTGAAGGAAAGACCCCAGGGATTTGTGCCAGGTTGGAGAGAGGCATAATTCCAGCATGGACACCCAAAACGTGGGGAGAGGGGTGGGACCATCCCCTGGCTGCTGAAGGGCTTGTGTCAAATCCTGCTCAGTGCCAACGCTCTTGGCATTAACACTGAAGGAGGTAAAAATGGGAGGAGAAAGATTCACTAAGGGCACAAAAATTTGTATTGTGAGATGAGAGAGTGAAAATATAGAAAAAGAAGCAATTTCATCTGCTGCTCCACAACTGCATAAAAAGAGGTCCCTTTTCTCTTTCATTTCCACTCAGGACCAGATTCTCTCTCTTGGCATAAATTCCGTCACATCACCAGGTTCTCCTAATTATATGGCCATGCAACAGGTGTGAGAAGAGAACCAGCTGCTTGGTGCAAGACTTGCTTCTATTTTGTCCACTCCCAAAGGCCAAAGTGGTGCAATCACACTTCTCGGCATGCACGATCCTTCCTGCAACTCGCATCCCAAGCCTCCGCCTACCCAGGTTTCAATCAGTCACACCAAAAAGCGTTCACATGTGTCAGACTGACATCACCGGGAAGAGCATCGGGGTCCAGGACACCGAATTTCTGTCTCCAGAAACCTGCTGCCACCCCTGCGGTCAAGACGGAGCTTTTGTTACCTGTCTTGGAAGAAGCGACGAAACCCAAAGGCGATAAGCTTGAAAACAGACTCCAGGACAAAGATAACGGTGAAGATGTAATTGCAAATCTTCAGGGCTTCATCAAGAACCTGGGATGTGGACACAGGACAGGGGTTAGATGCTTAGCTGTGCTAAGGAGCTTTGCTGCCAGCAAACCTGCCCTCCTCTTCTTTCACCAGTTACTCATTTCCAAACTACAGATAAAAGGCTTCAACCGCAGGCTCCCTCCGATGACAAATGTCCCAGGGAAAAGTCCCAGTACTTCAGGGAGTGCACAGACTGCATTTCTGCCTGGCCCCAACCCAGCTGATATAATTCACAGGAGGGGCTGACACAAACCCAAGGCACAACTCAAACCCCACGGCAGTAACACAGCCCCAGCTGGGATCGCTTGGGTGACTGGTAAGAGCTGCTGCATTTGCAGGTGTCAGCAGCACAAAAAACCTCATGCTTTCAGCAGAAAGCTGAATTTCATCCCACTTGCTCATTTGTGCAATGCTGCAAGAGCCGTGGGCTGGCCAGGTCCATGCAAGCGCTGGCCAAATGGCTTCTTTGTGACAGCCTGTCATTTACTCCTCACCTTGAGCTTTTGGCAAGGAGCAGAAGAGAGGGATGGCATGCCAGCAGGAGCAAGTGCTCGGGTTTTCCTCTGCCCACCCTTCCCACTGCAGATGTCACAGCCTGGCCATTAACTACAGGTGCCTCCTGGCTGGGACAAGTCTTGCACAGTCAGCCATTAAGGCACGTCAGAGGTGATTTCATCCCAAAAGTCCTGCTTGTGAAGAAGCACTGTGGTAGCAGCATCCTGCATTGCCTCTTAAGCAACGTGCATTGAATTTCTCAGTGCTGGCAAACGGGATGTTAATAACTGTGTCCAGAACACTGTCAGGGAATGTGGGAAATGGCAACAGAGTGCTCTCAGACCAAAACCAAGACTTTCTGAGCCCCAAGGGGGAGAAATCATAGTAGAAGGGGTTTAAGACACACGCTCTGCCTTCACGCTACAGTTTAGCTTCAAGCATCTATGGACAAAAAACCACCTCACCTGCCTGAGAAGTACAAGCCCAGCCATCAAAGCAAGCAGTGGTTCTGAACGAGCCTCCCTGTTGTACCGCAGGGGATGTGAGCTCTGCCAGCAAATGAGTATATTTAATTGGCAAAAGCAGATTTTGCCCAGTAGCTCTTTGCTCAGACCACCTCTACGGACACTGCAGCCCATCGTCTCTATGGACAGCCAAGCTGGGATCTCATCCACAGGGCATCCCAGGCTATCCCACCACCAACCTCTTTCAGCACCAACACACCAAGCAGTCATTAGTTTGGATATAAAGCTCTCTGGTACATTTAGCTTTTTAAGTATCTGTGACATCCCAGCCATCAGTCACCCAGACCAGAGCGATTTTGGGGCTCTGATTCAGCAAGACTCTCAAGCATGTGCATGGCTCTAACTGTGCTGTCATCTCAGCACAGCCCAAGCTTAGAGTTATTACCCAGATGCTGCATACCAGAGGCTTAGAGACAAAATGTTATTTTCCTAAAGAAAATTAAAAACAAAAGCCTGCCCAACATTTTTATAATACAAGAGAAAATGTAGCTGCAAAACGACTGCGGTAAGACGCACACCCTAGAGCGATTCCAATACAGGCTCCTTAGCCAACAACCTTTTTCATCACCAAATGACTGAATCATGCAATGAGCCTTCCAGGGTATTTAAAGGTGACCTGAAAAGAAAAAATTAATTGGGCTTGTGCCCTTTCACTTTTTGGCTTCTTTAGGATAGGCTGGAGGATATTTTCCCCCTCGCTTCCATGTCTTAGTTGCTTGGATTTTTTTACATTAAGTATTCAAGTCCTGTCTAGTCTTAAAGAATATTTCCTCCTATTGTGTTATATTTATTCATTCTGAAAGTGGCTAATAAAAATAAGTACAAGTTATATGGCAAAGGCAGCTATTTCCATTTCATTCTTACGCACAAGAGACTTGACATCCCAGGACAGGCTGTATTTATTTTCAGAGTATGACAAAGACCCAGGAATTTAGCGCACTAATATATTAAAATGTATTTTAAAGAACGACATGAAATCCAGTGCTTGTGCAAACTGGGCCCTGTGGGATATTGTGGATTTAGAAGAAACTTTGCAAAAAGCAACATTTCACAAATTCTTCTTACCTTTTTACCCTTTTCTCCTTTTTTTGGTGGAAAGCCTAAGTCAAATGGAAGATTTCAATGACAATTGTGTCTAGCAAACCAAACAAACCTTCTCCCATCCTCATTTTCAAAGCAGTCCGTTTGCACTTAACTAGAAGGGAGAGGTGCAATGGGATCCAGGTACCAAAAGCCATAGTTTGAGCTAGAAGCCAGCCGCAGGATGGGTACACTCCACAGGGCAAAGGAACGGGTCGGGCACGGTGAACGGGGGCCCTGAGGTCTAACAGCAAAACTGGCCTTAACTCTGCCCATCAGCACATCCTACGGTGGCTGAGATTGTCCCCCCCTGCTTTCCCTCCCCGCTCAGTACCTTCGGCTGCTGGTAGTGCTCCATGGCCATGGTGATCACGTTGAGGCCGATCACCCCGGTGATGAACAAGTCCAGGTAGTGGCTGGTGCACATCTGGTGGATCAGGAGGCGGAAGCGGGAATAATCCGAATAGTAGGGCTTACACTGTGCTTCTGCAGCGGGGAGGAGGAGAGCGGAGAGGCACGTCAAGTCATTTCTCTGCATCTTTCTGAAGTCAATGCACCCTCACTTTCCAACTCCAAAGATGATAAATTCTAGACCGATTACAGGAACATGCTGGTTTTTTTATTTCCTTTTTTTTCTTGCTGGCATTGTTACCATTTTTAATACACAGCAGGGCTCTCGTCATCTTACATCCATTAAACATCTTCAGTGGGACATGCGCTATACTCAGCCTTATGGCATCAGGGATGAGGTGATCTGGGACTATTGTGCTGCTAATGAATGTTTTCCCTGTAGGGAAATTTAAATTAAATTTAAATTAAAACAACAATTTTTGTTTCTGTTGATCTTAAAAGTCCCCAGAGTATCTGAAAACCCAATTAACGGTCAGATATTGGAGACAGATTTTACTAATGATGGCTTAAAAATACAGGCTATTGAGTTAGAGGTGGTCTTTGAAAGAGAAGTATTTGAGACATATTATGTTCTTTGCAACAAACTGTAGAGAGAACAAAATTCAACACTTTGACTGCCAGAGCCCTGAAAAATGGTCCATAAAAACACCAAGGAAAACTGATCAGTCAGCCTTAGCGATTAGAAAATAACGATCCTCCATTTAGGCAAGATTATCAAAGTACAGATTTCACTGTTTAACTCATTCCCATGTTCGGCTGCCTCAGGGATGACACATGTTCTTTAGACCCCGAATGTTCCTACAGATAAACTCATTTACTCACCTAATCTCTAATGTGAAAATGCCAAGGCTGAGTATATAATTCAGTACAATTTTCAAGGAGGCATTATAATGCAGATTGAAGTGGAAAGGACTGTCTTGAATATGTCAGAGTATAATATTACTCTCATAATTAGATGATCAACTGGTTATGAAAATTATTGAGCTGTAAGAATTACATGGCTTGATATTTAGTGCTGTTGAGCAAATGTATAGTTTGATACATTATTTTGAGCAAAAATTTGGGCAGAATGAAGCCACAAAGCACAGGTTTGGGTTGCCCTCCAGGAAAACTAATTTCAGAAAATTAAATTTTGTCTAGAAATAGAATTCACTTTGTCAATAGCCAATGACATTGCAATCAAACCCACAGATTTAATGGTTTCATGTGCTCCCTGCTTCATATCAGGATCCTGAAAAATCAGAGAACTTTTGTTTTTGCCATAGAGACAGACCTTTCCCTTATAGCCCAGAGACCAGAGAAACAAATCACTCAGCAGTTTTATTCTGTAGGGGTTTGGAACACCCAAAATTCTGCTTCAGTGTCAACAAATGAAAGTCAGTATTAATATTCACTTTCTGATCTGCAGTGTGCTTTAGGTGATCTGTACCTGAGTGCTAAAGCATGATATCAATGAAAAGGTCTATAAAATGAATTTTCATGCTGAATCTATTGAATGCTTACAAAAAAGCAGACTGGTAGCTGCTGACTCATAATAGTTTGTCAGATATTTCAGAATCTGCATAAATCTCCATAAAGTCAAGATCTCTCTATCGCATTATGCTAAATTATGAGTAGCAAATTAACTGAAATGTTTGAATACAATTAGGTTAGGAATAGGACCTATTTTTATGAACCAACTTATCATCTCAGAAAGAAACACCATCATAATTGGATCACTAACTTCTTCTACATTTATGTATAATTCACATTCAAAAAGAAAAATGTCAATGTTTCTGCCTTTTTTTGCAATGGATTTACTTATGAATAATTACACTGGAATTCAAATTATTTCTTAGCTTTGATTGACAGGTAATTCCAAATCCTACAGAATAGCACCGATGCCGTTAGAATAGAGAGAGGATTTAGAAAGAGGTTGTAAAATGTCTCCTGTGCAGGGCTCCTGCACCTGGATTAGCCAGTGCATGACCTTATAAGCAGGGTTGCTAATTGTCCATGTGTCCGCAAAGGCTTCTTCCCCTTCGCGCCCCCTCTCCAAAACCCCAAAGCTCGTTTTCACCTTTCCCAGCACATGCCCACAAGTTTCCACAGCCAAATGTCTCTGGACGCTGCTCTCACAGATGCCCGTGCAGCCTGAGAAAATTACCATCAGTAAGTGTTTCGTCCTTCCCTGTTAACTTTGTTAAGAGGGGATTTGTCAACCCTGGTTATGAACCATGCCACCACTCGCTTCACCGGTCTCTGCGTGCCGGCCATGCATATTAGTGCGATACAGATATTACTGCGAGATGAACCACACCCAAGCTCGCATGCTGTCCGAGGACTATAGATAAGTACCTGCTGTGTCTAGGTGGGCAGGGAACTTTCTGAACAGATAAACAATTTTCTTACTATTGTATAAATACCATTTATTTAACCTGACCTGCACAGTTCTGCAGAGAAGTTGGGTGTTGCTCTTGTATAATTATCCAGACACAAAGCCCATGCCCCCTATCACACAGGGTAATTTCTAATTGTTGCAGTAAAGTTCTAAACAATACCAACATCTTGGGAAATACAGACATCTGTTAAACTCCAGGTGGTGAACTTCACAACTAACACAACACCACATTACTGTACTGTTACAATACACTGTGTCAAGAACAACAAGAGCTCTGGGTTAGTCTTGGTTATTACTGGAAAGGTTAACTTGTCTTCCCGGCACACATGGCGTTAAAGAAAAGAGGAGGAGAGCAAACGAACAAAAGAATTGGCAGAATGAGAATGTGAGAAGATGGGGAAATACAGCAAAAGCCCACTACAAGACACCAGGCTGGTAAACAGGGTGTAAATCAAGCTGCTTCACCGTGGCTGGAGGCCAGGAGTGGAGGAGAGGGAGAAGTCACTCAAATTTAGATATTGTCACCCTGGAGAAAATCAGCTCAGACAGTAGAGCCTGAGCAATCTCCTCCCGACCCAGGCAGGAAGGAGATTTTGCAGCTGGCTGGGTGCTGGTTTGGGAGAGTCACACCTGCCCTGGGCACTGGTGGTCTAAGGAGACCGGACCGGTGAGGGGAGCGGGTGCCTGGCAGGGCGGGCACTTGGCTTCAGCTCATCCTTGTTACGGGCTCTCAACTCAAGCTGTTTCCCAAGCAGATGTTCTGTACTCCTCTCGGCATCATCCTGCGGGATTACAACTGATCCCCTTCACAGGGGCTGGGAAGGGGAGTGTGGCAGCCTCAGGCCGTGTCCTGGGGTACCCAAACTCACCGCTGTCCTCTCCTGCCCCTTTGGAAAGGCAGTGACCATTGCTGCTGCCGGGTAAACATTTCCCATTCCTAATCCCGCTCTGACTTCTCCCTTCAGCCTTGATGATCACAGCCCAGGTTTGGGGCATTAAGCTCCGTGCTGCTGTTCATCTCAACTAGGTTGTGACCTGCGACACGACACTGGTGACCAGTAAAGCGGTGCTGGGGGCAGCCCCATTTTCTGCCGAGCGGTGCCACTGCCAGCTCCCAGAGAGTCCCAGGGCTTGGCCAGCTCCACAGGAGATGGGGCTGGGGCCGCTCTCTTCCCATCAACTGCATTTTCTTGGGGGGAATTGGGTTGGGCACGTGGATCCAAAATCTCTCTGAATAGTGGCTGCGTCCGAATATAGCCCTGTCAAGAGAGAAATTGCCACTTTCCCCGAGGTGGCTTTCGAGCCGGAGGTGCGTGGGCACGGGAAATTGGAATTCACGAGAATGGGACAATTCCATTACTGTCTCCTCCAGTTTCTTCCTTCTCATATAATAAGGGAATTAACTACTTTGCAGGTCTGAGTATATCTGGAGAACAGTTGCAAACCAGTGAGCAATGAGCCCGTGACGCAGCTGGATTTACAAACTGTATCAAGAATATTATTAGGTTAAAAAGTAGTTTGCTCTGAAAGAACTTTTTTTATTTAAACACAGCATTTTACTTGGCTTTTATTGTACTGAATGGATTTATTAAAAAAAAAAAAAAAAAGGAAAAATGGAAAATGATAAATTATTTCCACTGAGAAGATTCCAGTTGTGATAGAATGTAGACTTGGAAAAAAAAAGGAAAAAATAAAATTACAATATCTCACTAAGCACCAGGCAGCAGCGCGCACACACACACACACACAATACTACATCTTATCTTCACAGAAAGAGGAAAGAAACTCTCTGTAAGTGCAGAGATGTGTGGAAGTTTTGGGGTCACAACTCCAGATTTCTCATTGAACCACAGGAGGTTCATCTACAGCACCTGGGACCGATTTCCCCATATCCCCCACAGTCAGGTTCAGAAAGAAAATCCATTTATTCTCTCACACCAGTGCTTGAAGAGCAGCATGGTAGATTCACTACCACTGGATCCAAAGAAAAGACAACAAAAGGAAACACAAAGCACAGACCTGACAATCGCACACTTTTTAAAGTCAAACAGAGAGTCTTTCTGAGCCTGCATGGGATAACGGAGAGGTTTGAAATGAGTTCAGTGCCTTAAAAAGAAAATGAAATAAACTAGCCTTGATGTAGCTCTGTACGACTAGAAGAGGAATCACAACCAAATAAAAAGAAGAAAAAATAAACAGGTCCCCAAACCCAATGACAACACCACACCTTGTGCTGCCCTCGTTTTGCAGGAGAGGACAGGAAGCCTACCAAGAAAAGCAAGAATGAACTCAAAGAAATAAAAATACCAGAAATGGCAATGGGAAGGAGATTCAGGATTTATTAAAATATGCTGTGATAACTTCAAACAAGGCCTTAGAAATATAAGGTAGGAACCTCGGTCCTCCTGAGTTATCCTCTGCAGTGAAAGCCAATAGCTCTCACTTTGCAATTTTTATTTAATCAAAACTTCTTGCAATATGTGAGAGATGGATGGAGCTCTGCCCTCATCTCAAGCAGTGGGAACTTGTTCACAGGTGAGAGTTTTAACGGCACAATTTCTCTAGCATATTATTTTTGTCGAAAATTACAGCTATATTTGTTTCTATGTTGGCACCTCTTTAATTATTCAGGCTAATATTCTTAAGCTATGAATTAAACACAATGCTTGTCAGATCGAAACTTCTTCTAAAAATAAACAGAGCAAGGGACAGATATGCAGCCCTGAGCACCGTCCTGGCAAGGGGGGACGGGAAAGGGAGACGTGAGCGAGCCCTGGTCGGGGTGGCCAGGTCAACCCCCCAGCAGTGTTTAGCCCAGCTGGTCCATCCCCACTAGGACCTGGAGCATCTTTGAGGTGGCATCTTTATTTCTGTTAATTCACAAGATGCCTCACGGATCGAGCAACTCTCAATAAATACAAATAATTTACAATCTGGGCAGCACAATGGCTAAAGCCCATGTCCATGCTGAGGGCTGCTGCAGGGTTGA
The DNA here is from genome assembly GCF_018691265.1 of Tyto alba. Lineage (NCBI taxonomy): Eukaryota > Metazoa > Chordata > Aves > Strigiformes > Tytonidae > Tyto > Tyto alba. Next base: position 7,039,448 of record NW_024881314.1, read on the forward strand.
TCGCTCTGTTAAAGCAGTGAGGGTCTGCAGCATGCTGAATTTTACCTTGCTGAAAAAATACTGAGTGTTCCTGAAGCACAGCATCTGTGCAGCAATAAGCAAGGGCCGGAGAAATAATGAAATAACCTCCTTAAGTGAGACTGCCTGCCTTCCAGAGACACTCCTGCAAATTATTCAGAGACTCCTAAGTTGGTGGTTGGAAAGCTAGAGTAAACAATAAAGGACCTATTTCACAGTCCAGTCATTATTCTCTAAGGAATAAAAAAAAAAAAAAAAAAAGAAAAAAAAAAAACACCATGAAAAGTCTGACAGTGTCTTAATGAAAACCAGAAAAAAAATAATACTGAAGAACATAACATGATCAAGGGGTAAATCAAGGGTTTGCAAGTGTCAGTCCTGAGCCAGGTCTGCAGACCTGCAGTTCAGAATGATATGCGTGTGCCATGAAGTAAGCAAACGAGCTTTGCACCACACACACGGTTTAGTGGGATGCCTCACAGCAGCGGTGGCCAGCCGTTAGTGACACAGCACTGCCATTCAAGTGGGACGAGACGTGCCGACTTCCCAGTACCTTGCACTGCACTGGCTGAGCTCTCCATTAATACATCATCCAGCATTAGATCTAAAAGAACGAAACGGCATTAATCACCCGGCAGGACACACGGCAAGACTTCCCTTCCCCTTCAGAGGTCCCTACGTCTCTCGGGCTCTCCATTGCATCTACTGGGAATGTTTCCTTGCGGGATCCTCTCCTTGTCCCTCGTGAAAGGTGGGGTCAGGTACACAGGCTCATCATGAAAAAGGAAGGGCTCTTGCGCTTCTCCCACATCACAGGTGGAGGACCAAGAGATCCCTGAGAACCCCCTCACTTAACGATGGTGAAGGAGAAGACGCTTCTGAAGGTGGACTCTGTATATATCCTGCTGGGCCAGCACACCTTACATCTGCCTACATCTCACCGAGCTGGGATCTCACATGCTTTTCTGGTTTTCAGATGTCTGATTGGGTAAATGCATTTGAAGAGTCTACAATTAAAAATGACTGCAACCAGTTAGATGTCTACATCTGTCCATGTCTGACATCCACAGGTTGGTTTGGGCATCTGAGGACAGTCAGGAAGCCCAGCTGAAAGGAACCCCCATGCAGTTGCTGGCATAATCAAATCCCTAGTCTTGGTATCATCTGCAAGTTCCTACCATGCAGAATGAAGCTGAGCAATGGCATCTGTTGCCTCCGAGGGCAAAGCTGGACACGGTCAATTAAAACCAATGTTTCTCTGAATGTGAATTGGGAAAACTGTTCTGAAGTGATTTGGAGGGCTTCATACTTTGCTCTTTAAAGGTTTTTATGGCGATTGAATACTCAGCAATATTTGATCCTCAGTAAAATAGCTGTTTATTGCCTCTTTAATTAGGCATTTCATAGGACTGAATGAATAACTGCATCTCCAAGGATGGTTTGTGATTCCTTCCCGCTGGGAAATTGCCCAGACTTATGTCTCTTCTTCATCTAGTTCCTCTAGCATTATAAATAAGGTCATTAATAATAACCAAACATTTATTTTTCTTCTACAGAAATGTCTGCTTTCCAAAACTGCAACTTTAAATAGGGATCTTTCTATCCAGCCTTTAAAGACATTTTTTAACTCATCAGCCTGAAACTATGTTTAGGAACTTGGACTGACTGAAAGAGCTTTCTAAGCATTTCCTTGATGTGAAAAAGAAAAAAAAAATTCTTTCCATCTGTATCCCACTTAACTGAGAACAGTCTAACGTGTCCTCCACCGCTCTTGAAGGAAGCCTCCATCTTTCCACTGACCATCGAGGAAGCCAGGCTCTCGGCATAAACCAAAGTTTGATGTCCAGAGGCTGGTGTGATACATCCTACTGGTTACAAAACCTGTGAAGCTCATGGGACTTAAAGATGTGACCAAAGGTAAGTGCTGGGTAAGTGCTGAACTGAGAGAGGCTGAGACACCGTTGTGGTACATGGTTGCATGATTAAGACTGTCACAGCTATTAAACACCTCTTAGGCTATTAAAAAAAAATTAAACAGACTTATATTACCAGCTTTTGGAACAAGCGCCTGATCAGACAGCCTCTTAAACAGTACTGAAGTCTGTCAAAGATAGAGAAGAGATGTGAAAGGGGACACAGAGAGAGCAGCAGGCGGACTGACCAGGGAGGGAAAGCGTGAGGCTGTGGACACAAAGGGCAATGGAGAAAGTTCAGTCAGAAGAGAGAGCATGCGAGAAGAAGAGTACCTCTGACCTGTGGCCTCTGGCTGACTTATTTCTTACTTATTCAGCCAAATTAAGAGGAAAAAAAAAAAGATTAAGAGACAAATGTCAGGTTGGAGACTTTTGGCAGAGTGGAGGTCTAGCCTCTTTTCACCTGTAAAGCCTTCTCGAGGCAGGGCTGCAGGCTTGCATATCCAGTTTGGAGTTTGGTTCGGTTTGCATCAGTGCTATTTTATCTCATTAGTTACTCTCCTCAACTGCCTTTTTTTTTTTTTTTTCTAATCTGTATTTCTCAAGCAAATGCATTGATATGTTTCTCTAAGGAGTTTTTAAGCGTTACTAGAATGAGATGGCTCCATTATTTTATTACACTCTTGAATAGCAGTGGTGTTACTGTGCCAATAAATAAACCTGCTTGATAAATGGGACAGGTAACATCACTGTGGCATTACAAGGCTGTAATAAACCAAATAGTGAATCCAGTTATCAGCAACAGTGCTCATGACTCAGAAGATTTATGGTGCCATCCGGCACTGCTGATCTTTGCAGTTGTCACTATTTGTGTAACACTGAGCTCTGCTATCCAAGAAGCTCCAGGTCTGATTATTATTATATTTTAATTTAAATAACCTCCAACAGAAAGGTCATTGCAAATCATGCAGCCATTAAAAAGGCTTCTATGGCTCCTTGCTCAGCCTAAAACAACACTATTTTCTTCATGCAAATTTTATAGCTGGACATGCTTTTGGGAGAAGAATGATCACCAGAAGCGAGGCAGGGAGGGGAGGGAGGAGGGGATCGTGTGGAAGGTCAAGCAGGATTCAGAAAGATGAGGAAAGACTACCGACCAGCCATCTGTTTCTCCTTACTCCTTCTCTTTTTCTCCAGCCGGCGAAGCCTCTTCTCCTCCCGCCTCTTGGCTTCTTCCTCCTCCTGGTGCTGCCGACACTTGTGGAAATTCTCCACCACCACCCCCACAAACATGTTGAGGACAAAGAAGGCCACGATCAGCAGGAAAGAAATGAAGTAGAGGAGCATCCATGGGTTGTAGTTCATGACTGGCTGCAAAGTGGAGGAAGGAAATTGTCAAGTGAACCTCAAAAAAAAAAAAAGGGGAGCAAATTGATACAGCTGTCCCATCCACAAAACCCATAGATGCCCCTTTGAGGCAGAAAAGCGTGCTCTGCTCTTCCTGAAAATTAGTCCTCTGAGCCATTTTAACTGAATGTTCCCAAAACACAAAGCACCTTGAGGACAGAAAAACCACCTCTGTTCTGCTAACAGCAGGACAGCAGCATCCTTTGCAGCTATTGTAAGTCCCTCACTGAAAACCTGTACCTACACAAAGTACTTCTTTGCTCCTGAAATGTCCAAATTGCTTAAAAAGTCAAACCATTCTTTGATAGGTGCAGTTCTCCTAATGCTAGTTACACCAGTCATGTTGCAAAATCTGTAGGGAAAATGCTAGGTCCAAATCCAGACTTTTCACTGGACTCCTTGTCACACCCCAGGACTTGGGTTAAATGCCTCCCTCAAGCCTAACCCCATAACCCCATTTGACTGTGGAAGCTAGCAGCACTTTGCAAAACAAGAGGCAAAATGTGCGACCTTTGACAACTCATTTCTTACAGCTCTGCTAGAGCACGTACCTGCTGGTCAACTCCCACAGCATCTAAGCCATCGTACATGATATCCACCCACCCGTCCTTGGAGGCCAGAACAAAGAGAGACATCAGGGCCTAGAAATACATGGAAAAAAAGTTAGACATAGTTCCACTAAAGCTCTTTTACTTGTAATATTTTACTGCTCTTTGCCCTTTCCTGTCTGAAGATTATCATTACCTGTCTGATAATGGGACACTTTGATGCCCAAGGTTTCTCCTGGCAGCAAAAACCCATCAATACCAGCGCCTGGTTCAGCAATGAACGCTAATTCAGAAACCACAAAGCCGAAGACAAAAGCAGCTTCATTTCCACCCTCCAGGTCTCTGCTGCTCCCAACTAATTAGTCCTTACCATGCTGCTAAAATAAGGCTGTGTTGCAGAGATGGTTGAAAGTGTCCAGCTCTATTAGACAAGCCCTTCCGCAAGATATATTTGGTTTGTTATGTAGCAGTGAAGCAATTAAGTACTCCACGAAGCCACATGTGCTTGTTCTGTTCCGAAAAGAAGTGTATGCCTGCTTGGAAACACTACCTTTGGGATTTACAGAGGCAGAATGCTGTGTACGTGAACTGAATATTTACTGTGACTGGTAGTGCCCTGTAAGAAAATCCCATGGGATAATAATGCACAGGTTTTAAATCAAGGAGGTAAAGGAGCAAAGAAGCAGATTACCATTCTATTAATACCTGGCCGAGATTATCAAAATTATACTTGTGCCGGACCCATTTGTAGCTTGCTTCTGTACAATCCGATTTATTTGTGATGTTTCTGGTGTCCTCCCCTTGGCAGACAAAAAACTTGCCTTTGAAAAGCTGCAAAACACACAAAGAGAGGAACTGTAAGGGTTCAGTCTGCAGGATTTCTCTGCAGATGATGGGCATTTCTCCTGGGGTACTCCACACAGCCCACACCAGCCAGAGAAGTTAAGAGAAATGGCCTCATTCATGCAGGTTATTAAGTGTGAGCAGCCTGTGTAATATGCACCTAATGAGCAAATGCATGATTTCACATCATTTAGGACACCCACCTTGTGCATTAGGTTGTCTGGTTCAGTGATCTGAGACTGGCCTAAAGGCCTTTGCTTCTGGGTCGCCAGCTCAAGCGTAGCCCCAACTAATAGCCCAGACTTGCTAATGGCTTCTTACCACACGTGGAATGACTCCAGCGACTCTCAGCCCAGTTAACGATGCTGGTTTCAAGAGTCACCGATAAATTAAGTGTAACGGGGGCCCTCTGTCAGCAGAGAGAAGGTGGCGCTGAAGAAGCACAGCAATGGACTAAGCCCTGGTCGTACCGGTCACAAGGGAACACACCAGCGAGGAGCCCAGCCGCTGCGAATGACACTGGGCTCTTGCTGAATCAAGGCTGCTGTCAGTCCTGCTCTGGTCTCTGACCCTGAATGCTGTTCTCCTGCCATCATTAGGTTCTGGAGTCTCTGAAAATATTCCTTGTGCAGAGCTTAAGGAGCCAAGCCCAGCTGGTGCTGGTACCTGATCCTGAGTTTATTTCCTTTGGTGTGAGCCAGGAGAGCTGCAGCCCCTAGGGAGTCAGCTCCTGATTTACACCTGCATGAGGAACATGAGCCTCCACGTGTTTAATTCTAGACCTGGTGCTTCCCGTGCACAGAACAGAGAGTGGCAGGGGATGATTACTGCTTCAGACAGGGTCACTGATGCTAGCAGGAAGGATGGTATCAAAGCCCATGAGATATCCAAGAAATCTGGTTTTATTTGCTGACAGAAGCTGTTGACATTACTGCTTTGGGGGGAAATGGCTCCTGGAGTGTACTCTCCAGGCTCCTTAAAACACCACCTGGGTATACAGAGAAAAGATGCTGACAGGTTTTGTTGTTCTAGACAAATATCAGTAGAAATAATAGTGAACAAGATAACCTGTGGAGTAATGCGTGGGTTTTCCTTCAGAAATCAACAGCAGAAGGATGTTCTCTAGGCATGCAAAATTAATCACCACTCAAAGCAGTCATAAAACTTCTGGATGCAAGAAGAGAAGTATTCCCTGATCTTTGCATGGAGAAACACTATCTGTGAGTAAGGCAGACTTGGGAGATATAGCCTTCACAGAGAAGTTTTAATTAAGCAGGAAGGTAAACAACTGTTTTTAATATAATGTTCTATAAATATAACTTTTCCAGGAGCTGGACTGTAATGCCACTCAGATGGGAGCAGTAATGCAGCTACTAACAGGGTTTGGAAATACAAAACCCAATTTGCAAAAATGCTGATCCCTGTCCAGGCTTCAGATTTTAGCACTTCTGAAAGTGAAAGGCCCAGTGTTTCCTACTGTACTTGTTTTAGCTATTCATTTCTTGTGTCTTATGAATGACTATTCACATGTGGGTAAGCTCTACAACAAAAACAGTCATGCTAAGAGGAAACACCCTTAGAAATGTGTGTCTGGATTTTAATAACATTAAAAACCTCTGCTTTGATCCCCAGTTGATATTTACATGGGAAAAAGAACTGTAACTTTGATATATCATATTTTTATAGAAAATAGCTGTGGCCCTCATCTTACACCTAATTAGACATAAATATTAACTGAGAATTTTGCATCCTGAATACAGGATCAGTCTTGCTTGTATCTACCACTTAGGCACATCAATAGTTATGACAATTTAACGTAAGACTGCAAGTCACTAGGGAAAGCAATCACGATTAGCAGGCAGGAAATTCAAAGAGCATACTGAAACTTTTGCTGTTTGGCATAAATTTTCCTGTGTCTGAGTTTTATATTGTTTTATGGGATATGCTTAGTTTTATGAATCTGTTCGGTATAATGGATGGATGTTGTTGTACTGTAATGCTAAGCCAATCTAGCTGCTGAGGTGGTTATGGATGGAATGGTTTCCTTCTCTGTTTATTTCCAATGCTGTATTTATTACTTAAACAGTATATTAGTATAAAATATTATATAAGACACCTTTCCAAAACAAAGCCAAACACAGCTGCTTTCCAAAGCTGGCTATGACAGATCAGATAAACTTCAGAAAGAAATGTTATGTCAGAATATTTATATGAAACAATCTCTTCTTTCCAGGTAATCAGAAACCAATTGCATTGGAAACTCTGCCACTTTCCCCGCCGGGTTCCTGCACTCCTGGGACTGAGGATATTGCCAGCAGAGCTGGCAGGAAGCAGACTCAGAAATCTCTATTTCTGCAAGCTTTCAGTTATACAAACTGTCAGAATCTGAATGAATCTCCAGGTCAAAGTCTCTCTGGAGTTTACAAACCAACGGTTTTAGCTTTGAGAGTTTCTATTTCCCAATTGGTTTATACCTAGAAGAAAGGTGGAGGGGAGACGTCCCCATGTTATCTCCCAGATGAAACAAGGATGGGATACAGCAGTCTCCCTGAGAAGCACATCATGCCTCAGGCCTGACCCTTCTGTGCTGTGGCCAGGGAAAGTGGAGAAATATCTTGATTCACGTCCCACTGCAGACAGAGCAGAAGTCCTTGTGGTGGGGAAAGGATGAAGAAAACCCATTCTGTGCCTCTAAGGGGTCATCACACTGACTTTTGTACCACTGCATGAAACAGGGAGGCTTCAGGAAAGTTCAACACATCAAGTGACATATAGTCAAGACTTGGAATTCAGGAATAAATGTGTCTTGAGAGCACTAGAAAGGCTGTGCTGTGCTGCTGGGGCAGGGACCGAGAGCTGCTTAAGCCCTTGAGTCTGAGTCATTCCAGGCTGTTAACTGTGGCAGAGTTATAGATTCAAAACCAGCACACATTTCTGGAGCTGGGCTGAGGACCTCGATGGAACCAGAGAGAGGCAAAACCAACCCCACTAATTGGCTCTAACCATTGCTCCTTCAGCTATGGCTAGGGGTGCGTGTTGCTGGGCCACTGTTGTTAGGCTGTAACTGCAAATGAGGCTTTAATGGCTAATCAATAATGGGAAACCTGCTTTCTTCTCACTAGGAGCAAGAAGTGTACCCCAAGAAGGCCAAAAAGCCCATTGGTTCAGTTTCAAAAAGGCTTATAGTTTGCCCATTGGTACAGATAACCAGATGTGGAGCCATCTGGGGCTCATTATGCTTTTGGGTTAGGTGCTGAAGCTTAGAGGGGACTCACCTGAACTCCCAGGATCCCAAAGATTATGAAAAAGGCACAGCAGATGACCACAATATTCCCAATGGGCTTCAGGGATGACATAAGAGTCTCCACCACCAGCTTCAGTCCTTGGGCTCGACTAATGACTCTGTTGGGGCAAGGAAGCACAAAAGCTGTATTAGTCCAGTTCTTACCCAGTTCTGGCTCCAATCAAGATACGAGATGTGGAAGAAACAGCATTAGGGAATTTTTTGGAGTGGCAAATAACTCAAAAATCACGATGGAAGAAGCAGTTCTGGAAGATTGACCTGTGAGGAGGAGGAGACCACATATGAGGATCCAGGCCAGAAAAGCCACTGGAGAAGGAACTAGGAAAGCAAGATATATAAGCTAGTCCCATATTTTTCAAACTTGGAATGATAGTTTTAATTTAACCCACCACCTATTCTTGATCTCTTTGCTCATTGGCATCTTCTAGTTATCATTCACTGTAATATATTCAAGCCTTGGCATTTTCCCTTTCCTATCATTTGGTCCAAAGAACTCTCTAGATTTCCAGCCTTGATCACACCTTTCCTGGGATCCAGACTCTTGGTTTGGGCCATCCACAAACACATGCCTGTAGCCTGTCCAGGACTGCAAAGAGAGGGCCTCCCAGTGTCCATTCCTGCACAGATCTAGGCAAGGCTCTTGATTTCCCTGTCTCAGCCTATGAAATGGAGCAGCCACTCCTACACAGCTGCCTGCACATCTGCAGTCATTATAGAATCATTGAATGGTTTGTGTTGGAAGGGACCTTTAAAGGTCATCTAGTCCAACCCTGCTGCAATAAGCAGGGACATCTTCAACTAGATCAGGTTGCTCAGAGCCCCATCCAGCCTGACCTTGAATTTTTCCAGCTACAGGGCATCCACCACCTCTCTAGGCAACCTGTTCCTGTCTTTCACCACCCTCATCATAAAAAAAATCTGTACGTGTCCTTATAGTGCTGCTGTGTACAGAGACCTGAGCTACCCCCCAGTACCACCACAGTCTCTGCTTTATACAACCTCAGCTACTGAGCCAGCAGTGTCCTCCAGATGAAACTTCACCAACAGGCCCACAGGCATCTAGTCTTATTTCTGCAGCTCCTCTCTGTCTGGTACCACACAGAATTTCGTAACAGAGGATTAGATTATATGGGAAGTTTGGCAAAGAATAACATGGACATCATGACTGAAGCAGGTAGGAAAAAAAAAAAAAAAAGGAGAAACTGCTATATTCTAAAGGACAACACTGCAATGAAGGGACAGGCTTGAAGCCATCTCACCATGCTGGGCAAGATGAACAAGATATTCAGGCTCACCAACCTGAAGGCAAAGAGCTAGAGGACCGAGAAAGGCGTCTGAAGAGTTTGCATGCCTCCCTCCTCTTGATGCCAACTGGAATTAAGCATTTCACTAGTGCTGTAAATCAATTTGTACTGATGCCATAGAAACTGCTTTCCCAAGGCAGAAATAGCTGTCTGCTGTGTAAGTCAGAGGGGAGGGAAGTGCCTGTGTGCCTCTGGGTACTGGCTGGTGACTCCTTTGAACACTTGGCACTCAAAAGTGCCACAAACTTTCCCACCTTCCTGTTTTTGCCTGTTTCTCTCTTTTTCCATGGGGGTCCTCTCACTGCCTCTCCCATTTTGCCTCAAGTCTGGATGCACTACCTGAAGCACCGTTGGAGTTTTGTTGCCGGGAGGAGATCCAAGTTCTCCTCCTCTCCCCCACTCCCAGCTGAGATCTCCATGGACACATCCACATGCCCGATGTGCGTGGCCTTAGCTGGGACCACAACAAGCCTGCACCAATCCTCTCCTGTCCCTGAGCTGACAAGTTTAGCAAACTGCAGTGCTCAGTGCACAGGCACCAGGTCTTTCAAAAACTGTTGGCTTTAAACAGTATCCTGAAAAGCTAAAAATTATTCCCCTTTCTTATGGTTAAATATTTACTCAAAATGTCAAGGGTAACTCATCAATTATCGTTTTAAAAAAGAAACAGTGGTATTTTTATCCACTCTACCCGTGAAACACAAAAGGCAGATGCTGCTATTCCTCACGCTGGGTGTCTCTTCCATGCAGCTGCTGTGGTTCCCTGTTTTGGACACCTCAGCCTTCCTGATGTTCAGATTTGAGTTATTTTAGGGAATGATCTGGGATTGAGCTAGCTCACGGACCAGAAGGCTGCTCAGGGCTGAGATGCCCCAGGGGATGATGTGGACCCCATGCAGCTGTGGCAGCATGGAGACTGGTCAGCATGGGCTGCCAAAACTGCCTCCACGAACTAGCCCAGGCTGAGGTCTGTGCTGGGGCAGCTACGCTGCTGGTGCCACGTTGTACCCGCACCAAGAGTGAGATGAGCCGAGGCCAGCTGCCAGGGGAGGCTGGAGAGCAGGTTAGTGTGCCCAACTCAGTGAGCTGGTTAGTCCAGCCCAACAGGCAAAGGGTCTTCCACGCCATCTGAGTGCACAAAACAAGCATTGGACTGAACAGTCTGAGGCTGAATCTCTCTTCTGGATCCTCAGACGGTCTAAAGACCTCACAAGCCCTCACATATTATATTCACACAGTCCTAGGTGAAATACTACAACTGCCAAACTACAGATGGGAAACTGAGGCATGGGAGCATCTCAAGCCATGTTCTCAGAGGTATGTAGACAACTCATTTCCAATGATTTCAATGATAATTAGGTACTTTGGTGCCTTTAGGGATCCTGGCTTAGGTATTCTGTCCACTGTCACGCAGGATGGAACCAAAGTCAAGTCTTCTAAATTGAAGGCATGTGGTCTAAACTACTAGAGCATCCTTAAATTTTAGGGAACAAGGAAGAAATCTAGTCTCCAGAGTCTGAAGTTGATAATTTTCTCGAACACTTATTACAAAAACCTATTCTAGAAATAATAAAGTGATTTCCCTTGTGAGATACTATTTGGTATCCAGCAGAGAGAGAAAATAGGAGGTTGCTCATCTGACTTCACAAAGTCATGCATGTTGAGAAAAAAAGGGCTGAGAAACTGCAGCATTTGGCTGCTTTCAGTGTTTTGATCAACCAGGGAATTCCTCAAATGAGAATGCATGAGGGTAAAAGCTGCCACCAGTTTAGCTCCACACCAATGCTGTTTCCAGCCCTACAGGGAAAGAAGGCTTTGAAAAGATTTTGAAAAATAATAGTTTTTACTAATGAAAACCTTCGGACCTTGGAGCTGCCTCAGACTCAGGGCCTGTTCCAACATTGAGGCAAGTCCATGCAAAGACTCCTGCCACTCTCCTGAGAGTCTGATAACTCTCTAAGAAGTGCCAATGAAATTCTCAGCATTTCCAAATTAGTAGTGTTACCTCCAATATGTCAACATACAGCATCCCTGCACCTCATCAATATTGCCCAAGATCCTGCTGATATCAGACTTGTAAACTCATATTATCTGACCCACGACTCCTGCAATTTATCGCTGAAGAATGCAGCTGATTTGGAGCCTTCTGGGCTTGCCAGAGCCGTAGACCTGCCAAAGTTGCATTCAGGACAATTCCAGTCTGCATTAGGCATATGACAAATGCAGAAATTGAAGAGAGACCATTTTTTTCCTTCACTGTAAAGAAATGTTAATTCCTCAAGTTCTTCCTGGTTCTGCTGGTCTCAGCATTCCCAATGCTGTTAAACCCCTGGTGTGAGACACTAGAAACCCACTGCCAGCCTCATCCCAGCTGGATCACATTTACTAACATTAAGCCTGCTAGCCTGATCAGAGCTCTCAGAAGAAGTAGCACTTAGATGAAATAGCAGATCAACATTAATGAATACCTTCTTCCACAGATTAAAGAAAAATTAGCAAAGGTGATAATATGAAAGATAGAAGAGAGTCTATGAAATGACTATTTCATACTGTGATGGTATGAAAACTGAATAATTTATCTATCTGCTTTGGAAGTCAAAGACCAGGCTCTGTAGAGACTAAACCAGCACTGAAGTCCATCCACGTTAAATCTGAATACATTTTCAATTTTGATTTCTCTTGTATCTTAAGCTACAACACTTGATCCCAACAATAGCAGGTTGAATGCATTAGGAAGGAATGCTATTGTATAAGCAATCCCTCTACTGGCTGAAACATCAGATGGTCATGGAAACATCTTTAAATGTCGCTCCTTTGTGAATATATTTTTGGAATTCTGGTCATAAAGCTGGGCTCGAATCCTCATGGATTCAATTTAGAGGCTGATAATCAATCATGCAATCAAAAGCCTGCGATTGGCACACAGGCCAGTTTTTTTTTAATGCCTGGGCAAAAGACACAGGCATGTGTGGTTTTGTGTGCTGCATAAAGCAATGGGGTTGTTTTCACAGGAAAAAATAAGAGATGGAATGAAGGAGGTCTTTTGCAAGAAGAACCCCTTCAGACCATCAACCAGGAAAACCAATGCAGAGACAAAAAGGGCTGTCCCTGCTCTCAAGTGTGACAGGCACAGCCATGGCTTGCTTCTCACTGAGGGTGTCCTCCCCTCAGCCCTGTCCCCGAGTGCCCACAGAAAGAGAGGACAGAAGGAGCCGGGTGAGCTCCTCTGTGGTGGAGATGGAGCATTTGCTTTGGTCTCTGCCCTACGCCTTCCTGGAATAGAAAAACATTGGCTTGATCTCCTCCACAGGGGACTTCACCCAGACATGGGGACTGGAGCCACAGCGTGCAAGGATCTCAGGTCACCTGTCCCAGCTGTCAGCCCGTGTCGCTCCAGCTGAACATCCCAGGCAGTGACGATGTGATCCCCGAGCCGTGCGGGGCAGCCCGCGGCAACGGCAGAGCGGGCAGCTGTGGGCAGAGGCGTGCTCACAGCAGCCCAGATGTGCATCGCAGAGGCAGATGGGTTTACACATGTGGAGATTTATGACTTACTGAAAAGCCCCCAGTTTGAGGGCTGCTTTTTCATTTCCTACAAATCTAATTACAGGGGAATAGAACTGATTGTGAACACATTTAGGGAATGGGCTTGTTGCTGTCTTTTTACATTTCCTTTGTAGTAGAAAGCAGCATGTTGGCTGAAAACATTCACACACTCTCTTGAGAAAACATATCAAATGCCAACAGGAATGGAATAGCAATGGAAGAGCCTAATCCTGCACATGCTCCAGATGGCAGGTCTTCCTCCAGCCTGCAGTTACTCAGTGGATTATTCCCCATAACTGCAGACTACTCATGCACATAGGTGACTGCAGAGAAAGGCTCTAGTAAACAAAAACCCAGTTCCTGGCCAGGCATACCTACAGATCTACGAAGAAGAATACAGAGCTTTTACTAGGTCAGACAGGTAACTATAGCAGGGCTCAGCACACTCCACGTCTCTTCCTCTAGGTCCTATTTAACTACACCACCTCAAAAGAGAAACTTGCATTCCACAGTACAGAGATGAGAAATCAATCCATCTTTTACCCAGAGCTATCCAGATTATTTTGTAGGTGTTCTTAGCACAGGTCAAAAATCAGCCAAAACAGAAGAGCAGAGCAGATCTGCTGAACCAGCAGTCTGGCAGATATTACCCCCAGAAACTACAGTTGACATGGAGATGCTGGGGGACACATGAAGAGAAAAGAGTCTGAATTGGTGTCACATAGGAAGACAGTCTAGTCACATGCTCAGGGAGCTGAACCACACCAATGGCACTATCTGTCCAGATAAAAATGCTTAAAAGTAGCTCATGTCCTAAAACTCACCAGGCACAACATACACATAGTCCAATTTAACAGAGCATCTTTCATAGCTGTTGAGAATATTTGAAAGATATACGTATAGGCACAGCCATTGTTATTTAGACTTTAATTCACACAGGGGTAGTAAAACAACATCTTCTGTCAGAAGCAGGATCCTATTTTTCTGTCCTGAAAGAGAAAATCCTGACTCAAAGCAAACCTTTGATGAAGGAAGCAGCAGTAAGATATGACAAGCACACAAAGATGCTTGGAGCAGGAAGGTTTATTAGTTGCTGCATAACAAAAGCAGCAACAATGGTATTAAAGAAAGACTGCATTTAGCATGGAGAGAAACCTTCATGCCTTGGGGTACAGGACAAAACAGATGCCTGTTTGGAAGAGTCTGGTCCTTGGGCAGGTTCTTGTCGGAGGGGTGCCTGGTGCTGGAGCATGGGATACTGCCTGCTGCCAGAGATGGTGGACCAAGTTAACAGGACAATTGCTTTCATCTTGTCTAGGCAATTTTCAGAATAAACATCTCTGTAAAATAAATGGAGAGCTGAGGGAAAAAAAGCTTCTTTGCATCCTAGGTTAAGCAACAGTTTAGTCTCTGCTTCCTTAAAAATGATCTGCCACCTGCTACTAATTTCCTTCTTTGTTACAAAAGCCATCGACTGCCTGAAGGAAAGGGGGAGAAGAAGCTGTTAAGCTGCACTTTACACAGAGCAAATGAGAACACAAATAGCAGGGGATGTGTGTTTTAATGAGCATAAGAGGCATTGATCAGTTTACTACTGCACTTGGGGCTGGTCCCAAAACACAGCGAGCACCCGGAGCTCCTTGCGGCTCTGCAGGACCTGTGGACGCTCATGGTCTGCGGAGCAGCAGGAGGTTGGGCACAACGCTGGCGACAGACGCCGTGCCCTTGTCTCGCCTGCCCCTTCCCTTGCACAAATGCTGCTGCTTGCGGGAGGAGGGGCTCAGCTCCCCCTTTGGCACACCCCCCTCCCCTCATCCTCTGCTTACCTTAAGGGCCGCAGCGTCCTCAGCAATCTCAAAACCCGTAGCATCCCCAGGATTTTTGTGCCGCTGTCTGACACCATCGAGACCAGGATGTCAATGACGGAGATGAGAACCAGCACCCCATCCAGCACGTTCCAGCTGCTTTTCAAGTAGGCTTTCTCCCCAAAACACAAGCCTAGTGCCACCACCTGCCCGGACACCAAGTTGCAACAAATTATGACTATCGCATCCAATATGTTTCTTCCAGTTAGCAACCTGCTGAGAATGCATTATTTACAGATACAAGTCTGTGAGTCCATTTGCTTCCCAGTATAGAAGCCTAATTAGACAAATCAGCAAAGTGTTATATTGCAAGGATTGTAAAAATACCTCTGCAGAAACATCCCAGATTGTCCCTTACAGCTGATGTACTTTAATGCAGCTAAACATAGCTGCACAAAACTGTTCCTAACATGTTTAGCTTTGGCGTAAAAAAGTTTGATCACATTTTATTCCTATAGACTGCTGGAGTCAAGGTTCAGAGTGGCTGACCCAAAGCAATCATTTACAAGCTTTGCAAATAAAGAAACTAGAGAAACTTTCCAAAGAAAGCACAATTGTTCTGCAAAATGAATATGATTTACACAAAAGAGATTTACAGCAATGGGTTTCTGAGCCTCCTGCCTCAAATCCAGCAAAGTGTTTCAACGTGCTTAAGTCTCTCCCTCCTCAGGAAAGCACATAGCTGCTTAGGTTGTTGGGGACAATTGGTTGTTGAAGACAATGGGACTTACATGCATGGTTGAAGTTAAGCATGTGCTCAAGAGCTTTGCTGAATAGGGAAGGATTGCTGAATTGAAGCATCCCATTGCTCATATAATGGTGTAAATCAAGAGCAACTTCAGTGAAATTGTTCTGATGTAAAAACGTGCTCAGAATAAGGCATGTGGTAGGTATTTGAATATGATTCAGAAGAGGAAAATATACACTTTGCTCGTAGCTGGTAGACCAAGGGGTTTTGCCAGTCCACCAGAATAAAATATCACTAATATAATAAAGGCACACTTATCCTCCAGCTACATTTACCTTAACTGTCATCTCAGTCAGGAAGATAACTGTAAAGATGTAGTTGGAGAGCGTTAGGAAAATCCGTTCCTATGAAAAAGAAAATGAGAGACAGTGTTTTATAGCATGGTCTCTGCAGCTGTACGTCTCTCTGTGTATACTTGGGAGGATGTTAACTGTTCTCCAGCTTCTGTGCTGAAACAAGTCTTGGACTGTTTGCTCGCAAAGAGGGAAAAAAAATCTAAATATTTAGACAATAACACTCCACTCGGTTCAGCACTGCCAGTGCCCGCGTCTGTGTCAGCACCATGGACAGGGGCAGCCGCCGGCACCTGCCCCCAAATCTCCCCATCTGCCCCCAAATCCCCTCACTTGCCCCCAAATCCCGCGCCCCTCCCCACCCCCCCAGCAGAAACAGGGAGATCTCCCTCCCCACACACACCTTGGAGCATGCTTGACAAATCTCTACCTGCCCCTCACCTGTGGACGTCACCACACAGTGCAAATATCACTGAGCTCCCAATTCTCCTAGAAATTAAGTCAATATTAGAGTGGCTGTGCTGCAAGGCAAGCAGGGCCCACGGGACGCCGGGGCACAGCTGGCATGACTCGTCACAGCTCCACCAAAGCCAGCGAATCTCTGAGGGATTACGCCAGCTGAGACCTGCCCCCCAAAGGTTGATCCACTTGCCCAAAGCCACAGGCTAGACCTGGGCGTGAAGCCCAACAGTTTCACCTCCCAGTCCCTTGTGCTATCCACCAGACCACGCAGTCCTCACTGCCACCGCTCTGCTATAGGAGCTAGTGATTACAGATGAGACTGTGGACTGGTTCCCTATCTGTAGTTAGCAGAAACCTTGCTTTTTAATGATGATCATTAAATAAATTACACTTTTCCCTAATCCCTGAACAATCTCTGATTGCCTGTGCTGAGAAATGGACAGCAGAAGGCAGAGGCTGGAGGAAAGATCATGCACATGCATGTGCGCATACAATTGAACCAGCCCCAGTTCTGCTAACAAAAATTTTGGATTTATTTCTGCCTCTCCCTACAGAGCAGTCCTGTAAGAGATGCAGATCTCTTGCTCAAAATGAGATGCAATTTAAACAAGACAAAACACCTTGGCAACTCTCTCGCTTGCCAGATCATGATTTACTGAAAGTGACTCAGGAACCACAGAGTAGCTTGTTTCCATACTGAGTCCATAATTAATTAGGTCCTAGACCTGCACTGTGATTGCCTGAGCCATGATAGGAAACATCTCTGGCTGTTAGCTGACTGCCACACAAAAGACTGCTGTAGAGGGGTAGGCAGTATGCAGGAGAAAGAGACAGGGACCTGATTGTGGAGCTGGAGATAAAACAGCAATAGCACGGAGGAAAGACTGAGGATATTACATTCCTCTCTGGCAAACGTGTGGCTATTTTACAGGATAATCTCCCCAGCCAATGTCGCACACTATGCGATGGGGAGCACGTGGTGACCAGCAACAGCATCCCCTGTTCCGATAAGCCAGCTGAAACTGGGACAGGGAAAGAGAACTCACTTGAAGCAGCTCGAAAATCCACAGCTCAGGGAAGCAACATACAATTATTTTAAACAACTCAAGCTAAATTAACTCGGTTTCCAGATGAGAGCTCCATCAGTGCAGGCAGGGCCTGCACACTCCTCTCTGCACTCATGCTACAGCTCCTTGCTGTGAACTCCTCTGATTCATGCACGTCACCCCGTTCCCTTCATCTCTGTGTAACTTCAGTCCCTTTTGGAGCCAGCCTTGGTGAACGGTGATTCTCACAGGACAAAGCAAGGGGCTCCAAAGAAGCATTTGGGATTTCAAGGGACATTCTCAGGATCCCCCATTTGGGGAACAGCAGGGTGATTTCCTCCTGATAGATCAGCTGGCAGGGAGCCCTACTCTCTTCTTGCAGATGCAAGTTAGTGCACCATGACTGCATGATAACCAAAAGAAAAAAAAATGGATTTAGGCGACGTACTTCTGGGCAAACTATTACAGTAAGGAGGACTACTAGGGAAAGCTTAAAATAGGAACAGAGCATCCAAGACTCCAGTTTTAAGGTCTTACATTGAAGATCCACAAAAATGAACAGCCTAACACGCCTACATCAACAAAACAGGATTCTATACGATTGCGATATGAGCAGTCTTTTGCACTACATCAGCAAGAGCCCAGTGTATCTCTCAGCCAAAACCTGTGCTAAAATAAGAGCAATAGGATGATTCTGACCCTCTGATGGATGTTGGTGCTGCGAGGGTCTGGTTTGAGAAATCCTTACATAGTCTATTAAACCAATATCGTTTGGGAAAATGGCACTACTGAGCACCTATCAATTCAGTTTTTCTTGTGTCACAACAAAGCTGATGCACAAAGGGGAGAGAAGAGTATGAAATGAACAGTTTCCCCCATTCCCTTCGCACCACACATACGTGCCCGTGGAGAACAGATGGAAGAAACGAACATTGTGTTGAGAGAAAAAAAAACATTTGAAGGTTTATCAGGGAAGGAAACTGAGACAGATGTCATGCTTATGTCATGTGTTAAAACCTTGATTGTACTTGCAGAAATGGGATATTCAGTATATTGCAGGTCATGAGCTCTGCTCTTGTACTTTGAAATGACACTGGGTGTGAACTAGGAGAGTTGCTGAACCTAACTCAAAGGGTACACAGGGGGTGCTGGCAGCTTCCCATTTAAAAAAGAGAAAAAGTGAGACCAAGTGCATAGCAGTGGGGTCCAAGCCACGGGTGTTGGCTCCACCGGGAGCACAGGAAAAGATTAACCTCAGAAACTCACAGCACTGTGAGGCTCGATTTTGGGTCGTTCCATGGCAATGGTAATGCAGTTCAGGAAAATGATCACCAAGACGATATGATCAAACATCTTGTGTGTGATGATTTTATTGCACATCATACGGAATCTGCCGAGAAAGAAAAAAAAAAAAAGAGGACACACAGACTAGCTATTAATGCTCGACTGGCTGGGGAGAAACGCAGCAGCTCGACACATGGCAGGGGAATCGAGCGCTCCGTTTGCAAAGCAGATGAGCTACAATCTCCCAATCCCCTCCCTGGCAGAGCTGCAAGCTACGGGCAGAGTAGGGTATGAATAGAAAAGGATCCAAGATGCAGAATTAGGCCCCAAATTTCAAGCTCTGGTACGGTTCATAGGGGGCTTTGGGTCACTTGAAATGGAGCAGCTGCTTCCACAACTTGGACATGCAGTCAGGTTTGGATCCGCTACCCTACCTGGTCCGTAGTGCTCAGGTTTAGCTTAAATAGAGGAATAAATACTCCCAGCAAGCCCGTAAGGGTTGACTGCACACGGAACAAAGGGACAGAAGCTATTTATTGTGACAGATGGCTGTACACGGACTCAGGATTTATAAAACTGTACTACATTTCCCAAAGTCTGTTTCTGAAAATCTCTCTAATCTTTGTATGAATGAACTCGAATGCTGTCCGGGGCCCACCAGCTCAAGCAGGGGAAACCCCCGCTGAGCGTGAGTGCATGTCCAGAGGAACACGTAGGAGAGCATGGAGCCCAGATGGCCTCGGTGTGGCTGGGCTTTGGGAAGGGCAGAGCTGGGGGCCTGCAGGCAAGGAGAGGGTGTTTTCTGGGGGCTGTTGGGAGGGGGAGGAAGGTCAGGGGGAGGACAGAGAAGTCCAGGCTGAGAGGCAGGTTCAGGAGGTCCAGGAGTGTCCTTTGCTGTGTTGTAAGCATGCAGCAGGGGCAAATTCAGATTTCTCAGCTTCATGCAGCACCTCTCCACTCTGCTTCAAACTCCCTATGCTCTGTTGAGTGAAAAACTTGCAGAGCACTGGCATCACTGACGAAGCAAGTGATGAACTTGATAAAGCTGCAGCCATGCCCTGGGCTATGGGTCTCTACTGGATTCTCCTGTGCCAACCATGCCTGTCCCGGAGCAGCTCTCTGCAGCCAGTGGCTTTTTGCTATGTGGCCCAGATACAGTGCTAGAGCAAGGACTGGGAGTTTTGTGGACTGACACATCTGGGATAGATGGGCAGGGTGAGCCATTGTAACACGGATATCTGTGCCCACCACGCCACCACTGCTCAAGCACAGCTGCCTTACCTCGAGTGAGGGGCGAAGACGTAGATGGACCAGGAGTCTCTCTGTTTGCAGCAGCTGGGGAGATGTGCCCGCACCCACGCCTTCATGCGGTCCCTTTTGCTCTAGGAGGAAAATGTACAGAGGAAACGTACCAGGAGGAAAACAGACAGAACTGTTAAAAAAAATAAGCCCTCAAAACTACCAAGCAAAGGACTTGGGGTAATTTTCTCACTGAACACATATCTCTAAGTGCTCAGTAAAGCTGAAATGAAATTATTTCCCCGAAAAAAGACCCTGCTGGGCAGGGGAAGGAGCTCTGGCAGCTGGGCGAGGGCTGTGCCGGCCTTGTGAGCTCACAGGGTTTGGTCTGGCTTCTTCCTCCACACAGTAACTGCATCTGGCACATAGTTAGCCAAGAGGACAAACATGATGAATAAAACCCTTGCCCAGAGGACTGATAACATGCTCCAATCGGTCTCAGTCCCTCCAGATAACTCATCAGATGCTTGCCTGAATCTCCTAAGGAATTTTTGGCTATTTTTTGTGGGGGTTTTGTTGTTCGGGTTTTTTTAAATACAGAATGTTTATGTCAGAGGTTATAAAGGCAGTAGAGGGAGGGATTCCTGCTGCTTGTTGGGCCAAGCCCTATGTCCATGCACTGCTGGAAAGATGAAGAAATCGTCTGGGGCCAAGTTTTGGTCCAGGAGCTCAATGGCGAGCATCTGCCTCTCATTCAGCATGAATAGATTAGATGAGAGATTATAAACCCAGAAGGGAACATCGTGACCAGCCTGACCTTCTGCATGAAGACAGGCCATTCAACTCCCACAAATTAATTCCTACTTGAAACCACAGTGCATCCTCAGCCACACATATTTTAGACTGTCTGCAAGGTCGTTTGAGGTCAGGAGGGCATATAGTAAAAGCCTTAGCCAACAGGTCAACTGAAAACATGAAAAGTTAGATGCTGAGGGGAAGCCTCATCCCAGCTGCGACAGCCTCTGGATTAGGTTTGTCACCTTCTCATCTCCAAGGGGAGGTCAGGATCTTTAATCCAGTTGACATTGCAGTGCTAGCGCCTTGTGCATGGACAACCAGCAGAGGCCAGGAAAACATCTCACCCACCATGCCCAGGCTTTCCCAGCCCTTCCAAATAGGAGCACCAGAAGATAAATCCACACACCAGTGTGTTCAATGTCACCATAATGCTCTGCATTTACAGATAAATAAAAACAAATCCTTGCTCTTTCATTACCCTTATTTTCCCACTACCACCTGGGCTTGGATATGCATACATGTGGGAACGTGGCTGCACAGGCCCTTTGGAGCTTTCTTCTGAAGATGTTCAGAAAAGGACCTGCAAAGCACAGTGCGGGAATCGCTGCTTGTACCCCAGGAGCGCCCGGACCTGGGGGCTGAGGCACCTTTATTTTTTTTTTCTGTCCTGGAAACAGGGAGGGGGGATTCATTCAGAGCCAAACTGTTAGCAATTGGATGTACTCTGGAGTGTAAAAATGGGATTTGTTAGGGTAATTGAGTGGAATGGAGGAAGAGCTTTCTGTTTCTACACACACTCAGCCAGGGGTCTCATTAGCGATGGGTAATAGCTAGTGTAGTGTCCGTTTTAATGAAAGCACTCAGTGACAACCTGAACCCTTCAAAAAATGAAAACCACTTTGTGGAAATAACAAAAAAAGTCTGAACAACAAAAAAAGCTAGATCTTTCTACCCCTCTCCTTCAGCCATCTGTCCTTCCCTCTCATTCTACACAGACCATGCCACAGCACAACAGTAAGTTTTGTCCTCGGCTGTTTTCAAATCCCTTTTCCAACTTCAGGCAAAGAGTCAGAACTGCTCCCTTCTCTCTAAACTGTATTTAATAGAGCATGCATCCTTGGGGTTGTGTTATCCCTTCGAGCAGCCTAGTTAGTTTAATTATCCATAGATTTAACAAAGGTAAATAAATGGATAAAAATCAGGTGTCTGCTCAAGGCTGCGGTGAGAACAGCAGTTGCTACCCCAGCCTCTGGACATGGAGTAATAGCTGTGACTTGGTCCAGTTCATTTTGTGAACTGGAAGGTTTCCAGAAGTATCTATTATTCAAAGCAGTTCTGGTATTTATCATGGGGATTTGTAGTGAATGGTAATGCGTCAGCAGCACAGAATGCTTCTTTATATTCCTTTTGTCCAATTTTAATGCCAAAGATATTTTGGGGTTTGGCTAATTGTTGCAGCTTGCAGTTCATGGGCTAAGTCAGATAACAAAGGCAAAAAGTGATCTTCCATCATCTCTCTCTATTCAGTGAGTTAGAGTAAGGGCGAGCACCCGGGCTCGGCTGGGGCTGCAGCCCGGCTGCTCTGTACGGGGCCAAGTACCTCTGCAGAAATCCAAAGTCAAAGGAATTACTCCAGATTTCCACCAGTGGAACAGTGCAGTTCAGTTAATTTGAGCCAAATGTAAGATATTTGTGAAATAAAACCCGAGCATTTCCAGCCTAAGTCCCATCAAATGCTTTCTCCACGAGGTCCAGACACACATCAACTGCTTACAATCAGGCTGATTGCTGCTTAAGCCTGAATTATGTTCAAAGCGATATATCAATTATGTGGTTTAAATCATATCTATTTGTTCATAGGACACACCTGGACAGGATGAATAAAGATGCAGGGGAAGAAGAAAACTACTCTTTAATTTAGTTGCCAGTGGCTTAGAGAAAATTTCTCTGGGTAAAACCACCCAAACTCCCCCACCAGCATGGGCCAGGACAGCGGCTCTGCCTTCACCCAGCAGCATGTGAACTGGGCCCTCCGACCCCACAGCAAGGAGAGCTGCTAATAAATAGCGGCTTTTTTAGGACTTTCAGGTATTAATATACTTCTGAGGGCAGGATGAAAGGCAGTTGGCATTAAAAGACGACTGATGCACAGAGTAAGGGAGAGGTTTAAATTTATAAAAGATTTATTATAAGGTTGGGGGAAACTGATGAGAAACGCTCTACAAGCGGCAACAGACCTCCAGGCAAGCTGAAAGCTGCATGGAGGTACTCGGGACCTGATTATTTGATTTTAAGTATGCAGCAGGGGCAGGCTGAGAAGGTTTGGGGGAGCGGCTGGACTGCACGCCACAGAAAAAAAAGTGCAATCAGCAACGGGAAAAAGAGCTGCAATTACAACGTGCAATGAGGTTTTGGGGAGGAGGGGACACATTTGGTTGCAGATTCAATATTTCCCTCGCTTTCTGCTCTGAACACTCAGCAATTTGGGTAGGAAAGCACCCAAAAGCATCCAAAATCCAGATGTCAACATCAAAGACCTTGCAGCAGATCCCTGATCTCGGTCACAGCCACGTGAAGCCAACCAGGCAGCAGATTGCTTGCTCCATGAAGTTTCTCCTTGTCTGCATTCATGCAATGAAACACAGATTTCAGTCCCCTGATTTTATACTTCTGGGGAGAAGAGCTATCATGGGCCTGATTCTGGTCCCTCGGAGGGATGTAAATTCAGAATAAACTCATTGAAAGCAGTGGAGCAGCACTAATATAATGGGAGCCTGGGAGATCCAAATGAAGCCTTTGCACTTCCTTTTATTTCTGCGCAGAG
The DNA here is from genome assembly GCF_018691265.1 of Tyto alba. Classification (NCBI taxonomy): domain Eukaryota; kingdom Metazoa; phylum Chordata; class Aves; order Strigiformes; family Tytonidae; genus Tyto; species Tyto alba. The sequence goes on from NW_024881314.1 coordinate 7,062,890, forward strand.
GCAATCAAAACCAGCCAGCAAGGAGAGATGTGAGGCTTTGTTGCAGAAGGGCATATTTAGGATTACTTTGATCTGAATAACAGTTGAGTTCTTTTCTTCTTTTGTTGGTGGGGGAGTTTTGAATTTTATTTTTTCCATTTAAAAAATAATTACTTTTTTCCTGACTTTGTCAAGGCTAATTTAGGGGCAAAGCATCCCCCCAAACGTCAGGAGGGAATCACAAAGGGAAGCTCCGCAACCTAGGGGCTCATTTCACTAATCTAAGCAATATTTTCCAATCCATCTGGTTTAGTGATTTGCAGTGAAGACATATTTTGAAGCACGGGAAAAAGCACCAGCCAGCTGCGGATGTCTCAGTTGTGGCTATACCATCGGCTCGGGCACAGTTTATTTACCCTATTTTGCCTATTCTTTCTATAGGCATTTGCTTCTGACCACTCTATGGGACAGGATCGAGGGACCTTTGGTCTAACCCTACATGACCAGACCTCAGCACACAGAAGACGATGTTTGGTTTACACTAAACGCAGCTGCTGTAATAGATTTAAAAGATGCATCTTATTCAATGGCTTATCGTCAGCACTGGCTGGGGCTGTGGGGCTGGGTGGGATGGGAGAGGAAGGACATGTCCCATCACACGATGTCCAGCACAAGAGAGGCTGCTGGCTTCTGATCTGGCAGGGGGGAAGGAAGGGACCTGCAAGATGTTTGGACTAGGCGAGCTGGGAAAAGCAGCAGATGTTGGAGCATGAAATAAAATCCCTAGCTAGCAATACAGAGCATGGTCTTTTGATCACTTTTAATAGTGCTTTTTCCAAAAATAATTGCTGCTCCTTTTCTTAAAAATTCAATTTATTTTATGGAGGTTAAAAACCAGGTTAAGACAATCAGTAAAAATCCCAGGCTGAGGATCCATGCTGGAGATGTAATGGGATAATGGCTTTTTTTTAAAGGTGATTCACAGCTGAGTGACTCCGTTCTGCCAGCACTAACTCTCTTTCTCCTCCTGTTCCTTCTCTGGAGTCACTGCTGTCTTTTGCATCCCTTCACATGCTCCAAATTCCATTTTCATTCAACAAAGTCAGTGAAATACAGTAAAATCATGTCCACAAGCTGCAGTTTTCCTGTTCTCAGTACTGCCCCAGTTACTATCACGTGGCTCTAACCAAAACCCATCTGCTTCACCAACAGAAACAGTTACCCCCTGGGGATGACACATCAGACCATCACGGTTTTAAGACCAAGAACAAGGTAAAGTGAAACACAGAGGTAACCTGGGAAGAGCAGGAAACACCCCAAAGCTGTCCTGGGGACATCCCAGTGCACATGTGACAGCTGAGACTGTGGGCATCCTGCTGCCCAGCTCAAACCCCCCTCTGCCAGCCATGCAAAATACCTTGGAAAAGCAGCCAAATTCCTTTTATTCCCATAAGACACAAACATCCACATGGAAAAAGACCCAGGGACCCTCGTCCATTCCCTGCGCTTGTAGACCTTTCAGTTAACATTTCCTAAATTGCACTTTACAGGCCCGTGAGAGAGAGATACTTATTGGCCTAATGCCTCTTCATATGGAAATTAATGCAAAGCCTTTGAAATTACCATCGTCTCTAGGGAACTAATGCTGCCATGGGAATGAGGGGCCAAACCCTGCCCTTTCGTTGCCTGTTGATGTCAATAGAAATTGTCTGCTGCTGGAGGGGGGGGTGGCGCAGAAAGCTGAATAATGGTTGGAGAGCAGGGAAAGTTACTTGCTTTTTAAAATAAAATAAAAAAGAAAAAATAAACCCAGAAAACATATATTTCCAAGAGACAGCCTTCACTCTGCACCTTCTACTGAAGCCTGGGAAGTATTGCCCTGATCTCTCTATCATGAACCATCTGATACTGCACTGAAATACTTCATATGATGCCAGTCCCATTTCTGGTGGCATTCACAGCCCAGAGACCTTCCAGTGCTCCTCTGGCTGACTCTCAGTCTGGTCTGGTGGTGATGGTGAGCCCTAGTCCCTGCAATAGGCCATTACTTCACACCCATTAGTGCACTCCCGAGACAAGTACAAGCATTGCTTTGACAAGAAAAAAAGCCCCAAATGAGCGCTTGGAGTTTCCTTACCATGTTGCCTTCATCGTCGCAGTCATCACAGTCCTGGCGGGGGTCATCCAGGTGGAGCTGGTGCAGCAGCAGACCCGGAGAGGTCTTCCCATTGCAGTCCTGGTGCTCGGAGGTGGAGGTTCGGCTGCTGTGCATGCTGCTGGTCCGGTACAGGGAAGGCACCTGCAGGGTATCCTGGAGGTCGAAGGACCCTTTTGTTTCCAGCGACTCCATGCGATGGGGCAAAGAGCCGTTGAAGCTGCCGGCCCGGCTGGAACGCTCCTCATCCGAGCTCTCCCCTTCCTCCGAGCTCTCCTTCCCCTCCCCGGAGAGGAGGGACCTGCGCTCGCCGCTCTGCCCCCGACGTTTGAGGCTGGGGGCCCGGCCGATGCTGTTCCAGCTGGAGCGGCGGCTGTTCCAGCTGCTGCTGGCGCGCCAGGGGCTGTGCGGGGAGCTGCGGGCGCTGGGCTGCGGGAAGGACAAGGACAGGGAGGGCATCAGCCCTGTGCCACCCGCCCCATGCAGGGCTGCTGGTGCGCCAGCTGGGGCGGACAGAGGGACAGACGGCCCCGCGAGCCCAACGGACACGCGCTTAGCATCTGCAGGAGGAGGTGATGTGAGTACCGGGGACTTGAGCTCATAGGCAGCGGGGTCCATGGAGACGCCACTGGCCCGGCGGGACTCGTAGCCCTGTGCTGCGTCTCCAAACATGGCACTCTTGGGCATGGGCATCGGCGTGGCAGCGGTGTGTATGATGAGCGGTGGGGTCAGGCTCTTCTTCAGCTCCGGGTGGTCGCTCAGGGCCATCACTAGAAGACACAAGTGGGTTTTAAGGTGTCACGCCTCAAAGGACGCATGTACAACCTGCCCTCAAGCAGATAAAGCTTGCTGGCTCTACTCCAAGCATCAGGAGGATGGGGCCAAAAAGCCCTTCTGGAGAGCTGAGAGCCCATCCTTCAGCCTGACAGAGGAGCAGGGGGATCTAAATCAGGAATGGGATCAGGTGCCAATGGAATCAGATGCTAACGAGAGAGGAGAGCAGATGCAGACCATCATGTGCTGTCCCTCAACATTCCAACCAACACCTGCCAACTCCAACCCTGGGAACCTCCTTGCCCATGCTAGGGCTCCCTCCATCCTTCCCTGTGGCTTCTCTGCCTGTGACCCTGCGGAGAGACCCGAAAAGCCCAGACCTAGGGATTGGTGAGGAGATTATGGCCCAAATGCCATCATGTTTGTCTCTGTCTGCATCTCACAATCCCACCCCACACCACATGCCTCGGTTGAGCCTGCCACGGCTTGGACTACGCCGTTCTCTTTAGGAGGGCTCTTCCCTTTGGGACACGTTGTTTCCACAGCAAAGCGAGGTTTCTGCAGAAGGAGCTGTCCTCCCAGGGTTGTTACTCACAGGCTGGATTCGACAAGTTCTTCTTAAGTCCTCCCTCCTCTTCCAGGCTGTGGGGAAAGAGATCCCCCTCGGAATCAGACTTGGAAGCATCACCCTGGAGCAAAACAGAGGGCTTCAGCAAGGAGGGCGACAGGCCACAGTTCACGGACACCCCTCTGAAAAAACGGATTCACGTCTCCAACACCACACCTACGGATCCACTGAATTTTGTACCACGATGCAACATCACCTTTCACAAAATGACGCATGCATATATTTATACCACAGACTAATTAACCTCCTACCAGGAAGACAGACTGCCTCTGGCTCCAAATGCGGTCCCAGAAAGGGATCAGAAAAAAACCCTATTGCTTAATTTTTGCTTCTGGAATTGCACACTGGGCAAATATTAGGGAAGGACAGATATCTGATGAGCAATTTTGAGACAAAAATTGACCCTACTCATCTCTCTTAATTTAAACACTATGGCTTAAAACTCCTGTGTGTGGCTCTTTCTAGTGATGCTTTGATGAAGCAATCCAGGATTCAGAAGGGGCACAAGGGACCCTGACTTTCCAACGCAGCTAATGGGCACATGTCGATGGACACCTCACCAGCGCAGAGAGGATCCAGGTGGCAGAACCTGATAACGACTGCCGTGGGTGGTCCTTCCCCTCCCAGCTGTGAGACACAACAGAAGCTTTGGTAATTTACGCTGTATCATTTTGGGGATTTAAATTCCGCTCTTTCATTTCAAACACCGGGGGTTGAAGGAGAGCTGCCGGCTTTGACATGGGTCTGTCCTCAGGAGGAGAGAGAAGAGGTTTACCATTGCTCGCAGCGTGGTGCCCGGGCTCTCGCTCGGTCTCGTGGCATGGACACGATTAAGGATGTCCCTGTGCGCCCCACTGGTTCTGTCCATTGGCACCGCAGAAAGGCGCTTAGGGTGTGGTATAGTCAGGATACACCCGATGGGCAATGGTGCTTGCCAGAACAATACCCATCCAAAAGAGGATTCACAGCTGAAACCACTGCTCTGGCAAAGGGCACCAAACCCCATCGTGATGTCCATTGGGAGGGAGGAGAGGTGGGAAGGGAGGGAGGATGCTGGGATGAGAGAAGCCAAGCAGACCCTCACTTCAGCTGCAGGAGACCAGGAGCCCCAGAAAACCCCACCAAGGCTACACTGTGCCCCCAGGAGCCCTGGCCAGAGCTGCAGAGGTTTGGTGCTCGGGTACCTGTTGGTTGTAAAAACCCAGAGGGGCCCCAGTGTGGGACTGGAGGAGGAGATGGCATCTGACACAAGGTCCTGTGCCTCTGTTAGGCAAAACCCACAAGCAATGAGCCCTAATACTCCCCTCCATGGGGTCAGTAAAGAGTTAAGGCTTTTCTTCCAGGCAGACTCGACACTTTCAGACACGTGTTTTTAAGGCAAAAGAGTGTGATGTGACGTGTTGGCTCAAAACTTGCCCTCCTGAGGATCCAGGACTTCTGTGCTATTCAGGGAAGCTCATCCTGCAGAACACAGACTGGAAAGGTCAGGAATGCACCTTGCAAGGGGGAGCAGTAAAGTCAGGCTGGCCTGAACTTCGCTGGAGTCAAACCCATGTCTCTGTATGAACAGGGGCTCCAGCTGGCTTCAGGTATGCTCCCTGCGGAGGCTCCCAGCTCAGCCCAGCAGTGGACCTGCCAGGAATTACTCATTCTCTCTAACAGGTTATTAAAAAGGAATAAATAACGAGAAGAATTTTATGTGACTTGTATTCTTGGAGTGCTCTTTAACAGCCCAAAGGAAAGTTTTAGGGTGCACAATGAGATGTGTGCTGAGATGGAAAAGCAGAGCTACGTGGGGACTTCCCACCCCCCTCCCAAGCACCAAACCTCATGTCTGGAGGGCAGAAAGCATTCCCTCCAAAACACCACGTGCCAGACTCAGTACGGTGCAGGCAAGCATCTTGCAGCCAGGGCTGCTGCCCGTTACCTGTTCTTGCACTCCCAGTTTGCCTTTCTGGATAGAAAAGGGGTTATGAGAGAACAGGGAGTTAAAATCCTTTTGGGAAATGAGGGTACGTCAAGAGGGACCAGATGGTACAATGGCTAAAGCAGCCTGTACCAAAAGGAACGGACACACTGGGATATGATGGGAAAGGGCTTTTGTGCTGAGGAAAAAGCCAGACTTCTTGGAAAGGACAGAAAGGGAAGGGAGTGGTAAAGAGAAAGACGATGTTGGCAGAAGAGTAAGGTTTGGGGCATCCTGCACTTCGGAGATCCACAGCTTCCTCAGACCTGAATGGGACCATTTCACACCCTGTAAGGCAGCATCTCACCAGCACTCCCAGCATCCTGGCCAGCCTTTCTGGGACACGCCACAGCACAGATGTCACCATCCTACCCCGTCCTGCTGAGCACAGGGCTCTCCCACACACGTGTCCACAAACAGGCTTGATTCCAGGTCCCTTCACTCGTGGGCACCCTCCTCCGCCTGCGTGATGGAGGGAGCGCTTGGCAGGCGTGCCCAGCAGTCACCAGCACCATCTGCATCCCTAGGGAGGTCCCCGGGATGTGACCACGCTGTGGAGGGGCTGTGACAGCCCCGGTGGGAGCCTTCCCTGGGGTAGGTGTCCAGAAAGGGGTTAGTGAGAGCCAGGGCTGGAGCCACATCAGCCGCCCCATAGCACCCACCTTAATTTACCTGGCTCCCCCAGAGAAGGAAGGGACTTAAAATCAAGGCTGATTTGACAATGAGGACGACAAAAAGGAAAGAAAAAAAAACCAAAAACATCCCCAAAATACCCAAACAAACCCGAAAAAAATGACAGCTACTACAATGGGAACAGCACCATGGCGTGTGACCAGGCACCATGAGAGAGACAACCACGGTGGGTGGTGGGATGTGCTGTGTACGTACCCCCGACGAGTCGACAGGCAGCTGAATACAGCTTAACTGCCCACTCGCGTCTTCTCGCTTGGAGATCTCCTGAAGGAGAAATGGGGGGGAGGGAAGGGGGAGGAAGGGGAAGGGGGGGTTCAATTTTCACACTTTCAACAGCAGGACTGAATGGGGAATCAAAAAACACATGAGAAAAGGCAGGGAAGGAGAGGGGAAGGGGGAGAAGGACAGCGTGGGGCTGCAATGGAGAGCCGGGCTGGGGCACCCACTCCACTCGGCGCAGGGAAGGGGTGGAAGATCTCAGATGAGTGAAACCCTTCGAAAGGACCAGCCTTACCTTTAAATTATGTGTTTCAAACAGAGCTTTCTTCAGCTCTTAAGTAATAATTGTGCTAATGAAACACCAGCTAATTATTGAAAACATGATTATTTTGTGGTCTTTTTGCAGCTGCATAATAGAATCTTTATTTATTATGCCTTCATTAAGCAACAATGGAGGCTTTTAATGAATGTTTGATTAACACAATATCAGTCCTCTTACAGCCAGGTGAAATACCTAATTTAAGAAAAACCACCACAAGCTGCTGTGAGTTCAGGTCCCTCCTCACCCCCATTAGTGGAGACACACATTTAAATCAGCAGGGTACCCAAACGCGGCAGGGGGGCTCGGGGCCGGGGGGCACAGCCCCATCCCGGGCTGCTTTGTCACACAAGTGGCCCCAGCATCCCTTCACAGCACCAGGAGCCAGTTTTCCCCGACCCACTCAGAAAGCACACATCATTTTTCACCTCATTGTGTTTCCCCTTCCTCAGGGGTGGCTCTCCCAACGCTCCTCGGCACGTTTCGGCAGCGCGGCCGTGCCTGGTCCCGTCCCACGAGGCTGTGGGAGGTTACGTGCTGCAGCAGGAGGGCACAGCTTGTCCCACCAGCTTAATTACTGGCCTGCAGGGCACTAGATCTTTCCTCTGCTTGCTACATGGTATGCAAAACTCATCCCACTGGAGGCTAGGATGAAGGGTTTAAAAAAGACTGATCAGCTTTGGAATCTGGATGTCTGGACAAAGGTGTCTTGCTAGCAATGTAATGGACACTTAATTTGAAGTCTTTGGTTGTAACAGAGAGAGATGTGGAAAAGCCATCAAAAGAGAAAACATGGAAACACACTCCCTTTCAAAGGAAAATCCCACTGAAACAGATAGGAATGCAAAAGTTAAGGGATGAAAGAGAAACACCATCCAAAATCCCTACTTCAAGAGAAGGGACTGCTCCCTCTGGTTGAAGCTCAGAAGAAGTCAAAGTCCATATTTCTCCAAGGATGCTACATCCAGAGAGCAGGGAATGTCCTGCAGAGGAAAGGATGAAGGAGCTGGAGGACCAGGTGTGCCAGGGAGGGAGGGGGACATGAAGGAAGGGAAGGAACAAGCCCACGATTGAGGGCAGCTGGGGATAAAGGGACATGAAACTGGGAGGATTACGAATGGAAGAATACGCTTTGGAGATAATATTACTAGGAACTCCCTTGGGAGGGGAGCTTTATGCCTGACAAAGAGGAGTCATTGCTTGCTTCAGAGAGAAGTCCCCAGGGCAGGGACCCAAGAGGTCAGGCAGCAATTTCAAATTAGTAGCTTGATCAAACAGAGCCTCTGCTCACCTTCTCTGCACCAATGCCAGGCTTGAGTTAAATCAGAGAACGCACAGTCAAAAATAACCACATTGCAGAAAGTCCTGCATGCGCCTCTTGCAAGAGAGAAGCAGGTTACCAAATAAAAAGAAGGAAGGGAAAGAAGGAGGGGAAAAAAAAAAAAAAAAGAATAAAAAGAAAAAAGAAACTCAACTCTGCAAAATATATTGCTCCGTATTTAAAGTTTGGAACAGGTCCTTTTTGTTTCTCAACTGCTTATATACATCTGCTGCCTAGCAACTGGGGCTGCAAAGCCATGCACTAAAATTAACGAGGTGCTTGCAGATTGAGGAAAGGCACTCAAGGACCAGGGAGATAAAGCCAGCAGCCCTGGGATTGTGTTTCAGCCCAGAAATCTGAAGGAGGATGGAAAAAAAAAAAACCTACAACTCAGAAGAAGGGTCAAGTGCAATCACAGGAGGGAGACGCTGGAGTTTGTTTACAGCGGGAGATGATCTCTCTATTAATTCTGCTTAGGAGAGGATCCTTTGTGTGCCGGCTAGCAAAAACCAGACCAAGATCTGTTTGCAAAGCTACACGCCAGCAAAGCTGAATAAACATAAACCAGCAAGGCCAGACCTGGCTCCCAACCTCCAGCAGACATTTGCTCCTCGTCTGCTGCGGAAAACTTGGGTTGAGCAGAGGGATCCCATTGCAATTTACTGGAAGAATGTGGAGAACTCAGAATACGTGGAAGGAATATTATTATTAAAATGCCATCATCAAAGCCCAAGATATAAAATAGCACTGTAATCAGAGTCACAAATTATAGAAATCTGGTGTGAGTTCATTGAAATGGTTGGGCAGAATTGGCCAGAGAGTATTTGATCTTTGGAGGCTGCTCTGGATCCTGGTCCCTGCACTTGCCTCTCAATACTGGCGTAAACATCACTGGCTTCGGACTGTCTCAGTGCTTTCCTGAATCAGAAGTTACTCCCTGATTTACACTGCACTTAAACCATGTTTGCAGCTTACACAGAAATCCTGGAGCTGGCTGAGACCAGCCCGGTGCTGCCCCAGCAGAGGAGAAGCAGGGGCAGGTGATGGGGCAGCCCCGCTGCAAAAAACAACCAAAAGCAAATCTGAGGGGTGCTGTAGGCAGCGTCCCTGACTCCAGGGAAGACGTACCCTCAAGGACATGGTTATTGGAATAAGATCGCAGTGCATTAAACCAGGGCATGAGTTTACAGGGGGTTATGCCATGGAACCAGCTGCCCAGGGAAAGAGGCCTGTGGTGCGGGTGGGTGTGCGGAGCGGGAGCAAGCCAGCAGGCAAGCACGGGGATGCTCTAGCACAAAGAACTGGGCTGAGCCAAGGAGCAGAGGTGTCAGCCTCCCTCAAGGACCCGGGGCTGGAAAAGGGGCTGCTGCATTTAAAGGCTGTGTCCTTTTCTCTAAGAAGCAGGTGCAGCAGGCGATCTCCCACTTTTGCAACCTTCAGAGAATCAATTTGCTAGACTGAACAGACAAAGGTTCGGTTTCGAAGCCGTCGTCACAAGCAGACAAGGAGCTTTTTGCCTCTTCTCACTCGGGCAAGGGAACATTGTGCTGTTCAGGAGAACCTAGCAGTGACCTTCCCTTCGGCTGAATGGTGGCGGGGGATTTACAGACAGAAACAGCTACAACAATAGCAAGTAAAAAAAGAAAAGCACCAACATGGAGAGAGACGATACAAAAAAAAAAAATTTCTTCTTGCTATCTCTTGGTACAAGTCCATTAATTTAACTCTAAACTGTGCTCCAAAAATAATAATAAAACCAGTTTTGTGCATAGCTGTTCATGGGGTGTTAGGATATTATCATACACAAGCAACAAATCGTAAATAATATTTAGTCACCCATGCTTATAAAAATCAGAGATAGCGTGTAAAAGCCAAGCTGTACAAGCAGATCCCTGTGAGCAGTTTTATGTTATATTTACCTCTCCAACCCCCTGGGCAAGGTGTAAAGGTCCCCTCCCCTTACTGATGTTCTTGGACAGTTGGACAATTTTTGTAGAGAGCAGGTGGCATCACACTCTGGGGACTAGGTGACATGCCCACTCTCCATGAGCTGGACAGTTGGGAAGGTGTTAGGATAAAAAAAAAAAGTTGAGTTCAAACCTAAGTGCTCCCCTGCCCTTCCATGAAAGCCTCCAGCAATCCAGGATGTCTCGTGGAAGTTCCCAGCTGGAGGAAGCAGATGGCAGAGACCAGAAATCACATACTTTAAAATGTGCAGAGCATTGCAGTGTTGGATGCAGGAAGAGCTCCATGAGTGCATACCATCAAAAAAAGATAATCGTGTCACTAATCTCTTACCAGCCTGAGTAAGTTTTCAGGAAGGGCTTTTAATCTGGCTGACAAACATGGTGAGAACTGTTTCAAAGACACTGTCATAGCAGCAATCCCATCCGCAGTGCCTGACTCACCGCTGAATTCCCACTCCCGCATTAATGCTAACAATGCTTTACATTTAAGCCCTTCATTTAGAGGGCTTGCTGTATTAAATTGCACCATGGTTAAGAAAAAGAAAGGGAAACAAAAATAAGTAAGAAAGACAATATTTCCCCCCACTCTTCATGTATCACTCTTGTAAATGTATTGCTGTGCATCTCAGAAATCAAATTCCAGGATCTGGAGGCCCTGAAACTTTAGAAGAAAGCAAAGGTATAAGCCTGAGGACATTACCTCTGTCTGGAAACCCTCTACCAGGATGGCCACCAGCAGGTTAAAGAGAACGTAATTCCCAAACGTCATGAGAGCAATGAAGTAGAGAGCAGCCCAGGAGGATGTCGATGCCATGCCATTGTAGAGCACCTTGTTCCAGTCTTCCTGGGTCAAAATCTGCAGAGGAAGGGTATCAGGAAAACGGAGATACTGGAGGACTGTGTGCCATTTCCCCTGAGCCTTGCTGGGTATCTGTGCTCTGGATGGGCCAAATGAACATTCCATTTCTGGGGTATCCACTGTAGCTATAACCACAGGAGGATAAATGTGGCTCAAGACATCTTCTGAGGCAGAACCAAAGTGAGCGTGGCTCCCATGCTGCCAGTAAGGACCCTGCCCAAACTGCCCCGACTCCCACCCGCACCACGGGACGCATTCAGCTGTCGGAGTGCAACGTTGCGTGGGTCAGACCTTTTATTTGGTTGGCCAGAACAGCTAAAAGTCCTTCAGAGATCCAGCCATTCCACAGCTCAGAGCTGCTAGAACAAAAAACTGCACATATCAATTATGGGCTTAAAGTGGATTCTGTTCTTTGTCGAGGTATCAACGCAAATGCTCCTGATCTCCTCCTCTCCATCTCTACCCTCTGCACTTCCTTTCACCCACCCACCCTGCAATTTCAAGAGCCTGCTACCTCAGCAGCCCCTCCTCATTAGCGTTCTGATTTATTCTGTAAAATGGTCTGAAAATCCCTGTGTTCCTGCACTTGTGGTTTTGGTTCCTCTCCCTTCCACAAGCAGTGTCACTAAGCTCTGTCAGATGCTTTGGAAAACAACCCCAGCCCCTACAGCCCCAAAACACACATGAGTTGTGACGTTTTCCATTTTGTACCTGGAAAACGGTGACAATGGCCCAGAGCAATGAGTCGAAGTTCTTCCTGTCGGGCAGTGTGTCACCATCTCGCTCTGAAGCAAACTTACAGCCAAAGAGGTGCATCCCCAGGATGCTGCACGGGAAAGAAAGCAGGGGCTTGACAAGAGGACCACAGTACAAACCAGTAATCACACAGCAAGGCTGACTGTCTCCTGGTTTCACCTGGGCAATTTTTTTTTTTTTTTTCCTAAAAAAGATGAATCATTCATTCACTGAAAAATATGCCTCAAGATCATAAAAACCAGTTGTGAATTTGGGTCAAATCTGTCAAAAAGTTTCAACCAAAAAGTATGCCTGCTCCTTATTTTTCTTCTCTGCTTTGTTTTTTTTTTTTTTTAAGTCAAAAGATTTTGTTTAGAAAATGTTGAAACACAATGTTTCGACTTTCTGTTTTGCAATGACACATTTTCGGCAAAATATGCTTAAATTGAATTAGGAAGACAAAAAGGGTTTCTGTGAAATGCCTGAATGAGACCTATCAGGGGACCTTAAACCGCTTTTTCAATTTTGACAAGAAAACAGAATACCTTTCATTTTAGATTGATACTAAAAGAATAATTTGGTTTCCTCTACTCTCGGCCAGTAACCTGAATAATTTACAGCTCTACTGAGCACCATGGTGGTTTTGGAGTGAAATGTTTTACTGGGAGAAGGGACATTAGTCCATGGAAGAGACTGACTTTCTTCAGCCTTCCCAGAGTCTGGATTGCTGGAACACCAGCGCTGGCTGTTACAAGATGACAGGCTCTTCTCAAAATCTAGACCAAAATCCAAAAATTCGGGGCTACTCCAAGCCTATTTCTAACATTTCCACTTCTCAGAAGAAGAGGCCATACAAGAACACGAGCACCACCACGGCTGACTTTATTTTAGGAACATCGCCCTCTCCTTGGCAATATTTTTAGCACCAGGCTTTCTGCTAGTCGGTAAGTAATGGGACCACTGTCTTGGGGTGATGTCAAGGAATCATCCAAATGAAAGATTTTCTTGTAAATCATTTTGCAAAGACAGATGTTTCGTTTGGTCAGAGTTAAGAGGATTTAGTCAGGGCAGCAGGCCACGGCCAGTGCCAGCCAGTGATGCTGTTCCTGGGACCATTCAGCTCAGCCACGTCCTGGTATGGACCCTAGCATCTCCTTATCCCACCATGGGGTCCCACCAAAAAACCCAGAGCAACCTCAGGGTGGAGAATCAAAAGCACTTACCTAAAGATGAATATGAAGAGCATCAGCAACATACAGAACGTGGCCACGTTGTCCATGGTCTTCATGAGGACAACAAGCTGGCGCTGCAGGGCTGGCATGAAGCGGACCAGCTTCAAAACTCGCATGAGCCGAAAGGTCCGCAGAACGGAGAGCCCCCCGCCTTGCTGGCCCACTATCTCCCACACGCTGAGGGAGAAAAAAAGTCACGGCAGGATGAGAAGACAAAGCCTAATGCAGAGGCACGGAGGAGCGGAAGAAAAGGGAGGGTGAAATTCAGAGAGAAGAGGGTTGGAAAGTGGGCAGAGACATGCTGCCAATGCCCACGGTGAGCTGGACTCCATCCAGGCTTGCAAAGAGCAGATCCCCACTAGAGTGTCAAAAACACGCCTGCAAATCGGTGGCTGCAGCTGCAGGGGCAATTACAGCCTTTACACATGCCAGAAAACCTGAGAGCTACTTAATTGGGCACTGGTTGTGCCATTTGGATCCTAGAGTTTCCCAGGACATTGGGACTGATAGCTTTCTGATTGGGTCTCTATCTAAAATGACCATAAAGTAACCCCAAGATATGTATTAGCAGTCATGTCCAAATGCATTAATTTACAGCAGAGAAATATAAAGTAACAGGGAAAGGTATTTATGCCCACTCTCCATTACTTTCTGTTTAATTAAACAGCCAAATGAGAGGAAATATACATAAAGAAAGCTCTAGGTTTGTACCTAATCACCACGATGATCCCATCAAAGATGTTGTATGGATTCTTAATGTAGCCAAAAGGACCATAAACGAGCACTTTCAACAGCATCTCCAGGGCAAAGAGGCTTGTGAAGACTATGTTGCTGATCTCCAGGGCATTGGTAAGCTCCTCTGGCTGGGGAAAGAAAAGGGAGACGGTAAGCAGCACAGCTCCATATCCAAAATTACACCTGGAAATACGACAAGCCCCAACACTGCAAATGTAAAAATACCGATGCTAGAGGTGTAGCAAGAAAACAGCAATAGCTCACTCAAAGCCCAGGAGAGAGAAGAAAAATACTATCAGAGTGTTTAAGATTTATACATCTGTTGTAAATTGAGCAGGTAAATCCAGACATGGACTTCACGTTAATCGCAGCTTTAGTGCCACCTCAGGAGGTTTATGTAGAAGTGGTGTGTACTGAGTCTTAACACTTTCACACCCTCCAAACCAATTTGTCTTATGCAGAAGGGAAAGTCAGACCATTTTCTCACATAAATATCCTTTTAGGGCCTGTCTTTTTATTTAGTATCTCATCAAAATATTTAAGCTAAGATTTTTCAAAAGCAGAATTTGAGGTACGGCTCAAAAAAACCTCATTATCAGGAGGTCCCAAATACTGCTACTGAGGAAGGGCCTGATCCTGGCATTCCAGGCTGGCAATCTAAAAATAGAGGTATGAAAAAACCTTAACAAACAGACTTCCAGTAATCTTAGACCTGAATTAATACCTTTCATGTTTTTCCAGCATATTTCACAGAGGGTTCCCAACAATGCCTGCAGACACCCAGCGCTGCGCTTTCCCCGACGGGTGGGCGGGCATTATTGGAAAACATATGGCAGAAGACAAAAACTGGTGGCGTAGTCTGTTTAGGATCAGTCAGTGGCAAAGACAGGAGCAGAATCTGCAGTACCGGATCCCTTCCCCCCATTTAACCCCAACACAGAGATGCAGCTGCATGTTTTTACTTAACGGCTTCATTAAAATCAGGAGCCAATGTCCTGCTGGCAGATGGCCATGAGGTCATGTCGGCGGTGCCGAGGTGCCCCACAGGGCAGTGGCCTGGCACAGTTCACTGAACACCTTCTGCACACCAGGTGCTGGATTCCTCTCAGGGGTAGTTTGGCACTTAACTCAGATACTTTTCTAAATCCCCACATGTAACCACCTGCAGCTTTAGATGCCTGAACACCATGGTGGGCTATGGCCAGATGTGCAGGTTCACAGCAGCTACACCACAAGCAGAAGCCAATGTGCAACGAATGTTGCTGACTGCTCCCATCACTTATATGAAACACCTTCATGGCTGGCCAAAAGCTTCCTACAATAGACCAGGAGATGCCATGGAACATGTTGTGGCACAAGAGGTGACCCAATCCCAACCCAACACCATGGGATCCAGGAGAAGGGATGGCTCAGGGGCAGGGTCGACACTTGATCAACTGTATTTCATAGCCCCAAGAAGCTACAACGATCAAAGGCTTTACAAATATACGGTGGCAAATAAACCCATATGGGCATTCAACTCTCTTTCTCAGGGTTGAAGTCTCCAGGCACATCTGGCCAAGCCCTTGCAGCTCCAGTTCCTTTAACCCAGTGTGATGGTGGATGGGGATACAAATTGGTCTGATGTTATCTCAGCGTGGTAGTGTAATCCCTGAGGACCTCCACTGATACTGCTGGGACCTTATGATGACACAGAAATGGTCCCAGGATAGCAAAGGGGAAAACAGCAGCATTGAAAAGTAATAAAAAAAGAAAAAATAGGGGGTGTTGAACACTTTCTATACCTCCAACATCCTCACTGAGGAACAGATCCCTTGGCTAGAGTTTGCCAACACACCCAACATACAGCCCAAATTGCCTCCTTGCTGATCTAGAGCTAAAATACAAATGCTCCAGCTCCCGATATTAAACGCAGTCCTGGCTTAAAATCATATACCTATGGGATCACTCAGACACAAAGTAATAAATAGGCCGAGAACTTATATGTCAAGCTGCACCTCAGGACAATTTCAAATAGCTGAAAGTCTACATTAGTCACAAAAAAAATGCCAACTCATTCATGAGTGCCCCAGAGCTGAGGCAGGCTGTGCTGTTATCATCACCGCAGCAGTGCTGCTGGAAAAGAAACTTGTTCCTGGAAGCTTTTCTTCTCATCCATCAGCGGCACTAACCTGGGCCCCAAAGGCTGATTTCCACCCTCTGTCCCCGCTCTGCGCCTGCGCTGCCAAATCTAACCGGCCCCGCAGGTGCAACCCGGTTAAGTCCCTCGATGCCTGAGCAGCACCCATCACCTCCCGCAGCATCCCTTCCCCGCAGAGCTGACATGGAAAATCCAAGCACCCCCAGCAGGGATGTCGTGTCAATAGTGTGGATTAATGAAACGGCACCTTGCGAGCACCTTCTGGTTGGAGATGTTACTGGGGTATATAAATCTGGATGGGAGGCGCTGGCAGGGCACAGCTGGGTGATGTGTGGAGCCACGGGGGGAGCAGAATTTATGCTGCAACTCTCCCCGGACCCCAGTACCCACTGGAAGGGCTGTGACCCCCCCCCAGCCCACGAAACATTCCTCCCAGCCCATGAGAGCCCAAATACCCCTGACACTGGCACAGCACGGCTATGGGTCAGACAGTGCAGAATGGTGATGGCTCAGCACCTACAGCAGTGCTGGATCCATCCACCTTCCTCTGCTTCACCCCAGAAAAGCTGCCCGGCCCCCCAGTCCTCCTCCGCACACTCTTTTCCATTTTCCTTGCAGGATACTGTTTTCAATATCTGAATCACTGGGTGCCCATAATAAAAAATGAAGAGTGAGATCTCCTGAACCAGAGGTGAGAATTAATATCCAAAAATCTAAGATTAATGGCCAAAATGGGTTGAAAGAGGAAGGGAAAACTTCCCTTTCACCTGGCCAGAACAGGAGGGTCTCCAGGGCAGCCTGGAGCTCTGCCGGGGAGGGCAAGGCGAGCAGCAGCTGGAAGCACACCACATCCAGACCTGGCTGAAACCAAGGAGCTCTTTTGCTTTGGGAAGCAGCACATCCCGAAACAGTTGAGACTGGACCATGCAAATTAGTAGGAGGATTTTTGCAGCTGGCTGTGGATCGCTCTCCCCCAAGCCCCTGGCTCCCATTCAGGGGGTCCCCCAAATCAGCTCATGAGCTCCCTGCAATAGCTCTGCACCCCTTTCAAGGCGCCACTGCTGCAGCCAGTCCATGGGGCACCTACCCAGACCCTTGCCACAAGCATCCCCGGGAATTATTTATAAAATAGAGGTGAGCTGAAATCGTGATCCTACCCAAGGGGGATCACAGCCAAGCAGTGGAGGTTCAAGCACATCTGAGAATGCCAGCTATGGGATCTTCATGCAGTCATAGATGCGTATAGATAATAAGACTGTTTATAAGATGCTTCTGCTCTAGAGGAATCACAAACATGTCTGAGATATCTTTCCAATACAGCAGGAAAGTGGCTTTTCGCTCCCATGGGAATTGAAATTGTCATCCCAGCCCAAACAGGAATGCAGAGTTTCAGAATTGGCGAACTGAAACACTTTGTGCCCAAAATTTTGAAAGCTCTCCCCTCCATTTCAGTCCCTATTCCCTTATCCATTTGCTCTGTATTGTAAATCAACCAAAATTAAAACACATAAATGTCAGCTTGAAGAACATGGAACTTTTTGTTCCCCAACTGTTCAAATAGACATTTCAAATATCTCAGACAATGATTTCAATAAATTTTATTTTTTTTAAAGTCTGTTCACTGAAACCGCTCCCCCTCCCATGAATAGCTTCCAGTTTGATAAATGGCCATTTTCTGACAATAACTGTCTAATCAAAACAATATTGACCAGCTCTAGACATAATGTACCTGGGAGAGACGCTGACTCCTGGCACACAACCAGCTCCACGGGTCCTCGCCAGGCATGGAGATAAAGCCAGTAAAATCAAGCAGCTTTCCCCTCCAAGGGCCGCAACACAGCAGCCACAGAAAGTAGCATCATTCCTGTGACAAAATGATATATCTGGAAAACAAACCCCTCCAGGAACAACCCCCCACACCCCCCCCATAAAGGGCATTTTGTGGGGAAGCAGAGCCTAAGGTGCAGGTCCTGGGGTTTCTTTGCAGCACAAAGCCTCATGCCCACCACCCCGATTACAGCACATCTGCCACAGCCTCAGCTTCTCCATTAAAAGAAGAGCCTGCTAATTCTCTCATCAGTAGCAGCAGTGACTAATTAAAAGGAAAGCATGCTATGATTAAACAAGCAACACCCAGAAAGAGTGAGATACAAATGCAATTCAGCTGTGGCACGAAACACCAGCTCTTCTGATGACTATTCAGTAAATACTGAATTTTGTTTCCAGGACACCTCGCTTTGCTGGACACACAGACATGGTGTCCTGGATAAATCATCCCCTGTTAGCTCTCTGTTTGTGTAGTGTCGATTTGTTGATGTACCAAACAGCACATTGACAAGCTCTGACAGCACATAAAATAGGAGCAGACAGCGCAGCATCTCTCATAAACACCACACGGCAAACGAAGGCGGCAGGGAGGAGGCGAGCCACGGGTGCCTGCCCAGACGTAACCCTGCCTGCCAGGGTGCAAACCGTGGTGGCAAGGAGGGGGTACTCCCTGCACCCCGACCGGAGGTGTCAGACAGGGCTGCCTGGCACCAAGGAGGGCACTGCCATGGGGGACACGAGGAGGCAAGGGGAGATGTCCCCAGGTACTAAATGTTGCCTGGAGGGGTATCTCAGAGCTGGACCAAAAGGAGCCTTGCCCTTCATTCAGCAATAAGCTGTAATGTATTTCTTTCAGTTTTGTGGTTTTGTTTTTGTTTTTTTTTCTTTTTAAAACTGAAAAGAAGCTCGTGAACAAGGTTTCTGAAGGGGCTTGCTCCATTTTCATCTGGGCATGAGGCGGTGGCACAGGCTACTCCTTCCTGTGCACAAGGCTCCAACGTGTTTGCTGAGCAAGTGGCTGCAGGCAGTGGAGTGGGGAAAAAGGTGAGGAAAGGGGCTGGGGTCATTAAAAGCGCAAGCCTCCGGGGCTGTGTTCCCCAATTCCTGAAAGGCAGGCCCCGTTACAGGATGAAGTGCAACCAAGTGCCCTGGCAGACAGTGCACAGAGCTTACAAGGCTCCTACTCCTGCCTTCCCCCAGCCATGACCCATGTAAGGCACAGGTCCTTCATCATCATCAGACCTGCGCCCAACGCCGTGGGCACGTCTGGCAGGGATCCGGCCATCCCCATTTCCCCCTTGCCCAGGCAGCAAGATACAGGCTGTGGCCAAGCCTGGCCTTGCCCAGCCCCTGCCCCTGGGGATGTCTGCACAAAAGAGCAGAAGCACCCCAGGGTCTTCCCTCTCTATTTTGATAACAATATAATAAAATAGAAAAAACACTCTGTCTCGCCACAGCACAGAGGGAGGGAGGGGGTGACCGGCCAGGAGGCAGATCCCTCCTGATCCCAAGGGCTCTGCTTCTGCAAGCGGATCCAGAAGACCATGAAAACTTCCAACTCATTCAAATGGCTACAGAATAAAACCCGTCTGAAATCATTACCATGGCAACTAAGGAAAAATAACACAGAAAGAAAATACCAACCTCAGCTATTTCACAGGAAACACCAACAGCATTTTACTGACTCATCATTTGCACATTTTTAATATATATACATAAGAAAAATATCAAACAGGTCACACAAAGAGACAATTTTCAACCTGACACCGCTCCATTAAGATCCTCTCCACCCTCCACATGGGTGCAGAGACGCACTGGGTCCGCCTAGAACCAGGAGCCAGACCGCGAGTCCTGGAGCAAAATGCAAGAAATTCTGATGAACGGAAGCAGCTATTAATTAACAAAATGAGGTGCCCTTGTTTTGCCCTCTCCCATGCTGATTCCCCATCACTCTGTGTCCTCAGTCAACCAACAAGACTTCTCCATGCCCTGACCTCATCACACCCACATTATTCCGCCTGCCTTAGTGTACCCGCTGAGCCATGGCCATCCAAAAAACACTTTGTTTCCCTTGGATAAATACAGCTCCTCTTAGCTCCAGAGCTGCTTGCTACTTTATAAATAGAAACTCAATCCACACATACTTTCAGCCATGGGATTTGTTGTTTTGGGGGCTCCTTAAAAGGCATGGGGCTTTAGGTATTGTCCTGGGTACAGTAGGGTGAACCTGAGCCGTGTTTAATCAGAGCCTGATAGGCTTTCTCTATGCATCCTTTGCCAAATCGGTTAAAGAAAACAATTCAGAAAGTAGCAGGATTGCAGTGGTTTTTGCTCTGCTCCTCCTGGGGATGGAGACATGGAAATGGCAGTGTGCTCGCTGCTTGGTGGGCTGGAGGAGGACTGCTGGGAAGTTCAGGATTTATAGGCATTTATTAAAAGGAAATTACTTTGACAGACAAGCGAACAAGTCCAGTTTCATCCCATCACCACATGGGAAAGAAGGATTTTGTTATGGGCTGAGTGGAGACTGAATATTTCATGCCACAGTAAGTAATGCTGTAAGAAAGGGAGGAAAGCAGCTTTCATCTCAGAGAAATTGGAGCTGTCGGCACAAAAGAGACTCCCCTTCCAGCATTGCCGCTAATCTCCTCACCATCCATCCATTCTTCCCTGTTCCAATTAACAAATGTCCTTTCCCACCCCACACCTGAAGAAGGAAGGAGCTGAGTCCCATGGACATAGCACCTTCTGGTGCAAGACCTTCCTTCTCCACCACATCCTTGTTGAACAACCATGGCCAACAACGAAATTCCCTGTCCCCAGATGCCCTTATGGGGCCATGTCCCCATGCACCTCTGCCTCTTGTCCACCCCAAGCCTGGGGTGCAAATGAGGGGATGAGCCCTGAGCATGATGGAGAAACTCATTGACCAACCCTGAAGGGACCTGCCATGAACTGTCCCTGCCCAAGACCATAGACATGACCTGCAGATCATGCTCTCCTCCCCCAAGCCCTGGGTCTGGGCTCTCTTTACCACTCTCAGCAGGCACGGCAGAATTTCTTGCCTGAACTCCTTATCTCTCTCAGCTTGAGATTTCTGGATGAATATTATCCCAGAAAATGCAAGAAAAACATGAACTGGCTCATCCATCTGCCCAGGTTTCGAAGGAGCTTAAGCTGAACAAAAGCTGTATTTCCACTTGGTCACACCTTGTAAGTACTTAAGATTTAAACCCCTCTATTTCTAGTTAATCTAAACCAAGTTTGAAACTTATCTCCCCATTAGTACTTGAGAAGGTACGGGGGTGGGGGGTGCGGGTGGCGCAGAGGGAGGAAATAAAAAAAGAGAAAGGGAAAGGCTGTCTCTGTATGGCTTCTGAACAGTTCTGCTGAAGCTGGGTTTCTGATGCTGGTAACACTATCTCTAATGCTGACAGACATCCACGGGGGAAAAGCCGGTCAGTTCCTAACATCAGCAAAAAAACAATTATAACAAAGAGCTGAAATCCAGCAGAGACGATGGAAAAAGCTCTTGGCTCCTGTGGCTGCTCCTGCTGGGGGCTGAGCGGGGTGGGAAGGGGCTCTGTGAGGACACGAGGGGCAGCAGGGCAGAATCACGGGCACCAACAGCACTGGGACCAACCTCTACCAGGAGAATCAGGGAAAAATATGGACTGATCTCCGGGAAATCACCAACAATCAGCAAGCAGGAGCACTTACAGATGAAGACATTTGGTGGTGCAAGCTGAGGATGCTCCAGAAGCTCTAGCTGGGTTTGCTGGCTCCCACCCAAGGGGAACAGCCACAGTAATCAAAGAAGAAGCAGAGAGAAATGCCCAGCTATCTGCAGAGAGCAGTGATTTTTCATCCGTGTGGAGATGAAGTGAGTTTCGAAAGCACACATCATTTTCCCATTTCACTGAGCTGGAGTCTCTTCTCAGCACTGCCTGAGCAGAGATAACACAAGGATACAGATGGCAGCTGAAACAACAGCTGTAATGATAGGATCTGAAGCAGCCCGAGTATTTCCAGCCTCTGAACTAAATTAACAGGAAAGGATTGACACTTACGGCTCTCCATCCAGGGCGCTGAAGAAAATTTTAGTAGATGTCAAGGAATTCACATAGGCTCATCCCTAAAGTATGCAGAGAACTGAATTATCTGATAAAAAACCCATACACTTTCCAGTTGCATGAAATCTCATTTAATTTTCAAATTATTCAGTCTCCAGAACCAGGATAAAGTCTGATTTATAGACACAGCCCATTTTTTAAACAATGATGAAGGCCGTGGCACCCCTGTATTTTGCCTGGTGCTCTGGAAGAGCTTCGCAAGCGAGTCAATTAAAACACGTGAGTTGCTACAAGACCTCGTAAACCCTTCAAATCACTGAGGAGCGGAAGAACTCCTGAGGTCCATAAAAAGAATTACCCCCAATAACAAACAGAGAGCTGGTTTTGAAGTCAGTGATCATAGTGATTAACAGCTCTGATGACTTCCATTAGTTTTGACTTGACTCCTCCAGTCTCCAACAACAAACTGTTAATAAGAGTAATTTCTGCTTAAGCAGGAGCTAATTGAATACAGCACGTGCAAATCTATAGGGCACCTCGTTTTCCTACTGTGAGAGTGCCCTATGCAGCTGTAGCACTGAGAAATTAAGTTGACACTAGCTACAAACCCTGTATTGGGCAAAGCCAGCAGATGCCGAGGGAGGGAAAGCCTCGCTGTGCTGCCAAAGCTTTGATCACTTGGCTAAGAGTAGCTGGCACAGGGCTGGAGAGATGTGTAATGGAGTTAAATAGAGACATGGGATATGCACCAAAGTGGAAGTGGAGATATCTATAGGAAGAGAAGACGATGCATGAATGTGGGACCTTGCAAGCTCCCGGGAAGAGCCTGGGGCAGACAGAGGTTAGCCAGGGAGAGATTGTCTCATTGATTTAAGGGACGCACACGCATGCATAAGTGCCCTCCTGAATCAAAGCCTAAGGAATCAGGGGAAGTACCAATTCAGACATTTCATCACAGATAAAAGTTGGACTGTACTATTAAGGTCACAGTTGGAGCAAAGCAGCCGAGGTGCAGAGTTCAGGGGATGTAGCACCGGTTTGCATCAGTGTGTGATGCAGAGAGCCCTCGGTGCGGCACCAGCTGCTGCCTTGATGTGTCTGTGAGTCCCTGCACTCGCAGGAAAAAAATCAAGAGAGGTGCAAGAGACACCAAAAATATTTTATAAGAAAAAGATTTCCTTCCTTCTTGACCTGGAGGCCTGAC
This sequence comes from Tyto alba, assembly GCF_018691265.1. Lineage (NCBI taxonomy): Eukaryota > Metazoa > Chordata > Aves > Strigiformes > Tytonidae > Tyto > Tyto alba. Next base: position 7,085,716 of record NW_024881314.1, read on the forward strand.
GCAAATCCACACACATGAAAGAAGCCAAAATTTAGATGTCCTGGATTGACCTGAAGTGGAGCTGTGGAAGTCAGATGGGACACGGTGTTGCCCACAACCACCCTGTGCAGGCAGACCAGGGCGAGCCGGGAATCACGCACCCTGCGAGCTGCAGCTCACCCCCGGATCCTCCAAAGCCTCTTCCAGAGGCAAATGAGCACTTGGCAAGATCTCATTTTGGCACATAGGGATGTCAAAGGAGCAGCCTCCATATTTCCAACAAATCTGCAGCTGCCCTCCACCACTCCTGCAGCCAGCAGCAAAACGTTCAACTTGGCTTGAAACTGGGGGAGATTAGGATGCTCTTGACCACCGAGTCCTCGGACTAAAGTGCTTCTGACCCCTAAATCACTCTTATTTTTTGAGGCAGCACTCACAAATGGATCCAGACCTGCTGTCCTCCAGCCTGCCCAGGACTTTAGAAACTAGCACAGACTCAAGCCCCCCAATACCTGGGGCACAAGCCTGCCAAATCCCTGCTGTCCAGCTCTGTTACACCATTTCTCCGTGGAGCAATGAAATGTTCCTCCCACATGAAGAAATCAATCAGTGGGTGTCACGACAGCTAATAATTTTGTTACCTTCTTCCCTGCACGCTGAACTCAGGCAGAAGCAGAAGTACATAAATACCATTTGGGTGACTATTATAAATGCTTAAACCTGGAGCCTAATGGTTCCTCCATGCCAGCAGGTTTTCTAATGCTGCTGCAGTTACTGACCCTTCACCTCCCCTCTCGATCATCCTGGATACGTGAAAATTTCACATCCTCTGATGCTGATTAGGAAGACTCCCATGTTCTCTAGCCTCCACTGTTTACATAAATAGACACTTTAATGCATTTTGCCAGCAAGCTTTCCTCCGATGCTTTGGCACAGATGGTTGATATTTCCATGCCGCAGCAGTTATTAGATCATAATGCTACTGGTGACAACTTTACATCATCTGTACCGTGTACGCTCCCGGCCCCTGCAGCGGGATGCACCAGGAATTCAGCCAGAGATACTACCATGGGCTGAGGCAGCTCCTGCCTTCTGTAGATGGAGTTTGTACACCTTGGTTTGGGGCACTGCTGCTTTGTGGATTTCTACAACACCTTGCTGTAGCTGGGGGTACTCCACCAGTTATCCTCCTGCTACAGGGGTGTCAGGCATCGCCTCTTCCCACTTCCTTGAAGAATTGTCTCCCATGGAAGATGAGCTTTTCTCCTTGGGTGCTGTCCCAAAGAGTCATTCACCACTGCCATCTCTCCAGTTTGCTTTTAAGAATTAACAAAAGGTTCTCTACAGGTCTGAACCAATTTCATCTTCCTTCCTTCAGAGACACCAGAGTTTTAGACCAAGTCCCCATAAGCTCCAGCCATGGATTTGAACTAACTGCAGCTTTGGGGAGGCCAGTGCAGGACTCTTCAGTCTCTTGTTATGTTAACAATGGCAAAACACCGCAGAGATGGTGGATGAAATTCAAGCGCTATTTAAACAAATGAATATGTAGGGTATAGTTCATACAATGTGAGTTCAGACAAGGAAAATCGGAACAGCCAGGCAGCTCAATGCAAACCAGATTTTAAAAACAAAAACAAAACCCCAAAGCCCTTCCTCAAGGAAACCCTTGCTGAATTCTTTCCCCTGCTGAGGAGTCCAACATCACGCCTTGTACTAAAGTCTTTGCATTTCACTCCAAGGAATGACTTGGATTAAAAAAAAAAAAAAAAAAAAAAAAAAAAAAGAAAGCAGTACATTATGGAACACAGTCTGGCTTACAGCCAGGGCTGGGGGGAAAGCAGCACAGAACCCCTCTGGTTTAGCAGCACATTTTACTCCTGCTCTATGGCAGAACGAGCTTTTGCAAAGCCCTAGCTGTTTGAACCCGCAGTGCTGCAGAGTCTCAGCTTCCCTAAGGCGGATCAGTCAATTGGTTCAACAGTGTATTTAAAATCCCCTGGAGTCTACCTTTAAATCACCTTTATATTCCTCTACCCAAAGCTAATAGTTTCTACCTGCATTTTGCTTCATCTCTTTAGAAAAACAAGCTATTTAGCAGTCACATTAATAATCCGTGGCAATCTGGTTGTCATTTTCCTGATGGAAAATTTCACACTGCTGCCCAGCAGCAGCGACGCGGTGAGTGCTATGTGCACCTCAAACCTCCCTGTTTTCCTCCCACTAAACCCAGCAGTGGCGAGAAAGGAAAGAGTCAGAGCTGGGCAGGTGGGGAGGATGGGCAGAAAATGCAGAATTAAACCCGGCCAGGTGTACCTACGGCTCACGCACGTGCAGGAACCATGTGGAAGCAACCTGATGCTGAGTGAGAAAGTCAGCAAGCTCATGTCAGAAGGAACTTAGAGGTAACCCAGCTCCTGAACCCGTACAATGGTAAAATATTAGTTTGACAATGACTTTACTGTGGAAGGTGGCCTATGGAGAGAAGTTTCAGGATAGAAGGTTCCAAGATAGGAGATGAACTCCTGGGGATATGAACTACCTTTGCTATGTGCATCCAGCACCCATGGCCATGGGTGCTCAGTCTGGCCAGGTTGACCGACGGGTGAATCCAAACAAACAGAAAGAGGTTGGGACCAGTGTTTTCAACACACTCCCAATTTCCATTTGTTTTGATGTGCCTTCTGAGAACCATTTTCATTCTAAATATCCCAACCTGGCCTTCTCGGGTTGATGAGTCTGTTAAGCAAGTGACTGAAAGACTGTTTCAGTCTTCTAGGCATCTTCCATGGAGAAAAGCAGGTCCCTCCAGGATGCCTGTCCCAAGGTGAGATGCAAACCCTCCAGAGAAGCATACTTTTCTCCCCTGGCTATAATGAGGGCCTCACTTGACCAGCTTCTGTCTTAAAGTCCAGGATGCTCTGGTGGTCCCAGAGCTGCTGAATCCCACCCAACGCTGCTGGGGACAGATAGGAAGGCAGAAGCCTTATTCCTCCTTGAGCAACCACCAGCCCATCCTTCCTCTCACAGAGTAGCTGCTAGTGCGTCCTCTCCCCTTCGACAGGGTGCTGGTAAACAACACAAAGCTTTTGACATGGCACCATAAAACATGTCCTGAAAGCACTTATCCTAATATAGCCCGATGTGTCCAGGGTGGCCTCATGTGAAAAGCCCAAGAGGTAAATATTCATTAAATAAGCAGAGAGCTTAATATAGAAAGTCATGTAGTCAAGTACTCTTCAAGCCCCCTCACATCTTTGCAAACATCAGCCAATGAAGATAAATTTGGCGCAGTTGATCACTTGCACTTTTAGGAAAGGCTCTTCTAAAAGAAAAAAATGCTTCAGTGTTTATAATCTCTGCAGAAAGGCCTGGTCCATCATTTCTCCCCTCTAATTCCTGCTCTTATAACTGTCAGATTATGAAACTGCAGACTATAAGCCTTGAGAGTTTACAGAAAAACACCTCTCTGCTCTCTGCTGCCACTTTGAGCAGATGAACTAATAAAAACAAGCTCCACTGTTCACTCCAAATGCCTGGGAGAAAGGAATCTGGAACAGTAGTAGCTTTAAAATACCGTCAAAGAAAGCAACCACCCACTGTGTCTGGAGTCCGCCCACACTTATCAGCTCCCTTCACCTTGTTACCCGAAAACCACCACAAAAATCTGCCTCTTCCCATCCGACTGCCTGCTGGGACTCATCGCTGGCTGGGGCAGAGGCCAGCACCCCACTGCCCTACTTTCCCCGAGCTGAAGAATTAGGGAGCTGTGTTGCCTTTAGGGTGTTTGATGGTGGGAACTTGCTCAGCCACCCATCCCCGGTGGGATGATCCCCCTGCTACATGCACAGTGGGAGTCTGTATCAGCATCTCCCAAAGATGCTCCTGGTAAAGAGTAACAAACTTTGACAATCTGCCCCTTGGACAATCGCAGCAAAGACACGGCAGATCTGCTTTTACCTTTCAGCCAAAGTAGGAATATAACCATTTATTAGTTTCTGTGAGCCCCCTCCCCCCCGGTTTTTAGGAGATGATCTTCCTGATATTATTAAATAAAGGTGGAATCACTCAAGCTTCCCTGCAGACCTACCACCAAGGGCAGCACACAAAGGTGAAACCTGCAGGACTTCAGAGCACATCGCTGTTTAACGTGTACTGAAAATGATGGTTAGCCAGCCAGGCTGTATTAGGACGTCAGGGAGAAGGTGCTGGCTGGAAGGGACACATTTAGCACAGCCACGTCTCCCTGGCGTTTGGTCATTGAGGCATTAATGCCATGAGAGGACATGGGAATTTGGAGCTGATCTGCATCCACCACTGCTGCCACTGGGAGCTGTGGGAGAAACACCTCTGTGTGCAACTGCGAGTAACTCTGCAAACATAAAATGTGCCAGGAAGGGAGAAAAGTAAACAGCCATGACTCGAGATGCAAGGGAGTTCCCAGCAACGGCTGGCGCTGGGACAGGGGTGGCCGTGTGTGTCTGGGAGGGGAGAGGTCTGGCATCCCAGAAGAAGCACCATGCTGAGCTGGCCACTGGGAGCCCTCAAGCATTGGAGGGGTATATAACAAGGTTTTGTAGCATCTCAGCATCCCTGCTAATAAACTCTTGCCCCCATATCCAAAGGAAGTGTACATCAAGCCATCCCATGCCTGCCGCAGGGCCATGCCAGGCATGCCGCCAGCAGCAGCCACAAAACCTACGTGAGATCAGCCCGTGCAAAGCCTCTCTAAAACCAGAACTCTTGTCATTCTTACAGAGACATTTCAAGAGCAACATGGCAACTCCTTCTCTTAATGACTATATATAGAGAAAAGCTCTGCTAGGTGACAAGTGTGCAAGAGGCTGGAGCAGAGGCAGCCTCTTGCCTGCAAGGACTCAGATAATCGAGTGGAGGAATAGCCAGCAATGAGTCTATTTTGGACTCAGCGTGCTGTTGCTGGAGTGTTCACCAGGGAGGCAAAGGCATTTGTTACCTCCACTCCTGGAACTGCAAATTCAGTAGATTTCCCCGCCTGCAGCTGCACTGACCCCGGAGCCCGCAGGTGCTGGCCGTGCCACTAGCACTGCTGGGCTGGCACAAACCCAGCCACAAACAGCTGCTCCCTCTCCTTGGCCCCCACGCCACAGAAACCAGTCACGCGTGGTGCTGCCCACGTCTCAGCACGGTGCTGAGCATCCTTGGGATGCGGGAGCTCACACAGCCCGGTACCAGCCAGGGTGATCGCTGCCTGCAAGCTGGACGCAGGCTCAGAGGAGAAAAATCAGCCCCGCTCTGTCCTGGGACCCTCCCTACAGCACCCCAATGCCTCTCGCCCCAAACCATCCCGGCGGCGGCCAGAGTTGGACCGGTAACACCTCCCACATCCCCGCTCTGCTGGGAGCCACTGGGACAGCGCTCACCTGCTCGTGGTACTCGATCCCCATGCTGAGCGTGTTGATGAGAATGGCCACCATGATCCCGCGGCCAAAATATTTGCTGTCCACGATCTTCCGGAAGGTCTCGCACACCACGTGCCAGAAGGCCAGCACCCTGCTCGCTCTCCTGGCCCGGGCTCTGCCCCGCTGTGGGTCCCGCTGGTCGCTGTAGTGGGCGTCCTGTGTGAACTCGTAGACCCCCTCGCTGTCCGAATCAGCCGTCTCGTTGTCCGTCAGCTCAGCCTCATTCGCCAGCGCCTTGAGGCAGTAAGGGCAGCTCTCGGGGTTGCAGGAGCCACCGTCCAGCTTGGTGCAGGGGCTGGAGATCTTGCAGGAGCTTTGGCAGGGACCTGAAATGCCAGGGGGGCAGGGGCAGGGCAGCCCATCAGCCAGGAAGGGGGACTGTGGGTGGCCACAGGAGCAACCCCCAGTCCCCATTAGCACCAAGCTGTTGTTCTTGACACAACAGGCATTTCCTAAGGGGAAAAGGGCTCCTGCTGGGTTAAAGAGCCCTAGGCAAAACCTGGGCTCCCCGAGAGCCTTCTCCCCAGTTATAAAGCCCTCTTTGCTGTCCCCAGGCAGACACTGCCACCAGCCCAGGACCCCTAGCCCGCCTCATTATACCTCTGGCCATTATGGATAGGAGAAAGCAATCAGCTCCCCTGGCCCTGGCAGGCTCCAGGCTGTAATTATCAGGAGCACTGCTGCCAGCAGCCTCCTGTTCCTGCTCCTGCTGTTTGCTGATGCTCCAAAATCACCAGTTTCCCCCTCCACCTGCTGCCCTCAGTGGCAGCTCCCAGCTGCCAGGTGGCTCCCGGGTGACAGTACCAGCGGGATATTCCCCCAAAATCCCACCAGCTGGCTGCAAGAGGAGAGGCTATCTGCAAAGCTTGTTCCTGACTCATGCACAGCAGCACACAGCAGTGCAAATAAAAACCCAGCACTAAATCAACTCAGAGCCCAGCTCTGTGTATTTAGTCTCTGGGCAGCTCTGGGCTGAGGGCAGGACTCGGTTTCTTCCCTGCACAGCACCTGGCTACAAAGGTCAATGACACTGTGGTGGGGCGGAAAAGGCATTGACTACATGGGAAAACTTGGCCAGAAACACTTCTTGGAGGTTGAGAGGATTTGGACTAGACTGGCCTGAGCTCCCAAACCTCAAGATGTGAAGGGGGAAAGAACATCTTGCAGTGAAGGTATGAAACCCCTGATCCAGGAAAGCTGCATTCAGTGTCTGGCTCTGTTATGGGCTTCCTGAACAAATCACAGATTTTTAACACTCGGCATCTGTGATTTGCACTGAGCACTAGCGCAAAGCTGACACTCAATCTCCTCGAGCCTCGTGTCCTGTGGGGAGCAGAGCTGCGCAGTGTTCAGGGATGCGCTGGGATCCATCCCCAAGCTCTGCAGCAAGTGGTGGGCAACACAGCCACCTCCAACCCCTGCGTTTTGGTGAGGAAGGGACGTGGCCATTTGGAAGTGGCCGGGTTGGGCTCCAGCTCTGCTCAGTGTCAGAGCCCAGTCCTAGCTGATTTTGGGACTGCAGGGATATGGGGAGCGCGCCCTGTAATTGCAGAATAAATTTGGTTTAGGGTGGGGGGAGATGGGGATAGGAAAAAAAATGGGTTCATTGGAAGAATTAATTTCCCTTGGATTCTTGCAAGTATGAAGTCTGGGAGGTTGAAACCTCTCTCCTAGTTTTGGATATAAGACACATTATGTAGGTCAGAAGATACATGTTGGCCTCACCTGGAAAGCCATCGCCTTTCTCTGTAACGTGGACTGAAAAGAACCCTGCAAAGAATCAGAAAGAGAAAGAAATTAGGTCGTAGCTTTTATTTCTGCAAGGCAACCCCAGACTGACGTCCAGCCCCAGGCTCACCCGTGCTCTGTGTCTCCAGCAGCTTGTGCATGGTGCTGTATGGCCCGGGAGGGATGTTGAGGCTTGTCAAGGTGCTGCTCCCAGAACCGACTGCCGCCTCCCCCAGCGTCTTCTCTTTCAGCATCTCATGGGAGGTACTGGGGTGCACCGTGGGGTACACCTTGCTGCCCACGATGTTCTTGGGGATCCCCTCTGGGCTTGGCAAGCCGAGGCCTGGCTGCGGGAGGGATGACCGGCAGCGCACCGGCTCGAAGTGGCAGTCAGCGTGGTAGATGCTGTGGATGGACTCGGTGTTGCTGGGAGCAGCACTGGGAGCCCCGTGGGGGTTTGGTGATGAGGAGGGGAGCATCAGCCGGCTGGTCCCATTATGGAGTGAGCTGGTCTCCACATCACTGATCTCCGGGCTGGCGCGGGGTGCCCGCAGGTTTCCATTGCCCAGGTGATAGTGGTGGTGGTGGTGGTGATGGTGGTGGATGAGGTGATGGACAGAGGACCTCTTCCTGCTCCGGCGCTTCCGGGCATGTCGGTCAGCCCCCGCCTTGCTTGTGGGGCTGGTGAGGAAGCCCATCCTCACGCCCACCACCCGGTAAACCTCCACAAGCTGCTTGCTGCCTTTACGGGCAATGTAAACCAGGTACTTGAGGAGTTCATCGTAGCAGCTGCCCGGCTCCGAAAAGCTGGCGAGGGTGCTGGCGTTGGACAGGTAGCGGACCCGCTGCTCCTTCATCAGCTGGCTCTCGCGCTGCTTCGTCTCGGAGAACTGCGTTGCTATCACCACCAGGCAGAGGTTGATCATGAAGAAGGAGCCCACCTAAGAGGACAGGAGCCATCAGCCACCTCAGGGTGGCCATGCCCACCCCATAGCCCTGCCTCACCCCGTGCCCCAGTGCAAGAAGTGGGGGGCAAACCCCAGCCAGCCCCATCCCCTGCGTCACCCAGCGGGGACCACTGGCTGGAACCACAGAGGGGCTGACTCACCACCCCAGCACCCACCCTGGGGACTCCCACGCCAGCGCACCATGGAGGACGTCAGACATCAAGACGAGAGAAGATTATTTTGACAAAAAGCTTTTGCTCTTTTAAGATGGTGTTTTTCTCTCTCCGCAGACAGCGGTTGTAATTATCACAATTAGTGGCATTACGATGAATGCTCTGAGCCTTCCTGATAGGAGTGTTTTTTCTGGCAGTGTGTGGGCAGCTTGTGAGCAGATCCCTTTCCCCTGCTAATGGGATTTGCGGGTGACTGTTACACAAGGGCATCAGCAATCTGTACCCACAGCTTGGAGATTTTATTTCCAACCAGGGTTTCATGAGGTTCTGCCTTCTGTAGAGCCCAGCGTGGATCACAGAGAATTACAGACGTGCTAAAGGGCTATCACACACTGATAACATTACTCGCACAGCGTCTGGAAAAATACTGCTTTCCCTTCCTCTCCGTCATTTCAGGGGTGCTGGGAGCAAGGGATTGTTTCTTTTCTGGGGAAGCTAATAGATGAACTAGAACAATCATCTTGGACTAAACGACCTCCTACCTTCTCATCAGGTTTTGAGTCCTCATTTGATGAGGAGCAGAAATCCCCACAATGGCCTAATGGACAACGTGCAGCTATTTTGCTGGACTTAGTCCAATTAGACAGCAAGAAAGGAACTCATCTCACTTATCTCAGATACATCTGAGTGAGGCACCTAATGATCCTTTAGAGTCAAGAGAGAAATAGGCACATCAAGTCTGCAATGCATCTAATTTATTTTGGATGTCTACCTTTGGAGGAGATGAATCACTCCCTTAAAGCACCTATTTTTCTCCCTTCACGATAAAGGGAGTCTAGACAACGAGCTCAGCCAGTCACAGTAGACAATTCTACTTACACAGATGAAGCCCATCATGGAGCCCACCCCAGAGAAACTCTTTGTTGGCTCCTTTGTGGTCTCTAATGACAATGTGAAGCATGGTTGGGCTGTGGGCAGTAATCTCTTCCCTCCTTTCTTAATGTGCTCTCTGAAGTTTGGGAGACTTTTCCTGAAATGTCCCCTCTGCACCAAGGACGCAGCCAGCGGGGTTCTTTGATATGGGGGAATTTCAGGGCAGCCTCTTCCCCTTCCAGAGCTCAAAACTTGACCAGGGGAAATTTGCCTGCATTTAAAGTTAAATTCAAGGTGACAACTAAGGGACACGAACTTGGAGCACAAAGAGAGAAGTAGTAGAAACAGCAGCAACAGAAGTGTATCCAGCATAGCTTAAGTGCATCTTTCTTTCCTTCATATTATCAGCAAAATGCAGCTGCAATGTAATACCATATTGAAGCTGCATGTCTTTCAGCAGGCTGGTTTCTACCCCTCCTACGTGGCATTATATTCACTGAATTATCCTTTATATTCATTGTATTATCTGCCCTGTTCATCTGGGTCACTCCACTCTGCCCTTTCCAAAAGCCAGGAGGACCCCCATGATCCCCCTAAGGCCACTCACAATGATCAGGAGGATGAAGTAGATGAAGTTGTAGAAGGAGTGTGCGTCCATGACAAAGTACATGATGTCTACCCAGCCTTCCAGTGTGATGACCTGGTGGAGACAGGAAGGGAAAATGAACCCATCAAGGCTCAGTTACAACATCAAGTGCACAAGCAACGTTTCTGCTGACTGGGTCATTTCTGGCACCCCATACCTGGTCTTGGTGCAGTATAAGACACTGAAGAGCCAAATCCTCTTCCGACCAATGCTAATAGGCACATTACCAGCTGCCCAGGCTGAATCCAGACCTCCTTTTCCAGCTGGACCTAAGGTCCACTACTGCATTTTGCAGAGGGAAGAGCAGTGTCTAGACTCTGCTCCACATCAGGATGGTCTTACTGCACACACACAGGGTTTGGAAACTGGGGTTTTGTCCATGCACATGAGATGGAGGCATCTTCAAGACAGACATCAAATTGTATCCCTGACATTTTGAGCACCCATGTAAATGCTTGCTGGTGCAAAACAGCCCCCAGAAGTGTGACTACGCAGCCCCTGGGAACATGTTGGGGGTCAGACCAGCTGCTCACCCACCTTGTGACAGTTTGCAGACAGGGCTCACCTGAAATATCGCAATCCAGGCATAGCCAATGTTATCAAAGTTGATGGCTCCCTTGAAGGGGTTGTGCTCCCCGGCAGAGCAGTTGGTGTAATACTGGTTCCAATTGACACAGGATGTGTTGGTGGTGTCATTGTAGGAATAATAATCAAGGGTGCACTCGAGACCCTCTTCCCTTCGCGTTGGGATACTCCGGCAGTAGCGCATCCCATTCTCCCGGGGCTGGGAGCAGATGAAAGGATTCTCGTCTTCATTCTCTGTCTGGTAGTATCGCTCCAAATCCACTGTGTAGGGTCTGAAAGAGTGCAGACAGGGTTGGGATTTGCACACCAATTACAGGCAATCTGGCAAGGTAACAACTGTAACAGCAAAGTCTAACATCTGTTATTCTGGATCTTAAAGCTTTTTTTTTTTTTTTTTTAAAAGGGATCCCCTTGGACTTTCTGCAGCCCCACTGAGTGAGATGATGTCCCTAACTGTGTTTTGGGAAACTGAGGCAGTGCACTTGGCCACCCAGGGACACCTTTGATGACATTAAGAGTCACTCCATCTGGAGCTAAAAGCTAAAGCTTTGAATCTGTGGGACTAAGAACAGGATTCAGCCCAGCAGGGCTCCTCTGAAATGTCTTTGCTCCAGTAAGATGTAAATTGGTCAGTTTAAGCTCCTGTATCTCCTGTCCTCCTGGAGATGCTGGGATTTGCTTGGAGAGACACTATGTACAAGGACCTCCCAAGCTTCTTAAATACAGAGACAGGGCCTTGATCTGCATTTCACAGTGCCTGTTCAGCCCATAGATAAGCTCTAAATTCCCTCTGAGGGTGGCCTTACCACAGCAAACCAGGCAAAAATACTCTTCAGGGAGATGAAACAACCCATGGCCAGCCAGAAACTGGCTTCCTGCTCTGCACACAGCTATCTCCTTAATGCTGCCAGGACTCCCACTAAAGCTTGCAAAGATACTTTTAAGCCTAGTTCAGCCTGGTTAATTCCTGCAGAATTGCCTTTAATACCCTTCAAAGCTTATCTAAACCCCTGGAATTCTGGCTCAATTAAACAGCACCCAAACCTGTGGCTCTATTGGATTTACTCAGTGGTGAAGCAGTCCCTCTGCTCTACTGCCATTTGCTTAATAGGGACATGCCCTGGTAATGACTCTCCCAACTGCTATTTGAGAGCATGACCTACAAGAGGAGTGCCACTTGATTAGGAGATGCATAGGAGAGGGTAGAAGGTGCATCGTGCTAGCTCCAGCCCCGAGAGCCAGCCTAGCCACAGCAGCATTGTCATGGTCCTGCTGTGTGCAAGAGAGGCTCTGGGCTTGCAGGACGTCTCCATCCAGGTGTGGATCTAGCCAGATCAACCCCAGGGAGTCAACATTTGAAAGCAACCTACTGAAAGGTGACAGGGGTGCTGGAGCTCAGCAGAGCAGCCATCAAGGGCTTGCAGTCACCTGCCCTTCTCCTAGAATTTAGAGGGAGGGAGGTGGTGGAAAAAGCAGATGGGTAAGAAAACAGGTATGGGAGTCCCAGTCTGAAAGAGGCTGACAGTTACCAGATATTTCAACCACTGTTCAAATATTCCTACATCTGGCAAGATGGCTGGCTAGAAAACTGGGTGCTGCAAAACCCCATTTGACCACAGTAGTGCTCTTGGCCCTAAAATCTAGGCAGGTGTGAAGATTAACACTTTGGGACAGGGACTATCTCTGCCTCTGAGACTGAAAAAGATCTAGCATCACAAAATGTAAGGCTCCATCAGCTTTCCCTGGGGTTTAGGTGGGGCTACAAATGCCATACCAATCAACACTATTGGGATTGTGTTGATGTTGTCTGATGGGATTCAGACCTCAAGGTCTCAACACAGAAAAGGTCACATGTTAAGGACATGCTGAATTTAGAAAGCCTGAACTGTTATTCTCAGGGGTTTTTTGGAGGTTCTTATCAGAGAGGTTCCCAAATGCCAGCTGAGGGTTAAGGAGATCTCTGTGGGACTTGAATGGCAAATTGTCACAGCTTGCTCTGTTCTTGCCATGTGTGCCTAAGCAGGAGCTGTCGTGGCATTTAGGAGCAGGGAGCATTTACAGAAGGCCAGGGCTTTTTAATGGAGGATATCCTTGTCTCCTGGAGGGACAGACTTGCCCAAGCTGGAGAGACACTTCTGCTGCGTGCCCAGACTCACATGCTGAAGTTCTCGGGGAGGAAGCAGCGATTCCTGAGCAAACCTGCCCACAGCTGGACTCCCACGATTCCGAAGATGAAGAAGACGAAGAAGCAGAGGAGGAGGACATTCCCCAGCATGGGCAGCGTGTCCAAAAGAAGCGTTACCAGGATGCGCATACCTGAGGTGAAGAGGAAAAGTCCATGGCTGAATTTTCTTATTCCAGCTATGTCCTTCTGAACTATTCCTTTCTATCCCTACTTTTCCTTCCACTGACAGCCACTGCCTTTCCAACCACCATCCTTGTCACCCACACACATCCTGCAAACACCCGCAGCTCCCCAGTCTCCTCTGGGTTCCCCCTAAAGCCCCTGGGGTACCCCACTTCACCCGTGCCCTGCTCCTGAGCACACAACCTACCTTCCCCACTTCTCTCCCTTCCCTCCCCATCTCAAGTCCTCTTCTCCTCCTGAAGTTTTCTAGCAACTGTATGTCTCCTTTCTTCCCTGAGACCAAACACTGATGTTCTCCCTTGCTCAGTCGTATTTCTTTCCCCACTCAGTAAATATTAAAATTCCCTTTCCTCCCTAATTCCCCTCATCTACCCTAAATCCCCTCTCTTCCTTAAAATACAGGACTCTCTCCGGCAGTTAATTCTCACAAGTTCAGGAACAGCCAGTTCTGTAACAAAGACAAATTGATGGTGACTTCAACTTGACATTTACACACAAAAAAATTGATTTCATCTGACGTCTCTGTAATATTCTGCTCATCTCTCACTCTCCTTTTTTCCCCCATCTTCTGCATTCTCTCACTCGCTTATATTGATTTTCATTTAAAGAAAGCCTTGCTGTTGCACCGTTTACTTTGATACTTCAAGACGACTTTTTTTCTCTCTTCCTGATGCTGTCACCTCCTCTATCAGGATTTTTCTTCTGTTCCTCTGCTGGGGAACAACCACCTTGCGTCAACTCCTAATTAACTGAAATGGCTTTCTGTGGTTACTGCATTTATCATCATACAAAACTCTCTTTTTTCTTTCCCCACCTTACATTTCTATCCCATTGTAACTACATTTCAGAGAATCCAAGATAAATTACCTGGGATTTCAAAATACATTAAGTGAATTACATCCCCAGTTAGACAGTGGTGGATAAATTCAGCCATCCATCAGTTCAGCAGTGGGGATAAAAAAACCCATTGCGAACAGGATTCTGAAACTACCATAATGATTGAAACAGAAGCAACAGCAGCAAAGCCAGATTAAGTTCAAGAGTCAGGACCAGCAAAATAAATACAGCCCAGGCATCTCCAGCATCAGCAGACAGAACTGAAGCTGATTAGTTCTCATCAAGCCATTGGGCTAGTTTAGATAGGAGAGTTCAGACTTGAATTTAATTTGGTTAAAACAATGCTGGACTCAATACCCAGGATCGTAGGACCGGGAAAATTATGTTTGTGATGTAGTTGTATTTATGCTTAACACACCTGATCTGTACAGCAGCCGAGAGGAACGGAGCTCAGCACCTCTGGCAATGCTCTGGGCTTTTCCCAGCACAGCGCAGCAGGAATGGCTCCTTGGGCACTTTGGTTGGGTTTGCGATGGCCTGAGAAGCCAGGACTGAATAACCACCTCCCACCCTGCCCAGGCTTGCACTGGAGATGTTGGGGTTTGGGGCCGTACGGACCATCTCTGGGAAGCAGAGCAAGAGATGTTCCAAGAGGAGGCTTCTCAGCACCTGTCTTCAGGCACGACAAGACTTCCTCACCCCAATTTCTCCAGGAAGGGATGGGGTAGCACAGGGAAGGTGGGAGCTGCATGGCTTAGAGCCCTCTGCCCATGTTGCCAGGCGAAGGCTGTTGGCTCAGTCAATCCTTATCACCTGCATCTCTTCACCTTAGCAGCATCCTAAGACCCTCTTCAGATGAGAAAGGTAGGTGTCTGCAGACAGCCCTGGATATCTTATTGACTGGTAGCTCATCTCTGATGCCGCAAGTGTCAAAAGGAATATTATTTAAAGTAGGAGAGTGACAAGCACTGGAAACCAAAGAGTGACGGTAGGACCTAGCACTACTGGGCTTAGGTGAATGTTTCAGCTGCAATGTAAGATGGAAAGCAGCTGTTTGCTCTTCCATCTTTGGGGCACAAACTCAGAGAACTTGCATCAACTGGGAGGAATAAGGATCTGACTTACTGGGGACCCTGTTAATGGCCCTGAGTGGCCGCAGGACGCGGACAGTGCGGACCGCTGAGAAGCTGACGTTTTGCAGGTCCAGGGAATACTCCAGCATCCTGCAAAAGACATGAACATGAAGGGGCATCAAGGATCTTCCGGAGAAATGTTAGTTTATCAAACATTATAAATCAAACATTATATGCCAACGACTCACAGAGGGAATTGTTACTGCATCTCTTCCATCAGGAAAGTTTGCCAGAGGAATTAATTAAGGGCTGTTTGAGTATCAGAATAAAGTCAATGAGCAAGAATGTGATACACCAGCTCACACAGCCACAGATCTCTCTCTCTCATCTGCTTTGGTTACTGGTTTTGCACAGGTCCAGGGCAGAAGCTTCTGAAAGTCCTTGCGGGATCCAAGGGGGTAATTTCCACACACTGCCCGGTTTTTGACAACAATTGTACAGATATTCTAATGAATCTGGGTTTGCTGTGCTGAGCACCACCACAACCCTGGAAAGAAGAGAGGAGCAGACCCTTTCTGGGGGCACAGGAGGTGCACAGCACGGGACACTGAGTTATGTTAGCTCTACCCAGCAGGGATCATTGGCAGGCGGGACTCAGGTGGACGGGCAAACACACAAATCAGAACTGATAACACCTGTAGATAACAAATGGGGCAAACATAGACCAAGGAACCTCCCAGTGCTCCTACTCTGTGCCCGATGGGGTTATTGCACAGCTCAGGACGCTGAGGTGCAACCTTCACATGACTTAGTCTGAGGATGCACTTGGACTTCTGCCAAAGTCTTTGGGGTCCCCCAGCACCATCTCACTCTGCTCATGGCACCTCTACCCAAGCACAGCAGGGCCATCAGTCACATCACCACCAGGACTTTGCTCTCCAGTCGTGGGAAAACTCAAGAGCTTTACCCAAAAACATTCCTGAAAAGGCAGAACCAGGCAAAGGCAAGGAAGAAGACCACGAGGCTCCCCACACAGCCAGGCTCCTGCTGCCAGAGGCAACCACAGGATATTAATCTCTTCCAAAAATTATCAAGTTCCATCTCAAAGGGAAGGTGCTTCCCTTCCTCCAGCTTCAATGGTTAGCAGCCTAACTTCCAGCCTGAATTTATTCAGGACAAGCTCATATCCATTTATTGTTACAGCAGCACTGTCTTTTAAGTAGCTTCTGTAGCTGTTCTTTGTCCCTGGTGTTGACCCGCTCGATATATTTACAGAGGACAAATCACATCTTCTCTCAGCCTTGATTTTGCAAAGCCAAACAAACGCAGCTCTTCCAGCCCCATCTTGCAGACAGGCTCTCTGCTTCCCAGTCACAACCTTTCTCCACACTTGCCCTGGCCTGAATTAATCTTACCTGATTAGACATCAAGCTTCTGGAGGAGGCTTTGCTGGTGCCTTGCACAAAGGCATCAGTGCTGCCGCCTCCCTCCCTGCTGGAAATCCCACAGGATTAATCAGTGCTATGTGAGTTTTGCCACGGCTGCAGCACGCTGGAGGTTTATGCTCTTGCTGTGACCAACCAAACCCACTCTCCTTCCTCCTGTCCATCGGCAGGTGAGGAGCACCCGGGATGGAGAAGACTTTCTCTTCCTAGCCCCCAAATATACAACCCCACGCTTGATGCAGTGACACTTTATCTGATTTCTCTTGATAGGCTCTAATGAGGATGATGATGATCAAACCTTATCTAAGATTAAAATAACCTCAACATATTCCTCTGTATTTAGCTGACACCCACGGCCATGAAACGGGCCCAGAAGCTGAATGTTGGACAGGCACACGTGGATGCTAGGAGTTTGTTCTCATCCTCCGACCAGGGAGGAAGGTAGCGTGTCCACAAAAGCCCACCTGGCCCCAGTGACAAAACCAGCCCCTTCCTTGGTGCACAGGACTCACCACACTGAGTGAGCTTTGGCTAAGGTAAGGAGAGAGGCAGCAACTTCCCTGGGCTTTAACAGTTCTCAAGTTTCACTCGCTGTTTGAAAAGATTTTTGTATGGTTTGCAGGATTCAGGTAAAAAGCCCATATCAAACATATAGCTTTCCTTTCATCTGTTAGTAAAGCAGAGGCTACCAGCAAAATTCAGAGCAGCATATGGTTATTTGCACCAAGACATACCATTTTCTGATTAATGACAGCTCTAGACTCACTTCCAGAGGTGCATATTCTTATTATCTGCAAAGGGCATGTTGTAAAATGCATTTTGATTTAACACATTGTCAACAGTTATAATGCCAAATTTAAAAAACAAACAAACAAACAACAGCCCAGTAGCTTGAGTAAACACTTGAACACCAAGACCAAGAGCAAGTATGTGCTCTCCTACTTCTGCTGCTGGACACTGCTACCAGTGCCAGTGTTACAGCACCACAAGCTCAGCCCCAGACGCAGACTACAGGATCCACGCATTGCTGATAACAGCCTTGAGAGAACCCAGTACTGGGGGAAAAAAATGTTGGTAAAAATCAGTCATTAAAGAGCAAGTCCAATGAGAATCCCATCACTTCCCAGCTCTAAGGTCACTTCCCAAGGCAAGGGGATGCATAGGAGGAATCAATCCATGTCCCTGGCAAGGGAAGACACCCAGGGAGAGCAAATGTCAGGATGTCACCAACGGGCGAGGTGACAGGTGCATTTACCAGCATACATAACATTTACGCATTGAAAATCTGCAGTGTAAAAAGCCCCTGATGAAGCTTCAACTCAAATGTCATTTCTGTTCAAACGGGAAAGTGAGATGCCTGTCAGCGCCTCTGCCACGGACCTGGCTTCTCAGCCAAGTTAAAAGCTCGGAAAAATACTCAGCATTAAATAGGATGGATTCATAGCAAATGCTGAGACTCGTCAGCGTGATAAGCAACCCCCAATCACTGGAGTTATTCAGAAGGAAAGCGGAAATATTTAGGACTTTCTAAGAATAAAAGCAGAGCATCTGCAAAGCCAGACGTACAACGGGCTGGTGGTGGGATGCAGGGAGCGAGCTGATGCAAACCTTTGGCAAACACATCTCTGAGAAGGAAATCTCCCAGGACTCAGCAGACAGACATGAGGGATGGCTCAGGGTGGACCGGACAGATGAAATTCATTCCTGTTCTGCCTGGAGATAGCAAGAATCGGAGCACACCGGCGTTTCTTTCATATAAAACCCAAAGCATTGGGAAGGATCTCGTAAGCATGGTGTCAGGCAGCACTTCTGCCTGCTGCGAAGGGCTCACGGAAGTGATGCTCAGAAACATCACAGGAGGGGTTGAAGGGGCTCTCCTCACCCAGCGAACCTCTAACAGAGCACAGAAATGCCAGCAAAGCCCTTCCCACACCTACCCAGCATCGCCTCTCCCACCCACCCTGCTCACAGCCCTGGCTCCGCTCCCATCCCCGGGATCACTCCTGCTCAGGAAGCAGGAGATGGTGTGAAGGCCCATCCGAGTGGTGGTGTTTGTGCTTTCTGAGGAAAACTTGAACTCTCTCCCTTCACAGCTGGGTGCTGGGGATGCTGCACAGCCAGGGGTTGTGACCAAGGTCACGCATGGAACCTGTAGCAAAGCAGCAATACCTGCAGGCAGGGCAGCGTCCCCGGGAGCTGCCTGACCCTCTGCCCGCAGAGGCACAGCCGCCGCTCGCTGCCGGCAAGAGATAGGCTCAGATTTATTCAGCATTAAAAGATTTCCGAAACTAGGCATATAGTCACCCTTTATCTACAAAGCACAGTAATCAGTGCATGATATTAAGCCAGCGGTGTTGGAAAAGACAAGAGGAAATTATTTAGGCAGCGTTGTATCTTCAGAAAACTGGAATGAAATCTCCTCCCGGCCCTCGCCAGCTTTGCTGTGTTCTGCTTTTGCTCAGGAGCTGCTTTTTAAGTCTCGCGAGTCTCACTGTGTTCGTGGGTGTTGCTTAATTTTAAAAATACTCATTTTAATCAGGCTGACAGGAATAAAAAGAATAGCACTGGAGGGAGCATGAACCCTGCAGCCTGCTGCATCCGGCCACACCATGTGTCCCAGCCAGGACAATTGACTAATGATGCTTGTGAAGCAGCAGCAACTTCAGCTGAAGAATTGAAAGAAACTAAAGAATTCGCTTTTTAAAAGTCCTAAAACTTAAAAAACCCAAGTCTTTTCACAGGTGGGTTTGAGTCAGCTTGGCTGCGAGGGAGGATGCTGAGGGGTTTCTTTTACCCAGCAGGTTTCTGTGAGTCAGGGACGCGGCTTGCTCGGGATGCTCTGCCTCGAAGGCTGCAGTAAGATGGCACGGAGCAGAGAGCATCCGCAGCTGGGGGACTACAGCGGGCCTGGGTCTTGACTGCTCCTCATCCTCCCAAAATTCACTTAGAGCATCAACCGCAGATTTTGGACTCCGAAAGGTTTGTAACCATGAGTATCGGCTTGATGCCGTTCTGCCACTTATGCTCGGAGCAGATCCTAATTCAGGATTAGCCAGGATGCAGTGGGGCCATGGGAGGAGGCTCCCAGCTTCCAGGACACTCACAAACATCCTGGAAAGCACTGGAGAGGGGCTGGCTCCTGGGAGAGGGTTTGGTGCAGCTTTCACTGCAGCTCAAAGGGGCCGCAGCTGTGATTGCACATTGGGTAATTGCGTGTGCAAATCGGCCACTTACACGGGCAATTACCCCACGGCACTCATGGTGCCCAGGCAGCGCAGAGGGCACCGCGCATCTACATCTCCAAGGTGCTGTTCCTCCATGTGAGAGGGATCAATACAGGCAGGCAGAGAGGATGAAAAAGCAACATCCATCCCTGCCTCTCTGTTTTTTTTTTTTTGTTGGTTTTTTTTTTTTTTTTTTTAAGGGATGAAGGGACTAATATATGGGGAAAGAACAGCCTTTGCCCGCAGTCGCAGTGGGAGGCTGCAGCAGGGAGTCCCGTGGGCAGCCCCACGTCAGCGCTTTCTTCCCCATGTCTGAACCAGGGAGTTGAAACAGCCCCTTGATCAGCCTCGTACAGCTAAAGTGCCCTTCAGAAGAGCCCTGCCTGCTCATGAAGCAAACCAGTGCTGCGAGGAGAAGTCCACGTGCTGGAAGCTTCACCCAAAGCACCCGGCAGGAACCTTGCTCCGGCTGCTGCAGCCACAGGGGCACTGCTCCCCACGCAGACCAGTCTGGCAGCATCGCCTTTATCCCAATTTCTGATCTGAAGAGCTTTTCGGAAACCATCCAGGTTTAGGTGGAGCAGGGATGGAATGGGGGACTGCGACATCCCTTTCTCTCCTGTTACCTATGAATACAGCAAGGCTTCCTGCAGCATATTTCATCCCTGAAATTCAGCACTCAAAACCAGGAGGGAGCAAGACATCCTTAAGGGTTGTTTATGAAGGCTTCAGCAGAGCTAACTCTTTAATACAGCCTTCAACAGAGGGAGTAAAAAATGATAACAAACATTAGAAGTATTCAGGAAGCAAAGAGAAAAAGAAACGGTGTCTCTGTTTCTGAAGAAAGCAGACTGCCAACAACCTCCAGCCCCAGCTCGTCTCAAATTGTAAGCAAAATATTCCAGAAGTGTTTAACTTTCCTACGAAGCCTTTTAAGAGGCCTGTTACCGTTACAATGAGCAAAGCACAAACAGGACTCCGCAGACTTGGCCAAACAACTGACTAAGCCCGGAGTAACAACAGACCCGTGCAACTTCAACACAGGACAATGCACAGCCCTGCTTGGAGGGGAGCAGAAATGCAGGCACGGATCCAGAGCCCTGCTCGACCTTGTGTCTAGAGAAGGCAGAGAGGAACCCTGAAAGCTCTTACAGCACCAAATTATCCCCCGATCTAAAGCCTCTCTCCTGACAAAATAATTAACCATTGACATTTTTAGTTATTTGTTTTTTGGCTGGTTGGTTGGTTTTTGTTTTTTTTTTTTTTTTTTAATAGGGATGGTTTAAAACACAATTCAGTCCACAGGAATACAGAGGTTAAGGGAAGTCCTCATCTGACCAAAGTCAAAACAAGCTGATGTCCTGCAAGCTGATGGGACTGCAGCAAAGTGGCTGGGGATGGGGATGGCTCCAGCTGAGGAGCAGGTAGATCTCAGTCGGTGGCTGCCCTCTCCCCACAGACTGATCAGAGAAGTCCCTGTGCCCTGCCTGGAGGAGGGGGAGGCAGAGCGGGTGCAGGGTCCTGGAGCAACCAGGGAGACAAGTCAGGACACATCTCCATCCCACAGCTCCAGTTCACCAGCCCAAGCCTTGGTCAGCCCTAAACTGTAAACAATTCAGCATATTTTTGGATCTAAATACGTACTCACCCTCGATACATCTGCGTCTTATGCTGGGAGAGGTCAAAATTATATCGAATTCTCTTTAGAGGGCGAGAGCTGGCTTGCAACGCCTGTTAACCTTCAAGTGTTCTCTTAAATGTGAACTCCCCAAATCCTCTCCTTTAAAATAACGCAACATAATTATGTCATTCATCAAATTTTTTATTTCCCTTTTCCCCATGCAACTCTGTAACCTACAGCCAAAGACGTGGTTCACTAAGCTGAGTTTTGATAATACAGCGCTATTCTCATCTCCAGCAAGTTTTACTGTAATTACAGAGATGTGTTGCAGACATTACACACTCTACAATTAGCGCTAATTGCATTACATTGTCACAAAGAAGTCATTTACTCTCCATGAGCTCATGAGATTGGTCTGGACAGTTTAACAGAGCTGAGAAGCACTTAATGGCATGCCACGAAAGTGGCCGGCAGCACGGCAGGAGCGAGCACAGCACCCGAGCGGCTCTCCCAGCCCTCTGCAAGCAGCAGACTTGGGGCAAACACGCACAAAAAGGTTTCTTCACAGTGTTAACCTCTGTCAGGTCCAGAAATTTCTCAAGAAATGGGGAGGATGAAACACTACAAGTTTTGGGTTTGGGTTTTTTTTTTTTTTTTTTTTTTGAAGCCTCTCCTAGCCTGGTGGTGGTTGGGAAGGGTTTCTGTGGATGGTGTGCCCATGGGAGCATACAGCACGTCCCAAGCGCCCCCCCGGCATGACATGCCTTCCCCACACAATGCCCTGCAGACACCGTTTGCTGCTTCTCCTCTCCCTCATGCCATCTGTCCTGCTGCTTCCCTCCTCCCATGTCCTGCACAAAAAGGGGAGGAAAAAAGTGCGACGGCAGAAGCAGAGCTGCTTTGTTGTGGTCACCAGGGCCACATGGAAATATCAGTTTGGGAGTCTCTTCTGTCATTTCAGTGGGGAACCCAGCTGAAGCCCTTACACAAGACCTACATAAAAATGCGATGTACTTTATCGGGTGTCTATCAAATACAGCGGGGATTTGAGGATCGCCCTGGCACACGCTCCCCTCCAGGGCCACAGCTTGGCTCTGGCCCCTTTCCCGGCATCACGCACCCGCTCAGATGCAAGATGCCTTCACCTCGAGCTCAGCTCATCCCTTGCTCTGCTGTTAGCACCACAGTCTGGAAGCTTGTCAGGGTAATTTGCCCTGTGTGGGAACCACAGAACTGCACTTAGGGGCTACTGGAGAAATTCCTCTCTGTCTGGTTGGGCTTTGACCCTGAACTGTTTTTTTCCCTTATCCGTACAGTGTTTTTTACCTACTTGAGCCTAGTAATGGGCTTGAGACCCTTAATTCTTCCTCTGCTATAGTAGTGGCCAATTCCTGCAGCCCCTTTGGCTTTCCCCATCGCTCAGCACTGTCAGGGACAGCTGAGGGACCCTCCAGCACAGCAGCAATGCTCCGAGAAGGTTGCAGCACGTCGGGATGGATGGGTGAGGGCTGGAGGAGAGCGCAAGGACGCGAAAGAGAGCAGAGAAAGCAGGCACTGGGGGAGGAGAGTCTCCGCTTTGTATTTAAATCCAGTTCGATCCTTTGTCAGCTGAATTGGTTTTGACGGGGCCCAGATGGGAACAGTTCATGCACATGAAGGAGAGACCCATCATTTAGTGAGAGGCAAAGCTGACCTGGCAGGAGCCACGGGAGCAGTCAAGCTGCAAGGCTGCAAAACCTCAGCAACAAATAAATGTCTCCGTGCGCCGGGGATGCAGGAAGGTGGCTGCATCAGGGGGGAGGTTGGTGCCACTACCTGTGCTCTGTCTGGGAAGGAGGCAGCTCTCACGCACCCAAACACCCGTCCAGATACAGGAGATTTGAAGCTCGCTCAAGCAAACTGCAGCTACATTTTGGCATAGGAGTTAGGACAGTCTCTGCTGATGTCCCTCTAGACCGAGGTCCCATCACAGTGGGGTCTCCATAGAAACACATCAGGAACAACTCTACATCCAAAGGCTTTGCAGGCTCAACAGACAAGACCAGGACTGGGCTGGGAGGGGAATGCAGCAGCACCCTGGGGCAGCAGAGCTGAAAGAAGCCCAGCACCCACCACCATGCCTCCCCGAGCCTCCCCAGGTGGGATGTCTGGCCTTTCTTGGGTCTGGTTCTTTATCACACTTAGTTCTAGTATAAGAAATAATAAAGAAGAAGATATCAAGAATACACAGGGTGGCTTTAGCAGGCTCCAGCCCTTGGCCATGCCGCTGATGTTTAAAACCCTACCTGAGCTGGTCAGACCCAGGGTCCAACCTTGTCCAGCGTCCCGTCACTGCAGCCCCTAATATCACTCAGACAGTTCAGGAGCAAACTTTGAGCCCTCTCCTAAACTAAAGAGCCCGAGGCTGGTGCAGCTGGAAAGCATGAGCTTGTGGCCTCCTGCAGAAGATGGGTTTATGGGGACAGTTACAGTTCTTGGCCTTTCTGGCTCCATCTCTGCCTCCAGTCTGGGTCTTGAGCTTTGCTACATATTTTGGCCTCAGTGGCACTCCATGGCAATGAGTTTCCCAGGTGAAGAATGCACTGGAAGACATGGCACCTCCTTTTTGTTTTTACCAGGCCACTGTTTTGGTTGTCCCAGCTGCCTGGCAGAGGGGTGTGCCATGACCTTATGGCGCTTGTGATGAACCTTAAGCAAAGCCCACCAAGGTGTTGCCCCTTCTTGGGGCACACCAAGCCCATGCCAGGTAAACAGCGCAGCTGGGAGGGTCCCCTGCTCCTTTCCAGGAAAATCAAGCAAATTTGATCTCTAGCTCTATCAAAAGAGGGAAAAAACATTGTTTTCCCAATGGTCTGTGGGCTCTTGGAGCGGGGAGGGGAAGCGAGGGCCGGCAAGCGATTCGTGTGTCAAAGAAACTCAGCTCGCTGGCTGGGGGCCAGGGACTTTTCATGTGGATTTCCAGCCTCCGCCAGGAGACTCTCGGGTGCTGGAAGAGCCTTTAATTCAAACCAGGTGCCTCTGAAAGGAAAACACTCAAAAAGGCGAACTTGGTCGCTTTCCCTCAAAAAAAAAAAAAAAAAAAAAAGCATAATAACGAGGGCAATCATGCACATTTCAGTGAATTATCCTCCCTGGCACGCTGCTCCGTGCTCCCAACCGCCCGCTCTGCCGCCACCTCACCCGATGGAAACCAAAACCATCGGTGGGGCTGGAGGGAGAAGAGACGAGCCCAGCGCCCGTCAAGGAGCCCCAGGGCATGGGCTGTCAAAATCCACCACAAACAGCTTTTACTGCCCTGCCCTGCTCTCTCCATGAGCTGAGCATCAGCTCTCCCACGAGCTATGGAGAGGACCGGAGGCACTGCCGCGGTCCGGGCGGTGATCCCCGCTGCGGAGCCAGGATGGACAACACCGACGGCACCGACGCCCAGCAAGCCTCCAGCCTGCGCCGCTGCAAACCAGCCGCTCCCCCAAATCCAACACTTGCCAAGTGATGAATGACAACAGGGAAGCACGGGGAGAAGGGGACCCGCTGTGCTGGGCTTACCCCGCAATGACAATGAAGAAGTCCAGGCGGTTCCACGTGTCTCCCAAATAGCATTTCTTCCCAAAAATCCCCAGCGCGATCATCTTGACAATCATTTCCACGGCGAAGAAGGCAAAGATGAAATCGTCAAAGCTCTGCAAAAGAAAGGAAGGGAGGAGAGATGTTCTTGCATCACTGCATGCTCACACTGGGAGAGGGAATTAAAGACCTGAGTCCAGCAAGGTCTCCTCATGCACCACCAAGAGCTAAAATCCCTGGGCAGAGGCAATGCTGAGACCAGCCCCGTGTCTTCCCCCAACCCAGACTGACCAACAGCACCCACAAGTATATTTTGGGCTCTGCTTTCACTACAAACCAGATGGCTAACCCTCCCCAAGTACTCCAAGCAAGGTTTGGCTATGCTGGGGCCAGCACAGCCTAGCCGGGGCTTTGCCTGATGACACTGCATTCACATCTGAGCACCAAAATGAGCATTTTGGAAGTGCTGGTGGGGCAGGCAGGATCCAGCCATCCCAGGGCACGAGGACACCTCCTCCTCGGCTGCAGCCAGCTCTGCCTCGGCTTGGTCCTTCCCACTCCACATCAGCCCGGGGCTGCCGTGGAGCTAAAAGCAGCAGCTGGGCCACGGGCCATACCTGGAGGATCCTGCAGCGCGGCGAGTCGCAGGCGATGTCCTCGCACGGGTGGAACATGCCCAGCGTCACGCAGTTGAGCAGGATCACCAGCATGCTCACCCTCTCGAACCACCTGAACAACACCCCGTCAAGGAAGCAACGGACCCAAACGAGCATCCCCGAGCAGCTACCGCTGAATCAGAAAGGTTATTCTGGTCTTTAAGGCAAGGTGCACGCTGGCTTCTCTAGGTTAGACTTTGGTGTTGCGTGGGAAGTCTGCCTGCTGTTTAGATACCTGCACAGCAAACCGACGGCATGTTCTCCTCACATGGACATCAGTGGCTACAGCTAGTATGAAAACCGCTATAAAATGAAAGTTTCATGGCAAGAGTGCTGAGTGCTGATGGGATAGATTAAAAAATTAAATTAAAAGAGTGATATCAACTTTTAAGGCAAGAAAAAAAAAAAAAACACACACACACACCGTTAATTTCATCTCCCGTAATTTTATGGAAAAGCACTTTAGCGTTACAATTTTCTATTAACCATGTCACAGCTTATCCCAGGGGCGTTTCCCTGAAGTCACTGCTTGAACTTTTCAGTCCCAGTCCAAATTAAGACTGTCAAAACCATTAACTAACTGCTTAAAAGCCTTTAAAACTGTGAGGGCCGGCAGATCCTATTCCCTACCCTGACTGCTGCCTCTTGGAACGATTTTAAAGAGCTGAGCTGCCAGGACAGACTTTGAATGCTGTTACTTTGGGGGCAGAATAAAGCATGCCACTGAAGCAAATCCTCACAGGGATGGTTCAAACCTGGTACCAAACTTTTTGCATCCTTCTAGGGGGCATTTCCAGCCAGCTCCCGATTACCAGGGGCACAGAGATGAAAAATCCAGGAGCCGGTGCAATGTGGCACCGGGGTTATCTTCCAGCCCAGCACAGAAAACACCCCATCGACTGCCACAACCCGCAGACAGTCGGGGCCACGCTCCTGCCGGGGCACAGGCAGCAGCTTCCAGGCTCTAGGAAAATAAGCACGACCCTTGTCAGACAAGAGCTTTCACTGCAACGCGGCAGCGGGTGGTGTTTGGGAGCCTGTGCTGTAGCGTTATCTGGCTGGGGAAGAAGAAGGTGAGGATGAATCAGCAGGTGCCTCCCCAGCGGGCGCGCGGGGCTAGAGCTGGCAGCTCCTGCCACCCATCCTGGGCGAATTCCTGGGAAATCACATGGGGCTGAGTCATGGCTGGGTCGTCAGCAATCTGGATCTTTTAATTGGAAGAAATGTTTACAGGATATCGGGATAGACATGCCAACTGTCAGGTTGGAGCTATGGGCTGGAATATTTAGCCCAAATATAGTCCTGTGGGGGCAGACGTGGAGGGGAGCTGGAAGAGAGGGCAGCAGCTGCGGGGGATCCACAGGCATCCCCCAGCTTGGGGGGCTGGAAAGCACCCCTCTGAGGAGCCAGCTACGGCCACAGCTCTGCTAGCAAGGAACTATAAACCCCTTGAGAACAAAAAGAATTTTTAAACCCCCTGCAAGATCCCAAATGGGTGACAGAACAAGTGTGTGTCTGTAAGGGCTGTGTGAGACATTCAGCAGGGAAGCGGGGAGGTCAGGAGTAGCCTGCTTGGTTGGGTCAAAACCTGCAGAGACAGATGGATGCTTCCCCAGACAGGAAAAGCTTCATGCAAATTCTTTTGTGGCGGTGGAGAAGACCCTGCACTGGGCCTGGCTCTCCTCCACGGGCTCCATCTCAGCTGGGCACGGGACCTGGGTGATGCTTTGGCCACAGCGAGCAGCTGCATGGTGCTGGCTGGGGACCACAAGCTCCTGAGCGAGCAGAGATGGGCACAGAACTGTGCTGTGCATCTGAGTGCAGCCACTCGGATGGCACCTCCTCCCTCTCCAAGACCCGGAGCAGCCCTGACACCCACCCAAGGCGGCCGAGCAGATCCGAGCTCTCCGCAGTCCCGCGTCCAGCGCAAAGGGCTGAGCGGTGGCTGAGAAACGGAAGGAACAGCACAGGATGGCACCCAGGGCACCCTCCCTGCCTTCCTCCAGCACATCACAGGCAGCAAAGCCACCGGTGCCCCTTGATGCTCATTAGCGCGCTGGCACCGTCACCAGTGACTAATTGCAAGCAGAGGGCAGCCAGAAGAGCGCAGCCCCCCAAGCCACCGCAGCCTGCAGCACTCGGGGCACGGGGCGCAGCCGGGAGGGAGATGAAGGGGCCAGCACCAGAGCTGCACCCACCACAGGGTCCCCCGCAGTGCAGGCAGCAACCCAACCTGCCTGTAAACCCCCGCTGCCCAGAGCCCCAGCACCCCCCATCTTGGCACAGGCACAGCCCCCTCCTGCTGCCCTCCCCAGCCCGGCAATGACAAATGTGTCGTGTGTCCCCCCATCCCATCCCATCCCATCCCATCCCATCCCATCCCATCCCATCCCATCCCATCCCATCCCATCCCATCCCATCCCCCTCAGCTCTGTCTGTGCCCCCAGCCCAGGGCTGGTCCCTGCCCTCCCACCCCACACTCCCCACACCCCAACTCTCCTTGCAGGAACAAACAGCTCACAGGCAGGAAAACAGCCTGGGGAAGCAGGGGGACTGGGGGACCAGGAGAGGATTTTATTTGCTGATGGCAGGGTTTTTTTCCCAGCTTAACCGCAGACCCACTTATCAGCATATCTCTCCCTCAAGCAAATACGATTCAGTCCAATATAACACTTCACCCTGATTAAGTATCCCCAGAACAGGGACCCCAGCGGTGCGGAGGGCAGTATGTTAATGTGCAACTGATAGATCAGAAGGTTGGGGGGGGGGGTGTATTTTATTTTTTTGCCTTTTTATTTTTTTCTGGCTGAATGAAACTTCAAGCTCTTTCTTCTGCTAATGGGATTTTCAGAAGCACACAAAGTGCTGATGGCTATGGCTTTGTACCGACCCCCTTTTGAACTGAGAGGCTGACAAAGGGAAACTCTTCAATTAGCAAAAGCAGAAGGTGCTTTATCGAATGCCGCTTGCTGCTGCTGCGTGGGCAGTGAAGGGGCAAAGGGGCTTTGGGAAGCACCAGACACGGTGCTGGTCCTCAGCCAGCAGCGAAGGCGAGGAGGCAGAGGCAAATGCTCAGGGCAAGGGGCAGAGGTGACACTGCCACTGCTTCTCGCCCTGCAGCTGAGCTGAGCCCACAGTCCACAGTTCACCAGGAGTGGAACTGGCCCTGGGGGGGGTCCTGCCCCTTCCTCGCACTGAGCAGGCAGGACGCGTAGGGCTGATGTTTAAAAGAAATGAATAATGGGGTTCATGCACACATAGCAAGTAATCACCCTATCCGCTCCATCCCACGGGTGTCAGAGAAAGAGTCTCTGCTTTTCAGGGTCACCTGGTCAACCCAGTTTATTCTTAAAAATGCACGATTCTACCATCAGCTTGGTCAAGACAGACAGCCCAAATGTTCACAGGTTCTTTTTCAATTAAAAAAAATCTGTTTCTGCCACACAGAAATATCCCATAACACTTTTATTGCAAACTGACTCTTAAAATTCCTTAGATAAAGATCATCAAGAAAAAAGGAAAATATCCAGAAGTCAGTCACTTGTCATGAACAGGAGCCTTTGCACAAAGCAAGAGCCCTCAGCCCCCTTCCCACCATGAGCGATCCCCGTGCTACCTGCCCGCGCTCGGCAGAGCCTGACCTTTCGTAATTAAGAGTCAAGAGCCCCAGATTCAATTAGCCAGCACTACCCAGCTTAACATAATCAAAAGAGAAAGATATTGCATTATGCTTGCTATGATTTGGTTGCGGAAGTTTGGATCAAATTCACCCGCAAGTGAATGAAATGGGAAGCTGCTGCTTGAGGGCAGCAGCAACCAAGAGGACGGTGGGCAGGACGCTCGGTCCCTCAGCAGCCCGGGCTCTCTCCGCCGAGACGGAGCACACACTCTGCTCCCACCGTGTCCTTGTCTAGGAGATGGGGAGAGTGGGCACCACCGTGCCACAGCATCGCCCGTCCCCAGAGACGGTTGGGCCCTTCCCCCGGGGGGGGGGGGGGGGGGGGGGGGGGCGGGCACCCACGCTGATGGCTGAGCCAGGTTTGGAGGGCAGCGTTTGGCGGTGCTTTACAGGGACACACTACTCTCTTCCATGAGATTAATATTTATTTCTTCACTTTGTGTTCTGCTACTCCCCAGCGGCTTTTGCCGTTCCCCCTCTCCTCCTTCACTGCATCCCTCTCTGCTGTCCGGCTCCTTCCCTGACCCCCTCCTCCAGCTCTCCTTAGGCAGCAGCAGTGCTCCCAGCACGGCACGGGCTCCAAGGCAACATGCTGCTATCCTGCCATAGCTGGGAGGAGGGGTGGCACCCCCTGAAGGCACAGCCAGCACAACACGGAGCGGGGCTTTGCTGGCAAGGTGGGGGTCAATGCCTGGGCAGCCCGGCGATGGCAGGGGCTACAAACTGGTATCCTGCAATAAACCTCAACCATAGAAACGCAGTGAACCGCCTGGATTTGGCCAGGTGACACCCCAGCTCTGCTCTGCTGCCTGTTTTTCCCGAGCAAGGCGAGGTTGTTCGGACCCACGGGCCATGACCATGGCCACAATCAGGTCCCCCCATCACCACCCGCAGTCATTTCTTTTGTGCCAGGCAGAGCCCTCGCTCGCCAGGACAGCAGCTGGTATTTGACAAATGTACAGCAAGCGCTGGCGAGGCCTGGAAATTTTTGTGCAAATGTGATGTGAAAATTGGGTTGAAATGACAGCCCTCCCCTGCAGTGTCACCAAGTCCCACCAGCTTAGGAGTGACACTGGGATAAGCTGCAGACGTTAATGAGAGCAGAGTTTTAGGCTTCATTCATATCATCAATTCCAGAAATAGCCCCTTTGACAGGAGCATAATGGGACTTCCAGGGTCTGGCCTTTGGGGGGGGGGGTTGCGGGAAGAGGCAGGGACTAAAATCCTAAAACATTAATTCAAGCCGTTTGCAAGGGAAGTTGAAAGTCCTCAGAATTAATCTGCCTCATGGATGGAAATAATAACCCCCTTCCCAGCTTTGCCTCCAACTGCACCAGGCCAACAAATAAAGGTTCTTCGTGTCATGCCTGGTTGAAAGGTTATAGTATTCCCCTCACAACCATAGACATTTAACTGGATTTTTTTTTTCCTACCATATTCCTTCAAAAGCAAAACTGACACCCATATTTTGCTTGTAACATTTGCACAAAGCATTTGCATCCCCATGGATGCTGCATGCCAGAGGTACTCTCAGAGCATCTTTACCCGGTGAATCCGCCTGGCCTGGCTCACAGCTGAGCGCTGGCAGGGATCTGCCCTGGTGAGATCCCAACACGGTCTCTACCCCAGGGGTTTGCCCTCCCAGGTGCTTTTCCAGGCACCTCCCATCTCTCCGGGGAACACAAGAGCAGGATGAAGCAGGGAAGATGCAGCAGGTTTACAGCCCTTCCCGCAGCATCGTGACCCCACACCGGCAGCAAATCTGCTTTTTCCTGGCAGGGTGGGTAACCCAC
The DNA here is from genome assembly GCF_018691265.1 of Tyto alba. Lineage (NCBI taxonomy): Eukaryota > Metazoa > Chordata > Aves > Strigiformes > Tytonidae > Tyto > Tyto alba. The sequence continues at coordinate 7,116,348 of NW_024881314.1, forward strand.
CGCGGGCACGGCAGCCCTGGGCACGCTCCTTGCATCTGTGTAATGGAGCACACACCTCCTGCCCCGCGGTCCGCGGGGATTTGGTCCAGGCGAGTCCGATCGCCAGGGCATTCCTGGAAAGCAAAGCCAAGAGGCACTCCTCCAGTGGGGCTGCAGCAAAGGGGGTTAAAAATTCAAACACTGCTCAGAGAGCATTGCCACGACGTGCCCAACGCCTGCACCATCACGGGTCACTGCATCCAGCAGCCCAAGGACACGCTGCCAGGAGCCGGCACGACCCCACTGAGCCCGGCACATCCCTGGCCGCAGGCTCTGAGCCGGGAAAAAGCCAAGCGGGGAGCATCCCTGCCTCCCTGCTCTGCAGCTCTTCGAAGCCGCTTCCCTCACAGCACAGACAGACCCAGGAGGTTATTTTAATTCATGCAGCTTCACAATTAAACCTTGGAAACCAAAACAGGGTAATTATTCATGCCGGTGTTTTTGGAAATTTCATCTCTAATTTATTTTCTCTTGCAGATGTTCAAGGGGGATGCACCAGCAGCTCCTTCCCTCTGCCATGAAACGGCCGCACTCTGCTCCTGTCCCGGTGGGACCATGGGGCCACGGCTGCATGATGATCCCCAAAGGCACCGTAATGCACGACAACGACTGTAAAGCCCGAAAGTAGGGGGAAAAGGGGATTTTGGAGAATAATCATCTTATCATTTTTCTCCCGAAGATTTAAAAACTGCACTGTCGGCTGCAGGCAGGAGATGCTCTCCCCCTCTGCCTCGGAAACGCAGCCGCCTCTCAAGGGGAATGTAGGATTTGCTCAGCAGCATGGAGGAACCCTGCTCAGCCACTCAGGTGATGAAGCAAAGAATGATGCTGTATTTAGAGGGGATGAAGCTTGATAAAAAAAGATGTTGCGTAAAAAAAAAAAAAAAAATCCTAACAAGGTACTTATTTGCCTTACTGTTTCGGAATTGTTTCCCCATAACCTTTTAGATTTGTACTTTAAGGTTTTTTTCCAGCAACAGAAAGGGTTTAAAATCTTATTGCTTAAAGACAGAAAAAAAAAAAATGAAGATAAAAAAAAATCCTGCAAGCTAAGTGTCTTGCATAATCTTCAAACTTCAGGAGCTGGAACTTTTAAAAGCCCTACATATTGCTTGCAATTAACTCCTGAGCTGGGAGGGCTCAGCTGCTGGCAGCCCGGCCTTGGGACCAACAGCTGCAAGGGTAGGTGCTTTAAAAAAATAAAATAAAATGTCAAGCAAGAGCACTTTAGGCTGAATTTAGTCTGGCTTCTCATCCCAGCCCTTCCTTCCTCACTCCTCACACCTGTCTCAGCATCACAGAGCAGAGAACAAAAACCAGCCCCAAAATGGACTCACGCAAAGGGGCAGGGTGAGTGCATGGCCCCCAGCCCCTGGGTGAGTGGGACAGGTCGGGGTGGAAGCCCCATGGGGCTGGAGCTCACCAGTTATTTCACCAGCTGATGCCAAATGCTGAGACCCTGACCCTTACTGTCCTGCAACACCCGAAGGGAAGAGCAGAGGCAAAGCGGGTGAAGCCTCGCTCACCCAGACCAAGCCCAGCAGAAGCTCCAGCTCCCCTCAGACTCCCCCTCCCACCAGTTTAGCACCTTCTGCTGACATTTGGGCGGTTCAGGGACAGGCTCTCCTCCCACTCGCCCCACCAAAGTGGGGCTGTGGAGGTGGGAGCGTGCCCCAGCACACACGTGCCTGTCCCCGTCCTCCTCCTGGCTCCCAGCTCAGCCTCCACACCAGCCATCCCCTCCCATGATGGAGCCCCGGGGACATGCTCCCTCCCAGCAGCTCACGCGTGGCATTAATGGAGATGTTGTCATGAGCAGTAAAATCCTTCCTAACGGACTCCTCCTCTGCAGGAGGAACCTGGGGTTACCAGTTAAAATACACTAAATATGCCAGAGTCATTACTGGTGCTTGATGATGTATTTAAGACCTTTTCTCCCAGCACGCCTTATGAAGTGCACAGTGGATAGACACCCAAATATATGTATTTTTAAACTCACTCACTGTAAACTGTCCCTGAATAGCACCTGCTCCTAAAGCTTGGCAAAGCAGAAGAGCAGCAGTGCTGGCTGCTCCCGGGACGCGTCCACAACACCCAGCAGTGCCACCCCCTCGTGACACACAGCCCCAGCCATGGTCCAGGAGAGAGGGAAACCCACGGAAACCCAGGTAAAAGCTGCAACACGGGCAGATGCATCTTCCCCACATGCTCACACAGAAAGGCACCTCGTGCAGTCACCAGAGACTCCTCTCTCTCACCGAGAGACTCAGGATATTCGGGATACTATTAAGTTTCTATCGTCTCTGATTCGGCTTGCTGCATTACTCAAGACAAAAACTGTTATGCAAGGCTCCCTAAACAAGTTGCAGTGAAATCTTTGTAACAACCTACACCGACACATAGTTGGGATATGTCACATATTTGTCTTATTTTGTTCCTTCTTTGTCCTTTTTTTAGTCTCCTTCTACTTTTTCCCCCTTGGAAGTACGCTGGTTCCCATGGAAACAGTGATGTTATGGGTATGGACAGAGCTTCAGTGACGTCCACAAGTTCGGTATAAAAGCGGATTTATGTAACAGTTGGTGAAATGAAGGAGTTGAGGAGATGGCTCTGCATGGCCGCACATGTGGCATCGGTGCTGCCGTGCCAGGGATGCTGCCCTGGCCAGGTGGGTTCACGCCGAAGCGGGAAAGAACAAGAGGGCAGGGCAGAGAGGAGGAGATCCCAGACGGATCAGGATAAAACCTGCCCTAAACATATAGATAAAATATTTTCTAAATATATATGTATTTATCTATTTATATTTTTATATTTATGCATTCATATACTTCCCTGGAGGGCATCTCTCGCCCTTCGCTGCTGGAGCAGAGGGCAGATGGGGGACCAGGTTACTGACCCCAGGCACAGCAAAACTCCTCCCTGTGCTCGCCCAGGAGCTGCAGGAGGGCAGCCGGGTCCTCGCTGCTGCCCCAGCCCCGGCAGCCAGGACAGAGGCCACGGAGCAGCGAGCTCACTCTGGCGCTAGCAGACAATGCCTGCCTCCACAGCCAGGGAAGGAGATCCCTCCCCCAAGCCAAACCTCCTGGAACAGAGAAGAGAAGAATCTCCAGGAGGCTCCTGCAGGCTTCAAAGCCTGCAAAATGGGGGCATTTCCTCTTTTTTGTGAGTTTGTGATTTAAACCTCTTCCTAGGGCGGTGCGCAGATGGAGGGGATGTCTCTCCTCCTCCATCGATCCCCAAGGAAGAAGCCCAAACAGTTTGCAAAATGAGACACTGCCATGCCCAGAGACATTGCACCTTGAACCCCCCCTCTCCCTGCAGAGGCTTCGCTGGCAGGCACCACACTGCACGGAGCCAAAACCCCCCCAAAATCAATGCATTAAAGCCAGGGAAGTGACAGGCTGATTATAGTCCCGCTCCATCCCGGGGACGTGCTGGTGAGAACAAGCCTGTGCTAATTGTCCTGGCAGCTCCTCCGCTTCCCTTACGATCCCCAACACACTCCAGGAAGCCTTGACAGGCTCTCTGCTCTCACCACCTCTGGGTTAACCCCCTTGGCCAGGAAAACCAGCATACGCCCCTGTGGAGCCAAAATATTCCCTGTGGAGCTGAAATATTCCCTGCTAGCATCAGCACCCTGCCCGATATGGGTGATACAGGCTCTCTGCTTCCCTCTGCACCCCTCTCCCCTGGGGATCCCTCTCTCCCCTCCCAGCCTCATCCTACTAGGGAGGATGCAGCCCCCCTTGGCCCCCCGAGCCCCGCCAGCACGAGCTTGAACCCAATCCCAGCCTATTAAATATAGACAAGGCGAGTGCATGGAAGATTCATCCAGGGCAGGGGATGTCAGCAGCTGGAGTGGGGAGTGCAGGAGATGGGACAGCTCTGCAGGGTCAACAGCAGCTGCTGATTAATTCAGCGCTTCCCTAATCACCCAAACAAGTGGGCAGCAGGATGGCACTGAGACACGGTAACCAAGCGAGGGCCACAAAAGCCGGTGAACCTGGGGAGAGGCAGCAATTAGAGCCCGTCCTCACATTCGCCGCAGCAATCCAGGCTGCAGCTGGAGCTCGGGCAGAGGAGAGGGAATTCCCTCTGCTGACTGAGGGCCAGGGAAAACCTCGGAGGGAAGAGCTGTTAGTGAGGAGCTGGGATGCGAGCAAGCTAAACAAATCAGCTCTATCTCCGAGACACACGACCAGCTTCTACCCCCGCGCCCCTCCCACAGCCCATTCCCCTCCACCCGCAGACACCCGGGCGAGGATGCTCGCGGGAGGGATTGGAGAGCTGAGGAAATCGGGGCACGGGGCAGGAGGGATGCGCCAGAGTGAACCCTCCCACGGCAGCGGAGCATCCCACCCTGCGGCACGGCACAGCCCTCGCCCGGCAGACTCTGCGGCTGCCAGACCCACAAAGGCATTACCCAGATCTCCAGAAAGGCGAGCAGGCATGAGAGAATTTTAAAACACACTTCTATCTGCCCTCTTCCACCGAGCAGGGAGAGGCAAACACCTTCCAAGGCCTTTAGAGAAGCTCAGACTCTGGGTTTTGCCCATTTGCACCCTACAAATGGGCAGCTCGGGGCTCAGCAGAGGAAAAGGGGAGAGGTGGGGCAGACGCAGCGCGATTCCTGGCTGCACCAGCTCCAGGATGAGCTGAAAGCCCCCGGCTCCCAGCCACATCTGCTGCAGCTGGGCTCTTCTCGTCCCCAGCCCAGTATTTTAATTGCAGAAGGGTACAAGCTCAAAGTCCCTGAGGAAACCTGGCCAAGCCTCGCAAAAAGCTCAGAGGACAAATCCAAGGACAAACCCAGCATCATTTTAACCCTATGGACCGAGACATGGCAGAAGGGCTGGAGGGACCGGTATTGCTGCTGCTGAAGGCTGCAAACAGCTTAGCACCAGTTAAAGCAGAGTTGGGGGACCACAGACTCTGTGCCCCAACACCTTCTCCCTTCCCCTCCACTGGTGCCAGTGGCCTGCCCTGACCTGGGGACACGGGTCAGGGGGGCTCCCAGGAGCTTCTCAGGACAACGCTTGAGCAGCTGTGATACCAAGGATAACCAAGGCGACCGTGTCTTTGGGACAAACCCTTCTCCAGGCTCCAGCAGGAGCCATGCACAGCCACCAGTCAGGTTTGCATTTAGCCAACGCTGGGTGTAACCTTCCATGCAAAGCTTTGCTGAAGAAATACAGCTTTGGGGCAACTCAAACTACCCGCAAATTTTTGTGTAAGTTTTGTTACCTGGCATCAAGCTGGGGGGGGGAAAAAAATATATTAAAGAAATCATGTTTACAAAGACTGAATATGATTTTCCAATTGGCCTGCTTCAGTGTTTCGCTTAGAAACAGAGCCAATGTTTCCTTTCTAAAAAAACATCAACATTAAATACAATATTTTGTCACAGGTTAAGTACTTAATTAGACAGGAACCATCTTACACGCTTCAAATGTTAAAGTCTAAAATAAAAAAAAAAATATAATAAAAATAGTGGTTTTCAGTGTAAGCAGCACAGAGCTTTCACAACAGGGATTAGAGTTAAGAAGGTCATTTTGCAGAAGGGGAAATGGAGGTCAAGGCCACCCTGGCCCTGAATACACTGTGTTTTCCCTTGTATGGAGGAGGTTGCTCCTGCCTGTGGCACGCAGGGAGGGAGCAGCCAGTTGATGACTGCAGCGGGCGGTGCTCAAGGAGAGCATCCCCGGGACGTGCTCGAGCCACGAGCTGTGCCCGTGTTGCGGCGCCTGACTCAGCTCTTGAGGTGTCTACAACGTTCATCTGTGTGAACTGAAACATCTTGACGCCATGTCAAAATACCGCAGTGACTAAATGTGACTAAAAGCCATCACAGGTGCAGGGTTTATGCGGAATGACTGGGCGCAGCAAGCCGCCCTCCCCAGGGCTGAGCCATTGTGGGGAGAGACAACTGGGGCAAGGCTTGGACTCATTGCTCCCTGCATGCGAATCCATGGCCAGGAACTCATGAATTAGCACCGTGTTGGCAGAGGAGGAGGGGGATGGCAGAGAGAGGAAGAGGCAGGAAGATAAGGCTTTGCTGTGGCACTTGCACGGACACGGCAGGCGATGCCAACACAAAACACCTCCCAGCCTCGCAGAGCTGCAGCCAAGCCCAAAACGGGGCAAGACCCACTTAAAAGCAGCACCCACCCCACGCACTCCAGCCCAAACACAGCTGCGATGTCCTACACACACCCCATCCCACTGTCTGCTGCTGCTGCCCCAAAAAAACAAAGGTAGACATGGAGGGAAGATATACGACCCCAGGAAGCAGGCAGGGGCTCCACAGTGGGGTTTGCAGGATGGAAGTTAGATAAAATATCTCAAGTCCTAGGAAAGACCAGCAAAAAAAAAGACTTTTTCGTAAAGGTTAAGGTGCATCCTATGGAATCTGCTTGCAGGGATGGCATAGCCCCCCCAGTTCCCCTTCCCCAGGTGAGTACAAGAGGAGGAGACAGCAAGGACAGCAGTGCCATTGCAGGAGATGCTGGAGGACCTGGAGCTGACCAGGTCTGCGCCCACATCCTCCACCCCTGTAACACCCTCCAGCCCCGCCAGGCACCTGGGTTGCTGCTGGAAGTAGCCCCGATTTGTGTTCTGCACGATCCTGGCATTCTCAGTGGGAAACTGCCAGCACATCGGGCTGGTCTCCCCTCCAGGAGAGGAAAACTGAAGAATAGGGGGAGGCACAACCAGCAGCTGCCCACCTTCCCAGCAGGCAGGTCACAGGCAAGGTGCAGGCAGTGCTCCTGAGCTCCCCAGGGCTCTGGGGCGTCACACCATTTCAGTGCTTTCGGCTTCAAAGGCAGCGTGTTCATGTCTCCTTGCAGAGACGAGAAGGGAGAACAAGCCAGGGGGTGCATGGGGCTGGCTGCCTGGTGGTGGCAGGGAAGGGGACAGGATGGGACATGGCATCACTGCACGGGGTGGCCATTGGCCAGGGATGCTCACCCAGTTCCATCTTGTTTGTTTGTGTTTTGTTTTTTTTTTTTTTTAATTTTTGCCCCCCTCTCTGGATGTGACTCATCCTTAGGCGGCATCTCCAGCCAGCGTGCTGCTCCTGATGAGCTGCTATTGATTTACTCCATGTGCGGACAAGCTTATTGGGGAATAAGGGCGCCTTGTTCCTGTTCCAGGATCCGCGTGTCTCCACACATGGAGTTAATTAAGAAAGAGCTCCGTGTGTAGGCAAGCCCTCATCAAGCCCCGGCACCTAATGAAGGCATGTAGCCCACCACATCCCAGCCCCGGCATCCTCCACGTCCTCCACCCCAGGGCCTGGGTGATGCTCAGAGGGTGCAAGGGGAGCAGTGAGGTTGGGGTGCCAGCCCCGGGGAAGCACCCTGCACCCCTGCACTGCCCCCCCTCAGCCCGGACACAAACACGGGCCCCCCCGAAGCCTTTCAAAAGGCAGCTCCTCCCAGCCAGCACCGCGCTCCGGCAGGAGGCTGTAATGGGAGCAAAGCGCGCTTTAAAAATTAATGTGGAACAAAAGAATTTCCACAAAATAAAAATTGCAGTTTCTTTTCCATTAATAACATATTACAAGCCTCGCTAAAGAGGCTGCAGGCTCCAGCTCTTGCCCTTCGCTGTCCTGTCTCCCTCTCCATCACAGCCTCACCGTCCCCCTCTTGCTCCCCTTGCACTTTTCACTTCTGTTTTCTGCAGCGAAAGCTCTCTGAAATGGCCGAGAAAGCTCAAACTTCCCCATCTCAGCCCATCGCTGGTAACTCTCTCTGATCCCATGTGATTTCATCATTTGCCCTCTAATGCAAAATGAATGTTCTAATTCTAACTAATAAAGTGAAAAGCAAGAAAGAAGCCGAAAAGAAAGCCATCAGGCACGGGACTGATCTGTGTTTGTCTTCTTCCTAATTCCATTATTGCTTTGAAACAAGCTCTAGATATTACTGCTCCCTCATTAACAGCTGCTCCGGTTTCCCTCCGAACCCCGGAGACTGGACCCTAATGAATCTTGCAGCTAGAAGGGGAGTTTAACCATAATAGCAGCAACATAGACAGAAACTTGGATTAGAGCATCTCACGGTGCTAATATTTATATTTTCTCAGAGTCTGCAAGGAGACAAGATATTTTGGTTGAGGATAGGAGGTGCAGAAGCGCATGCATGCATGGAGCAGGGCGCGACATGGATGCTTTCAGGCACTCACAATCCATTTACACCTCATAAAATTCTCATTGCTTTTGCCTGGAACAAGTGCAGTGACCGCGCCGACCCTTATTAAAAATGCCAGAATATTCTGCAGCAGCCGGCTGGAGTGCCGCTGCCCCGGCGCAGCGCGGGTCCAGCACACTACAAGAGCACTTGATGCTCGGGAGGGAAATGCTTGCTTGCAACCAGGGGTGTCAAATGCCTCATTTTACGGTGTAGGAGATTTTGGGGTGATCTTGGTCTCCTCTGTAACGCTGCAAGGTGCAACCAAACCAGGTCCCTCAGGGCTCTGTCCTTGTGGCCCCATACAGGGCAGTGCTCTCAGATGTCCCCACTCTCCTCACTGAGCGCTGAGTTAAAAGAAAAAGCAGCCCTGGGGCCTCTCAGTGAATATATTCAAGAAGAACGTCTTGGGGAAACTTCCGCAGCACTGAGCCCCTTCCCTCTGCCCAGCGCTACGGGCAGATCCAGCCCATGGGGGCTGCCCGCAGGACGGAGCCGGGGGCACTGCTGCAGGCAGCGGCTGCGAGGGTTCCCTGCCTGCACCTCTGCCGGCTGAGGAGGGGGCAGGGAAGAGCCCAGCACTTCATTGCACCCCGTGCTGAAGGGCTGGGGGCTCCTCTCACACCCCCCCCCAGCGTTTCCCAGCCCTGTGCCTGCTCCGACACTCCTGCCTTTGGCTGTGAACAGTTGCTCCGACCGCGCTCAAATGCTCCGGGGACGGTGAGCGCTGCCAGCAAATACATTAGCGAGAGCAAAGCAGCTGGGGGGAAGGAGATCAGCTTTGTGCATCTTGCCAGGCTGCTTTTCTCCTGCCTTCCCTCTCGGCAACTGTAAATAAGGAGGACTGAGCCGGATTAGAGGTTACTGTCCCGATCAAGGGTACTTCTGTGCGCCCTAATTGATTTTCCCCTGATCTGGCCTTTCCCACCCCATCTGCGGCCGTGATTCCGGCTGCCCTGAGCGCCAGCGGGCCAGGGAGACACCCCGGGGAGGTGACATCTCTAAATGACAAGAGAGCAAACGTGGGTGGGTTTCCCACGAGAGCGGCTGCCTGCGAGGGGAACCGCTCCCCGCCGAGCACTGGGAAGGCCAGGCAGCCCGGCTGCTCGCCTCCACCGGGACGGCTCCTGCTTCCCAGCGATGCCCACGGTCCTGTAGCACAAAGGATCACACCACAGCCTGACTGAAACGAGGAAGGAGCAAAAAAACAGGCATAGAATCACTGGGCAGCAAGGGGAAGGTAAAATACAAAAGCCTAGGGTGCCTTTCCCCCCCAGAGCGCTGCCAGGTGCCCAGCACCCTGCTCCCTCTGCGGGCAAATACCGACCCAGCGCGCTGCCTGCACCGCGGCTCCCCACGACCCTGCCAGGCGCTGCGGGCTGCCAGCACCGGCAGCGGCCAGAGGAGACAGATTCATGCTCCAGATTCACGTTTCAGATTCATTCTTCAGCCTTTCCCCGTCACCCCCTGAGCTCCACCCCAAAACCAATGCAGTTTGGGATAGAAGAATCTTGGGGGCAGCTTCCAGCCCTGGACATGCTCAGCCCGGATATCAGAGGGAGGTGATTCTGTAGGAGGACAAGGTGGGCACAAGATCAAAATAGTGCAAGCTCTGATATGCGAAGAAGATACAGGTACCGGGGCTGGGACCAGCCCTTGGTCCCAGGAAACATTTATTGCAATTCTCGCTCATCTCATTTCGCAGACAGACCCTGATCACAAAGGAGGGGTTGACATCGTATCCACATAATTAAAATTATAATTTGCTCTTGCCCAGAGAGACGAGCTTTTGGCCTGTTCAAGGAGGCAAAACAAAGACAGGTATTTTGCCCCCTCCTCTCATTGTCACCCTTCCATGGGACTGACAGCCCCTCCCCGGGTCCAGGCTCTCATGGCATCTCCCCAGGCGTCCCCACTGCCCTGGTGCTGCAAGCTGCAGGGCTCAGGGAAGCAGCTTCCCAGCCTGAGCAGGCATTTTGGAAACATCTCCCAGTGCAACCCATCGGCCCCTGTCTGTCCCCAGGTCCAACTTGTTCAGCTTTAGGATCCCAGCTAAGCCCACCTAATTCAAAGCTCGACTTCTGCAAGCATTTCACTGCTTATTCCTGGTGAGATTGACCCCGGAGACCTGGCAGACTGCGCAGCTGAGCAAGCGAGATAGCATTTTCCTTTCAAGGGATTTTGCTTTATATTTGGGCAGCAGGAGCAGACTGGGGCATCAGCAGGATGGGGAGGAGAGAGCAACAGCTTCGGCCTCGCCACGCGCTGCCAAAGCATCCCAGTGCCGATCCCCCATACGAGGAGCTGTGCAGAGCTCAGCAGCTCGGGCTAACGCAGGTGCTTTGGTTACCTCTGTTTCCTCTTTCCCTTCTCCACCTGCACTGTTTATTGCTAAATAAATTTCAGATGTTGGTTGGGGTGTGATCACAGGACTGAAAAGCCTGGATTCGCTTTTGCTTTCCAGACCTGGAGGGATCCAGGCCCCATTCCCCAGTGCTACCGAGGGCACTGAACTCACCTGGCTAAAACACAGCTGCCCCAAACGGAAACTCTTTATTTTTCACTTAAGTTCAAAGAAATACAGATAAATTCCCTCTTATTAGCTTCATCATCTGCGTTTAGATCTTAGCAAGGCTCAGGGTGGCAGTGCCAAACTAAGGGAAGGAGTCTCCCTCTTCACACCCAGGCCACCTTTGCGGACCTATGGAGCCAGACTTGTTCCAGGTTTTACCCTGGAGACTTGACCAGCAGTCTATTAAAATCAGGTCATTTATTTAGGTGCTTAGATCTGGACTTCAAATGGCTAAAATTAGCTGGGAAAGTCGCACTTTTCTGGCTTTCTCATCCCATGCCTCAGTTTCTAAAACCAGGGAAGAGAAGAACAATTATTTCTCTCCAACCCTTTCGAAAGCACTTGGAGATCTTCGGATGACAGCGCGATTTGGTACAGACGTATTCATTATTCTTCCCCTCCATGAAGCAGTGTTAAATCTTTCTCCATATAAAGTCATTTTCTAAATTAGGTAAAGACGGTGAGTTTTGCACTAAGCACATGTGGATATTTTTATAAAATGTTTAAAACTTCTTGTCTGACTTTTCCTCCCCTTGAAGGACAACGTACCGAATTAAACCCTTCTGTGACCCCGTTTCATTTCACCCTCGAGGACTTCGCAGTAAGACTTTGCCAAAAAGTAACATTAGCGAGTTCGCTTCATCACAGATAATAAATGGCAAAGTTTGGGTTCACGTGCTGCTAGGGCTTAGTAGGAAGAGAGGGGCCGGGGATGCTGTGGGACAGCCCCCAAAGGGTTTAACACATCGCTTTTGCTACCCAGAACCAGACAGGCGAGTCCACACGAATCCCACAGGAACCGCTGTCACAGACGGAGCCTCCAGCTCGTCTCCAATTTCCATCCCTGCCTCGTTTCACTTGGCTAGAAATGCTGCCAAAGCGGCCGTGCGGCCGCCGGCTCCACTCCCCAAAAATGCGTACCACAGCCGAGGAACCGTCAGCGGGGCCCAGGCTGGCCCCCACCCAGGCAGGAGGGTGCTCTCCCTCCCCACTAGTGCCCAGGTGGGCAGGACCGGGTGCCCCACATCTCCCCCAGGTCTAGGGCTGGGGACAGGCACCTTCACGCAGAGGATGTAGCTGCAAGGTTAACCCCTGAAGAGCACTCCTAAAAAGGGGATTCTTCCCAGGAGAAGGGGATTATATCACCAGTAGCTACACCGAGATGGGATAGATCAGCCCTTTCCCTCCAGCCCTCCACTGGGAAATGCAGTCTCTGCGAGGAACCTGGGCTGGGGGTGCCCAGCTCTGAGGAGTGGGTGCAGGGGGAGCCTAGCCCCTCCACACACACCCAGCACAACCCCTCGTTAGGGGAAATGAGACACAAATTGGGTCCGAGGAAAGGGGCCAAAAGCCAGGAGGAGAGAAACGAGAAGGGGGAGGCGACACCAGACCCGCCAAGCGCCAGCGTGGAGCAGGGAAGTATTTCTGCCATCACCCGCTGGCTTCACTGGGGGCTGCAGAGCTGCAGCCTGAAGCACGGACAGATCCTGAGCCCAGACAGCAAACACGGGAAAGGTCACCCCTGCTCAGGCCCGTCAAGTTCGAGCAAAGCCGCCGCTGTGTCAACAGGGAAAAGGTTTGAGCCGAACCAAAATAAGACATTGACGCCGAGGAACGTGCCTGCGCGGGGGTTTGTGAAGGTTCGGTGTCAGCCGTAGCGGGCTGGAAGGGGAGGTCACAGGGGATGCTGCGTCACCAGACAGCTTTTGGATGGTGAACCTGCCCCTTTGGCCCTCCCCGCACAAAGCTGCTGTGCCAGGAACGCGCTCGGCAGAGTCCAGCCCGGCTCCCGAGAGCCGGGCATGGGAAGCATCCTCCTCCCACCCCACAACCCGCCGTCCCAGGGAGCAAGGGGAGCCAGGCGCGCTGCAGAAGCCCCCCCTGGAAGGCTCTGAAGGGGCTCTGGGTGCTGGGAGTGTCACAGCCACGGGCAGCAGAGACGCTAGGAGCCAGGGGTGGGAACGCCTCTGACCCCTGGCAGGGGAACAAACGGCTGCTGTGACAATAAAAGCAACTGGGTGGGATGCACAGGAGCCGTGACCGCACACCCCTCCCTTCCCACAGCCGCCGGGACCCCCGAGCAGAGCCCCGCTCTGCCTCCTTTCACTCGCCCCTGCAGCACCCGCTTGGCACTGCACTCTCCCACGGTGTCCCCACTCTCTCCAGGAACAGGGATGATCCCTGCAGCCACAAAATGGGACTCAACACACCGGGAGGAAGGGACCTGCAGAGCCCCAGGGGACATAGCACAGGGACATCAGGGACAGAGGATGGCCAGCACTAGCCCCGGCATACAAAAGCTGAAGTAAAAGTTTCTTATCCTCCAAAACAACTTCCTGAGCTTAAATTTCTGTTATTTTTAACCTCGCTGCTGCATTATAAATATCCATCGAGTCCAGCACTTGCCTTCCAAGCCAGCCGTTGCGGGTTCGTGCTCCAGCTGGGGCAAGTTTTATGGCTTTACTTTTCCGAGAGCCGATCCGAAACCTTGGAGGGGAGCCAGAGAAAGGCCTGACCCGTGGGGAGAGGCCGAGGGAACTGGAGCTGCCCCGTGGGGCTGCAGGGTCAGGAGGCACCGGGACTGTCCCCAGACAGGAGGGAAGGAGTCACTGGGAATCAGCCACACGTGGGTGGGAGTGTGGGTCTGGCGGGGGCACGTTTCACAGGAAAGCCAGGCTTCTCCCATGGAGAGCACCCTGAAAAAGTCCCGGGGCACTCGTGCACATCTTAGTCTTCCTCACCTAAATTTACCCTCATTTCAGGTCCTGAAGCTGCCAGTGTCCAGCTCCCCGGCAGCTCCTGCCAGCAGGGAGGGACGGGCGAGGGCTGCTCAGCTCTTTGCCACGGCCTCTGCCCCCCTCCAGCACCCACAGCCGGGGGGCGAGCAGAGCCCCCCAGGGTGGGGGCAGGCCAGGCAGGCTGCAGCGGGGCGCTGGCTCCCACTGCCATTTTCCTGTCCCCTGTCTGTGCAGCAAAGGTTGCTCCAGCTGCCTGGGCAACTGTTCTCACAGTCTGCAAGAGATTCAAACCGCCACACTTGGAGGATACAAGTGACAGAGCAATAAAAAAAAAAAAAAAAAAAAATTAAGAAAATAAAATTAAAAAAAAAAAAAATTAAAACAAACCAAAACAAATGAAAAAAAACAACCCACAAAACAAGAAGAGCTTTTATTCCAGCTGCTCCAAGGCGTGAAGCCAGCCCTGGCTCTGCGTGGCTCCCGGCACGGTCCCCACAGTGCTGTGGCCACATCCCTCCCAGTCCAGGGGGTCGCCACACGGGAGAAGCAGACTTTTCATTAGCAGCTCTGAAACTTTTCCTAGCGGAAGGTTCCTCAAAGCGCCGGGAATTTCGGCCCCGAGCTGTTTACTTTCTGTATTTCTGCAGATTTCACTTGTGGTTCAGTGGAATTCAGGCACAATTAGAGCCACTGCCACTCACCCTCCGGAGCCCAGCGCGGCAGCACCAGGACCTGCTGCCCAGGCGGGGAAACCACCTGCCCTAAAACATGGGCAGAGACAAAGAGCTCTGCCCTGCACCCCCTCCTTGCACAGAGGTGATGGCCAGGGCCAACAGATGCCTGGGAAAGGCTTGAGGGAGACAGGCTCCCACCACCAAGCCAGGAGAGACACGTCTCCCAGAGCCATCCTGGCAGAGGGAACAACCCTCTACTCCCTCCGCACCCTTCTTTGCAGTGAGATTTGGCTCAGAAAAGGTGCTGTTGAACAACCACCCCTCCATCCCATCCCTCCACGGCCCTTAGACCCATCAGCTCCGAACACCTCTGTCTGATTAATTTGCCATAAAGGATAAGTGGGAACAAACTGGAAGAAGGAGGAGGCCAAATCTTGACAGTTAATTAGCTGGTCCTGGGACAAGGCTGCACACAAGGTAAGAGTGCCCCATGCCAGGGCTCAGCAAGCAGCTCGGCTGCTCTGCTCCGAGCTTGCATGGGGTTTTCCCTTTCTCTGGCAGCTTTCCTTCCCATGCTCCCTGGCCTGGGGATGCCTTTGGACAGGGTAGGACAGCTTGTGCTTCCCACAGGATGGAGGAGGCTGCTTTTCTCTACAGAAACCTGCACTTTCAGCACATATTTTTTAAGGATGGACCCTTAAGCCTGAGGATAGGGATGCAGCATCTTCTTGGGTTATTGCTTCTGCTGGACACCCAGTCAGTTGGCAGCCCCCACCACACCCAGACCTGCAATGGGGACTCTGCCCTGCAGTGCAGCCCAAAATACCTCCAGGGATGGGTCCAGACCCCCTGCGCTGCCCAGACTTTGTACTCGAGTGGAACAGGGCCCCAGCCGGCCTTGGTCTTGCCCCAGTAAGGCTCATGAGCACATTGATCCCCCAGGCACTGGAGAGGACAAGCCTGGATCCAAGCCCTGGGGCAATTTGCATCCCAACACAGCCGAGCTGGATGGACCGGTGGGTTTGTAGAGTTCCTGCTCCAGAGAAGAGCGGCTCTGGCCATGCCAGCATCGCCTGTCCCGTCCCACAGGGCTGGGAGAGCAGCAACCGCTACCAAAACCAGCCGGGGAGAGCTGAACATCCCAGCGTGCACCACCCAGTTCACCCCGTCCCCACTGCCCACTCTCCCTCTGCTTCCCACGGGATCCTCTCGACTGCGGGAACGGCAGTGGTGAGAAAAATCGGGGATCAGCTGCGGGAAACAAGTTCTGAATTGAAAAAAACTGCAGCTGCTCATGGCAAAGCCCTGGTTCTCAGAGCCACATCTCACCCCATCGGGGGTCAGCAACCCCCGGAGTGAGCTACGTGTCCAAATCAAAGGCAGGCGCAATCACAGTGATCCAAATAACACACGCAAACGGGCTATTTGCAAATAAACAGAGCGAGCCAGAGCTCACCAGCGGAAACGGCGGGGGAAGGAATGCTCTCCAGTTTAGGAAGGTTGGGATCTGCTGGTGGGCAGTCCAAGGAAGGAATGCAGTGACGTCCGTCCAGCTAATAAATTAGCAAGATAAATTATTCAGGATGAATTATTCGCCCGGCTCTCCATCCCTGTGAGGAGCTGAGCATGGCCAGGACCCTGGCAGGAGCCAGAAACCCCCGTGAGGCGTTTGCTGCTGATGCTTCCAGGAAGGGCTCAGCACAGCGGTGATGGGTTTGGGCAGTTTTCGCCCTGGCGAGGGAGCGAGCAGAGGAGCAATGGAGACTGGAGACATCATGCCAGGAGCCATGCGGAGTGCCAGGGGCCACACACGTGTCCCCACAATGGGTGACAGCCCTCCCAGCCCCTGCCCAGTGCCACCGAGGGCACAGCTCACTTCGCTTGGGTCACCGCCAGTGCAGTGTCTCAGCGGTGACTGGCCAGGGTGGGCAGAGCCACCCCAGTGTCCCCATCTGAGGCCGTACCTGCTGTCTCACCGCCCAGCTCTGCTCCTCCAAAAGTGGGGCCATCCCTGCCAGTGACACAGGCGCTTCCATAGGCACTGCCATGTCCTCCGAGGCAGCCTAAACCCCATCCTTACTTGTCTGTTTAGGGGGAGAAGGGGAGTTGGGATCTCACCCCACCTCCCTACAGGCTGTCCTCTCCCACCCACCCCTCCCTCACCTCCGCACCTCCCCCTGAGACCCCCAGGATTTCTATTTGTCCAGCCTCACCTGCCCTGTGCCAACCAGCCAGCAGTGCCATCGTGGGGCTCTCACCACTCCCCCCAACATCACATCCTAGTTTAATGACTTCTTAATTAGCGCTGCAAGGCGTGAGCTGATGGGCCAGCACGATGCAACTGGGACATGACGATGCACAGCTCAAACACAGTTAAATGCAAACAGGGGTCACTGCACCCTGCCTGGGGCACCCACTCACCCCCCAGATCATTGCTTTTTGGGGTCCCTCAAACTGGAGCCACCCCACACCGGAGCGAACGACAAAGCCCACGGCTGTGGCCACGCAAGCGGGATCGACATGCTCCACGTGTGACAAAATCCGCCCCCCCAAAGTGACACCGTCACACGCCCAAATTGCACAAGGGGAACCTCGAGCGTGTGTTGAGCGATGCAGAGAGCATGGGGGGAGCGTGCCCGCTGCCAGCACGCCTTCCCGCGCCCCTGCTCCCAGCCCCGTCGGGTTTCTTTCCCTTTTTAACTAGCTGTCGCTCCCAGGGAGCGGTTTCCTGGGCAGTGACATGACCCCGCTCCCCCGAGAGGCAGGGCCGTCGCTGGGATTCATTCTCAGGGTTATAAAACCCCGCAGCCACTCCCGGGCTGGGTTTTCCCTCCACGCTGGGAACCCGGTGGTGGGGGGCGAAGGGCAGGAGCTGCCCCTGCCAGAGTCCAGCGTCCCCTTTTGTCCCGATGGAGAGGAAGAGGAGGGAGATGGCCATGCCCCACGCCCCCAGCACAGCAGCAAAGGGAAAGGTGACCGTGGCAGGGGCTGCCCCAGCTCCGTGGGTGCCTGCAGGAGGAGGAAGGTGCCAAAGCCATGGCCGAAGGCAGAGCGGGGACAGCGTGGGGACAAGCTGCAAAGCCCCTGGTGAGGGTGCAAAGCCCATGCAGCGCCTCTACCCCACCACTACTAAAACCCAGAGTGTGGCCCTCAGCCTGTCACCCGTAAAGACCGTGGGCCAACCCAGTGGTTGTTATTAGAAGCCAGCAAGACGTCAAAATCCAAACCCAAAGCAGCGGCTCCATGTTCAGGGACACGCCGGGGCGGCTGGTGAAGGGGATGCACCAGGACCAGCTCTGCCCCGCATTTTCAAACAACTCAACCACTGTGAAGAGCCCCCAGCCCCCCCACAAACCCTGAGTGGGGACCCAGGGAAGGCAACAGCAGAGGAGCCCATCCTGCCACAGCGGGGACCGGCCGGGGAGACGCTCGGCGGGGGGCAGGCGGGCACGCTGCCACGGGGTGCCATAAACAACACCCGGCTTTACGAGACCCCAGGGACTGGGGAGTCTGTTACGTTACCAAATCCCCATCCTCCCCGGGGAAATAGCAGGTGCTGAGGAGCAGCGGCTGCCAAGATACAGTGTTTATATACGTATAGATGTATTTTAAGAAGTAAAATACAAAAATTGTCTGCATGAGCAAGAGGAAGGTTGTGAGTGGTAGGAAAGAAGCCAGAGAGCTGCCACTTCCTAATATTCATTGGATATCATCGGTCAGGGATGACACTCTGCCCTGCAATTCCCACATTACTGATGAGGAAACTGAGGCAGGACAGACTTTGGGATTTGCCGAGCCCCCTGTGACCCCAAGCCCCCAGGAGCTGCCAGCGCAAAGATGGATCCCTTGAGATATCCACCCCAAATGTTGCTCACACACAGGGAGGCATTCCGGTGGGACTGCCCAAAGGATGCAAGACAGACAAGGCAGCAGAGCCAGCCCCCCCCCAATCTGCTTTCATTGGGCTCCCCCAGCTGAGCTGCAGGGACCCTGGGGGGGGCCAGAGCAGCAGGATAGGGGGGACAGAGCCACCCAATACCCACCCCTTGGGAGTGGGATCACAGGGCTGGCTTATCCCCAAAGGGAGCACCCCAGGAATGTCCCCCCCTCCCTGCCATCACCCCCAGGCAGGAGAAAGTGCCCCGTGGGGCTCAGCACTACCCCTCCATGCCTTCTGGGACCTGCACGGAGGCAAAGTGGGACCATCAGCCTCCCAGCTGGGGGTTTCCATCGCACATCTTCCCCTCCCTGGGTGAGAGAGGAGCTCGTGGGGCACGTCCTCCCTGGGACCAGCATCCAGGAGCAGCTTCCAGCGCCTGCTGCTCCCCCAGGGAGGAGGTGAAGAGCTGGGGCTGGGGAAGAAGAAGGGCGTGCGTGGAGGGAACAGCAGGAGAAAGCCAACCCGCTGCCAACTGTGCCAAGTTGTGCAATGCTCAAAATGTCACCACGGGTTCCTCTTTTGTTCCCCCGGCCCCAAGCGGGGAAGCGGGGCCAGACCCCCCTGAACCCTCTCCTCATTTCATTTCTAGCAAAGCCAAAGCCTCTCAGGCTTCCTGCAGCATCCCCGGCTCAGCTGGCCAGTGCCAACGGTGCACATCAGCAAGGGAGAGCTTGGGCCAAACCGAACGTGCCCTGACTTTGGGGTCACTGCAGAAAGGAGCCATCCCCTCTGGCTGCTGCCAAGGGCCGGCACGTTCCCTCCTGTCCTCCATTCCTGACTCCCTCCTCTCCAAAATAAATATTTCAGCTTTTTTCTCCTTCCAGGCAGCAGCGCTCAGCATTTCCACATATCTTCAGCCGGCATGCAGCAGCTCGGGCACCCAGCGATGCCAGGGCGGCGGCAGCCTCATCCCACACCCACCCAAGGCAGTGGTGATGCTCGTGATGCCCCGGGGCATCCCCAGCCACACCAGCACATGCACAGGGCCCTGTCCCCGTCCTCAACCCCACCACTGACCTAGCATTTTAAAAAAAAAAAAACACCCAAAATTGGGGCAGGCGAGAAACCACACAGCAACCCCAGCCCCGTTATCTGCGCAGCAGCCCTCCTTGGAAGGCAAACCCCAGGGGGGAACCGCTCACCAGCTTAATTAGAGGGGAGAGAGGCAAGTGGCTGTAAACTGGAGAGGAGAGGAGCCTCGTTAGAGGTTATGCAACAATTTCTTAATCAACCGAGGCTGCTCCACAGAGCGCGGCCGCCGCAGCCGCTCGGGGTTTGGCTGGCGCCCGCTCTTGGCCGCGACGGCCCCGGGGCTCAGGTTGCAGGCAGGGTGGGTGCAGGCAGCGGTTGCCAGCGCCCGTCCGACGGCAAGCGGGGACGTAATGCGAAGTGACAGTGTTTACTCTCCGCTCCCCGCAAACATGAGCCCGTCGGGTCCTCACAGCCCGCCCGGCGCCAGGCCCCCCCCCCCCCCCCCCCATCGCCGGTGCCCCTCCATCCACGGAGGATGCCGAGCTGGAAAAACTCTACGGCAGCAAGGAGATGCCGGGGAAGCGGGGTGCACAGCACCCTGCTCGGCCACAGCACTATGCAAGCGACTCGCCCAGCGGGGAACCAGCCTCAGTAATTTTAGAAAATGCCAGTTTGCTAAACCACCCGCCACACCTCCAGCACCAGCCTGCAAGCTCCGTGTTCTCCCCAGCTTTCGTTTGGGCAGGCGTGGGCCAGCCGGGAGGAGCGAGGAGCGCCCGGCACTGCCAGCTCGCCCAGCCAGCTGCTCCCCCGGCTGTCCCGGCAGCTGGAGTCGTGGGAACACACCAGAAATCGCTAGAAAAGCATGAAAACATAAATCACGCTCCCCATCCGCAGCTCGGGATGGTGCTTGGAGGCGAGGGGAAGACACCGTTTGTGCCATTTCTGAATTCGCTGGGTTGGTGCTGGGTTCACTGAGTCTCTCTACCAGCTCGAAAGGAAATGACAACTAAGGACAGGGGCTGAAACGCCGGGACAGCAGGCACCTCCGAGAGCCGTGCCTGGCTCCGGGGGAGCCAGCTGGAGCACGGTTAAACCGGCACTCCAGCCCTGACAGCCCTCCAGCACCAGCAGCCTGCCCACGCTGCTGCACCGAGAGCTACGGGGGGACACATCCTGCACCGGTCCCACCACCTTTGTACCCAACAGCCTCACAACCTGCAGCAT
The DNA here is from genome assembly GCF_018691265.1 of Tyto alba. Lineage (NCBI taxonomy): Eukaryota > Metazoa > Chordata > Aves > Strigiformes > Tytonidae > Tyto > Tyto alba. The sequence continues at coordinate 7,136,702 of NW_024881314.1, forward strand.
CCTCACCACCACGCTCTGGCTGTGGGGCACTGCTGGTGGCAAGGGAGGAGGGGGAAGCTCCCACCGACACTCCTGGCCAGCATATGTGCTTTTTTTTCTACTTTTTTTTTTTATAAACAAAATAAAAGCTACCTGTTTAACGGTGATGAGGTATTTCAAGCCACACTCGTTAGCACCTGCTATGAGCATCTCTGAAAGCACCGCTCATTCATCCCGTCTGCCCACGCGCCCTCGGCAGCGACAGCGGGAGGGGTGGGGGGGTCCCCAGGATCAGCATCACCCTGCAGGGAGCTGGCAGGGGGTCACTGGCACCGACCTCCTGTCCCCTGCGGCTGAGCCAGGTGAGATGTGATGGGAGGGCACCTGCTTCCCTGCCCCGCCGAGCAGCACAACTCCCTGCAGAGACCGGGCAAACTCATCTCCACCACCGCCACCCAAGCGGGGCAGGATCAGGCCCCGCGGGAGCTGCCAACGGCGTTTTCCCCTTCCCCCTCCTCCAGCCCAGCTGCAGCACGGGGCCGTGGGAGGTGGGAATGAGGCAGCGAAAGGTATCAAACGTGGCACCAAACCCAGCCATAAATAATCTCCTGAGCACAGCCAGGTTTTACAGCCTTTCCCCCACCTTCCTCCGGCAAACCTGGGAGCGTCCTGGATTCCTAACCTGGAAACGGAGCGAGACGGTGGAAATAGCAGCGACTTTCTCCCTTCCTCTGAAAGGATGAGGATGAAAAGCAGCAGCTTTCGGGGTGAGCTGCAGCCTCGCTCAGCTCCGTGGGCAGCATCAGCCACAGTGTAGGGATGGTGTGACCCGTGGGTGCACAAACCACAGCCCCTCCACCCCTTTCCCACCCCAGGAAAATTTAATCTCATTATTAAAACATAGGATTGCCAAAAAGATCCTGCCTCGCGTCGCTTTTCCTGTACGCCTGGAGGCAAATCATCTCATCTGCCATATGCATGAGTTCAGTGTATAAAATTCATGGAATAATAACAAGGAATTTTTTCCTCCTCCCCGCCATGCTCTCTCATGTCTGCTGGGAGTGCAGACTCCCCGGGACAGCATCGGCTGCTGGCACGCTGCGGTGCCCAGCATGGCTGCACCCATGGGTGCCACGTTACAAAGCACGTGCCGCTGCTCGGCCCAGCTGTCCTTGGAAGATAGTCCAGGCAAAAATAACGTAGCTGGCCCTCCCCACCTTCCACCAGGGTATTTAACGCTAACGCGATAATCTCCTCTCCCCACGCACACACGCGTTTTCTTGGAAAAGCAATAAAGAAGAATGAAAATGTGAGTCTGGGAATGCTGGACGTTTGCTAAGCCACTGCCCCAGCCAGGCTCGGACAGCCAAAAGGCGAGCGGAGGGATGCCTGCAGCTCCAGCACATCCCAATGGGAACCCCGGAAGAACCTCAGCTGTACCCCACCTCAGCACTGCCAGCATACCCCAGCCAGAAAACCCACCCCAGTTTAATCCACTTTGGCCCAAAAAATTGGTCGGTGAAAATATAGTGGGCAGGGACCACGGTTTGGGGGGATAAGTGGATTTTCACAGGTTCCTGCAGAGCTGGAGGCAGAAAGAGCTGCCCTCGCCAAGGGCTTCAGCCCACAGCATCCTTCAGGGCTGCAAACGCCAAAACCTCTGCCACCACCAAAACCTCTGCCACCACCAAAACCTCCACCATGGCAGCGGTTCACCCCAGGCGGGCTCTCAGCAAAACCATCCCGGGCGCTGCATGCACACGAATCCTCGGTGGGGATGTATTAGTTCAGTCACGCAGACCTATTGATTCAGGAGCATTAATTGGTCTTCACTGTTCAAATACCGACCTCAATTACAGCCACTTTTCCTTTTTTTCCTCTTTTTTTTTCCCCTTTGCTGGATCCTTCCCCTTGGCTCTGCTAGTTTAAATACCAGAATACCTACACTGGCCTTGGGGAGGCTCAGCGTTAACTGTACATTTGTATCTAATTTATAGTCAGGCTCTTCACAGCCTTAATGAGCACGCCTCTAAAGAAAAGGGGGGGAAAAAAAAGACACCTACTGCAGGGGATGTTTGCAGCCAGGCTCGGAGCTGCTCAGTCATTAAGGGGGATTTGGAGATGGCACTGCCAGCTCCCAGTTTGAACAAATCCCAGATTTGGATGATGTTCAGGTGGAGCGGTGGCACAGCCTTTTCCCGGGGGTTATCCCGTGCACATCCCAAAGGAGGAGCGCAGCTCCAGCCCGCCGCAGCCCGCCCGGCCTCCAGCCCCCGCCTAGCCAGGAACGCAACAGCCCTTGAAGTTGCTCTAATTCTCATTATTTCCTTCCACTGATTTCCTACCCATGGCATCCCAAGCCAAAGCCCACGAGAGAAAACGGCCGGGATTTCAGATTTAATTAAACCTTGCTGAGCTGGCTGCAGCCCTCCTTCGAAGTCGGCGCTGATGCTGTTATCACTGAGCCTCCCGCACACGGCGGGATGAGCCCGTGCTGAGGCCAGAGAGCTGGAGGGGGCAATTCCTGACCACTCCTGGCACAAGGGTCCCTGCTGAAGACCATGGCTTGGGGCTAAATCCCACCCAGAATCAGCACACACTTATCAGGGAAGCTCAAGAGTTGGAGATTTTATCCCAATTCCCTATTTATGTATTTTATCAGCTCACTGCTGGTTGAATGGAGACCTGGGATCTTCAGCCCAGTGCCAAAAACACACTGGAAACCAACAGCTGACTTCGCTAAGAGAGGGAGGGGCAGCCTGTGCTCCCCAGCTCTTCCCGGGATCTAAAATAAACCTAAAGGAAGCTCTTCCCAGGTCTCTGATGGCAAAGGAAGGGAGCAGGGTGCTGTGGGCACCCATGGGGCACCCCCCACCTCTGGCATCATGCAGGAGAAATGAGCTCCCTGGCAGAGGCAGGAGCACCCAGTGAAGCCACCCAAAATTGCCTAGGGACAACCGGGGCTGGGGATGGACAGCAGGGAGGCGGCTGTGACAAGGATCTCCCCAGGCTGGGGTTTCTCTTTGCCTGGGGTAGAGCAAGTTATTTACAGAAGGTTCCCAAAGCCAGCAGGAAGCAGAGACACACAAAGAATTCAGATCCTTTTAATCCTGACATTAAATCAGGTTTTTGGCACTCCCTCACCAGCCACCATGACCAGTTCCAGCAGAACCTGGAAGAGGAGAAAATGACACCTCAAAGATAAATAAACTCCCCCAATTTGCACCCAGAATTGACAGGTAGGTAGAGGAGGAGCAGGGAAAGCATGCCCTGTGCCCAGGGAGAGGCAGAGCACTGACCCCGGTCTCAGCACGCTGGCTAACCAGCCAGCACAGCCTCGCTTCTCATACGAAACCATTTCCCATTCTGCTTTAAAGGACAAGCTGGAAATCACGGTCCCAATAGCCACTGGCAGCCCCACTGGCCACAGCCACTCAGGCCAATAGGGTTACACTGGTGCATTACCTGGAGGCCAAATCACTCCTTCCTTTGCTATTTATTGTGGATATCCAAATATTTTTTTCCCTGAACTCTAAATCATTAAATGTCCAACACAAGCAGCAGAGAAGAGGCAGCAAAGTGCTCTGGACCCATCACATCGCAACTGCCTTTCACAGGCACGGGGGAGTTGTGCAGGGAGGTTTCAGGGAATGGGGAGGGATCTCCCACCGGGCTGGAGCCGGGAAGCAGGGAAGGCAGCTGCCAGAGCCCCAGTGCCTCGATGGGCAGGGAAAACCAGGCACATCACAACAACTGCAGAGGTGGCTCTTTGCTGGCAGCCCCAATGGCCGCAAGAGCTTTAACACAGAGATTTCCCGTGGTTTTAAAGCCTATCCCAATCCCAACACAGCACCGATTTCATGCCTGACCAGGACAGACCCACGACCCCAAACTGTCCAGCAGGAACCACCTCTCCCGCAGCACCAGCCTCTCTTCTTGGCCAGTGTTTATCTTCCCACAATAGATAAACCCTGGGTAAAACTCTGAAAAGCCCCAACTGTTTCAACGTCCCACCTGACAAGCACTTGAAGAAAGTCAGAGCTTAAGTCCTCCAGAAAGCCGGTGGGACTTGGACACTACAAACTGCATCTTCCAATCCCCCCGCAGACCGAGAACCAGCCAGGAGGAAAAAAATGAATAAGAGTGAAAAGGTTGGCCTGAAAGTTCACAAAAAAAATATTAACTAGCTCAGTTCACAGCCTTTAAAATTAACAAAAAAAAAAAAAAAAAAAAAAAAAAAAAATCAAACCTGTAAACCTTCTCAAAGCAATCACATTTATTTGCAGGAGTGTTTACAGAAACCAGAGATACTCCTAAGTGTGTGTGCAATGTGTTTTTAATGGTAGATCTGCAACAAGAGGGAAAGAAGAGCTGAAGTGCATTTGCAAGAAACGCTTCAACAGCTCCAAATAAATGAATCCCTAAAATTTTCAGCCTGATAGTGGATAAATTCAGGAAAAGGCTTCATTTGCTGAAGCGATTCAGTGTAAATCCTGTACCCAGCACATACACGTGCTTGACGTCCACGGCATTTTAGAAGAGCTGGGGCTGCTCTGTGTCCACACAGCCTGGTTGCACCACAGCGTAAACCTGGCAGACCCCTCACACCTGACAGCTACAAATCCTGATTAATCCCTAACAGCTAGGTCTGGTTAATGAGGTGCTGAGCAAGCCATGGCACAGGGCTGTGTGGAGACCCAGCACGTGCCCTGCTGCCTCCTGATTGCTGGACACTGCCCATTGAGGAGCAACATTCCCAGCCTCTTACACCCCATTTTGGCAGCTTGGAAAACCCCAGCTCAGAAGACTGAGGATGAGGTGACCCCAGACACAGCAAAGAAAACCAGCCTGCGAGTGCCTGCAAATACCCTACTGTGAAACAGTTTTGTTTGCAGTGATGTAGTTTCCAGCCCTCAGCACCTCTTATTTTTCTCCCCCCTTCAGCAACCCAAAGCCCATCAGATGATTCGTTCAAATAATTTTTCCCCCTAAGACCCGCTGTCCTCATGAGGAAAAAAAAAAAAAAAAAAGCCAAAACACCCAGGCAGCATGCACCTTCCCCACCTCCATCAGCCTGGGAGCATCCCGCTGGCCTGCACCCCCCGGGTCACGTTACAAGCCCGATTCCCGCAAAGCCCCTGGGGTCCGGCAGCCCCTGAGCCCCCCCGGGTTCACCCCAAGCCCCCCCTCCCCACAGTGGCGGGTTCACCTTGGGATAAACCCACCACCACCCCCCGGAGCAGAGATTTAACGCAGCGATGCTAAAAAACTACTCGGCCCGTTTCCATGGGTACGTGAGGCACATGTTGCTATGTGATGTTCGGCCCGTTCCCATGGAGACAGCAGGGATGTCACCACGCAGGGCTTATTAGTTGCCATGGCTATTAAAAGGCGCTTGTCCTCTGGGGACCTCGAAGGACCAGGGCCACCAGCTTCCCCTGCACCTCTCTCTGGGATGGCACCAGCTCCCCGGGAGCCTGACCACGCAGGTCCCTGAGGCCATGGTGATGGGCACCTCCGAGCTAAGCTAAAGTGGGAGCCCAGCCCCTCTTTCTCCCATGGCATCAACCCCCCAGGCCACCACGTGCCGCAGCCCGTGGGATGCCTGATCCATACGTGAGCAGAGTGTCCCAGCAACGGGGATTTCTCAGAAGGGCTACAGTTGAGAGAGACCAGAACTCCCTGCGTGCCAGGCAAGTGCGTGGAAGGGCCCAGTTGTCACATGCCCTCTTGTGCTCCCCAGTAGCCCCCCAGTAGCACAGCGTGGAGAACACATCTCTGCCCCACTTTGGAGATGACCATATGACCAAAATCATGTGTTACCAGGCAAAAAACACAACAGGACTCAGTACTTACAGACAAGGCAGCGCCTAAAAATAAATATAAGAGCATCATCCACCCCAAGGTCCTGCAGATAGCCCTAACCTGGACTTCCATGTGGGGAACTGAAGCTAAAAAAAAATATCAGATCCTGAGGCTGAGGTTTATCTGGGGTTCGACACCCCACTTTGCTGCAGGGGGCAGTTTTCTGTTTTACCCTGGTGTGTGCTTTACACAGCTGCAGCCATCCCAGAAATGCGAGCGAGTCCGACCCTGAACAAGGTGCTGAGCAGAGTGGGACCACTTGAGACCACAGAGCTGCTCAGTCACTCACAAAGGACCAGCAACTGCCCATACGTTCATTTGACATCTCCATGGCCACATTTTCAACCCTCTCCTCCCTCCTTCTCCTCCTCCTGCCTTCCTCAGCCCACTGCAAACAGCCGCACAGCGCGGTACAGCCCCTGCCTGCTATTTCCAAAGCCCATTTCTCCAAGCACGGAGATCCCCCAGCTCCCTTCTCCAGCCCCTGCAGACACTTGGGCCACCAGCCCCCAGCACCTCAGCGCAGGATCTGGCCCCCAGCCACTCCCAAGTGCAGCTTCACACCTCAGCTCAGATCACAGCCCTGAGCCCGCTGCTCCATCTTCTCTCTAATTGCATTCCAGGAGGGGAAATAGAGATGCAAGAAAGTTCTGGCTTTTATTTATTTTTATTTTTTTTCCCCCTTTAGTTAGGCCCAGGCCCCCGCTGCAGAGCCTCACAATGCCTGGCCAGGACTGCATCTGAACCCATCCCTGTCCAGTCACAAACCACTTCTCCAACAGGCTCAAAGTGGGTTTTTATGCGACCACATAAACCCTTATGGAAAATACTTACATGCTTTATTAAATAAATTAAAGGTATTATTTCCTCATCATTTTGTAGATTTTCTAGGAAGGATATAATTTTTCATTTAACTCCATTGCATGAAAAAAACCCACAACTGAAAACCTATAGAAAGGTATATTACCCTGTGGTGGAAAATTAGATTCCTCCTTCACAATACTATAGGATGATTTAAATATAACGTATAGGAATAAAACATGTTATTAAATTGTATAGTATCTTTCTAGAAAGACCTACAGTATAGGATTCTAAAAATTACTCCCAACACCTATTATGTTTCAATCTAGCCCAGCTGGCTTTCTTTCTATTACATGCTGCAAGACTTTTCCTGAAAGGTTAGGGTTTTAATTGTGCCTTGAAAAGCTGCTGCAAGCGTGTTATGGAAATGGCTCCAAAATCCTCTGGACACAGCAAACCCGAGCATGGAAACCCCTGGCCTTGGGGTGGGATGGAAGCCATCCTGCTCTCTCTCATCCCAGCCCCCTTGGCTTCATAGGCACAAAGTAATTCTGTATTTCAATTTAACTGATCCCAGACCTCTCCCAGGGCTCACTACCCCAAATATTAAGGGGGGTTCAAACAGTTACCAGTGCCCCAGCAGTGTGCAACGATCTTCTTCCCCCTCTGCAAGAAAAAAAAGGGTTAGGGATAAAAGTTGACTTGAGCTGTTGCCATAGAGACTCCCCGGCTCAGCACAGAAACCCCAAATCTTGTCAAAAATGGAAGAATTTAAGATTTTAATCAGCAAGAACGCACAGGAGGCCAGGAACATCAATGCACATCCTTGACTTAACAGCCTCTGCCTTCAGATGCATTTACCCCTCATTTAATAACATCCTAAGAGCCGGCCAGGAGCGAGGATGGAAAGAGAGAGGAACAAAAGCAATGAAAACCCCGTCCGCTTTCGAGTATTTTCTCTCCCCGCCGAAGCAGCCACTCGCTGGCCAGGCTGATTTCTGGACCAACAACCCACCGGCCAAGCTGTTTGTGTTCCCGCTTCCTTCATCCGCTGCCAGAGAAAGAAAATAAAATTCAACAATACGAGCTAGGCAAAATATTTCCCGGAACCGCTGCTATTTCTCTCATAAACTTCACCTCGCAGCCAGTGCGGCCAGCAGCGGGGGGAGGAAAAATAAAAAGAAAAATCCCAACTTCTAGCACCACAAGATGTTTTTGTGACCGTCTCGAAATTGCTCTTTTCTGCCGCATCCTCCACACTCCTGACCCGACTTCCACCACGACCACAAATCAAACATCGGGGGTAAACTCACTGATCTGGCATTTTTGCTGCTTGGCAGAGCCCCGGCTCCAGCCGTGGCCCCTGGCTAAGACAAACACTGCCGGGAGCACGCTTTGGTGGCTGCCTTTCCCCCGCCAGCCCGGGCGGCACGCCGTGGTGTAACAAGGTGGCCGGAGGATCCTATTTTACCACCATTTAAGACCTGCGGTGAGTTTGGGAGGGATGGCATCTGCCAGCGGCTCAGGGCAGTGGTTTCACCAGGCTGCAGGATGCTGGGGATAACCAAAGCTGCGGCGTTGGGGAAAAGCCTCTGGAGCCAAGGGGTGTTGTGTTTCATGCCTGAGGATACAAAGTTTGAGGAATACCAAAACAAGGAACTTCAAAAAGGAGCGGTGTTGGCCCAGGGAATATTGTTGTATGAGCTCAGCCTCTTCGGAGCGATGGAAAAAATCACGCACTGACCCCAAAGGGATGGCGGGAGGACTCAGTGTGCGGGGGCTGAGTCGAGAGACATGCCACCAGCATCCACCCAAGGGGCCCAGAGTGGAGGGGGGGGGGGGATGTGGGCACCCGTGGCAGCACCCTGCAGGAGGGGGTGCTCCCCCGCACACCCCAGCACCCCGAGCTGCTCCACAGGACCCAGACCCGAGGGCTCAGGCAGGTGCCCCCGCAAGCCCCCTGGCACGCTGCCGTAGAGGCGAGCTTGCTGTCGGCTTGCAGCCTGGGCAGGCTGAGGTGTCTTTCCAAAACTTTCCGTCACCACCGAGCCTCCATCTGCTCGGCTTCTCAGCCAGCCCCTCGCGCTTACCTGCTACTGCACACCCAGATGATGAAGGTTTATTTGCTTTCTGCTAAGCCCACCCCTCCCAGCGCTGGGGGATGCAGGATGCACCCACATCATCAGCTCCTCCAGAAACCAAGACCTGGAGTCAGGACCCAGCTGGCAAGGGAAGCGCTGGAGGGAGAGGGTGCAGATGGGGAGTTACAGGCAAAAGAGCCACCCCAGCACCGACTCAGCTTTGGAAACATGATAACTTTGGCTTGAAGGTCACTGGGAGAGGAGTTTTGTGACTCCGTTTCATGTCTGTGCTCTTCCATTGCAAAAGCTGGTCTCACCACCGTGCTGCCATGCCCCAGGCTCTGCTCAGCCCACAGTGTGCGCAACCCTGCGACTGCCCTGGTGTCCCCCGGCCGCTGCCAGGCTCAGGGCAAGGGCTCAGAGCCCCTTGCTCCTCCTGCTCCCCCATGGCTCTAGACTAAAGCAACCAGGCACCCATGGGTGCAGCCAAGCGCCTGCAAGGCCTTGAGATATAAGTTTGAGGCAGAGTGTACCATCTCCTGTCCCCAGATAAAGGTTATGGACCACTCCAAATAGGATTCACCAAATGCAGGGAAAGGCTCCCAAACACCCCACACTGATCGGCCCCCAGTCCTCCCCTGTACTGCCCCATCCCCCTTGAGCAGCTCCTTCGCCTCGTTTCTCTCTTGCTGTGCCTGTGTGTGGGTGTATTTGGAAACGAGATCTTTCCAGCTGAACTGCAAAATGAAATGCAGAGATCACAACTCCTCGAATAGCTTCATCGCACACACACACACACACACCCCCAACCTCCATCCTGCCCCCGATGCAAAACCCAGGCAATAGTAAAAAAAACAGAGGTGGAAAAATCAAGGTATTTGGCAGATGCAAGGAGAGGTTTGGGGGGAGGGGAAGAGGAGGAAGCACAGCAAAATGCTTTCAGTGCATCCTTTTGTCCCCCAATTCACCACCAGATTTGCAGCTCAACCGCCACTTCCCCAAGCCTCTGTGCTCCCGGAGCTGAGACAACCCACTTCCATGGGGCTAAGAGGACAGAGAAAACAAAAACCATCAAAAAGCCAAGCCCCAAACCCAGCTGCAAGATTTGAACATCCGCTGCTGGAGGAGCCAGAGCCCATTTACTGAGAGGAAGGCAGAAGCGTCTCCACCCTGCGCTGGCCTTCGGCTCCTCTGCTGTTTCCAGCCTGGTAAAAGACAAGATTCACCCATGGTGCTGCTACGAGCAGTTTCTGAAGAAGAAGGGGCTTCGACTTGCCCACGGCAGGAGAAATTGTTCCCGTGAGAGCTGCGTGTCAGTGTCTGGGGCATTTAGGCAGTGAGTTATCCCCCAGACAAAACAAAGCCCAAGAGACGGGAAGGAAGCATTCGCCTGAGCTAGAGGAAGGACAGACTGCCACAGCTCAGCTGCTCAGGGATGTTCCAGCCTCACAAGGGGACCACCACGGGACCACGACAGGTCAGCCTGGCCCACACCATCACCAAACCATGAGTTTCCCAAACTGCTGACCCCATGTGCACCCACATACCCAGGACCCCAAGAAGCCCACCCACCCTGGCATGGAGCATGATGAGCCTGGCACTGCCGGGGTGCCACGGCTCACCCAGGGTCGGCATCGCATCCAGTGGGTGCAGACCAGAGCATCCGCACAGCATCGAGGGCTAAATGGGAAAATCTCATTCCCGGGCTCATGGATACATGAACCCTTTGGACAGGGCTATTGAGGAGCGTGCTGAGAACCCTCAGATTATCCCACCAAGCCATCGTCAAGCCCCAAACAACTGCCTAAAAGGGGCAAAATCCCAGGCACTGGGAGAAAGGGAGTGGATGAGAGCACGAAGCTCCAGCTGTGATCCATCCCAACTCCGGAGCCGAGGAGCTTCACTCGCGCCTCTCCCCCGAGTCAGATCAGGCTCCGTGCCCTCCAGCACTGAGCCAGCCGGAGGATTACAAACAATAAAGCGATTTATTCAAGGCAGAGGCCTTCAAGATTTATACCGTACACTCACAGTAAAGTGCAAACACATTCCCCTCCACTCGTGGCTGGGTCCTTTGTCAGAGAAATTTGAATTTTTGACCCCAGAAGTCAGGATGAGTCTCCAAAGGAGCATCAGAGACAGACCTGCACTGCGACCCTGAGCAGATTATGGTCTCAGGGGTATATCCCAAGACATATTTATGGTCCTCCAAAGCAAGATAAGTCAATAACCACATACAGTAGCAGTTACAAGTCAGATATTAATTTAATTCCTCTCCTCGCTGTCTGCCCAAATAAGTATTAATTCAATGGAGCATCAGGGCCCCATTATTTATCATTCTTACTGGGGTTTCTGTTTTCTCCCATTAAGGTAGAATTGCTACAGCCAGGCTACCTAAACACAATAGTTCCCAAATTAAAGGTACTTGGCATCCAACAGAGGCACAGGGACCACCAGCCCGGACCTGGGATTCATGCTATTAACAGCTAACGCCAACGCGGAGGAGGCTGGTTAAAGTGCAGCCCACCAAATGCACTTGAAATCCTTATTCAATCCACAGCAGAAAGAACATTTTATTCCTGAGGACCCGAGGGGCTGAGCAGAAGCCGAGACATTTGCTCCCTCCCGCAGGATCCAGCCAAGCCGGCCCCGGGGGCTGCGCACCCCACCACCCCACCCAGGGCCGGGTTCCTCCCAAGTCTAGTCTCAACCCAGAGCTAAAAATGAACCTTATTCATGATTAACATCTATATTTGCATAGCGTGGCTGGCAGCTTAACACCAAATAAATGTTTTGGCAGAGGGTGTCGCAGGCATGGGGGCGAGCCCTGCCCTCCAGAAGGGAGCTTCAGCCTTGCCATGGGTTAACGAGCAACTTTGTAATTGAATTAACAAATCATTAACAAGTCCTGTTCGCCATCTGGGAAGGGGAGGGCTCTGCCTTGGGCTGCTCTCCCCACCAGCACCTTGGGAGTGCACAGAGGCAGTCAATAACGTCGTAGGAGGAGTGAGTGCTAAACCTGACCTGATTAAGTTATGAATCACAGGAAATCCTGAAGGCATAAACCCCCCCGGGGCAGGCGGCTGCCAAGGTGGGTGAATCCCAGTGAATCCCCTCGCCCAGCTCCGCTGTGGGTTTGCCTTCAGCCCCGGGGTTAGGGAGCATCTTGAGGCTGCTTTGGTGGATGCACCAAGGAAGATCTCTTGGAAGAGACCCAAATGAGAAATAAATATAAGAATGCTTTGCATCAGGAACCCTGTAAGTGTGGGGCTAGTGTCTAGATTATAGTAAATAAATTCCCTTTTCTTCATAAGCTCATCTGTGCCAGGCTCCCAGCTCTCACCAATCACCTGCTTTAGCATTTTGTTCCCATTTTCAGCTCCCTCCTGCCCTCACCCCTTGGTTTCTCATCCCAGCAGCGAGAGAAAGCCAGGGGGACATGAGTGACAACAAAACCCAAACCACCGAACAACAGCCAGTCCCTTCTGCCTAGGAAACACGTTAAAAGTCCTGACCAAAACCACATTTCAGGCACAAGAGCCAAACCAATAGACAATTTCCATCCACTTGTGACTAACCGGTGAACTTCTGAGGGTTGAGTCACAGGCACATCCCAGTCCCACACACGTGTGCGCAGCCCCGGCTCGGGGCTCACGCCGTGACCGGCCCGGCCGTGCTGCACCTCGGGCACGCGATGCGCTTCCCAGCACCCCAACAGCCCGTTTCCCGTAAGGCGGTAACCAGCACCACGGCGGTCATCATGGAGATCGAGCCTGAAGGTTTCTCTCAGCAATTATTCAGGCTGAAGAATGTGCTTTTTCCATCTGCTCAAAGCCTCTTTGCTGGGGCTTTGGTAGGAAGCAGATGTGAGAGCATCCCAAAGCACGATCGGTCGTTACTCACTCTGTTATATAAAACCATGAGAATTTCCTCTTCTTTTTTTTTTTCATTTCTTAGTGCCAGGCCAGATTCCTGGGTGAGAGGCCAAGGCTGGCAAAACACAGAGCCAGATGAACCCAGGTTGGGGGAAACCTCTGTGTGCATCACCAACCAAAGGGAATATTTCACATCTAGGTTGCTCAGCAGAGAGCCAAGGCACCGGGGAAGGGAAAGCCACGATCTGGCCCCGTAACAAACCCAGAAACACTTAGGCCTCCTAATTAACTAGGAAATTCAACCCCCTCCAAACCACAGCGAAGCTTCAAAGCCCTCCCAACCTGATTCCGGATGCTCCTTCCCCGGTTCCCCGCGGACGGCCCCGCTCCCCCGAACCCTCCTCCCCATCCACAGCAGCCAGCAAAGCCTCCAGGGGCAAAGGCTCCCCGGGGCTCCTCTTCCAAGGGAAAAGGATTTCATGATCCAAATGAAAAAGCCACCAGGGAGGTATATTTTGGCCAAAGGTTTTGCTCCCTTCCGGAAAAACAGTAGAAAAAGAAAAGGAGAGCCGAGAGAGACCTGGGTAGGAAACTTGGGGCGATCAAAAACTTGGTCTTTTCTGCGTGAAAAAAAAGTGAAACAGAGTTTAAAGCGAAAAATAGGAAAAAAAGCATTTTTCAGCATGATGCCAAGACATCTGCAGGGGGTGTAGGGGGAGAAGAAAGCAGAAAATTCTCTGTGCATCATAAAATCCTGGGCATTTTCAGACCGGCTCCAACACCCAGTGCTACTGAACGGGGGAGAGAGCATGAAAGCCGATCGAGAGCAGCAAGTCTGCACAGATCAGCCGGGAGACACGTCAGCCCCGTGGATGAGCAGCGGCTCGGGTGGTCCAGCCCCATCCCAAATTACCACCCGCCTGTCTGAGGCCCCTGGTCCTGGGCACGAGGGGCTGGGGAAGAGGCTGCAATCCCCTCCCAGGCACCCTGCCTCGGCTCCTGGCCCCAAATGAAAAGCAGGTCTCCAGAGACGGCCCCCGCCGCCCTGCGTGGGAGCCCTTGTTCCGGATTTCCTACAAGGAGCCAAAGCAGAGCTGTCCCCGAGCAGAGCAGGGTCCCCGGGCAGGACAGGGCCACCCCTCCCGGCCGGGGCTCCCCGCGCCGGGATGACATAACCATGAACTGCATGAGGCCGAGCCTTTTGTCTGCGCGCCGGGAGAGAGGGAGGGAAAGCAAGAAAGGAAGAAAGAAAGAAAACTTCTGGAAGTCATTACGATTCCTCTGCTCCAGTCTCCTTTTTGGCAGACAGCTTCCTTCTCCCCTTCCCTCACCCCCCCCCCCCCCCCCCCCCCCGCCAGCCCGCTTCAAAATGCCAGCCTATGATTTTTAAATGAGAAAAAGCTGCGCTGTACTCCAGCGCTTGGATAAACTCCTACACAAACTTCCAGATGTGACACAACAGCCTGGAAGAGGGAATTCGCAGAAGAATCTCCTTAAAAAACACACACGCTCTCACAGGGAGCAAAGGAAGCGCCCGGCTGCTGGCACGGCCGGGCAGTGGATGGGTCTGGAGGTCCCCGGTGAGATGCGGTGCTTTACCCAGATGCAGCTTGAGCGGCTCCTGGCTCTGCTGGGGAGGCAGCAATGGGAGGGGGTGCTGGCTGCTGCGCCCAGCTCCGGGAAGTGAATACTGCCTGCTGCTCCCGCCGAGCTCCTGGAGGGTGTCTGTAGAGCAGGGAAGAGGTTTTGCAGTTATTTGTCCCCTCTGGGAGGAGAGAAATATCCACCCTGCTGCTAAAAGGTGATGGGCCCCGCTTCTCTCCGAGATCCTCGCCCAGGAGCTGGCGTGAGCCCAGGGATGCACCAGCACCTGCCCCAGGGAGCAGCGGGATGCTCCATCCCAGCTGGGGGGGCTGAGGGGCTGCAGGAGCCCCCCCACACTGCTATCAGCCAGGCAAGTTGTGTGTCTGGGGGGGACACGGAGCTGGCAGAGGCTCAGCCACAGTGGGAGCGTTTCCATCTGCCCCGGGGGAGGGGTGGGAGGTGCTGGCCAGTGAATTGGGTCATGGCAGAGAAACAAGTTCAGGTGCCCTGGGACAGATCAGATGCAGGTGAAGCAAATGGATTCCAACTCCTTTGTGGGGTTTTTAAATCAAAACAAGATCCATTTCAGAACCAACCTCTCAAATGGAAGCTTTTTGCTTTGTTAAACACAAAAGCAAGGTTGGAACAAACGTACCGAAGTTTAAAGGACACTACATGTGTTCTTCCCTCAAAACACACCCCTTTGACAACAAAAAAATTATATTTTTAATCCTGTGCTACAGTTGAACCCTTCAAACAGCAGCGCATGCAGCACCCGGCTCTCCCCACGAGCCAGCACAGCTGAGGAGAGGGTGAGGACCCTGAGCACCCACCAAGGTGATGGGGGTTCCACACACCCACAGCCCACATCCCCACGGGAGGGAATGCTTTGGGAGGCACCGCCAGGGCTGGGCAGCTCCGCCGGTTGGGTTCCTGGCCCCACCACGCAGGAGGCTCCGATGCAGTCGGACGCACAGACACGTCCCTCCAGGAGAGCCGGATCCGGCCAGGATGATGCGGAGCGGTGCTGGCACACAGACCCACGGAGCTTGGGGCGAGCTCAGCGGGCGAGGGCTGGCCGGCCCCGCAGTGGGGCCGTTGCTGCCTTCCACGATGCGCCGAGCTCCAGCACGGCGGCTCCAGCCGTCCCGTGAGCCAGCCCGGCGCAGACCTCAGCTATGCCTTGGCGTGAGGCCTCGAGGGCTCCGGGCCGGCTCCTGGAGGCCGCCGGCCATCTGCAGCTCTGCCGACTTCCAGCAAGAGCTGGGGGCACTCGGCAGCTCCCCGGGACGGAGCCTTTGATCATCCACCTCTCGCTAATGGGAAGCGAGGGGAGCCGTGCGAGGCAGCTGCTGGAAGAGCCCTCTGGGTTTTATTGCAGACCGAAGGCAGGGCTGGTTGCTGTGACCGGATCGAGATGCATTTCTTTCCTAAAGCCATTTCTGAAACCCAAATCCTGGGGACCATGCACCAGAACGGCCAGGCGAGACCGGAGCACTCCTCCCAGCACCGCCCAAACCCTCCCCTCCCCAGCGAGGACATTTGTGGAATTGCCCTTCACCCTCCAAAACCAGGAGGAAAAGATGGGATTTCAACCAATCTGGGGGTGTGTCCCCAGAACGGCACCTTTCAGCAGCTTTTGGCAGCTTCCACACACCCCTCCCCCCCCCCCCCCCCATCGCCAGCACGCTGCTCTCCAGGCAGCAGCGCTCTGCAGGCACGCACTGCGCGGGGGAAGAGGCAGATTTCAGTACTACAATAGAGATCACAGGCCCTTTCAGTTACACTGTTATTTTCCTATTCAGAGCTCTTAACACCAAGCAGTAGCATCCTCCCCACTTTCTCCATCCCCACTCTTCAATCACTCTGCAACTCTCAAGAAATAGCCTCGTTTCTTGTCTGTGATCAGAGGAGCAGCCTGGCACAGACCATGCTACAGCCTTTCATCCTCCCAGCCTTCATGGTGCTTTTATTTTTTAAGTGAAAGTCAAGTAACCAGCTTGCCTCCTCTTTTCTCCCCCCCCCAGAGATGCCTGCTTCTCCTCGCACCGTCTTGCCAGCACACACACCAGGACACCGTGGCTGTTGCCGCAGCCCTTCCCAGCCCCAGGCCCATGGGCCCAGCGCCGTGACCATTAAACACGTCCCACCCATGTCCCTGCTCCTTCCCTTTTGGCCCAGGCAGCCCTCATCCAGGGCAGAGCCTTTCATCCCAGAGCCACTAGGAACGTGCGGGTCGGAAAGCAGGCTTGTCCCCCCAGGTCCCTCACAGCACCCAGAGAGGTTTTTGCTCAAAGACCACGACAGAGGGGGAGGATAGCTTGGCAGGGCAAATACACTTTTAGGGTTAAAATGCCAAGATTTCAGGCTCTGGAGTATTTCTGGATCAGGACAAACTTCACGACCTCTTTCTAGTCCTGCGGGAGAGGAGGAGCAGCAGAGCGGCACAGGTTCTCCGCCATCTCTGCTCCAGACAGTGAAGGAGAAACCTCCCTGGCCCAGGCAGAGGATGCTCTGAATGGAGCCACGGTAAAAAAGTCCAACAAACCACCTCAACAGGACTTCACATCCTCACTGGACACTCAGCACGTCAACCGTCACCCTCTCCCAAACCCCGCACCCCGGCCTTGGCTACCACAGTCACACCAGCTGCCTGGACAGGGATGGAGAGCAGCATCCCAGAGGCTCCCGCTGCACCCGAGGGGGCACGAGCTGCCCTTCTCCGGGCAGGAGAGGGAGCTGTGCGTGCAGGAGCAGCACCAGAACCTCCTGTCAACAGCAAAGTTTATCAGCCATCTCAGAGCACCGCAAACCCGCTTTGCCAAGCCAGCGAGCCGTGCATCTCCACAGGCACAGCTCAAACGTGAGCCCCCCCATCCAATTTCTGCACGGGCAGCCAGCCTCACCCCCAGAAAGGTAAAAACCACCCGAGAAAGCAGCAGAAGCCAGCACAAGCCCCAAACCCCCTGGGGGCCAGGGTAGGATTCACCAGCCACGTGAGCCCAAGCGCTGTCACTCCTCTCCAGGGCAGCTGGTGGCAACAAAGACTTTCCAGCAATGTGATTATACGGTTTTAGCACCAAGGCACAATTCCTAGAAGATTGCAGCCTGTGAAGGGCCACTACCGGCCCACCACACTGAAGGAAAAAAATAAAATAATGAATAGAAACAAGCAACGGGCTCAGCTCTGGCACTCGGGCAGCAGAGAGCCGAAGGAACGAGTAAGATTCTGCTCTGCTGAACGGCCCAGTGAGCAATGGGAAACTGTGGGTGCCAAGCTGGTCACTGCCTTCCTCTCATCTGTAGGCTGAACCACTTTTTTTGTGTTGTTTTTAAATAAACTCCCCCAATTCTGGGTCAGTGAACCTGAAAACAAACAGCCACATGCAGACACGCGACTCGGAGACCTACAGCATCATCCCCCGTGGCCCCAGGGCTCCCAGCAAGCGCCTTTCTGTCAGTAATGAGTGAAAAAATAACAACAAGGAAAATCTCAGTTTGTGGGACTGCACCTAATGCTCATCCCCTGCTCACAGCGGTGCTTGCAGGTGCTCACAATACCCCTAATTTTCCAAGGACAAAAGTTAATCTGCTTGTATTTGCAGCCACGGAGGAGAAGACGCATTTCAAGCCATTATTGGGGTGGGAGATTTTACTGAAAACAACTGAAAACATGCAGGTGTAACACCTGCTTCAAAATAACATCATTAGGAGGGGGGGAGGGAGGGTAAAAGAGAATCGAAAACATACTTAAATCAGCAATCATAAATATTAGTCATAGTAGTCAATAAGAACACACAGGCTTGCAGCCTGACATTAATATTTCTTCCCAAAACAGAAGGCTTCACAAAGTTGCAAGATTTCCTTAAATAAATGCAGCTTTAACTGCTTAGCTGGTGTGAGAGATATTTGGGGGGAAACTGCTGGGAGAATTCATGACTGGGAAGAGAAATCTTGGTTTTCCTCTCCTGGGGGACATTTTAGGAAAGAAGGCAGCCTGCTTATCAGATAAATTACATTGAAGCTCAAGTAAAACAATATTCACAACTCCGGCAGACCCTCGCCACTCTTCCTGGGCACACCGACCCCAGCTGCGATGCAATTCCTCACAGTTCCCGCACACCGGGAGCGCAGGAGGACTTGCACAGGATATTCTGGCCCTCTGTACCACGTAACATGCCCTCCCTGCTACCACCCAGCCTCTCCCACTCCAGATGTGGGTTTGCTGTCCATACGTACTCGCCTGCCTCTCGCGCAGGCAGAGCGGCGCGGAGCCGGTAACTTCCCGCTCAGCCGGGCAGCGGCCACCTCTCCCGCACCAGCCCCTGCGGGAAGCCACAGAGCTTCGCTTTATTTCATTTTGGGGTTTTGTTCCTGCAAATAATAAATGGAACTGGAGTTTGGGGATGGTAAAACACTTGCAATGTTACAAGCCGTGTGCTGGTTGCAACTCAACTCCAAGAGAGGCTTTAAAGGCACCAAGACCGTGGCAAGAAGAAATTTTTCTATTGTCTTCTCTATTTTTTTTTTTCCTCTTTTCTTTTGAAAGCTTAAACTTGACTAAAGCAGCTCAGACACAGAGCCTGTGCTGGAGGAGACAGGGGGTTTGGAAGGAGACCAGATGCCTTTATGGGGTCACAGCTCACCCCAGGACCTGGTGAGCAGCAGCCCTTGGCCGATGCACACCCTGGGGACCGTGATCCCCACCTCGCCAGGACCCCTCCAAGCAAGAGGCATCCCCCAAGGAAATGCGGAGAGTGGGGCCTTCAGCCGGCCCCTCACGCTGTGAATTATTGAGGGACCCTGGAGTCAGGCAGCAAAACAACCCCCCCAGCACCACCGCCTACCCCCCAGATTGCACCCCCCCTTAGAACTCTCAGAAAGGACCTGGGAGCCTAAAATGGGTGAGAAACAGGGTCAGGGGGGAAGAACGGTTCTAACAAGGGGGTAGACCGTGGTTTGGGCGGCTCGGTGTGCCCGGGGGAGTGGGGACACCCGAGGCCGGCCGATCCCCGAGGGAGGAAGGGCCCGCCCGTGGAGCGGCGCGGCGGAGCCCGCAGGAACCGGGGCATCGCGGAGGGGCGGCCGGGGGAGGGGAGGCCCCCCCACACACCCCCCATACCCCCCCCCCCCCAGCCCCGCACCCCGGCGGGGAGCACCGAGCCCCCTGCAACAGCCCGGAAAACTTCCCGGCCGAGCACCGAGGAGGGGGCGAGCACCGGTCGGGTGTCATCCCTTCATCCCGGGGACGGAGGGCGATCGGTCGGGTGTCCCCCCCCCCCGCTAAAGCCCGCCTTCTTCCCCATCACCCGGTGGGCTCCAGCCGGGAGGTGCCCCCCGCCCTGCTCGCCGCTCCGGGGGTGGGGCGGCCCCGCGGGGCTTACCTCGCCGCCGAGCACCTGCAAAGGATACGGGTTACAGACCAGGCGGAGGCACCAGCTCCGCGGCCGGCTCTCCTGGCTCAGGTAGAAGAAGACGACGGGAGCCAGCGCCGGGTAGGGCAGCGCCTCCGCCTCCGAGTCGCCGCTGCCCGCCTCCCTGTCCCCCGGCCCCGGGCGGCCCCCGGCCCCGGACAGGTCATTAAGGCGGATGAAAGTCTTGGCTCTGCCCGGCTCCGGCTCCTCCTCGGCCGCTCGCGGTCCATCCTCGTCCATCCTCCGGCCGGCGGTCCCGGGGGGAGCCGGGGCGACGCGGGGCGAGCCGGGGGGCGCCTAGAGGGGCGCGGCCATGGCGGGGCCGGGGGGCTGGGGGCTGCGGCGGGGCGACTTCAGCGTCGGGGTGGCATGGCCGGGCGAACCGCTGCCTCGCCCCCCGCCGGGGCCGGGCCGCCCCCCTCGCCCTGCCCTGCCGTCTGCGGGATCCGTAGCTCCTCCTCGCCGTGCCTCCGGGGGCCCGAGCCGGGCGAGCCGCGGGCAGGGAGGCGGCGGCGGGGCGGCCCCCGCTGCCGGTGCTGGCCCCCCCACCCGCGGGGCGGGCCGCCTTAGCGGCTCTGCCTGTCCCCTCCGCGCCCCAACATCTGCCCGGGGCGGGGGGGGTGCTGCCCGGCGCCCCGGGGACGGGCGGCGGCGGAGGATGCTCCCGCGGGCGGCCGCGCCGAGCCGAGCGCTCCGCACAGCTGGATCCCTCACTCCAACTTCAAGTCCCGGCTCCTCCTCCCCCCGCCGCCAATGGGGGCTCTCCCCCGGCCCCTCCGCGCCTCCCCATTGGCTGTCTCGGGTGTCCGTCCGGGCAGCACAGCTGGACGGGCAGGCACGGTCCCCCGGCGGGGCTGGACGGGGCGCACCCGCTCGGCGCTGCTCAGCTGGGGGTCGGGCCCGGTACCCCCCCCCTCCCGTGGGAGGGAAGGGGTGCGGGGAGGACTTGCAGCGCCCAGGGCTGGAGGCGAGGGTCGGGAGAAGCCCTGCGCTGCGTTAGACAGAGGCAGACCCCGATGGGACGCTCTACAGCACCGGGAGAGGGGGAAACCCATGAGGGGCAAAGGGGGGGGAGATGGGGGGAGACCGCTCCGGTTCGGCCCCTCCTGCAGAGAAGGCAGGAGCCCCGAGCGAAGGGGGGGCCCGCCGAGGCCCAGGGCAGCAGGAGCCGGTAGCGGGAGCGAAGCTGCAGCCCTCGGTAACCCGTGGCTCCGCTCCTCGCTGCTGCGCCGGTGAGCCCTGCCCGAGATCCTCGCTCTGCTGCAGGGCCCCGGGCGGGTTCCCCCCCCCCCCCACGTCCCCCCACCGCTTGCGAGCGGAGACAGTACTGCTGGGTTCGGCGCATGTGGGTCACCGCCGGTTGCCCCCCCAGCCCCCCGGTTCGCGCCACCCCATTCTGAGCTGGTCGCCCCTGGGCTGGGCGAGGGCACGATGCCGGCCAGCAGCTCCCAGGGCAGCCGGGTCCCGAGTGGGATGGGGCGGGGGTGGGGTGGGGTGCGGGACGGACACACGGACGGACCCGCCAGCCCCCAACCGCGGGAGCAGCGGGTGCCCCCGATCCCCCCGGCTCGGAGGACGCGGCCGGAGCTCCCTCTGCCGGTGCGAGTCCCGGCCGCGACGGGAGCCGGCCCCGACGGCGGGGACGGTGCCGCAAGGGTCCCCCGGGGGGTGGGGACTGGGGGGGGCACGCCGTAAGCCAGAGACCTTCCTTCATCAGAGTAAAGGCTTTTCTGCAGACACCGCTCATTTTGAGTGCAGACTTCCCCCCCCAGGCTGAGCCAAGGCGCTGTGTCTAAATGCTTAAGATTTCTTGCCACTTTAGAAATAGCTTTCCCACCTTTCCTCAGCAGCACCCCACATCATATAAACACACACACACACACACACATATATATATATATATATAAAAAAAAAAAAAAAGCATCCCCTTCCCAAAAGCTCCAGCTAGCCCAAAGCCACCTGCAAAAGCAATAGGAAGATGCTCTTGTCTGACCCAAAATATCTCCTCTGGGCTGAATCCCGCTGGCCTGGGAGCACACTTGATCTTGGATTCACAGCCTGTGCTGTCCAGCCCGAGACAAATCACATGGCTGCTGGCAAAACTTCAAGGCCAGCTGGGCTCTGCTGCAGAACTGCGAGAGACGGTGTCCGGGCAGAGGAGGAGATGCAAACCCCACAGCCCCATCACGCATGGCCAGGAGACCCCCCTGCAAACCCAGGGGGGTGCGAGTGTGATAGCATATGGCCCATGTGACACTAGGCGAGCTGAGATCCCGTGACACAGGTGCTGAGGATGGGTCCTCCCAGGTTTCTGAGTAATTCCCCCCCTCCAAATGCCGTGCACCCATGGAGAGGGCAAAGCTCAGCTGGTCTTTGGCCTCTCTCCACTCCTGTCAGAGCAAGCAGCCATACTGACACACCAGGAACTCCCTCACTTCCCCAGCAAAGATTCCTGCAGTGGGGGAAACACCAGCCCTTCCCCCCACCCCCCACCCCCCCAGCAAAGCACAGCCCAGTAGCCCGACAGCTCTGCTGTTGTACAAATAATTCACGGAAAGGTCCACAAACACATTTGCATGTGCAAGGTGCAGTCTCAGATCAAGCAATTTCCTCACTACATATGTACAGCCTGGCCACAGCTGCTTTTGATCCAATTCTCTTTGTATCCTGATAATGTACAGAGAGCCTTTGTGTGTCGGTCTGTTTATTTAAATGGATTTGGAGCAAACATTTTTTTAAAAGCTGAAGCTTTGAGCCTCTAAGTGGGTTACCAGATTATACGCTGTCTCCATTTTAATTACATTTGGCTCGTTTTGTTTATTGCGTACATTTTCAAGAATTATGCTTGTTGTGAGAATTGGAAACATTTTGCTTTAGAAGATACCTGCCCTATAAAGGGATCCAACATCACACAGGAGAGATGATGCAAACCCTCCCATCTCAAAGAGCAGACTCCCTCCAACTAGGACAGGAAAAGAAGAAAGGCTCAACAAAGCCATATATCCCCTAAGTTTGAAATGAAGCATCCAAACATCAGGAGGATCAAGCCAGCACCATCAGCCCAGCAGGATTTTGGCATTAGCAAACACAGATAAGAGGATGCTCTTGCTGGGGAAGAGTGATCTCCACTGTGGATCTCAGAGGGATGAGAGCACGGAGCCTGTCAGAGCCCGGCCGGGGTGTTTCTCACCCCGTCTCAACTGGCAGCAGAGTGGAGGCAGCACCCAGACCTTTGCTGTCTCACCTCAGATGGGCAGAGGAGTTAAACCAGGAGCTCCCCCAGAGCTGCCCCAGCACAGGCATCTCCCCGGGGAGCCCTTCCCACCCACCCATCCAGGGTAGACCAGGAATATGTCTTCCCCAACTACATGGCAGGGTTCAGCTTTGAGACAGAAGTGGAGCAGGAACATAGCTCCAGCCCAGAGCCTTGGTGAGAGGGATGGAAAGCAGCAGAAAGCAACCCCAGAGACCAGAGCTGCACATTTAGGGATTTGGGATGTAAATGAGAAGAAATTTCAGTACAGCATAAGAAACTAATGAGGTCACATTCACCTCACACGCACAGTCCTGGCCTCCTAATTATACCAAAGATAGCACAGGAGAGAGGGATGGGGGTGAGCCAGGGACAGCTTGGGTGGTGGCAGGAATTTTAGGGCTGTGGTGTATTTGAAGAGGTGAGAGGAAGGGGGTTCGCACACTGCTACGTCAGTTATGCCTCCAGCAGCAGATGTGATGAACCCCAAATTACTCAGCAGACCCCTAGCAGGGACAGAAGCTGAGCCACCCAAGGAGGAGGAGGAGGAGGAGAAGGAGGAAGGGAAAGCAGCACTGCTTTCATCCCAGAACAGTCCTCTTTCTCTCCTCTTCCCCCACAGTGAGCTGCACCCCACCATTTTGGGGGTCTTTCAGGGCAGCACAGCCCTGCACTCTCTTTCTTAGCAGTACTTCTAGGAAAAACATCATGAGTAATATTTCACGTCAGCGGGGGAGCTTTAGCCGAGCCGATGCTCACCAAAGACAGCTCCGGCGTGGTAATGGGATTTGGAGTTGGCTGTACAGGAGCTGCACTGAGCTGTAATGGGAAAAGCCTACATCTGTAACTATTTTAGCAGGAGGCGGATTGAAGACAGCCTCAACGGAGAGGCTCCAATCCGATGGGAACTAGTCGCTATTTGTTTTGCTGTTGACATACAGCTGCAGTAGCTGTGGGTGATTTTAATAAGACAGGATAATATTTCTATCAGTTCTGGGAGCTATAGATTGAACCCATAAAGGCATCTGGCTTGGGGCTGAGTGATAAATCGCAACAAGATCCAAAGCTCTTCTCATGCCTTGGAACCAGAGAGAAAACACACATTTTGTTTCGGATGTCACAGTTTGGGGGCAGAGCAGGCCTCCCACAACCAATTTACAGACTCAAGTGTTGTTGAAGAACACTCTGACAGCAGTAAGCCCACTCTGTTCCTGCTCCCCCACCCCACCAGTGACAGCAAGTGCTGTGGGCTCAGAGCCCTTGCTGTGCACGGGGGCTCCTGGCTGCCCCCATCAGTGAATTAGCCTCCTGAGAAACAGCGTTCATGTGTTTCACCGTACTTCAGCTGACATAGCTGCAGCAGAGAGACACCCACCAAACCCAGCCCCACGCAGCCCCCGCTCCCTCCCCGGTGTTGGGGTGCTCCCATCCCTCAGCACCCACAGCTGAAAGAGCACATTCGCTTCTTAGGACAGCAGCTAAGGACCTGGGAGGAGCAGGAGACCAGCCCCATGTTCCACACCGCACAAAGTAACAGCTTAACCCTGCATAACCCCGTCCAAACAGCTGCTTTTTCCTCCAGGAGCTTATTTTGCTAATTCTCTTTTTCATCACCCAGATAGTTTCTTGCCGTCCTCAGTTATCCCATTGGCGCCACAGCTGTGGCCTTCACCCTGAGCATCCCGGGGCTTCCCAGTCCGGTGCTGCATCCTCAAACCCTGGCGCTGGGTACCAGCACCAGGAGCCACCATGGAGGATTTGGGAGAAACAATTGCTTAATGAAACCAACTGCTAGAGGCTACAAGCAGGGCTTCATCTTTCATTTTTTTCCCCTCTTTAATGAATGTTTTTATTGTCTCTCTCAATCTTTATTAAGTGAAGAGCCAGACAAGTAGTTGGAGGGAAAATATACTACGGCATGAAGCACAGCCACTGTGCAGAGGGGACGTACGCAACCAGCACAATCCGTTTGGTGTGCAGAAAGGAATTAATAATTTAGGCTGGGGAATGCTTATTTTTGGCTGATGACCAGCACTTTCCTGCATGATCAATGTCTGCACCTTGACTTTTTGGTACGCAATCAATCCGTGCCTGACTATGGCCTGAGTTTTGGGAACTGCTACGTCTGCAAGGGCTGAGCCGCTCGGGACTGTAGCATCGGTGCAGCTGAACCTCCTGACTTGGCAAGAGCTGAATATAATTTATAGTAAAAATATAATTTATAATAAAAATCTGTCTGCCCCCCCATATTTAAAAAAATTGCATTTTTCTTAACAACTGCTATTACCTCCAGAAAAGTTCAAGAGGAGAGAGAATCGTCCTTTAAAGACTATCCTGGTTGGGCAGATTGGGTGTTTCAGTGGCCAGATCCAGGCTCTGACCCTCAAAAAGTGCAAAGGTCCATCAGCCCCAGCAAGACAGCTCCCCCAGAGGGGATGCAGGGACCCAGCACCACACTGGATGTTGGCCCTATTCAACACCCTCTGGCATTTACTGTGGCTCCGACCAGATCCTGTCCTTGTCACTGCACCCGGTCGAGCAGTCAAAGGCTACAGCATTTCAGCAAACTGCTAAGATGATCTCTGCAGCCCTCTGAAGTGTTAGTGAAAAACAAAGCACCGTTTCTGAGAGGGGAGGAGGGAAAGAAACCCTGACTGAAATCCATCCTTCTGCTTCCGCCTCCTGGTCAAAGCAGCTCCCTATCTGATGCACCTGGGAGGCTTTGCCTTGCTCTCCCTTCAGGTGCTGAGACCCAGCCCTGCTCCCGGCTCACTCTCACCTCACCTGCCCTGCGGGATGAAGTTTTGGGTGAGCAAGCTTCCCCCCACCAAGCACATATGAGGGGGATTTTAGGGCAGGTCCCCGCTGCCGCCCTGAAAGCCCCACTCTGCAGCTCTGGGGCCTGGAGCACATCCCTGAGCCTCCAACCATCCCTCAACGCCCCATTAGATCTGCATTTCTTGCCTTTTTCTCCCAAGCTCTTTGCCAGCCAAAGAACGTCCCTTTCCAATACCCTCCTCTCCCTACCCCCCCCTCACATCGCGTTTGGCTTTCATCTGGTTCCCATGCAGCGTGAGCACGGGGTGCAAGCAGCACGCCAGCACCGCGGCTATCAGCGGCTCCCACTCTAATTGAATCTTCAAATCTTGTCTGACAGGAAGAGACAAGAGGGAAATGAGATGCTTGTTGCCGAGCCCCAGATCCCCAAGCGCTGCAGAGCACCGGGACGCTGGCAAACATTGCATAATGCTCCTGAGCACGCCCACCTTAGCCCCCAGCACTGCTATGAGTGATTCCAGCATCCCGGTGAGCCCCAAAAGGCATCACCACAGCTCAGGGTGGCCCCAGGAAGGAGGGGTACAAGGTGCCAAAAAGCCAACAGAGCTGAGAGATCAGACAAGGGGAAAGGCAGAGCCACACAAATGCCCAGCTTGCACCAGGCAGAGGATGGGCTGCAAAGCTCAGCCCCAGGCTTGGCAGGCACTGAGACCTTGCTCACAGCACACAAGGAAAGAAAAACCTTCTGAGCAACAACAGCACACTCACAAGTCACCCCACAGCTCTCCCAAACGACTCCAGAATCAAGAAAAGCAACACCCAACTCTCCATCCAGGAGCCTACGGCAGCCAGAGGCACCCAAGGGTGTCTCCACCTCCCCTGCCCCAGCACAAGGTGCACAACAGCAACAGGAGACCCCACCACGACAGTTTTGCCCAGGCCCTTACCTGAGCACTCAGAAGCTCCAGCCAAAGGACACCTTCACCCCAGAGCTGCAGCAACACCCTTGAGGGGCTGGCAGGGAGGGGAAGGCAGGAGCTGGAGAACTAATTGGCAGCAGCTGAGCAAGCACTAATTGAGGAAAAGTGGACATGGGAGGAGGAGAGGGCATGGAGAGGACAACAGCTCCTGGTTCTGCTGGTGGCCAGATAGCAAACCACATCTTAGCCCATATAAAAAAGATTAACTTAAATTTGCCCTCATAAATCTTTTTTCAGCCAGCTCTCCCAGCACACAGTGGCTGGGCTGTGACAGCCCCAGCTGGGCTCCATGTCATGGAGGTCAAACTCATTAAACCCCCTTGCAAGGGCTGTGCTGCCGTGGGGAGGGGCGTCACCATCCCATCCCAAAGAGGCTGATGCTGTGCCCCAGCTCCCAGCCCCTGGTGGCAGGTCGGGGGGGGGGGGCATTGCACCTTCCACATCTCTTCCCCTGTCCCAAAACAGTGGCTTCCCTCACCAGCTGAGGAGCAAACACCCAAATGGGTTTAAAATAAATGAATATTAAATGAGCATGTGACACTGATGGGAAGGACCGACTGACATGGCTTAAATGTCTCCTGCTCTCCCAAGGAGTGACCAACAGCAGCGTGGGCAAGGAAAGGAGAAACAGCCTTTGGGGGGGACAGGGAGGAGAGGGGTCAGGATGGGAGGGAGAGTGGGGTTAATGTGGGGTCTGCAGAGGGAGGGGAGATGCTGCCAAGCCAGCACGAGGCTGAGTCATGAGCGTGAGCTTGTGCCCTCCATCCCACCGAGCACACTGGGGCTCAGTCGGGACCCCAGCAGCAAGTGCTGCTGTGGACTGGGATGGCTGGGATGTGCCTTCCTCTGCACCCATGGGCAAGCTTGGCCATGAGCTGGAGCCACCCCTGAGTGCCACTGGGCCTTCTGCACCTCAAACTTTTCTCCTTTGCTGCTCAACCCCTCTCAATTATTATTCATATTGCAGCTCACCCATAACAACCCTTGATGTGGAAAGGACTTTATTTTTTACCCCTTTTTTTTTTTTTTTTTAAGGTCTCTGCTGGGAAATTGTTGTAATTAATGGCCCTTTAGAGTAAAATATAATTAAAAATAATGTGGAGCACGCTGAAGCCTGCTGGCAGTTTGCGATGCAGGTGGTTGATGGCGAATGGGGAGGCCGGGCAGCTGCTGCAGACCTGCCGCAGCAGTGTCAGGGCATGAGGGTGCCCACCCTGAGATGTTGTGGTGGGTTCATCCTGGCCTCATTTAGCCCTAAAGCAATTTCTAAATCACCAAGAGCACCAGGCTTCTCTGTCACACCCGTGGGGACACCAGGGTGCATTTCATCCTCACCCTCCCGTGGGAGGCAGGGCACGGGTGGCCCTGCTGGGAAGAAGTTCTGGGCATGAAGCTCCCGGGCAGAAGGAGACTTGATCCCACACGGCTGCTCATGGGGCTGCAATGGGTTACTCTGTGCCTGGGAGAGCCTTCTTGGATAGAAAAGTCTGATTTTCACACTTTTAGAAAGCCAGGAAGGGAGAAATGGCTTGCTGAGCCCCCACCAAAGCTCCCCAGTCACCCCCTTGCAAGAGCCGAAGTGCCGCAGAAGTGTGCAAATGAGGACTGGCTCATTTAAATTTAATGCTGATGAGGAGATCTTCCTCCTCTTTCCAGCAGAGAGCAGATGTTCTCGTTTCACATAGGCAAGGCATCTCTAAATCACTTCCCCAGCAGCGAGGTGGATGGTGATGTCATTGTTTATAGGTTATTAGTTATTATTTCATAGACAAACCTGACATTTTTCCCTTTTAAAGATGCATTGGGATGGATTCTGGGTTTCTGCCACTGAAACTATACTGGAAGTTGCGTCGTTAGCCTCCTTCCAAGATTCAGGCTGCTTTCCTCATAGCACATAATTAAAACAGCACTTTGAATTTTCAGCAGCTTGCAACATCTTCATGATATACGGGAACGCAGGCAACAGCTTGCTGTCGAGCCCAGCCCCGCTGAGAGAAAGTGCCCAGCAAGCCGTGCAGTGCAGTATATGAGGGAGGGATGTGGCACGAGAGGTGACAGAGCAGCACGGTGGCCCCGGGTGCGAGCCACGTGCCAGCTGCTCGGCGTTGTCCCCTTCTCTGCGCCAGCTCCGGCTGCTCCTCGCCGTGCCGGTGGGACCCAGGGTGCTTTTAGCCAGTTCAACACCTTTTAGCTGAATCACATAACCTGTCCATGGCCTTTCTCTGGTATGAATCATAATTACCTTAATGAATCCCCAGGCAAAGCGAGCAGCTTGCCACTGGTGTTTTAACCTGTCTGGCGGCACCACGGGCTGCGGGAGTGAAGAGCTGGGGTTTGGGGCTGCCCAGCCCTCATGAGCGCATATGGTCGGAGCCACACAGGGCCAAAATAAGATTCAGGGGTGCAGGAGGTACCAGATCCAGCAGGTTGGGGCTGCCAGCATGGGAGAAAGGCAGAGTTGAAGGGGATCCGGCTGCTCAGTGGGGTGCAGGGAGCCCAGGGGATGAGTACAGGGCTGGAGAGGGGAGCGCAGTGCTGTGACACCCTGTAACACCAGGGGAGCCCGGTGCCAGCCCCATGCCACCGCTTGTGCTCTGCACACTGGTACCAGCCCAGTATGTCCCCCTGTTTCTCAGGGTACCAAATGGGTTTGGCGATTGCGAGGCAGCCTTTGAGCAACTCACGGCTCCAGCCTCGCCCGCGGGAGCTCTCCAAGGAGCAGCCTGAGTCCCCAGACCAGCTGAGGACGGAGGTGAGGGACTGGCAGCTGCCCCACACTGACCTCCTGGCAGCCCCACAGCAAAGCGCAGGGCAGCAGCAGGCTCAGAGCCTGTTCCCTGCCTCCGCTTTGCCGCTGCTCCCACCATGCCAGAGCCAACGTCCTCGAGAAGCCTCGCTCTGCCTTAAAACATTCATAATGGTACAAAAGGCATTTTGGGAGCTTTTTCAGTGGGAATCCCAGATCCAGTTGTGGCCCAAATGGCTTTACCTCCCCCAGGACAGACATGGGCAGCGCCCAGCACACCAGACCTGGCTGTGGCACTCGGTCACCTCAGCACAGCAAGTGCCACTCTCCTGCGGTGCCTGGGTCCTGCTAGCTCAGGGCAGATCCAGCTCATCCGCACCGGTAGCAGCCACCACCCAAAAATCACCCAGAGCTTCCTCTTGCCATGGCCCCAGCCTGTTTCACCATCTGAGCGTCTGGCTGTGACAGCCCTGACCCAGACCAGTGACGCTTTAGTTCCTGTCCAAACTCACTAGCATCCCCACTCCAGCAGTAGCACAGCAGGGACATGATCCCAGCTTTGTATCAGTCCAAACTGGTTTCCTTTCAGCCTTTGCCCTCCAAGACCTGAGTGTCAGATGCCTCCCACTCCCAGAGCTGCCCCGGCCCTTCTGCCCCAAGTTCTTGCCTTTACTGGTACGACTGGGGCAGCTCCCCCACACAGCGCTGCCAGAGCAGGCACACAACGCTTGCACGCACGAAGGAGCCAACAATGAAAGGGAACATATTAGTGCTCCACTAACCAATGGAGGGGAGTTAATGACATCAAACTGGTTTGTTGTTGTTGGTTTTGATTATATTTTTTTAAGATCTGGCTTCTATCTGTCATTACCGCTATATTGCATAACCGGGGAAAAATCTGAATGAAGTTAATACCCGCGGAGTGTGGTGCGGAATATTCATGTACTGGGAACCAGAACGAGGCAAATGTGAATCTTTATTACCAGTGGAGGTTGTTAAATATTTATATTTTCTGTTTGAGACATGCTGTGACACATGAAACTCAATTAGAATATAACTAAAAACCATGCTAAATTATAGATAAACGGCAACAAATGAAGGGGAGCAGTCTGAGCTCCCCTGTGCACAGCCTGGGGGGACAAGGATGACAACTTTAAGAGGAGAGAGCAGCCCCACCAAAGGCACTGGTGTCCCACCATGACTGGCCAGCGAGTATTGGCACAGCTCTGTTTCCTCTGCAGAGCTGATTTTTGCCCTGAGACATCCCAAAGGAAACCCTCAGGATCCTGTTTCCCTGCAAACCACTCCGCACCTTCATGTGAAGCAGCCCCAGACACCCCGGCCTCCCCGCTTGTCCTGAGGCATCATAAGGACCCCCAAGCCTCCAGCTCCTGAGCTGTGTTTACTTTAACACAAATGTGTCTAGTAATAAAAACCACAGTGAAAAGGAAAGACAGATGTTAAAGAGAAATATATATTCAGGGTCAAATGCTGCACTTGTGCCATGCTATGGAAATGGCTGGAGATTTCTATGCCTCAGCTCACTGAAGCCAAGCTAAGGACACGCACGATCAGGGCTGGAAAATTAAGGGCTGAAAGGACTTTGAGGTTAATTATGTAATTATTTGCTCTGAGAGATGCTTGTCAATGCCAGCAAGGCCACGCGGATGTGGGCTTTAAGTGGCTGCTGCCAGGGCTGAGATCAAGCAGCACCTCTGAGCAATATCCACAGGGATAGTGCTGTGGGCAGACAGACAGACAGACAGACAGCTGTGATCCCAGCAGATAGGTGCTTTTTCCCCAACTCTGTGTGGTGCCAGAGCCCCCAGGCTGCAGGGAATCCCCTCGGTGGCCTTGCAAGAGCATCCCGCAGGAGCATCCCGCAGGAGCATCCCGCAGCGTTGCCATGGAGATGCGGCTCAGGAGGAGCCCGGGTGCTGTATCCCTCCGGGGGGGGTGCGGGACCCCCCAGCCCCCTGCAGCCCTTCCCTTTGGCTGCCTCCTGCGATAAAAGTGATTTAGGGGCTTCATTAATGCTACAAGGATCTCGGCCAGAGACGAGCGTGGGATCTGGCCGAGCAATCAAAGCCGCAGCCCTTCGTTAGCGGCAGTAACCAGGACTATCATTAGTGTGTGATGAGGGAGACCAGAGCAAAAGGTCAGACAGACAGACAGACAGATGGGGAGGTGGTGTGGAGAGACAATAGCACCTTCCCATCAGGGCTTTTGCCTGCATTTTTCAGCTTTGCAACCCTCAGAGGACCCCAAGTCCCCACTGCCCTCCTCCATCCCGCTCCCACTTGGGTGGAGGAGCAGCGGGGATGGGGACACGGACTTGGGCTAACCCAGCTACACCACAGAGCTTTCCCTCCCTGGGGCATGTTTCCAGCCTGATTACCTCCTAATTTTGTCTCCTACCTTCTTTTTCTCTGCCTCGCTGCCCCTACCTGTCCCCAGTGTGGGCTACTCCTCCCCCTGCCACCCCCTTCCCTGGCTGTCCCCTTCCAAAGTCCCTTGCCAGCACTGGCCGGCCCAGGTGCTGCATGTGGAAAGATCCTCATTTTGCCAACAAATGAAAAACATGACATTTAGTGAAGAAAACAGCAACACAGAATTTTTTTTTTTAAAAAAAAAAAAGGAATTTAAATTAAATTTAAATTATAACTTTGCCAAGGCTTGATCAGCCACGTTCAGCCCTGTGCTGCCCATGCTGGTAGGGATCCCAGATCTCCAGGAATCCCATATCTGAAGGGAGAGGATCTGTGGGATTCCTGGACCTGCAAGGATGCCTGACCTGTGGGGATCACATTTTCCCTGTGGAGAGGACAGAAACTTTTCCCCAGCCTGTCCCATCCCCACAAAGTTGCCACCAAGAGGTCTCCGACCCAACGAACCTTCCCATGGGGCTGAGCCCCCTCATGCTGGGGGTGCATGGAGGTGCCTGGGGGTGCCCACCAGCCACATCCCTCAGTCCACAGACCCCACTGGTGCAGGCTCCGACCCCCAGCATCGGACTATCCCCGCCAACGCTCAGCCTAACCAATTGAGGTTTTAATTCTTTGGAGCCAGGACAGCCGCTTGCAGAACGTGCTTGGAGCAGGGGCTGAGATCTCAGCCACACTACCAGCACCCCCATTACAAGTAAAATAATAATAATTATTATTATTATTATTATTATTATTATTATTATTAATAATAATAATAATAATAATATTAATAATAATATTAATAATAATATTAATAATCATATCAGCATTTCTCAGTGTGGTGTCTGCTACCAGAGGCTGAATACCCTGCTCTGGCGATCTGCTCCAAGCAAAACAAGCCACTGCCAGGAACATGGGAGTCCCTGGCTGGGGCCAGGGTGGAGGGTGGTCAGAGCAATGGAGAGTTACAGACCGAGAGAGGAAATCCAGAGACCCTCCTCTGCCAGAGTTTATCCCCCAGCCCAGCCTCCCCATGGGCTGAAGGGTCCCCAAACACCATGGGGACACCCACTCTTGCCCCCACCTCAGACCAAGCTGCTGGGACACATCCAGTCCCTGTGGGCTTGCAGCGCAACCCTCCATCCACGCTCAGGCTGAGGCTTCACACCACGACCAGGACACCCTCCAGCACTTTTGTCTTTGTATACTCTTTCTAAATTAGATTTTGCTCTTTTCTCTATTATCCCTGCCAACCCCTTAGGAGCTGGGAAATAGCTTTGTCCCCTTCTTCTCCCCCTTTAATTTCCAGTCATTCACCAAAACACCGATTCCCTCTCTTGCCTGTTCTTCTGGGAGATAAACAAGTCTGTGCTGGCCACGCTTTGCACATCCCAGAGGCAGCTGGCATCCGCAGCACGTGGCAGGGGCAGCAGCTCCCGCACCCCTCGACAACTGATGGAGACATCGGTCACAGCCACAGAAACCTGAGATTTAAAGCACGAGATGGTGAGGAAGAGGTGTCAAGAGGTGTAGAAAGCCTGGTGCTGCCAGCTTCCTGATCAGGGGTCCAGGAGGGACGAGGGGGTCACAGATGGGAACAAGGTCTGGTCCAAAGGCAGGACCTGAGAGCTGCTTGTGCAGGAACAGGGACCCCCAGCTCCACCACACCCCGGCTGCGGGGCCGCACAACCGCTATCCGACCGTGAAGCTGGGGGTGACATCGGTGCCACCGTACCCAGCACCCTGGCTCTATGCAGGGGCCCATGACTAATTTGGGATGCGGTGGACATTTTTAATATGCTGCTATAAATATTCATGGACTGTCAGCTATGAAAAAGGACCCTGCCTCCCGCTGCGCTGCCCTGCCAGAAGGCAGCACAAGGGAGACAGACCAAGCCCTTGCCGGTGGCCACAGGGGCTCAGAAACCCTGGGGGCCACTGGGACATCCCCAGTTTATACCAGTGAGCATCCCATTGTGAGGATGCCTGGTTGGTGCACACCTTGCAGATGGCCCAAGCCAGCTTCTGCCCAAATTCTGTTTGAACCTCAAACCAGTTTCCTCATGGCCGTGACGTCCCCAGCAAACGCGGGGGCGAGCGCACCGGCACGGGCGGGGGCCGGCTGTCAAACCCGTGCCTCGAATCCCGCAGAGCTGAAGCTCTTGCCTGTCACGGCAGCCTCCAGTCTGCTGAGCTGCAAAAACCCGATGAAAGCCTTGTGCTGAGTTGCAGTTCTGCTTTGCTGGCGTGCATCGCCCGAGGGATCGCCTGCCACCAGCTCCCACATCCCCACCTCTCCCTCCCCACCCCACCCGGGCATCACCACTGCCCTGACCCCAAAAGCATCATCCCATAGGGCTACAGAGCCCATTTTCTGCATTTCCAAATACCTATTGATTCCTCTTTTATGTGCTTCACCCCAACATATCGATCCAATTTAGCCTCCATAACTCAAACTAAATTAGCTGCCTTTAATCTGTGGATAACTGCAGCGAGCCCAGCTCTGTCTGTCCCAGATACACAGGTGTCAGAGACAGGGAGAGGAGTGCTGGGTCAAGCAGGGACATTCAGGTTCCTCATCCACGGGTAAAGCCCTCATACAAGCCATCATCAGCCCTGAGGCACTGGGAGAAGTGGCCTCAGGACATCCATGCTGCTGCCAGAAGCCCAGCTCCCATGGCTGGGGGCCCATCCTGCTATTCCAGCAGAAGATTTGGCCCCAAAACCAAAAAAAAAGTGGCTCCTGCTTTCCCCAAGCCGCAGGGTCCCCGGTTTGGATTTCAGCCTTAGCTGATAACCATGAAGTGTTGCTACATGCTCCTGACAAGCTGCAGTACACAAGGGGTTAATCCCAAAATCCGCTCAGCCATGGGGAGGGAAGCAGCCTCAGCCCTCGATGGGGCTGTGTATAAAACCCCAGATGAAAAGCAGAGCCCGTTTCCCTTTGATTAGCAGTCGAGGCTCCCCGGGAGCCCTCAGCATCTCTCACCTCTAATTTAGCAGCTCACAAAGTGCCGAAGGCACCAGAGATGCCACCGGCACCTCACCTGGGCTGACAGCCTGGCACAGCACCTGGGGGGCATCCCCATGATGGTGACAAGGCCATTCGGGACCCACTGGACTCCCAGTCCCTCTACACAACCCCAAAACCCCCCTCCCACCCCTCCACACAAACCTGCACCCTCCTCCACAGACATCCTCTTCTGTCCTTCTGTAAAGCTTCCAAAACGCACATTTAATTTCGATTTAATGCAATAGTTACCGTGGTCAGTAAATAGCAAAACCATATTAAAGGAGGATTAATAGCCGTGTAATGGCCAAGTATCTATTGCATAACCCTTCCTAAGTGCAGCCGGCCTCCCGACGCCCTCCCACGGGCACTGCAGGGCCTCCAGCCACCCCTCCCCATCCCTCCCCTCCTTCCCAGCAGTGGCTGAGGGTCCCATGAGAAATGGATGAGATTGCTACAGCGCTCCCAGGTAGGAAGGGGAGGTCTCCGCTGGTTAAAAACGTTGGGTCGCAGCCGCAACACCCGTCTGGAGTGGCTGAGTGTTGTCTGGGGATGATGATCCCCAAAATGCCTTGGCACATGCTCGTGGCCATGGCAGCCAGCCTGGGAATAGCTGCAAATTCCCCTGCGTGGCCCCTGGAGCGCGTCTGCCCCTCTCAGCCCAGTAAAAAATGGGTGTTCAACAGCTCGACTGTATCCTGCTTGTGTTGTCTCCCTGTGATGGGGAGGCAGGCAGCATCCCCATTCCACCTCCCCATCACGCTGCCTGCTCACCGCACACAGCATCATCCCAACACCAACCCTCTTGCAAGGGCAAAGCCTTGTCTCTGGGGTCCCACCCCTTGCTCCCCACTTTGGGGGAGCACTGCCCTGAAGTGCAGCATTCAGGGTCCCCAATTTAGCCTGGCAAAAGAGGAGCTGGAGCACATGGTGGCTTTGGGAGAGGCTGGGCAGGACAGATGCTCCAGGGCCACAAAGAGGAGGGACAGATAGATTG
The DNA here is from genome assembly GCF_018691265.1 of Tyto alba. Classification (NCBI taxonomy): domain Eukaryota; kingdom Metazoa; phylum Chordata; class Aves; order Strigiformes; family Tytonidae; genus Tyto; species Tyto alba. The sequence goes on from NW_024881314.1 coordinate 7,172,488, forward strand.
GACAGGACACACGTTCACAGGAGGGTAAACTGAGGCAGCAGCTGAGCCAAGCAGAGCCCCCCCCTGGTCTGTGACAACAATCTGCATAAAAAGTTGTTTTGTTGTGGTTTTGGTTGGTTTTTGTTGTTTTTTTTTTTTTTATAAAAAAAAAGCACATTTTGAGCAAGTGTTGGCCAGCTTCAGCTGCAAATTCACTTGTCAGGAATACTGGAATTACAGGAGCTGAATGGCACGAACATCTGCACAACGCAAACGTGGGGATGAGGAGGGGAAGCAGAGCCAGCTTGCCCACCAGCCCCCGCAGATGCTCCAGTGGGATGCAGGAGGAGGGTGGCTGTGTCCCAACACATACCCCCCCCCCTCCAATCATCTCCCAGTGCAAGGGGACCCCAGTGAGCTCCCCCAAACACCCCAGGGAGGGGGCTGTGATTCAGGGGACTCACCATGCCAGATCATCAGCTGCAAATTCCCTTTGGGTGAAAATTGGAGTAACTGGGCCCGACAGTGCAGAATGGGCACAGAGGGACTCCAGCCCCACACCTCCTGCCCTCTCTGCCATAGGCTCCCCTAATATTTTGGGGTATAATGAGGTATTTCCATGGCTTTCAGAGCAACCATGACCAGCACCCCACAACCTCCTCCCACATCAACACCACTACAGCCCCTACCTACCAAAACCTGCCCATTTACGCTCAGAGATAACCCTCAGGCAGGAGCTAATCAGCCACTCAGGCGTGAGCAGATTGGATGCTCAGGTGTTGACTAATTGGGTGATCAGGTGCTGGCTAATTGGCCGCCCAAGCATGGCACAATGGGGTGCTCACACGTGAATTACTTGTGTGCTCAGGTGTGAATTGGGCACCCATGCCCGGGCACCCAGGTGGGAAGCAACTGGGTGCAGAAATCTCATTATTTTGCCCAAAATACTTTCTCAGAGGGGCTGGAAACGGGGATGCTCAAATTGCACCCCCACGTGTGCCTCGTTGCAGGGGGGGGGGACAGACACTGGAGCAGGGTTGGACCTGGGCTTGGGGACGCCCCTCTCCATCCTCCCTCTCCCACAGATGCAACATCGCAAATAACAAACAGCTTTCAAAGCCCGTCTCCCATTGATGTCACATCAATGCCAGCAGAGATAAAAGCTGAGAGATCCAGAACCAGTGCTGGCTTTGCTGGGGAATATTAATTAGAGGGAAAGCCTCATTAGAGCAGCAAGGGTGGCCGCCGGCGCTGCCTCCCCCCCACTGCGTGTCCCAGACCCCCTGAAGGGACACGATGGGTGTCAGCCCTCCCAGCTGCCTTGGTGGGCTGAGCGATGGGGTGTACTGCAGATCCACTAATGTAGGCATTAAAAATTAAAATGTTGAAAGGTTGTTTTTTTGTTTTATTAAAAAGAAGGAAGGGGAAAACCTGCTCCTCCTCATCCGCGGCTGCTGGGGCAAGCCCAGAGCCCCAGGCAGGGTTACAGAGCCCCCCTGTGCCCTCCAGAGCAGCCTGATGGAAAATGCCAGTGTTTGTGGGGAAAAAAACAACACTTTGGTTATTTGATGCATTTTGAGTTTGTTGTTGGTTTGGTTTTTGTTTTGGTTTGTTTTTTTTTTTGACAACTCTGCAGCTGGAAAGGAACAGGGGATGCTGCCTGCTGCTGCCCTGAGCCTCCCCACCAGCAGGGAAAAGGGGTTCAGTAATGCCTTGGAGCGAGTCCCCGGTAGCCCCTGTACTCACTGACAAAAGAAACATGGGAAGGGGTCAGGAAAATGGATTTTTAAGAAGCAGCATGGGACCGCCGAGCACCAAGAACCCGCTTCATCACCCTCCTGAGAGCCCGGGCCAGCACCCTGCCAGTGCTGCCTCCCGTTAATCTCTCCAGAAAACAAACCTTGCAGCAAATCAACAGCATTTGCAGTGAAATTGGTGGGTTAGTGGCAGGAAAGTAATGAGAAAGGAAGCATCGTTGGGAGGGTTTAACCATCGTGGCTGCACTGGCTCCTGTGGCCAGGCCCTCCTTCGGTACCACCTGCCAGCAAGGAACAGCACCCATGGGTGCCCTGACACCCAGCCCAGCAAAGGGGGTGCTGCAGCTGAACTCAAGTGAAAATGCCCCTTGCCAAGGTCATAAAGTCAACGGGCTGGAGCAGCCGGGTGGCTCTGGGGACAGGATGGGGCCACCGGCTCCCAGGCAGCAACGAGGCAGAGGCACCGGGAGGACAGAGATGCCACAGCATCAGTTATTTATTACAGATAACTTGTCTTCCTTGTTTTGTTTTGTTTTGTTTTTTGTTTCTTTCTGATAGGCGAGCCCAATTCATCCTGACAAAGGTTCACAGCACTTTTTTCATCTGGTGGCTGCTTACAGAAACACACTGACAAGCAAGACGGTGTGGGAGAAAGGCACCCTGTGCCCAACGCCACAGGGAGCTGGTGGGCACCGAAATGGGCTCAGCACAACGCCCCAGCCCCACGCCACCCCGGGGAGAGCTGCCACACGTGGACCTGGCTGGCCAGGAGGCCTGAGACATCAGGGCTTCCCCACGGGTGTTCAGCACCGGCCCTGCTCTCTGAAGATGCTGCTCTGGCACACAGCACCAACTCACTCTGAGCACTCATGAGTGTCAAATCAATCCCTGCGGCAGAGATGCCAAGTTTTTAAAAAAAAAAAAAAAAAAAGAAATGAAAAAAGAAAAAAAAAGAGGAAACCAGCCAGCCATCTGCCAAAACAACAATTTTCAGCTGGATTTCCAGAAACACTTCAGCTTTTAAAACCAAGAGAGGAGAGAAAATAAAAACCCCTCCTCTTCCACAAGCATAGAAAGCATTCATGAGATGAGGTGCAAAATTCCTCTTTGACTTCAAAGGCATTTCTCCTGGCTGGTTACCCCCAAATCCTGGCACAACCCACTGGAAAGCCGGTGGGCAGCGCGGCTCAGCGCCGCTTCGCTGCCAGATGACGGCACCCCACGGGCCGGGGCGCGGGCTGGCGTGCCGGGACCCCCAGGGTGTCAGAGGGATGTTGAAAACCTGGTACCCACCTGTTTGGAAGCAGGGAGGAGGAGAAGGGAGAATCAAGTAGAATAAAGTTTACGCTGCAGCAAAGGGAGCTTGTGATGTTGGCAACAGCATCCCACTTCTGCCGGGGGGGGTTATCTCCCTCTGCTCAGCGTGCAGAGGTGCCGAGGTCTGACAGCGCCGGCCCCGTGGCCGGTGTCAGCAGGATGCGGCCAAGCCCCCAGTGAGGCTCGGCAAGATCCTCAGCCCAGCCTAGGCTTTGCTGGGAAAGTTCAGAGCAAACACCCCCGCCTCCTCAAACGTTGGCCTAAAGGTGTTTTTAGGGGTTATTTCTTGTGTTGGTACTCAAAACTTTCCGCAAGCAAAGGCTGGGGCAGCCGCAGCCCTGAGCACCCTGGCTGGCAGCACCCACCCTGAGCACCCAGCCCAAAAACGGCCAACCTACCTCACCATCCACCCGCCCCTGCCCGCTCCGGCCCAGCCCAGCTGCCCTCCCTTGGCACAGAGCAGCTGCCAGGTCTGGGGGTCCCCAGCCCCCCGACTCCTGCCGCAGCAGAGTGGGCTGACAGCCCCAGCCGAGGCAGGTCGGACTTCTCCCTGCTTCCCATCCCCATCGGGGACCCCCAGGCACGGCACCCCCCCTCAGGGATGCTCAGGGGCCCGGGGCAGCCGTGGGGCACATCAGCCCCCCCCCCGGCTCCCAGCACCCTCGGCCCCAGCGCCTGTCCCCTCCAGCCACCCCAGCCCCGGGGAAGCTCCTCACCTCCCCATGGGTCCCAGGGGAACCAGCGCAGCCCTACAAGCCCCATGCTAGCGTGGACACAGGCACTGGCCTTTCACAAAGAAAACGAGACTTTGAAAAGTGCTTTCTTGAGCTGCACCAGGTCTCTGCACCCTTGGCAAAACTGGGACAAGATGTTTAGCTGTTTGGAAGTGCTTAGGCTGGGTCTTGCGGCACGTTTTCATCCCCTGTGGTAATCAGCAGATTTTTTGCATGCACTATATATTAACTTAATGTATGTTACAATCTACCCTGTAATGGAAAAATACGGCGGCTGTCGTAACCGTTAACACTTTCAAAAGCACTTGACTCCCAAGTCATCCAGGTGCTTTTGACAATGTTACCCTGCGTTGCTATGGGAACCTAACAGTTTTCCCATCTGACTTCTCCATTAACGCCGGGATTTATATTTAATTTGTTTTTCTTTTCCTAGGCGAGGAGAGGAGCGAGCGCGTGTGCGGGGGGAGGAGGGGCTCCTCGGTGGGTGTCTCCTGGCCATGCCAAGACCAGCACCGGGGACGGGAGCCGGTTCTGCCGAGATGCTGCCAGAGCAGCAGTGCAAGCAGAGCCCGACCTACAGCAGGCAGGGAAGGGCACAGCCCCACCGCGCTGCCAGGAACCATCCGGGAGGCAGCTGATGCCCAGGGTGGCTTTATCACGGGTCTCTCCCGTGTTCCTGGGCTGGCTGACAGGCTGTCTCCCCCTCGCCTTCCTGCAGGCAGCGGGGCCGAGGGGCTCAGGGGCCGAGCATCCCACGCAGCTCCTGGGGGGAGGTGACGGGCAGGGAGCAGGAGAAGTTGCTGCAGAGATAGGCGGTGGCTTTCCCGTCCTTCCTCTCCAGGGACGCAAGGAAAGGCAACTGGCGGTAGAGGAACCCAGCGCTGTCTCCATCTGCCAGCATCAGCACCTGCCGGAGAAGGAGCTGTGAGAGCCGGAGAGCACAGCCAGCACCAGCCAGCTGCTCCTTCCCTCCCTGCAGACAAGCCAAGCGCTGGCAGTGTCCCCCTATGCACTCCCCCAAAGCGGAGAGGGGACGGGGAGCTGAGGGGACCCACAGCAGCCCTCTGCCAGGGTCCCACGGGGGACCACGTCCCCATCATTCCTGTGCCGGAGGCAGCACCTGGTCCATATGGCTCCGGCAGCTTTGCCTCCCTTTTCTGCTCCAGACACCGGGCAGCCGGCGATGAAGCACAGGGACCCGCACACAGCAGCCCTGTGGGGGCTGCCCGAGCCCCCTCCCCAGCTCCCTGGGGACACCCACCCAGCCCAGGGGCAGCTGCAGCCCCAGCCCCAGCTGCAGCATCACCCCATCCCACCCCGTACCCAGCTCCTCCTGCCCCCCAGACACTTCCCAAAAAACTCAGGTGCCAGTGAGCAGTGGGTCAGGGGCTCTCCAGGCTGAGACGGCAGCACCAGCCAGGGGTGATGACAGGGCTGCCGTGATAATTAGTTTCTCTGAAAGGGAAAATGTTTGTTAAAGCCTCAGGGCTTGCAGACTAATCAGGGGAAAGCCAGGAGCTGGCAAAGAGCCTGGTGCCAATACGGATGCAAAGGGTGAGCAAAACGCCGGTGCTTCCCAAGGCCCAAGGCCCAGCAGCAGCATCCCACTGCAGGAGCACATGGCTCTCCCTCGCCCACCCTGGCCCCAGCCCCACACGTGCACCCACTGCGGTGCCCACCGAGCACTGACACACTCGCCACACAGTCACACTGCTCACGCCGCCGAGGGATGCTGACACCAAACGCTGCTGCCCACAGCCCACACATCCCCCACCAGCAGGTAACATCCTCTGCCACCGGACCCGGGGCCAGGAGCAAACTCAGCACCAACACCCAGCAGAGATGCCCACACAGCCTCACCCGTGCCTGGCAGGGGCCGCCCTCACCCCTCGTGTCTCCAGGGGGTCACCATGTCCCCAAGCCCTCGCTCTGGATAACGGCTGCTGCAGTCCCATGCATCACCCCACATCTCCCACTCAGACCCTGCCTTGACCCAGCTCTGGCCCAGCCTGTCTCCCTGCCTGCCTCCTGCTCCCACCACCCAACCTCCTCCCCCCTTGCCGTTGTCTGGAATTAATTCCAGGAGTGATTAATTACCAATTCATGTCCAATCTGAAATTCATTATTCATTTTTCTCACAAGCTCCCTAAGGTCCTCTTGCAGGGCCAGGATGAAGGCAAGCGGCAGGCTAGTGCTCTGCAGCTGAGGAGATAATGGGATCCTTCATAATTACCCTAAAGACCATTAACAGGGCAAGGATCTATACCACGAGCTGGGATCCAGCCCTGGAGCAGGGATCCAACCCTCTCTGCTCCCAGCACTGGGAACCCCAGGGGAGCAGCCGCCAGCATCGCCCCCGGAGCACTCACATCCCCACGGCAGCTGCCTGCAGCAACGGGCTCCTCCGGGTGTGGGGTCCATTTAAACCCACGACCTCAGTGCCGTTTTACCATCGGCATCTTGCTACAGCAAGAATTTCAACGTGAGGTTTGTAAGGAATTAATTACTGGAACGACCTAATTAATTGTGTTCCTGCAGACGAGCCTAGCCCCCAGCATCCTGCTGGCACCAAGGGAGCAAGGGCGGCAGGGGACACGGCGGTGACATTTCCTCAACTCCTTGACAAAGCTGATTCCCAAAGCTGCCACATCCCTGGAGTGGATGACCCAGGGCTGCTCTGCCTCAGGCAGCTTCTCGGGGTGTGGAAGGAGAGCTGGGGAGCAGCTGGCAGCGGGGAGGGGGGTGAAGGTGAGAGGGGGGTGGCAAAAGGAGCACCCTCAACTCTGTGCAATGCAGCATGGAAAGAGGGATAGCTGTCGGGACCCAAAAGCAGCAGGAGCTGAGCAGTGGGATTCTCCTCCCTTCTCTCCACCACCTCTGCAAAGTGAGGAGCCATCGCTACTGACAGGCTGTCCACGAGGAATGAGCATGGCACCAGCAAAGCCCCGGCAGGACGGCCCAGGGGAAGCGTGGCTCTGCCCCCTCCCTCTCACCCTCCATTCCACCCCAATGATGCTGAAGAGACCCAACCGCTCAGCCCTGGCCCCGGTGCCAGAAGGGAGAAGCAGCCATGACCACGATGGGACACCCCATCTGCTGGAGCAGAGCAGGCAGCTCTCGTGGCAGGAACAAGCAGGAGCTGAGGAAGTTCAAGGAGCTCAGTTCCTACCGCTCCTGCACACCGGTGCTTGGGGAAGCAGAGACACACGCCCGTGGGGCTGTGCTCCTTCGAGGAGAGAGCTTTTCCCTCCTGCCGCCATCCTTCTTCCAAAGCAACAAACCCAGGCTGCTGAATGGGGCAGCTCCTGATTCATCCCACTGTTGCAACATGAGGAACACACAAGGGCAGGCATGCCCGGCAAGCGGGGAGCAGGGGCTGGCCCCCACCCTCCCTGCTGCCAGCCTCCAGCCACAGCCCCCTGGCATGCCCCCCCGAGCACACCCCCCCTGCACACAGCCTGGGCGGGCGCTGCTCTCCTTGGGCAGCTCCCGAGCACCCTATGGCTTCATTCCCCCGTGGAAATATCCATCCAGAGCACCCAGAGCTCCTCTTCCTCCCTCCCCTGAGGAAGGCAACAGCTTGGGGGAGACAGACCTGCCCCTGGGGAGCGAGCATCCCCACCAGCCAGGCTTTTACCAGCTTAACAGGAGGGAATAAAACCGCATGGGAGGAGAGGAAATGGCTGCACTACTCGCTCTGCTCGCGACCCCAATGCTGCCAGCTGCATCCCCTGCCACAGCCCATGTGGACTGGGGGGACTGAGGGCTGAACCAGCTGCAGGGAGAGGGAGCAGGTTATTAGCAGTGGTGCTGGGCTCCTCGCTGCCAGCAAGGCGCTTCCCGTCCCCGAAAACTGGGTCAGCCACTGTAATCCTTCAAAGGGAGAGAGGAAGAGCGTGGGAGCAGAGGCCTTATGTGGCACGGGGACTGTCATGGCTGTGGACACTGCTGGACAGGAGATGGAGGAGGAAGGATGGAGAGCTGTGTCCCCCACTCATGCTCCCAGGCAGAAGTTGTGACAGTCCTCCAGCACCGGTGTTAAACACCGCTGAGCAGAGAGGCAGAGGGTCAGGGATCAAAGCTTCCGTGGGCTGAGCTAACATGAGGACAGAGCAGGGGATCCTGTGCTGATGGCTCAGCCCTCTCTAGTTCACCCCAGCTGGGGTTACAGGGGGAAACTGGTGCTTTGGCCTCCGTGTCAGCTCCCCCCACGCTGCAGCTTAACATGCCAGACCCTGGCGCCAGGACCCCGACAGGCAGGGATGAATCCAGTCCAGAGGCTGAAACACTGAGCCCCCTTGCCCGCAGACCAGCCCTGCTTCTCTCGGCCCAACAGCTTTGCCAAGGCGAGAGCCATCCACCCCCAAGGCAGGGACACTTCCCACCAAACAGCTCCATCCCTACCGGTGACAATCTCCAAGCGAGGATGCAGACAAGCAAAATGAGGGGTAACCCCAGTGCACAGCAACAGCACAGCTGGGGGCAAAGCTTTTGGGAAAAATCAGCCCCTCCCAGCCAGGGGTACCCAAAGCTGGAGTGAGGTGTTGCCCGGCTGCTTCCCAGGGATGTGAGGGTGCCTCGAGGCAGAAGGTGACCCAGACACTGGCTGGCTCCGCACCGGGCATGATACATCCACAATGGAATGAAAGGTTTTACCCTTGGGAGAGCAGCGCTGGGGACGCTGGGCTCAGGCTGAGCAGCGTAACCAGCCCAGCCGCTCCATGGGCTGGGCTGCCAGCACTCTGTGCCAGGGAGAGGGGTGCAGGGGCCCTGCCGGCTGCGCTCTCGAATATGGAAAGGAGAGGATGCTTCCCAGAAGGGAGGCAGGACAGAGGAGGAGGAGGATGGATGCTACAGCCGCACTGGAAGAAAGGATGAAAGCACCAGCAATGCGGGTGGTGGCAGGGAATGTGATGGGAGCTGGCGGGGAGCGGCTGCACAGGGGGCAGGGCAGGGAGGGCAGGGTTGGTGCCTCTACCTTGTTTGGGCTGAAGATGGAGCGGACGCAGTGCAGCATCTCTTTTGTGTCTTCTCCTTGGGGGTCCCCACAGATAACGACCTGTCCAAGGAGAGAGTGGGTGGCAGGAGGGAGAAAGCAGAGAGCCGTGACTGCACCCACGCCACCGCCAGGCCCCCTCCCTGCGGCAGGTCCCACAGGGGACACCAGCCTCAGCCCGTACCTGTTTGAGGGTGTGATGGAAGGCAGCGGTGGCCCGGGCCATCTCTGGCAGGGTTATTGGGATCTTCTGCAGCCTCTCTGAGAAGGCGGCCAAGATCTGCCCGGCTTTTTCCACCCACTCCGTATGGCCAGAGTAACAAGCTGCTCGGAGCAGGTTTGTGACAGTGACAGAGTTGGCGGTGGGCTCTGCTCCATCTTGGTCTGCAGGGGACAACAGCTCCTCCATCAGCCTGATGCCTCCCCACCCCACAGCTTGGTCCTCCCGCCCAGCATCACCCCTCAGCTGCCCCACACCATAACCCGTGCAGAGCATGGCCATGTCCCCGAGCTCACCTCCCTTCAGGCGCAGGAGCAGAGAGGGATCGCCAGCCTCACTGGAGAAATATGCAAAGCCTTTGGGATCCCAGAAGAGCTTGTCTTGCATGTGCTGGAGCTGCAGGGCCCACTCCAGCCAGCCCTGCTCCAGCGAGGCTTCGTACAGGTCAAAGAGAGCCTGGATGACGAAGACATAATCCTCCAGGAAGCCCTGGATGGGAACAGTGCTGCAGCGGCAGACAGGGAAGAAGCATTAGGATCTCTACACTGGCCAGGTGGGAAATGTTTTCCAACCCAGCAAAGCCCCACCAACCCTCTGCTACTCAAGGAGTTGCCACCTCAGAGCTCAGTCCAAGATAAGCAGTGGCTCTGCCAAGCTTCCTGTGTTTCTATATAGCAGGGGAGAGCAAAGGAAGGCTTCTGCCAGCTTGGAAGTTGAGGAATGGGAAAGGATTTGACCTTAATTTCTCCTCACTGGGTGGGGGGCATTTCTCCATCCCATACTGCATCAGAGGCAGTTCTGCACAAGGCAAAAGCCTCCCTCCCCCCACATCCAGTCCTGCCTGGAGGAGAGGAGGACAGGGACCACTGGGGGCCGAGGCAGCACCTGTGGGGTGGTCAGTCAGTCTGTAGACATTCTCTGTGCCACCACTCACCTCTGCTCCACCGTGTTGTCTCTGCCCCGGTAGCAGCTCCGCAGCAGCCTCCCACTGGCAGGGTCGAAGAGGTGTCTCTGCAGGAAGGCAGCTGCCTGCGCAGCCCGGCTCACGTACTCCGGCTCAGCCAGGGCTGCCCCAGCCTGGGCAAAGCCCGAGATCATCAGCCCTGCACAGGGACAGACATGGGGACAGGCTCAGGGGGGGCACAAGGAAGCGGTGGGGGTGTCAGTGTCTTTCCTTTAAAGGATGCTCAGCATGAAGCTCATCCTTCCTGATGTTTGAGGTAGGTCAGGGCTCAGTCCTCAGCTCTTCCGCTCAGTTCAAAGCACTAAGAAAGTCACTTGCTGTCACCAAAGAGAAGGGCAGAGCACTGCAAGGCCAGAGCTAAGCCTTCACTCGCAGGCAGAAACAGGGTTTAAGAGAGTCTTCCTGTTTGCAGGACATGCTGTAACGCCAGCTCCAGACCCAGCTACCCAGACATTCACTGCTGGGAACAGCGCCTGGGGTACTGCAGCCATTATCTGCTGCAGGACACCCGGACAGACTGACACAGAGCTGTGGTCCCCCCACTCACGCGGCAGTGGAGATGGGCTCTGTGCTCTGCCTGCGTCTCCAATCCCCAACTCAGTCTCCTTCCCCACAGCTCAACCAGGGGAGCTGGGCTGAGCCAGGGGAAGAGTTTTGCTGCTCTCTGCCGGCAACAGGGGAGGAAAATAAAGCCAGAGCAATATCCTGAGGCTCAGCAGCCCCCACAGCTTCCAGGTGTGGGGCTCCTTCCCCCAGGCACTCCCACAGCCCCTGATCCCAGCCCACCCACCACCTCCACGGGGGGCGCTACCCAGTCCCAGCAGGACTCATTGTTACAAGCCCCCAAAAACGTGCTGGCCCCAGGCAGCCACGGAGGGGTCCAGCCAAGGCACACGCCCCCGGAGCTGAGCTGCCTCTCACCATTCCACGCCGCCAGCATCTTGGTGTCCAAGTGTGGCCGTGGCCGCTGTGCCCGGGCTGTGGACAGCCTCCGCCGGCCCTCCCGCAGCAGGGCGCCCAGCCGCCCCGGCTCCAGCCCAAACCGGGCCGCCGTCAGCTCCGGGGAGCACCGGACAATAAGGACATTCTTGCCCTTCAGCTCCTGATGGGGGTCCTGAAAGGAGAGCCCTGTTCTACAAACGCCACTGGGCTGAGGAGCGGCTGGACCCCACATGCTTTGGGGCTGCTCTGCCATCCCCGCCAAGCCCCAGGGGTGGGGATCCCCCACTGATGCTCCCAGTACAACGCAGGTTTTTGATCTCCCTCACCTTCATGGGGCTCACGTTGCCCATCTCCTTCACGCCATAGTGGTGCATAAAGACATCTCCCAGGGTCGTCCCCTCTGTGGCCCCCTCAACCGGGTCAGGAAGGAGAGTCCGGATTTCCTCAGCTGCCCACACACAGAAGGCTCCTTCTCGCTTCTCTCCGGATGTGGCCGTCGGGTGGGAATCTGCGTCTTCTGCACTGTAGAAGCCTCCAGCCTGGGAAAAGAGCAACAGAGAGACCCTTCAGCTCCTGGGACAGCACCTTCAGACAGCTCCCCATCACTGCTGGGCAGGCAGTCCAGCCAGCGAGCCACAGCAGTGCCCCAGACTGAGCTCAGCTGGGAAGGGAGGGAGGCAAAAGCAGCCCCGGAGCATGTCCCAGGGCAGGGTAAGCAGCTCTCTCTTTGGCCCAGCTCAGGGAACAACCTACCTGGTCACTCAGGTCCCGCGAGACGTAGAGCAGAATGTCTTGGGCGACATCGGCAAAGAATTCATCACCAGAGATCTGCAGGAGGCACAGGGTGGACACCGATGTTACAAGGGGCAGGGGGGAGGCAAGTGACACAGCCAGATATAATAACAAATTCAGATTTAAAGAGCTGGCAAAGAAGGGGCAACACATTTGAAAGTCCAGGGATTTTAAACATGGCATGGATTCATCTGATAGGAAGCTACAGGCACTGGAGAGCAACCCTGGAATTACAGCAGTGTCAGAGGCAGCAGCATGTGTTTGCTGACTTGCAAAGACCAACCAGAAGGCTGTTCCTCCCTTGTTACACCCAAACCCCTGGGGCTACACTGTCACAGGCTTGTGCAACGTTTCTGGATGACCACCAGTAAATGAAGGGGAGTACGGGGCCACTCCATGCCCATGGGATGGGCAACATCTTGGAGAACGGGCGCTGAAGCTGCTCCCCAAACCAAGCCAGACCTCCGCAGCCAGCAGTCAGCGTGGCAAGTGAGCCCCCCCCCAGAGATGTACCACAGCTGTACCTGAAACGCTCTGCTATACGTGGCTGCCAGCTGCCCCTGGTCATACAGCATCTTCTCAAAGTGAGGGACGTGCCAGTGCTGGTCGGTGGAGTACCGGTGAAACCCCTGCAAAGACCAAATGGACACATTTCCACCCCACATCCCCGCAGCATGCCAGGGCTTTACCCCCAAGGCTTTCCTTCTACCTGACCAATGTGGTCATGGATGCCCCCGTGGGCCATCATCTTGAGAGTATGTAGAGCCATCTGCAGTGCCCGGGCACCTTCTGGAGTTGTTCGGTGCAGAGCCCAGTATGTGAAGAGGAAATTCAAATTCACTGAAATACAAGGAGAACAGTGGGAGGCTGTGGGGTGGGCTCTGCCCCCCCAGCACTGCCTGCCCCACGGCAGGGCTCGGCAGCAGAGGCCAGACTGACCTGGGGTGGGGAACTTGGGGGATTCAGAAAAGCCGCCGTAGTCCTCATCATAGGATCTGGAGAGTTGCTGGAAACAGGTGGCCATGACCTCTTTGGATGGTGGGGGTGACTCCTGGCCCCGCACACGGATCTCAGACCTGTATAGCAATGCTTCCAGGATCTTCTGGCTGTTCTCCAACAAGGCATCTTTGTTCTCCTTCCACTAAGACACAGAGTGAGAAAGTCAGTTCTTCCATTTTTTGTCTCTTTCCGCTTCCTGCATTGCACCAGTCCAAACTGCACCTTCAGCTCTCAGTCCCACTCCTCAGATCAGTTCAAACCTACCTCTAACCCAGCCAAAGCTCTGACATGTTCTCTGGGCTACTGTTTCTCATGACTGCACCTCTTAGCTCGGTCACCCACCAAGCCCAGACCAATTTCCCTGCTGCCAGTTGAGTACCACCTGCTACACTATTCCTGCTCCGTACCTGCTCTGTGATTCGGAGCAGCACAGTCCGAAAGCCAACACGATGAACTCCATCTTCAGGAGGGAAGTATGTCCCCCCTACAAAGGGCTTGAGGTCTGGAGTCAGCCAGACGCTCATCGGCCAGCCACCTCCACCACTGGTTGCCTGAAAGACAAATCAGGGGTGCATCAAGGTCATGCAAGAGGCACCCTCTGCTCTGTACCCCTCCAGCACATCCAAGTGCCTCACGTGAGGACAGACGTGTGCTTCCCTCCACCTTTGTGATCATGCATGCCCCCCATTCACAGCACTCCACATACTGGCTCTTCCTGCCTGAGGAACATGACCATGAACCTCATCTTGAGAGAGCCAGTCAAAGCTTCCTCAGCCCTGCCTGTGCCTCCCACACCTGCACGAAGGTCATGTACACTCTGTCCACATCTGGCCGCTCCTCACGATCCACTTTGATGCACACAAAGTTCTTGTTCAATATCTCCCCGATCTCCTTGTTCTTGAAGGACTCCTCCTCCATCACATGGCACCAGTGGCAGGTGGAGTAGCCAACTGAAAAGAAGCACAGGCAAGTGAGGAAAGGCCCTTTGCGGGGAGCAGGACACGCATTATGGGGAGATCGCTCAGAGGTGGGGAACCCTGTTACAAACAACAGCTGCTGTCCCCCTAGAGAAGAGCTGGAGGAGAAAGGCCTCCTGCAAACATGGAGGCTTGCAGGGCCTCCTAGGCTCTCCAGCTCTTGCTCTTAAAATCTGGCCAAGGACTCTGGTCCTTGATGCAGCCCGTCTTCAGAGAGAGCTACTGAAGCACATGGCCCTCTTGCTAGCAGAGAATCAGTGCTCAGTGTCCATCCTTACACACGTAGCTATTCACACACCAGCTCAGGATGCAGCCTGGCTTATCTGGTCATCTACTGAACAACATGTGGGAACATGAAATACGTCTTTTTTCTGGTTACCTGACAGGAATATCAGTTTGTTTTCTTTCTTTGCTTTATCAAAGGCTTCCTGACCCCAAGGGTACCTGTGGAGGGAAGACAAGAAAGCAGCTTCACGAGTCACGGCTGCTGGGACCCCAGCTCCTCCAAAGCTGCCTGAAAAGCTGCTGCCTGGTGGAAAGTGGGCAGGGGAGCCGGGGGTACGGCTGGCTCAGAAGCGTGGACCCCCCAGCCCACAGGGAGCTGCACAGGAGGCCAGGCTGCTTCGCCTGCCATCACTTCCATGGCAGCAAGTCCCTCAGCCCCACAGATGCAAGGAGAGGAGGAGGGAGAAACACACCAGTCACTCTTACCAATCCACAGGGTTGTGAGCGTGCTGCAGGAGGTACGGGGACTTCTCGTTGATCAAGCGGTTGGTGTGACGAGGGACACTGGGGGGGCTGGTTGTCCCCCCCGTGGCCATGGTCACGCTCCCCGTTAGAAACGTGCACCTGTGACACCCAACAGGCTCATCATTTTCTTGTTCGCCACAGCAAAGCAGAGCCCCCAGAGAGAGCCGCGACACCCCAGACCAGCACCACCTTCACCCCGGCTCCTGTGGGTGCCCAGTGCGGCTCAGGGACAGGGTGCTGCTCCCCGCTCTCCGTGCCAGGGGAACTGCTCTCAGGGGGCTCTACTGCAGATCGATCCACCTCTGCCTCCCCCCCCAGGACCCTACAAAGTCTTCCCCCCTTGCTGGAGGCTCAGGTGAGGTTCCTCTCCAGCTCAGCACAGGCACAGCCTGGGGACTGCCATCCCCAGGGCTCCCTGCCCTCCAGCCTCCCACCAGCATCCGTTGGGGGCACAGCCACCCGACAGCCGTGGGTAAGGGGGGCAGCATCTGTGGGATTTGACCCGTGTGTCCTCAGCAAGGAAAATCCCTTCCCGTGGGTGCACGGGAGGTGCGGGGTCAGGGTGCAGGCCGGGCAGCACAGGCTCTTCATGGCAAGGGGAGCAAGGGACGGAGGCGGGGGGATGAGAGAGATCCTCCTGCTGCTGGGTGGGATGCAGGGCTGGGGGGCAGGGATGCAGGGCTGGGGGCAGGGATGCAGGGCTGGGGCGCAGGGATGCAGGGCTGGGGGGCAGGGATGCAGGGCTGGGGGGCAGGGATGCAGGGCTGGGGGGCAGGGATGCAGGGCTGGGGCGCAGGGATGCAGGGCTGGGGGGCAGGGATGCAGGGCTGGGGCGCAGGGATGCAGGGCTGGGGGGCAGGGATGCAGGGCTGGGGGGCAAGGATGCAGGGCTGGGGCGCAGGGATGCAGGGCTGGGGGGCAAGGATGCAGGGCTGGGGGGCAAGAAGGGTGCAGGGAGTATGTAAAGTCATGCAGGGGGCATAGGGATGAAGGGGGAGACTTAGTGTGACTGCAGGATGTTGGGGGATACGGGAGGGGTGTAAAGCTGCAGAAAAGATTTAGGAGGGTGCGGGGGGGGGGTTAGGGGAGACGCAGGAGGGGTGCAGGACACTGCAGGGATGAAGGAGAATTTAGGGGGATGTGGGAGGTGCAGGGAGGACTCGGGGGGGGGGGGGGGGCGGTGAAAGAAGGGCTGCCGGGTGCCGCAGCCATCGCTGCCCCCCGCCCCCCAGGGCCGCAGCCAGGGCCCCGCAGCCGCCCGCCCACCGGGCCCGGTCCCACCCTCCCGCCCCCCGCCCGGCCCGGCCCGGCCCGGCCCGGTCCCGCCCGGTACCTGCGGGCCCGGCGCAGCGGCACCGCCAACATGGCGGCGGGGCGGGGCGGAGCGGGGCGGGGCGGAGCTGCCGCCGCTCCCCGGCCCGGGGCCCAGCGCCCATCCTGCCCCGCCCGCCCCGTTCCGCCCCCCCGGGAGCCGCACACCGGGTCCGTCAGAGCATTTTATTGTCTCACAGCCAGCCCGGAGCCGCCGCTCTCCAGCAGCGCCGAAGCACCGGCGCCCCCCGCCATCACACCCCCCCCCCCCAAACACCCCCCCCCCCATGTCCCGCAGCGGGGCCCAGCGAGCGGGCGAGGAGGCGGCTGCCCCCCCGGGGGGGCCCTGCCCGCGGCTCCCTGGGGAGGCTCCGGCGTGGGGATGTGGGGGGGGGGACAACGAGCGGGAAAGGGGGCGAGGGGCGGGCGGGAGAGGTGGGGAGCGGCCGGAGAGGAGGTGGGGGGGGGGGGGTGGCAGCAAACCAGCCCCGGCGTGGGGAGCACGGCGAGGGGCGACGGGACCCCCAGTTCCACACACAACCCCCTCCCCCCCCCCCCCCGGCCCCAGCGCTGCCCCAGCTCCCTGCAGGTGCCGGGGCAAAGCCCCCTTGCCCCGGGGGCCCTATCCAGCAGTGAGCCCCCATGCACCAGCCCAGCCCGCTGCACCGGAGCCCCCCCCAAACCAAGAAGCCCTTAGGATGGACCCCACCATCACCCCTAAACCGCTCTCGGCTCTGGTCGTCGCTGGGGAAGGGGGTCCCCTCTTGCTTGTCAAGCACAGGGGGGCTCATGCTGGCTGCCCCCCAGCCAGCGGGCACGGGGAGGGGGCTGGTGTGGGGGGCACCCTCCCTTGGAGCTAGCAAACCGCCGTCCCCCCCGCCAAGGTCTTGGCCGGGGGGGATTTGTAACAGCCGGGGAAGGGGTGAGAGTCTACACGTCCAGAGGATTCAGAGAAAGGGGTTGAGCCCCCCCGGAGCGGACGGCGGGGCTGGGGGGCCGCTCAGCGGCAGTAAAGGCTGCGGCAAGTTGCTGGGGAGTTCAGGGAAGGTGCCGGCCTGCGGGAAGGCACTGGCGGAGGCAGGGAGGGCGGCGGCGGCGGCGGGGACGCTGCTGAGGGGCAGCGGCAGGGACGCGCTGTAGGTCATGGAGTTGGCGGGGAGGCCCGCGGGCAAGCCGGGCACCGGCGAGCTGGTCCGCATCTGGTTGAGCGTCGGCTTGGGCTGCTCGGCGAGGCTGAAGGGGTTGGTGGGGGATGGCGTGCTCAGGCCTAGAAGGAGGGGACGGGACACGTCAGAGCAGCCATGCCACCCCCACCCCCCCGGCACGCCTCCTCCTCCTCTTCCTCCCCCAAACAGCCCAGGGAAGCCCCCAGCTCACAGCGTGGCACCAGCACCTACCCGAGAGAAAGGGGTTGCGCGTCTTGGAGGCCGGTGCAGGGGCGACCAGGGAGTCCAGGTTGACCAAGGAGGAGGCGGCGGGGCCGAGGAAGGCCTCAGGGGTTTTACAGTCCTTCCGCTCCTTGCCAGATTCAGGCAGGGACTCGGCCAGGTTGGCGAGGTCGAAGCTCTTCGCCCCGTCCTGCCTGGTGCTGGGGAACAGGTCGCTGAAGGGGTCCAGCTCTGGGGCGGGGAGGGGGGAGATGAGCAGCGTGAGCCAGCTGGGAGACACCGAGGGTGGTGGTGTCCCCCCCCTCCCCGTTACTGCACGAGGCGGCTAACAGCACACCTCACCCCAGGTCACGGCTCAATGCGGTGGGGCTGAGGCTGTGACACGGTGTGCCCGAGCTCCCCGCGAGGCTGGGGACATGGGTGCACACAGGGCCTCGGCTATGGGGCAGCTCAAGCCCATGGCACGCGTGGTTGCAAGTGGGAACAAGCTTTGGCCACGCCAGCAAGCAGCCACGCACAGCCCGGCCAGCCCTGGAGCTGCCTCCCTGCAACGGCCAGGGACAGGTCATCGTGTCCCCCCTGCCCAAATCAGCCCCTGCCCGCTCCCCCACGTCTTACCGACGGGGCTGTTGGACTTGGCCGAGGAGGGTGGCTGCAAGGGCTCCTGCTCCGGCAGCTCGGCTGGCTCGGGTGGCTTTGCAAATGGGTCGAAAGCATTCCCCCCTGTAGCTGGGGGGAAGAGGTGAGACTCAAGGAGGGGAGCAAACAGGGAGGGGAGAGGCAGGAGGTGTACGGGCAGGAGAGAGGCAGGGGCAGCTGCCTGCAAGGAGACAGAGAGGAGGGAGTGTGGTGGGGGGGCACAGGGCTGGGGGTCAGGAATGTGCACTGGCCTGGGCAGGGGGCTAAGACGAGCCAGACCATTGGGGGTCATTGCAGACCAAGGCAGCCCCCGCACAGCCCTTCCGTTCTGGGATGGGTCTGCAAGAATGCGTTAACAACCAGTACTGGCCCCCGGGCCAGATTCTGCTCTCCTCCCCAGGGACCAAAACTGAGGGCAACGAACACGGGACCTCCGTGGGGCTGGAGGAAGCACCGAGGAGGAACCGAGAGTGGCGTTGAGCTCTGAAACACAGGCTGCTCCTCCAACCGCTTCCCCATCTGCAACGTGGCACCTGTGAGCAGCAACAGTCCCGTCCCGACAAGGCACATAGGGCTGGTTTGGGGTGAGCAAATGGACAGGTATCACTGGGGGGGACACGCTGTCACCCCGCTGCTGGAGCAGTGTGGTGGCTGCTATCTGCTCCCACATGAGGGCTCCATTAAATGTGCCATGTTAATTAAAGCAGCCTATTCTGTGCAGAGATAAAGCCTAAAAGTTTCTTAAAGTCCTCAGGCTGCAGAGGGGTGAGTAGAGGTCTTGCTGCCAGGCAGGAGAGCACGGAGGGGGTGTTTGCAGAGCTGGGTGTGGGAAAAAGTGGGGGGAGCACCCCAGGCTGCCCACTCGCAGGAGGGCAGCGATGGCCAACGTCGCCCACGGTCCACAGCAAAGCCAAAACACCGATTGAGCCTCTTACCAGGGTTAGGAGGTTGGTCGGCCACGGCAGCCCAAGGGTCAGCAGCTGGTGTAGAACCAGAGACCTGGGTGGGAGGGGATGCTGCCACCCAGGGGTCCGCAGGAGGGAAGCCAGAAGACAAGGGTGCCTTCCCCCAAGGGTCAGAGGCTGTAGTGGTACCAGGGGGGAAATCCCAGGGCCCGGCGGAGGTTTGCTGGGACGAGGCACTCGCCTGGGAGAGGGGCTCCCCGCCAGTGGCCGGGACCGGCACCCAGGGGTCAGCCGCACCGGCCCAGGCAGAGGCTGCTGGTTCCACTTTGGGTTTCATATCTGAAAGAAAAAGGGAAGCTGTGGAAGGGGGGAACAGTGCAGGGCACAGGGGGATGCTGAGGGGATGTGCCCAGGGGACCACAGCTTCCAGCAGCACCACCCACGCATGCAGCAGACCAGGCAGTGGAGGGAGGAGAAGCAAGAGGTCTTACTTTTGAGCTGCTGGGGATTGGGGAGGGATAGAAGCAAGGGAGAGGTTTCTGCCGCTGTCCCAAGCTTTGGCAGCCGGCGAGTTGTCCCCACCTGGCATATCCCACGGGTCGGTGGATGTGTGGCTGGGGGGGGCTGGCGCCGGCCCAAATATATCTGCCAGCTCCAGGATAGAGGACTGCAAACAGAAAGGCAATAAAGAGGTAAGAGAAGCCCAGGGCAGACCTGCAGGATTTCCCCAGAGCCCGAGGCTGGCTGTGCGGCCATCCAGGCCCCCAGTGCTGTACCTGGCTTTTCTTCATCTTATCTTCTTCCTCCTCTTCCTCCCTGCTCTGGGCAGTCTCCTCCACAGCTCTCTGCAGCAGGGAGTTCTCTCCTTGCCAAGCCCTCACCTCCTGTGGGACAAGGGACGA
The DNA here is from genome assembly GCF_018691265.1 of Tyto alba. NCBI lineage: Eukaryota > Metazoa > Chordata > Aves > Strigiformes > Tytonidae > Tyto > Tyto alba. The sequence continues at coordinate 7,192,060 of NW_024881314.1, forward strand.
GGCCCATGAGCTCAGCAACCCTGCAGCCAGCACCTTCTCCAGGAGACAGACCCAGCACAGAAGCTGCCACCGCATCACCGAGAAGTCCCAGCATCTGAGCAGACAGCTCCTCTGGGGCCGAGCCCACCGGGAGAGTGCTCAGCAGAGAGCCCAGAGCAGCAAAAGCAAAGCAGGCACTGGAGCAAGGCGGCATTTTGAGCTCCGGCACCCCAGAAAGAAGCCCAAGTGCAAGGAGAGAGGAGTGCCTGGGGCTGCAGGGCACAGGTACCTTCTCGTGCTCCTCTTTGCTCAGCGCGAGCGCTAGCTGCAATTGCCTTTCTTCATCTGTACTGGAAATTGGAGGAAGTGGCTTCTGCCAACAGAGGAAATTGGGTGACATTTCAGCTTGCCCTCAGCTCAAGGGACTGCTTGGAGGTCCCCGTCCTTGTCACCATCTGTCCTGCGGCCCCTCGCCTGCCTGCACAGCATCTCTGTGCCCATCCAGCTGGCTTTTCCTGCGGACCCCCAGCCCGGTGCCCCTGTGCTCCCAAACCCACTCCTGCTCAGGCTCCCCTGTGGCCACTGCCCCAGCTCCTTCCCCTGCCCCATCACCTGCCTCTGCATTGAGGCTGGGACGACCCTAAATTAGGCAGCCAGCATCTCTCACAGGTTTTTTGGGACTCGGATGGAATTGGCAGAGGAAGGGCGATCAATTAGGCATCCCCTCACCCTGTCAGCCTGCTGGGGAGGAGGATTTGCGATACCAACCAGCCTCAGTTCAGAAATCCTGCCTGGCCCTGCTCTGCTGCAGGAAAAGCACCCAGACCTGAGGCAGGTTTTGTGGAGAGGCCGTCCCCGTGCCACCGTGGCAGCTCTGATCACCGCCCTGTGACGCTTGTCCAGCAGCATGAGACCAGCTGAGTCTGGGAATGGAGACTCCAGGGTGGTGGTGGGGGTGTGCGCGCCTGTAAAAGTGTGTGCAAGCATGCACACGTGTGCACAGGCCAGATGGACTCCAACAGGCAACGCTTTCAAGAGCGTGTTCCTACAGTGCTCATCACAGCAGTGTGTGGAAGCTATAAATACTCCAATTCCAAGACAAAAATAGGGATATACGCTCCGCTCCGTCTCCAAAAGAGCCTCCATCGGGTGGGGAAGATGGGCAGTGGCAAGCGCTGTCTCCAAAGCATGTCCCCTGACCCAGCAGGACCGAGCTGGCGGTGCTCAGTGCCAGCCCTGGGGGACACCCACCAGCCCCGGCATGCAGCCCCTCGGTCACTGTGTCCCTCTGACTTTGTGTGCCCGGCTGTACCCGTGTATCCGCAGGGGCCGTGCCAGTCGGTGGCAACCTCAGCAGTGTGCAAATAAGCCATCCCCGGTGGAAAAGGGGCCATGGCCAGCAGATAGGAGAGGGGTCAGCCCCGGGGAAGCTTTCACAGTTGGGGGCAGCAGCTCGCTTGCTGCCTGCATCCCTGCTCAGCTCCTCCTGGTGCTGTTTTCCAGTGCTCCTTCTAGCCCAGTTTGACAGGACCAGCCGGTGGGAGGGAGCACCCAGCCCCACTGAGCCCCCAGCCCAGTGCACAGCCCCTGGGATGCTGCTGGCCCGCCCTCCCCATGACATAAACCACAGTGCTGGGCAAAGCATCCTAAAACCTCCACGGGAAGGCAAGAGAAATGGGGGAGCTTAGACCAAAAGCCCTCAGTGAATGAAAGTGGGCAGCCAGGTTTGGGGAGGCAGGGGGGTGTGTCACGATGAATCCAGAAGACCCCTACAAGTTTCCTCTGAGGTTTGGGAGGCTGGAGGGGTCTCAGCCTGCTGTTGTTCCTGCCGGTACGAGGATGGGGAGCAGGGATGTGGGCCGGGATCTGTCTGCTGGCTATTTTGGATGCCAGGCACAACACGAGCAGCCTGGTGCAGTTGCAGGTGCACGCACCGGCCTGAAGCAGCCCCCAAAATCCTCCCTCCTCTCAGAATAACGACCCACCGTGCCCGCAGGCAAGGCACGGTGCAGGGAGATGCCCGGCTTCGCATGGCCCGGGGCGGGCAGAGCCACCCTACCTTCTCCGCCTCCTCCCGACTCATGGCCAGCGCAAGCTGCAGCTGCAGCTCCTCCTCGCCCGTCGTCTGGGGCCTCGCTTGCTCTAGGTCAGAGGCAAACCGTGGGGACGAGGATGATGCTGGGAGGAAAAGGGGAAGGAGAGGAATCAGGACTGGGGTATTTTGGGGAGCAGCAGCCTCATCCAGGGCCCCATCCACAGTGTGGCTTCCCCAGGGGACATAGCCCTATCTTAGATCTCTCTACCACAAACAAGCTGTGGGTTTAAGGTTCAAGGCACCGCCAGCTGCCACCGTTGTTGGGGTCCACCACTGGCCCAGGGATGCAGGACAGAGACGGGCTTCACCACCACCCCCCGCAATGGTAGAGGGGAGCGATGGGCACCAGGCAGGTCAAGCTAAAATGCAAACGCCTGCCTCCACCCGCAGCGAGCCCGGGTGAGCCCAAGCGAGCCGCCAGCCACACTCACAGTTAAAGGAGGAGGGCGAGCCCCGCGCCCGGCCGTAGTCGTCACCGTAGGGCGATGCGCGGCGACCGTAGGCGACCTGGTGGCTACCGCTGCCCATGCCCTCGAGGGCCATGCGCTCCTTGGTCTGCAAGGCGTGCGCCCGCTCCTGCTTCAGTCGCTCCTCGTCCTTCAGCAGCGCCATCACCTGCTTCACCTTCTCCCGGATGTTGATGCCCTGGTCCTTGCCGTCGCGGTCCACGTACTGGAAGTCCTTCAGCGTCTGGATGGTGTAGAGGTTCTCCCGGCACTGGTGGGTCACCTTCTCGGAGCCGGTTTTGATGAGGTAGTCCAGGAGGGTGAGGGCTTTGTAGACGTGACGCCAGTTCTTGCCACTGTCGTTCAGCCGCCGCCAAATCATGCCCATGACCTCAGCGAAAGCCACCGTGTTGAAGGTGAGGTCGGCTATCTCTGACATCAGGGAGCTGGGGGGTCCCCAGGGATCGTTGGAGGTGGCCTCCCGCACCTTGATCTCCGCCTCCGAGTAGTTGTGCACGATGTTTTTCACCTGCCGGCGCAACGCCGAGGTTGTCATGGCTGCGCGGTGCCGGAGACCCGCCGGCGGCGGGCAGGGACGGTGGAGAAGGGATGAGCGCTCGCGGGCGCAGCCTCACCGGCGCCTGCAGAGGGGAACAAGGACACAGAAATGTCAGCGTCGCCCCAGCCACCGCGACCCGGCCCCAGAGCCCTCGTCTGGCACCTGGGACACTTCTCAAGGTAGAAGCGCCCACCGTTGGGGCATCAGGTGCACCCTGCCGGGCTGCCACCGCTCGCTAACCCGAGGACACGAAGGATGCTCAGGGGGAAAAAAGTCTCATAGCAAGCCGATACCCAGCACTGCAGAGCTGCCAAGAGATTTGGCTCCAGATTCAGCAACATTTGGAGGAGATTTTACCCTGCACTTCTGCTTCTAAAAGTAACCACCTGAAAATGGCAGCTCCCTCCTCCAGATCCTGGCTGCCTCAGCCCCAACTGTCCCAGCAAAGCTGCTTTGAGGCCCCCCAGCCCTCATGCCAGGCAGGGCCTCCCCTGTACCCCCCAGACGCACTACCTGCAGGTGCACGCAGCCCTGCTCATCTCCCCAAGGCTCTCAGAGCCACTGAGGATGAGTCGCACAAAAACAAAAACCTGCCGTGAGTCAGAGCCTGCCACGACTTACCAGCACTGGCAGCCGCTCGGGTAGGTTTTCCCAGCAAACTCGGTAATTTTGCTCCTGCAAGAGGCTGCAGGTTCAGAAGCTGCCGTGGCGTGGCGAATTCGGGGTGCTAACCTTCAGTGCAAGGTCAGCGAGCAGGATGGGTAACTCAACCCCCCCCCTCCCAAAAAACCCCAAGCTGCCTGAGCCTTCTCTGTGCCCGGGGCCGCAGGGGCCGGCGCGGCCGGAGCTGCCCTGGCACCAGCCTGGTGAGCAGGGCCCGTGCTTGGGACGTGCTGCACCCGACACGGATGTAGAATGACATGGGTCAGTGTGAACTCATCTTCGTATGAGCCCATCACAATTCTGTCCCCTACCCTGTGCTAGTCCTAATCCTCACCTTCTCCCTGCACGGTGGGAAGACACCATTTACCCTCGTTTTGTCAGAGGGCCAAGCAAAGCCAGGAGGCAGAGGCTGCCTGGAGCTGCCTTGCCCTCAGCAGGGCTGCACCGCAGGGCCTGGGAGCCAGGCTGCTCCCAGAGCTCTCACTGCGGCTGCAACAAGACTCACTGGCAATTTTTTCCCCATCTGAGATAACACTCGCAGGCAGAGGAGTATCTCCATGGCACAGCAGCGCCTGCGGACAGTGATTACCATCCTACCACCCACCTCGGATGCCAGTACCTCCCCGGACCGCAGCCATCGCACCATCTCCAGCCCTGTCCCGGCTCGGGACACCGCTCCCTCCCACCGGAGCCGGGCCGGGGCCATGCCGACATGCCCACGAGCCACACACAGCACCCACCACGCTCCCACACAACCCGTGCGACCGGTCCAGCACCTCCTGCTCCCGCGGGCCAGCAGCTGGGCGCCCCACGGCTCCGTCGGCAATGTCCCCCGTGAGTCAGAGAGGAGCCTGGCACCGCCACGCTCTCGGGCGGCCGAAGTTTCTCTCCAGACGCTTCCCCGTATCGATTCCCTTTCGCAATGCAGCCCGCCGACGCGGCCTTTGGATCCCGTCGGGAGAGCCCGCGGTGCGGACGGCCACGCCGCTGCCCGCCTGGTGCGGAAACACCTTCGGGACAAGGGCAGCGACGCAGCAAAGTCCTCCGGGACTTGGCTCTGCGCTCTGCTTTCCACCAACACCCAAGCGGGAGATAAAGTCACGTTTTCCAAAGGTGCCACCAGCCTGGCAAACACCAGCAAACACCGGCACTCCTCCTCCGGGGCAGGACGGCCCCTCCTTGCCTCCAACAGGTCTCCTGGCAGGACAAACCCCAGGTCCAGCGTGACGGGCTCCAGCACCGCTCGTCCCGGCCAGAGACCCGATCCCAGTTGGACTTCACCTGCCACGAGATGGCCCGGGAAGTCTGCATGGGAAGAGATGGGAAGCAGGGGCTGGGGAGGGGGTGAGGGGAGCGTGGCCCCGGCTGGAGCCCTGCCAGCGGTCTTAAAGGCAGCAGGGTTTATCGAACACGTTATCCCCCACCACCACCACCCCCCCGGAATATAAAGGGAGTGAAACAGAAGCTGTGCGGGAGATAAGGCGGCAGCACCCGGCAGCTCATATGGAATTACTGCAGTGACCTTGAGCAAGAGGCTGCCAGGTGGGAGAAGGACACGCGGGTGCGGGGACAGGTCCCCACCGTCCCGCGGCCCAGCGCAGGGGACTGAGGAGGCGAAGCGGGGGCAGCGAGGAGGAATAACATGGAGGGGGAGCAGGAAGGGGTGGGGGGGAAGGAGGAGAGGGCAGAAGGGCCGGATGGGGGGGGAGCGGGAGGGGGTTGCGGATTAAAGCTCCTCTCCATCCCTAATCAGGTGCAGGGCTGGCACCAGCAGCGCCCGACACGGAGGGAGCGGCCGGGCAAGGCTCCCGGCAGAGCCCTCGGCCGCGCCGCCGGTTCCCGCAGCCCGCCCGGGGGCTGCCCCCGCCGCGGGGCCCCCAGCCCGGCCCGGGCAGCGCCGCGCCCCGGAGCTGCCCGCCGGGAACCGGCATCCCCCGGCCCGCCGCAACCCGCGATGCTCCGGCGTCCAGAACCTTCCTCCTCCTCCCTACCCCCCCCTTCCACCCCCCCCACCCCCCCCACTTCTTCCCTCTCCTCCTCCTCCTCCTCCTCCCCTACGCAGCCCGGCTGCCGAGGGGCGCGCAGCCCCGCTTACCTGCGCGGTGCGGGTGGGGGTGCCGGTGCCGGGGCCGGGGCCGGGGCCGGGGCCGGTGCCGGTGGGAGCGGGCTGGAGGCGGCCGCAGCCCGCCCGCTGCCTGCTGCGCGCCGCCGAGTTGCCGGGCTGGCTGGGCAGGTCCCGGCGGCAGGTCCCGGCTTAACCCCTTCGGGGCCGCCCGGGCACCGGCCCCGGCTCCCGCCCGGACACCGGCAGAAGCGCTCAGCTCACATCCCGCCGCCCCCCCCCCCCCCAGCTCCGTTCCCTCCCCCCCGGTGCGGTGCAGCGCGGTGCGGTACCGGCCGCGGGGGATGCGGCGCCGAGCCCCTGCCCCGCCGCATGCGGGAGGCGGGGATGCTGTAAATGCTCAGTCACTGCCCCTCGCTGGCAGCCAGCCAGGCCCTGCTTGCTGCTGCTTGCTTTGGCTTTTTTTTAAAAAAAATTTCCCTCCCCCCCCCCCCTTATTTTTAGACAGAAATCAACGTCCCCGGGCTCAGAAGCAGCTCTGAGGGATGCCGACCCTCCCCACTTCAACCTCTCTCTCTGGTACCCAAGGCCATGGCTGCAATTTGGGTTTGTTAATTTATTTATATTTCTTGCCAGGATCTAAATTTGGAGTGGATTCTTCCCCTGCTCTGAACAGCTCCCAGAGCCTGGCCAGGGCAGAGAGGGAGGCATCAGATGACATGACAAAATAAGTCATGTCTCTCGATTGTTTCAGTGCCACCCCCTCTCTCCCGGCCTCTGCCTTCCATTTTAATCACTGACAGGCCTTCAAGTATTATGGATATATATAATCTTTTTAATATCACTGACATTTTCCATAATGGAAAGCAGCTTCTGTGCAATGAGACATGCTGGAGGGGGACTGGGCCTTCCTGCTGCTGCTCCCACTGTGCAAAGCTGAGATTCATCTTGCCCCAGACCCTGAAGGTTCGGCCTTGGGTGGCAGGGAGAAGGCAGCGGGGGAGGCCACGTGCCTCCAGGGGCTTTGCAGGTCTCCTCAGGCTCTGGCCATGCACGTAGTCCCACTCCCAGCTGCAGCCTGGGAGAAGAACACCTCCAGCATCCAAACCATCCTCTGGGTCAACCTGGAGAACATTCCACCCCAGGCCTTGGGAGGCATTCTTTGTGGTTGCCTTCCTCTTCCTCTGTCCCCAGTGCTCCCGGTCACCTGTGTCAGACAGCCGAGGCAGCCAGCTTGCCCCTCTTCAGGCATTGATTTTTTATAAGCGAAGTGAACCTCTCCCTGGGGACAACACCCTACTTACACAGCAAAGCTGTACAAACATGGGGTTTTGCTTTGCTAAGTGGCCCACAACCCCGCTGTAGGAAGTGGGACCCAGAAAGGCTCTAAAGCTGATTTCCCTCAGCCCTTGAGAAGCCTCTGGAAACGTGCTGTCACCTTCTGCTTGCAGCAGTTCCCTGGAATCCCCCTTCCCGGCCTCTCTAACAGTTATGGTGTCTTCAGACCCCATCTCACGTGATGGGTTTGGTATGCAACTCCCAAGGCCAGGAAGGTCGCTCACCTCAGTTATTTAGCAAACACAACACAAATTATTAACACTAATACAAATAATGCCCACGTCTGGGGGAGGAGAAAGAAAACTCTCCTTGCCCGGCTGATGGGACTTGGCCTTACAGGGCCTGGAGCATCCCTGTGCCCTTCAGAGCGCGGGCCCGTAAATGAGGCGTACGTCTCTCTAAAGGTGTTCTGTGCAAGCCAGCTCTAATTCCACTGCAGTTCCAGTCACGTAACTTCCACAAATCAATGCAAAAGAGAAAAAAAAAAAAAAAAAAAAAAAAAAAAAGCAGCTGGCTCAGAGAAAGCTGCAGCAGCCAGACAGCAGAGTATTGCACTTGTTGGCCCAGCACATCCCTTCCTCTGTGCTGCTTGTACCTTGTCCCTTCAGGACATTCTTGTCCAAGGCTGTAAGAGGCACTGGCAATATTTATGACCAAAAAAAAAAAAAAAAAAAAAAAAAAATCAGACTGTTCACAGCATTCAAGTTTGTTCTCCTTTGCAGGAGTTCTTGTATCACCCACCTGCCCTTGGCCACCAAGCTCCTCCTGTGGAAGGGGAGACCAGTGTGCGACATTCTTCCATGGTGTGTGACTAACATGAAACTCCCCTCTATCTATTTTCGTATTAGCAAGTTTTCCTGTGAGTAGAGGTATACTGAGATATATAGAGAGCTATATAGATCCTGGTTTCTCTAGGCTGGACTGGAGGCATGTATCTTGTGAATGAGCTTTGCCATCTTTTAAGGTAAAGCTACCAAATACAAGTATTCTTGCCTTTGAGACAATCATGTTCCTTCTATAATGTGCAGACTCCCTCTTGTCTAGAAACAGATGGTTTGAGCTGTTTGAGTTGGGCATATTCACAAGCTGATAATCATCTCCAGGGAGGCAGGAGCTATTGTCAGAGCCTGTGAGACACACCCCAACTTCAGGCCTTTTTCCTTCTAATTCTCAAAATGTTGCTGAAATTCTCACTACAGGAATGCTGAGCAGAGACATTCCCTTTGTGGGTTCGTGCCCACTAAGCCAGAAAAGGCTCCTGGCTTCCACAGAAGGCAAAGTGCTTCCCCACACCCCACTAAGAGAAAGCATCTTGAAACACGAAGGGCCTCACCTGGTCAGCAAAAAAAATAAGCTGTGCTTTGCCATGGTACTGTGAGGAGCCCAGGGGAAGAATATATCCTCTCCTCTGAGACAGCACTTGAGTTAAAATGAGAAAGCAAAAGAAAACAATTCTGCAAAAGAAACAGTTATTTTACACTACGTGCAGCTCCGAGACGCGTGTCAGTGTGGCTGCCAATGTAAAAGAGCACATGCCTGAGGCACACACGCCGGGTGCAACTGCACAGCCATGTACAGAATTTGTAACAGCAACGCTCAGCGCGGATATGCATCTGCTGCCTAAGAACCCCAGAGGTATCACAAACCTCAAATAATAATCTACACTGATGTCATTTCTTTATAGGGCCAAAGCCTTTCTGGGGAATGCTGTCCAGCTGCTTTAGCAGGAAGCACTTTGCTGACATGTGCCGGGTTGAGGGACCCTGCACCCAGCTCGCTCTGCCTTGGAACCCTGCTCCGACCCAAGCCCAGCTGCAGAGTGTGCCACACTCGGCCCTGGGCTGCTTCCACAAAAAGCTCTGTTCCAGCTGTGATGGACAAGCAAACCCAGTCAGAAAGCGGTGATAAGCCCAGACGCACACACAGGCTGATGGAGACAGGCTGGGTGGCTCCAACACAAGGCCTAACCATGCTCACAATATTTATGACATGAATTTCACTCATTTTTAATTCAAGAGTGATTAGTCTTGGAAGGAAGCAAGTAAGAGTTGGCTCAGAATGGGGCATGGGTACACTGAGCTGGATGGAAAGAGATGGCAAGATCAGCACAAGAAGCAAGCTCATGTGTTCAAAACCAGGCAGGGTGGCACACCTCTTGGGATAGTGAGTTTTCACTGGGATCCAGAATGCCTCAGAGAAGCTGTCACCAAGTCCCAAGAGGAGACTGGACAAACAGTAAAGAAGATCATCAAAAATGGGATGACTTTTTTCTAAGTTATTGTCCTGGTACTTGGGCTCATGAGTACAAGGGACACTCTCTGCTCACTCACCTGCTAGCCAGGCAAGATCGAGACTCAAAGAATCCGACATTTCACATGTTGACTGGTGCTTTTAAATTCTTCCTCCCTAGCAGAAATGCCAGTATTTTCTACTCAACTGTTTCTGAGGCTGTGATATTTCTTGCCTTGTCTCTTCTTGGCAAGCGATCATCTGTAGCAGTAACAGATGATCTAGCAAGTCTCGCATCACAGCATGTCAGAAAAGAGGCAGCCCAGTATTTGTCATCAGTTCATCACTTCAGAAAGAAGAATCTCGACTTGATCTGTGTAAATATGGTTATTTATTTATTTTTTAAAAGTAAGTCTATTTCTAGTTACAAAAGGCTCTACTCTCTCACTTTAGAGCACCTTTTTTCTTTAGTTCCTCAAATAAAGAAACGATTTTGCTCACCATTGAATCCAGCAGCCCGTAAACCTGCAGCAGAAATTAAGAGAAGATAGTTGCAGTGAAAACACAAAAAGAAGTCCTGATGATGAGACTGAGAGAGACATGGCTTCTCACGCACATTAACATACGGGCACGCACACAACCACATAAAAGAGGCTTCCTGCTAACAGCACTTAGCTCCAGTAATAACTTTTCTGGCTATGAAGTGTGTTTAACATTATCTGAGATACAATTAATTCTGCTGATCCCTCAAGAGTCCGCAAGCATGCTGAAGACATCCCAGATAGAAATCCCGCATGTGGCTATGTGATGGCTGGATTTATGTTAACAGATTCCAAGCTGGAATAAAGGACATCTTAATTCATATTTCACACTTACCTTGCTAAAGAATTACAGATATATGTTTGTCAGTTTTCTGAGTTTAACAAAATGCTTACCTCTCCACCTAAGCTTCAATGTAAGCTTACAAGCAAAGAGCAAAGACAAGAAACGAAGATACAAGCATTGGTCAGACTCACTTCAATATAAAGTTTTTCCTGGTATGTCCCAAACAAAATAGGGTCCACCTGCTCCTGAGGAGGTTCCACTCTATCTGTAGTTACAGCTTCCATGGGCTGTGCTCCCTCTTTCACCTCCTGTGATGAAGTGGAAGATTTCAGCTTTTTCTCATCTTTTAACTTTCTGCTGCTTGGACTTTGCTATTCAGGGACAGCCAAAAAAAAAAAAAAAAAAAAAGGAGAGAAAAAAAAAAAAAGAAAAAAGAGGTGACATAGGTCAGAATACCTTTCAGGTTGTTGCAAGATGCACCTCCCAGAAGCAGCACCTCTTTCACTGGGTTGGAAATCAGCTCACAGTCAGGATACGCAACCTCAGAATGGATCACACTGTCCCCAGCACTTAGGTTTCAACAGACATCCCAACACATACCTCTTTCTCTTTCCCTGTTGTCTTTGTTGTTCTTTTTTTGCCTTCTTTATCCTTACCAACAAATGACCTTCTCTCTTCTTTCCTAGTGGTTATTCTGTCTTCCTTTTCTCCTTTTATAGGTTGCTTTACTTCCACTACAAAAGAAAGAATTTAAATTACCCAAAAGCAACATTTTCACATCCAGAAAGACAAGTCCACTGCATTCATGCAGTGGAAGCACTTCTGCAATGTATTTTTCTTCTTCTATTAATCTGAGCTCTACTGCACTGAAAAACAAAACCTTGAAGAGTACTTTGTTTAAATATGGAATAAACAGGTCTCAGAACAGGTATCAGAACAAGCCTGTAAGACAGCTAGTAGTAAGATAGGGTTTTCTGAGTGAGTCTGTGTGAAAACCATGGCTACATCTAGCTAAATTAAAGGCTTGTTTGTGTGGTGTTTTTTTAATGACACCAAACTACAGATCACAATTACTATCACACAATCTGCCATTTTTTCTGATGCATTTTCTTATAAAAACTTGGAGGGGAAACTGCTGAAATTTCCATTTCAGTTGAAATTCAGGACATTTTCTGGATTTCCAACAGTCCACAGAAACCGGTTGCTGTGCTAAAACTACCATTTACCTGTTTCCTCTGGAACAACATCTGCATAGGTGTCCTTCACAGGCAAGCCAAGCAGGGATCTCAGCTTCCGAGAGTGACTCACCAGACCATCAATTGTTTCACGCCACAGCTGGAGACTGAGAAAAGTATCAGAGTTAGAAGGAAGACAGTACAGCAACTGCCGTCTTGTTTTACCCTGTGCCCAAGAGCGAAGGCACCTTAACAGCTGAGAGCTGCTCTCTCCAACCAAGCCAATAAAATAGCACCCACCAGCTAAAAATCAGTGCAGAGGGAAGCTAAATTACTTTCCTCATGTCAGAACTCTCTGAGGTCTCAACAGTTTGCAAAACAATGGGCTCATATAGACCCATAAATATTACTGTGAAACTAGATCTCCTGCTTTCCAATATGACACACGTTGGTAAATCAGCATTGACCTGTTCTCTGCGTTTACCGAGAGGAACCTGAATCCTTCTGATTTAGAAGCAACTAGAAGCTGTTGATATGTTTACAGTCTGAAAGCCTGAGCAGAACAGAGAGATTGTATGAGGGAAGATACAGTTATCTGAGTAAAAGGGTACAGAAAATTACCCAAAAGTTTTATAAATATAGATTAGAATAATCTTGCCAGAAATAAACTTGTATACTCCCCAAAATTGCATGAATTTAATATTCTAAACTTATCTCCAGAAAATAGAAAAAAAAGGCATTTTAGTCCTAGACAGCTGCTACAATTAACCTATTAAAAAAAAAAAAAAACCCACAGCGTAAAGATGACTTCTAGACCTCCTAATTATCTGCACTCTGAATCACAACACTTGCAACAGAGCTTGCTAAGGCTGTTGATCACATGATGCATTTACAAGCTTTATCTTGCAAAGGTAACGCACCAGGTTTGATACAAAAGGTCTGACTGAGTTGGCCTCTGTCCAACACACAGCTCCAGTGCTGCCTCATTGAGCTGAGCCAGTGCTGCTTCTCGCTGCTCCTCCTGGGGGATCGACTGTATAGCCTGATGTGAGAGAAAACAAAGAGTTTTGTAGACCACACGTCAGCCTTCGTTCCCAGTCACCTGGGCTCTGAGCTCAACGGAGCACACCACAGCTCTCTCATGGGACACCAGTTTGAAACCAGGTTACACTGGGCACTTACGCACCCAGGTGTGGCCTCCTATACGGCTGGGATTTGCCCAAGGTGCGCACGCGACCCAGGATCTGGGGAGCAATCCCAGACCCCGGAGTTAGGTTTGCAGTGAGCCCCTCTGCAACTTCACAGGTGTGCTGGAGAACAGCGGCTTGAGTGAGCTGGGCAGCCTCGAAGTAAAGATTAGTTATAAAAGCAGCAGAGAAGTTTCCAAGAGAGCACTACAGAAAAACTGTGCTGACAGAATCCAAACCTCTCTTGCTTTAATCTAGGGAGGTCTGTACTTTATCCACAGCCTGTCATGAGTGCCCCCTTAGTGCTCTGACTAACAGAAAGGGCTCTCCAAGGAGAGGAGCCCTTGGGGAAGCCACAGGACACTGTAGGATTAGCTTGCCCCCTGTATTCAGTCCTGGAATGACAGAAAGCTAATGGGGGGGAAGAGCTTAAAATATCTATTACATTGTGTGGTTCTCTTTTCTTCTTCACACAACAGCCCTCAAAAGAGGGGCTCCTCTCTTGGGAATCTTTACAAGAGCCCTGAGGGTGTGTTCAGCAGAGCTGAAGCGCTTTTCTGCAACACACATCATAAACCATCTCTAACTCCCAGCCCATTGGAAGCAGACCTTGGGACAGGCTCACACTGGGGTAGGCCAGGATATCTGTAGGGAAAACGAAAACACCAGCAGCTTGTCATAGGGGTGGCCACCTGCTTAAAGTCCTCAAAGGAGAGGTTCCATCCTGAGGGGCCTGTTTCTTCTTCCACCACATTTGTCATTTGACTCAGAGCCTCCTCGAGAGTGTTCTTCCAACCTGGGACCTCTGTGGTGCTGCTCCGAGAGGGAAGAGCCTCTGAGGTACTCTCCTGGTACTGCACGTCCTCAGCAGTGCTCTTCTGGCCTGAGGGCACTTTCTCCTCAAAGGCTGAAGGAACAGTCACATGCTGTCTCCACAGTTCATGCAGCTGCTTTACCACTCGATGCTGATAATGCAACTGTGATAATGTGGAAAAGGTAAACAGTGAAATGAGCTATGCCTTTCCTTTACAAACCTGATTGTTAAAGCCACCATGACAGACTATGCCAGCTTCCAGAAACCCAGGGCCACACCAGCCCTATGGGTCTTCCCTTCCTGCTCTTTCAGTTGGGTAGCACATCAAATAGCAAACATCACCTCAGGGTTCTTCTGGTGGAACAACTCTTCCTCTGTGACATAAGCATCCACAGGAGATGGGGTGCGCTCTGGGGTCCGAATTCTGACAAGAAGTTCCTTCAGACTCTCTGCTACTATCGCAGCAGCTTCTCGAGCAGCCAGGTCACTCTGAGGCACCATAACAAGAACAACACGTGTGAGTCCCCGTTCCATATACAGACAAACAAACAAATTCACACCCACGCTAGCAACCACATGTACATGTTATACAGAGTTTCAAGGACAAGAATAGCTGCAAACTCTGCTAAGTAGAGCAATACTTACAACAGCTTTTCAAACAAAGCCCCCAAATCCCTCCCATACTAGGCTTTTCGGTGTACTGTAATTTTCAATTTATACCTTATCTGATACCACAGTGTATGACACACAATCCCATCCCCACTATGTAAACTAATGAAATTCATTACCAACAGAAAATTCATTCTTTAAAGGACCAGCGTGCACAGTTTAGGAGACACAATCATGTCTTTATTAACAACATTACAATAGACTGCTGAGTTCTTCCATTTTATTTAGCAAACCTGCTCAAGTATGTACAGACGTTCTGTAAATAATCATCTCACTTTCAGCCCTAATTGCATAGCAATAAAAATACCATGTCATCCACTCCCACCCTTATCCTTTATTTGCATATTAAGTTCAAAGCTCACAGTTACCCAGTTACTTGCTTGGTTACCTCCAGTTTCTCTCTGAGGTCAGCCAATTTATCCTCATACACAGCAATTCCCCAAAGGGTCACCTGCAGCAGAGCTCCTCCTAATAACAGAGGATGTGTCCTAAATTCCCAGGACTCGCTGAAAATGCCTGCTCTCTCTGACTTGAAAAGAAAGAAAAACTTCCTAGTTTCTCCAGGCAAAATTACACCTGAAATAAGAGAGAAAATGCATCGATCTGCAAGAAGCCACCTGGTTAATTTGACCCTTCTCCAACCCTAACCCAAGTGTCCTTATCTCTGTGCAAGTCTCTTTTCCTATAGATTAGCTGGTTACCACACTTCATCCAGCTATTTTTCTCCCTCCAGATTTACTCCCAGTTACCATGTTACTGAACTGGTGTTATATTTCCACTGCACACTCCTTTTACAGCAAGCTCAGTAGTCCCTCCAGCAGATTATGCCCAGTTTGTGATCAGAAAATCATCCATTCCTCAATATTTCACCCATTTACATTCAGAATAGGAGCTACCTCCTATCCTTTAAGTCCCATGAAAGGGATCTGCCTCGCACACATCTTTTGGTGTGAGTCAGCTCTGATGCCCAGGGTGGCTTCCTAAGAAGAATCACCCAGCAGACTTGCTCTCCCATTAGTCAGATTCCACATCTCAGATAACTCCTGAATACGTGCTCTCTGGTCTCCGTACAAAGGCCTGAGATCAGCAGCTCTCATACCTGGTCTGGTATCAAAGTAAAAGCACTGCTTCTTCTTCCCCTTCGTTTCTCTGGAGGGAATCTGCTGGGGAAGCCTCATCCAGTTATACCAGATGGCAGCTGTGCCATTGTTGCTCACCGTGAGGGAGCTTTCAGCTTTCTCACCAGTCAAAGTCTCAAAGGTGAGCCGGGCAGCAATGCCAATTTCATCCTACAAGAAGAGGAAAAAGACAAAGATAATAATTCCTACTCTATCTGGCAGGATTTATCTTGCCTGAAGTCATATCACAAATAAGAAGTTGAGCCTTGGTAAGAAAACTTGTAAGGCAGGTCCAGTGAAGCGGCCATTATACAGCGAGAGCCTGGGAATCTAAGCCTCGCACCGCGGAGAGAGCAACCCCTTCTGTTTCTAGATCTCTCTGGAGCAAACGTAGTGATACTCTATTGTGCTTAGAATAAATCCCCCATTCTCTGGCCTGGCAGCGACACTTATTGTGCAACTGTGACTTGGGATCTCAAGCAGGCTTAGCTTGACTAAACAATAAAAAGCGCACAATTACCCTGCAAGACGTGGTGCAGTTGACCCAACGAGCAGGCTGGCCACAGAAATCTAAAGATGGACCCTGTACTGCTTCTGGAACCACATCGGGGGAGTCCCTTAAGGAGGCACTGCTAAAGAAAACAAGATCCAGTGTTTTTGTGGAGTGAAATTCACTTTCAGAGAGGGGAGAACCAGGGGTAAAGGACAAGACCCTGTAAGAAATAATCCCACGTAATGCGATTCCACGTAGTCATCTCTTTAGGGATAGAGCTCTGAAGATGTGGTAAACTCCAGCAAGCTACCTGTCACCATCAAAGAGGACAGGACAGCCAGAATATTAAAGAATGATAACTGCCTAAGGAATACTGAGCGCACATGACTGAATAAGAAGAGGCCATCGGGTTGTGCCCATTACAGATGGACAGGATGGGGAAAAAAAGCAAACTGATGATGGAAATTAAGGGCTGGAAAAAGACAACCAGATGGAGGTAATTTAGAGCAGAATCCCCACCCTGCCTAATGTAAGCTCTGCAGCCACATAAAGGGAAGACTGCAGGAAGGGCCTCAGAAAAAAAACACTTTTCTCTGATTTTTGCTGCTTAGGCACAAGGCCTCAAGGGACAAGGGAACTTCTTTATTCCTAAATCTGGTGACTTTCATATTAGAATATGCCTTTTATTGTGACCCAGTGGAGACTGCTCTGCATTCTGGATAAGGACAGTTAAGGATACCCTTACAGACTGATGGTACATACCCAAAATTCTTTATTTCTGCCATGAAGTAAAACTTACAGGGTCTCAGACTCTTCAGAAGTGGTGGAACGTGGAAGAGGCTCTGTTGAGACAGATGTGAAAGGCCGTCCTTTACCGACCACCTCCAGTCCATCCAGATCCTGGACAAACAGAAAAATGACCAACTCGCAATTTTTCTTTTTATACAGAAAGGAAGTTAAAATAGTAGACAAACACAACAACTGAATCCAGTAAAGTGAAGTTCAGATATCTTGCTCCTACAATGGTTTCTAGATGTAGCCAATGTTTAGAAGAGAGAGGAAGAAACTGATTCTGGGTCTCCCAAAAATCCCAGATGGCTGCATTCCCCACCGCAAATGATGCATGGATAGGAAAAGTCTCCTTCACACACATTTCTCATCTTAGAGCCAGGTTTCAGAAAGAAAATGGTAAGGTTTGTTCAGTTTTTATGAGGAGGAGCTGCCTGCCTTCACGAGATTATTTCAGACATATGTCTGTCACATGGGTAAAGGTGTCTTCCCTCTGCCCTGAAGCACTAAATCAAAGTCCTACACCAGTATTTGGCAGGGCTTTTTATTGCCTAGGCCTTGGCAGCTGCACGCTGCTGGTCTGGGGTCTAATTCTGAGGCTCCTAGACCACTCCATGCAACACATAGGGAAGTTAAGCAATTCTTTCATGGGTGTGGCCCTTTGGAAATGTGGGAACTTCCAGGATAAGTACTGTGCGGCTAAATTTTAGATTCATAATGCTTTTCACATCCAGTTCTTGGCAATTTTATATTACTCTACAGCATCTGATGAGAGATGTAAAGAATATACTTGCTCCTCTAGTCTTACCGGCTTATAAAAATCTAGCTCCTCTAGGACAGATTTTAACTCCTGCCGTCGACGTTTCAGGAAAAGACTCTTATCCCAGGTTATACGGAAAGGGATCCTCTTTGGAGGCTTCAGACCTGTAGAAATATGCATACAAGAGCTCACTATCTACATACCCACATGCCCATTAATTTCATCCTCTGCCAAACTTTGGTCTCCCCATGTTTTAAAGAGGAGGTCCAACAGATGACTGAGAAGTAGCTTGTGCTGCGGCTTTCAGAAACGACGACTACAACATGGGCCTCCCTACTCACAGGAGTCACTATTTATTTCTGCTACTCCCTCCACATTTGTACCCCGTTTCTGTGGAATCGCCGCTCTGCGGTGTTCCCTCACCTGTTTCCATCTGGACAGTGTGGGGTTTCCCTATATGAGTGACTGGCTCTGGGTAGCCACGTTCTCTCTGAGTCAGTGTCATTGTCAGGCCAGTGAGCTCATCTCCAATACGCTCGGGCTGGCTCCAGAATTCACTTCCTCTTCGGTATCCCTAGGGTGAAAAACAAGGCTCCCACTGACACTTTCAGAGGCGTACGGCTGCCTGTTATTTTCACAGAGACTAGAAGCTAAAAATAAGAAGGGGTCTAACTCCGTTTATACAGATACTTTAAAAGCCTATAAATTACCACTTTGTGCAGAGCAAGACAAAATTTCAATCAGGCTGCTGTCAAAGACAAAAGACAACTTTCTTCTAGCTAGTACTACATGAAGGTTGAATGATATTAAAATAATGCCTCACATACATGCAAAGTCTTTGATAGTGCTACAAATGTAAAAAAATTATTTTAACATAGGATACTCCCATAATTCTCCTGACTTACCCATACCCCTTTCTCCATGGCAATCACTAAAATTCAAGCCTGAAGCTATCAGATCTTTCTGTCCCTGGAACAGCAATTGCAGCACATCCCCATGCCACTTCCCAGTGCATGACAGTCTTTAGTGATAATCAAGAAATGGCACTTGTACATGTCAGCAAGGAGTCAAAGCACAACACCACTTTCCTCTGACTAGTATGGATAGCACAGGTCATGTTTTTATTTTTAAAGTCACTGAAAGCTCTGCTTGCACACTAGGCTGAAGGACTTAAGAGTAGCTTTGATAAATATCTAATGACAGGTCTTCAGAGAGGTTACTCATAACATCAGTGTCTTAGCTCTTTCACAAGAACAGAGCAATCAGGATGCAGAGGAAGTAGGGGAGTAGGGCGCTCACCTTTCCAGGAAGCAGGGCAGGGAGACTCCTGTCGATGAGGTCACGTTCTTCCTGGATTTGCCTGTAATCCTCCGAGATGCTCATCAGCAATTCATTCTCTGGCCTCTGAAGAATTTCTATAAAGAATAAATGTCAAATCATTAGTGCTGCACTTTTACCGAGTGCACCCTTTGCCCCTGCTATTGTTCACATGTAACCCCCTTACACTGTCCCTCACCAAATCCACTGTCCTTCCCCCAGCCAGAACTCCCAGCTCACCTCCCCACACATCCAGGACCGCTAGCACTAGCAGTGTGGGGAGCTCTGAGAACATGGAAGTAGACTGCAACAGCAACAGGATTAACCCCAGTCAGCTATGACCATTACAGTTTGTTGTGGTGCCAAACTCCCCCATCTACACACAGAATTTTGCAGAACAAAGCCTCAGATTTTCTCACCTCCTAGGTATTTCTCCTGCTTTTTCCTGATTGTCATATTACGCTGCCAGTTCTGGAGAGCTTTGTGCTCTGCTGCTGGGGTCTGATGAACCTTTTTCTTCTTCTCTCCTCCATGTTCCTCTTTTAAAGCTGCTGTAGTAACATCTGGATGAGAAACCTCAATAAAATCTGCTATCTGACAAGAAAGGAAATGTTAAATTAACCACTCCAAGCACACACAGCCACCACAAGAATGGGAGAGGAGAGGAGAAAATAATTCTTCAGATTGACAGTACTTTTACCTTATCACTGTGAGAGGAACAAAACTAGGGCACTAGGAACACACTCAGAAACAATGGAAAGATTTATCTGAGTAATTAGACTCGAGTAATGGCATTGCTGCAACCCCAGCCCTTCCCCTGCAAGCCTGACGGCGTCAGCAGAAGCACAGATGGAAGAGGAAGCCTCTGTAATTTTTCCCTCCATGACCTCGTCCTGCACACAGGACTTCAAAACCTGCTGGTGCAGTTTCTCTGAAGGCAAGCCCTCCCTGAAGAGTATGATGAGGCTGGGAAAACCACACCTCAGGCCTGACCTGTTCCTGATAGGTGCTGAAAAGCATCAAAAGATACTGTAGGCACTGCACTCCACCTCTAGAAAAGTGCCGCACAGCTGAATTTCGTAACTTTACAAACCAACCTGAGTGTTTCCCCTAGCCAAGGCTTCCATCTTGAACTCCTGGAGACTTCCCAAAATGTGATGGGGGAGAATCTCTTCACAGCCATAACCAAACAGTCCTGGTCCTACAGCACACACACACACAAAAAAAAAAAAAAAAAAGAAAACCCCACAACCTTAGAACCACGTCACTTAAAATAGGCTTAGCAAAACCAAAACCCAAAGATAAGATGTGAAGTTTAACCCTACCAGAAAAAGTCAGTGGTTCCCTGGGTGTTTTGGGGAAAGCAGGATATGCTACGAGGAGATGTGCCTCCTTCTTTGCCTCTTTGGGTCGGTATTTTCGAACGAGGTATTTCCTCCTAACTGGAATTCTCCCAGCATCATGGGGAAGGTGTGGAGCATGGAGCTTCAGAAAATAGTCACAATGCAATTAAATACATAATGACTCACCTTCATTCCTTCTGATCCTTCTAGGATACACAGAGAAGTCATATCAGCATAGGCTGTTCCTCCCCTAGGAGGCATGTTACACAACTGTGGAGATACCAGCTTAGTTATTGTCTTACTCTTCTGGACTCTAGTCTATAACTGGGGCGGAGAAAAGAGAGTTTTAAATCACTTCCCCAACAGTTTTCTGCTGCGTCACTTGGCGTCAAATGGTCACACAGTTTGACCCAAGTTTTGAAAGGGATGCCATAATAGCTACTTAACAACTTATACGTCTTATTAGACCAGAAAGTTGGAAATGGAACTCTGAAGAGGCAGATGACTTAACCTTCCATTTGAAAAGGCTGTGTAAGGATCAATAATCCTTTACTTTTAGCAACTGAACCCAATGATCTGACAAGCCATAAAAAGCAGGACAGACAAAATGGACTGAAAACAGAACTCCAAGAGTGGACTTTCATTTAAATAAATGGACAGCACCCTCTGTTAAACACAAAATGAGAGTGTCAGTTAAGGTAGCGGTTTCTGTCAGTAAAGATACATACTTTCTCCAGGTCCTCCATCTTAATTGCAAGAGCCTGGATGTCATCACCTTGCAGAACACGTGACATGGGTTCAGGCTCTTCTGCAGTTGTTGATGAGGACAGTTCATGTGTCTTTCCCTTTTTGTCTGAAAGAACAGATGAAGAGACCTCCTCTTCAGTCTCCCAAGGAAACACCATCTTCTTCTTTCATCCAGGTTATTCATTTCCAGCTGAACTATGTTCTAGGTTTGATTTTTTAAGGTTGCACAGAACAATTAAATTCAGCATCTCTTATAATTGGAAAATCAAACTCTGAGAAGCTACAAGGACCAAACGGGGTCACTAGGATTCAACTGCATCACGCTTTATTCCAGACGAGAGACAACAGACGAGATAAATACAGCCTGTGTATCCCACAGGTTGGAGAACAAACTCCTGAAGTTTCCTGCTCCAGCCGCACACAGCCTCCCTGCACGGCTGCGCTATACGCAGCAAGCACAACCCAGATAACATGCCACTGGATTTCCAGAAGCTCCTAAATAGCAAAAAAGCTCTTAAACAGCAAATCCCCTGCAGAGCCGGGTGCAGGGCAGCGCTCTGCAGCACAGGCCACCACCGGGCAGGGCCACAGCCGAGGCAATCCCACCCAGGATTTGTTTCTTCCTTTATCCTTAATCTGCAAATCTCCTGGACATGCATGCAGCCATTCCAGTTTAAAAAAAATAAAGGGGGTTCACTACGTGGGGAAGGGATTGTTTATGGTGCGCAGCTCGGCAGTGGCGGGGATCCCCAGCCCGTGCGAGCAAGGCCGCGGCCCCGGGCCGTGTTGGGCCGTACCGGGGCGGGGAGGAGGGGGGTTGTACCGAGCGGCTGCCAGGCCGGGGGGGCGCTACCGGTGTGGGGAGGCCGCACCGGGGGAGGTGCCAGGCCCGGGGGGAGCCGTACCGGGGAGGTGGGGGCCGTACCGGAGGGCTCCCTGCCCGCACCAGGCCCCCAGCAGCGCCTCCGCATCCCGCCGGGCCGCTCCGCTCCCGGTCGCCGTGGCAACGCCGCTCCCCACACCATCGAGACCAGCCCTCCGGCGCCGCCTAGAGAGGCAGCACCACCACCACCACCCCCCCGCCGCTCTATGGTCCCGCTTCCGGAAGGCGGGGCGCCACCGCCCCGGCTGCCCGCCCCGCACATGCGCAGCATGGCAGCGGCCTAGCTGGGGCTGCTCCCCCTCACAGCCCCGCCACCGGGCCCGTCCCCGCTCCCGTTCCTTCTCGGGGCTCCGGTGCCGCAGCCGGGCGCGGCTCCCGGGGTCCAGCGGTGCTGCAGCTGGCAGAGCAGGGCGGGCAGCAGCGAGTCCAGCAGGGCCAGGCCTTCCCAAGTGCACCGCAGGCCGCTGGGGAAGAAGCAGTGGGGTGAGCCCCGGCTCCACTCGGGAACAACCCCCCACGCACCCCTCGGGGCTCACCCGCCGTCCAGGAGTAGCCAGCCCTGCTGCTGCAGGGCCCTGGCCTCGCCTGGCACCCCGAACACGGCCTCCAGGCTGAGGTGGGGGGAGAAGTGCCGCCAGCGCTGCGCGCCCGGGGCGGGGGGGGCGAACCGTTAGCCGTGGATCGTGGGCTCGACGCTGGGGTTCCCCTCCCACGCGTGGCTCCTCACCTCGTGGGTTACGCCCTCGTCGGTGCGCAGCCCCAGGGCCAGCACCTCCTCCAACCTGCGGGCACAGGGCGAGCTGCGGGGTGGCATGGCAGGGGTTTTGAGGGTGGTGGGGACACCCCCCCCCCCCCCCCCTAAACTCACTGCTCCAGCGGGCTCAGCACCTCCCGCCTCCTGGTGCCGTGCCCCCGGCTCTGCACCTCCCGCATCCAGGCATCAGGCTCCAGCGTCTGGACACGGGCTTCCCGGCTGCGGCCACCCTCGCCCCACGGCACAAACCGCCCGTGTGCCCCTGGGGGACGGACACATGACAAGTTCAGGGGGCACATGACCCCCTGCCAGACCCGCGCCCCACATCCCCCCAGCTCACCCGGCCCCACGCCGATGTACTGCTCAGCCCGCCAGTACGAGAGGTTGTGGGTGCTGAGGGCGCCCTGGGGGAGAATCACATGCGGTCAAAGAGAGGGGGGGCTGAGCCTGTTGGAGGGGCGAGGAGGGGGAGCACGGCATGGGGGGGGGGCACCCCACCTTCCTTGCAAAATTGGAGACCTCGTAGTGCCGGAAGCCAGCGGCCACCAGTGTGGCACGGGCTACCTGGTACATGTCGGCCAGGAGGTCCTGGGGGGGGGTTGGCAGGGCCCCCCCCCAAACCTGTGCCGCCAGCGCCGTGCCCCGCTCCAGCGTCAGCTGGTACAGGGAGACGTGGTCGTCGCATAGCCCCAGCGCCGACTCCAGCCCCCGGGCCCAGGCGTCCCCGCTCTGCCCTGGCAGCCCGAAGATGAGGTCGATGGAGGTTCGGCTGGGGAAAAGCCCCCGCGCTGCCTCCACCGCCCCCCGTGCCTCCGCCGCCGTGTGCTCCCGGCCCAGCAGCTGCAGCTCGGCCTCATCCAGCGACTGCAGAAGAAGCGCGGTGGCAGCGGGGGGGCTGCGGGGAGGGGGACGGGACAAGGACAGGACAGAGCCCCCCCCCTCTCACCTGGACACCGATGGAGAGGCGGTTGACACCGGCCGCCCTGAAGCCGGCGAGGCGCGGCGTACTGGCTGAGCTGGGGTTCGCCTCCAGCGTGACCTCGGCGCCGGCGGGGAGGTGGGCAGCCCCTGCCACGGCCTCCAGCACCGCTGCCACGGTGTGGGGGCTGGCCAGGCTGGGGGTGCCCCCGCCGAAAAAGACGGAGGTGACGCTGTAGGGTAGAAATTGGGGGAGGCTGCGGGTGGGCCCTGAAGGGCCCCCCCCACTCCTCTGTGCCACCCACCCGTGCACCCACCTCTGCACCTGGCTGAGGCGCAGCAGGGTGCGTGTCTCCTGCACCAGGCAGGCTCGCACGGCCGCCTCGGCCACTGCCGGCACCACGTACGTGTTGAAGTTGCAGTAGGAGCAGCGCTTGCGGCAGTAGGGCCACTGCGAGCACGGGGTGCTATGGGGGGACGGGCAAACCCCCCCCCCCCCGCCCCCCAGGCACCCCACTTTTGGGGAAGGGGACAGACCCAGCCCTGTGCACAGGCCCCAGCATTCCCCGCCTGCCCCATGAGCACAAGACACGTGCCCCCCCCCCATCGCTACGCCCTCCCCACCCCCTTCACATGCAGGGCTTGGGGACCCCCTCAGCGCCTCCCTCCACGTGCATGGTAGGGGACCCCCACATGTGGCCCGTGATGTGCAAGGCTGGGCTGTCCCCCCACGTGTGCAAGCCCCGGGGTCCTGCAGGCACCCACACTTGTGCAAGCCCCGTGGTTGCACGTTCACCCTCCTCAATGTTCCCCCCCTCCCCCCATGTGTGCAAGCACCGGGGTCCTCGTGCACCTTCCCCCCACCCTCCGTGTGCCACCCCGGTGTCCCTGTGCACACCCCACGTGTGCAAGCCCCAGGGTCCTGCATGCATCCCCCACACACACTCGTGCAAGCCCCATGGTCCCACGTTCACCCCCCCCCCACGTGTGCGACGCCCCAGGTCCCCTATGCGTTCCCACGTGTGCAAGCCCCGAAGTCCCACGAACACCCTTGCTGTGTGCAGGTCACGCGTGTGTACCCAAGTGTGCAAACCCGGGGTCCTCCCCCGCCCCCGTGTCCAAGCCCCGTGGGTCCCCGCTCACGTGCACGTAGAGCGCGGCTGTGGCGGGGGGGGCCGGTTCCAAGGCGGGGCCCGATCCCGGCCCCGGGCCCCCCCCACCGGGTCTCGCCGCAGCGATCGCCGCCGCCGCCCGCCACCCCCTCGCCGCCATCGGCCCCCGCGGGCTGCGGCTCCGCCCCGGGGCGGGCACCGATCCTCGGCCGGCTCCGGGGGCACGGCGGCACCGGGGCGGTGGGGAGGGGCAGGAGGGGGGGGGGGGTGCCGGGGCCGATGTCCCCTCCCGGGCACACGGTCCCGTTGGGAGGGGTCGGGCATCCCCGGGACCGGCCCCGGCGGCTCGGGCAGGGTTTGCCGGGTCAGGGACTGCTCAGCGTTTCGAGGGAGGGAGCCGTGGCATGTCCCCGCGGAGGGTTGTGCAAACCCCGTGCTGACTATCCCACACGTTATTTATTTTATTTTTTTTTTTTTTCCTTATTTTGCTCTATTAATAGCCACGGAGAAGTGAGAAATGCCTATGACAAAAGCTGTAGCCGCAGATTCCTGTTTCCAGGCCAGGAGTGGGTTAGTTCGGAGTAACCCACGCCTGACGTAACCCTCCCACCCTCCCGGGCGAGAGCCCCCGGACACCGGGAGTTTCCCAGTCGGGGTTATAAGAGCCGGACCCGAGTACAGGAAAGGACAGAAGTCCTGGAGCCTGCTTGCAGCCCCACGCACACCGAGGCGATGGTGCCAGCCCCGCGTGTCGTCCGTCGGTCCTTCTCCTCTTGTGAGTATTTGCAGCCGGGGCTGCAGCGTCCCGCGGGGCAGGGGTGGCCAGGGGACATCTCGGGAGGTGCCCTGGCCCACCGAGGGCTGGATGTGCCCCGGGGAAGGGGAGGGGGATGGCAGCGAAGGTTTCTTGGGCACTCTGGCTCTGCTGGTGTTCGCCACTGCTCCCGGGACATGAGCAGAGCTCCGGGGAGCAGGGATGGGGTGACTGGGGCCTGTCCCCCTGGGTGCTGGCTGTGACCTGTGCTCACTGTGTTTCTCAGCAGTGTGTCTACCCCCACAAGCCAGAGCTGACTTCACCTTCATTTCTTACCATGATGGTGAGTACATGGGGCGCTTCTGGGCAGCACAGGGGTTGTGCAAAGGGTGGAGGTACCAGGCAGGAACCAGAGGAGAAGCTCCTCACTGCAGGCCTGTCCTGCACCTGGGTTGGTGCTGTGGGAAGCAAAGGAAGGTAAAAAGTCCTTCCTAGACATCAGACCTCGAGGTCTACTGTGTCCCCAAGGTCAGTGGCTGCAGTTGCTGTGCTGTAGGTGACAGTTCCTCCAGGAAGGAAGGTTTACAAGGGTCCTAAAACCAGAACAGGAAGGAGTCTTGAGGATTGCTTGCACACATCCCTCTTATTCCAGAGTAGGCAGAGGTGAAGCCAGTGAAACATGCTGACAGCAGTCCCACAAGCTGGAGGAACTTGCTGGAGAGACACTGTACAGAAGGGGTCTGACACAAACCATCCCATACGCTTTTTTCTTTCAGAAAGCAGGTACAAACTGTGGGCTTGCTGCCCACTTCATCTGCTTCCATGGGTAGAGCCCACAGTCCAGCTGGGAGATCCAAGATCGAGACCTCGCTGACACTTCACCTCTCTCCCTGTTGCACCATCTCCCCCCTCCCACCCGAGGAAGCCCCAGCGCGGAGGTGGGGGCCCGGCCGCTAGCCCTGCTCGGGAAGGAATCAGGAAGGGGATGGCCGGGAGATCAGCGGGAGTCAGCAGCAACATTTTCTGCTTCCCAGTTGGGGTGGGACACTTCCACCGGCAAGGAAGAGGAGCTCTGCTCTTCCACTTCTCGGAGTAGTGTTTCATGGTTGGGAGGTACCAAATAACTCCCGTAAAATGCTGTCCCACGAATGCACTGCCTCACACTGCTGATGGGACAGGAGCTTTGGTATTTCTGCAAAATCCTTACTGTCTGTCTTATCCAAAACAACAAAATAAACAATGCCAAGTCTACCTTGGAGGAGTTTCTTTGGGGGTCAGAAGGCCCAGGGGAGGTGTGGGAGCAGGGTGAGCTTTTCCAGCCAGCTGTAGGGAGCCCCTTCCCATGCAAAGTCTCACTCTCTAAAGCCCCCACCCCTCATTTCAAGTTCATCAGCTGTGTTATATGACCTAGGATTCTCAGCCACACCCAAGCAAAGAAGGCATTCACTTACCTTGGGAAGTCAGGCCAGGCTGTTATGACTTCAAAATACCAGTAAAATACCTCACATCACCTGTTAAAGTTCTCTGAAATGGCTGCAGCCAATTTGCTCAAAGAGACACAAGATTTTAAAACCTTTATAAGGTCTTTCAGTAACTGGACAGATTTCCAGAAATAAGCATCCCTTCCTCACACCACAGTATTTCTGTTGGCAAACAAACAAACCCAATTGGGACAAAAAGGCACTCTGTTTTATTGACTAAAAGGGCCATCAGCCTGATGTCAGGGAGAGAAGGTCTCCACTGCATAGCCCAAGGCACAGGTGAAAAGCTGAAGTGGGGCCAATTTATCCTGTTTTTTCCTTCTCTTCCGAGCTCAGAGCTGAAGGTGCTTCTCCATCTGCTCCCTCAACTTGTATTTCTGAATCTGGAATAAAGTGCAGAGAGGAGGAGAGACTCAGACAGGAGATGGGACAGGAGGCCAAGGCTCCTGCCCTGTCCCAGCACCTCTCTTACCTTGCCTGAGACGGTGAGTGGGTACTGACTCACAAACACAACGTACCGCGGGATCTTGAAATGGGAGATCTGGGAAGAGAAAGCCAACCAGTACACAACCAGCTGGGAACAGCGTAGCCAGCCCAGCCAGTAATACCCAAGCCAGGACTGCCAGGACTGGATCCCCAGTTGCTCAAAATCCCTGGGCTACCATCTGCAAGTCCTCAGCAGCTGCTGGGCATACTGGTCTGGCAGGAAACTGAGGACTGGGAGACCCACCTTCCCTTTGCAGAAAGCTTTAATCTCTTCCTTGGTGCAGTCCTGCCCAGCCCTTACTCGGATGCAGGCGCAGATCTCTTCTCCCATCCGTGAATCCTTCACGCCAACCACCTAGTTGGGACAAGCAGATGGTGTGACCCCTGGGGACATCCCTCTCCTCCCACAGGGTATGTGTGCTGGCCCACAGCTCGAGCCCTGACCTCTATCCCAGGATGCCGGAATCGTGGCATGGGGGCTGCGTAAAAGCACCTTGAGCTGTTTGACCATCCCACCAGTGCTTTCTACATGACACCGAGCCCTCCTGGGAGGACATCTGAACCTCCTGCCAGAGGAAAGGTGGCAGAGCAGGCTGGGTGCCCAGACACCAGCACTTTCTTTTGATTTTGCAAAGTCACTGGAATGAGGGCTGAGTCAGACCAGCCAGGCAGCAGCTCATCGTGGGTGCAACATGGACCTGTTTTCCCTCTGCGTGCCTCTGCTTCCCCAAAAAAGAGGGCAACAGATTTCACGACCAACAGGGACACCTGGGAGGCTGCTGCAAGTGCTTTGGGATCTCCAGATGGAATGACAGGAGAGGGATGAAACTGAATTAGAGGACAATTTGAAACCTTTATAATCGCAGATCTTAGTGGACCACTCCCTGTGACACCAGGAGATGGCTTCCCAGGCCTGATCTCTCTCTAAAATTTGCTCACACTATTTCACAAGACTCCTACTGTCATTTCCCGCCTTGAACTGGTATCTCAAAATCCTAGAGACACGTCGATCCTTTTGAGTCCAGAGCAGTGACATAAAGCCCTAGAAACTACATAAACAGGGCTGGTTTGCAACCCATCTGCACTGGGATTGTTCCAAGGGGAGATGCTAGCCTGGCACAGGCACAACACTGACTAAATAACTGGTTTATTTATGGGGAAACTTGTCTGGCACGAAACCTGGAGGAGAACAATCCCAGCAGATTGGGAGCAGCTGCTCAACGCTGCAAATCATTGCTGTCTTCTGAAGGGGTGAAACTAAGTCTCACTCCTCATCTCCAGGGACTCTTTGGAGGAGTCTTTTTGGATTTAAGAGTTTAGTAATTAATTATCAGTAAAAACTGTCCTTCCAGACTGCTTTCCAAGTAAGAATTTCAGAGGGAGCTATGAAAGTGGACAGGCAGGCTAAAAACTGTAGAATGATAGTCACTACTAGCAGACACGAAGCTGGTGCAGGAGGGGATTGCCCAAACCGACGTGCCCCATGCCAGGAGCTCTGTCTGCCCCTTCCACACCACGAGCCTCTCCCCTCCTCCCTGCCAACCGACACTACATGAAAGTTGATGCTTGAAAACAGGGGGAGACATCCAAGCAGCAGTCCCAGCAGCTTTGTGTACAGGTTTCCCACCACAGGAGCCATGCCTGCTCACTCACCCCACCTCCCTCCTTCTCACCTGGACCTCCTCGACCTTGGGATGAGTGTGGAGAAACTGCTCAAGTTCTGCTGGGTAGATGTTCTCTCCTCCCCGAATAATCATGTCCTTGCAACGGCCTATAATTTTGCAGTAGCCATGCTCATCCAGACTCGCAAGGTCCCTGCAACGACACCACACCCCTAGTCCTGTCCCAGCTGGGTGGAAGAATGGCTGGTGCTCCCACCCAGCCTGGTCTGGAGGCCAGGCCAGGGTATCTGGAGGGCAATGACTGAGATGCCACCTGAACGTATGGAAGAGATCAAAGAGCTCCCGCTAGAGCCAGACATGGCCATCGTCAGCATCCACACAAACATCAGGGCTTGGGGGAGGCAATTCCTGCCCCTGTGGTGTACCCCACAGCCCCTCCATCACACCAGTGGCAAAGTGACTATCCCCATCTCCAGGGGCACTTGGCACTGAGGGCTCTGTGCCAAAAGCTGTTCTGAAGTTTCATGGACAGATCAGAGGGGTAAATTGGGTCAGTTTTCCCTACTTTGGAAGTCACAGCCAAGGCACTCCCGTACACACCCGTCCCTATCCAGCGTCAGCCTGCAGGACAGACTGGGAGGAGCAGGGCTGTTTCCAGACTCACCCTGTCTTGTACCACCTCTCAGCAGTGACCACTTCACTTGTCTTGGCAGGGTCATCCCAGTAGCCCAGCATGACGCAGTAGCCGCGGATCTGAAGCTCTCCAGGAGTGTTCAGAGGCACAAACTGCCCTGTTTCTGGATCCTCAATTTTTGCCTTCAACAGAAGAGAAGAAGGGCTTAGGGTGGGATGCCTGAGCCAAACAGACAGGGAGGATGGACCAAGGTCTGCTGCTGGCAGAGGACCTGGAGCAGGTCGGGAGGGTCATGGTCACCTCTGTGTGGGGCAAGATGCATCCCACAGTCTCGGTTTTTCTGGCAAAGCTGTCATTGGGGAATCCCATGAAGGTGACGGGGCTGTTTTCAGTGGTTCCATAGGCAACCTGCAAACACAAGAGGAGAAAAATGCCTCACAGGGAAAGGGGACCACACAGCTCCAGGCATGGGAAAGACAAAGCTAGTGATGAGCACAGGGGAGATCGGGAAGGGAGGAAGATGTTCTCACAAGTCACAGGCAATCACTGCTCTCCCGGCCCACGGTTGGGGCTCTCTCCAGACACTCCTTCCAGAGAGTCCTGGAGGGACAGAAGCTAAAGCAGCACTGCACCGGCCTGCCACAGCCTTCTTCACTTCCATCGCTGTGCTCCAAACCCCACCACCCGCCACACTCCAGGTGTCATGTACTTTTGACACCACAGCTACTTTTCTTGGAGGACCTTTGGGTTCACTCTCCTCTTTTTTAACCTATGACACTCTAAGCCCTGTCTTGTTGATTCCCTACCATCTCTGCCAGGCACTAATCTTGCCTCGGTGCCCTTGCAGCTCTACTCAAGGTGCCGAGTTCATCTTCTACAGCTCAGAGCGCTTCGGACGTTGCTTTGGAAAAACCCTGGAGCCAGCAGTGGGCTCCTGTGGGAGACCACATGTCCCGCAGCACGGCTGCTTGCTCCAGATCCTTTTGTGCAGACATCAGCTCCTGTAACCCTCCTAAAGGCATCACGAGGCTGCACAGCGCTCAGCGCAGCTGCACTTACAGACCGAAAGCCTCACAGCGGGACAAAAGCTTCTTGCTGTTAAACCTCCCTCACCGCTAATCCCAACAGCAGGCTCTGAGTCACCTCAGCTGAAGGTCACTTCTCCTCGGAGGAAAATTCCAGCTTTTTATGCCCAACTCAGTGGCTTGCTGAGACAGCAGGAGCTGGGCAGCTCTGAGCTGCCATTGCTGGAATTGCTGCTTCACTTCCAGCTCTTGGGAGCTGTGTTTTAGTGGTGGGACATGCTGGAGCACTGCTCTCATCTCTTTAACCCACTCAGCATGTCGTGTGTCATCAGACAGGGTTTCTCTCCCACCCACTAATGTCACCTAATGTCCACTGATTTTCTGGCAGAGCGTGGCTGGGAAAGGGTCGGTGCAGTTTGCTCCTTCCTCTTCCAGATCTTCAAAGGCTGACACATGAGCAGCTCTGACCCACCAGATTGCATCAGGACCCAACCATCTTCCTACAGCCTTAGCACTCAGATCTGGGTCGTGCCTTTAGAGCAAATGCCTGGGCTCCATCCCTGGCTGCAAGGGCACGTCTGCACGGTCAGGGCTTCTGCACTGCACCCAAAATTAACGAGAGACTTTGCAAAGGGCTATGATGAGGCATCCTGAAAAAACATGTATATATCCTGAACGAGCTACATGTAACACTGGTGGGAGCGCTTGGTGCTTTCTGCTGCTCGGGGCTGCTGAAGGATCTCACGTTGGGCACAGTCTGTCGTAACGGCCGATGCTCTCGTTTGACTACGCTGAGGCCAGCGTGAATCCAAGCTGGAGATTTGCAGGAACCTCCTCTTCGCCAGGAATCTGGAGGAGATCATCTCCAGGATGCCGCAGGGACCATCTGGTGTGAACTGCTCTGCTAGGAGCCTGGCAACCCACAGGGAGCAACTGTAAATAGGCTTCTCCTACCAGACGCAATGATAGCTTCCCAGCCAGGGTGGAAACCTACAGCGTCTAATGCTCAGACAGGATTTCTCTCCCACCCACTAATACGAGCCCTGTGGCTGGATCAAATGACTGACGAGACACAAATCCAAGATCTTAAACACTTATTAAAAATCCCAGCGCCTTTGTTTTTTTGTTTTACCCTGCTGGATGGATTGCAATGTCGGTCCCAGGATTTCAGCCAAGCCCTGAGTCAACCCCTTCTGCCTCTCCGGGTCGCTCCAGCCGTTTAATTGGACACAGCAGCAGGCAGCTCCCTGGCAGGGCCATGCTGCGGGTGCTGCAGCTCACCAGGCTCTTCCAGATGCCTGGCAGCGTGCCGTGTACCCCGAGCACCAGCTGTCCGTGCCTTGGCTGGCGGCTTGTCCCCATAAACACCCTCACACCCTCAGTAATGGCCTTCCAGATAGCAACGCGGGTCTGAACCTCCCGCCTTCAGTCTGCTGCCCACTCGCTGCCTTCCACAGCCAGACACCCTGATGTTGCTCCTGACCGTTCCAAGATAGCATTTCTCTCTTGGGATAGTGTTTTCCCCACACCCAAGACCGAGGAAGTGACTGGAGCAAGCCCTCGCACCAGCACCGCTGTCCTTTCCGACCCTCATCCGACACGTGGAGCATCCTCCAACAGCTCCATCGTCCCAGCCCAGCCACGGCTCATGGTGCACGAGACGAAACAATGCTTCCACAAAACCCCATATACCAATTTAAGCTTGGAGATATTCACAAAGATTCATAGTTTTCAAGACCCAAAGGGACACTTAGCATCCTCTAGCCTTGTCATCTGATATAATTCGGTCCAGAAAACCTCACCCAATAATTTCTGCATCAGCTCCATAATTTCCACTGGAGCTATATCTAGTGTCAAAGCAAAGCTTTTCGGAGGCAAGGAGTCCAGCTTGGACCCTTGTCTTTGAGAGGAGCTAAGAGAGTACAGAATATAATTGACTGTAAAGCCCTTTTTTACTGTGAGGACCACAAGTGACACCCCAAAACCCAGCACACAGATTGGTCCTGCCTTCAGCAATGACAAGGACAGCTCCAAAACAAACTGCTGATGAACTTACTCCTACTGACAAGAGATTCATTCTTTGTGAATCCTGAGCCTCTGTCTAAACTGGGAATAAAAAGAACATCTTAGCAGAACTGTGTTTTTTAAAGCACATTTCAAAAACATTTCCTGCTAGTGCTGTTTAAACACTGGCCACTGCGGAATAGGCAAAACAGCCTGAAGAAGGAAGCGTCTTAAAATTAAAAATAAAGTAAAAACAATCAGACTCCAGTCTCTTTAGTAAACATTTGGGAGGCAGACTGATCTGGTGGGGAGAGCGGGGACTCTGAAGACCCTGGGTTTTTCCCAGCTGTGCCGCTTATTTACTGCATAACTTGGAATGAGTCACATCATCTCTCTGCTCCTCATTTTTCCCCAGCGTTCAGTGGCAATAAAAACACCCACTTCCCTCCGCATTCAACTGCTGCTGAAAGGCTGAAATGAAAAGGCTGGTTTCAGTACCACTAGTACCCCAAGTGGGGTTATACTGGGTGGGACTGGAGGAGAAGGTTAGGGTTGCAGGGGGACATGAAGTCCTTGGAGGAAGCCCCCCCCAGACCTGAACAATGCTCAGGGAGGATCTTCAGGTCCCTCGTCACCACCCCCTGGTTATGCCACGCTGGAGGATGATGGCAGGGCTTGAACCACCAAACTAAAACCTACAGAAATTGAGCTTTGCTGAAGACAATATTGGCCTCGGAAGAAAGAAGCAAATTGACCATGAAATAATAGGGATTTTCAGACTTCAAAGAGGGCGTAATGAACAACAGAAAGCAGACTGGCAAACCAAGAGATGTGCTAAGGGACCTCTGAGAGGCCCTTTGAACCCCTCTCAGTGCAAGATGTCGGATGGATCTAATTATCCCTAAACCCGTGCTGAGTGTGTTGTCTGCCTCAGATATCTCCGCTAAAGTCAACCCCAGCCCTTCCCTTTACAGCCAGCTCCAAATTGTTCTCAACTGAGCACCGATCTTTCCCCACTCAGCTGCTCACTGCCAAGATCACCCTGAATTTTGCTGTCCTCCTGGGACACGTCTCCTTGCTTTGGAGCTGTCCCACTATCCCAAATTCTACTGGAATATTCCCGAACCTTCAGGTCAGCTTTGCTGCTGCAAAAAACAGCTTTTGATCACATCCAGCCTATGTCACACTGAGATTTCATTTCCTTCCCCAGCAACAGTACCATCTTTGTGTCAAAAACGTCACGACACAAACAAGCAGGTCTTGTAGGACAAACCTCCAAGGGTGGCCACCCTGTTGGCATTTCTCCCCAGCTGGAGAGCTGACAGACAGTCCCAGTTTGGATGGGGCTTAAAAAGTTCCCCAAAATACCAGGTGCCCAAAGCACCGTCTTTGTATTGTAGCATGCAATGGCTTTGCCTCAGGAGGAGACCACTGCAAAAATGGCAACCCAGTTTGCCCCGGCCAGAGGACTGCTGCTGAAAATTAACCTCCTGTTATCGTACAGCCAGGACAAACTGCTCCTCGTGGTCTGGAGTTAAAGCTGCCTCTCTTCTTTCCAGGCTGAGCAGAAGCCTTGAGGCTTGCAAGTATTTCCCCAGTTCTGCCAGCATGTCAGAAGCACTGCCTAGTGGCAACCAGCAATGGCATGTGCAGTTGCTTATTGGTTTATCCACAGATTCATAAAAGGTATTTGGTATGTAATTAACTCCATCCTCCCTGTTGCTGGGTGCCAATGCAACTAGAAAAAGTGGAATTAAAAGGAAAAGTGCGAGGAAACATGCAGAAACAGAGTCTTGCAAGGGTGAAAAACCACTGGTTTGGGGGTATCTGAATGCTCAAAGCTGCTGGAGGAGGAAACTCAGCAAAAACCTAGAGGCAAAGGTAAAATTTCCATGGATTTGGTGAGCTCAGCCCTCACGGAAGACATGGCTGGTAGCCCAGGATCTTCTTGCTTCCATGCTGTGTTTTAAATATTCTCACAGCACACTCCCATAGCTTCTGCAGCTACTGAAATCACGTACTCATCAGGTTCTCCCCAAAAATGAGGTGGGATGGGACAGGGAGGTCTCACTTTGGACAAGGACAAGCAGGGAAGTTGTCTCCGAGTGGAGCCGATTTTCCATTTTGGAGATGAGGGGATTCCTGGCTGGGAAGCATTTGGGAAAGTCAGAAGTCTTGCAGGGATTGGTTGTGTTCTGCAAGGGAATATATTCAGAGCCTGCAAGAGCTGCAGAGGGGACAGTGGCCCTGGTCAGAGTGGTGAGCTGCTGGGGGATGCCCAGTGCCCCACAGGGTGGACACAGCAGGGCTGGAGAGAGGCAGCAAGGGCTGGGTGAGCTTCACAGGAGGGGCCAAGAGCATCATGCAGCAGCTGCTGGGATCAGACAGAAGGGAAGAGTGAGTGGACATCAACGGGGAGCCAAACTGGCAGCACATCAATGGGTGGAGGCCATGCTACAGTGGAAGAAAGCCATCAGAAGGAAGGAGATGCACCCACCACCACCTCCTCTGGCTCCACAAGCAGCCTGGGTCCCCACACCACAGCAAAGGGCACCCTTTAAGCACATTAAATAGAAATGATAACTCGGGTCTGAACTCGGAACCCCGGGTGCTGCTGTCGCCTGCACACCACCGAAAGTCAGGGATTTCTCAGGTACTGCCTGGGAGAGGGGAGACCCTGGAGACCCTCTGAGGTTCCCCATTCCCACCCACCCAGGGGTCCTCAAACGCTGCCTGGAGGGTGCTCCATGTCTGAGACAACTCCCTGGGACAGCTTGTGCACCCCAGGGCACCTCCCCAAGCTGCGCCAGCCCTTGCCTCCAGCCTGGACCCCAAGGCCAGCTATGCTGGTGCCACTTCAAGCAGGTGGTTGCTAGCATGCACTGACATACAGGACTAGTTCTGGATCCTCTTAAAAGCTACAGAATCAGGCTGAAGCAAGCAATGGAATATTTTGACATGGAGTAACACACATGTAGCTGTCTTGATATGCCAGAAGTGTCAGTACTAACAAAGATTAAACATGGAAAAGACCATCCCCAACGTTGTATCAAAACAGCTCTGACCTGCAGCACCAAAGAAACACCCCTAATCTATATTTATTCTGTTTCAACAACTGTATTTATTTGTTTAGCCCACAACACCTCCAAGAAGGAGAGGAGGGGAGTTCAGCATCTGCCAATTACCAGGCACCGGGAATGTTTGCAGAACTGTTAATCAATTAAGAAAGACAGGATGGCAGGATAACTCTGCCTCTTCTGCGATGTCCTAGAAGTGCTGGTCCTGGGGGACCTGTGAGGTCGGGGGCTGGAGGGGACCCAGCTCCCTGTGGTGTCCCACCGCGGCACAGGGAACACCGACACTGCTGCCATTGTCACCCCCAGACTGCGAGCCACCCATGAGCAGGACCCCGGCAAGCTTTTGAGGATCGCTGGAGGCTTGCTGGCCAGTTGAGGGCTGCAAAACCCAGTGTGGGAAGACCAGACCCTGCCAGCGAGCAGCTCAAAACACAAACCACCAGGAGCCCTGCAGCGAGGTGCCAGCTGTGGCAGATGCCAACCGGCTCCCGCCACAGGAATGTGCTCACCGAGGCATGGAAATCAAAAAACATTAGGGGAAAGAACTTCCTTTTATTCAATACTTGTGCCTGGAGAAATGGAGCCGAGAAGCAGACGCCTTTCCCCCAGTAGCACTGCCCTGCTGCCACCCCACCGCGGGACCAAAAATAACCTGGCATCCACCTAACCTTTGCTGCAGGAACCGGGCTGGCAGGGAGCCCTCGGGGTAGGGACAGCTTCCCACCTTGCACCAGCATCGTGGCAGCTACATCACAGCATCTTCACGAGGAAGCTACGGGTCTTACTTGTGTCCACAGCCACAGCACAAACATCCCTGCAGGGAGGGAGTGTCCCTGTCCCTCAGCATCTGCAGACTCAGCCAGCAAACAGATAAAGGGTGGAAGAAAGGAAAATTTATCCTCAGAGGAAGAAAGAAGAGATGATGGTTTGAGGTTTGGGCAGTTTAACCTCTGAAAAGGGTCTTGTTCCAGAAATACACGAGTGAGATGTATTTATGGATGGAGTTTGCAAGGCCCTCTCCAGCTTTTTGCTTCAATCTGACCCACACTGGCAGAAATCTCCGCAGAAGTGTTAAGCTGTTAGCTGGTAGTTTTTTGCAAGGGGATGGGAAAACCAAATATCAGACATCAGCTGCATTCAGGGAGGGAGCACAGATACGCTACCTAACTTCAGTGTCCAGCAGAAACAGTCTGGATTTTAAATCTCACCCATCAGTTGCTCTTGCACAGTATAGCTGGTAGATGACTGCAGAAATTGTTCATCAAATGATTACAAGTAAGACTAAGGTGGTTGAATTTGCTCAGAGAAAAAAAAAATAAAAGAATCAATCAGTGGACAGAAGCTGATGCTTTAGAGATGATGTTTTTTTCTTTTCCAATCATTCACCCAGCTCCCTGTCTGAGCTTTATAAGCAGCACACACTTAAGAGTCACTCTCAGTCCTGATCAACCTGGAGAGGCAAAGGAAGAAAACATGGAGGGTTCTTCTCTCTACTACTCTTTCACTGTCTCAAAGATCCTGACCAAGATACTCAAAGAGCTACTCCAGAGATCAAAGCATGCGCGTGATCATTGCGGTGCCTACTTCATCAGGCATAAGCAAAAATTCCATTGTTTTGTTTAAAGAGTTTTAAATTGTACAGTATCTCGAGTGGTGAATGCTGCAGGAGGTCCCTCCAGCGGGAGCCTGGAGCTCCTACGGTCCGAGCATCTTTCCGGAGCGGAGGCAGGAGAAGCCCCTGTGGTGCTGAGGTGCGTGGCGAGCCCGCAGCTGCTCGGCAGCACGGCGCTGCACCTCCGGGCTGACAAACCTCGGAAGCCCGGCACGGCCTGGTTTGCACTGAGGTCCCACGTTACACCATCATTCGGCCAACCTCATCTGCCCTGCAGGCTCACCAGAACCTACATTCACACCCCAGAAGCCCCTTTTCTCCCCCCAATTAGTCACGCAATGAAAACACCGTTCAGACTGACAGCTGCTGACCAGAGCACGGGCTGCCAGGCAGTTTGCATAACACCGTCCAGAGCATGCTCGGCGCTGCTGGCTAATTCCTCGTTGCAACAATGGAAAAACACAGAAATCTCAGTGAATAAGCCAGTCTGTGTCCTAAGTCAGCCCTTGGATTTCCTCCCTTTCTTGAGCCTGTCTCGTCTCTGCAAAAGCTCCGCTGGGGCTCTGCAGCCAGCCTCAGGAGCAGAAATCTCAACAAGCTCACAGTTATGTGCTCGGCTCTCAGCTGTTTGCTGCAGCCAGGAACTGGCTGGAAATCAGTTCAAAATGTTCCACTTCCAAACCCCACCCCACAACCCCTGGATCTCTTTCTTCACACACACAGAAGCAGGCGCTGGGGTTTTTAACCGCTTTGCTTTAGCCTTCTCTGTTGGGAGAGCAAAGGACATCCCTTGTGTTGTTAACTCACCTTTGCCACTGCCACTCCAAGACAGGAGCCAAGGCAGACCCTAGTCCCAGCTCCAGCAGTGATTTCCTTGCTCTGCTACCTCCCCAGCCTTTTACCAATGCC
Source organism: Tyto alba (assembly GCF_018691265.1). Classification (NCBI taxonomy): domain Eukaryota; kingdom Metazoa; phylum Chordata; class Aves; order Strigiformes; family Tytonidae; genus Tyto; species Tyto alba. The sequence continues at coordinate 7,229,939 of NW_024881314.1, forward strand.
CACAGCTTTCCCTGTCCACAGCCTTGTCTCAAGCGCTGCAGGCATTGCCATCCATCTCATCCGAGCCGGGCACACAGCAGGGCACCACTGTCCAGCATTTCATACCCACCAGCCTGTGCCCCACTGCTTCCCCACAGGCTCTGTCACTGCCCTGTCCATTGTTGGAAGGCAGCAGCCACTGCTCCACAGTGCCACGCGCTGAGAAAAAAAAAACAAACCCTCACACAGGTCTCCTGTGTGTGACATGACCATGGATGTGTCACACTCAACTGCTCATAGGAAGAGATGCAGCAGAAATTAAGACTGTCTTTGCTCTCCCTTTTGTGGTCACCTCCTAGGTGCAGTCTAGCTCGGGAAGTCTTCAACCAAAACGTTGCATTGCAAGAGCAACTACAGCAGTGTTGGCCTTTGGCATGAACCCGTATCACTCCCATCTTCTCCCATCCCTGCTCAGGCAAACTCTTCTGAAATCAGCAAGACAAGACTCCCCCCCAAACTTTCCTCTGTGATAACAGGACAAGGTGCTTCTCCCCAAACCAGCTGAGGTTTGGGGAACCTACAGACCAGAAGCCCGTTGAAAGCTTCTGCACGAGGTGGCTGCAGAGCACAGCAGTGCTCCTTGCTATGCCGCTCAATTGAAACAGGTTGTTTTTCCCCCCACTCACGAATCTGGGCCCTGCTCAGCTCAGCAGGGACCGGAGAGGTTCCCCACAGAGCAGGTCTGTGTTTGTTCTTCCTAACCATTTGTCTCCCTGTTGAAGAGAGGAAAACTACCTCTGCAGTCATTTCAGCAGCGAGGCCAGGCAGGGCTGTGGACACTCCTCTGCCTGGTGCCAAGGGGTTAAGCTCACAGTAAGTTCCCAAAGCCAGTTGCTTCCAACTGGCTGCTGCCTGCGGTTTGTGGGAAGGGATTTTGCTTTTTAATAACATTATAAATAGGGCTGTGTTCAGCATGCTGCAAACCCAGTTACTCTCTCTCTCCCACCCATCTCCCTCCTCCTCCTCCTCCTGCTCCTCTTCCCACCACACTAATATCCAGATCTGACCATGAATCGGTCAGGCTTCTTACTCAGTGTCCTCAGCCTACTGGCATGTCTTGCCCCCACTGTGCAGCCATGTCCCCCGAGCTGCCACTGCCACGGGGGAGACCTGCAGCACGTCATCTGCGACAATGCGGGGCTGCAGAAGATCCCCAAGGTGCCTGAGCAAACACGGCTTCTCAACCTGCAGAAGAACAACTTCCCCGTCCTGCCGACCAACGGCTTCCGTGACATGAAAAAGCTGGTGTCCCTGCACCTCCAGAGCTCACGGATCAAGGAGATCTCAACTGGAGCTTTCCGGGGGCTCAAGAGCCTGGTCTACCTCTATCTCACCGACAACCAGATCAGTGTCATAAAGCCAGGAGCCTTTGATGACCTCTCTGAGCTCACCTACCTGTACCTGGACCAGAACAAGATCCCAGACCTACCCAAAGGGCTCCTCTCCCCTCTTGTCAACCTCTTCATCCTGCACTTAGGCAGCAATAAAATCCGGGAGTTGAAACCAGGAGTCTTCAATGGGGCTAAAGACCTGCGCTGGCTCTTCCTCTCTGACAACTCCCTCACCAACCTCCTGCCTGGGGCCCTGGAGGACGTAGAAAACCTCGCTGTCCTCCACCTGGACAAGAACCAGCTCAGCAGCTATCCTGTGAATGCAATGAGTAAGCTGAGAGTGCTGGAGGAACTGAAGCTTTCTCATAACCCAATTGAGGTCATCCCTGACAATGCCTTCCAGTCCTTTGGGCGATACCTGCAGACACTCAACCTGGACAACATGAAACTGAAGAAGGTGAGTCCTTTCTCTTTCCATTTGCTTTGGATAAGAAGCATGGGGTTTGATTTTCTTCTCCTTTACAAAGCCCTCGGTTTGCTGTCTCTCCCTTGCAGACAAGAAGGGAGATGCAGGCCTGCAGGCTCTGCAGACAGAGAGGCACTGGCCAGCTGACAACACTTCTGACATGGCTCAAGTGAGGGATGAGAGAGAGTACTCCACCCTTTTGTTGAGTTATTTTATGCAAAACCAAGTTATCTGGAGCTGATCAAACTCCATGGAAAGGCAGCACATTCCCTCCCAAGCTGGAGGTGACACCAGACATTGAGAAAGGTATTTGGGATGCTCCAGGACAATCAGCAACCTCCCATCATCCCAGGCACGGGGCATGGGATGTGAGGCAAGCACCTGCCTCGTACTCAAGGGAGTGAAGGGCACTGCTGCCTTGCAGAGCTGAACTGCTCTGCCTCCTTCGTTCAGCCTGGGTACCTGTTGTGGGTTGGGATGGGGAGACTCCTCAGGAGGGGCTACGAATAGCAGCGGTTCCCCACCCACGCCTTGCAGACAGGTAGGCATACAGACCTTCACCTTCACCTCCCCCCCATGCCTCCCAGCTTTACATATTATAAAGAAAAGTTTGTTTATTGATGCTCTCCCAGGAGGAACTCTCACAGCATCTTACAAAGGCGCCCTGTTCACTGGAGAGGAGGAAGGACATTCAGACATCCCAAATGGCAGAACAACCCCCTTCTTTTTCCTTTAGAAGGCATGATCCATAGGCAGGAGCATCACAGTCAGGGAATACTAGCATTAGGACCTCTGAAATACGAGGTGGTGCAAGAACAGGAACAAGCACAGTGCAAGAGCAGCAGCACCCTGCTACAGCCTGATGTCCTAGGTGCACCCCACATGTCTGGAAAGGGAGGGTGCTGCAGGCGGAGCAGAACAGTTCTCCCTGGGATGGTGTTTTGCCAGGAAGCCCAAAGACAAAGGGCATCCAGGTAAGGCAGGCTAGGACTTCATGGCAAAGCAACACCCACCACATGCAGGAAGATGTGATGAAAAAGAGGATTTCTTAGCAACAAAGAGCAACTCAGAGGGCCTCACAGGTATGAACAGATCACCTGAAAGCTACCAGGAAGAGCACAGCAGAGAGTTTTCAAGGGGATATAGCATCCCAAAATGCTCAAAAACTGGAATTACAGCTTGTCCAGGATGGGAGTAAGCAAACTCAAACATTTGAAAACAATCTACTGACCTCCCTAGGCAAGACCTTAGACATGCTAACTTTTGCAGGCTCAGTTTTAAGGCACTTTCATCATGCTCAAGCCAAAAATTACAGCTCACATGTTGTACCAGCTGTAGAGACATCAAGAGTCCCAAGTTATATGTTGAAGAAATTGGACTAACCCATGCTGCTGGGGTGCTCCGGGGAATTAATTGTTCTTGGATTGGCCGAAAAGCAAGGGTTAAAAATTCTAGCCAACAAAAAAATACTTTCTTCTTTTCAGTGACCACCTGTGGGCAGGACCTCTAAAGGCTCTTCTGCAGCCAGATGCCTCCTTTCCTCCCCAACAACCCAATAAGACACCAGTTTACAGGATCAACACTAACACTGGTGGCTTCTGCAGCTTTAGGGCTTGCATTCTTTTTGAGGAAAACAAAAGCTCCCATCCCAGTTCAGAGTTTTCTCTTCAAATCCTCAAAGGCCTCGTATCCAAACGGCCCATGCGGGAACTTTGCACTGTTAGGAGACATCTAATCACAGAGGCTTCATGACCCAGGAAATCACTACCAAATACTTTAAATGCCGCTGGCATCTTGACTGCAGCTCTTTCTCCTTCACAAAAACACTGTCCTTCATTGTTCCCTGTGTGGCTGCAAGATTTTAAAGCTGATCGAGTGCAAAACCCTCCACACGAAGCTATCCTGGCCTGTATTGCACTTGAGCAGAATAAGGAAAGCCCTCAGCCCTCCAGGACTGAGCTCCCCTTCCCCACCAGCATCACGGACCCACACCAGTCACCTCCAGGGCAGCGTCGCACAGGCCAGGACCCACCACGTACCTCAACACGAAACCAGTCAATGCAGATCTTGGAATCTTCATGTACACCCAATCTCTGCATATTTATTGCAAAATAAAGTACAGCAGCGATCTTCCATTTAAATAAGGGGAAAACGCATCTCTTTACAAACGCACGCTCTGGCAGGCAGCGCAGCAGCTGTTACCAGCAGATGTGAACTCTTCTCATGGGGCTGGAAGAGGAATGAGCAGCTGAGACAGTACACACCACTGTCCAAACCAGAACGTGGCCAGGCTACCTCCCCGCTGCACAGCATGCCAGCATCTCTCTGAGCAGCTCCTCTATCAGCACAATAAAACCTACCAAGGTCAGCTCAGTTTTGGACCACAGAGGCCAGCACCGCCAACCGTCCAACAGCTACAGGACTCTGGGAGTCTCTTAGCTAAGCTCTAATCCTATCCAAAATGACTTAATTTGGAAGATGACAAAAGTTCATAGCTTAAAATAGTGCATTTCCTTTGTCAAGCTTTTCAGTTTACAGAGCTTGAACACACCCTGATGGTCCTGTCTGAATGTGAGCTTCGGGCCAGAAATGGGAGCACAGGTCCTTGACTGGGGGTGGTTCTGCTAGACCTAGGTAGACCTAGACCTAGACCTCCTCTCCACCCCTCCTGAGAAAGCTTTCCCCTGCTTTGAGACAGGAGAGTAATGGTTTGTCATAGCCAAGAGAGGCTTTGTGTTTTGTCAATGACCCCCTCTCCAATTCATCACCACCAAGGAAGTTTGTGTTGAGGGGTTTGCTTTCTTGAAGAAGCTTTCCAACCCGAGTAACCATGGGCTGAGAAAATCCAGGGATGAGGTCTCAAGGAAGAGAGGAGAGGGCTGCAGGAATGGGTTTACAGCCTCTCTCCTCTCTTTGGCAGCTTTTTTCAAGGGAGGCTCTCTCCCTCAAAGCCTGCCTGTTAATTGAGAAAAGACAAATCTTACAGCATCCCTTGCAAACAACTCATTGGAAATGAGAAAAAAAATGGAGGAGGATGAGGTGCTGGAAACCTGCCTCTATTTCTACACTGCTCAGATGCCAAGTGTAACTTTCCACTCGGAGCCCCCGGGCACTGCCAAAGTCTACAGCCCCTTCAGACGCCACAAACACTCCCTCCTTCAGCCATTCCAGGACAAGCAAGGCAACAGGCGCTGGGAGGATTTCCAGCCTTGGAAAAAAATACACCCAGAAAATATCTGCATTTAGAACAGAGAAGTATGGCTCAAAAATAAAGAGGGCTGCCAGACTTCACTTTATTTAGGGATGTGGCTGCAAAGACAATCCCACATGGATTTGGGATGTAACTCTCTTCAGGGAAGAGACTCCATCACCCATCAGTCCACCAGCCTGACACTTCTCTTAGGTGTCTACAGCTTCCAGTGAGCTAGGAACCGCCCCTGCTGCTCCTTTTCCTGCTCTTTCCGTGCTTATGCCACTAAAAGCCTTGAACAGAGGCACTCGGGCTTGTAGTCCCCTTCCCTAATTCAGTGTTCCTCACCAGAAATCTTTGTGTTTTAGTTTGCAGACAACGCGTTCGCCGGCGTGACCGCGCTGAAGACTGCTCACCTGGAGAACAACCGGCTCACCCAGCTGCCCCGCAACTTCCCCTTCGACAAAATGGAGACGCTGACGCTCTCCCGAAACGCCTGGCACTGCAACTGCCAGCTAGCACACCTCCGCAAGTACGGCTCCTCGTCCCCTTTCCCTCTCCGCATTCCCTGGGCTCTCCCTGGGGGTCCCCCCGAGCTGTGCCAGGCAGGAGGAGGCTGCACGTATGCTCAGCAGCTCCCTCCCCAGCCTGCCCGCTCCACTCGTGGCGTGAGTGATGCCCACGGTGGTTTGTGCCTCCTGTAAGCCCCCAGTGTTCCTCCCTGTGTCCCAGGTGGCTGAAGGGCAATCGCACCCGCACCGAGGAGACCTGCTCGACGCCCGCGCAGTACCGGGGACAGTCCATCAGAGACACCCCGGCCCTCCGCACCTGCAAACTCCCCACCAAGAGGTCCAAGAAGGGAAGCCGCCATTAAACACGTAAGATTGTTCGCTTTTAGTCAGACCTACAGCAAACCCTGATGCCACCGAAGGTACGGGGACTTCCATCTCTGACTTCAGTGACGCTAGGGTTTGGCTCAAAGCAGCTCATTCGTTCACCCACCGACGCCTCTGCTCAGAGCTGCTCCATCTCATGGCAATCTGAGCTCCGTGGTCTCCCAGAGCAGAGAATCTGCCTGGAGCGTCATGGATGGAGTCAACCCTGTAAAAAAGTGGGGCTAAAGACAGGCCTGGGGCAGTAAGTAGGGGTGAAACATGCAATTAAGCATCAGAACAAGGGTGGACTTATCCCGCTCCTACCCTGAGCTGGGATCACACACACTTCACTTTTCTAACTGACTGGAGATGCTCAGCCTTTTGCCCTAGTAAAGGTCCTCTGGGAATGGTTTGAAATCTGGTTCAGGACATTGCTGGGAAGTGAGGCGCTAGGCTCCCCAGCCCATATGAAAATAGATGTCTTCCATAAGGAACAGTTCTCGGTCCAGCACCTGCCTTTCAGCAACAATTCCCATCCAAGACACTCAGATACCTAAAAACAAAGGCTTATGCCTTCAAATGAGTGCGCCAGAAGAGGGAGGTTCGAGACAGCAAATATTCTTTGAATAAAGCATTCTGGGCCAAAAGGTGATTCAGAGACAGGGCTGGATTTCCCTTGAGCTTGTTGACATCTAGCAATCCAAACACCAGCCGTGAAAACCTATCACAAAAACACCTTCCACAACTGGAAACTACCAAGAGTATTAAATTCAGCACAAAGAGTAGCAAAAAAGCCACAACTGTCATCACTCCATCCCAAGCATTTTACTTTTCCCCATCCCAGGAATAGGTCTGGAGCTTGTATGGATTCCAAAGGACTTTGGATGAGCCTGCAAATTTGTAAGCTCTTGGGAAAGGGACCTTTGCTCATTTGTTAAGTAAAGTGCAGTGACCCCACACAGTACTGTATGAACAAGGGTTGTCACTGTGCCCTTCCATAACAGCATGGATGAGGCAGAAGCCCGATGCCCAGCCATGACCATTTGGTCCCCAGTTCACCAAGGATATGCATAACAGGATAGAGAAAGTAAATTTATGACCAAAAATTCAGGGATGATGCCAGCTGCTCTGCACCTTCCTAAAGTGGTTATTTCTCTTCCAGTGCCAGAGGTTTTATGGATTAGAGATGGAAATACCAGTCGTTCCATATAGGGCGGGTAAAGTTCTGCTCTAAGGATGGAAAAACTTCAGCTTTCTAAACCACAATACTTAAATGTATTTTATTTACAGGTCTGGCCCTTCTTACCCTTCTTCTCTCCCTGCCTGAACCCAATTCCAGTTCACTCCTCCATGATGAGAGTAAGAAAACCATGACAACAATACCTGGTTTTTCTATAGTACCTTCCATCCAGTTCTCTCAAACAGGTTTACAGGTGTTAATGAAATAAAAAACTATTTATTTCAGTCTTGCAGATACCTTCAGGTGTCAGTGACAAACACACTCCAGTGTACCTCTGACTCCATCATGTACCGCTTGAAAGCCAGGCAGCTTTCTCAGATGTCAGCTGTGCGGGTCTCTATTTCAGGGATGACCAGTGACTTGGGTCACTGACCACATTTCAGATGAAAAGCTGCTCGGAAGTTTCTAAAAATCTACCTGCCCTGGATTTTCAGAACTGGATCACCAAAATAATTCTCTATTCTTGAAAATTTTGCTCTTGGGTTTCTTCCTTTACAAAGCAAGTGCTCACTGACCAACAACACTTTGGGTAAGATACTCAAGAGTCACATAGCAAGATGGCAGAAGAGGTCAGAGACAGGACTAACCCATCTCCTCTACTGTGGGAACTCATAATGGCACCTTGAATCCTAACTCTTCACTTTCAAGTATGGGCTTTATTCACTCACTGTAAAAATAGACAGACAAATGCTAGAAGGCTACTGATCTGCTTGAGAAATACCCTTAAACACATGGCCTTCTCTCTTTTTGTTTTTTTTTTTTTCCCCTAGCAGGCCCTGGTATGGCCTGTCCTGGTGACCGGTCACTTCAACCATCAGAAAACTACTGACTTCTGAGTCCTTCCTTAAGCTTCTCCTACCTGTCAGGAAACGTTTCTGTTATATCTGAACACCTCCAGCCTCCTCCGAATCCCCGCTTCTCTGCTGATCGCAGGATGGAATCCACCTTTTCAATCTTTTCCGACATCTATGTATTTTAAAAGAGGCATTTAAAAACCCTAAACTATGCATGACCATACTAAGACAAGCTAACCTAGATCCTGCCGGTAAAGCACAGTCATCTTTCCCAGAGACAACGTAACGTCCCCGATCAACCAGTTGGTCGCTGTCTCTCCCCTTCCAGTGGAGTGGAAGCAAGTGGGAAGGTAGGAGCATCCCTCCCCCCCAGCTGCTTGATCAGGAAAATTGGTCTCAACCCATGCAAAGAGACTCCTCTGCCTTCCCACGGAGGGGATCCCTGCAGGCCAGGGCTGAGGGGGATAGGTGAAGCAATGATCAAGAACCGGCGGCCCTGAGACCGAGCTGCCCTTTCACGCCGAAAGGCAGCAATCTCCCTAGGTTGGCCAGAAACCCTTTAAGTGAACCAGTACTGGGAAACCCCAAAACTGGAACCATCTGAAGACTGGATTCCCTCCCACTCTGTGGGACCTACCAAGATGCACGTACATCTGAGAGGAGAAGGCGTGCACCGTGCAGCCTGGCTTGGGCACCCCTCCTCTTCCCTCTGCCCATACTCCAGAGGACCTAGCAGGACACCGGGATGACTGTGGTTTATTGTCACGGCTATTACAATACCACAGTTGCAACTTAACTGTGTTTTTTAATCCTAAAGAGATATATAAATATATGTATATTTATTCCTCTGTAACTGAGTGTAAATGACCTTTAAGAGGATGAAAACTCCTCTGTCTCCTATATAGAAATCAAATTGTATATTTTCTTATGTACATCTTCTGTATAAAGCTCTTGCTGCAAAGATCAATTCAACAAGTCTCCCTGTGTCTGTCTGAGGGCTGAGGGATCAGAAGTAACATGAGACTGGTGGCACAAATATAGGCTTAATCCTCTTTATCCTAGGGGCAGAGCAACTGTTTGGGAGGGTTTTATTATTTCTCTTTCTACAAAGCAGGAACATGTGACACCTGATGAATCCTGGGCATTTGCAGTAACGCCTGAAAATATTTTGTGAGGCCAAACTCAAGCCTACTATAAAAATAGGCATCTATCACTTGACAGAGGCTGGCCAACAGCACCAAGGCTGTCCCTGGTGTTTTCAGCTCAGGATTAAGAGCATCATATCCAGGAAAAAAAAAACAGGGGCCTCTGAGACAGCTCCAGCACAGATGCCCTGAACTCCCCTAATCCGTAGCAGAGTACATGGTTGTCCCTGTAAAATCCTGGTGCTGGTGTAGTCTGGGTCTGCCAGCAACAACACACCTACTCCGACTCCCAGCCCCGTGTGTTCATCCACCACAACACTCTGCTTCCTCAGCATTTGCAAGCAGCGTGGCACCGAAGTTATCCCCTGCTCTCTCACAGGCCAAGGGTGCAGGGACACGCGATGGAGCAGCAGCAGCATGCCTGCAGCGACACGTGCTGCCCTTCTGGCAACGCAGTGCCTGGTGCTGCACGCATGGACAGTGCCGTTCCCACGTTCAGACTCAAGCGAGTAGCGTGCGACAGGGTTTTACATCTGCATGCAGCCCAGGACAGTGAAAGAAACCCAACAGCTCCACAGCAAGATGAACATGTGCACCCACCCACACTGACACAAACCAGCAACGCCTCTTCCATAATCATTCATCCTTCCAGCATGTGCAACAGAAGGGTTTATAAAAGCTTTGAAATGCACCAGCAGAAGCTCAGTTCATGACACTAAATGCAACGTCTTCTCTTCTCACAAAGCTTCCTCCCCAGACACCACATCAGCAACCAGGCAGAATCCCCCTTCTTCCCCCCAGCCCCTCTACACCTTCACTCAGCCTGGCCTTGCACCCACAGTCCCATCACGCCTGACCCCAGCACCTCCGGCACCGCCAGGTACCACCGCCGTGCAGGGCTGCCCAAACTCAGGGTCTCACCATGACAAACACCACTTGTGTCTCTAATCACAGCAACCACAACTTACCACCATCTCTGACATGTGCATCTTGGTCATAACCATCTTCATGATCTCAGGGGGAACAGGGGAACCTGCAATGACTCCTGGAAGAAAGAGGAAAAGATGCCAGTATTGGAAACCATCTATTTATTCCCAGGAGTGTCCTCTGAGTCAGTCCCGCAGAAGGTTCTGCACACCCAGATTTAAATGCTGGCAAGACCTTTGGGATACACCGGTTCCTGTCAAAACACTTTCTATTTTTATGGATACAGGTCCTAGTTATTCTAGAAGCAAAGGCTGCATCAAGGCCAGTTTTCCTGAATGAATTAAGGGTTGGCAGAGTTCACTCGTTAGGAAAATAAACTCTATAGCACAAACCCAGTTCAAGCTGCAGTTCCCAAAAAGGAAAGATTCAGAGCAGAAAGGGGCACAGATTTTTAGCAGGACAAACACTCCCATCGATCATCACTACCATAAAACCGAAAACCTTTCCTCCTGCCTTGCACAGAGCAGCCCTTTTGGGAGAGGGACGATCACATTTTCACCTGTTTCACCCTAGGATGACAGAGCAAAAGAGTGGGGTAATATATAGGTTTTGCTGGAGAACAAGATGAGACAGGATCATTTTTCACATAGCAGAAATGATTAGGTAATCTGCTTGAATGTTTCTTTATGCTCCAGCACCATCTTCTCTCTGTGCTGTTACTGCCTCAAAAGGGCTAGTGGTCTCCCCGTTTCCAAGGTTGTCTGTGACAAGAGAGTGAGCCCCAGTACACGTTATCCAGTGCTTCTGTGAATGACTTTAAAAACAGGCATAAAACTTTAGGTCAGAGAAATCCCAGAGTAGCTCTGCTTTTGGGACAGCAGCTAAAGCACACAAAGCATCTGCTGCCACACGGTGGTGGCTGGTGAGATGAGAGTTGAGCAAAACAGCTACTCTTGCATCTTCCTTTGCAGATAAAACAAAAAGGTCCTTCCCTAGGTTGCCTTAAGATGAAAGAAGAGTCCTGAAAATACACAATTCTTGAAAGAAGCCCCAAGGAAAGGAAACATAGCATTAAATTAACAGTGAAACAAGGATCATGCAACTAAACTCTTCCCTCCACAAGAGTCATTTGCTTGCAAAGGTTAATACAGCCTCCTAGCAGGGAACGAGTAATATCCAGTTTCTTGGGATTTTTCCATTTGAGCTGTCACTTACCCCCCCGAAGACTTGATAGGTCATAGGAGTCAAAGTCTGGCTGGGAGAGCATGTCTATAAACATGGTCGGTGTGCCGTGTAGAAAGGAGCATCTTCAGGAAGGGGAGAAAAAAGGCAAAGGTGCAGAGCTGGAACCAGAGGCAGCCCCAGCTCAGCACCCCACCCCACCCCACCCCACCCCATCCCATCCCACCCCACCCCACCCCATCCCATCCCATCCCACGCAGGGCTGGGGAACAGCAGCGCAGAGTCAGGCACAGTAGACATGCTCTTCATCATTGCACGTATACATATGTATGTATAAAGATATAGATAGATAGATAGATAGATAGATAGATAGATAGATAGATAGATAGATAGATATAGATATATGCGCATGTTATGCAGCCACAATTGTTTTACAAGCTACATGTGAAGAACAAGCTAGAAATGCAACTATCTCAGCAGCAGAGCTGGACTTGGAGAAGAAGGGAAGGCGGTTAGGTGTAAAAACACAGCAGCCATAGCAAACCAAGACACCACTGTGCTTTCCAGCCAAAGCCCTACAGTGACCTGAAGGATCCCTTTGGGGAAAAAAAAGGAGAAATGTGACAAACTCCCAAGCGCAGCTGAAAAGCCAGGATTTAGGCTCCTGAAGTGCCTGTGCAAGTGTGTGCACCAGCAAAGCTGCCTCTCCCATGGTGGGAGGGAAAAGAGTGAGCAAGGGCCTGGCAGGCGAGACAAGGGAAGAAAGCACCGTCACGAGACAACGAACTCGTCTGTAGCAAGACACAAACTCACTTCTCCTGAGACACTGCCTCCAGAGCAGCCTTCCCCTCGAAACTCGGCGATGAGAAGATGCAGGAGGACCCGTGCAGAGCCATCACCATGCAGCCCCCCACCGACCCCAGGCAATGATAGAGGGGAGTGGGGATGCCAAGGCGATAGTCCTGAGATCAAGCCAAAGACACCAGTGAGGAAAGGAGATCTTCCAGTCTGGGACTAGCCCTTCTCACTGCTGGAGCTCAAAGATCTGAACAGAGGAGTTTTCCCCAATTCATTTAACACCTGCTGGAAATCTGACAATCATCTGTGTTCCCATTAGGCAGAAACATGACGCTGATGCTTCCTGCCTTTAATATAAATCAGTTTGGGAAGTTTTCAATGTCAAAATTTTACTCTGTAGTTCTGCTATGTCTTTTCTTTGCTGATTGTTTTAGTTTGGTATTCATTACACATTATTTTATGATATGCCAGAAGACAAGAGTGGTAGTGCTATGACAGGCATGAAATATGGAGGACTTGGCACATGCTATTAATTTTATTTTGTTTTAAAGAACACCGAAGGCTCTGAAGACTGATTGAAACAACACATCTTTTTTTCTGGATCAAAGCTGTTGTGTTAGAAATAACTACTTCAGAACTTAAAAAAAAAAATACTTCCCTTTAACAATTTTTAAAAGGAACTACAAATAGAAAGGTCAGATCCTGATAAGAGTAACAAGACTGTATACATGACATAAAGCAAAATAATGTAAAATAAATTAAAACCTCATTCAACAGAATTCAAAGCTGACATCCAGAGTCTTGTAATTATTTGAAATGAGTACTCACCAAAAAGAAAAAGTGATTCATTTCACAATTTTTCCCCCACAAAAAGTTATCTTTTTTTCCCCCCAAAAAAAAACTTCACATGAAACATCAGTGAAATGAAAAATGTTATGCATTAGTATCCCTCGACACCATTTGTAGCAAAACATTCTGCCCTTCTGCTGAGCAAGCACCAACTCCCACCACACGTGGTGTCTGTGGCAGTGGAGACCACCCCAACCTGTGTCCCACTAAGACCCACCTGCTCTGTGATGCCCAGCCTCATGCCGATCAGATTGGCATTATTCACAATGTTCCTGTGAGAGAGGGTGGCTCCTTTGGGGCTTCCCGTTGTCCCCTGAAAGACACAGGGCATTATGCAATGATGCTATCTTTTCTGGGGATGAGCTGTGTGTGCTCTGGGGAGATTTCCCAGGCAGATTCTGGGGTGATCTCGCACTTCATTCTCCACTCAGACCTGGGAGACTTTGTCTTCTTTAACAGCATGTGAATCCCAAACCAAACAAAAAATGGTCCAACTTCAGTTGGACAGAATTCACATGACACCCTATCATCTTCATCAGCCCCTGAGAAAGGGCTGAGCAGCAGGACTAGAAGCAGCAAGGAGAAATGCTAGAACATTTCCTCCATCCTACAGCAGCAGGTGGAACCAGGACTTGATCTCAGAGGGCGGAAGGCAAAGGAACCAGGATGTCCAGCATTGCACACATCCTTCCCCGTGTCCCCAGCAAGGAACCCAACCACGAGTCATGGAGCAGGCAGAAGCACCTACTGAAGTGAACTGGATGTTGATGGGCTCATTGCAGGAGAGGGTCTTCTGAATGGCTCTTAGCTGCTTCAGATGGCTGCTGTCCCCAGCCTGAATCACTTCATCCATGTGGAAGGTGCCAGGCAGCTTGGAGTCTGCTGTGATGACAATGGATAAGTCGGGTAGCCTGGTAGAAAGAAAAATACCATCAGCAATAACGGAACAAGAGGGAAACTGCTCAGCTAGGCACACACTGGTCAGGGCAAACCTCCAGGACGGTCGAACTTGTTCCCTTGGGATGAGACCCTGTGTGGCTCCTTCTTCTGCTAGAGCCTGTGCTGTGCAGCTGAGAGGACACAAGGCAGGACACAGCCGTGAGGTCAGTGCAAAGACACCAGATGTTCCTAACTCACCTTTTGCTCTTTATTTCCCCTGGACTGGATTTTTCTAGCTCGGGACATGACTGCTTTAGAATATCATAGTATTTCTGTGTTTTAAATTGAGTGGGAAACACCAGTGCCTTACAGCCAACCTGTGAAGGGAGACAGAAACTCATGAGAAGTTACGTCAGGTTGATGTTCAGGACATGATAAAGAGCAGTCACCACCGACACAGGACCGTGCACAGCCCTGTGACCCCACACAACAAGCGTTAGCCATTAACACCACACTGGGATTTTCTCTATGGCTTGTTTCTGTAAGCACATGACACAACGAGCTCTCTTCAGACTAAACCTGGAGATTTTTAACTCCTCCTAGTAAGAGCCATGGTGTGCAGTGGTTTAAAGAGTCACTGGAGAGCATGGTCTTTGCAGAGTGAGGGTGCTGCAGCCACGCTCCCGGGGCTGAGGACATGCCTCCAGCAGGCAGGTTCACTGAGGGCAAGTGCAAACCATGCCCTTAGAGCTGTGCACCCATAAAACCCCACAAATGCAGGGCAGGGTGCTGTTACTGCACACCCAGCACCCCGGGCCCTGATCCAGGTGTGCAGCTGGTGCCTTGCTCCAGCCCAGAGGTCAGTTCAGGACAGGCTGGTTGCTTTTTGCTGGGAAAGAGAGCAGAGCTGCAGCCTGAGGTTCCCTCTTCTCCCAGGATCAACACTCCTGCTTGCAAGCACAAGGCAAACAAATGATTTTTCAGATCAGAAGTCCTAACGCTAACAAAAAGCCCTGTCCCAAAGTTAAAAAAAAAAAAAAAAAAGAAAGAAAGAAATTCATCTGAGTTGATCCAAATTGAGGATTTTTGAGGAACTTTGGAAAAACAAGAAAACCTAAAGACTGCCTTGCAGGTCAAGCCAAGGATTTGTTGTGGGGTTTTTTAAAGGTGTTCCATTCCCTAAGATTTTTTCACCTCTTTTTAAAGTTTTAGCTATTTTGAAAATTAAAACATTTTTCATTCAGCCTTTACATTTACATAACCCTGAAACCAAGTGCTTCAATTACACCAGGAATGTCTATTTCTTGTCCAGCAGAGGAGATTTGCTGAATTTGACCCAGATTTACAGACTGCTTTCATCTTCCAAAAAATTCATTCTTGTCAAGTAAACGATTTACATAAATGATTTACTCATCTGTTTTCATTATTTTCCCAAGGCCCATGAAATAAGACAACCAAGGCAATGCCAATAAATTATTTGTAAGTACCCTCTGGGTTTTGTCAGAAGGGAGGACAAACATTTGCTCTATTTTCTCAACAGCCTGCCCAGAACCCAGGGGACTGAGTCTGTTCTGGGATGTTTTAGGCTTTTGTAACTTTTTACTATTAGTTACTTCAAACTACTATTCTGGTTGAACTAGCTTTGCAAAATCAATACTGTGTGAGCAGAGGAGCTTGCAGGGCAGATCCTGTATGAAAGAAAGATGTCTAGTTGGGCACCTCCCACTTGGTCTCAACCTGATTGGCAGCAGACCCACGTTCAAAGGATCTGTCATATAAAAGCTGTCATCAGCTTGCTTTTACAAAGCCCTGACAATACAGCAGGAATCAGATGAATGATTATTCAGCATGTATTCTGTATATACCAAAAGCAGGGAACCTGGTGGAGCAAAGAAGGGACTGCACAGGCTGACAGGATCCAACAGGCAAAGCCCTAAAGTCTTCAGGCATTTTTTTGTGCAAATAAACAAATTACAAACAAATAATTAGGGGTTGAGGGATGCCAGAGATCCCAGTGCCAAAGGTATATGGAAAAGCTAAGAACACCAGCAAACCTGGCAGGGGAGATGGGAGTAAACCCCAAAGGAGCTGAATCACATTTCTGTTCTTACCCCATCAACACTCCTGATTTACACTGGAGAACAAAAATCAGCGCACAATCTGAAATGCAGAGACAGAAAAGGAAACGAAAGCCAGGTCTCGCTGGGAAATAAAGGAAAGTACTGCCGTTTACATTTCCACCTGGTGAGAGAAGCAGGACGACATCCACAGTGGGAGAGACATGCTTCACCCCAGCACTGTGTTCAATCTTAGTGTGTGAAAACAGGAGTGCCATCAGTGAGACTAGTGTCAAAAAATTAAATGAAGGATGAAATGGGAACTCAAACTGCAGTCAAGCAACTGAACTATGGAGTTACTGATAAAAGAGAAAAGTCTCTCTGTTGCTAGAAATTATCCACTTCTTTCTATGTAAAGTCAGAATTTGGATGGTGCTGGAAAGACCCAGATGTCGTTTCAGCTCTTCTAGTATCAGGCTTTGGTTTAAAGCTGAGCAAACCACAGATGAGCAAGTTAGCTTCTTAATCCTAGGATTAATTCTAGTTGCCAAATGTTTAGTAGCCTGGATTCCTCGTTACCAGAGCTATGGAGCCAGAACAGTTTAAAGGGATCAGTGCTCTACACATTGCAAACTCAAACCCAGGCAGGCATATGAAGGTAGCTGAGGGAAGCACAATCAGAAGGCAGAAAGAAGTCAAGCAGCGGCAATACCTGGGACTTAAATCAGTTTTAACTCAAGGCCAGCACATCCTAAAACAAATCTGGGAAGGAGAAATCCGGCTACCAAGTAGGCTGGTCCTTTTTGAGACCTCCTCCTTCCTACTCTCAAGGTTAAAATCCCAGATGGTGATTTTTGCCCTGAGCAGGAGGCAGGCAGGATGGCACCGAGCCAGGGAGGGCAGCCACAGAGTGCTCTCCCTCCCTGGCAGGCTGGAGCATCAGTGTGGGAAAGTTAGAACCGATTTAAGACAGATGTTGCCCCTAGAGATTGCAGCCACGCTCTCTTACTACATAGTCTCTGCTGCCCTGGCTGCCAGCTTCTCGGGTAGTCCCTGGGTCAGATATTTAGTTTTGCCCTGTTTTCCTCATTCCCCAGTAAATGACTGCTGGCAGGTATGGCTGTTATTGGTGTAATATTGGCAGTTCCTGGTTGTTAGCAGAGAGAGAGAGGGATGAGAAGGATGCAGAAGTCTCCATCAAACAGACAGGATGGCAGCCACAGGGAACAGCAACGAACGTGACCAGTCAACTGCAGCTTCGTCCCCTTGGTCACTGCGTGGTGGTGTTCCCTCTGCACGGCCACCACCAGCCATGCTCTCCAGCCAGCTCTCAAGCAGAAGCTCATCTGTGCCATGTCCCCACCATCCCCTTTAATAGATGGCTGCTTGCACGAGTTCTCACAACAAATCAATTGGCATCACCAGTGAGTGCCATACGAACCTTCCTGATGACAAACTCCAGCTCAAGGGCCTGGTAGGCTGGATTCACAGACACCTGAAGAGGGAGAAACAAGAAGGTTGGTCAGACCTACTCTTGCCTTGAAAACCTTCTCCCCAAAACATATTACAACTGAAAAGTTCTCCCAGGGACAAGCCACACGCAAAGCCTCTCCTCCAACACATGGAACTAAAGCTCACCACCACGGGGATTTCACATTCACCAGAAAAATTAGCTGAATCCTGTGTTTACATGAAAGAAAACAATCCCAAAAAAGAAAAGAGATTTAAATGAGGTCACATAATGAAAACAGTTTCAGGAACAGAAGCCAGACCTCCTGTCTCCCAGGAAGACATTCAATTCACTAAACCAAAGACTCAAAACTCAAGTGCAAGTCAGATTTCTTGATAGACAACCATGAGAATACCAGCTTTCTCCTGTCCAACTCTCCACAGAAGCATTACTGGCACTTGAAGTTGAGTTCACCAGTGGGTTCATACTGATCCATACTCATCGACGCTGTTACAATGTCTTTGCAGACACTAGAATGAACATGATGAAGAAGATGAACCAGAAGGTAGGTTCTTACCATGGGGCAATGTCTAAATAAGATGCATTTTGGTGAATGTGCCAGGTCATACTATCAAATGAAAATTGGCTTTTGAGGATATGCAGCTTGGACTAGATTTTTAAGTGAGCATTTGCACCATGAAGCAATACAGGCCCTATTTAGAAGGGATCTAAATAGGTGGTAACTGTCTAGAACAGAAACATGCTACATAAAAATGGTCCTATAGGCAAAAGCCCATCTCCATTTATCATTGGCTGCTGCAACCTAGCTCACAGCAGTCCGTTTCTTGCTGCTCCTTCCTTTGCAGTCTGCTTTCCTACATAGTGGAAGACAAAGATGCAGAGGGCTGCACAGAACTTGTTTAAATACTGGACTCCGTTATAGCCAACACTCTGGGTAAGAGCACGGAAAAAAAGAGACAACAAACTTCAGTCTCCAGTGTCTCCTATGGCTTCTTTGTCTCCATTTCCTTTCCCAACAAACTGCTAAAACCCAGACACAGCAAACTCCTTACCAGGATGATTCCTGCCTGGGCAGTTGCAAACTGCATGAGAACCCACTCGTATTTATTGGGACCCCACATCCCCAGCCGGTCGCCCTTCTTCAGGCCAAGGGCCAGAAGCCCAGCTGCCGCCTGGTCCACCTGTAAAATACAAAAGCCTGAGGATGACACACAGGATGCAGTGGGGGATATTCATCTCCAGGCATTGCTTTCTGGGGAAAACAACATCATTTTTGCAACTGAAATCAGACAGAACGTACCTCTACTGCACAGCCTTGTCAGCCTACTGCTGCAGCAGCAGCATCTCCTGCATCACAGAGCACAGACCAGCCCCTGCCTAGCAGGTTGGCTGAAACCAGAAAAATAACAGGCGTGGAACAATACAACAAAGCAGGAAGGAAACCAAAATAGGTAATTACATACAAATAGTTGCAAATTAATTCTTGCCCAAAGACTATTTAGTGTCTAGCTCCTCATCAACTCAATTTATGACTAAGCCTTACCCATGTGCTGGGCCCACCTACACTGTTGGATCTGCCTCCGTTCTGGCATATCACTCACTTTTGAAAAGGACTCCGGTGAAGAAAACTGTATCAAGTGATTTTTGACCAGTTTGGGGTTTCTATCCTCATTAACTTGAATTCAGCCACTATATTAACATGACTGTTTTGCAAGATAGTAAGTGTGTTTCAGGTGTGCAGGTGTATGTATAAATATTCTGAGGTATCCATGAAAGTTTTTACAGTTTTGTTATGTTCTCAAATGAATTTCAGAATCTACCCTGTAGGAGATATGAATTTGAGGAATAGCTGTTCTCTGATTTCATTCTGAATTACAGACTACTTTTTAAAATTAAGGTGAACACAGCTGATCTTATTTATCTGAATGGATGTAACCAAATTGCTAGTAAATCTAAAAAAAAAAAACCTCAAATAATTCTTCTTATCTAAGATCATATCACACATTTAATAGAAACTTTCCGGGTAGTTAGCCTTGAAATACTGCCCCTCCATTCAGAATACATATAAACATATATTTGTATGTAATATGCACACATACATACACATGCATAGATACATCCACACTCATTTTTGCATATGATATTGAGACCAAGTCCTTGACTTTGCTCAGTTGCCTTTGTGCTTGGACTGGAAAGCTCCACACGCTCAGGACCTCTCCAACAGTCAGAGCGGAGTGACTAGTACAAGGGCTGGAGCCTACTCCAATGGAAAAACCCCATGACTCAGCCCATAACACATTAGATAGGTGTGATAATTTTGAAGTATGAGAGTTCATTCTGGGATATACAACAAGAAATTGCATACACTGCTTTCTCCCTTTGATCTCAAGCCTCTAAGGAGGACAAAGCCAGCACATGCCTGTCGGGTGTTTGTTGGGGAGGTGCTGCTACCCTCTGCTCAGGGCCAGAATGAAGATCTGCATATGACACACCTCACTCCTCAGATGAGTGATAAAACAATTTTGATTTCTCCATCACTCCTACTGCTGCCATTATCCACCCACCTGGGCTCTCTGGGGGGCAAACCAGGCACTCACCTCCTCTTTGAACTGAGCAAACGTCTTCCGAACACCATCTCGGTAGAAGACCAAGGCGTCGCGGTCGGGAAACCTCTCGACAGTCTCATCCAGGCACTGGCCCACCGTTTTGGTGAGAAGAGGAATGTCTAAAGTCCCCTGGATGTAGCTGCTGGTCACCCTGTGGGAGGCAGAGGGCATCCCCGTGTGCAGGGCACTGTGAAAGAAAAGGAGAAGAGTCTATTTTTTAATATAACCCATCAATACAATTCTCCCTGTGTGGAAGGATTATCAACCTGCCAACAGTACCAGGAGTACCCAACACGCATCCCCACTCCAGTGGGAGCCACGGGCACCCGCTTCAGTGGGTCAAGATCCAGAGCACCTCCAAAAGCACTTGGAAAGGGCATGCAGCAGCCGGGGGGGCACTGGGCAGGCAGGCAGCCTCGGTAACCCCAGTACCCCCAGCTGGAGCTGGACACAGCAGCAGGCAGCCCAGGCACAGCCTCCGTCCCTCCCCTGGAAACCAGGACCTGGGCTCAGCCTGTGCCTCCAGTCATTCACCTGGGGTGAAAACTACCCGGACATCTCAGGATGTCTGAACAGATTGTGGCCTCTGCAGTTCGCTGAGAGATGGCAACTGGGTTTGGTATTTCTGCAGCATTACAAAGTGCGAATAACTCGGAAGGAACACAATCAAAACAGTTTGCGGGGAAACTCCCCTGACTCGTTTCTCTCTGCTGGAAAGAGCAGAGAACTGAAAAAGAGAAAGTTAAAATTAAAAATCAGAGATCTGTCATTTTATCAGTCTCCAGAATGGTTTGCAGAGGAGAGTCTAATCCTGCAGAATAAAAACTGTTTAGAAGAGTTCAAAGAAGTTGAGCTGTAACTGAGAGGCACTTGCAAAGTAACGGTCTGTGTATACAACAGCAAGCAGGCTGTATGTGCTTTACTATCTCTGCCAGTTAGACTGCAAAGAATTTACGGCGCTGAAGACAGGATCAGTAAAATGAGAAACTATCAGTGAGATGAGGGGGGAGAAGTGCAGAGGCAGTAATAGAGCAGGCTCACGGGGTGGAGGAGGCTACTACACCCATTGCAAACACGGGGCTGGAGGGGAGGAGGAGAGCGGGGAGGTGTTTCAGCAGAGCAGCAACTGGGCAGGAGTGGCACAACAGGGTCCTCGAGAGGAGCACAGAGACATTGTACTGGAGGCCAGGCTGGAGAGGGAACATAGTTAGGAGAGGCAGCAAGGAGAAGATGTGGGCAGAGGGGTAGAAAAAATAATTTTTAAATCATGAAGGCTTTCACTAAAGTGTGATCATCGGTGGAAAAGCAGAGACCTCCCCTCAAACCAGAGCTCCTGACCATCCCAGCACTGCAGTTCTTGCCCCGGTTTCACTCTCCACCTGCTCCCACTGTGAGCTCTCTCTGCCCCAGCAGCCACCCCCCGACACACCACCCTTCACTCCAGGCAGCCCCACAATTCCTCTGTCCCTCCTCACATCTTCCCTGCCTCCCTCTGTGCTCTCAGCTCCCCCACTCCCACCTTAGGAGATGACCAAGAAGGACGGGGTTAAGAAACACTTGTGGGGTGCATAGCTCAGAGGCAATCTGTATTTGCAGATTCAGCACATAATAGGGGGGATCCCTGCCCTAGAGAGGAAAAACAGATCAGCCTGAACTCAATATTCCCCCATTCATTATGGGATCAATCTTCTACAGAGAGTTGGTGCTATTTACCACAAAAAAAAATTGTTTTCCTGCCCACAGGAAACAAGACCTAGCATGAAGTTACTTCCTCTATGGGGTAAGTTCAGTCTTGAAAGGAGCACAGAAGATTTGAGCTTCCGGGGGGAATTTTGCTCTGAAAGCTGGGCAACTGGCCTGACTCTCTCTCCCTCACTGCTTCCCATCAGATGGAGGGTTGTGCAACTCCCACTGACTTTGTCTGGACACACCTCCTAGAAGAGCTCTTGGGAAACTCACATCAAGACTGGAGGGCTGCCTGAGGAGGAGAGAGAACAAGTGCTAAACTAAGATATCATTTATTGTTGGAAAGCTCCTGGGCAAGGTGTGTAGATAAACTAGGAGATGAAAGAAATCTCTGTGGAAGAAAAGCCTTTATAAATATAGGTTATATAAAATAAAGGATTAAAAAGCTCTCCCGAGCACAAGGGAAGGACGAAGACTCCTGGGAAAGCTGTAAAAGCCGTTGCAGCCACTGCCACGGCCACTTGCTGTTGGAAATGGCAACTGGAGAAGCCGCTGTCCCATCGCCGTCGGGTGGTCGCAGACAAGCAGCTCCAGCCACTCACACAGGCAGGCGAAGAAGCCACAGGCTGTTTCCAAAAACATTTCATGGAGACAACCACGCTCACATCTCTCCAAAGCCAAGCCGCCTCCAGCCTGTCCCTAAGCACTTGGCTTTTCTCTGCCAGCTGAGGCACGGAGAGAGGTCCCTGCTCACTCCCGGAGCCCGGGAAGGGCTGGAGCAGCCAGAGAGCAGCTGCTGACCTCGTTGTGCAAGAACACTTTCCCTGAGCACCGTCTCAGGGGTGACTGGGAGCTGAGCAGGCTCGGCACTGGGTTGGAGTGGGAGTAAGTAAACACAAACATGTCATGGACTGCACAGTTCTTCTGGGGTTATCACTCAAGGAACTTATTGGTAAAAAAAAAAAAAAAAAAAAATCTCATCCAACACATTCTTCTAACATGTGAATTGAAAAAACAAAACAACAAAAAAAAAGAAACACCACAAAAGGACATTGGAGAGGGGAGGAAAATTATTAGAAAATTTAGATTGTGAGAAAATTTAATCAAAAACCAAAATATTTAGCTGAGAGAGTCTCCCGCTCTCTGCAGTCACCCTTCAAGAGGTACGTGCACAAGCCTACACTGCCGATGAAAAAGGTGGTATTTCACCCTGTCATGTCTTGGTAAAGCACTAGGCAGACCAGGTTTTCTGGTGTTACTCTCTCAATTTTTACCAGGCCTAAACAGCCAAATGGTTTCACTGACCTCCCAGGAGACAGACTCTCACACTACATGCAAGAAGGTGCAAAGCCAGATCCAAATGACAACTCCATGTCCAGTCTCCACAGCTACAGCTTCCTCCTGGCCCCCAAAACATGGGGATGAAACAGCATCAAAGAGCCCTAAAAGATGTCTCTATAAAGTCCTGCACTCCGAAACACTGAAAATACTGCTGGTTCCCCTCACAGCATGAAAACACGCACAGCTTATTCTCAAAGGTTCCAAGCATTCACATCTTCAAATAAAAGCAGCAGCAGCTTTAAAATTAGGGCCTAAGATATCTCTGCTCATAACCCAGAGTCACTAACTCCTCACAAAATGATTGCTCACACAGTTTCTTCAAATACCTTAAGGAAAGCAAAATTCACAGCTATCATCTACTTTGAGCTCCCTGAATTCTGGTCTGACATTCACATGTGCTTCAGCATTTCTGTATCACTTATCTCCTGGCCAGGGCAGAGGTGAAAGGTGCGGGATAAAACACAGCGGGCTGTTGGAAACACCGGGGGTGGGGAATGAGGCAGACACAAGACACATCATGCTGGAAATAATATGTAGGGTTGGTCTCCTTGCTGCCTGTAGCCAACAGCAAGCGTATATATCTGATCTGAAAGAATGTATCAAGAGATCTCTACAATGAAAGCATCCAAAGAATTTCAAAACAATCTTTTTCTTCATCTTTGTTACAGAAAACAAGTAACTCACCCGCCACCTCTTCCCATGAAGCAACTGGTACTGCTGGAGATAAAACAAGACCAACCGTTCGATGGTCTGATCTCAGAGCAGCTCTCATTTCCCCGACTCAGATGGAGGAGAGCAAATAAAACTCTGCTTGCTCTTGGGTCACTGTGTAGACTGTTAAACGCTACTTTTAGAGAGCACATGCCTTCTGTTGGCAACACATTCCAGCAGCAAGACAGCCTGCGGTGCCTGCAAATGAGCCAGCCTCCTCATCAGGCGCTGCTCCTGCAGAACTGTAACCCTGGAGTTCCGCAGCGCAACTCAATGGAGAAACAACAGAGACCGGGAAAAACACATCCCCCTCCCCATCCTGTGCGAAAGGCAGGCAAGCAGCTGAATGCTAGCAGACCCAGAAAGCACTCCTGCCTGATGGCAGCAAGCAGAAACCATCAGACTGAAGCCAGCACTCTCCCCTAATCCTAGAGGCTCTCTACATTTATCTCTGAATAGCCCCAACCAACATTTTATAGCTGTTGATATAAGATAACCAGCTTCATTTTCCACCTTTAACTCTTCACCAGCCTCTGTAGAAATTATCAAAAGGGATGAAAGGTGAACACAAGGCAGAGGCATCAGCACAACCTCCCGTCCCCTACGAGGAGCACACAAGCGAGCTCCTGCTCGGCCGCTGTGAAGGACATCGACCCGACTTGTGGTGCCATCCCCGCTGCACAGGGGTGAAAGGCCCTGCCCTCCCGGGGCTTGGGAGCCATCCTGACTGCAAAGCTCATACTCAGAGAGGTTCACAGACTCCCCAGCCAGTTCCTTTATGCATGGGTGTCTACCAGGAGCTTCTCTTCCCAAAGTAAGAGCTTTTGGGTCTTTTATGTAACACAATTGCAATAAAAGGGTGGTGAAAGTTAGCCCTGCCCTGTCCTTACCTCTTCTTTACTCTTTAAAACAATCCTGTTAAGTAAAGAAGTAAAGAGTTAACCAGGTTCTCATTACCTTTTTTTTTTTTTTTTTTTTTTTGTTGGTTTGAGGAAGGATTAAGTCCCCAGAGCTTTCAGAGCCCTACTTTCTGTTTACATTTTCCACTGCACCTCTCTCCCCTGTTCCTGCCAAAAGGATAAATACTGCTTAACACTAGGAGCAGAATCTAATAAACTTTTTTTTACAATGCTACTAGAAAGAGTTTACTCCTCTAAATATGCAGTCTTTTTCTCCAAGTGCTTTGTGCTCCTGCCTCTCAGTCTCACTTCTGGGCTGGAGTCCCAGCTGCTGTGAACTCTCTGCTGTGCTTCCTTTCTGAAACCATTTTCTAAGGACAGACTCCGAGATGGCAATCTTGGCCCCAGCCACTCACTCCTAATCTCAACCCAGCTGAAAAGAAACACCCATACCCCGTGTGTGGAAAAACAAGGGCTGCTCCCCACAGTTCTTGGGGAACTGCTCTGTGGAAGTCATACCTCCTGGGCAGTATTAGGCTCTGAATATCAACTAATCCTTCAAATCCTTTCCCAAAGCCAGTTGCTTTCCTACCGCTGTTCTTTCCCACAAACTTGCTCCAAGAAGCAGCACTGAAGAAAAGTGAGGCAGAGAACTGGCCCGACCCCCTTGTACCCCAGAGCTCCTCGGTGCCCTGGACCTGCTGGCACCTCAGTGTCCCCCACCAGCCTGCCCACCCAGGGGTCTGCAGGACAGGGGCACGGCCCAAGGGATCCTGCAAGTCAGAGCGCCGGAGGGGGACAGAGAATCTGGTTGATACTTTTCACATTAGGGCAGTCAGGCTGGAGCTGCTGCACAAAGTTAGTTCAGCCCTGGGCAGATGTTCACGTCCCTCTGCACGCTGTGTGGGCTCGTCCCTGGTCCCCTCCCAGGCCGGGGCGGGTCGGGAACAGACCCGAGGGATGTAGCCAGTCTTCTGACACTTTGGAGGGGTTTTGGGGGGGCCAAGGGACAGCGGCACACACTGAGAGCAAAACCTCCAGCTGAACCTGCCCTCCCTGCGTGTGGCCACCCACATCACTCTGCGGCCGCCTTACAGCCCCTGTCCTGCACCACACATGGCCTCCATCCCCGGGAGCCCCTGCCCCTACAGCCCCCTCATCCTCTGCCCCCACAGCCCTCCATCCCCTATAGCCCCCCCATGGCCCCTTAAGTCCTATAGCCCCCCATCCCCTCTCACCTATAGCACCCTGTCCCCTATAGCTCCCCAAGCCCAGTCCCTCCATCCCTTCTCACCCACAGTCCCCTGTCCCCTCTAGCCCCCATCCCCTCTCACCCACGGCCCCCAATGCCCTATAGCACCCTGTCCCCTACAACCCCCCATCCCCTATAGCCCCCATCCCCTCTCACCTATAGCACCCTGTCCCCTATAGCCCAAATCCCCTCCCCCACCACCCCTTGTCCCCTCCAGCCCCCCATCCCCTATACTCCTCCGTCCCTACCTGTCCGGGGGGGCTCCCCGCCGCCCCCCCGCCCGGCGCAGGGCGGGCAGCCCTCGGCGGGACAGCGCTGCCAGCCGCGCCGTGGCCATTCCTGCCTCGGCGGTAACCGGGCCCCGGCAGCCCGGCCCGCTGCTCGATCCGCGGGGGCGGTGCGCACCGCGGCCCGCCCCGGCCCCGGCCCCGCTCCCGCCCCGCCTCGGGGGGCTGCGGCTCCCCCCGGCCCCGGGACGGGGAGCGGGGGCGAGCAACAGGCAGGGCGTGCTGGAGGGGGAGGCAGGGCAGGGCCCCCCCCCCCCCCAACGGGTGGCAGCAAAAAGTCCCACGGGGCACCTGCCAGCTTCTAAGTCCCCACACTGCCTCTCCATCCCCTTCCTCCGCTACCTCTTTCTTTTTTTTTTTTTCCTCCAGGCTGCCCCATCAGCCCTCTTTTTTCAGCCTAACCCCAACCCTGGCCTCTCCACACACCCCAAATAAGCCCCACACCCGAGCCAAGGTGGACTTTGATGCAAGGCAACTAACACCGCTTGACTCCACTTTTCTCCATTGCTTGGTGCCTGAGTCCTGTGAGTCACTAATTGATTTCCAGCCCTATCCACTTAATGAGTTGTCACAGTTACTACCTCACCAGGAGCTCTGAGCCCCCCCCCGGCTGCCTGTTCCCTGCTATGGGAGGAAAAGAGACCAAGCTGGGACCTGTAGAGCTACCCCGGAGCCGGGCGGGCTGAGATCCTCTCCCCGACGGGCAGAGGTGCAGGCAGGCAGCCAGGCGAGGAGCGCTGCGGTGCTGAGCTCTGCCCGGCGCCCGGCCACGCCAGCACCACCGCTCCGCTGCAGCAGCAATGATGCTGGAGGAGAAGAGGTGACACACGCATCATTTCCCCCACGAAACGCCTGCAGCGATGGCCAAAAGATAATTAATCCTTGTGAAAGGGCTGGGGCATAAAGCTGAGCCCAGAAAATGGTCTGTGTCTTTTAAACACCGTACGGGGCCTTCACCAAACAGCGCGCTCAGTGCTGGCCTAGGACATGGGCTGTCTGGCTCAGCCACTGACCTGCTGGGCGATCACTGGTTGGTATTTTACAGCCCTGCCCAGTCAGAAGCTGGAGTTCAGTGTGTCTGGACACAGTGTGTCTGGACCATGTTGAGCACAATGGTGCTGATGAACAAGAGCATCGATGTTGGCCTCAGAACGGTGAATCTCAGACACCAGAGCCATTAATGTGCACGTAACACAGCTGCATAGTGAAATACCAACTGCAACCAGACCTCCAGTGTTAGATACTTGGGTTCAGAAGCAGGAAGGATTTTCCCCACTGTGCGCCTTGCTCACACAGAGTTTATTTGGTGGTGGCGGTGACCATGGGGTTTTTGGTAAGGAAAAGGAGATTTTTGTCTTTGAAATGTGAAAAATTGGCTGTGGCTGCAGAGGGGACACTGGGTGAGGCAGGCCAGAGACCTGCAGAGGGTCTGGGAATGGTCCCCAGCCCCTGGCCAGCGTGGCCAGCTCACGCCCCCAGGGCCATGGTAAGAATCACTAGATCAGGATTAGATTGATGGTGTTCATCCCGCTTCCCTCAGCAATTCCTGCTCCCTTCACCCTGATAATATTCTTGCAGCTTTCTGCTAGCAGAGTGTGTAAATGTGCCCTGTGTTATGGGTTGTTTGTCTCATGGAGGTTTGAAGCCTTTTTAGACATGCACAGGTACCTCTATTTACATGTGTCGTGGTTTGACCCAGAACAACATGTCAGGCCCACTAAAATCAGCAGTTCATGCATTCCTGCAGACAACATAAGGCTGTATGACATTCAGGGCCAGAAGTTATCTCTTCACCAGTTCAGCACAGAGCAGTTATCTTTATCTGTACTTCAGAAGCATCAAAGTGTGCTCAGTGTTGTATAACCAGAGGAAAAAAAAATCTGGGATCCAAAAACCCCTCACCTTTAATAAATAAAAATAAAGCTGACTTTCAGTTTGATCTTCCCACGTTCCAATCATTAGCCTACAGGGTGAATCCCAGTTAGGTATTAAACCAAGAATTATGCAGAAGTTAATGTGACCTTGACATTTGGGTACATTTGCTGGAAATTGTCAAAGCAAAGGCATGCTGAACCAGTAACACTTCATACACCATTGAGAAAGATATAATTTCTTCCTAATGTAGATTTAAAAATTAAATAAGCAGGTAGGCTTTGTAACTGATCTACATCCTCATTTCTTTCTGCTAAGAGCCAAAGGCTCTTGGACTTGTGTAAGCCCAGAAGCGCAGATTTTGGGCTCTGTAGCACTGCATGGACAAAGGCCTTTTCCAGAGATGCAGAGGTCCCCCCAGAGCCCCTCCGGGTTTTCCCTTGGGACCAGGACTGCATGTGGTGCTTCCCAGATGGGGGAGGGAGCAAGGAGCTGTGGAGCTGCAAGTCCCTCACTGCCTCGGGGTAACGGGGGGCTCAGGGAACCGCTTGCCTCCCTTGGTGTCCACGTTGGGAGGTCTGGCAACGTGAGGTTTCGCCACTCATCCCTGGAGCAGGTCATCCTCTGGCCCTTCCTCGCCCTCCACACCTTGTTGTGAAAAGCTGAGGGATGGGAGATTTTTTTCCATAACTAGCCCTTGCTTTTCTCAGATGAGGGCTCTGCAATTTCAGCTCACCTTTGGAGGAACAATAACCTGCTCCGAGAAACTTCCATAATCTCCTGGATGACAGCGCATTAACCTCAGGCAGATTTGGTTATACTTTTTGTTAGGCAAATCCTTGTTTGCTGTTTTGGGGTGCATTTGCTCAGAGTCTCTGTTGGTCTCAGTTACCTCTGTGCTGACCTAACGCGGGTCTCCGGGTGTTGGAAGAGACCTAATGGCAACTTAAAATCTAACCAAAGCACCCACAGGGTAGACGTTCTGGAGTAGCTAACACATCTTTGCAAGGTCCTGTGCATCACAATTTGCACAGGGGTCAAGAAATTCAAGGTCAGTACTCACTGTAATCCCATTACCGGGTAATACTAACTTGGCTCTGCCCCAAGTTCCTTTTCTCTTTCACTGACTTTTGACCAGTCGAGACAGGAGCACGAGCTGCTCGTGCAGCACAGGAGCCTTCGGACCGAAGTAGGAATATTTATTGTGTGTTCCTGCCCGTGAAGAGACATCTTGGTGTAACAGCCCAGCAAAAAGGGAACCTGCCCCTCTCGGCATGGAGCCTGCAGTACCTGCTATTGTAAAGCCAGGTATAGATTAGTCGGTTTCTGTGTTCGTATTGGGTTTATTGGTCATTAAACGGTTGTTTTTTCGTGGGGCGGTGTGTGGGCAGTGGGGTGGCTGGATGTAACCTCCCCCCTTAGCGCCGGGCTGACAGATCTCCGTCCCTTCGTGGGGCCGTTTCACGGAGCCGCAGCATCAGGTGCTGAACCGCTGACAGCCCGGCGAGGGGCCCGGGGCCGGTGTCCCGGTGCCGAGCTGGTGCAGGGGCCGGTGTCCTGGGACTGCTATCCCGAGGCCAGTGTCCCGGTGTTCTGGGGCCGGTGTCCCGGTGCCGAGCTGGTGCAGGGGCCGGTGTCCTGGGACTGCTATCCCGAGGCCGGTGTCCCGGTGCCGAGCTGGTGCAGGGGCCGGTGTCTGTCCCGGTATCCCGGTGTCCCGGAGCGGGTCCAGTGTCCCAGGGCAGGTGTCCCGGTGCCGGCGCCCCGGGCTGCGGTCCCCTCCGGGCCGGCAGGGGGCGCGCTCCTCCCGGCGGCGGGCGGGCCCCGCGCGGACGTGGCCGCGGAAGGGTGTGTCGGCGCCGGGGCCGGGGCCGGGCCCGCTCCGCCCCGCAGCAGCCCGGCGGCCATGTCGCGGGGCGGCGGGAAGGGGCCGAGCCTCAAGGACAAGCTGGACGGCAACGAGCTGGATCTGAGCCTCTGCGACCTCAACGAGGTGCCGGTCCGGGAGCTGGTGAGCGTCCGGCCCGCCCGGAGCCCCGCTGCTCTGCCCGCTCGGTCCCCGGGCGGTGTTTGTGAGCCGGCCCGCGGCAGCGAGGAGGGTTTCGGATCGGGTTGGCCGAGCGGGCTGCCGCTGCTCCCATCTCGCGTCTCAAATTGCTGCTTTTAGACCTAGAAATCAGTCGAGATGTGACGTGAGCCCGGAGGCAGCCGCGGGGAGGCGGGGGGGGGGGACGGGACGGACGGACAGACTGACGCGGGAGAAGCCGCAGAGGCTGAAGCAAAGCTCGCAGGTGTGGGAGGGGTGGGGGTGTACCCCGATGGGGACTCAGTGCTTTGTTTCTCTTTCAGGCTGCTCTTCCCAAAGCTACTATATTGGATTTGTCCTGTAACAACCTAATTTCCTTGCCGGTAAGGTGCTGGAGAGCCTTTGGGGGGGATGAGTCTGCTGGGAAATATTTAGGAAAGATTACTTGTGCTTCAGTAAAGGTTCACCGGGAGGTTTGGAACTGGCCATTTCCTCGTCCCAGGGTGGCTGAATGACTCTGCCGCCAGTGACGGGCCAGGACTGGTGGTGGTTTTGGCCAAGGCAGGATTGAGGAGAGGGTTGTTCTGCATGTAGATTGCAGTATCTCCCTGCCAGCGCACCCCCATGTGAGTACAGACTAGTTCTGTCAGCAAGGGAGACTCGGGTTTGTTTCAGCTGTACTGCCACACATCACCTCGTCACTCTGTCTGTCCCACTGTTTCCTGCCTCTCTAAGGCAAAAGAGAGTGATTTTCCTCCACCACAGTTCTGTAGTAAGTTAAGGGTTTGTGGCTTATGTAAGTAAAGTGCAGGCTATCTCCACATATCCCCCCGCTGAGGTTCCTCCATAAAGCTGCTAACAGGCTTTTTCTGTTTTGTTTTGGTTTGTTTTTTTTTTTTTTTTATGTTTGGGTTTTAGTCGGACTTCTGCAGTTTGATGCATCTGGTGAAACTGGATTTGAGTAAAAATCGGCTTCAACAGCTGCCCTTGGACTTTGGCCGCCTGGTCAATCTGCAGCACCTGGACCTTCTGAACAACCGTTTAGTCACCCTGCCAGTCAGCTTTGCACAGCTCAAGGTAAAACGGTTTGCTGGGCGGTTATGTAAAGCTTTGGGATGCAGCCCAGGGTCTTGTGATCCTTCTCAAGTTGATTTCTCCGGTAAATCATCCATCTTGCTGACTGCCCATTCCAAAATTCAGCTGGCTCTGCACCACAGCTCAGTGGAAATCATCTCACATTTATTGAAAATGCCTCTGCTCAAGCTCTCTGCTCATCTTCTGTACCTGTTTCACTCGTGAAAACTAAGTAGTTCTTTGCTTCTGCTCTGGATCTCTTAAACAATTGCAGGACTGCTGCCCTTTTACAGCCTCCCCTTTATCGTTCCTTTCTGTAGAACCTGAAGTGGCTGGATCTGAAGGACAATCCCCTGGATCCTGTCCTGGCTAAAGTAGCAGGAGACTGTCTGGATGAGAAGCAGTGTAAGCAGGCTGCTGTCAAGGTAAGGAATCTGCTTTTACTCTTTTTTTCCTTGGCTTTGGTAGTGCTGGTTCTTCCCCTTTTTATTTAGCAAGCTGGCCAGCTGCTGCAGCAGTTTGAAGTTGCTTCTGTGAGGTGCAGATTCACTGTGCTGACTTCACTGCTTCTGTGCCTGTAGGGAGCAAACAGTGAGCTGAGTAGAATTCTCTTCCATTAGTGGAGTTAAGAGAGCACTAAATGCTGGTTGCCAAGAAAGTGGAGGCATAATCAGACAAAATAATCCACAACTAGGCTTACAGTCCAGAGCACAAAAGTCTCTGGAGAAGGTCTGGCAAACTGTAGGCTCACGTAAATAAGTGTTCTGTGATCCTGTGTTGGCGAGCACCAGTTTGTCATATTTGTTTTTAAATGGAAAGATCCGTTTTTTAACGGAAAGATCTGTTTCTCAACTGCAAAGATTCCTGCGGGAAGGGGCGAGCTCTCTTCAGAGCCACACCTGTAGGGGTAAGTCAGGGTCGGTGGTCAGCCCTGGCTGAGTGTCCTCAGCTGCGCTCCAGCTGTTCTGTTTGGAACTGACTGTGCAGGGGGCCTGCTGCAGAGCCCTCAGGGTGTTTTCTTGGCCCTCGAAGGTGCTGCAGCACATGAAGGCGATCCAGTCTGAGCAGGATCGACAGCGGCAACGGAAGCTCCAAGCAGAACGAGGTAAGCACAGAGTCCTCACGTGCTGCCTGCCGAGGACTGTTCTTGGTCTCTTACACGCCCAAACATACTGATTGCTGTCTAACAAATACTTGTAACTGTCAAAATCTTGAGGACTCGCTGAGTAGTAGGGTAGAAAGGTGGGAGGGAGAAAGACAGCGGGGGATAACTACGCGATTTCTTGCCTGAATAATAGATCTCTAGAAGGAATGCACTATAGGTTACCTATACAAAGATGCAAAAGAAGAGCACAGGATTTATTTTAAGGGAAGCCTAATTCAGAGGGAGAAAATTGCAAGGTATGTAATATTAAGAAAAAACAAACCCAAAGATGATAAAAAGAGGATAGTTATTTGTTTCCTCGTTCCAATTGGGAACAGATAAGCAGGTAATAAGGAAGAAGGCAATGACAATCCTTTACATAAAAAAATCGTCTTATTAATCCCCAGAAATGGAGAAGAAACGTGAAGCGGAACAGCGAGCAAAGGAAGCTCAAGAGAGGGAAGTAAGAAAGCGAGAGAAGGCAGAAGAAAAGGAACGCAGAAGACGGGAGTATGATGCTCAGAAAGCTGCAAAGCAGGAGATGGAAAAGAAAACTAAGAAAGAAAACGTGCAGGCCCGAAGTAAGTAGTATCAGTTTTGGGTGGGATTGCATCAGATTTCATCTTCATCACATTGTGATGCTGCCAGCTTTGCTTTTATGCAGCCCAGGTACTGGGAGCAGAGGGGAACCTGTAGGACTTCTTCTAAACTCTGCTGCTGTGCCCTTTTCCCCTTCGTCAGTGTTCCTGAAGAACTGCCAAGTGACAAGATTTGGGAAGGTCTTCATCTGTTCCTAAGCAGAACTTCCCTCCACTTGTTTCTTTTTAAGTGTACTGAACTATATGTGCTAAACCAGATCTTGTGCAGCACAGAGGTGCTTTACACCCTCTTCACTGCTGCCCATGAAACTAAATCTGAAACTTTTCATCCTAAACAGCTAGATCCTGCACATCTACTTATTAACAAAGTGATGAAAATTCATTACAAAAGACAACTGCAGCACAGGCCTAAAGTATCTTACCTGGACAGCCTGTTTCTGACAGTAGACTGTTAAAGGTATTTCATTAATTCCTCACATTCTTCGTCTTGTAAATGTCCTCATTACAGAGCCTGCCTCCAGTTCTCGTCCCCCTCAGCCACCCCGGCACAAGCACTCCTGGTCGCGGTCAGTGCTGAGGGTCCTGCTTTTGGTGCTGCTCTGCGTCCTCTGTACTTTGGCTGCCTGCAAGCTGACGGAGCTGCAACATCAACCTCTGTGCATCAGCGTGAACACTCTCTACGAGGACGTGGTAGCCGCTCTGCAAAACCACAAAACCCTGCAAAATATGCTACAGCAGAACTCGCAGCAGTGATTGTCCTGGACGGGCACTTGCTTCGTCAGCATCTCCCTCCACCATCTACGCAGCCAGAATTCCTATGGAATTGTGTTCTGATGAAACTGCTTTTTATCAGTCAGCATTGGTTTGCTGGTCCACTCCACACAGAACAGAGTTATTGTTCAGATCATCTTTGCTGTGCATGTTTTGCAGTTGGCCTGTAACTCCCATTATTTGCCCACATTAACCTAAACTAAACGCCTCTTACCTCCAAGGGATGTTTACCTAGACTGTGAGATGCAGAAAGCTGCCAAGCTGTAGGAGTGGAAAAAAAACAGCCCTTGCATTGTCTGGGTAGCTCTAGCTTTATCCTGGAGGTAGGAGGTTTTTAATACATATCCATTCCTTGCTCTCATTTCTATTCGCGCTAAAATTGGTGATATGGCTATATGGGAATAATATATTAAGGCCTACTCCAGGACCAATTACAAGTGTGTAGGATGGCTGTGCATCCGTATGTTGGAGCAAAGAAGCTGATGTACTATTGAAAGGAGCTGAAAATTTTCAATACAACACTTTTCGCAGCAATTTGTCTCAATTGGATGTTTATGTTGCTAAGGCAGTTTTGATTAGGTCTTTTAGGAGCAGCCAATAATTATGTCTGACTACATTAATTTTAACCAGCTAGTGCCAACGAAGCTGTTTCAGCTTAGGAAGGGTTTCTGGCCAGTCTGCAGGCTGGGTTTGTGTCTGCAGCAAAGGGGGGGAGGGGGTCCAAGATCAGGGACAGAACGTGGGCACACTGAGGGCAGGTTGCTGGCTGCAGCGGTGGCACGCCGCGCTGGGTGGCACTGTGGCAGCATCCCCGCTGCGGCAGGCAGGCAGGAGAGGGCTTGGGGCTGTTGGGAAGGCTGGGAGGTTGGGCGGTTTGCAGCTAGAGAAGAAAACTCGCCTGTGTAAAGGCCTATGAATTATTTATCATTTCCTCGCAGAGAAAACCAAACAGATGTTTGTCATATCCTGGAGGGCTTTGTGAGTACTGAAATGTACACACAGTGCTGTAAGTGCAGGTTCCAGAGAATACCCTTGCTACAGCATCCTCTGAGACATCCCGCATTAGTCACCAGAATCGCTCCCTCTCTTCTGATACCTGAGCTTATTGCTGGTAAGAGCAGTGCCAGGAGGAAATAATCTATAGCATTTCATACAGAGGTCTTCATGGAAGCAATAAGCCACCACCTTTTTGTAACCTCATGACAAGGCTGTGGACTGTGGTTCCCCGAGTACCACACAGAAAAAAGTGACAGCATGACCTTCAGATGAAGGAAAGCTGCCTATCTCTGCCTTAGCAGTATATGTTTTCTATGCTTCCTTGAAACAGCCCTTGGCTTTGCTTTTGGTGTCTAACTCATCCTTTAAAAGATCCATCCTTACTATCCAGAGACATTTGGCAAAACAGCAAACAACATTCAAAGCAGTATTTCTTCTCTGCAGACATTTCTGCCGGCGTCTGGTGGGAACCTGCTGCTTTCCCATCTAGGAGAGTGCTGCTTAAGTTCGCAAACACCAGGCTAATAAGATTTATCAGTTCAGGTCAGAAGTGTGCCACTGGGTATTTTTCATTTGAGGCAGTACAGTTCCAGAGAGTAACTTCCACACAGTGGATTGCAGTTTAGTTTAGTTCACTCTCAGCACTCATCTCAGTAAGTGCTGCTGTTGCGAGAGACCTCAACTGTCCTTGTGTGCACACACGTGCTAATGGCTTCAGGGACAGGCAAGCATGTTCCCCAGCCTAATTAAAAGAAAGCTTTTTCTGCCAACTGTTTAGATCTCATAATTTCAGCACATATAATTAGATTTCAAGACCCTCTATAGATTAAGCCATCTTGGAGACTGAATCAGGGCAGTCTAAATTTATAACTGAAAATTAGTCTTACTCATTTCCATCTGCCACAGTGGAAAACTGAGAATCTATTTTGCGAGGTGAAGTTCTTCCACCTCACTAGAGCAGGTGCTGGGGGGGAAGCACCATGTTGCTTCTAGCATTAGGATTTTTCACACTGGAGAGAGAAGATAACTACTTGCAGTTTAGGATAGCAGCAGAAAGTATTCCTTTCAACAGATGACATACCTGTCTATATTCAAGATGGCATGTTAGGAAGCAAAGATCATTATTACTGAAAATGATTTATTTTCTCTGAAGACAAATAAAAGAAACTATCAGTACTATAAGCTGTGCCCAGCTCATTCTCTTACAGAAGATGTTCACCTTTCTTGCATAAGCTCCAGCCCTTCAGCAATTTTATCCAACCTTCTTCTGCTACAGTGAAGTCTAAAAGTGCTTAAAGTCTTTAAACTAGGATCAATGGCTCTATTTGTTGTCTAAGCACTTCTTCCCAGCAGGAAGCTGAATACTTAAACCAGGCAAACAGTAAAACTCTAATTCCCTAGGGCTACCCAGTGAAATCCAAATAGAGATCAGGATCGTGGGAAGTCATCTGCAGATAGATCCGTCGGGAGAGTTCTGGTCCGATCCGCCGGGAGGTGGCTGTCACACCCTCACCGCGGCACACAGGGATATTAGCCAGCATGTTCTCCCGCTCCTGCTCCGAGGAGCATCTGCTGTAGGCCTAAAAGCAACACAAAGGAACAACGGTATCATCCATTTGCATCCATTGCTCAAAAAAAAAAAAAAAAAAAAAAAAATCAAAGCTATGCACCTGTGACTGCTCCACCCTTTTGACAATGTACGCTCATTTCTCACCCGCTCTCTCCCCAGATCTCATTTGTGAGCTTACCGGCCGATGCTGAACCGATACTGCTCCCTCAGTAGTCTGCTCTGTAAAGCCAAAGCAATGGGTGCCAAGGAGTCAGTTCCTTCACTACCTTACTAAACAGCTCATACAGAACCATTGTATCAAATTTAATACCAATTAAATTATTTTTTCCACTCCTTCCATTAACTGGCTGTCCGTACCCAGTACTTGGTATTCCTGAGGCATCCTCACCTGGTTCAGAAGCTGAGGAGAAGGGTATGCAGACACAATAGCCTCAGCCATCTCGAGGCTGACCCGGTTAAATTGTTGTATCTGCCTCTTCCAAACTTCAAAGAGACCCTTTCCGGAATGATCCACCTTCACCCCTCCGCACCACCCCTTCTCCAAGTAGAAAGAGAACCCCGTCTTCTCCCGCTCTCGCCTAGGGAGAACAAAGGATAGGAAAGAAAATAAGACGAGGCTATGAAGAAAATCCTATCCCTGTATCTGTTGTTACATAGCCAGAGATAGAGAGCCATTTCTCACTCGGTGCTGTTATAGATACCAACACCAAAGTAAATGCTAAAAATTTGATCCTATTTTCTCGACATGCATTACCAATTTCCTTGTTTTAAGACGCAGATATCCTACTGGAAAATAGACTGTCCTGTACTTGGGAGCAATCCTGACACAAGCCAACATTCATACAAAGTGGTAAACAAGAATTAACTTTCTGTCAACCATAATAAAACACTTGAACATGCATTTTTAATGACATCTCTTCTCGTGGCTGAGATGTAAAATACAACAGCTGCTGGGATAGGAATGCTAGGATTGTGTAAGACTGCACAAGATGACTTTCTTAGTTATCGCTGTGCAAGACACTGTTGTCTTTCCTTATCATTGGAAACAGCTAAATGGTTCATTCTCAGTAACGTCTCTGTGGGTTACATACTGAAGAAGAAAAGCTGGTGCTGTAAGAATCCAACCCCATTTGCATTCCCTTCCCACTGGACTGAGAACAAGAGCTTTACTTGATGTCAAGACTCCAATGTGAACCCAGGGTCCATCCTCACCCCTCCCCAGGCTGGACAGCAGTTTCCAAGAACTGTGGAAACCCTGTGCTGAAGGAGCTGCATTCGCAGCTGCTCTGTGTCACCCACTCCTTTAAACATCATTATACTGTGTTGCACTGAAGTGCAGCCGCGTACCTGCTGTTCCCTCCCACTGTGAAAGTGCAGCCTCTCCAAAGATATGACCAAACCTCATCTGCTCACTCACTTGAACGGGGCTTCAGCTACAGCTTTTGTGAACATAGTGGCAAATTCTCCGAGCTCCTCCCAGCTCTCAAAAAAGCTAACTTGGACTTGTTTGCACAGCTGCAGATCCACTAAGGCCTGTAAACATCATTGGAAACGACAGACGGAACAATTAATCTTCTCACATCAAACTCCACTCTTGTCTGAAACAAAAAAGGGTCACAACATCTTGCTATAGGACAAGAACATCTACTCCCTCCCCATTTTGGGAACAGTTAACTTAAGGCACTGAACTATTTAGGGGCTGCCTGTCTCCTGCCAGCTAACACCAGTTTAGCGCCATTTCAGCTGCCGCAGCTCCTCAGTGGTAGGCTCTCGCTACACGCAGGCCACCAATGGTGAGAGATGCTGACTGAAACTGGCATTTCACTGTCCAGGACTGAGGTGAACGAGACCCATCAGTCCGTGGGAGAGCGGGTACGTACCCAAGCAGCAGGGAACTGAACCCAAAGAGCTCTACCCACAGACACATGGACTAACGAAGGCTGAATCCCCCCCATCCAAGATAGTGTGTGATTGGGTCAAATGTTCAATGGCAGACAACAAGAGATGATGGCTCCATGCCTGTACTCACTTCTTCCACATCCATTCTGGTTATCTCCAGGCTAGAATCCCTAACTGTCTTTTTTCTCTGTTTTCCCTGTTCCTCTTCTTGGTTTTTACTCGCTGCTGCCTGTTGCAGTCTCTTTTTTGACTGAACTCTGAGAGACCTAAGAAGAATAAAGTAAGACTAGGAGTTTATGCTCTTCCCCAGGTATTTTTCATCAGTCACTGTGGTATCAGGCTGGATGGACCTTTGCTTCTGTTTCTATACAACAAATAGTGAAGCAGTTCTGGGTGAGCTCTTATGCTCCAGTCTTTGCTAGAAGGAATTAATGTGATGGCATTTTTCAAGGCCAGAGACAGCAAAGAAACGTTTGGAGGGAAAAAAGTTTAACCTGAAATAATTTTCTACTTCAACTACTGCCAGTGCCAGAATTTTCCCAGGCATTTTCTCCATCACACGAGCTACATAGCTCTGTAGGGTCTCCTTCTGTCCTTCTGTACAGCCCTCAGCCTCCTGCAAAGATCAACGGAAAAAAGGAGTTAAACCATTCTGAGTGCAGCAACCTATGGCTCTGATTCTGCAGCTGGGTCTGCAGATGAAGAAGTCAGTTCACACTGCTCTTCAGGGGCAAGCATGCAGTATTTGATCCAGTATAAAGTTATGGCAGAAATAAATAAAAAATAATCCCACTTGATCTGACAATGTTACACCTTAAAAAAAAAATCTGTGAAAAATTGTAACTAGGAAAGAAAGTTTGTCAGAAATCTGCATTATACAACTCTAGTGGTTTTGATCCATTAATGGCTTCTAAACCCAGATTTCTGGTTTACTGAAACCATGGCTCCTCCCACATCAAAACCTTCCTGATGTGAAGAGGGATGACAAACACCACGCTTACAGCAAGGCATGTTTAAGAGCACACTAGTCATAAGCACACTCACTTGTTTGTAGTGGTGAACCATGGACAAAAACTCCTCCAAGCGAAGCAGAATCAGGACATTTGGTTCTTCTGTCCATTTATCTCCTTCTTCCATCTGTCCAGATATGAAAACAAACATCCAGACCAACAGCCTGTTTAGAACTCACTCAAACCAATGCTCCCACTCAGACCTCTGAGGCAGGGAGAAGAGTAGAGGGTGTTTACTTGGGTTGCTAAATACAGTTACTAATGAGTGCAAATAACAGATGAAGAAAAGGGCAAGAACATCAAGATTTTGCTCACACACCTGAGATGATACACTCTTTCTCCTCCAGGTGATGCTGCAGGGAACACCCTGATCCTCAACAACACAGGAATAATTTGCAGCCTGCAAAGCACTAAGGATCTGTCCACCGCCTTCCACCTGTAAGAGAACTGAAATCGGTGTGTAGGTCAGGCCTCCACAGAGCAGACAAGCCAATATAAGGCAGTTGTAGGCTGTGAGGACATGTACCTGCATCCAGCACCACTGTTATGTATTTCTGGCACTCCCCCGGTCGCTGAGCCTTCAGTATCTTGGCAAGGGCCCTCTTCCTCTCTTTTTCCTGCTCCTGCTGCCTCCTCTGTGCTTCTCGCTCCTTCCTCCTCTGCCACATAGCCTGGCAGACTGCCTCCCTTTCCTTCTGACTATATTTTGGCTTCTTGGGAGCAGGGGATGTCTCTGGGCTTGCTCCGCTAACTAGAGGTCTACCAGGCTGATGTGTGGAGTCAGATGGAGAGGCTGGCAGCAGGCACAAGGTAGGCCTCTCAGCACCGAGTGTGTCATTTTGGCTACCACAAGACACTTCTCCAGACGTCACCAAGACTCCCTGCGGCCCTCTGCTTTCAGCTGCCAACAGGCCACCGCTAACACAAAGGCCAGCTCGCCCGGCGGCATCGCCACCGCCCGTCTGGGGGGGATCAAAAGCCACCGCCCTCTTTGCTCCCATCCTCCTCTTGATCCTCTCAGCCAGAGGGACGACCTCCACCACCTCCTCCTCCTCCTCCTCCACGCCATCCTCTTCCTCCGCTTCGCTCTCACTGCTCACCACCACGATCCCTCCCGACTTGGGAGCGGGAGAGGAGGACGGCCGGCAGCCCAGCTCGCCGGGCGGCGGCGACGGCCGCAGTAGGGAGGGGAAGGCGGGCAGCTCCTCCTCGCTGCTCCCCTCAGACCCCGGCCCGCTCTCCGCCATCTTGCCTTCCCCTCAGGTAAAGTCCCGTGCGCCGGCGCCCGCCAGGGGGAAGCTCGCGCGTGTGCCGGTTGGTCCAAACGCGCGCGCGGCTGGCGGCGGTTGGTCCGAGCGCGCGCGCCCCGC
Source organism: Tyto alba (assembly GCF_018691265.1). Classification (NCBI taxonomy): domain Eukaryota; kingdom Metazoa; phylum Chordata; class Aves; order Strigiformes; family Tytonidae; genus Tyto; species Tyto alba. Next base: position 7,270,295 of record NW_024881314.1, read on the forward strand.
CCCGCCCCCCGGAAGGGGAAGAGGAGGTGGCGGTGGGGAAAATGGCGGCGCTCCGCGGGCTGTGTGAGTGAAGGGACGTCTCGCTTCCCCCGTACCGCGGGGCGGGAGGCTGAGCTCGGGCTCGGGTTGTCCCGGGGGAGGTTAATGCCGGTAGCTCGGGATCGAGACCTTCGCCTTTACCTCAGGCCGCGGCCCGGGTGGTGTGAAATGGGCGGGTGTCCGGCCCGAACGCTGCCTCATCGCCGAGTCCTTCGTGCGGGAAGGAGCCTCAGGAGGTTTATAGTGCAGCGCTGCTGAAAACAGGGACAGCTCTGCGGTGGGGCCGAGGTGCTGAGGGCTTTAGCCCTTCTGGACTCGAAAACCTCCAGCCACGAGCACTGCACAACTTCTCTGTGCTGCTGTTTGTCACCATGGTGAAAAAATTATCTTTGGGCAAACAGTATTCATATGTGCCGGGTAGAGACCAAACAGTGAGGGGTGCTGCTCTCTCTTTGCACAGTGCGATAGTCAGGAGGCTTTAAAAATCCTTTTTTTAAATCCCGAAGTGTTAGAGGCAGAAGTATCCCTGTGGTTTCTTTGGTGGGACATCAGAATTGTGAAGTTTTTCCACAGATTTCCAATGTGACTTCAGTCACACTACAAACTCTCAGTCTTCTCTAGATCACTGCTTTTTCCCTGCAAGTCTGATGCTTTGAGGTTCATTTTTTTGTTAGCAGACTTCTTTCATGCAAACACAAACTGTAACACCAGAATCAAGCTGTTGGCTTTTTTTTTTTTTTTTTTTTTTTTTGCTAAAAGCTAATTGGACTGTAACTTAATAGAATATGTGTATATGGAACTATAGTAATTGTTCATCTTTGTCTACTTCCCTGTAGTTTGTCAAGTCTTAGAGCCTTTCTTTTACTTAATGGGTAAGCTCCTGAAATGAATGGCTCTTTGTAGAGCAATTACCCTTTTCTCAACAATATTTCTAGTCATTGGGTATGTACAGTAATTTAAGATTAGATTAAGCCAGTGGCTTTACTCAGGTTAAGGAAATGAGAATGTTATGATAACCACTCTTTTGTACTAACCTGCTGCTTAAGAGGTTAAATAGATTCAGAAAAATTGGATTTGCCTGCAGACTGCATGAAAGGAGGTACTGAAGAGATTTTTAAGAACTAATTATATCGCAGTCATTTTTAACAGAAGTTCACGAGAGGTACAGTTTTCCTGATAAGAAAACCAGTATGTTTTATGTCAGAGTTGTTTGTTTAAGGAAGAAGTTTGTGGTGTGAAGTATATTTTGTGTTCTGGATATAGTCTCTGTCTGTAACAACTGATTTTTTTTTTTCCTAGTCTTGTCCAGATTGTAATTCAAGGATTTGCACAAAATGCTTCAATTAGTGTGTTCAGGATAGTAATTCTATATATGCTTATAAATTGTCCTGAACTGGAGTCTTTGCATTTGTGAGATTTCAAAATATTACTATGTAAGTAAATCCCATCCAGTCGAAGGGGAAACTGAAACAGAGAACGCAACTCGTCTTTTCTCAAAGCAATATAAGGCCAATCCACAGCAACCAATAACTTCTGTACCTTGTTTTACGAGACTTTGCCAAAACAGGAATTTGTATGTCCTTTAACATTGCTGAGGGTTTTATTCCTCACTGGGCAGCAGCAGTACTTGACATGTGGCCTCACTGCAGGAGACTTAGGCCATGGTGGTCTAATTATGATTTATCTCGGAAGTAGGTTTTTTTACCCTCAGAGCTTTCTTTTGTCTTTAGTTTTAAAGCTTGTGTTAACTGACATCCTTTAAATCTGAAAAAAGAAAGTGTGTATGTTAGGTTATTTTCAGCTGATGTTTTTTTTGTTGTTCATGCTCCCAACTTAGTTCTAGCTGCTCCTCAAACAAGCCTGGTTGCTGTCAGATGTGCTTCTAAGAAAACTGGGGGCAGCTCAAAAAACTTAGGTGGCCGCAGCCCAGGGAAGCGCTACGGATTCAAAAAAGTAGAAGGTAGGTCTGGGCATCTGCCTACTCTTATTTGCGTTTCATTGGGTTCCTCACAGCTTCTCCCTTGCTTGGGGTGTCAGTTGTTGAGGACTTCAGTAGGAGGTGGCCAGGGCGCTCTTCCAAGAGAAAGGAAAGGGGAGGTTGAGTGAAACCTCATGATCGGGGTAGCCGGTGGGAGGGCAGGGTGAGTCAGCCTCCTTCCCAGATGGGCCCACGAGCAGCCAGCTGAAATTGCCTACAGAAAGTGTACTTTGATTCTAACTTTGCCTCTCTGGAGCGCCTGGGAGGACGGTACGCTGTGGGACACCTGATGACTTAAGTAAGTGCACTTTCCCCCCATGCTGTGTTGAAAAGCTGAGCATTTTCAATGTTTACAAAGGGGAGAATTATGAGGCTTAGCAGAAGCCAAAGTACAGATTCTTGCAGCTGAGTGCTTCATAATTATTAGCTTTGCTGATGAAAACATATCAATGTAAAAGGTAATAAAACAAATGCCTTCAGCAACCAGAAAATGCCTTGTACCCTAGAAGTAATCTTTTCAAAGACCAGAATTGCTTTTTGCCATTGTATATCAATTGCCCTTTATTTCCTGCTAACAGCATTTTTGTTTAGATGCTTTTAGCATTTTAAGTAATTTTTCCTTAGAAAATTCCCACAGAAAGCTGGGGTTTTTAAGTCCTAGAACCATTTGTGTTCTGCCAGGGCTTGGGGGGCCTCCGCTTGTCTGCAGTCTGATTCTGTCACTCTGTTGCAGGTGCATTTGTGCATGCAGGCAACATTTTGGCTACGCAGCGGTTGATACGCTGGCATCCAGGGGCTCATGTAAGTTGTTTTCCATCTCTTCCTTGGTTTTCGGAAAACAGCAGCCCACAACAGAGTCCCATACTCCGTGCCTCTTCTCTTTCAAGTTCGTCCTTAATGTTCTTCCCTGTATTCTATATAATCTTGAAATTGGGTTTTATTACCTGGTATTTCGTAGTCACAGAGCCTGCACAGAGTCACACCTGTGTCCCTGCGACTCAGGAAAGGTCTGAAAGTTACGGAGATCCCAAAACATTTCTGTAACCTAACTGGGTGCTTGTGCTTCAGGGTGGAATCAGTATCTCCTCCCTGGTTATGAGCACCATTGCATACTAACTGCTGGAAGCAAGGAATGTGGTTTTCTTTTATTTTAAAATAAAAAGCAACAGATGCTGTTGAAGCTAGAATATCAAATGAGGCAGACCAACGATCAGATCTGCTTTAGTGGTGGACCTCTGCTCTTTCCTTTCTAACACTCCTCATCCTCTTCCAGGTGGGGATGGGCCGTAACAAGACACTCTATGCCCTGGAGGATGGGATCGTGAGATACACCAAAGAGGTCTATGTACCTCTGCCCCGCAGCAGTGAGAGCAGGGAAGTGATCTGTCGTCTACCCAAAGGAGCGATTCTTTATAAAACTTTCATCAATGTTGTCCCTACCACAGAAGTAGGAAGCTTTAAACTGGTCACCATGCTCTGAACCCATCACGTAGAGACGGGTGGGAAGGAGCAGCTGGGACAGAGCACTACAGCTGGACTGGCATCCGAGGACAGGAATATTCTAGCTCTGAAGATACCAGTTTAGGACTTTGTTTTCATGCTCTTAAGCACACGTGGTCGGTGTTCAGGCACTGGGATCACCTGCCAGCATTTGTGTTGTTTAATAAATGCTGGGGGGCTGCTGAAGGTCTTGGCTCTTCATAGAATGTGTTCCTTATGTTCATTTAGTAACTGGAGCTGCCTTCCTCTGGAGAACTGTAGGGCCACTGGATCATTCTTTCTACAATCACTCATGTCAGTGCTTGTCCCACTAATAATACCCTCTATTGATTTCTTACTCATTTCTAAACATTACTGTTATACTTGTATCTCAATTCAAAATACTGCAGAACAGATACTTTTCCACTTGCACCCAAGTCTGCATCCCAGGAAGCTAGATTCTTCTATCTAACTCACCTCAATGATTAACTCTAGTATCTGAAAGTGTTCCATTTACCAGCCACGTGAGGCAAGTTCACGCTCATAAAGCTAACTTGTGACTAATTTTAGAGTGGCCTGGTAAGATGCATGACCCTGGGGTGCTAGTTGAAGCTCAGCGGCTGGAGGTGTATCATAAAGCCATAATCCAGAAGACTTATCCTTTTGTCTTCCCTGAGTCATTCCGTGACATTTTCGAGCTTACGTTGCTTGAAAGAAAGGAACCCCAATGCCCTATGGCCAAACTGATTTCATTTTATCTACAGGTTTGTAAACAATTTGAAACATTTTCTCTGCAGTAGAAAACAGGTTATCAAAATTGGTGGTGTAAGGACACCAGTGCTGACATTAGATTGTCTGCTCTGCAGAAGTTGACGATGTAAACTGGGTCAGCCACGCACATCCACCTTTGCTTTATGTTCTTCACCAGCTGTTTTGTCCACACTCTGTCCTTTCCCAGCTCGTGTGTCCAGTCTCACGGTTTGCCTCAGTGGTTGGTATTTGCACACAGCCCGTGATGCAGCCTCTCCAAACCTTCCTCTGAAGTCCACACAAAATTGCTCTTGGTCAGAGAGGAGCCTTGCTGTGAGAGCACACAGCAACGCTCTGATGTAGATTCGTTCTGCTGCGCACAGGTGAGGATTCCCACCTGGGCAGCCAATACATCGATAAAGTAAAACATTTTATAACCTAAGAAATAAGTGAAGTAGCACGACACGACCACTGCCTGAGATCTGATTCTTGGGACGGCTGGCAGCACTTGCCTCACGGAGGTATGATGTGCTGGCTGCCTGGAGGAGCTCTGGCTGAGCAGACCTTCACCTTGGCTCTGCCCGCTGTGCAGAAGCAAGCAGCTGGCCCCTCGCCTTCGGCCACAGTACGTTCTCCAGAGAAGCGCGAGCAGACATCCCCAGCCGCTCCGCTCAGCGGTTGTCCTTGTGCTGCAGGAGGGACATCCCCCACTGGCTGGCCCTGACCTGCCAGGGTCTCGGCTGGTTGGGAATCGGGGTGAAGGTCTGACGTTTGGCCGTTCCCGGCGGACAAGAACGATGTCACAGGCACTTCTGTCGCTGACACCCCGGGCAGCAGCGGTACGCTGAGGCCTTACACAGCCGTGTTTCGCTGAGTTTGGTAGCTGAGAGGGGCCTGGAAAGGGTCTGGCACAGCACGTCTGTCCAAGGTCTCTGAGCTTATTACTGTTCCTGAGAAAGCTGGAGGATGCCTCAGAGCGTGCTCGTAGGGAGGCGGCATCTATTGAGGAGAGAGGAAGAGCATTACAGTTGATCAGAAATAACCAGGAGATTATCCCACCTCTTCTTACAGAGCGGATGACAAGGCTCACAACCACCACCAGCTGGAAATGAAATTCCTACGGTCCCCAGAGCAGCAGGCTGCTGGCGAGATGAGTGCTCAGCACCGGTTTGTAACACGGTAGAGCAGAAATCCCCCTGGAGAGGCACATTCTCCCTGCTCCCCCCTCACACTCTGTGCCAGGTTCCTGCTCTTCCCTGTTCCCCTTCAGGGACTTGCCACAAGGCCAGAAAAGACTTGACTTCTGTTAAAAGTGTTGTTTGCTTTCCTTTGACCAAGGATCACTTACTGGCATTTATACAAGCTCCTACAAGCCAGGCTTTGGTAGTGAGTCTCACTGCACAGCAGCAGAGAAGAGCCTCCGGGCTGTTGTTATGTTTATTTTGGCAGAGCTGGGCTAGCTTTTCTCCTCAGAATGAGTGACAGGAGTGGCATAGGGATGTTTTGGAAGAGCTCCCATTGCAGTTCCTCAGCTACTCATCTTTGGGGCTTTACTCTCCTGTGCCCTCAGTGCCCTGGTTTCAGGGCAGGTATCATAGATACAGCACCAGACACCAAGTGGCAAGTGCTGACTATGCCAGACTTCATGGTACAGCTTTAAGAGTTCAAAATCCAGGTAAATTGGTGAACCTTTAGTGCTCTACTCAAGGTTTCAAATGTTTCTGTTCTGCTTTAGTGAATGAGGTCTCTTTGTTCAACAGGAGTCTCTCGGGACGCTGCCACAGGACCTACTTGGCAGATGCACTGGCTTTTCTCTGTTCTATTGCAGGAGTGCAAATCTTAAGTGTCATAACAGGCAAAGCCTCCTGCTCATAAATAAGCCATAAACACTTCAAGGTAATAGCGAGAGGCCTCCCAGAGGTGTCCTGCTGGGAGAAGGAAGCAAGAAACTGTGGAAGCCTCACAGATCTAAAAATAACATTCCCAGCTTGGACTTGTACCGAGCAGATGATCCGAAGGGCCTGCCCTTTCATCTGCCCTGCCTCCTGGCACAGGCATTTCTGTGAACGCACTGGGAGAGATGGATCATTAACTAGCACAGATGTACACTGAAGGAGCCTCCTGATACACTTTGTGCCATTCCCAGAGATAAAGGCTATTGGAGAACAGCAATCACAGAGAACAGAGTCCTTAGCTACTGCAAATTGCTGAAGCAAGACCCAGATCTGGACCAGAGCAGAGGGACTGCCCCAGGGCCCCTGCCAGCGCCCTCGTGCAGGGGAGGGAGAGCTCACCTCCTGGGAAGGCTCTGCCCACAGCCCAAACCTCTCAGCAATCATCTGGTGGATTTCCCGTTGGCGATCTTTCTTCCGCACGCTCTCGTAGCTTGGCAAGCGGGGCTGCTCCCAGGAAGGGAGCTGGTAGCTGCTGGGGGGTCCGACGCAGAATAGCTCATCTCCCTAGAAATGCCCAGCCCAGAAGAGAAAGGTCAGCGGGGTGGTGGCTTCCTTGGCTCAAACTTCATGGCCTGGTGCCACCCTGAGTTACTTCAGAGTCCAAAGTTGTGGCTGCCCTTCCTTGAACCCGGAGAGAGGAAATCCTCCCTCCCAGCAGGTAATTATACCATTATCAGCTTTGCAAGATCCCAAGCCCTGAGGGATCTGCCCAGTACTTCATGCCCAAACACCTCAGGGCATTGCTATGTCCTCTGCAGTACCCCTGCCCCACCTTTTTACATACAGGCAGCACTTCCCAAAGCTGCTCCTGCTGTTCAGCACCATCTCCCTGTGCCCCAGGAGCTCCCCAGGCCCCTCAGTCTCTTCCCAAGCTCATCAGGATCTTCGCTACCATTTCCCCCCCAGGCTCCCATCGGGAACCCAGCCACATCACCTGCACGCCAGGGCCCTCAGCCGCGCTCTCCAGCCGTGACGCTCCATGCTGGGGCCCCACCAGCCGCTGGCTGCTGCTGAAGTAGGGTGGGGGACAGTCCTGTAACGAGGAGGACATGAGCAACGCCAAAATCCCCCGCATCCTGCCCAGCAGCGAGCGGAGCTCAGCCAGCTCGACTCTGGACAGGGGCGAGAGCCGCCACCTCTGCCTATTTGGCTCACGTGGCTCTCACCGCTGGCAGCCAGCCTCTGCCTGCCTGTTTACCAGCACCACCAGCTCGGGCACATCCTCGCCCGGCAGCGCAGGGCTCGCTCTAAGGGTGCGGTGCAGCTGGAGGCACGGCAGGCTGGGCACGGGGCAGGGTTTCATTCAGACTCAGCAGAACCATTTCTCTTTGGGGGACAAAAAAACCCCAACCCAACTATCCCACTAGCGTAGATAAGAGCTGCATCACATGCTCAGGGTTATGGAATTTGTAAACTCTTATCTACCAAGGTAGTCATTTCAGGATAATGTAGCAAGCAAATCTGCAGAGCAATAGCTGTTCTGTTCCTGAGCAGTCTTGCTCCAGTTAAACTCAACTCCTTGTCAAGGTGTTGAGCAACTGCAAGCAGAGATCCCTCTTGCAGAGAGCAGCCCCTCGAGCCAGAGCCAGGACTCGAGCCATGGGCCATTCCTCGCTCTCAGAAAAAAAGCCTGATGTCTGCCAGCAGAAAACAGCCCAGAGACTCCCAGAGCAACCAGGGACGCGCGGGGAGGACTACAAGTGACAGATTTACTTTTGCTCTTAACAACCAAGAAACCGTTTGTCTTGGCCCTACAGCACAATTACAGAAGCTGCAGGAAACAAGGCTGGCTGGGGGCACAGCTGTTTGTCTGGGTAAGTGATTAGCAAAACCAGCACAACTACACCTGCTTGAAAGCCACCTCACACCACTACAACCACTTCACTTTTTCTGATGGAAATACATCCTCTATATGTTCCCTTTCCATATATAACTCTCTGCATCCACATCCATCTGTCCACACAGCCCTTTGCTAAAGGCAAGATGCCTTCTCCTCTAACCACCCACCCGAGAGCCGGGCCCAAGCACGGCGAAGGCTCTGCAGCTCACAGCGCATCCCGCGCTGCCTGGAGGAGCAGCTCTGCAGGGCGAGGGGCACGGCGAGCACAGCGTCAGAGCCTCCCCCCCACGCATCCCACAGACAGGCAGCGGGAGGAAGAGGGGGAAAGGAGCAGCGGCAGTGAAACAGGCAGGGGACACTAGCAGCACAGCCCATTCCTGCTGTGATTTCTGCTGAGGACTTCCCAGCCTGTGCTGCACTGTGAGATTTGCCTTTCATGGCACAAGCCTCTCCATCCCCTGCTAGCCAAGGCTGGATGTTCCTTCGTCTCCCGGGGCCTCTGGAGCAGTACCTGCAGCCCTGCCCTTGACAGCCATCCCTGCAGCTTTGGAGGCTCAGCTTTCCCCAGGCAGCCACCGCCACAAAGGCAGCTGGCTGAACACGCTGCTCTTTTTCCATCGCCAGCTTCCCCAGTTAAAAGCCAGCCCCAGGAAATTACAGATGCAAGCGAAAGGGCTTTAAAGGGCTTTGTCTCTCCCTGCTCTGCACCCAGGAGCTGTGCACAAGAGAGCCAGTTGCCGGGGATGCAAGTGCTAGCAAGCGCCTTTTGTCTGCCTTCGCCCCGAGCTTCCAGCCCCCTTCCCCTCTGGGCCCCTTCCCTGTAAAGCAGAGCCTGACCCCACACACGCCTGCGACGGGGGAGGAGGATCCCCCTCCTGAACTGCATGGGGAGCCGGGGAACCTGCTAGCATTGGAGATCTTACCCCCAACAGCACAGCCAGGCAGGGTTGGGTGGATGGATTCCTGGGGTAGAGTGGGAACAAGGAGGAGGCAGAGCCCGGCTCTGCTCGGAGGTCCCACATGCATCAGCGAGCCCAGCCAGGCTGTGGGAGGGGAGCCCAGGGATGCATCCTTGCAGACTCCAGCGCAAGGGAATAACAACTCAGGGGGTGGGCAGGGACTCCTGGGCAGGAGCAGAAGCGGGAGGACACTCACATACTGGCTGGGGGTCTGGAAGAAGCGGCAGGAGCAGAGGAACTGGCAGCACATGGGGTCCCGGTGGTACAGGAGCAGCAGCAGGATGAGGATTGCCACGATGAAGACGGAGGTGGACACCGCTGCCAGGGGAGCGGAGAAGGGGTGAATGAGCCGGTGGGTGCGTGGGCCTCGCTGCTGCTTCCCACCTTCACCCGCTGGGTGCCTTGGCAAAGAGCAGCTTGGAAAGCCCCTGAGAAGCCGGGTTCGCCCACTGCCCGTCCCGAGGATGCCAAAAGCCCCGTCGTGACCAAAATTCCTCTTTCCTTCCAAGACCAGGGAGAGCCCGCAGAGCCGGAGAGGCTCAGCCCGTCCTGGACTCAAAGTAACCCCCGGGCCCCTGCAACAGGAACCAGCCCCCGCCGGGACGCGGCCCTGGCCCCCTCCCGTGCCCTCCCGGCCGGCGGCAGGGTGCCGGTTCGCCAGCCCCCCGGGAACCCGCGGCTCCCCCGCAGCCCACGCTCCGCTCCGCGGAGCCCACCCAGCACCGCCAACCGCTCCCTCCTCTCGGGGCCTCAGGGAAGGAGCGGGGGCCGCAGCGACCGCTTCCCTGTGCCGCCCGTTTGGGGCGAGGGGCGACGTCTCGCCGGTACAACCCGAGGCCGCCCCGGGAAGGCAACGGCAGAGGCTGATCCCGCCCGGCGGCCGCACCCGCTTCCCGGCTCCCACCACTCACTCGCGGCGATGACGATGGCCAGGACGTTGGTGTCCATGGCCGCGCCGGCGGTCGCCGTGTGCGCCGAGGCCTCGCTGGGATGCGCCATCCCGCCGCCGCCGCCACCGGCAGCCGCCGCCCGCGGCCCGCGCCGCACCGGCCGGGAGGGGCGGGGCCAGGCGGGGCTTCACCCGGTGCCTCCCAGCCAGGCCCCGCCCCGTCGGGCTCCCTATTGGTCACCGCGCCGCCCTCCCATTGGCCGCTGTCTCCGCCAGCCGGAGGGCGGTGCCGGCGGTTGCCGTGGCGACGCGGCGGGGCGGGACCCGGGGCGGGCGGGCCCGATCCGGGCGGGCTCCCTCCTCCGGGGACACCCCCCCCGGTGTCGCCGCAGCGGGCAGGGCACAGGCCCCGGGATGTTCCCAACCTTCGCCCTGCAGGCCCCGGGAGGTGCCCGGTCATTAGCTAATTAACGTTTTGGCGTTTACACCCCGCTGCTGTTAAGTCACCCGAGCAGGCCGTGCCCGCAGGGTGCTTGCTGCCAGGGCCGGTCTCTGCTCCGAGGACCTGCGGGTGAAAACCAGGGTCACCCCCCAGGGCTGCAGCTCCCGACCCCAGGCTGCATCGGTTCTGCATTGCACCTCGCCCCAGCGAGCCCACTCCTGCCCCCGCCCGGCGGCAAAGCTCCCCCCACCCCTCGCCCCTTCCAGCACACGCAGCAAGAACTGGGCACCCGGCAGCGTAGAGATATAGATATATTTGGGGTGATGTTGCATATTTAAGACAACTTTACATAATGCTTCCGACACAGAGTTTTGGCGTCCTCCCCTGCAGCGAGGGCTGGACCTGCACAGCCCCTCTCACCCCACATCCCCAGAGCACCCCCAGAGGGAGTGTCCCCCCCACTCCATTTTACAACGCGCCGCTTGCAGCACCAACATCCTTAAACTGGGGAGACCGGGAGCACGAGCCCAGGCAGGCAGGGAAGCCCGGGGCTTCGGAGGATGGCACAAATCTTTGGAAGATGGCAAAACCCCGCCTAGCCCGGGCCCTGAGCCCCTGGCTGCTGCTGCCCCAGCCTCAGGCAGAGGGGTTGGGCCAGCCAGGCTCCAGCGTGTCCCCAGCAGCTCCCCGGCTATGTGGGGGCAATACCCCTGCCCGGGCTGCAGGCAAGATGTGAAGCGTCTTCCCGGGATGAAAACCAAACCCAGACTTCTCCACGGAGCGTTGGTCTTGGAGACAGGAATGGCGCAGGCAGTCCCCAAGCATGGGAGGATGAAGAGGCCCCGCTGCACCCCTTCCTTGGAGACGGCATCTCTTCCCTCCAGCCAAGGGGCGAGCAGAAACAGAGGAGAGCGGGTGGAGCCGGCTGGACCTTGTCTCGCCTCTTTGCTTTTTGGCCAGGGAAGCACAGCAGATCCCGAGAGCTTTCGCCGACACAGGAGAAAATAAAAGTTGGCCCAAGGAGCCGTGGCACAGGGCAGCCCTCTGGGCACAGCAAGCTGCTGTCTCACCCACAGCAGGACGTCAGCCCCGCGGATGGCGTTTTGGCAGGGGACCAGGGTGTCCCTTTGCTGAAGCGGAGACGGATGCAGCGGGGTCTACAGCGGCTTGTCAGACTGGAACCGCGAAGCGAGCGCTCCCCTGCTCGCCGTCACGCAACACGCACCTGCAGCTCCAAATATTTGGCACAGTCGGGCAGCTGCCTTGGAGGGGCAGGCAGCACCCCACAACCGACCCTGCCCGAGGGGCAGCAGGGTGCAGCTCCCCAGCAGCCCCCAGCAGGAAATGGGGAAACAGCAAAACAATAATAGTAATACTACTAATAAAAAAAAAAATAATGTGTAAACAACCCAGCACCCTGTCCTGTAGCACCAGGACACCCAAGAGAACAAGGTATGTTACAGTCTGAGGGGAGATGGAGACACAAGGACTTCCCGGCCAATGCGGGGTCTCGTCTCTATTGCACTTTGCATCATATATATTTCTATATATATATTTATAAAAATACAAACTAAAGGGCTGGGGTGGAGGGGATGAGATGCAAGCCCTGGGCCAGCAGCAGCTCGGTGCACGTGGCAGGCTTCCACCCATTCTGCTCCTGCCTGTCCCTAGAGTCCCTTGCCAGCCCTCCCAGGGGGGCAGCCAGCAGCACAGGGCCTAATCCTGCAGAGATCCAGCCTGGGGCTGGGCAGGGTGCTGAGTTGGTCCGGAGTCCGCCCATCCGCCAGCCTTCCCTCCCTCCCCCATCACCCCTTCCCGAGGCTCCAAGGCCTGAAGGAACAAGCGCACAGCTCTTCCCAGCCACCAGTGCTGTCTGTGCCCCTGCAGCAGCGGGTGCCCCGGCACGCTCTCCCGGGGGAGGTGGGCAAGACCGCCCTCGCACCTCCTCCTCCTCCGCTCAAAATATGCCACAGGAGGTGGTTTTCCCCCACCCGGAGGCTCCCGTTCTCTCTTCCTCAAGCGACTACGGTGCAAATGGCACGGGGTGATGTAGTCTGGAGACACCCCCCCCACGCCGGTGACGGAGGATGCTCCTCGCTCCCAAGGCCGCCGCCCCCCCGGCTGCTCCTGCTACCTCAGCCGCCCGTCAGGTTTGACGGGCCCCAGTTCTGATTTGGGGTCCGGGGAGAGGGAGCTCCAGGAGGTTTCCCTGCAGGTCTCCAGGGAGGTGCAGGCGGAGGGGCTGCCGATGCAGACATCCGCCACGGACCAGAAGGCGCCGATGGCACCGTCCGCCCAGTCCTCCAGCTCCTTGCCCGTCAGCTGAGCCTTCCGCACCGCTGCCTCCTCCGCCTCCTCGGAGCGCGGCAGGTTGAGGATCCCCCCCAGGCCCTGGAAGCTCTGCTCCATGTACTCGTTGCGAGGGGGCCCACCGTGCAGCCAGTTGCTGTCATCTGGGCAGGGAGAGAAGCGAGAGGGGATCAGCAGCGCAGCAACATTCCAGCACCCTGCCAGTCCCACTGCCACCCTCCCGGCGGGGCTCAGCACCCCGTCCCTTTGCAACCCGAGGTCTCCTCCAGCCTGAGGAGAGGGGTGCTGCTGTGGGATGGATCTAACTGACCTGCAAACAGGCCCTCAGCAGCGGCCCTGGCACCTGGTTTGAGGACTCACGTGGACAAGGGGACACCAGCTCCTGCCATCAGCTGCAGCTCCGAGAGGCCAGCACCAAGGGGAAGCACCTTGGACTGCCCACAGGGAGACCCTTCCATCCCGCCTCAAACTCCAGAGCACCCTCACCTTTCCTGAGAGGCTGCTTGCGGTTGAAAGTCTGGGGCACCACCAAGAACTGGTTTTCCCCCAGGGGCTCCCAGAACTGGAGGAGGCGGATGGTCCAGACGCCAGGGCGGAGGGGCCGATTGAGGGGGGGCTTGTACTGGGTGAACTCTGCCTCGGCATCCACCGTGATGTCGTAGGAGGCGGCGATGACGTAGGTGGGGTCTATCCACACCACCGTGGCCGTCAGGTTGGGACCCCGCGACCACTTCTGCATGGCCACCGGCTCATCAAAAGGCCCCATCAAGCCTCCAAAATTGCGGAAGAGTCTTTCCTTGGGGTCCCACTCCGTGCCCACCTGGAGGGACAGGAGGCACAAGCAGTGGGACGCTGGGCAGGAAGATGCTATCAGCTCAAGTTTTGCTTTTCACCTCCCCTAACCAGGGAAGGCATAAAACTCTGCAGCCCAAAGCAATGCACACCCCACTCTCCATGGCTTCTGCTGCCTGTCTGCACCGTGCCAGCACTAATCCAGCTGTGTGATGCCTCCTGCAGCTGCAGGCACTGGGCACCACAGCCTCAGCTCCCCTATGAAAGATCTGCAGGCCTTTTCCCCACTAATCAGCTCCACACCCCACACAGAAGCCAAACACCCAGACAAAGGTTTGTTCTCAGTCACAACAGTGGCACCATGTCCCTGTCCCCACAGCGTGCAGGTAGGGGAAAGGAGGAAGGGCAGCACGGTGTGGGAAAGCCAGGGAGGAAGGCGGGTGTCGTGAGGGAAACTTTCCCTATTTACCTCAAGGTTTTGTAAGCGGTTTGCCTGCCCTCCGTGACCTGCCAGCTTCAGAGCTCCTTGGGGCATCATCCACACCTCCAGAGACTCTGCCTGCCCGGTTGCCGAATTCTGCACTTCCTGCATCACGAGGTAACCCTGGAAACGGTCGTCATAGAAGTATAAGTGCACACTGGATGGGAAGCCCTGGGGTTCAAATCTGGAGAGAGAGGGAGAGACAAAGAGGTTGAACATCTGAGTATCAGCACCCTCCCAGCACAGGATGCAGGCCACCAGCCGGAGCCTGGATCAAGCCTGTAGCAAATACCCCACCTGCAGAGCTTGTCAGCCTTCGCTGATGGCGTGGAGGCAGCTTTGTGGAGCCCCAGCCTGGAGAAGGCTGTGTAGAAAGTGAGAGTGACATCACTGAGGCCACTGAGCCCATCAACGCGGTCGTAGACGTTCTCCCAGTATGCCTTCAGGGCCGGTGTGCTGGGAGGGTAGCTGCCGTAGAGATGCGTGTCCAGGATCTCCAGCACCTCCTGATTCACCGTCGACTCAAACTTGCGGGCAAAGAAGGTGGGTCTGGAGAGTTGCTGCAAGATAACAGGCATTTCTAAGTGCTGGCTGCACCTACTTTGCCCTCCCGGCTGAGTTGGGGCAGCTGGGAGGGAGACAGACTGGGAAGAAGCATGCTGGGACCCATCCTGCCCCCTCTGAGCGCACAGAAGCAGCAAAGCACAGCTGGCCTCTACATGGGATCCTCTGTGACAGGATCAGTGGGAGCATACGGTACGCTTACTGGTAATGCAGATGGGTTCCCATCTCTCCCACCACCTCCCCCTTCTTGTGCTCAGAAGCAGCCATGTATCATCCAGCTCTCTCACTGCAATCTCTATTCAGACAGGCCCCCGCCCTGCAGAGCCGCTGCAGAGCCCTGCACAACTTGCAGGATCAGGGCCTTGCACTGCTAGAAAATCCTGCTAACTTCTCTTTTCAGGGTTGGGTGTATCTGCCCCAAACATTTCTTGTTCAGTCTACATCCCTATGGACCGAAAGCATGGGAGACTTTGTCACAAGTCGTTTTGTCCTGACAAAGAGGATAGTGCTCTGAAGTGGTTTTACTGAAAAGTTATTTGCCCCAAGGGATAGGTCTGCAGGGAAAGAGCAGGAAATTTGAAAGTCTGGGAAGAGGAGCAACATTACAAGCAAAAGTCTGGCTGCTGGGCAGGACAGTCAGCATAATCCCACTGCCTGAGTGTTTACAGACATGTCTATGACGAGCCCTGTGGCGGCTGGGGAGCCCATCCTGCTCCCATCCCTTGTGGGGCTGGGATGAGGCCTGGCGGGGCATGCACAGCAGCTGGCATTGCACCTGGGGAGTGCACCCACAGGGGAGCTCGGGGAGGAGAGAGTCAGGGAGGAGGGGAGAGAGACGGGGAGGAGAAAGGAGGATCTTCACCTGTAGCCGGAGGAAGTCCTGGGGTTTGAAGTCATTTGGGGAGCACCCACACCAGTCGACTATGTGTTTATATTGGCACTTACAGCCCAGCTTCCGGTTCCAGTTGGTGACTCGGAGGTTGTTATCGACCAGTGTCTCACAGGCGTGACTGTTCTCCAGGACCGTGTGGAAGAAGGACTGTGCACAGCAGAGAAGGGACAGGACACCCAGTAGGGATGGAGAATGGGTGGTTAACGAAGACATGGCCTCCCCTCACTTACAGAGGAACAGGACAGATCTCAATAGCCCCTGAACAGAAACCTATTCCTGTTCCCAGCACAGAGCAACACGTATGGACCAGGCTGTGCACGCACACCGGTCCTTATCTGGCCCAGAGGGGCATCTGGACCTGAAACAGGGCTGGATATAAACATGACCCTTGGCCTGTCTGCCCCTCTCTCTGCTCTTTCATACCTGGGTCTGGACAAAGGGGAGGCACAAGGCTGCCTGAGCAGAACCAGCAATGCCCTTTGCAGCTACTCAGGGCAGGGATGAAGCAGGACAGGGATTCTAAGTATGGTGGGAAGAAAATCCAGCCCGTGCCCCGCAGCCAGCACTCACCTCGGCTGGCAGGAGTGTGTACGTGTAGAACTGGCGCAGCTGGGACACCAGCTGGTCGTCGGCATAGACCACGTACTCCACGAAGCTGCGTGTCAGCGAGAACCAGTCGGAGCCTCCATCCACCACGATGCCCTCAGGGATGTGGCGCTCACCCAGCCGCCACATGTGGGAGTCGCACTCGTGGAACAAGCGGTCCAGGCCCTGCTTCTTGATAAACCTGGGCACAGGGATGAGGATGAAGGCTTAGGTATGTCACCCACTTTGCCGGGCACAGCTGCACCCTGAACATCCCCTCCCGCCCCAACTGTGTCAGTTCTTTTTCAAAATCCCTCTTCTTTCTGTTTCTCCAGCTCAGCCCCAAGTTGCAATTACCTGGCGTTGTCTCGGCCATGAGACTTCAGGAAGTTCTTATCTCTGTATTTGGATAGGAACATCACCAACTCCTCATTGGTCCTGAGGTGCAAATTAGAAAGCATTAATGGCCCCTGGGGTAAAGCAGCCCAGTAAACATTCATACTGCAAGAGCCATCAGACACAAGAAGCCTAAAGCTGTTCAGAGAGTGCTGACTCAAACTCTTGTCACATCTCTGGGGAGACACAAACATGGCCTCTCTGCTGTCTGGCACCTCATCTGTGTGCAACATCCAGACAACAGGAAAAAACAGCCTCTGAGGTATTGGCTGGAGTCCTCTGCAGAGATGAGACCAGCCTGGCCCTGGAGCATCAGCAGCAGCACATGGGTGCAATCTCCAAGCCCATCTTCCCTTAGCTTCCTGCCCCTCCCAAGGCCGCTGCAGCATCACACAGCCCAAACACCTCCATCGTCCTCCCCTGCCCCAGAGCAAGGTCCTCACCTCGTGGGGTAGTCAGTGGCACTCAGGTTGATGAAGAAGTCCCAGGGCCACTCGGCCAGTTCCAACAGATCCTTCATGCTACGCAGGTACATCTTGAGCAGGCTGGCACCTCCCCAGATGGTCACCATGCGCCAGGGTGTCACACGGATGTTGGGGTAGTGCCGGGCCAGCTCCACTGCCTCGCGATGGAGGTAGTTGGAGCGCTGTCAAGGAACACAGCTCACGCTCAGCAGGGAGCTCGACTTCTCCAGGCCCTGCCCTCCTTGCCACCAGCCCAGGCTCAGCCCTTACAGCAGCCTCCATAGGGCAGGGAGCAGCAAGACAAGACTGCTCTGGGCAGCGGCGATAGATCCTGCTCCCCTGGGGCTGCAAAAATAGGGGTGGGAGGGTCGGAGCTCCACCAGCAGCAAGGACAAACTCTACCCAGCCAATTCCTCTGCTTGCCACCCACCTGCACCCCAGCTCTGCAACTCATCCCAGTGACCAATCTGGGCCCTGTTAGCACCCCTCCTCCCCTCACCCCCGCTGCATACCTTGTCGACGTGGATGTAGAAGAAGTGCTGCTGGTGGTACACAGCCTTGATGAGCCGCTTCAGCTGGCGAATGGCCCTGCCATGCACAACCAGCATGTAGGCAATGCGCACGGGCTTGCTGGGGGGCATCTGCTGCAGCCGGCTCTCGTCCCACTGGATGACAGGGCTGACCTTGCCTGAGCGGGGAGGGAGAGGGCTGTCAGCCACTGCCAGCTTTGGCACCCAGCACCCCAAGCTCCTGATAAACCAGGGAGACCTGAGCAAGGCAGGGGACAGCAGGGAAGAGCTCTGGCAAACCCGATCAGTGCAGCCCAAGCTGGCTGCAGTGCCAGGGCACGGTGGCACACACAGCCCCTTGCGTTAAATTGACAGGGCTGCACTGGGAAATTGGGGGGTGTTCTCCTGTGGCCTCTCAAATCAGAAAATGCAGCTGGGCCTGGCTCTGACCTCTGCCAGCACTGCAGGTCAGGATGAACAGCACAGCTTAAGGAGGCTGGCACAGCTTTGATTGGATTACAGAGGCAGCGGTAATCAGGAAATCAGTGACAGACTGAGGCTGCTTTTTGCCAGGTGGGACAGTTTGGCGCCACAAGGAAGGTGGCCCATGCACCCGACTGGGATATTCCCGATGCCCCGGCGAGACTGGGAGCACCCCAGCAGGACTCACCCGAGAGCTGGCAGTGGCGAGGTACAGACTGGGGCATGAGGCTGCCGGCCCGGTGCAGACACACCACGTTGGCGATCTCCTGTTGGCACTGCTTGCTGCTGGCCCGGGCCAGCGCCGAGAGGGCGTCTTTGCCCGTGATTTCGCACTTGGGGGTGAAGCTGTTCTCGGTGGGCTGGGGAGCCCCCTCCACGCTGCCTGTGTCTCCCTGCTGGAAGACGGCCAGCTGGGCCTCCCCGCGCAGCTCCGTCAGGTTCCTGCGGCTGGAGGAGTCCGGCGCGGCCGGCAGCCTCCATCCCAGTTTGTGTCTCACCGTGACGGCTCTCACCACCTTGGACACCAGCACCCCGGGGCTGTCCGGCCGTCCCCGCCATCGCCCGTGCTTTCGGCTGGCGCTGCCCCGGCGCCCGGCAGAGCTGTCTGAGTCCTTGGAGCCATCGCTGCTCTCGGGCAACCGGGCTTTTTTCTGCCGCTCCTGTTCCAGTTCCAGGTGGATGCAGAAGAGAGGACAGACAGCATTATCTCGGGCCTGCATCCCACCGGCTCTGCCCACATGCTTCCCAGAGCATCCCTATTCCCAGAGCCCGATGCTCCCAGTCCCCACAGAGCTCAGTGCTGCCAGGCACTCCGGGAGCAGTCACTGTGCAGCAAAGGACATTACACCATCCCTCTGCCACCTAAAATCCCAGGCTAAGACCCTTCAGCACCTCCCTGCACGGTCCTATGCCCTGCTCACAGGGACAGCTCCCTGTATGCCAGCAAGAGAGACCTCAATTTGCAGACCCTGTCATCAGTACCCCAGACACACAAAGAGGGTCTGGCTTGCTGCCTCTGGACTCACCACAACACTAAATGGCCAAGGTTGGTTGTGTCAACACCAGCCACGCTCTGGGGTCCTGCGTGGACAGGGGCATCCCCAGATGGTGGAGATAAGCACAGGGCTGCTCTGGCTGGCAGTGGTTATTTTACTGGGAGGCAAATGGAGCAGCTCTTCCCTGCCATGATCATGCTGTGAGACCAAGCCCAGCACATCTATCTGCGACCTGGGGTCCCAGGTGGCTGCAGCTGCGCTCTCTGGAGCTAAAAGCACTAGAGAGGCATTGAAAAAGGTTCTGCCTGCACTCCCTTCCCAGGGCCTGGCTCCCTTCTCGGAACTGGAGCAGTTGCTGCGATCGCCAGCTTCTCTAGAAATCCCTTTAACAAACCCTCCCGCTGAGCCAAGTGGATGTGTAAAGGGAGCAGTTAATTATGCTTCGTTACCTCTGCCAGGATGATGAGCAGAAACAAGTCAGCCTTGGGGAGAGCAGAGTTGGGAAGTTTGGATGCCTGAGAGCGCCACACTCGTGGGAAAGCGCTTTCCCAGCGAGTCATGCCCGCAGGGCCAGGGCCGTATGCCTCCTGCCCACCAGCCAGGCTGCCCAGGGCTATCACACAACACTCTCAAAACCCTGCCCTGCCCAGCCGCTGCGCTGTGCACCACGGGAGGCAGCAAGGTGCACTGGGGGCTGTTCCTGGGCAGCAACATCTTCCAAGGATGGGATGATGCTTCACAAGGACAGCAGGACCGAATCAGCCCCCTGCACAAGCCCCGCCGTGGGCATAGCTGCTGGGAAGATCACAGCTAGGAGAAACCATACCATGCAAAGGCTGGAAAGAAGATGCCAAGATCTGACAACTCCACAGTCCCTGAACTACTCATGTTGTGGTAGCACAGCCTGCAAACCATGGCTACCCAGGAAGGGGCCAAGCCACCACCTAACTCCCGAGGGGCTGGCGTCAGCGAGGATCAGCCGAGCCTCCTTCCACCCAGACAGGCGTCACAGGCGGCCCGAGACAGGCGGCAAACCGTTCATTAGTCACCACGCAGGACCATCTGTTCCCAGAGTTATAAACCTGTTTTCTCCACTGAGCATCACAGGAGCAGGGAGTCGGGAAGCGACAAGCAAGGAGCGAAGTCTCTTCCTGCAGGGACAGGGCTGAGCCTGTGGAAGAGACCCACCATCCCCGCTCACACCCTCTGCTCCCAACAAGCCTGACTCCAGGGACAGCCCCCGCGCGATGCCCACCCTCAGATACAGTCTTGCTCATCCTCCTGGAATGAGCCCTGTTCCCGGTTCACAAGCACACCCCGCTGCCTTCCTCGGTAGGGAAGTCATTAGAAGCATTGCCAGCCTCCCCGGAGCTGCCAGTTAACAAACTCAATGGCTTGTAATTACTGCACCACAGCAGAGTGATCCCTCCACCCCAGCCAGGCAGGGAACGACTCTGGCCACGTTGTTCTGTTGTATTTAGGACTCGTGCAGGGGACTTCTGGTAAGGCCCGCTGTCTCCCTCCTTCTGACACTCAGATGACTCCAGACACCAGCCAGAGGTCACTTCCCCCATCCTGCCTCCCCGACGTGACACTGCCATCTCCACACTGCCACAGAGCCATGGGTCAGGTGACCCACGGCTACACCCTATCCCCAGTGCAGGTCCAACTGCGCTCACATCTCCAAGGACTGCCACTGCAAGGAGCAGAGCTAAGAGCATCTGGTGTCCTGCAGGATTCCCCCTCTGGTCGACTGACTCTGGTGTTTGCCACATGCAAGTGCTCATCAGGCAAAAACAGCACCAAAATGTTTCAAAGTCACCAGAGGAATCCGGAGTCTTGATTGCCAATTGCAGAAGCAGAGCCTTAAACCTCACAATTAAAACGGCTGGAGACAGCCCTATAAAAACAAGCTCTTTGGGGGGAAAAATAAAACTCAAGGAATCTCAGCAAAGCTGGAAAAAAAAGATGTTCTGTAGGAAGCTTCTCTGGCAGCTGCAGCACATGGAGGACACCAACACACTGGCCCTAGAGAGGGTGCCACCTCCTGCCTGGGAGGAGGAAGATTGGAGGCAAAGTGAGGGAAGAGACGTGACTGGGCTAAGACACTTCTTGCAAGTGACAGATCCTCTTCTCCACCCACAAGGACACTCTGTGGTTTGCTTTTTCCTGGTGCCAGCTCCACTGCGGACCAAGCACCCCAGGAAGCTCATACACTCGCTCAGGAGCTGTTGGTGTCACCACAACAGAGGCAGGATTGCTGCGGTCCCTCAGGTCCCACCTTTGTGTGCAGACAGGCTCCCGCTGTCTGCAGCGCAGATGCGGTCAGTGAAGGGCTAGGTACCGATGGGATTTCCTCTCCTATCAGTCACTCTGGACAGGGATTGTGGGGTTTGATCCCAGTGGAAAAAGACAATTTGGCTTCCTGGAGGTAAGAAACTCAGTGTTGACCTGGAGGGATGGAGATTGATCCAGCTTCTGCTGGTCTGCAGGCCACAACACATCTGCTTGGTGAATAAAGGGAGCCTGCAGGACCCTGAAATCGGGCTTGCAAAGAGAAGCGACATGATCCAAGCTGCACAGCCTTCTCAAGGAGGGTTGGGCTGGAGGCTCTGACGTGGTTGAAGCCCTCTACAGGGCAGCGAGCAGTCGGTGCTGCTGGGGCAAGATGTGTTTACAACCTGCTCCAGTGAAGGGCAAAGATCCTCCCTCAGCCTCTGCTCAGCTCATACCAGGGAACCACTGGTCACAGAGCCTGCCAAGCAGGGGAAGCTCTTCCCCTCTCTATGAAGAGAAGGAAACCATCAGGCTTTGAAGAACTGAGCAGGACAGAGAAAGGGGCTGCCATCAGCTGAGATCAGAGCAGCCCTTTTGGGAACACCCGGGCAGTGCGGAAGGCTGCCAGCCCGGGGCAGAGGGCTGCAGCGCAGGGTCCGAGCGCCGCAGCTGCCCAGCCGAAGGTGCTGGTCTGCAGGGGAAGGTGAGCTACCCTGACTCCAAATGCTCCATGGTGTTTACAGGACTCAAGTCTCATTTTTGCTCTATACAGCAAGTCACAGCCTGTTCATGGTGGGGACGAGTCAGGTAGAGCTGTATCCATTAGTGGGAAGGAGCCATTTACTCTGGCAATTAAGATATCCCAAGGTTCCCCAAATCCTTCCATGCCTGCAAGGTCAGGCTCTCCTGAGAGGGTTCCTCCAGCTTTACCAGAAATGCCCCAGGGGAACAGTGGCTCCTCCAGGTCTGGCCAAAATCAGAAGCTGCAGAGGGCAAAGAAACATTGCCATTTTATAAGAAATAAAAGTTAATTGGACTTTTCTCAGCTTGCTAATGGGTTTGGGCTGTCTGTAAAGCGCAGGATAGTTCTTGCCTTCTCCAAAGAGTACTGTCTGTTCCCAAACCCTGGAGTCAGGGCTGCTGGTGGCAAACCATCACCTCTCCAGGAGAGGGGACCCATGGCTAAACCTGTCAGATACACAGCTCAAGTCTGGAAAGATAAACGGGGAAACCAGGCAATGACTGAGGCAGAACAAGTCAACCTGGGAGGCTGCGCACGGTGGGAGCAGAGAAAAGCAGACAAGCAGTGCAGGATGGTGCTGAGGGAAGGGGAAGACAACCGGTGAAGTGATTTGATCAAGGTCAAGGGAAAGGGGCAGTCAGGCACTCCCAGCTGCCAGATCGGTCTGCTCTCATGCTCCCAGTACCTCCAGATCACACGCAACTTCGTGTCCCCTCTCCTTACCGTATTTATTCCCTGGTTCTGTTTGGGTGGTGGGCACACGGCAGCACGTGCAGGTGCTCGTGGCCATTCCCAATGGCCCAACAGGCCTGGGGCTGAGAATTAATCTGCTGAGTGAGCAGTCGCCTTAGAGACCTTCCCTCGTGCAAGGGGCTGCCCAATTGCCCTTCACACCTCTTTGCTCTCAGCGAAAGCTTTCTAGTCCTGTGAAAAGACTTACTGACCACAGGGTCACCCTCCACACCAGGGATAGGGAGGAAAAGCTCTGAGCCCTCCAGAGATCCCCACCTCTCACCTCACGGTCACTGGTTTTGCTCTGCCACAGCTCCCACACTCACCCCGTGCCTAGTCCTAGCTCTTGCTGCACACTGTCCCTGTCCAAACCTGGCTTCACCATTGCCCTGGGGCTTGTCAGCAGCCCAGAGAGCATCTCTATAGCTCCTGGAACACGGGGTTTCTGCCCAAGATAAGGGACTCCGGTGCCACTCAGACATTTGCCAAGGAAGCCTGTACAGGGACTCTCAGCCCTTCCCCAATGCTCTTGGAGAAACCAGTTTCAGCCACTGGTCCACCCAGATGCAGCAGGCCTGGACGTGGTCCAGGCAGCTCACAACAAATAAATAAATTAAAATAAGCAAGCCCGAGGTCACAAGCTTTGTTTGAAGGTGGCAGCAACGTGCTCCAGAGGCCTGGGTCCTCCTTGATACCTGCTCTGTGTCTGACCTTGGACAAACACCTTCGCCAGCCTGTGCCTCAGTTTCCCCATACATAAAAAAGAGGTGACAACTTTTGCCTTTGCAGTGTTCTGGTAGAAAGACAGCACGTGACTGCAAAAGCTCTTTGCACCCTCACATTTCACAGGGATATCCTTGACCGGACCAACTAAACAGGAGCTACCACAAACTTCCTGAGCTGCTGTGCATGCTCTCCCTAGTACTCCAAATTATTGTTAAGTTTTCGTATTTTCTGGTTCAGGTGTCACCAACTCTGGCTTTCCACAGCATCTCCCAAACTGCAGAGAAGCATGAGACCCCGGTCATGCCTCCCTCACTCCTCACGCCATGCCAGACCCCAGCCGACACGCCCTGGGTGGCACAGTCCCCTTCCCCGGTGCCAGGACCCCACATTGCTGCAGCTGGAGCCCCCTCACAAACCACGGCCCCACTGCCCACCCCACCGCCCCCCTCCCCCCAGCAGCCTGGGGCCTGCAGGACCCCCACCCACCCCAGGGACCCCACCCTGGGACCGGGCCCACTCAGACACCCCGGGGAGGGGGGGTAGTGGGGGGGTGGGCATACCCTTCGTGTCCCCTCCCAGCTGTAGAGCAAGGGGACACACCAGCCCCTCCAGGATCTCCCCCCACCCCAAGGGCCCCCCCCCTCCTCACGCACCACCTTTCTATGACCCCCCAGGCCCTCGACCCACCTCAAGCCCCCCATGGCCCCCCTCAGCCCCTTCCCCGCCGCCCTCAGCCCCCTCGGCAGGCCCCGAGCCACCGGCCCGGCCTCCCCCGCGCCGCACCTCGGCCGGTCCCTCCTCGTCGAGGCCGGCGGAGGTCCAGAGGACGAGCCCCTGGAGCAGGAGGATGGCGAGGGCCGTGGCCACGGCCAGCCGGTAGCGCCGGGCCAGCTTCCGCGCCCGCCCGCTGGCCACCATCGTCACGGCCGCTCCGCCGCGGCAGGGCGCGCGCAGCCTCCCGCGCGCACGCGCCGGCGGGGCCCGGGGGGGGCGGGGCTGGGGGCGGGGCGGGGCGGGGGGCGGGAACGGGGGTGGGTGGGTGCGCGTGTGCGTGGGGGGGGGTGTGTGCACCAGAGTGGGCGTGGGCGTGCCTGAGTGTGGGGTGCGTGTGTGCGCGTGTGGGGTGGGTGCGTGCACATGTGTGTGTGTGCGTGTGTGCACCAGAGTGGGCGTGGGCGTGCCTGAGTGTGGGGTGCGTGTGTGCGCGCGTGGGGTGGGTGCGTGCACAGGTGTGTGTGTGCGTGTGTGCACCAGAGTGGGCGTGGGCGTGCCTGAGTGTGGGGTGCGTGTGTGCGCGTGTGGGGTGGGTGCGTGCACATGTGTGTGTGTGCGTGTGTGCACCAGAGTGGGCGTGGGCGTGCCTGAGTGTGGGGTGTGTGTGTGCGCGCGTGGGGTGGGTGCGTGCACAGGTATGTGTGTGCGTGTGTGCACCAGAGTGGGCGTGGGCGTGCCTGAGTGTGGGGTGCGTGTGTGCGCGCGTGGGGTGGGTGCGTGCACAGGTGTGTGTGTGCGTGTGTGCACCAGAGTGGGCGTGTGCGTGCATGCGTGCACTGGGCTGTGCGTATGTGCACCGGGGGTGTGTGTGTGCGCGTGTGTGTGTGTGTGCGTGTGCGTGTGTGTGCACCGGGGAGTGCGTGTGTGCGTGGAGGGGGGGGTGTGCATGTTGGGGTGTATGTGGGTGTGTGTGTGCACGTGTTTGTGGGTACGTGTGTGTGGGTACATGTGTTTGGGTGTGTGCACGTGGGTGTGTGCACATGCATGTGTGTGCGTGCACCGGAGTGTGCGGGGTGGTGTGTGCATGTGTGTGTGTGTGTGCACCAGTGTGCATCAGTGTACCAGGCTGTGTGTGTGTGTGTGTGTGTGTGTGTGTGTGTGCGCACTGGGCTGTGCCTGTGTGCCTGTGCATGTGTGCACCTGGCTGTGCATGTGTGTGGTTGTGTGTGCAGGCATGTGCTGGGGTATTTGTGTGCACATGCATGTCTATGTAGGCCTGTGTGTGCACGCCTGTGTGCGCTGGGGTGTGTGTATGTTCCAGCACGTGAGTGTCATGTGTGCACGCCTGTGCACATGGGCACCAGGGTGTGCATGTGTAGACACGGGTGTGCATGCATATGCATCTGTGCACTGGGTTGTGTGTGGGTGTGTCTGCGTGCATGCATGCGTCAGTGAGTGTGTGCATGCATATGGTTGTGTGTGCACATACGCGCTGGAGGGTATCAGCTTGATGTACGTGCACGTGTGCACCAGGGTCTGCGCGTGTGCATTGCCGTGTTGGGGTTCAGGTACTTGTGAGCAGCACAGTGTGCGTGAGCTTCTGCTGGTGTGCACCGGGAGGTGTGTGCACACCTGCGTGTGGGTTGTGGGTGTTGTGGGCACTTATATACACGTGCGTGTGTGCGTGGGGGAGTGTATATGAGCACGTTCATGCGTGTGCACTGGGTGTCGGGCTGTGCTCGCACTGGTGAGTGCGTGCTGCCCACGCTCGTGTGAGCACGGGGTGGGGGGGACCACTGGCACGTCCACGCGTGGGAAGGCTCTGGGTGCCTCCCACGGAGGGGCGGGCCCCATCCCACCCGCGGGTCCTGGGCGGTGTGGCCAGGGCCTCCCTCGCTGGCACAGGGCGCTTCTGGGTGCCCAGGGGTGAAGGTCAAGTTGACTGCTGCCACCTCCCCCCCCGACCCCCCCGTCCCCCCCCCCGCATTGTCAGAAGGAGCAGGAAACACCTGCACGAAGGTGTGGGCATGGCGGGGGCATATGCACACAACTGTCCGGCTGCTGAGCTTGCTTTAAGGAAAAAATAAAATAAAATAAAATTTAAAAAAGTAAAATAAAAAAAAATAAAAACTAAAACAATAAAAACAAAGTAAGATAAAATAAATTTAAATAAAAATAAAAAATACAAAAAGTAAAAGAAAATAAGATTAACATAAGATAAAAATTTAAAAATAAAAGTAAAATAAAAGAAAATAAGATTAAAATAAGATAAAATAAAATTTTAAAAAGTAAAATAAAAGATTAAAATAAAATTAAAATAAAATAAAAATGAAAAAATAAAAATAAAGTAAATAAAAAGATTAAAATAAGATAAAATAAAGAATAAAATCCTATAAAATAAAAATAAAGTAAGATAAATAAACCTCCCCATTCTCGTTTCTGCTGCAATAAAACAAAAGACTCAAAACCTCTTTCAGGACGCCCACCCAACACGAAGAGCTCCGGGCGAGCTCCCGGGCTGGCTGCGGGCAGCAGCAGTGCTGGGGGACGGGACGGGGGCTGGGAGGCAGAGCCCTGCCCGTGGCCTCGCTGGCCGCCCCCCCACCCCCCACCCCCCCGAAACAAACCGCTGGCGGGGGGCAGGATTTCGGGAGGGGAAAGAGGAAGCGGTGCCCGGTGGCGATAGCAGCTCCGGGGAGCTCGGTGGCGACCTGTGAGCTGCCTGGCTCCGCAGGCAGAGCGGAGGGAAGGCTGAGGGGTTTGGGGGGACAGGGGTTCGCTCAGAGAGGCTCCCTGGGCTGCAGGAGGGCTCGGTGCGGGCTGCTGAGCTGCAGGGGGGCTCCTCCGTGGACAGGAGCGATTTGGTCCGTGTTTGAAAAGGCCCAGAGCTGCAGGACCATCTCAGCATCTCCGCTGCGGGCAGGAAAAGGCTGGCCAGAGGCAAGGCACAGATAACAAACCGCCAGCCCGCTTCGGGGCAGCCTCGTGTGCCCCGGCCCGAAGCGAGCCCGAGAGCGCGCACAGGCCCAGCTCTGCCTCCGCACCCTCACGGGCGCTTTCACCAATGCACAAGCGAGGCTTAAGCCAGAAAACACATGGCCTGTCATTAAAACGGGCAAAAAAATCCCCTCATCATCCCTCCTCTGCTGGAAGAAGTTTGTTCTTCCAGGTGTTTTTCCCCTTTTCAAGCTCCCCGCCCTGAAAGGCACAAGAGACAAATTGCAGTTTCATGGCGTTTAGAGGCTCTTTGTCAGAAACAAGTCAGAGGTGCTCCCACCACCTCTCGCTTCCCAGTTTACCAGGGAGCACGAGCAGGTTGGGAAGTGGTTGCACAGCCCTGGGGGTACAAGACCTGTGCTCCCCCACACCAGTTTCTTAGCCAGGGTGCCTGCCCTGGTACACATCCCTGGGGAAGGGGGAGCAAGGTGCCTCAAGCACAAGTGCTTTTTGATGGAGAACAGGGAAATGCTCCAAGGAAAACTTGGAGGTGCTCCCCAAATCCAGCACTCCTCCCCAGATTGGCAGGAGCAGGAAGCTGGGTGGACTCCTAGTTTATGGTGGAGAGGGGTAAAGCATGTCACTCCACCCAGCAGCCCCCTGATAATCCCCCCTTCCCTGCGTTTAGACCTGACACTCATGTCATGCTCAGCTTCTTACCAGATTACGACCAAAACCATTCATTAAACTCAGTTATTGCACAGCTTCCCTAGAAAACCCCCGGCCACAGCACCCCGTGCTCTAGTGAGGGCTCAGTGCTTGGCTGCTCTCATGGTCACCCTTTCCTTAAAACCTTGCTGCAGCAGGAGTAGAACAAAACCTTCTTGGATCATCATATCTGCTCATCTCTCCCTATGTGTTAATTGGGGGTTGCAGGCTACAGTAATTCATTAATGAGCCAGGCAGCAGGGACTCCCCTAACTCTGTCCTGCTGGGGTTTGTCTTTTTCCTCAGCTTCTCCCGGTCTCCCCGTTTGCCCAGGAACCGTTCTTCTCTCCAGCAAGGCTCAACTGCTGCTTCTGCCTCTCTGCCTTCCCTCCCTGGCCAGAAGAAGGCTTTTCTCTGATGTGAGTGCCCTGGAGTATTAGCAAATTTTGTTATAGAGTATATATGTGTTACAGCAAAAATTATTCCAGAAGTCACCCCCTTTGAATTATAAAATATAGGTGCTCTAAAAATGAATTTCCAGAATACCCCTGTCCTGCTGAGGACCTTCCCGCATCCATCCCCCCCGCCGTCCCTCCTCGCCCAGGCTCTGCCTCGCAGCTCCCCAGAAGCCGCAGCCCAGGGCTGGGATCTGCCTGGAGGAGGTGGTGGAGAAGCAGCTCTTGGTGCTTCCAGAAAAATCACCGTTCCCTTTCGGGAAGGGGCAAGTTCTACAGGAAGGCTTGTGCACAGGATGGGACATCTCCACTTCCAGTTGACTCCGGCAGCCAGAGCTCAGAAATCATGATTCTGGGGCAGAGCTGGTGGCACAGCGTAAATCAGCATCCCTGCCCCTGAAACCAGCCCGGCTGCGCGGAGCTACAGCGCCCAAATTCCCGTGGCAAGGGAAAACTCACCTCTCTGGGCAAAACTACTTGGATGGGCCCATGTGTGTGTGGAAGAGCTCAGATTTTCTGCTTCCAGGCCTTTTACCATCGGGAGTCAGCCCTTCCAATGCTGAAAGCACGGAGGTTTCACCTGCCGGGCGTTATTTCTCTCTTCTAGGCAGCTGCCCTGAAATGCCACCAAAGCTGGAGAAAAGGCAAACTTCTTATGCTCTTAAAGTTACCTGAAAAAGCTTGAAAGTCTTCAGCTATTAAAACTTTGGTGCTGAACACCCCACCTTTGCAAGCCCCGAGAATCTCACACCCTCTGCCCCCCTGCAAACCCCCATCACACAGCCAATGGCGATTTCTGCCTTAGCACTGTGGCAAAAGCTTTAATTTAAGCAAGCCATTTAGTTATTTTTTTAAAGCATCAAAACTACCTCCAGATATGGAATAATGGGACCCGGTTACCTAAAAAATCCAACTGATTCCTCCTCCTGACCCCTTCAGAGAAGGTGTGTTATTAACTCCAGTAATAAATGGGGGGAGCAGGAGGAGCAATATGAGATTTTCTTTTTTTTTACCCAGTTCCACATTAAATTTGTGCAGAAGAAGTTTGCCCGCATGGGTGCGTAGGGGTTTGCTTTCCCTTTCTTCCCAGAAATGGCTGGAACCTGGTTGGATCCTCATTTTCATTACAAACTGCAGTGATGCTTGTCTGCACCGTCGCTGTTTGTTCCCTGTGTGCTCCCTTCTCCAAAGTCCAGCCTCGTGCAGCGTGGGAAGGAGGGATCCCACCTCCTGACCGAACGCATGAGGAATTTTGCTTATATAGGAAGATAAACTTATATAGCAATAACCTATAGGAATAACCACAACTGTTATACCACTGATATTTACTTCCAGCTGCCTTTGGTTTTGTCGGAGCAGGGATGCTCCACACAGCTTCTCGAATAAAATAATTACATAAATACTGGAACAAAGCCTTGCAGCCGTTAGCAAAGTTTACAAATTCTCTCCAAATGAAGCCTTGAAATACACCTGACTCAGCCTCACATACAGATGCCCACCTCCGTGACCTGTTTTTCGGGGGAGTGGGTTGTCAGGATGGATGGATTGCCTGGCGCTGGGCAGGATCAGCGCGAATACGTGTGGAAGAGGGCACACAGCGGGCAAGAGCGTGCCCAAAGCGCAGCCCCAGGGCACGTCCCACAGCAGCTGGAGGCGGGCTGTGGGTTCGTGCTGGAGCAGCAGAGTCCTTGTCCTTAAAGATCTCGGTTCCTACGCTGCTGGAGTCCTCCTGGAGCACCAGCGAGGGGCCGGACCCGCTTTTGGGAAGACAATCTGCAATAAACCCTTTAGCGAGTTGAAAAACTGCCGTACAAATACAGACAAATACTGTGCTAGATGCTATCAGATGCCCAGCTGCTGTCACTGATAAAGGAGCGATACTTTACAGAGAAGAACATATTTAGTGGGTGCCAGAAAATAAATTATCAGCAAAGCAGAGAAGAGCAGGGTCACGATTATAGCTCGTCCATGTGCCCCCTGCCCAGGGGTCCTTGGGGGTGGTGGGGGAGAGAGAGCAGGAGCAAACCTCCTTGGGGGCTGTGGGACCAGGGGTTTGGGGGAGACGCTTCCCAGATGCCGTGCCGGAGGGACAGGAGCACCTCTGCTATCTCCTCTGCACCAAGACCCTAATGCACTGCACCCTCCACCTGAGCCCCCTAATATTTGGATATAACAAATGCATTTGGATATAACATTTCTTGCTGTCCTGCTTCCCAGGAGCTGCCAGCTCTGCCTGGCATTGGCATGAAATGATCAGTCTGAGGCAACCAGTGGGTTTGGGAGCTTCAGCCCACGTGAATAACACAGCCAAAGGGGCGAGCAGGGCGGGTGCTGGGTGCAGGGAGCCAGGCAGCCCACCCGCAACCCCCAGCCCAACCTCGCCTCCCATCGCCGGGCTCTTCCCCACCCTGCCTGGCTGGTCTGTGGCCTGGGAATACCCCAATGCAAGGGGCAGTTTTTTATTCCCAGCACCACTGCTGTACGGGTGAGGTCTCCAAATGCAGAGGCATGATTTCATCCCCAGCCTGCCCCACACCTCCTGCTCAAGCTTGTCCTCTTCGAGGTTGCTCCAAGGAGATGTCCAAGCCCGGGAGAGCAGCAGGTCCGCTGTCAAGCCAGCCGTGTCCCGCTGGTAGTGCCGGCAGCAGGAGTGGCCGGCGGGGCCGGGTGCCAGCTCACACCCTCCGCGCTGCAGCTGACGGCACATTAGCGTAGATCTCCTGCTGCTCCGGCGGGGAATGCTGCACGGTGGTACATGTAGCCTCTTTTTTCTCTTCCAAACACTGGGAAAGGAGAGGGATAAATAAAAAAAAATCCTTCGCTGGGCTGCTCCAGGGCAACATCATTTGCTGGAACCTCTCCCGGTTGCTTTAAGCATCCAGGAGTAGCCGTGGGGACTGGAGAGGGCACCCACATCATCCAGGGTCGTTTGCACCCCAGCTTTGCATGTCCCTTTGCAGCCTCCTTCCCTACCCACCCAACCCACCCTGCTGCCCATGCTGTCGCCCACCCATCCCAGATTTCCACCCACCGCCTCAAGCTCAGCGTGGCTTTGCATTCTCTTACCTTATCACTCTGCTTGACCTCCATGTATTCGCTCGTGGTGTTTGCCAAGCAGTGGAAAGCCTGGGTGTTGCTGTACAACTGGCTCTCGGCTGTGTGCATGGGGTGGTTGATCTCTGCGTAGTTCAAGGCATCGGCCTCCTGACACAGGGGGGAGAAGGCTGAGCTCTAACCTTCTGCTGCTCCCCTGCCTGCAGCCCCCAGGGGTGGGAAAAACCTCCTGTCCTGCTGCCTTTCCTGATGAAAGCTGAGACGGCTGCAGGAGCACTGGGGGGAAAATTTAACCTGCAGCAAGGACCAGCCCAACGTTCCCCAAGGGAAATCTGGTTAGTGACACCGCCCCTCCCCAAAAGTTGGCAGAAAACATTAAAAAACACTTCCCAAGCAGTGACCAAAGATCAGCTGCCCCACAGCCTCCTCAGGTGTGCCTTGCTGCAGGCTCCCAAGGCTGTTTCACCCAGAGAAGCAGCTCCCATGCTTGGAGGGGCTTGAGGGGAAACCTCTCAGCTCAGTCCTAAATTCCCTTCCCAGGAATACTCTGAGACAGTCACACAAAATCCCTGGTCAGGTCTTTCTGTTGCCAAACAGAGCCTGAAGGATCCCTCCCAGCCTAAAGGGCTGTGAACCTGGCTGGAAGCAAACGGCTCTGGCAGCTCATTTGCTCAGCTCAGTGTAAGGTTTCCCCTCTCCAGGCGAGCTCGGAGCATGCTGTCCCAAGACCTCATTGCAGTTTGCCATACCATGTGTGATGCGCCGTGAGTCCTGTCCATCTCTACAGCTGCTCCGGAGAGAGCTGGATGAAGCACTGATGTGGTCAGACACAAGTGAAACCAGAGGAAAAGAAATGTATTAAGAAACTGCACTGCCACTGCGAATCTCATCGTAAAGCAGGAAGGGAACCCACTGCCCCATCAACCAGCTAAACCGGAGCAGTTCTTCAAATAAAATCACACCCCACCTGCCAGCTGGTGACATCCCCTCCTGTCCCCCCTGTCCTTCGCACTGGCCTTAAACTTTGCATCAAGCCTAGTGCAAGCCTGGCCTACCCAACCGAGCATGTCTGGAGGAGCTGATGGTGCCCAGACAAACTCAAGCAGATGCCGTGCCGGGCAGCACCCATCCTGAGAGCTGCCATTCCCCGCTCCCGTGGGGATGAGACCTGTGGGATGGTCTCACTGCTCCCCTGGGGGAAGGAGACCTCCTTGGTGGAGGTCTCAGTGATGGACACAGGAATTGGATGGATCAGGAAGGGAATGGAGGAGAGAAAAGAAATATAGATTCAAAAATCAAATATAGCAGAAGACAGGCTCTGGTGCAGAAACTGCGTGTGTGTGGCAGTAACAGCTTCGCTTACCCTTCTTCCTCTTTCTGGACAGTATTACTAAAATGCCAGCAGCAACTGCAAGCAAAAGAAGAACCACTACGATGCCTGGAGTGAGGATGTGCTCAACCACGTCCAAGCTGCAAGAAAAAAAGTATCTGTTCTCACGCTTCTCCTCGGAAGCAGCCTTGGGAGGAACCAGCACGGAGCAGGCAGAGAGTGGCTGTGGGCGACGGGGCTTGCCTGGGGAGGAAGCGAAGCAGGCGTGGGGGTGCTCCGGCTGCACGCTGGGCATGGAGCAAAGCAAACTGAAAACTGCATAAGCAAACGGACACTCATGTCTGAGAGCTGCTGTGTCTTCACTATTTTAAAGGATCAGTTCCTGCACTTAATTTTGCTCTGGTTTAGCTCCACTATCTGTTGACCTTGTTGTAACAAGCAACCAGGCAAGGCCGGTGTGCCAACTACCCCCTGGGCATGCTGATGGGAAGTCTCAGCTCTGCCCACTCCCTGCATCACCTGCAAGAGGCAGGAGAGGAGGGAGAAAGCTCCACTGCTCTGCTCTCATGCTTTGTCCACTGTCTCTGCCAGGCTGCATGTGACTACAAAGCAGAACAGGATCCAGCTCAGTACTTCGTTTCCCACAAGCAAACGGTCCCTCTGAGTTTTGGGGAAGGAAACGGAGTCAGTGTTGCAGAGAGAAACCATTCTCACATGGTGATGACCCGCACTTTGCTTAAGCTGCAAGACAGAGAGAGAACACACAGGGCTTTGCCAGGGCCAAGCGACCGGGGGCACTAGGATTATTTTCCATGTGGAGCAGCTGGCTGAGAGGATGAAATGCTGGTCTCTAAAGGCAAAAGCAGGAGGTCTGAATCCTCAAGAGATGCGGGAAGAGCCCAGAGGGCTGCAGGGCTCCAGCTGCACCAGAGACCTCATGGAGGGAGGCAGCCATTGCGAGCAGGAGCTGGTACTCACGGCGGAGGGCTGGAGCCTTTGTGGTGGAAGATATTTGATGTCGGTTGCACAGCTTTCCCCTCGGGAGTTGTCTGTGTGGGGACTGATACAGAGCTAATAAGATAGGGGTGCTTGGTGGGAGGGGTGCGGGGTGATGCCAGGGAGGAGGATGAAGAAGCTGTAACAAAAAGAGGAGAGGTTTGGTCGGTCTCCCTATCTCCGTGGGGGAAAATGCTATGGGTTTTGCAGTGAGCCAGAAGTGACCCACTTACTGTCACACCAGGAGAAGCTGGGTCCCCTCTGCCGCATCCAGAACACGTTCCTCGAGGTGGGAGAGCTGTAATCCCCTGCCCAGGAGACTCTTTGCGGTCCCAGTCCCCCCCAAAACGCACACATGCACATGTGCAGGCAGCAGAGTTCACCCTGCACCCCACGCCCAGCCTGGTGCTAACACAACAGCCCCACGCGAGTGTCCCACCATGGGGACTGGTCCCTGGTGAGGGGACGGAGAGGGACATTCCCTGAGCCCAGGGCCTGGTGCCCATGGGCACTGGCTGTCCCACAGCAGGACACGAGGTGGCAGAGGGGGGTGAGGAACTCCTTGGTGTTATAAAATAAGGCAAGGAGAGAACAGACACAGCCAGCAGGATCTGATGAGAGAGGAAAACGGGGCACAGAGAGCAGGGTGCTGCACCACAGCAATGGAGGTGGCTGACTCTGGGGTGCCGAGAAGGGGCTGTGGTGAGACCTTGGCACGGGGAATGGGTGAAGGTGGCACCCGCCACGGCGGCCACCTGCCGAGCCCTGGTGACACACCCCAGGGCTGCCCCACGTGGCGTGGGCACCCACCCCCGCCAGGCCACCCCTCACTGCAGCCTCCGCTCCCAGTACGTGGGAGGGGGACGCACCAACCCCGGACCCGGGGGACCCACAAGTACTGACCTGAGGCCACGATCACCTCCACAGGGACACGCTCATCAAACCAGAATCTGTTCGTTCGCACCCCACAGAGGTAGGTGCCCTCATCCCTCTTGGTCAGGTTCTCTATGGTCACCGTGAACACCTGCCGTGCGCGATTGTCCTGGATGGAGACTCGGCCCTGCTGCACCACGGGCTGCAGC
Source organism: Tyto alba (assembly GCF_018691265.1). Lineage (NCBI taxonomy): Eukaryota > Metazoa > Chordata > Aves > Strigiformes > Tytonidae > Tyto > Tyto alba. Next base: position 7,304,850 of record NW_024881314.1, read on the forward strand.
TCAGAGGTGATGACGATGTCATCAGAACAGGTGAAAATTTGTCCCGAAGAGCACCAGAATTTTGGCTTCATCTCCTGGCCAGCCTTGTACGTGCAGTTCACCGAGATGGTTGTCCCCCGGAATCCCCGTACGGAGCCGGGCCCCCTCACCACCGCCCAGCAGCCTGCAGAGACACAGGAAGCCGTGGGAGTGCTGCCGCCGCCGTGCCCGCCCGTCGGGGCTTGAGCCCCCCCCGGAGCCTCTCCGGGATTCGGGGCTCCGGTTCGGCCCCTTACCTGGCAGCAGCGCCCAGACAAACAGCGGTGGGAGCTGCATGGCCGCTCCGGGACGATGGGGCTCGGTGTCCCGCCGCTCCCGGTTCCTCTCCGCGGGGCCCGCCCCACCCTCGCAACGCTGCCCGCCCCGTCGAGGCGGAGCGCCGGGACTCCCGGGGCTGCCTGAGCGCGGAAACCGTCGGAGAGAAGAAACGGAGGCACGGGGCAGAGGCGGAGAAGCTTTATTGCAGCCGCGGGAAGAGCCCGGCGGGGCCGTGGTGCTGCCCCCCAACCCTCCCGCGCTGTCCCGGGGCGGAGCGGCGGCGGCCCCGGGGACCCCGCCGGGGGCTCAGCCCCGCAGGCTGACCCAGAGCACGACTCCGCTCATGGGGAGCAGCACCAGCAGCTGCAGCCCGGCCAGCACCGGGAAGTAACGGAAGGAGCGGGGGCTCTCCTGTGGAGCATCCGTGCCCGTGGTGGGCGGCTGGGGGGTGGTCGGAGGGAGGGTGGGGGCTGGGATGTGCATCGAAGCTGCAAATGCAAAGAGGGACAGATGAAGTGGGAGCCTGCCAGACACTGAGCCACCCTTGTCCCCCTCCATCCTCCCCCCCAGCCGGGTACCATCTCCTCCCCCAGTCTCGCCCCAGCCCCACAGCGTGGTGGTCGCTGGTGCTGTGCAGGAGGAGTGATGTGCAGGGACTGACCTGAGGCCACGATCACCTCCACAGGGACATGCTCATCAAACCAGATTTTGTTCGTTCGCACCCCACAGAGGTAGATGCCCGCGTCCCTCTTGGTCAGGTTCTCTATGGTCACCGTGAACACCCGCCGTGCGCGATTGTCCTGGATGGAGACTCGGCCCTGCCGCACCACAGGCTGCAGCTTAGAGGTGATGACGATGTCATCAGAACAGGTGAAAATTGTTGCCGGAGAGCACCAGAATTTTGGCTTCTTCTCCTGGCCAGCCTTGTACATGAAGTTCACCGAGATGGTTGTCCCCTGGAATCCCAGTATGGAGCCGGGCCCGTTCACGACTGCCCAGCAGCCTGCGGAGACACAGGGAGCCTCAGGAGAGCTGCTTCCACTGTACCGACACCTCCTGCCCCATGGGGCCGGTCCATTGTGGGGCTTGAGCCCCTGGGGTGGGGGCCCCTCAGCCCTACCTGGCAGCAGCACCCAGGCGATCAGCAGCAGGAGCTGCATGGGCAGGCTGGTTTGAGCCATGCAGCCGGGCAATCCTCCTGTCCCTCGCGCTCCTTGTTCGTTTTGTCTCTGGGGCTTTGCTTCCTCTTCTGCCTGGGGTACCAAGCCTGTTGCTGCTGGACGTTTAGCAAAGGCGTTGAGGTTTCTTGTTTCCTCTGATCTCAGATGATTTCCTGCCTCCCCTGTAACTGGGAGCACTGCCAAGCACTGTCCCCTCAGCCCTGCCACCCCACTCCTGCCCATCCTCCTGCCCCTTCCCCCAGGGCTTCCCTTTCTGCCCCCAGCACAGCCCCCATGGTGGGGTGCAGTCCCACCTCTTCCTGCCTCCCTGCTCAGCCTCTCTGGCCAGGCAGGGCACCCAACGGGGGATCTGCCTCTCGAGGGGTGGCTCAGCCCTGCCCAAGGACCCTCTGAGCCCCAAACATGCCCCCAGGCTGGGGGCAGTACATCTGCAGGGGGAAATGCAAAGGGAGAGCCCCTGCCGCCTGTCCCTGTCTAGCTGGATGTGAACACTCATCCCTGCTGCCCTGGCCACCATGTCCCCCCAGGCTGTCCCCACCTCTCTGCAGCTCACTAGCCCCATGCCCAGGGCTCTCCAGGTTTCCCCCGTGTCCCCATCCCTTGTCCCCTGGAAAAAACAGTTCCTCCTAGTGTCCTTCCTCCCAACCATCAGCAATTCGCTGAGCTTGCACTGGGCTGGGAAAACCCTTTGTAAGAAGCTCCCAGAGGTGAAGGAGGGTTTGGGGACAGGCAGACAAACACAGTCCGAGCACAGGGACCAGGCCAGTGCTGGGTGTCACAGGGTCTTTCTCCTACAGCCATGGGCTGGTCCCAGCTTGGACCAAAGCCTCACACTGCCGGTACCATCACAAAAGAGAAAGCGAGGAGACAGATTTATTGCCAGCCAGTTTAGCGGTGCTGGGAGTGTTCCTTGGTGGAGACACAACTGAGCTGTCACTGTCCCCGACTTGTGCCTGGCCCTGAACCCTGGCCGCTGACAGTGGCTCTCTGCAGACAAAGGGTCCGTGCTCTGAGCATCACCCAGGCCAGGCTCTGGGCTGCCGAGGCTCCCTGTGAAGTTACTCCTGGGTCCCTTCCCCTGCAGGGAACAACCTGGGAGCCCTGCGGTTCCCTGTGGCTCTGCCTTGGAGCTGCCACCTTCATCCTCTCCGCACACGGTGGCTCTGGGACAGGGCTGTCCCCACCTGACAGTGCCAGGACCTGTCCCTGGATGGATCACTCCCAGGACAGGGAGGGGCAGGGGGTCTCACTCCCTTCCTCGGTCCCCCCATCCCAGAGCTTCCCATCTGTTCACCCAGGAGGTGGCACCAGCCCTTCAGGAAGACAAGGCTCTTCAAACCCACCATAAACAAGGAGCTGGGACCCCAGTGGGTGGGAGCACAGCCCTGGACCCTACGCTGCCGGCGGGGTCCCAGCACCAACCCAGCAGGAGCAGGCAGCGGAGCAGCAGGGACAGAGAGGAGCAGGGCCCATGGCCGGACTCCCCAGCTCGCTTCCTCCTGGGCAGCCAAACAGAGAGGGACCTGCGGAATATCCAGACTTTATTTCAAAATTGTCTTTAGCTGGCAGATCCAGCTCAGCAGATGCAGGCTCTCTGTGCCCCAAACCCTCCCCTCTCCAGCCCAGGGGCTTCCAGGAGGGGCTGAGGCTTCACAGGGGGAGAAGCACCCAGAGCTGAGCAGCTCCTGGTGTGGGGCGGCCGTGATGGGGGGCACAGCACCAGCAGGGTGGGGGGTAAGGGAACAGGAGGGCGTCCCTGTGGCTCCGAGGTGGTCCGGGCGGGTGGGCAGCCCGGTGCCCTGGTGCTGTCAGTTGACTCAAATTCCTGCAAATTTTCCCGGTTGCGGATCCTGCGCCTGCTTCTCACCCAGGCGGCCCAGCACGCCAGGGCCAGTGCCACGGCCACCTTCACACTGAGGAAGAGCAGCAGGAGGGTGACACCAAACTGGGACCTGTGCAGGATCAAGGAGATAATGCTAGAGCCTGAGTAGGGTCTGGGCAATGAGGATGGGGGTTAGGGCACTTGTCTGACTGCCAGCTGCCCCACTTGCCCCTAGGATGCTCCTTGGGGCTGCTGCAAGTGGGGGGACCCGGGTCTGGGGGATGCATGCAGGGGGAAAGGTGTTTTAGGCCAGGGGATGCTGGTGGGGGCTCTCCCAGACCCCAAGCCCTGACTCACAGTGCTGGAAGCTCCCCACAGCCTGTGGGGCACAGGAAGTTGGTGGCCAACGGGTTCATGTCACTGCCCTTGGTTGTGGTTGAAACAACTGTGAAGAAAACACGGAGAGTCAGATCAAAGTGGAGATGCCCCCCCACCCCGTCCTGCCCCCTGCACAAGAGGTCTCTGTCCTGACATTTTGGCCATGGAGGTGCAGGAGGTGGAAATGAAGGTCTCCAGCCAATGCACTGGACGCTGAGGAGGAGGAAGAGAAAGGAGGGTTTTACTGGGAGGGACTGGGAACCCCAAAGGACAGGCTTGTGGAAGTAGAAATGCTGAACAGGAGCGTGGGAAAGGCGCTGCTCCGCATGAAGCTCCGTACAGCCTCCTCCGTCCCTCAGCCAAATTTGCACTGGGGCAGCCTCCAGTGGGTCCTGGTGCCTGCAAGGACCTTGTTCTCGCTTTGACAGCCCCTGTGTTCCCCTGGCTGGGGAGGCCCTGTCCCCAGCGCTGTGACCCAAGTGACAGGCTCCATCGCATGCCCCTGCTTTGCTCCCAGCCCAGCTTTACCTGCAGACACTGTCACCTCGGTGTCATGCCACATGTTGAACAACACTCTCCTCTTCAACCCGCAGGAATACCAGCCTGCATCCCGTGGTGTGACACCGCCCAGCGTCACCGTGAACGAACGCGCTGTGTGGTTGTCGCTGATGGACACCCTGCCCTGTGTCACTGTCACCTCCGAGCCGTTGGTTTGGGCGATGTAGGTGAAGCAAAACCAGAGGAAGCTTGGGCGGCACCAGTACTTGGTGTAGAGCTTGTAGCCTGGCTCGTAGCTGCAGGACACTGCCAGCGAGCCGCCCTGCTCGGCTGCCACCTGCACGGGGCCCGTCACCGCCCAGCCGCCTGCGGGGGACAGGGAGAGGGGCTGCAAGCACGTTCCCTGGCATTGCCTTGGGGAACCAGGAGGGATCTGAGCCTGGGATGTTCTGGGGCACCTTGTCCCCAGGGAGGCTGTGTCCATGCACCCACTGTGCCGGGGAGCAGTGCTGAGGTGTCCCCAGTCATTAAAAAAAAAAGCCCCTGTCAAGCGCGCATGTTATTAAATGAGCAAAAAGCCTTGTTAACAGGGTTCATGTGACAGCAATACAAGCATATCTCAGAGATCATCCCCTGTAGCCATCCACTGGCCACAAGAAAAGTATCAGCTGGGCTCTCGCTGTGACCACAGTGGACTTCCTGGGCTGGCTTGGTCCCAGCCTCTCCACAGTTCTGCCAGAGCCCATGGGGTGGGAACTTACTGACCTGTGCTCCTGGGTCTCACCTGGGAAAAGGGTCCAAACCAGGAAAATCCTCATTTTCCAGCTTCTCACTCCCAATGTGGATTTTTCGGTGGTTATTCACGAAGCACCTGGAGGGACGGAGCCAGGCTCATATGAACGCTGGCATGCCAGGAGTTTCCCAAGTCTCCTTCTCCCGTCACTTCCTTGGGCAGTATTTACTCACAGACCCTGGATGTCTTTTTTAAAGGCGGTTGCTTCCTCCCCTTTGCCCAAGCACCATGACTCACCCTGGGGGAGTCTCATGAAAAAGACTTTCTGCTTTTGTTCTGAAACAATCACTGGTTCCCAGCAAAACACCAAAATGCAGCAGGTTCCTCCGCTGCGATACCTGTCCCAGTGGTGAATGCAGCTCCTTCCCCGTACACAGAGCCCAAAGGGCTTTGGGGGGCTTTTTTGGGGGGCCAGGCCAGAGCAGGGGTCCGGGGACTGGGGTGAAGCGAATGCAGGGCAGCCCCTGTGGATGGGACCATTGGGATGCTCTGCCAGTCCTGATAGACTGGGATGATGGACTGGGATGATGGGCAGCCATCCCCACGGCACTGCCACTCCCCAGCTCCCGAGCTGGCTGCCAGTGCGAGCTGGGCTGCTTCTGTTTGTTTTCTCAAGCAGAAGTGTCTCATTTCCCCCCAAAACTGCCTTTTTTGGCACAACCGTGGGTTTTGAATGACAACACTGTTTTTCTCCTGAAATGAAATGTTTCCACCGAACGTTTCAGAAACCCAAACACAAGAAGTAAAACCGCTTCCCTGGCAGCTGCCTTGTGGATGTCTTTGGTCCTCGATGCCCCTTGGAAAGAGCAGAAAGCACAAACCCTCAGCACTGCAGGAGGCTGAGGCTGCTCCTTCCCCCCATTCCATCCCCTCCCTGTCCCCCCACCATGGAAAGAGAAAGCTCTGGGTTCTCCTTCTGATCATTAAATAACCCTACTCATTCCCAGAAAACTGGGTGAGCTGAGTCGCTGCAAATAGCAGCAAGATCTAAATTAAAGAAGTGACTGGAGATTGCAAACCTGCTTTCTGCTGATAAGCCTTCCTGGAAAAGTTGGGCAGCCAGGCTCCAGCTGCTTCCCCAGCCACTCTCATCTTCCTTGCTTGGAGTATCGGTTCCCATTGTCCCCTCTGAACACAGCCCCAGCAGTACTGGGATGCCCCAGAGACCCTCAAAGGGGAGAGCAGCAGCAGAGCAGCAACATGAGTGCACAAGATTGTCCCCTCTCCCCTCCAGACCAAGCTCCCGCAGAAGAATTTCTTTATTGGATTTATGTGAACCCAAAGCAATCTGTTTGCTGCTGAGCCAGGAAAACATCCCACTCCTCAGCCTGTGCAGGAATCAGGAATGTGGTTTCTTGCCAGCTGAGAGCCGTGGGTCAATCTGCTAATGCAACGCAGGGGTGGGGGGATTTCGGGGTCCCACAGGCCGGGGGACAGTGCCAGCATGTCTTTGGGCTCCAGCATCATGGGCAGAGGATGTCCCATCGCTGAGACGCCGCAGTGATGGGAGAGCAGCAGCCGCCTCCTGCAACGCTTCTTTGCCTCCTCTGCCACAGCAAGGATGTCCCCGGGGCTGACCATGAGGACATCCTTGGGGGTGGCCCCGCAGGGACCCTCTGCCCATGAGGGATGCTCTGCTAGGATAAGTAGGAAACCTCTTCTCCCACAATATGTCGGCCAGGCGTCCCCGTCACCTCCTCCTGGCACAAGGTGTTTGTGTAGAGATCATCATCCCCCAGCTTGGGGTCCTGCTTTGTGTCACTGTGACCACCACGGTGAGGGAGGGGACAGCGTGACCCCGCAGCCCTGGGGCTGTGCCCAGGTTGCCCAGGGCGAGCAGCCACGCTGCCTGCACTGCCCACGCTGCCCGCACCAGGGGCCTCACCTCTGCCAGGTCCAGCTCGTTGTCATAGATGGGGCCCTGCTCCGGCTTCGTGGCAATGCCTGGCTCACAGCGGGGGACAGAGGGGGCTTTGGTGCGAGGGGGCAGCATGCCAGAAAGAAGAGACATGCGGGGAGGTCTCCTGGGTGTCTGGGAGAGGGGAGCTCCACACAGCCCTGTGCCCAGGGTGGGTTTGTCCCCCAGGTCCTGGGATGGGCACGGGTGTGTGCCTGGGATGGGGCACGCGTGGGTACTGTTACCTTTCCTTCTCCTGCGCAGGGTGCAGAGGAGCCCAGCGGAGCCGGTGGCAGCCAGGAGGGAGAGCAGGACCACGCTGGGCACCAGGGCACTCCAGGATGTGCCCCCCAGGCTGGAGGTGAGGGAAGAGGTGCGAGGCTCATTCTCTTCCTCCCAAGACTGGCTCTTTGCTTCTGCAGTGCCCTGCGTGCCCATGCCCTCCCTCAGCCCCTCCGCAGCCAGCCGTGGGGCAGGACACAAAGCAGGGACAACAGCCTGGGACCCCACCGCATCACCCCCCAAATACCCAGGTTGGTAGATGAAGACCCTGCGTGTCCCTGTGAGCCCCTTCACACAGGGATACCTACTGCTGCCCACAGTGACAAGAGCCCCTGCCCTTCCCTGAGCCCACCCTGGGCCCCGGGCTCACCCCACGGTGGTGGCATTGGTGTGGAGGGGATGCTCCGTCACACTGGTGAGGATCCAGGGGGTGGGGGTGGCTGGGGGAGACGCCAGGTTAGATGACACAGCTGCATAAACAAAGGTCCTGGTGGGAACTGGGGGCTGGAGGAGACCATGGGTCCCCCACATCTCCTCCAGCAGCAGGCAAACACTCATCCATGTCCCCTCCAGCACGTCCCCTACCAGCATCTTTGTGGACGCACCCTTCCTCCCCCCTTCCTCCCTCCTGCCTCCCTCCTGCCTCCCTCCTGCCTCTTTGGGCCACATCTCCCATAGCGAGCCAGCTCCCTGCCCACCAAGAACCAGAAGTTTCCCCAAGGCTGATGGGGCTGGATCCACACCCTTTTCTTTTTCTAGAAACTCAGTGTTACACCATTTGGCGGTCAGACGGGGGGTTGGGAGGCCCTCCCCGGCCCCGGCGCTGAGGCTCAGCGTTCGCTGCCACATGTAGCCGGTGGCTCCGCCATCCTGCCTGCTCAGTGGTGAGTGCTGGGAGCCCCAAAACCAACCCGGGGCTGAACCCTGCCTTGGGCTCCAGCACGCTCTGCTTGCATCTGCGAGCATCCTCAAGAAAAAGCAACCTGTCACCCCTCCTAACCTCTGCCACTGGTTTATACTGGGTCCCAGGGGCTCTATCCTGCATCGCTGCCTCCTCCCAGGTCACTGTTGGCCCACAAGATAATAGCCTCTCCAAAGAAAGGGTCCTGACCAGCAAAACCTCCATCCAGTGGGACATCAGGGCTTACCTGGGAGCACTCTCACTGTCACCAGCTCCATCAGATCCCTGCCCATCTTCTCGACCCCACACCAGTAAATCCCAGCGTCCACCTCCGAGAGGTTCTTCACAGTGAGCAGCACCACACAGAAGATGTGTCTGTCCTGGATGGAGACCCGGCCGCTCTGCTGGGGCACTTCCCTGCCCGCCGTCTCCACCACCTTGAGGCAGGAGTCCCGGCTGTCCCCCCGGCACCAGTACTTGTTGTAGCCCTCATAGCCACGGGGGTACCAGCAGCGGAGCGAAAGCGTCCCCCCTGCCCGGCCGCTGACCTCCCTGGGGACAACCAGAGCCTGGCAAACTGCAAAGAAACCCACAGCGACACTGGAGAGAAACAGGGCTGCAAAGTCAGCATTCCCCTGAGCTCCTCCTCAGCTCCCTTTGGAAAGAAGCACTTTGGAGGAGAACCCATCTGCCAGCTTTTAGCCCCGGACATGAGGCCACGGTGAGTTTCAGCTCTGTCAGTGGCCGATGTGGAGCCTGTGACCCTGGTGGGGCTCAGCAGCCCCGGCCCCTCGGTGCCACCAGTGTCACTGGCACTGTTGGAGCCTGTCCTCACCTGGGAGAAGGAGCCAGCCCCAGCCCGGTGATATCCCCATGGTCCTGCTTTGCTCTGGAGATCCACAAGCATCAGCCTCCCGTGCAGGGCAGTGAGCTGAGGGATGCTGAGCTCCTGTGTGGTCTTGGCTTCTTTCGCTGCTTTTTTGCTCACGCAAGAGGCGGCAGCGAAGCGCGCTGCTCTGCCGTAGGGTTATTTTTATCCAGCTGGGCTTCGCCTCAGGGCTGGGGGTTTTCTGCAGCAGGTGAAAAGCTGCTGAGATGCTTTTTGCAGACTGGCACATCTGAACTGCAAAGGGGAGGGTGGGCAGCTTCAGAAATGGGACACAGGACCCTGCACATCCCACTTAGCAGGGGCGTGTAGGAGCAGAGGGGTCTTCACCCCAAACAGCTGCCACAGAGAAACGCTGGAGCACATGAGCTGAGCAGAGCTTCTAACACCAAAATGGGGCAAAACCAGCACTGGAGCTTTAATCTTTGTTCAATCTTTGCAGAGACCACCTCACATTCCTGGAGGTGCTGGATGCCTGGTGCTCCCCCTCAGCTGGGCTGAGGAGTGATGGTGGGGTGGGTGCAGCCTCCCGGGAGCCCGGAAGGTGTCAGCTCAGCCTCTCAGCATTTGGGCTGAGAGGGACATACCAGAACCTGCCAGCTTTTGGGGGTGTGGGTGCCTGGCCCCAGCTCTGGGCTCTGCTGGGGTCTGAATCACCGAGCTGGTCTGGGGGGAAGGGGGAGATGTGAGAGACATGGAGAGGGGGATGCGAGGGTGATCTAGACATCAGCTGAGGGCTGTGGCTGGGTACCTGGGGGTTGGCTCTGCCAGTGGTACTTGCTGGGACAGAGTGGTTGGGATGATGTGGGGCTTCCTCCTCCTCCTCCTCTGGTGTTTTCATCCCAGGTATGACCATGCTGGGGCTCAGGGGAAAACTGGGAGCATGGCTGCATCACTGGAACTGGTCCAGAGAGTGGCTCCCCCCTTGCTCCTGCTCCTTGCTCCCTTCAGCACCGAAGATTCTTGCAGATGACAAGGTTTAGGTTGCCCTCAGGAGCAAGTGGCGCCCAGAGGAGCTCCCCTGGCCTGTGGTGGGGTGGGGATGGAGCCAAGTTTCCCCCTGGCTTAAGCTCCAGCTTGGCTGCTGCTGCCCAGGCTGCTGCCACAGGACACCCTGCATACAGCTTCTTTCTCTTTCCATCCTTGCGGTTTTTCTTCCTCTTTCTAAAACTGCTGCGTAGGTTTCCATTTTGCAGCAGGGTGATTATATTCTGGTAGATGATGAGACCTACCCAAGTTTTGCCTTCCGCAGCAACCCCGCCTGGGATACACAGCTGAAATCCTGACATCTGCATGGGAGGCTGGGCTGGGAGGAGCAGGATGGGACCCTCTGCAGCCAGGATCCCCCAAGACCCTCCCTCCACCCTACCCTGCCCCTCAGACCCTTTTCTCTGTGCAAAGACCCAGAGGGAAGGGAACGAGGTGCCAGATAAAAATAAAGAAGCAGAAGTCTGAGGGCTGTGTGGGAATGGGGTGACCACACTGGCCGCGGCACCACCTCCTTCCTGGGGCACCTTGGAGTCACCAGGGCCAGGGAGGGATTGGAGGTCACATCTCCAACCAGACGCTGACCTCCCCTCCTCCCCATGTGCTCCTTACTGCTGAGCACAAGAACCGAGCAGGATGAGAAGGGGCTGCCTGGGTGCAGCAACCCCTGGTCCCCCACAGCCTGGACCAGGGATGCCGGGCTTGTAACCCCTGACTGGAGGATATTTTAAACAACATCCCAAATCTTCTGATCTCATCTTCTTTAATAACCTTATGGCACAGTGGGGAAAAATAGCGCAGCTGGCCTGGTGGCATGTGTGTCAATCCCTGGTCTCGCGTGGCACAGAGAGGACGGGGGCTGCTTTTGCAGGATAAAGGGAATCTCAACAGGAGATGCAGAGAGAGCTCGGGCAGCAGTGGGGAAACACACCCTGGATGTTGGGAGAGCTGCAGGGGTAGCCATTCCCAGACACGGGGCTTTCTGGCAGCGAGGGGCCGAGCACCGAGCCGCTCAGTGCGTGTTCAGGTAGATCGGCTGCAGCTTTGGAGCTCTGGAAACCGAAACTTTGTGCCTCTTTTCAAAGTCCTGAAATGGGGGGAGAAATGCAAAGATTGTGAGCTGCTGCCTGGGACAGGCTGTAAAAGGGAAGGGAAAGTTTGGTTTAGGGAAAGGAGTGTGATCCCAAAGCAGCGCAGCTCCTCCTCACTGCACCCCAAAGCCAGGCAGGTCCTGCTCACTGCAGGGCAGGAGCACCCATGGGGTAACTTGTGTGCCCCGGGAGCTGCCCCAGCCCCCTTTACCTGCCACTTGCCCGGGCTGTTCTCATAGTCATCCTCGAGCGAGCTGAGCTCCCACTCCTTGTTCATGTAGATGTTACTGGAAGTGTCTACTTGCTCCCGGCTTGCTGTGACCTGGAGGGGACGAGGTGTGTTGAGGACAAGGAGGGCTCCTGGCAGTGGCTCCCTCATGGTGGAGCCGTCACAGGACCCCCATCCCACTGCCCTCCCACCTACGATACCTGGAGATCCTTGTCCCTCTTCCTCTCCGCGGCCCAGGCTGCTGCAGGAAGAGCAAGAGAAACAGCTCAGACCAACACGGAGCTCCCTTTGCCACAGGGCAGCATTTTTGGGAGTCCTGACCCCTTCTCCATGGGTGCCCACACCAGCTCCTGTGCAACCCCAGATCTGGCCTGACTTTACCAAGAGCCCCCCAGACTGTGGGGCTCAGCAGTTTGGGGTCCTGGGGAGGGCTCCAGCCCCTTTCGCCCCCAAGGCCTGCTCACCCCCAGGTTGGGAGCAGGAGGGCAGCCTGTGGTGCTCTGGGGTGGGGGTATGGGTGCTGGGGAGCAGCACAGGGATCCCCGCAGCCACCCTGCGGAGGAGGGCCACAGCTTGGGCCCCCAGATCACCTGTACCTCTGCGCTTCTCCGACGATGCTCTTCTCATCTTGTGGCAGATAGTGACGCCCAAAGCTAGCACCACCGCAGCGAAGGGTGTCAGGACCAGTACAAGCAGGTTTAGGGTGCTAGAAGGGGAAAAAAAGGGTGTTGCTGCTCTTCTGCATGGCCCCCTCTGCATCCCTGTGCCCCAGGGAGGGCTTTCGAGCCCATACTTAGCACAACCCCAGGAGGTATGAAGCTCCGCAAACTGGCAAGGATGTTCCAAGGATTTCTCCCAGGTTTCATGGGCAGGGATCCATGCATGTGTACACGTAAAGTCAGTCCAACCTGGCACGAGCCAGATGGACAGACTCATCCCCCACCTCCATGGACTAGTTCCCAGACGTGGCACACGCCTGCCTGGGGTGTCGGGGTCCCCAGCAGCCCTGCAGGAGCTGGACAAAGACCCTGAGAGCCCCAACCAGTGCAGCCCTACAGCATGCAGGGATACAGCAGCCCCCTTAGCATCGCGTTTTTCTTTCTACAGACATGCCCTGCTGGCCCCAAAGCCCTGGGGACAGGCTGGAGCCTCATGCTGCATCCTCAGGCTGGCTGGTTCTTGGGCTGGGGACGGTCCTTCTCCCCAGTGGCCCCGGCACTCACCCTGCCTGCAGGCTTCTGACTTTTGGCATGGACATGGTGTTTTCCAGGTCCAGGGGAGTCCATGGGAAGGTGGGAGCAGATGTGGCCTCTTCCTGCCATGTCATGTGGAGGTCATAGGGTGTTGTCGTAGGCACTGTGGTGTAAGCAGATGGGAAACAAAGCACTGTTGTGCGTGTTACCTGGTCCTGGGCTGTAGCTGGGGTTGATGACTGGAGGTTTTGGGGCCCCAGAGGCTGCTGGCACGGAGGTGATGGGGGGTGGCTGGGAAACGTCAAGCATGGCCCCAGAGGACCTGCATGCACCACAGGAGTGAGGAGGGGGGATGCTAGGGGATCAACAAAGGCAGCTGGGAGGGGGATTTCTTCCATCCCTGGCTCTCACCGTCCTCCCTCCCAAGCCTCCCCTCCCTCCATTCCTTCTGCCCCTCCCACCTCTGTCAAAGCAGAACGTCCACACCAGGCGCTTACCTGGGAGCACAGACACCGCGACAGCGAACATGCGGTCATACCAGGCCGCCTGGATCCCACACCAGTACTGATCCCTGTCCTCCGCTGTCAGGTTCTCCATGGTTACCACGAACACGTGCTGAGTGGGGTCATCTCGCAGGGACACCCTGTGCCCCCACACCTCATCCCCAGGGGCTGTGGTCTGAACAAGGACGGAGCAGGAAAACCAGATGCTGCCCCTACACCAGTACTTATTGGCGCCCACCAGTTCTGGCTCGTACTCGCAGGACACGTCCAGGGAACCCCCCGGGAAGCCGCTCACCTCTGCAGGGCCCCGCAGAGCCCAGCATCCTGCAGGGACAGAGGCCGTGTCAGCCCGTGGGCAAGCACAAGCCCACACACAAGCCTCCTGCCTGTCCCTCACCTGCTGCCCGTCCCCCTGCCACGCAGGCTGCTTCGTGCTACCCCTGGAAAACCTCTCCTGCAGCCGGCGGGGCTGCAGCCCGGGGCCCCGGGTTCAAGGTGGGGGGAGGCTTTGCAGGGCCAGGGGCTGAGGAGGAAGAGAGGGCACAGGGGGAGGGCACGGGGGGAGCTTCTCCATCTCTCTTTGTCTCCTCGAGAAACCCCCGTGCCTTAAAACCCACTTGTGCTGCTGCCAGCGGGCTCTTTCAAGAAGAGCTGTCCCTCCAGCCCTGGGCAGTGCAGTCTCCCGCCGAGTGTCACCCAGGGTCAGGTTTAAAAGAAAGGAAGAAATGCCAAATATCCCCCCCTGCTCTGCAGCCCCCTGGAGAGCTTCACCTCTGCTCTCCTCCAAAGCCAAATCCCCCTAGGATGCTGCTGCCCACCCCAAAGCGTTCAGGTTTCTGTTAAAGCCATCTCTGCCAGCCAGCACGAGGTAGCAAGCCCATCCTGTCCGCCTTGCCCGCCCTGCCTGCTGCTTTCATGGCACAGGGGGGGGTCAGAGGATTCACAGGATCCCTGCAACCTCCCACAGGGTGTTTTTAGGGGTCTGAGTTTTGGAAAAGGTTGCCAAACTCTGCATAGGATTGAAATAATTAATCAGTTCCTGGCAGAGGGGGAAGTAGGGGAGAAATATATCCATGAGGCATTTCCATCACTGCTCCTGGGGATGTGACTTTTGGAAGGTTGACGCCACCCCAGTGAGCGCTTACCCACTCCCATCATCACAAGAAGATCCTGCTCTCACCTGGGAGGAGAATCCAGGTCCAGATCAGGAGCCTTTCCCCCATCCTGCTCGCCGGGCGGCTGCAGGCTCAGCCCTTGCTCCCAGAGCAGCTCTTCGACTTCCTGCCCCTGCTCCGCTTCCCCCGCTTCTCTAGCTCTGGGCAGCACACACAGCTGCTCCTCTGGGCCAGGGAGACTCGCACCAACCTCTCCTTTCCAAATTCGTTCAGTCTGAGTTGTACTTTTGGCCCTTGCCAGCAGCTCTGTGGCTTGGGGAGCCGAGAAGGGGGTCAGAAGCAGGGCAATGGCTTAGGCAAAAAACCTAAAGAGACTAAACTCAGCCTTCACTTTCTGTTTAAGAGTTTCAGGGCTGATGAAAAATTAAGTTCTGCTTTTTAAAGGGGAAAACCTCATGCTGAAGAGAATAAATATGGCCAAACCACTATGAGGCAGTGGCCCACTCTCTGCTCCCGCTGGGACCCGTGTGCTGGGCTGCTCTGGGCTGCGTGCACGCGGAGCAGCAGTTGTTGGAGGAGCTGAGGTTTAGTTTCCACCTGCCTCGGGGTCTGTGCTGCATGGACCCAGCCCTGGTGTGACTGGGAGCGTGGATGCTGGGGCAGGAGAGCTGCTTCCCAGCAAGGTGCCATGTACCAGTTCTCCCGGTGACAGTGTTCTGCTGATGGTACCCAAGGTCTGCTAACATAAAACAACGCTGAGCTGCGGGGTGCGACAGAGGACTGAGACCTTCAAAACACAAACAAGGAGGTGTCAGCCCACCTGGGAACCTGTCAGGCAGGAGAGGCAGACACCAAGTTACCCTGCAAGGGTTTTTGCATGCCCACGGGAGAGATGTGGGAGATTCAGCCCTTCAAAGCGAGCCCTTCCCACCCTTCAACCCTTCCCTTAGGGCAGGAGGAGGATTGGGAGAAGTGGCACAGAGGTGGAAGCTCCGGCTGGAACATGTGCAGGGAAGGCACCTGCAAAAGCACCTGTTGGCTGGGGATTTTGAGAGCAGCTGAGTTACCCAAGAGCAGCCAGAAGCTCTTCTTCAAAGAGCCACTTTAGTAGAGAGGCTGGGGAAATTTTCCAAGCCACATCTGTGCTATCACCATCAGATGAGAGGTGTCGTTTCCCCTTCCTTTTCCCTGTTTCAGGTTTGGTTTCTGGGCAGGATGAGCAGCTGCCCAGTCCAGCACAGGGGCTGGGACTGGGACTCTCAGCACAGATCAGAGCCGGTTCCTCCCCACTGCTGCAGTCCCCAAGCCCATGTTACCTTCCAGAGAGCTCCCAATTCCGTTGCAGTTGCTGAAGGCAGATATTCCTGGCCCTGAGGATGCTGCAGGGATTTACAGCAGCCCAGCACCGACGCCACAACCCCTACATGAGATTTTATCCTTATATTTCTCCTTTCAGCTGTTGAGCGAAGGGGCCCTGGCTGCAGTGGGGACTCTGGCCGGGGGTTGTTGATGAGGGTTTTGCAAAGGGGATGGCTCCAGCTCAGCGCCTCGACCCCAAACCACCTCGGCAGCCTGTGAGTCTGCTCCTGAAGGGGAAGAGGAAGATGGGAGCAGGGAGGAGCGAGGAGCCCCGGAGCACTGACACAAGAGGCTCTGCCCTGTGAAGGGCTGAGATACTCACCCCAATTAAAGCAAGTGTCAGGTTGAAAGTGATAAAAGCGGAAAGGGAGTGGGGCAATTCAAAGAGAAACCAATGCAGCAGAGTGTGGTGCTGAGCCGCACTGCCTGGTCCCCTGCTGAAATGGGGACAGCCCTGTGCAGAACCCACCCCGACACCCTCCAGCCAGGGCACGGGCACTGAGGTGCTGCAGACACCCCGGGGGGGGAATGAATAAATGCAACCGCTTGCGGGGGAAGCTGCAGCAAAGGGCAGGGGAAGGCATTGGGCTCAGCACCAGCGTGTCTCTGGGGCAGCTGTGGCAGGACAAGGTTGCCCTGATAGGATGAGCTGGGTCCTGGCTGTCCAGAGCTGGGTCCTGCCCTGCTCTTGAGCTGAGACCCTCTCTTTTGGCAGTAAGTGGCTCGAGAAACACAAGGTAAGACTATCTTGTAAGAGAAGAAGTGTTGCTGGAACACTTGTCGGGAATCCCAATGATGCATCCCGACAGGAACAAATTAGTTCATCTTTCCATCTCAGCCACCCTTGGGGCTGGAGCAAGCACTCACGTGCAGCTCAGTAGCCATGTCAGTGAGCAGAGCAGCCCCACAGCCTCTGCCCAGGGGCAACATGATCAGACACTGCTTTTGCCCTGGCTCTGGCAAGATTATGGGTCAGGGTTTATTCTCTGGTGGTGGCCTTAACAAAAAGGCTCAAAACCTCCATGGGACAGGCAGTAACTCATTAATCCATGCGTGCACCCACTTGATGTGCAGCCCAGCACCAACAGATCTTCCCCAGCTCCCCATCCCACCTTACCACCCACCATCAGAGCTGAGCCTTTCCAGAGTCCTCCTCTGCTCTGGGCTTCAATGACATTTCCAACCTCTGATTCTATTATTTAACCTAGGGCCTTTGGAAAATAATCTGGGTGTTTCAGACTGTGCGTTCATGGGCACATTTGGCAACTCTGGTGAAATTGTCCTTAGGAGATAAGGCTGAATATAGTACTTGCTAATGCAGCTCCTTTAATGCTGGCTGGTAGAGCATGCAGTTTCTGATCTCTCCCTTCCGCTGCCATCTCAGATAACCAAGATAAGCCCAGATCACTCCCAAATCTCTTGATTTAGCAAAGCTAGTAAAAGAGAGAAATACTTGGAGACTTTGTGGTGGTAGCGGTTTTACTCTGGGCTGTGTGTTAGGCTGGACTCCTCAGCCAAAAAGGGCTAAGGCAGGGGTTAGTTATTGCAGTGAAATTAAGAAATCAAAATTCAGCAGGTTCAGAGGATGAAATTCTGACTCCTCCCTAGTTCACTGGGAAGGAACGACTTCAGCAAGGCTCAGATCTCCCCCCAAAAGTGTTGTACAGGCAGTTCAGGGAGATACTACAGCAGCTGAGAATGAGCAAGAGCAGGTAAGGAGTACAGTAAAGCAGGAACTCCTGAGGTGGATTTAAATTTTTTGCTGTTATAGCTGTACTTCTCAAGGCAAGTAGACAAGTAATTAAGCTATCAGAAATACAGTCTACCAGCAAACCAGACCAAACAATGGAGATAAATTGCAAGTTGATTTGAAATAATTCCTTCCTTTTGCGGGTCATTTCCTCTGGCTTCATTACTTTGCACGTATTTCCACTGCCAGCAAGCCAGCGCTTGCTCGGGGCTATAATCTGTCCACTGGATCCCAGGAACCTCTGCTGGGGTCTGGGGGAGGCTGGGAGAGCGAGTGGTTTGCTTTGGATGGTGGGGAAATCCATTCATCGGTGTGTGAGGGGAGGGTGAGGCTAGTGTCAGGCTGCCGGGCTCTGCTAAAGCTGCTGATAACACTTATCTGCGATGGGCCAGGTCCTAGGGTGGTATAAAGGCCTTGGAGCAGCGCCAAGCTGTGCTCGTGCCTGTCTTTTGCCAGCAATCTGTGCTGTCTCATGAGGCTGCATTTCACCGGGCGATATCACACTAGATAGGAAAACTGTCTCCTTCCTGAGCGCTGCTAAGCCTGCAGGGCCAAATGTGTCTCTGGTGTAATGCCAGTGCCTGCAGCAGGAAAGGATAATTTGGGTTTATGAGACTCTCCTCACCCAGAAGCAGCTCCTTGCTGCTCTCCTTTATGACTCAGAAAAGGAAAAAAAATGCTGCTGCAGCTGAGATGGGTCAGAGGATGCTTTCCAAGCCCCAGAGCCTCTCCTGCAGCAGGGATGTGCCGGGAATCCCCCTCCAGAGGTAAGCAGGGCTGGAGCCTCAGATCTGGTGGTGCACTGGGGGCTTCCTCTCCTCTTCACCGGGGGCTAAGTTCATCCCCATCTTCCCCCCCTCTTCTCTCCTGGGAGAGGTGTGTCTGAGCACCCGCACAGCATGGGTGCCCAGGGCAGAGCCGCAGGGTGCCTGCGGCAGATCTGGGTCTCCGGGGTCTGTGTGACACAGCAGTGCCCTGCTCTGTGGGCGCTGGGCCAGGAGAAGGCTGAGCACACCCTTGAGACAGGTTAGCATGAGGTCTCCATCCTTGAGGGGCCATGACAGCAGTGGGACAGCCATGGAAAGGATTGTGCTGACACCCGTGAGGTTTTTGCCAAGTTCTTGGCATATTTAAGAGTACAGAGAGTTGAATTTGCTTCATTAAAGGCCCCCTGAGGTTTGCTGCTCTCATTTTCCCAGTCCTACCTGATGTGGAGTGTGTGCAATATGTTGAACCACTATGTTGGTGGCATAATGTAAATTATCTAATCCAGACACTGTGGCTCAATAATTTGCTTATTTTTGCACTGTTGATTGTATTCCAGTGCTTCTGAATCTGGCTGCAGGATGGTCTGTGACAGGCTTGGGTTTAGCTTATTGGCCTTCGGCAAGCCTGAAAACCCCCTGTCCCTCCGAGTTGTTTTTCATCTTTTCTGGCTGTTTTTGCCAAGACCAATGATCTGACCCAACAGAACCATCTCTGCTGTCAGAGGAAATAACGGACAGATATAATTAGCAATGTCAGGCCCAGGCAGTCAAACAGCAATTGGATAGGTGCAGATGGCTCTTGGAAGCATGGTCTGCTCCTCTGGCTTGGGGCCGTCTGCTGATATAGAAGAAGGGAACTGGAGATTGAATCGAGTCTCTCTTAAATAAACTTCTCAGTAAAGATTAATTTCTTTCCAGTTTAATTGACAACATTGGATTTCTCTAAAGGGGGTTGTAAATAAAAGGATCTCAATGGGATATTGACTGTTGCCTCCAGGTTTAGGCACAGATTCCTTCCTTTTCTAAATACAATTTGTTTTTCACTCCAAGCAGGTCCCTAACAGTCTCTGTAAATGCAGTGGGCTTCCAAAGGGGAGCTGCCGGGGTAGCCATGCTCAGGTTAGCACCAGTTTTGTAAAGAAGCTGAAATGGCTCAGCTAGCACAAGCCGCTGTCCCTCCCTGGGGTGCCACCCTGCTAGCCCTGGTGCCCACGCAGGTCTGCGCTTTGCCACTGCCCACGGACACCCAACGGCTGGATGGGCTGAGGGCTGGAGGGGTGTCAGCTGGAGCATCCGGGGGGTGGGGGTCCCTCACGCGAGCGGCAATGAGCCGGGTGTGAAGCACGGCTCGGGCAGCACAGCAGAGCTGGCTTCGTGCTCTCAGCTCAGCAGCTGATCAGAGCTGGCAGCAAGAACCATCTCTGCCCAGGGCTGCCTTCCAGCCCGGCCTGACCGTGCCCAGTGGACGTGTCCCGCAGCGATGGGAGGAAGGGCAGCGTTTCCCCGGTGGTGAGGGAAAGAGCAGGGAGCCCCGGATTATTTGCAGAGCCGCGGGGGGGGGGGGGGGGGTCCTCTGTCACGGTGGATGGAGCTAGGGGAGAGCTTCGGAGGGACCAGCGGTTGTGTGGAAGCTCCCACGGACCTTGCCTGCGTGGAGGGGAGCTCCCACGGCCTCCCTGCCCGCGGGCGGGACCGGACTTCCCCCCACCCCTCACCCCCGCCTCCTCCGGGCGGGGGAACCCTGCGAACGGGGCGGGCAGGGCTGCGGCGGCGGCGAGGAGCCCGACACCGCTCCGCTGTCCCGCGGGGGGGGGGGGCGGATTGCGAGCCGTGCTGGGCCGTGCTGGGCCGTGCCGGGCCGTGCCGGGCCGTGCCGGGCTGTGCCGGGTCGGACCGGGCCGTGCCGGGCCGGACCGGTGCCGGCGGCGGCGCGGGCGCTGTCCCCGGTGCTGCAGCGGCGGCCCCGCCCGCCCCCCCGCCCCGGGACCGGCCCGGGCACCCCGGCCATGGAGACCCGAGCGGCCGGGCCGGGGGGGGCCGGCTACAACGAGGCCTTGCTGCACAAGGTAGGGCTTGGGGGGGGGGGGTGGGGTTGGGATGGGGGGGGGGGGGCAGCGGCGGTGCTTGGGGATAGGGGGAGCGGCGGAGGGGGCTGCAGAGTGCACGGGGAGGGGCGGCGTGAGAGCAACTGCCGAGGCTGGGCGCCTGCTTGAACTTCCCCGGAAAACTCTGTCCCTCTCCACTCTTCGCTCCTCTTTCTCCGGTGGGGTCCATCAGCCGCGCCCCCATCCCCGCGGGGTGGTGGGGGGGGGTGGGGGGGGGGTGGATGCGGCCGCAGCTCTGCCCCCCTCACCACCACCCTCCGCAGCAGCCGGGGCTGGGCAACCCACGGGGCTCGGCCTCGGTCCCCGCCAGCTCCCGGTTGACAGTGGGCAGGGGCGGGGGGATCGGGCGTGTTTGCAAAGCAAAGAGGGCAGGAGCGCTGGAAAGGGGCCAGCGCCGCGACACAGCCCGCGTTCAGCCGCTCCTGCTGTCCTGTGCATGCTCCGGGGGGGCTGGGGGGAGCTGCACCCCGGGGCTTTGTTTGCCAGAGCCATCCTGAGGAGTCGGGACATCCCTGCCATGACACAGCTGAGTCCCGAGAGATGTCTATCCCTGCCTTCCTTGCTTTAAAATCCTTCTCTTCTGCTGGGTCCCCGGGACTGTGTTTCGTAACTCCACGTTGCATGGAAAGGGGCCGGGGCTGCTGCTGTCCCTGCAAGACCTGAGTGTCTCAGGCTCTGCTGGAGCAGGGCTTTTGCTCCCTGCAGTCAGACACTGCCCTGCAGCTCCAGGAGACACAGAGGAGATACTGATCTCTGCCAGATCTACCCATCACTTCTTGTTGCTGTCCTCACACTGCTTTGCTGCAGTCCCCAGTGACCACGCAGGGACCAACAGCCCACAAGAGTGGGGGAAAAACAGGTATAAGGCAGGGCAGGGGAAAGGGCTGGGGCTGTGCGCAGCCCTCTTCACAAATCCCAGTCTATTCTATATCCTGCTCTACTCAGGGCAATGTGCCCAGCCCTTGATTAGCTGGAAAATATCAATTATTAGCAACTCTCATTTCTGTTGTACACCCAGTACATAGGACATGCCTCCAGGGATGACTCAAGGAACTTTGATTCTTTGCAAGGCTTTAACTCTCTCTTCACCAGGAACGAATTGCTGCAGTTAAAGAATGACATTGGTGGAAATGAGTCTCTGGGCAGAAGAGCTATCCAGGGAAATAACCATCCCAGACCCATGTTCTTCGCTGTTTCCCTTGGTATTTTGCTGCCGCTCCTGGCTGGGTTGATTGTCATGCAGAAACAAGCCTGCTCTCACTCTGGGGATGTGAGGCAGAAAATACCTTGCTAGATCTTGTTTCTGAGCAAGGAATCACATTTCGGATGTGCTAAGAAACCCCAAGAGGGCTCTGCACTCTGGAGGCAAAGGTTAAGTGGTTTCTGGTTGGTGGCTAAACCAAGACCTGGGAAGGAAATGGGCCAGGAGCAAATCAAAGCAGGAACAGCAGAGGTTTGTTCTGGGCTGTTCCAGAAAAATTTCACTTGGCATGAAATGATGGATGCTGCTTGCAGGTGACTTGACCCACTGACAAATTGTTCTTCCTCCTTTTGGATGCTTGGATCCATTTAGCTGGAACAAGTGCCTGGGTAGAGAGACATGCCTCTGGCCTGTGACTGATCCAAGGTGCTAGCAGGGAGGTTTGCAAACAGGGATCCCCTGTGTGATCTGAGCCAGGGTTTGGTTTATGTGCAGCCCTAGAGCTCATGTCCACAGGGCTGAAATACAGCATCTGCCAGGGAAAGGGCCTGGTGGGGCTGGCAGAGCCCCCGGGCTCAGGCTGGAGCCAGTGTAAGGGGCTTGGCCAAGGTGAAACAGTGCCAGGGCAGGGTGGGGACAGCCCTGAGGTGTCCCTGTGGCACAGGGCAGCTCGAGGCAGCATCCAAGGCACCCTGGAGCACTGCCTGGAGCAGGGGAGAGGCCACACAATTTTGTATATAGAGCAGGTAGAAATAAGTCTCAGTAACACATCCGTGAGACACCGCGAGGACGAGGTGGTGAGGGGCTGAAAGCAGCCGCAGCTTCTTTGCTCTCAGACCTCTCCCAGTGCCACATCCCAGCTGAGCTCTGCAGGCAGCTGTGCTGGGGTGCACATACACAATTGCCACAATTTGTTGTGACAAATCCTGCTAACCTGGGAGCAAACCTTCGGGTTAGGAGCTTCAGCAGCTCTCTGAGAGCAGCAGCAAAGCCTGTGGAGGGCACCTCTCTGCTCCCTGTGCCCCCCACGACTGGGGTTTTACCCTGCCAGGCTCCTGCCTGCTACGTTTTATCTAAAGTCCAGCTACCACATGCTAAAACTCAGAAATGAACAGGGAAGATAACCTCAACCCACATGTGCTATCCTAGATCTTCTCCTTCTTGACTGGCACTGGAAATGCAGCAATCGCCTCGCTACACTGCCTTGACAGCCATGAAAAACATCTCTTCCCTAGACACGTTAGACCAAAATATCTCCTTTGCTCGCTGGCTGCCAGCACGTGTGGGGGAGGTCTGAGTGGGTTTGCCCTCAATGTCCCATTGCTCTGCCTTGTCTCTGCAACCTACACCAGGCCAGCAGAGATTTCAAAGGGAGATGATTCTCCTAGGTCTGAATTAGCTCAAAACTCCTAGTTTGAGGTGTGAGGAGGGATATTTGCTCCTTCCCTAAGGCAGAGCTGGCAGACAGGTCCACTCAGGAGTGTGTTAAAAGCTGTGCCCACTTTTCTGCTGGGGCTGTGGAGTAGGCAAGCTGTGGGGTGGTGGAGAAGTGAGGTTACCTCTGCCCACTCTAGTGGAAATAATTTCCTTTAGCTGGAAAGAATAATTGCTCTGGTTGTGCTGGGGCTCAGGAATGGTGCTTTGGGACTGTCACTGAGCAGCTCTCCCAGTCTTGGCCAGGTTTCCTTCTGTGCCTTGGCCAGGTCATCTGAGCATACACCCCAGCTAAGCACCGCTCCATCCCCACACCACCACACAGAGAGGAACTGCAGCACCAAAAGGAATCTCTGAACATTTTTTGCCAAAGTTTTCCAGGCAAAGAAAAACCCTTGGAAAAATCCAGGGGGCTGAGGGGGTGCTGGGGAGGCCAGGCTGTGGCCAAGGGTGCTGGAAAGAGGCAGGGCTGGTATAGAGCCTCACTGCTGGGAGGCTTCTTGCTGTTGTGACTCAGCGATGTCCAAGCTGAGGTTTCAATGGCTGGCTAGCCCCATCCACTCCACAGTGAGGTTTTTATTCTTATTTTGTGTTTACTTTGTAACCAGGAAGACCACAGTGATTTCCACAGTGCTCTACCTCCACAGAGCCAGTAAGATTTTCCTAAAGTGATTAGGAAAGTCTCTTGACTGATTCAGGCCAACTTTTACTATTGTTATTATTAAGTCATGAAGCAATTAATGAGTTTCCTCTATTATAAATCCCAATTAAATTATTGATAGAGGACTCTGCCTTTTATATATGTTCTCTGTAAATCCTGGGCTTTGGAAGCTTTCTGGTGCTCATTCCAACCAGCTCTCCTCCCTCCATAATTAATGCCTTTCTTTGTATTAGCTGCTCCCAAAGACAGTGCTGCAGGGTACAGCTGGTCTTGTTATACCTCCCAGAATGAGTATTTTACCTGGGAATAGCGTGTAGCACCAAAAAATGAAGTGTGGGGGTGCAGGAGCCCCACAGTAATGAACTCTTGGGATGTTTCCCTATGTGGCTGCTTCAGGGCAGATCCTACTCTCTGCGTGGGGAATGTGTCTGGGCCCCAGGGCAAAGCCAAGGGGAACTTGGGCAGGGAAATTTCCCCCTGGAAAGGGATAACCTGGCTCCTCTAACCTGAGTTTCACCCAGAGACCTCTGCCTCTGAACATCCCCTCAGCTCCCATGCAGGATCCCTGCCCATGCGGCTGCTCTGAATGTACAAGTGACCTGCAAACATCCCAGCATCTATTTAGGGAGGGCACAGAAATCTCTGGCTGCGGACCTGGCCCCAGATTGCTGCCTCTCCCCTGCAGAGATGCAGGGCTCCCTCCTGCCAACAGCTCCACTTGGCAGGTCAGGATTTTCCTAAGAGATGTTTGGGGTTTGGGATGTTTTTCTGAGAGAAAACGCTGATTCACTGAAACAAGCATTTTACTGAAGCATATCAGGCCCCAGGAAGGTTGTGGTGTGGTGATTTATGTAAGGCAGGATGCTGGTCTCCTGCCAGTCCATGTTCCTGCTTTGTCTGTGGTCCTCATGCTCCTTTGGCTTCTGGTTCCAGCCCACTCCTTCGGGGTCTGTGGGGTGACAGGAACCACGGTGCCGGGTGCTGTGGCACGTGCATGGTGGGTGGGTCCCCCACGGCCTCCCAGGGCATGAAATCACGTCTTGATCTGCCGAGGCTGGTCAAGCACTTGATTACACATGTTCCTCACTCTCACCTGCCCTGCACTTCACAGGGGGGTACACGCCATGCCCAAAGTGGTGCTGGGCTGGGTTTCACCCCGGGGCCCCTCAGAGCAGGGGAGGTGATGCGGGGATGGGACCTGCCACGCAGGGAGGCTCCTGGGGCTGTCAGGAAGATGCTGAAGCAACAGCTCCTGCTCAGCACGTGAAGGGTGTCCTTCCTGATGTCACCCGGCCGTGGGGACAAAGGGCTGAGGTGTTCTGGGACAGAGCAGGGCTGCTGGAGCTGCATCGGACTGAACACAAATAGAGGGGGAAAAAACAAATGCAGCAAAGTGCGGCATAGGTGGAGGCAAGGGGGGGCGGGGGGGAGGGTTCAGCCACAGCACCTCACTGGCTCAGCCCCGCAGCCTCGCGGGGGGCAGGGGACCGGTGACAGGGGGGACACTGCCCCGGGGCTGGCTCAGCACTTGCCAGGCCTGCAGCTACAGGAACACCCGAGTCCTGAAAGACTGAGCCAAAATCACTTCTGAGCAAGAAGCTGGTTAGCAGAGTGTTTATTTTAACTTGTGTCCCTGTGAAAGGGTTGAAAGTGCCTCAATTTCCTGAAAGGATGGGAATGTTTGGGCCAGTGGCTCTGCAAACAAAACCCAGACACCAGCAGAGAGGGGAGGGAGGGGTTTGCATTTGCACTGTTGGTCTTCCTTAAACTGGGGATTTGGGGGAACATGGACAGGAGCAGAAGGGAGGACGGGCTCCCCAGGGATGCGGTGTGGGTAGCAGGGCTGGCAGGACATGATGTCAGTGCCCCAGCTCTGACACCTGCACAGCTCCCTTGTCCTTTCTGCCTGGGGACAAGCAAGCTTTGCTCCCTGTAGGAGAGCCCTGGGGCTTCCTGGGAAGGGCTGGAGAGGCAGAGGGGCTCCGAAACTTCACACCCAGTGCCCTGCTGGGGTGGGGAATGCTGCAGGTACATGGTGTTGATGCAGCATGAAGACAGCCTAGTGCCCTGGGGAGGGTGGGCGGCTGTGGCAGTGGCTGTGTGCAGCAGCTGTGGGATATGCTCTCTTTACTAAATGGTTTTGGACCTAATCCAGTGCAGCCAGCATCCTCCCAAAGAGGTTTTCCACCAAGGCTGTGCCAGTCAAAGCTTCCTGAGCCAGGGCAGGAGCATCTCACCTGCTCCCTCTCTGTGACAGGCTGTGCTTTGCTTTCTCCTCCACCTCTCTGCACTTGGAGAGGGCACAGTGGGGCTCATGCCCAAAGCCGAGCCCAGAGCACAATTCAGTTATTACAGAATTGGTCAGAGGGGTGGAAATTCCTTCCCGGGCAGATGGCAGGACCAAAGGTGACAGCAAAGAACAGGGTGAAGCAGGACAAGCCACCTGGCCATGGCACTGGGGTCCAGCAGCCTGTGGGGACAATCTGCTGCCAAGTGGGGCTATGCTGGGGGGCTGCCATGGGGGTCCCACGGGGACTGCAGCTCCACCGTGACCCGGGGCTGGGCTGGTGCCTCCCGATCCTTCTGTGTTCACTGCTGCACCCCCCCAGCACCCCCTCCCAAAAGGCCCAGCCCCAACTGCCCGCCGTGCCTGCAGGCTCGGGCATCGCCCGCTCCCACGCGCTGACGCCTCTTTGCTGGATCCTTGCAGACGATCCTGGTCGGAGACAGCGGCGTGGGCAAAACATCTCTGCTGGTCCAGTTTGACCAGGGCAAGTTCATTCCTGGCTCCTTCTCCGCCACCGTGGGCATTGGTTTTACGGTAAGAGCCCAATCCCTGGTCCCTGGGCTGCGCAACCTCACTCACCCTTGTGGGAGAAGTTTTATATGGGTAATCATAATCTATACTTCTATGATTCCAAGCAGTGCTAAGCACAAAGGTTTGGGAGAATTTGCTTTGGTGCTGCTGAATGAGGAGCCCGGATTGTCTGTGTGCTTGCTGGCAAGGTGGGGGCAGGAGGATGGACAAGGCTTTGGGTTTCTGGGGGGGCTGGAGGATGGACAAGGCTTCACGTCACAAAATCCTTGATGGGGCTATGCCTGAACGCAGCCTTCTGCATTGCACCCAGAAAAGCCGCCTTTGGAGCAGCCCTGCTCTCCCAGGGAGAAGCCAGCCTGTGTCCTGCCTCTGCGGCCCTGGGCTCTCGTGAAAAGTCAGGGCGACATCAGTAAGACCTGGGAAAAACACTCGGCTGTGCTTCAGAACTATTCGCAGAGCTGCCGTGGGGCTGGCAAGTGGCTCTGACACTCCTGTCCCCTCTCCTGGGGAGCCCGGGATAGAGACAGCACGTGGGACCTTACCACACAGCAAGACCAGCATCCCTCCAGCATCCGTGGCAAGGCTGGGGCTCAGCAAGAAGCTGTTACCCACGGGATGGCTATTGCCCAGGACAAGGCTGCTACCCATGGGGATTTTCTCTCTAGTCCAGGCCAAGAGAGCAGGGAAACATGTAGTACCAGTGTTGGGGGGGTCTGGGACCGAGCAGCCCAGGGGCTGGCAGCCGCGGGTGCCCCTGCGAGCAGCACTGAGCCCTGGGCAGGCAGAGGAGGCTCAGATGTGCTCCTGACCTTTGCCAGCTCCCGGCTGCCTCGTTCCTCCTTCAGCAAAGGACAGTGTGTGGAGGTGATGCTCGGCCAGGCGTTTTTCCTGCCCAGGCAACTCCATGAGCACCGGCACCATTTGCCATGTCCTTCCAGCCCCCCTCCCCAGCAAGCTGCAGCGGACCTCAGCTGCTTCTGGGAGCTCCAAGTGCCTCCAGCTCCGGGCACTTCCCTGGCCAAAGTGCATATAGAAACTATAAATCCCCTCAGCTGGGTCTGAACGCAGTTACGGGACTGGAAATACAGGTTCGCTTTCCCGAGGGGCAGAGGAAGGCTTGGCTGGAGCAGGAGCTGGCAGCCGGGGAGGGCGCAGAGGCAGGTGCCCTCGCAGACGGCATCTCTGCCATCGGACCTCCCGTGGCCACGCGTGGCCTTCACCCCGAGAGCAGCGGGGACACGGATCCACACGGGAGCCCTGCACGCTGAATCCCAGCAGCCTGAACGGGGCTGGGGGGTTTGCACTGGGATGAGCCCGGGTGCGGGGGTAGATGGGCTGGGTATCCTGGGCAGAATAAATCAGTGGGGGCTGAAGGCTCCTGTCAGTGGAGTGGTGACTGTAAGCCTGAAGAGCCTGGGGCAGCCATGGAGCTGGATGAGGTTTCATGGAGTTTTTGGGTAATGCAACATTCCTGGCTCTCCCCCAGGACTTCCCTGCATTCCCACGCTTGGGCTTTTCCCAAATGAAGTGTGCTATAAGCCAGGCCCCAACAGCCAGCGTAGGAAGCTGGGGGGGGGGGGCTGTGAGCAGCCAGGGGGAGCGGGAGCCCTGGCAGCCATCCCGGCGAGACGCAGGCACCGCTGAACCGGCTCGCGGCACCGTGCGGCTTCCGGCTAACGGCCACGGCTTCTGGTTTCCTCCCAGCTTCACTGTGCCTTGGTGCTACCCCAGGGCCCAGCTCAGCAGCCATGGGGGCTGCAGCCGATGGGGAAAACCCCCTCACCCTCGGGTGGGCGGGTGGGGTGGGAGCAGGAGCTTCCGTCCTCACCAACCTGGTGTGGCTGCGGGGGGATTTGGCAGCACCAGCGTCTCCACCCCTGCACCCCGTGGAGGATAAGGGGCTGTTCAGTTTGGGGTGAGCAGTTCCTTCTCTCCCCATCCATGTGCCCGGAGGGATCCCGCGCTGCCAAGCCCCTGGCAAACCCAAACACCCCGATGTCCCCGGTGTGGGGATGCAGGGGGGCAGGTTTCCAGACTTAAGCTTCTTCTTCCTCATCCCGGGGTCTAGGCCGGGCAGGGAGGCGGCCGAGGCACAGCCTTGGGGTGGCATTGGCCAGGGAGGAGGAGGAAGAAGAGGAGGAGGAGGAGGGCGGGTCGGGTGGAGCCACAGCTCCCGCTGGCCCCGCGACTCGGCGGCTCCGCTCGGACGCACCATGAGCGTCCCCGGCGGGGCGGGGGAGAGCGGGACCCCCCCGGCGGGGAGCGGGGACCCCCCGGCAAGGAGCGGGGACCCCTCGGCGCTGCCCCGGGACTACGAGCTGGCCGGCAAGGTGGGCAGAGGCGCGGGGTGGGGAGCAGGGATCGACCCTCTAAGCCCGGCCGGGGGGAGAGTTTGGGGTTCGCCCCACTGATCTAGGGGAGACCGGGAGGGATCCCGGGGGGGTCCCGGGGGCCGCCCGCTTCCTCCGCTGCCTCGATCACGCCCAGGAAGCGGCTGCGGGCCGGGGAAGGGGAAGGAGGCAGCGGTCCCAGCTGAGCCCCCCCAGCCCTGCCTGCCCCTGCCCCGGGGGTTCCCAGATCTCGCAGACGTGGGGATGGGGGTCCTCCCCCTCCCACACCCCCCGGGAGGTGGAGATAGGGGGTCCCTGCCCCGGGGGCGGGGGGAGGTGTTTGCTCCGGGTGTGTCCCTGCCCCGAGGTGGCGATGGGGGTCCCGGCCCCAGGTGCCCCACTGCAAGAAAAGGGCTTTTGGGGGTCTCGGCTTGATGGGCAACGGGGCTCCCCAGGGGGGCACGGCTGAGCTCTGCCCTCTGAAAGCCTGCCCTGTCCTTCTTGGGGCAAGGGGGGGCTCCTGTCAGTCAGGGCAGCGGTGCCCCCCATGATACAGGGCAGGGGAGGCAGGACCCCATCCAGCCCATCGCTGCACCCCAAGGGCACGGCAGAGGTGGGGGCAGCGTGTGTGCCCTGGAGCCAAGCCAGCCCAGGGCCCTGCACCCACCCCGCAGTCCCCCCACACTGCAGGTGCCCCCACGGCCCTGCCAAGCAGCGGGGTGGGAACCCTCCTCCTCCAGTACCCCCCTTTTCCCCAGCCCAGCTCAGCCGAGGGTCACCCTGCGGAAGCACCCTCCTCCTCCCGGCAGCACAGGGGAGGCACCGAGCCGAGGACCCTTTTACCCAAAAAATTTAATATGCAGCCCCAGGTTGTGCCCAGCGGCAGCAGTGCCATGCCTGAGAGCTCCTGCTGCCGCGATGAGCTGGCTCCCAAATCAATCCCACATGCTGCCACCTTCCCTAAACCGCTTTTATTCCTTTGCCTTTATCCTCTCTGCTCTGGCTCCTTTCAGTGGAGGGCGATTTTTGTGTCTGAGGGAGGAAATCATTTGCCAGCTTGATCTGGAGTGAGGTGGAGGCAGAACTGGGTGGTGTTCCCAGCTGCCCTCCAGTCTGGGCTGGGTTGGGGTGTCCTGGGGAAGGATTTGACCCTCAAAGTGAGCATGTTCAGCCCCCAGCTCTGGCAGTGCTGGCCCGCAGGGTGTTTGCTGTGCCATCCCTGTGCACGGTGGCCATGGCTCGCTGTGTTTGCCCGGTCGGGGGGGGCTGTGGGGCCACGTGGGTTTGCTTTGCAGGCTCCAGTGTCCCTGCAGGGTGGGCTTGTGGGGATGGACCTTCTTGCTGGAGTCCTGCTTGCTGCCATTTTTAGGCAGGGGATAGATGCAGTGAGCATCAGGTTAATTATTGCTGGGCAGGAAAGGGCTGCTGCTGGTGAGCAGGGAGGAGAGAGGCGTCGGGGCAGGAGGTAAGGCTGTGCTTATCGAAACCAGCATCAGTCCTGGCTGCTGCCTGCCCGGGTCCAGCAGTGCCACAACGGCTTGGGATCCTGGACTGAGCCTGTTTGCTTAGCAGGAGGGGAAAAGCACCGTGTTTGCTTTGGTGTCTGTGGCAGTCAGGGCCCTGGGCACCGACAGGATGAGAGTCCTGGACACGGCGGGGTTTGCCCAATCCACGCACCAGCCCGTGGGCTGGGCATACCCGGGCTGGGGGCAGAGGTGGCTCCATGTGTCCAGGAGCTGCACGGGTTCTCCAAGAAGCCTTCTGGGTTGGGAGATGGCCAGGGGCTGGCCAGGAGACATCTTTTCTTGCTGCGGTACCTGTCTTCCCACCGGCTCTCTTCTTCTGCTCTCCACTTCTTTGGTGGCTGGGGACTGCTCCACTGCCCTGGGGCACTGAATGGCTGCACCCTTGGGGGTCCCATCCCACCCCCAGCTCTCACGGGGCTCCTCAGTCCTGGCAGGACCAGCCCTGGGGAAAGAAATGGAGGGACATAAGGGACGGGGAGGGCTCAGCTTCACCCAGGGGTGCTACCCGCTCCCCATCCCGCTGACACCTCTCCCTGCGCCCATCTTGCAGGTGATGTTACTTGGAGACTCAGGCGTGGGGAAAACCTGTTTCCTGCTCCAGTTCAAAGACGGGGCCTTTCTCTCCGGGACGTTCATAGCCACCGTGGGCATAGATTTCCGGGTGAGACCACCACAGCTGCTAGCCCCTTGCCTGCCCCGACCCGCACCCCACCATGATGGGGCACTGGGAAGGGGAGATGGGAGGTTTCCAGCCTCTGCACCAGCCGGCAGCAAGTGCTTGATGAAACCCTTCCACCTCTCCCTGGGAGAGCGGTAACAGATGGAAGAGCTTGCTGAGAATCTCACCTCTTGCCTTTAAATCAGCAAAACGTCTCGGCTTAGCCCATCCTGGCTGGGGGTGTGAGCTGGGGGTGTGCGGTGGGCAGCCAGCGCACTCCACTGGCCAGACTGAGGCCAATGTCTAAGGGGGACAAACACTGGTTGCTGTCATTTTGTGCCGTGGAAGAGCTGAAATGGGCTGCTGAGGGGTTATTAAGGTCCCTGTATCCCATTTAAACCCTCCCGCTGCTCTCTGTTCACCGAATTTCAGCTGCAGGGTCTCTCAGGGGGTGCACGGGTCGGCAGAGCTGTTTGTAGCACAGGGTAGAGTGGTGTTTCAGCAGGCTGGAAGTCACGGGGGGATGTCCCTGGTCTGAGCTCTGCTCGTGGCTGCCGACACGTGTCGAGTGCGGTCGGCGCTTCCTCTGCCTCCACAGCTGCAGCTGCTCTGGTTTTCTGCTGCCTTCACTGCCCGGGCTGCCCGGGGCTTGCGGGGGGGGGTTGGTGAGCAGGGGCTGGGGGAGAGGACTGTGGCTTTGCTTTGGAGGGGTCTCGTGGCCTGTCCTTCCAATAAAGTAATGAAAGAAGGAAAATCTGCCGTTTCCCACTGCTGAGCTCAGCACAGGTGGTCCCAGGGGTGTTGCCAGCTCGTAGGTACCCGCTCTGCCCCGTGCAGGCATCCCCTCCATCAGCTCACAGCTTGCTACTGGTAGGTAATTTCCAGAGTCTCCTAGGGCACATTTTTTTTGTTTTATTCAGCCCATTTCCTCAACTTTTATCATCTCCACATGGGCTGAATTTCCATTTCAAACAATTCCAGGCAAGCAAATTACTTAAAGGGGTCTCCTCTTTCCAGAATCATCCCTCCAAGTACAATTCTTTAAGAGTCTTAAAATAGCCCTTTGGTAACTCCTGCTTGTCTTTGCTTGGGCCTCTGGAGAGAAGTCCCTGCACTTCCGAGCTGGGTACAGCGATTGCTTAAGCCCCGATAACTGCCTTCCCCACTCACTTGCAAATGCTGCTTCCCTTCCCCAGTCCCAGCCCAGCTGCAGGGCTGAGCAGCCCCAATGCCTGGCTGCAAACTGCCCTGACCCAGGAGATTTCCTCTTGCCATGCTGGATAAAGTCATATGCTACCTTCAACCCCCCAGCTCAGTGTGTGCAACCACCTTTAAGGGCCAAGCAAGGCTCCCACCAGCAAAGAAACCTCAGCTGGACCCCCAGCATCACCCACTGAGC
This sequence comes from Tyto alba, assembly GCF_018691265.1. Taxonomy (NCBI): domain Eukaryota; kingdom Metazoa; phylum Chordata; class Aves; order Strigiformes; family Tytonidae; genus Tyto; species Tyto alba. Next base: position 7,336,911 of record NW_024881314.1, read on the forward strand.
ATCCCCAGGAAGCTCATAGCATCCAAAGGCCTTAAACTGGTGCAAATAGCCCAAGTTTTTAGTGCAGCGGTGGTTCCTTCAGCACATGGAGCAGAGGAATCCTGGCAGAAGGGTCAGGGCTTTATGGTGGGCAGACGTTATTAAAGCACACCAAGATGTTCTTAATAAATGCACATTTGCATGTAATTCGTACAAGATCTCCCCACTTCCCCAGCTCTGCTGAACTTCCCCTGGCCACATGGGCAGGGGCTTCTGTGAGCCCTGGGTAGGAGCTGGAGAGGGTCAGTGTCCCTGGGTGTTGCAGAGCAGCCTGCGTCGTTCGTTAGCCAGCTCGTTAGGGGACTTGGGAGCCACAGGACAGGGGCACTGGCTGTAGGAGATGAGCCAGGCATCGGATCCAAAGCAGGCTGGGATCTTGCTGTTCTATCTCTGTCAGGGCCTGATTCTGCCCTTTCCCTCCCTGGCATGAGGGGATGCTGCTCAGGGATGTCCCTTTAGCTGCCAGGCAGCATCGCAGCCCCCCAGCAGGAGCAGGGTTTGTAGCAATGAGGCTTCAATATCCAGCCCCATGGGCAATCTGGTTTCATCCTGCCGGCCGGGGCAGAGCAGCCGAAGGGCTGGGGCATGGCCAGCACCCACACCAAGGTGCGCATTGGGCTGATGAATGCGCTCTCCTTCTCTTCTGCAGAACAAAGTGGTGGCGGTGGATGGTGTGAAGGTGAAGTTGCAGGTGAGTTTTGGGATGGGGTGAGCAATTCCCAGCCAGCTTGCTGGAAACACTCCCCCCCCCCCCCCCCGCCCCCAGGCTGAGCACAGTGGTCCGGGAGCCACAGGGGCACCCCCAGCTGTGGGGGGCATTCCCCTCCCGGCACTCACTGGGATGGCTTCTTGGCAGATCTGGGACACGGCAGGCCAGGAGCGTTTCCGCAGCGTCACCCATGCCTACTACAGGGATGCCCAAGGTGGGTTTGGGGTCCAGTGAGGATGGGGGAGACTGGTCGGAGCACATCCCTGCAGCAGGGTGATGCTTCTGCCTCTTCCTTTCCAGCCCTGCTCCTGCTCTACGATATCACCAGCAAGATGTCCTTCGACAACATCCGCGTGAGTCCCCTCCGTGGGTCAGGAGTGTGTTTCTCCCCGGGGATCGAGGTCGTGGGTGCCCTGTGTGGCTTGCTGGGTGTTTGGGGCAATTTGGAGCCTGTTTTACACATAAGCACCGGCTGTTTTGGACAGGCCCAGCCAGCTGGGAGCTCGTCCCTGGGGTGCCTGGCTGGGTGCTGCATGGCTGGGTGAGTTTTGTTTAGGGACATGGTAAATGGCTGGAGGGAGAAAACGTGGTTTGGGATGGATGTGAACCATGTGTAGGCTTGGGCTGTAGCCAGGAGACAGGGCGTTTTTAACACAGTTCGGCTGTGATGCTAGAATGGTTCCCATGCCAAAAAAAAAAAGTTGGTTTCCCCATCGTTGTGGGCTGGGAGGGGAGGGATGGGGGTACCGCTCACCCCGACACAGCCCCGATGCCCCACAGGCCTGGCTGACAGAGATCCATGAGTACGCCCAGAAGGACGTGGTCATCATGCTGCTGGGCAATAAGGTGCGTGCAGGGTTCCCCGTCACCCCGTGCCGTGCCGTGCTGTGCCGTGCCATGCCAGCCCTGCCTGTGCCAGCCAGGTGGCTGCAGAGGGATAGGGCTCAGCGGGTGCTCTGCCTGCCAGCTGGGTGCAGCCTGCCTACCCACCCCACTTTGCCAAGCTCTGCTGCCCTCTGGGCTCAGCCAGGCCCAGAGGTGACCCCAGAAGTTTGGGGGGGTTGGAGGGGGCTGTGGAGACCAGTTTCCCCAACAGCCAGTGGGGGCAGCACGAGGCTGAGGCTCCTGGTGCGGGATGCTCCCAGTGCGGGATGCTGCTGGGTATGGGTGCCCACCCAGGTCCTGGATGCACCCCCAGATCCCGAGTAGCCCCAGGTCCCAGATGCTCAACCAGGTCACAGATATTCTCCGGGGGTCCCAGATTCTACCGGATGCCCAATGCTCGACTGGGTATTGGATTTTCCCCTGGGACTGGATGCCCCCTGAATCCTGGGTGATGCTGGGTACCTGATGCCCAGTCCCCAGCTGGGGTCTTATCAATATCTCCCCTGGGTCCTGGATGTTCCCAGGTACTGGATGCTGCTCCAGGTCCCAGACGCCCCCATCATCCTCGATGCCACCAGGTCCCAGATGTTCAACAGGTCCCAATTCTCTGGGCACTGGATGTTCCCAGGTCCCTGACACCCCCAGTTCCTGGCAGCCCCCTGCGCACCCCACACTGCCTGCTTGCCAGATGCCCCCAGGGTGCCAGCTGGCCCTCGGACGCGGTGACACTTTCCTTCCCTCGGCAGGCTGATGTGAGCAGCGAGAGGGCTGTGAGGACGGAGGATGGAGCATCGCTGGCCAGGGTGAGCCATGCTAGAGTCTAACCCAGCTGCAGCCCCCCCCAGACAATTGCACGTCGCTCAGGGTCCCCCCCAAAGCCATGCCACCCCCTCTGATGGGAGCCCAGACCCACCTGGCTCTAGCACAGACAGCGTGGCAGCTGCTTGCACACAAAACCTGGAGCAAGGCAGGGAGGGGATGGCATCTTGTCCCCAAGCCTCATCCAGGTGACAGGGGTGATTCAGCGGGGCAGGAGGGCATTTCAGGGCTGGGTGCTGATGGGGCCACGCTGCCCTTGCAGGAGTACGGGGTGCCCTTCATGGAGACGAGCGCCAAGACAGGCATGAACGTGGAGCTGGCCTTCCTGGCCATTGCCAAGTGAGTACTTGGGGGACAGGGGACAGGTCAAGGGAGGTGTCCCCTGCAGCCCCACCACCTCCCACACTGGCACTGGAGCAGGCGGGTGGGGGTAACGTGGTCCCACCACCCCAGGGAGCTGAAACAGCGCGCGGTGCAGCCGCCGGACGAGCCGCGCTTCCAGATCCACGACTACATCGAGTCGCAGAAGAAGAAATCCAGCTGCTGTGCCTTCGCCTAAGAGCGGCAGGGAGGAGCCAGCAGCCCCAGGGGCGCAGGCAGGCAGGAGGCAGAGCAGGGCCCAATCCTGCCCTCAAGGGTCCGAGGGAAGCAGGCTCTGCCAAGCCAAGCGTGGACAGGACAGTACAGCGGCGCACGAGGAGAGCCATCGCCCCGGCACGGGGATCACGGGGCCGGATCCTGCCGCCCTGTGGGGCAACGCCTGGAGCTTACTGCGTGCCCCCAGGGAATAACTGCGGTGTGATGACTGCCAGCCCGGCCAGCGAGCCACGGGGATGCTTCCATCACCCGAGCAGGATGCAGGATACGGCCCCACGCCGAGGGCCCTTCGGTGCAGCTGGAGGGGCCGTGTGTGTGCCATGGATGAGCCCCCGTGCAGCCCCCAGCCCTTTCGTCTCCTTCAGCCATCCCGGATGAAAGAGCCTGATCCAGCCCCCATGTCCCCGGTGCTGCCGGGCTCTGGCTTCCCTCTGCCCCACGCCGGGGTGCAGCCGGTGCCCACGCTCGGCCGTGGCTCCTCGCCGCTGTGGTTGCTGCTGTCGGCTTTTATCCTCCTGCCACCACGAGGGCAGCGATGTCCCCGTTGTGTCCCTGTTCCTCCAGAGGGAAGGGCCAGGATGGGGAAGCATCCAGCCAAGCCTGCTCCCTGCCCGTGCAGCTGGCAGGAGAAATAAAACTCCCCTGGGAGCACCCGGGTGATGTTTGGGGCACTTCCTGTACACACGGCAATTTGGAAAAACCTTTATTTCTCCCCTCTCGTAGCCACAGGATTAGAGATTTTTTTTTAATGAGAAAAAAACTTTTCAATCCAGACAAAACCATCTCTGGCTTCACATAGGCTGGAGTTGGTGGGGAGGAGGTGCCCGCAGTGGCCTGGGGCTGCTGTGCCTGCTGGCTCCCAGGGCGGACTGGGTTTCTCCCATCCCTGCACGTGTAACACAACTGTTTCTTCCCGCTGTTGGCAAATAGCAGCTGAAACCCACTCTCTGGAGACCAGATGCTTGAGATGCTTCAGCCAGCAAACTCTGCTACATTGGGCACCAGCGGGGCGCAGGGTGCAAGACTTGGGCCCCGCATTGCTGCACGTCCCCGGCGCTCAGCCTGGCCCTGCCGACCCCTCAAGCACGCTGCCGGCTCCCCCAAGCACTACCTGGGGTGGTGAGACAGGGAATATTTGGTCACGTAGCTGAAGAGCTGATGTGAAGGGCAGCTGCGGAGGGTATGGCACTGCTGCATGTAGGAGTTGGGGACTGTCCGGCACATCCGTCCCTGTCAGCATCTTCCCTGGCCCTGCGCCCGAGCCGCTTGTCTCCCACCTGCCCCGGTGCCTCCTTCGCCTCAGCTCTGCTCCCAGGTCTCTCTTTGCAAGTTTACAGATTAAAGCTGGGTATTTTTGAGGCTTTGTATCTGCCTGGTTTTTTACTGCGTGAGAAATCCCTGCCCTGGGTCTGCAACGTGGGAGGCTGCTGCATCCAGGCGCTGCAGAGCAGCGGGGCGGGGGGGGCCCCTGGGAGCAGCTGTGGGGAGGGGGAAGCACCCTCGGCCCCTTCCTCCCCGCCGGGGCTTTCATTGCACATTTCAGACAGTCCAAAGGTGAGAGGGGAAGAGTAAACATGGTCTGTTAAATTAAAACCAACCTCCTCCCCTGCTGTTCTCATGGTGCGGAGTCCAGCATTCCCCAAATAACTCTGTCTTCCCACCAATGGCATTGCTGCTGCCGCTTGGCTGATGTCTGCAAAAAATGCTGGATGGCTTCAACACAAACAGACGTTGGGTCTTTTCTGCTTTCCCCCCCCTCCGGCCTGGGCTCCCTCAATGTCACGCTGAGCCGCAAAGGGCCGTGGCAGGAGGAGGCAGCTGGGGTGTGATGGTGATGCCTGCACCCAGCCATCCCGCGGGCGCTGCCGGGGTCTGCCGGTCCCAAAAGCAGCTTAGGCTGTTTCATTTCCTGCTGTCTCTCTTTCTTATCACAGTCCCATGCTCGAACCAGTCCTCTTAGAGCTGGGTTTTATTTCCTGACTTAGGGCAGCGTTCCTGAAAAGTGTCCTCGCCTTGTTACCCCCCTGAACACGCACGCTTGCAGGACTGTGCTGCTCAGAACCCCCTTGCCAAGGGATCTGTTGATGCCACAGGCAATGGACACCCCCCCCCCCCCCCCCAGTCCTGGGGCTGTACCACAACACGCTTGCCCTGGTTTTCCCTCTCTGCAGGCATCTGCCACCAGCCGCCGTGGGATTCCTTTCCGCTGCCTTTCTCAGGGCCGAGCGGCTGTGGGCGAATGCTCAGCCGAGTGGAGGAAACAAATGAGCCCACCCTTCCCAGCTCAGCCCCCCGGCGCTGGAGCACGGCCACCCCCAGCACATGGGGGGTTTCTCGGGCACTGGGCTCCCTGGAGCAGGGCTGCGGTGCAGAGCTGCCCGGGAGGGACAAGTCCTGCAGCGTGCTGCCGTCACCTCCTTGCTCGCCCGGCTGCAGCACAGTTAAACGTGATCCTGGCTGCCCTGGGGACCTTTGGCCAGCCTGAACTTCAGCCAGGCCTTGGAGCCTGCAGTGAGAGACACCGATGGCACCTCCGTGCCCGGGACAATCCCAGGAGCCAGGGGCCAGCTCTACCTGGCACCAGCAGCCCTGCCTGGGTACAGGAGCAGCCCCGGTTTGATGCTGCCTTTCTCTGCCCTGCCTGACCCCAAACCCCGGGATCTCACACTCTCATAACCCCCTGCAGCCATTTTTGCTTCCCAGGCCGGGAGCAGAGCCCATTGAGGCTGGGGCAGAGCAAATTCGCCCCCCAGGGTTTTCCCCATCTACCCACCTCCGGGTTCCCCAGCTCCAGGGTGCTGAGCAGGGGCTGAGGGCAGCTCGGGGGAGTGGGGCTGCTCTCATTTCCACCGCACAGCGGGTTACCAGTGAGCATGGCCTCCCGTGCCGCTTCCCCACGCAGTTTTGGTTTGGGGTTTTTATTTCTCTTTTTGAAGCTCCGAGCATCCCTCCAGATCTCTGCCCGGGGCCGGCAGCAGGAGTAACCATCCCGGACGGGGAGGACGTGCCCTGAGAGGCCGAGATGTGCCAGCCCAGTCGTGCAGAGCAGGGAGCGCCCCGCCGTTCTCCAGCCACCGTCGGGGCTCTCGGCGGGGGCTCAGCGGGCGGCTGCCCCGGTCGGCTGGCGGGGGGATGCGAGGAGAAGCGCAGGTGGCCCCGGAGGAGCGGCCAGACCCCACGCGGGAGCGATCCGGCCCCACGAGGGGGGGCTCAGGGTCCCACGGAGGGGGCTCGGGATCCCGCTGCCGGCAGCAGGGGCGCGGCTATATTTGCATAACCCCGCCCCCCGTCCCAACGACGGTGACCTCGCCCTCTCTATTTACATGGTACCGCCCCGCCCCTTCTCCTTGTTTGGCGGGTCTCGCCCCGCCCCGCTCTTCGATTGGCGGCCGCGCTCCCCGCGCCCCGCCCCCGTGTATAAAACCGGCCGGCGGGGCGGGCGGGCGCGCAGAGGCGGCGGGCACGGCGGCGGGTACGGGGGGCGGAGCCGCTCCCGCCATGAGCAGCAGCGCGGGCCCCGCGGCGCGGCTCTGCCGCCTGGAGCGGGGGCCGGACGGCTACGGCTTCCACCTGCACGGCGAGAAGGGCAAGCCGGGCCAGTTCATCCGGCTGGTGGAGGTCGGTTCACCGGCCGAGCGCTCGGGGCTGCGGGCCGGCGACCGGCTGCTGGAGGTGGATGGCGAGAACGTGGAGCGGGAGAGCCATCAGCAGGTGGTGGAGCGCATCCGCGCTGCCGCCGGTGCCGTCAGCCTCCTCGTCGTGGACCCGGTGGCCGACGAGCAGCTGCAGAAGCGGGGCGGGACGGGTACCGAGCCCCCCGGGGGCGGCGGGCAGACGGCCCCGGAGCCGGCGGAGCCCCCGGCGCGGGAGCCCAGCGGCGGCGGCGGCCCGCGGGTAAACGGGCGACCGGGGGGAGCTGGGAGCTGGGGCGATGGAAAGTTTTCGGGGGGAGGAGGTGGTGTCCGGGGGAGGGGGTTGGGGCCTCCCGGCACCGGCCCCGGTCGTCGCCACCCAGTCGAGCGAGCGGGAGCAGCCACCGCCGCGTCTGCCCCAGGCTCCCCGGGGTGCCCTGTGGGGTTTCGCTTTCGGTTCTTTCTTTTTTTGTTTTGCTTTAAACGCGGCTCCCCAGGAGCACCGGGGCACCGTTGCGCCCTGCTGCTTTTCCTTTTTTTATTTTAATTATTTTTTTTTTTTTGCTTAACACTTTTCAGTACCTATTGTGTTGGGTGATGAGTGGGGGCGGGCAGGCACACGGGGCTGTTTGAACTCATAACCGCGCATCCCCCCCTTCGGCCCATCCTTGTGCAGCAGGGCCGATAAAACGGGGTGAGAAAAGCAAGAGAGCTTCGAAGTGCAGGTGGGCCCCTGCCCAGGGGGGCAGCTGGCCTTAACCTGCTCCAAAATACAACAGAAAAACAGCTGTGGTAGGGTACTGGGGGGGGGCTGTGACTGCAGGTGTTGGTGGCAGTCACTCATGCCCTGAGTGTGTCCGGTCTCTGCTGGGGAGCGGAGGTGGTGGAGCCCTTCTGGGCTGGAGGGGACTGATCTGGTCCGTCGGTCTACGGGTACAGACACTTAGTAATTCAGGAATGTCGGCCTTAAGCAGCGCGTGGGAGTTAGTGGTTGCACAAACAAAGCGATGTAGAAAGGTGAGGAATTGAGAAATAGCTGACCTTTCTTGCCCAGAGCAGTTCCTAAGAGACGTTGTGGGCTGATGGAGATAATACTGCTTTTTATTTACCCAGCAAAAACATGTTTGTTGTCACAACAGAGGTCTGGATGTCCCTGGGGTGGGGCACCTGAGCAGCTCTTAGGACCTGCTCCCAAAGACCAACTGTGAAGGGCTGGTGCCACGAGGCCTCCCCAGTGCTGGTGCTGAGCTCCAGGGCAGACTTTGGTGCCTCACTGAGCTGTTATCACACAGGGTTTTGCTGAGGATCAGGTATTTTTATTAGTTGTGTCTCCTGTTGGACTTTAGCCCGGTGACAGCTGCCCGTTGCCCCCAGTCGGGCTGATCCACCTCAGGGCACTGGTCTCATCCCTGTCCAGCTAAACCACCACCTCGACACCTCCCTGATGGGTTTGTTAAGGTGGGAACAACCAGGCTCTGTCCGTCATTGCCCCACTTGCTTGCTGTCCCCCGTGGCATCCCTGGGGTCTGGCCCGGTGCCAGGCTGTGGTGCTGCCCTATGCGGGGGGAGCGTGCTTGCCCTCCTGTACACCACCGTGCCAGCATTCCCTCAGGGCCAGCAAGGCCGTCTGTCCTGTGCTTTCTGCTCCCAGATCTCTCCATGGGCTGAGAAAAATAAAAGAGACATATTCATGCAGCTTGGGTGAGTCCCCTGCCAGGTTTGTGGGGCTGAGGATGTGCAGTCCCCATGGGGGATGGAGCCCCGACGTGCTGCGAGGTGGCTGCTTGCTCGCAGGGGCTGTGCTGGCCGGGGCAATGCAAAGGGCCTGGGAAGCTGGAGATGCTCCATGGGCTTTGGGGGGGTGGCCCTGGCTAGAGATGCCCCACAGTCTTGGGGGGGGGGGCAGGTTCGGGGTGCAGCCCACGCAGAGTTACCACGGGTGGTTTCTCTCTGTACTGGAGCAGGAAGCGGGTGACATGGGGTGACACTGCTGCACGGCCCCACATGGTTTCTCAACAGGTAACAGGAAATCTTGTGGCTGGGGGAAGGGCCCGGTGCTCTGGGTAGCAAAGCAAAGGCGAACGGGTTTGGAGACATCGCCCCTGCCAGGCACCCACCAAGCAGGGTGGGAAGATGCCGGGCGGGATGCCGAGCCAAGCTGGAGCAGGCAGAAAGGGATTTCTCTCCAGCAAGCCGGGAACACACTGGTGTGCCTGTTCTCTGGCTGCTGGTGGGCAGCCGGTGCCCGTGGCCCCATCCCCCCTGCAGCCCCAGCTCTGCGGGTTGGTGGGATTCCCCCCAGATCGTTGTGGTGGGGAGCGGGAGGTTTGCATGTGTCAGAGTCCTGTTTGCTTTATTGGGCTGGACTTGCCTTTATTTGCTTATCGAGCCTGGAGACGCTCGCTGCTGGGAGAGCTGGCCGGCAGCACCCGCTTCCTGCATGGGACTGAGCAAGGGTTTAACATCTCCCACCTTCAGGCAGGATCGGACCCCTCTCAAACCCTGCTGGGTCCTACACAGATGGGAACCCCCTGTGCCAGTGGGCTCGGGCACTCCCACAGCTCCCAGTGCTGGGCACAGGCTGAGGAGGTTTTGGGGGGGGTCATCATGGGCTCCCTTCTCATTCCTATAAAACCTTGAGGGTGCAAATCCCCCTGATGCTGTGGTGGAGGCTTTGAGCCTCCCTGAAGGCACCTGGGGAGCTGCTCCAGCTGAGCCAGAGAGGTGACGGTTTTACACCCCTGAGGCCATCCCCGCTTCCTGGGGCCCTGCACCCCAGGGACTGTCCCCAGGGTTCGGCTGGGAGCCGTGACAGCTTGTCCTCCCCCCCGCCTGCGTTTCCGGAGGCTTCAGCTGCTTGGGAGTGTCTTGAGAACGTTTCATGCAAACCGCATGGCATCAGCAGAGCAGCACTGGTCGCTGCCAGCCCAGTGCCCTGGCACAGGCTGGGGCTGCTTTTACCAGAGCAAGGCTTTTGCTACCAGCCCTTGGTCTTCCCTCTTGCAAATTTAGTGCTAAATTAAAGCCCTCCCTGCCAGCAGTGCTCATTCCTTCTTGTAAAACCCGGGTGAGCCTCCCAGGGGCTGGGTTTTGGGGTGTAACAGGGAGCAGATCCCCCCCACACACACACTTGGGAGCATTGCACTGGGAGTAGCTGGTGTCTAATTAGGAAATGAATTAAATTTCCTCTCAAGGCAGCTGCATGAAAAGCAGCTCCAGTCAAATGGGACGTGACAGGGATGCTGCGAGGAGGCTGCTTTGCATCTCCTTTGTATGAAGCCCGAATGCGTGCGCCAGATTTCAGGACCCGTGTGAATGTGCTGGCCCAGGCGTCCTCGGAGCCGTTGTGTTTCTCTTTGAGTAACCGGGAATGCTGCTGTCGATGGGCTTGTTGCTGCTTGTAGGGCTGTAGGGAGTTTCCTGGGATTTGGGGCTTCAAAGGCTGTTCTGAAATTGCTGTTGGGGGGCTGGGAGTTGGGGAGCAGGTCCTGGCACACTGTGCAGTTGGAGTCCCCACATTCCCGGGGCTGTCGGTCCTGCTGGATGGCTGAAAATCCTGGGGAGGAATGATCCGGCAAGCTCCTGGAAGGAGAAGGGTTTGGAGGTGCCCCAAGTCCCATTCCAGGACAGGAACAGGGATACGATGCTGCCGATCTCCCCGTCCCAAGTGGGCATACCTGCAGGCAGATGTCCCTCTGCCACCCCTGGGTGCAGAGGAGAGGGGTGGGACGGGATGTCCGTGCCGGGGGCTGAGTCCAGTTTCCCCCGCTGCCCTCCCTGCTGGAGATTGTAATTGCTCATAACAAAGCTCTGCCAGCTAATCCATGCCCTAGCAAAGTGGGAGGGCTGCTGGTGTTGGAGGAGAGGACGCAAAAGCTTATAAAAATTAGGGGCATTTTCGTTTTCCTGCTATTCAGCTCCTGGTTCTGCAGCCATGGGACTTCTTGGCATCCTGAGTGTTGACCCCAAACCTTCTCACCTGAGGTCCCTTCTGGCCAGGGAGACTTTGGGGCTGGAGAGATGCTCTACCATGGGGTGCTCACCCTGTGGATGGGCAGGATATGGCCCCTGGAGCATCGGATGCATTTATATTTTTCTCTCGGGGAGGAAGAACGGTGGCTGCTCGCAGGGTTTCTGCTGGCACGAGGGATTTGGGGAGAGCGAAGGCGGCCTGGCATGCTGGGCTGGAGGAGCTGCCAGCCGCTGGCAGGGGGATGCTGGGGGGGCCAGGTCATGGCTCGGCCGGGCTGCCCTCACACCGGGTGCTCCTGCCTTCGCCGCTGCCTTTGAGGGCTTGGTGCCTCCCTCGCTGCCGTGACCTGTCCCCCTGCCCCGAGGCATCTGTCCATCCTGCAGGACTATTTCCCCCCCCCCAATTCATGGCCCCAGTGTCTCGGGGAGCCTGGGCTGCCAGGGCTTTGTTGGTACGGGTAGAAGCAAAGTCCTCCCTCCTCCTTCTCCTCGCCCGGGAGCTCTGCCAGCACAGCTTGCCGGGTGCTCCCTCCAGCTTTGTCCTGAGCTATCGGCGTGGAGCAACCCCGTGGTGCTGCCAAGGGCACTGAGAGCGTGGGTGCTCGCAGAGCTCGAACCCCTTTTCCAGGGCCAGCCAGGGCAGGGGATTTGGGGAGGTGCTGCCTTCTTCTAGGTTCCACCGGCTCCTGCATTTTGGTTTTGGTTTAGGTATTCCCTGTCCCCAGTCCTGCTGGGGATTGCTGCCTGGGTGGAGGGTGCAGTCACAGCAGGCTGGGCACCCTGTGAGCCTGCTGCCATCCCAGCATGGGGACCAGGGCAGAGCTGCCTGCCCTTGGGGGGGGGGGGGGGGTGGGGTGGACACCAAGGGGTGGCCGGGGCGAAGTCAAGGTGTCACAACCCTCCACCCAGCCCGGGAACCTGCTGCCAGCCTGTGTGGAGGATGGAGGGAGACACCACCATCTCCTTGGGGTGCAGCCGGGCTGTCGCACCGGGCATTGCCCAGCCGAGTCCTGTGTGACTGCCAGCGCTGCGGCGTCCCGGGCTCCCCTTCGCTCCCCAGCAGACCCGGGTGGGTGCTTGCGTGCACCTCCCTCCCCGGGGCGTTGGTGAGCAGTGCCGGGGCTTGACCCTTGCAGGAAGACATTGTGCAAGAGGATGGGGTTTTATCACGGGCTTAGCGATTGCAAATGTGTCATCCTGGCCCATGCGGGACCCTGGGCCACTGCAGTGCTGCCAGGTGTGGGGTGCCAGCACCCTGAGGACCAGGCTTTTGAGGCAGGGGGCAAAGGGATTTTAAAAGCAAGAAGTGAGTGTGCTGTATAGCGGGGTAGAGAGTAGCATGGTGTGGGTGTGGTAGGGGAAATTCCTGCAGTGCATGTCCCCAGTGATGCTATGGGCACCAGAGGAGGAAAAACAATCTCAGAAGAAAGAATAAATATTAACTGCCCTGATGAGGAATATTTTAGGAGCTCAAGCATGGCTTGGCTGTTGGGAGAGCCCTACCAAAGCCCAGGAGCTGGTGGTCAAGGAAGGACCAAACCATTTTGAATATAAATATGTAGAAGTGGTGTTTGGGTGCTGGCATTGGGGCGGTTCTGAGGGTGCTGCGTGCCGGCGCCTGGTTCTTCTGATGGTTCCCGGGCATCCGGCTGCCCACTGGGCAAGCAAAGGTGCAACTTCTGTTTGCCAAACTCCTGAGGATGCTCCTGCTCACAATGTGGGGAATTGTGCTATTGATGGGCTCTAGAGGGCCTGGGTGTGGGGCCATGGCTGCCCCAGTCAGGTTCCCCAGTTCTGGGTGCTGGTGGATCCACAGGTCAGGGTGAAACCGGGTGCAGATGAGCTGGGTGTTGCTTCCTGGAGAAGTGAACGTCCCACCTTGCACTGTCCTGGTTGAGCTGGTTTCTCTGTTTTGTCATCGCAGAGGGTCATGCCGGGATATTGGGGCTGCTCCGTCTGGATCCCACTGCCTGCCCAAGCCCCGGGTGCCCCTTCCCTGCCAGCAGTGGCCGCAGGGTGCTTTGGGGTGGGGGTTCCCATGGTTGGGTTTGCTGGGGAGGGGGCTGCAGCTTGCAAGGGGGTGATGGAGGGGACCTGCACCAGCAGCTGAGACTTCTCCAGTAGCAAAGGCTTCCTGGGTGGGATGGGGGTGCTTGCCAGCAGCCTGGGCTGTGTGTCCTCCTCCACCTGCAATCGTGATCCCGAAAGGAAGATCGGGGTCTTGCAACAGAGATAATAACATGTTTCTTTAAGGTTTTGTTGCAATTAGTGTGCTCTGCAGCTAATTAATTAAGCAGAGCCTGGGTTCATAGGGTGTTTTGGCACCCTGTGTCCTAACTCAAGGTGCCTGTGGGTGCAGGTGACCACCTGAGGATGGTGTCCCTGCTACCCAAGCAGCTGTCTGGTGGTCCTGGTGCTGTCCCTGGGTGTTGGGGGGGTTCGGGGAGCAGTTTTCCCACCAGCTGTCCCCTTTGCAGGAGGAGCTGCGGCCTCGGCTGTGCCGCATGAAGAAAGGCCCCAACGGCTACGGCTTCAACCTGCACAGCGACAAGAACCGCCCGGGGCAGTACGTACGCGCTGTCGACCCCGACTCGCCGGCCGAGGCGGCGGGGCTGGCCCCCCATGACCGTATCATTGAGGTATGCTGGGGCAGGGGGGGGTCTCCCCAAAAAGCTCAGCGCTCCCTTGCATCCCGGTGCCTGGGAGGGAGGTGCTTTTTGCCGGGACGGTGCGCAGCGGTGTCCCCGGTGCCGGCAGTGATTCACGGTGCAGCCACCCAACCTGTGTCAGCCTGCCGGTCCCCACCCAGGGGTGCGGGTGGCGGGGAGCAGCACTGCAGAGGGCTGGAGCTGAGCACTAATTAGCTGGATGTGGGTTAAGCAGCAGTAGCACAGTCCCCTGCCTGGAGCAGGAGTGTCCCTGGGCTGTCACTGAGGTGGGACAGGCTGAGGACGAGGTGATGGCCCTGAGCCCTGCTGCTGGCTGTGACCGGGGTGGGGACGGGGACAGGGCTTGTGCCTGGCAGGATGGTGACCCACAAGGGCAAGAATCAGCTGAGCTCCGACCCCACCACTCACCAGGGCGTGGGGCTGCTGCCTTTCTTGGGGAGAAGCTTTGGGGTCTTTGGAGACCGTGTCATGGCCCAAGGGCTTTGTACCTTGCCCGTGCTCCACCTCCTGTGCCAGCCCCGAGTCCATGCCCTGCCAGGCACGCCCTGCCAGCTTTGCCCGTACGATGCTGTGCTAATCACTCAGAGGAAAATCTGCTTTTAATGAGGTTTTGCTGGCTTCACTGCTAATCCCTGCGAGGCTGCGGATACCTGTGGGGACCGTGGGGCGGCCGTGCTGGGGCTGTGACCGGTACCAAGGCTGGTACCCAGCCCCTCTGCGGAGTTCCTGGGGGATGGATGTCCCCTGGCCCCAGCAGTGACATGGTGCCGTGCCCGCAGGTGAACGGGGTGTGCATGGAGGGCAAGCAGCACGCTGACGTGGTGGCAGCCATCAAGGCGAGCGGTGACGAGACCAGGCTGCTGGTGGTGGACATCCTCACAGATGAATTCTTCAAGAAGTGCAAGGTGGTGCCCTCGGAGGAGCACCTGGCAGGTGGGCTGGGGGATGTGCTGCAGGGAGGGGTGTTTGTGCCACCTCTGCTGGTTCTGTGTCACCTTGTCACCCAATCTGGGTGTGCTGGGGGAGTCCCTGAGCCCTGGGAGGTGAAGGTCTCACCCCCCTGGGGCCAAGCAGGGTCACCTCACCTTGGCATCTCCCTGCCCACCTGAGGGCCCTGGGGTGGTGGGGCTGATGTGGGCTCTGCAGGAAGGCACATTTATGGCCCTGGGTTGCACTTTGGCAGGGTTTATGGCTTGGGGAGCAAACGGGCAGCAGCTGCTCTTCACTCTCCTCCGCAGCCTCAACTCAGCTGTGGCCCCCTCCCTGCTGTCAGGGCAGACCCTGGGAGGATAGTGGGGAAGGGGGGGGGATCCCACTGGGCTCCATGTCATGGCTGTCATCGTGGCGATGTGCCTGGTGCCTGGCAGCACCCCCCTGTGCTGTGGGGCTGGCAGTGAGGGGTGGGTTCAAAAATTTGGGACCTGGACAGCGTTGGGTGCCCGCTGGCCATGTACAGCCTTTGCCAGTCACTGCTGTGCCCATCGGCGAGGGTGAAGAGCAAACGCATCCTCACCCAGCACCCGTGTCCTCGCCCTGCAGGTCCCCTGCCAGAACCAGTTGCCAATGGCGATATAGGGAAGGTAAGAGCCTCTTCTTGCTTTTAATCCCAGCTATGCCAGTCTCCAGGCAGAGACCCTGCCTGCTTAGGTGTCCCCTCTGCCCGAGGGTGGGTGATGCCACCAGCAACCACAGTGCTCCCAGGCTGCCACACTGGAGCAGGTGCCACTGGGAAGGGAACTGGGAGCTGGTGCTCCCCAGGAAGAGGGCTGCTTGTGGGGCTGAATGCCGTGGAGGTAGCTGCAATGCCTGCCCTCCTCCTCCTCCTCTTCCTCTTCCATCCTCATGATGCTGCAGGGCTGGGAGCCCTTGTGCTGCTCCAGGGAAGTAGCAACCACCCTCCTCCTCCACCCACTAAAGCCAGGGCAGCCAAGCCAGGCTTTAATCCTTCCCCCTCCCTGGATGGGCAGTGCTCGAGGTTATTTATGAGCCTGGAGCTCGCAGGGGATTACATGTGGGGAGGACAGATTTCGCGTTCCCTGGGGTGGGACTTGCAACTCCGGGGGCTGTTCCCAAACCACAAAGCTGGAGCCGCCCTGCTCACGCTCGTTCCCTGTTCCCCCCTACCCCCAGGAAGACGGCGGAGAGCCGCGGTCCAGCTCGGTGTCCGAGAGCCCGTCCAGCCCCGGGCCACTGACCGTGTCCCCCAATTCCAGCGAGACCCACAGCGAGGTAGGGCTGGGGATGCTGGGGGGAGGTGGTGGCTGGAAATAGGGGTCCGAGCTGAGCCCCCACCATGGGGCTGTCCCAGGAGGCATGGTGGGGCTCATGCAGCCTCTCGCCCCCCCCCCCCCAGCCTGACTCGCAGGAGGGTGACAAGCGACATTCGGCACCCGGCTCCCTCCTGGACCTCGACATCCCGCTGGCGGTGGCCAAGGAGCGGGCGCATCAGAAGCGCACCAGTAAGCGGGCACCCCAGATGGACTGGAGCAAGAAAAACGAACTGTTCAGCAACCTGTGAAGGCCCTGAGGCGGGGGCAAGGGTCTGCTGCCCCCCCCCCCGCCCCCGGCCTCACACCCACCTCTCCTGCATCCCCTTCCTCCTCGCCACAGGCTCCCAGTGGGGATGTGGGGCTGCTCCCCACCGCCCTGGCCTGAGCGATGGGGCTCAGTGGCCAGTGAGCATCCCCACAGCAGGGTCCTGGCTGGTGGTTTTAGGCTAGAGAGCTGTGTTGGGGGGGGGTGCTGGGAGGTCCCCTCTCCTGTAAGCCCATCCCTGGGTGCTCCTCCAGCCCTACCTTGAAGTCCTGCACACCCTGGTAGGCACAGGCAAGGGGGTTGGGGGAGGGATCGAGGATTTGGGGTGGCCTAATGCCCAACACTTATCTCTGCTGTTCCCTGGTTCTTTCCCCACCCCAAACTCCATCTCTGTTTGAGCCCCCCGACCCCGACTCCCCAGATTGCCCTTCAACTGCAAAACCTGAGGCTTTTAGTGACTTAGCAAACCCCACCTGCCTGGCTGCTGACCACAGCAGTTCCTCCCTGGGGTATTTGACCCCCCACCTGGCAAGTTCCGTCCACAATGACCCTGTCCCTTTGCCCCTCCAGCTGCACGGAGGGACACAGGTGCCCAGCATGGCAGGGAGCCCCCAGCACCCTGTCCTCAGGGCTATTTTGGGAGAGGAGAGGGTGTCTGGAGCCAGTGCAGCAAGCAATAATCATCTCCTTTGCTCTTGCTCGCTCCCAGAGACGGAGCTGGTCAGGGTTTGAATCTGAGAGTGTTTATTTTAAAGGCTTCTCAATAGACTCTTTTTTCCAAAATAGGAGGTTTCCAATCACACTTTCTGTTTTGTTTTGGTTTTTTTTTTTTTAAATGTATTGTGAAAATTCTTCCTGTGGATGTTTTGTTTCCATGTGTTGCCATTTGGGTGGTGTTGTACTGTCAAGCTCAAGAGAAATTCTGTTTACTGGAATAAACCTTCCTGACTTCATGTGTCCAGTTTAAGGCTAAATCCTTCTGAAGCCTGAGAGCGTGTGAGGGCTCAACGGGGGCTCACTGTGCTGTGGGGGCCAGGGGGGAAGAGGTGGCAGGTAATGAGCCCAGTGGTGGGGACACTGGGGCTGGTTTGGGTGCCCCTCAGCACCCAGTTGGGGCCAGGCCTGGGGGGGATTGGGGAGGGACTGGTTGGTCCCAGTGTGGGTTAATGCCTCAAGGTGATTAAAGGGCTCTAATCCCCTGGGGAGTTTGGGGGGTGTGTGTGCGTGTGTATGTGTGATGCAAGGCTCTAATCTGTGTCTCCTGGTCTGGTTGGAGAGTGGCAGCTTGGCCAGGGGCAGCCAAAATCTGCCCCCTGCCCCTCTGGGGTGGGTGGGTTGGGGTGAGCCTGAGCCCCAGGGTTGTATCCTGGCCTGGGGGACTGCAGGGAGGATTGGTGGGGTGAGGGTTGCTTGTTCCTCTAAATAGAGGGATTTTAGCCCTGGCCGGGGAGTGAAGCAGAAGGAGAGCAGGGTAGAGAAATGCGTGGTGATGGTGCTGCGGTGGGAATGGGATGGGGGCTCAGCATGGTGGGGCCAGGATGCCCCCCTGGCTCTGCCACCCTGCTTGCTTCCCAGGGCTGTTTTTAAGCCCAGGTGGGGCAGCTTAGCCAGGGCTGAGCTGAGCCCCGGTGCTGCAGTGGGTGAGCACAGGGCCACGCTGTGCTGGGGGGCTCTCAGCAGTGGCCGGGGTGTGCTGTGGACCCGCAGTCCCAGCCTCTGCCCAGCATCTTTGCTTCCTCCCCTTCTGCACACTCCTGTTCCGTGCTCCAAACCCCCCAGACAAGCTCCTCTACCGGAGCAGGCGTGTGGTCAGAGGTCAGCAGCTCAAATGATGACCAAGTGACAAAGTGCCACCACATCTGCAGGCTGTCACTCCCTGTGGAAGCTGGGGGAGCCTATTTCAACCTGCCTTGTCCTCCACCATCCCCTGCCGAGTGGATGTGAGCCCCTGTCCCCTCCTTTTCCCCCCTCACCCCCTTGGGCCAAGCAAGGTGTCCCTGCCTGGGGTTGGGGGCAAGGGGGCCATGGGCTGGGGCAGGAGTGGGGGCACCCAGTGGGTCCCAGGAACATCTTGTCCAGTGCAAGCAGCCTGGGGACTGGTTCTGGGTGGGAATGATAGTTGAGCTCTGCTGGGATCCTACCCCCCCACCCCGAGGGAGGGCTGTGGCTCCAGGACAGACCCAACTTTGTTTTGGGTTGCCAGGGCAAAGGCTTTCTGCAGCCGCCCATGGAGGCGGGGAGCGCGCCGGCGTTGCTGGGGGAGCGGGGATGCCAAGAGGGGCACTCACTGGCTCCAGAGCAACCGGCCGGGCACGGGGAGGGCAGCATGGTTTCACTGTGTCCCCCTCATCCCTGGCGCCAGAAGAAATTTTTTTTTTAATATAAAAGAAATTTTTTTCCCACCTTGGTCACTTTTTAGGGGGGAAAATCCCTCTCCAGCTAGATCTCTCCTGCCAGTCCAACGTTAGTCCTCATGCAGAGGGATCAAATCCTCCAGGGAAGGAGCACAGAGCCGGCAGCTCACCCGGCAGGTTCTGCTAATCTCAGTCTGGGGGATAGAATCCATCCCTGCCTGCAGCAGGTGACGAAGAACACAAGGATTAGTGGCCCTTGTCATGGTAATCCCAGCTGGAAGTAGAGCTGCTCTTCACTTTATTACTGCACAAAGCTTTCGCTACAACTAAATCCACGCTAAATACTTGTTGTTTAAAATACCATGATACGCTGTTCCCACGCTTGGTTTTAATATTAGTCACAGGAATGATGTATTTAAATTAACTAAAATTGGAAAACTAAAACCCCTAGGCCCTAAAAATACAGGCACAGTAACACTAAAAATTCCACAGTCTACCAATCTCCGATAAAAACATCCCTGGGCAAATCTGAAAGCTATTACCTGATACTGCATAATTGGAATAAATAATCTCTGGTGTAGAATCAGCCATTACGGCTGCTACTACACTGAGAAAACATACAGGAGCGTCAGTTATCCTCCTTACCTTCTGTCCTCTCCTCTTAGCAAGCTTCCCTGCTGTGGAGAGCACACTGCGTAGGGCAGGGAAGGTCAGGCTAAATAACTGCATTAAAAAGTCTGTCCAGGGGGAGTCAGGCGAGTGCCTCTTCTGCAGCCACGGATCTCTGATCTACCCCTGCGGAGGCTGGCTGGCTAGCTCCTGCCCTAAATATATCTGTCCCCAGGAAGAGGTATTTTTCCCCTCATTGATCTTACTGGAGAGCAGCGAATGGAGCCCCCAGGCTCAGCAGAGCAAGTCCTGAGCTTCTCGAAGCAGGGAATCACCATTCTGCCTTATTTCAGTTGTGTTCTCTTCCTCCTCACTTTTGCAAAAGCAGCCTGGTAAAACGAAGTGCAATATCCCTTCACTGATGGCCTGAGGTTTCCAGGTCCAAAGCACAGCCCTCAAGGGGTTTTGTCTCAGCAGGCTCCTGCAGCCACCGGCCCCACCGTTATGCAGAGATCGTGGCGAGGCTCTAGTCTCTCTCAGCTGATATCAGTAATTTTCATCATGTTAACTTGCCCTTTGGTTGTGCTCACCCCATACCTGGGCCTTGCACTTCCAGGACGCAGCAGTGCCCCCCTGCAACCCACCACACCCAGAAAATAGGGTTCAAAAAGTCTCTGCTGTCTTTTAAAACTTCTAACCACCCTTTCAGCAGCCAAAGCGAGCAGATAAGCCCCAGTGCTCCCAGATCATGCTCACGCACCTCAGATCTCTGTGATTCTTTTTATTCAAATCAGCCTGAGCTGCCAGTGTACTGAGGCTGCCTGTCAAACTGATGAATCCTGAAAGGGCAGTGGAAGAAGGAACGGTAGGTGCTACTTGTCCAGAAACTGGTGGCACCAGGAATCAATTAACCGCTGGTGATTTTAGGCTATGCTGGAACAGCATGTTAAGGTTATAGTCATTCCTAGTCAAGCCTGTGAATTAGTGACTGTTCTCCAAGTCCAAATTTCAGGCAGTATTCCTGGCTGGTGCAACAAGGTGCAAAGCTGGCAAAGTAACTGAAAGAGACAGATGAAAACAGTCAAGTGCAGCGTCGGCTCACTGGTGTCCTCCGCACCCCGACCTTGCAACAGCGTCCAACTCCTCCCTGGGAACAGGCCTGTGTCTGGATGTGTCTGTCAGGTCTCCAGCACCCTGGCTGGCAGCTTCGGTTCGACGTAGCTCTTCTCCTCCACGTGGTTCGTCTGCTCCAGGAGCCACTGTCTCTCCTGGTCACTGATATCCAGCCTCAGCGTCACCTCTTGGAAAATGCTGTTCACAGCAACCTGTATCATACAGAGGAAAAGCAGCTCAAGCCCAGCCTCAGGGCAAATGCTGCTCATGTTCCCTGGGTAGAAGATGGGCTGTTACAGCACCTCCTTAAAATGAAGCTTTTTGAACATGCAGATACTGGGTTCATTCTCCTGACCAATCTTAGCCTCAAATTTGGTGATTCCCAGGTTTCTCATTCCTGCAAAAGAGATCAGAAAGAGAAGCTTTTCTATGACCTGCTCATCTGCCACATCTATTAAGGCACAGGACCACAGTTTCTGGGGCAGGTGCATCCCTTAGTACCCTGTCTGTACCACTGGGTATACAACTTATAGATCACATCCTGACTGTACTCCCGTTGCCAGGCACTGAGCCACCCTTACCATAGGCCATCATCATCAGAGTTGCCTCCTTGCCAAACCCTCTGCCTCGGTAGCTGGGCTCTGAAAGAGAGAGCCCACAGAAGTCAGCATCCAGTTACATGAAACAAATCAGCCATGCTGGACAATTCTCAGAAGAGACTGTGACCTGGACCAGCAAAGGATGCTGATCGGCCACGGTAAAGCAATGAGAATAAAACACTGCTGTACGCAACAACTGTCTACAGCTGGTTTTAGCCACGGAGACAAAGGTCCAAGCTATGAAGCAGAACTTGACCTGCAATCATAATTTCAATCTCGCCCAAAGTCGGATCCTCAGTGTCAGTGAGGAAGAGATTCACGTCCCCTACCATGCAGTCCTCATCCGCACACGCCTGCCCGCACCGCTGCGCCGTGTCCAGCACAATGAAGGTGCACTCTGGGGAAAACAAAAAGCATTTTCAGGGCATGCTGAGAATTATTCACAAATTACTAAAGGATTAAATTAAAGGCATGCAATGGACAGAGGAACAACAGTTTCTACATGTTAACAGTAAGGAAGAGCTAATAATTAAGCCTCCCATGCCAAGTAAGCCTGCTCCCATCCATAGAAACATAAGAAATATTTTGAAAAACCTATTGTGATGGTGATGCAGACACCAAGACTAGAAACAGCCTACTTAAGGAGCATGAAATCTTCCATCCCATGTCTAAGGTCTCCCTGCCTTGTCTCACTCAGTAGCAAGTTTGGGCAAAGAATTTTTTGGTGCACAAGAGACTAAGACCTAGTGATTCACCTAGTCCATATTATTTTTGCTTTTAGTAAGGCTTTTAATGCCAGCTAAGACAAATGCTCCAGCCTGACGTCTTTGCCAGCCTCAGTATTTTCCAGCTCACTATATTTCTACCAGGCTTTTATGGGCAGTGATTCATTACCTGTAGGAGAGCCAGGGAACTAATTCAGTCAACACACCCCAACCAGGTAATTATAAAATAATTCAATTTCTCCGGATAAAAAACAATCCCCTTCTACCTTTTTACGACAATCAGACCTGGGGAGTCTTGACTGTGCAGCAACATCTCAGCAGATAATTCTGTGAGAAGTAAATCACTGTAATCTTTGAAAAACTGCATAAAAAGAACACCAACAACCCTGGACATTCTCTACTTCTCTAAGCATATACCAACTATGAACAGAAAGTCGGTTCAAAGCTACTGTTGTAGATCTTGCGTCCCCTCTGCTTCAGCAAGTAGAGCCCACTCACTGGATAACCTCAGCCCGTTGTGGGCCCTTTACAGGACAGAAGGGACCTGCTCCCCACGCCCACCCACCCTTAGAAAATGATTAAGACCCTCACTGTCTGCGTCGTCCTGCCAGCTGCGCTGCATCTCATACTCCTGCTCCAGGCTGAGTGGCTCAGAGGCGGTCAGGCGCTGCAGCTCCTCTGACTGCATCCACTCGTGGTACCTGACAATGGGACCCACAACCAGATCGCTGCCTGAGCTGCAGCATCGCACTCTGACTTCCACAAGTGCTCTGAGGAGCGGGCTGCCATCAACCAGTTCTGGAAACACCAGCCTGGCACTCGCGGCAACTGAAAAGCATCCACAAGCCTCCCTCCTTTATCTAACAGAGGAACTGGTGTTCTCCGTGGGAATTTAGCAAGTTTGTCCATCCTGTCACTTTGTCTGAAGAATGCCCAACGCAAATGTGATGTTTTTAAAAGTACTGAACATTGAGTTCTGGCGCATTTCATCCCAACTGAGATTGATACAACATCTCCTGGACAGTGACAAAAAGACTAATACAAGACTAATACTGGCATCTTTGTGCTGAGGCTGCAGCTGGCCAGGCCAGCACTTTACAAACTGCCTGCATGCCTGGTTCTAATTTATCAAATATCCATCTGGCTTTATAGATTGAAGTTTTGCTCTTCCACTGTCATGAGGGAAAGACATCAATGAACAAGAGAACTGCTGACAGCTCACTCACAGCCAGGTATTTCCCTTTCCGTGGGTGCACAGCAGCACGGACAGAGTTCTCTTTGTCAGCAGACCTTGCAAAGAGCACAGACCTGCCAGGGACGTCTGCTGCCAGACACCATGGGGAAAACTGACTGCCTTTTCCACGAGCGCTCTTTCTGCTGTGGGGTTCCCTGGGGGAAGAGGGCCCTGCAGCTCCCAGGCCAGCACCCTTTCTGAGCACCGCACACCCTTGAAAAAGAGCAGACGGTGAAGAGGACAGGAGCCACGTACCGGGGCACATGTGCAGAAGTGTATGGCACCAGGGTCACCCTCTGTCCTTGCAGCACCGTGTTCTGGTTGATCTTCATGGCCTCTGCACCGAGAGAGGGACCCAACACCCCGCTCCACGTCTCCACCGAGGCCAAGGGATGGGGCAGCGCCCCGGAGCCGCCGCCGGCCGCTCTCACCCAGCGGACAGGCCCCAGCTCCTCCCAATTCCCCCCGCAGCGACCTTCCCGCTCCCCTCTCTTGCTCCCCCCAGGGCAGGGCTGCAGCGCTGCCGAGGGCCCGAGGAGGCTCAGCAGCGGCCGGGGGGTGCCCCGACGGGCCTCACGCAACTCTTGGTGACCCAGGCGGCGGCGCCCGGCTCCGACATGCGGCGGGCCCGGGCGGAGACGCTGAGGGGAACCCCGGCGCCCGTCCGCGCATGCGCGGGGGCCACCCACAGCCCGTGCCCCGCCCCTACATCGTTATCGTCCCGCCCCTCACGTGCCTCCGGCGCCCAATCGCGGTTGGTTCACTCTCTCATTCTCCCCGCCCCGCCCCGGGGGAAGCCGGTCACATGCGCGGAAGGTGTTTTCCCCCCCCGCCTTTCCTCGTTCCCCCCCCTCCTTCCACTGGGCTGCGCATGCGCCGTAACCGGCCCGCGATGGGGGGGGCGGTGCTCCCGGCACCGGCTGCCGGTGGGGAGGTACCGGGGGCTGCGGGGGCGGGCGGGGTGGGGTGTGCGGGGAGTGGTTCTGTGAGGGGGAGTGTGGCGTGAGGCCTGGGGAGGGGCCCCGAGGTGGGGGTCCCACAGGCGGGGCTGCGGGGTGAGGCGGGGGAGGGGGGGGGGTCCCGGTGTGGGGCGGCGCTGAGCTGGGGCGACAAGGCCCGGGAGGGGTGAGAAGGCCGGGGCCGGGGGGGGCTCTGTGGGGCGGGGGGAGTTTGTCCGGGGAGGGCAGGTTGGGCGAGCAGCGTTGCCAGCTGAGGGGCTCTGGAGGCCTTGGTCGGCTCCGTGGCGTGGGGTAGGGCCCCTCCCGGGTGGGTGCCCGGCACGGCCACGCTTTCCCCGGCCACGCCGGGCTGCGAGCAAGCCCGCGGCCTTGCTGCTTTCTCTTGGTTCGCTAAGCTTGGCTTCAGTGACTTGAGTGGAGGTCTTTTATAAAAGATGTCTGGGCTCTTCTGCTGAAGGCGGGTCTGGTTTTGGCCGCAGCGAGCTGTGCTGCCTGGCTGGGCCCTGTCCTCTAACCCGTGTGTAAGTTTATGAACTATTTGGGTTTCTTAATAGTGCGCTTAGCTTATGAAGTTTGCACCGATGATTTGTCCCAGTTGTCATGGCTAAGTAGGAACATTTATAGAAGTATGAGAAAATTGATAAAACTTTAAAACAATTCAGCTATGGCTAATTATTTACCGACTGAAACCTTTCAGAGGGCTTGGGTGCTGACTCTCCCCCCATAGTTTTTTTAAGACCATTTGAAGTTCCCCAAAATACTTTTGCTTGGGAAACCTCAGTATGTGTAACAAAACATCTTGGTGTGTTTTTTATAGGTCCATTATTTTCATTTGTCTACTTATTTCTGTACTTATGACTCTGAGGAGAGGCTGGAGGTTGTTTATACTGCTTTAATTTGCAGGAGGCACGTGCTTTGTAAGAGTAGTAGCTGCATGAGAAGCAGTGGAATGAGCTCATCCTCAAGGCAGGCATTCTTCCTCTTGAGGTTTTAGTGTCTGAAATGGCCCCTCTGGCTGTTTGGGGAAGGTAAAGTTTGGTCATCATGTGCTGTGAAAGGGCAGAGCCCTTTGGTTACTTTTAAACAAGTTAAACAGGTACGAGAACTTTTCAGAGTATTTGAACCAAGTGGTGCTGGTGAGTGGGGTATGTGTGTCTGAAGTGCAAGGTCCTGCTGAAATCCTCTTTTGTTCAAATATCAGAAGACCAATATGCAAAGTCTGATTCATGAGTTACTCCTCTTTCTGACAAAGCTAACACAACTTTATGATGTTTTCCCAGGTTAAAGGCAAGAGAAATTGAAAACACCCTCCTCACTTTGCTGTGAGTCTCCCCACTGTCTTCAACATGGCTGGTGGCATTACTGACACAGGAGAGCTTTACTCTCCCTACGTAAGTACTGCTGTTTGTGGGTTTGCTCACAAGTCTTTTCAAAATCCTCTTTTCTCCACGTTATGTTTTCATATCCTACTTTACCATGGACCTAACCAGTGTTTCAAGAAATGTTGGAGGTTAAAGGGTACTTAAAAACACTTAGTACTTGTAGTTGTTGGGTTTTTTTTACATCACAGATCGCTTTATATGATGTAAAGGGTTGACGTCTACTTCAGGTATAGTTCTAAAAGTGTTAAAAAGAGCTTCATGTCCCATACCAGCTCTTTCGTCCTTCAACCCACTTCCTTGTATTTTGTTAATGTTTTTGTCAACCCAAATTGCTACAATGGAACTAGCATAAACAGGGGGGATTGTAACATTGAAACTATCCCACTTTCCTTTTTTTTTTACTTTATATATGTTTTCCCTTGAATTTCATAAAGTTTACTTATTTGTAGGTGTTGTAGCAATTTGTTTTAAACCACTTCACTTAAAATTAATAATTAAGATGTTTCTTCCTTGTAATGTGGTGTCCTGTGAGACTGCAGAGCCAATTACTACTTTCTGATGTTACTGGAAATACTGGTTTTCATAGCCACAAGTGTTCATATAGTGCCAGCTCTTAAAAACACTTGGCAAACATTTTTGTTTTTTTCTGAAGTGAACTCACTAAATATAGAACTAGTCCTGAAATCTCTGTGTTGGCTTTTAAATGCTTGCAAACTTTTATCCCCGTGTTAATGATTGAATTTAGAAGAACTCGATATTAGGCTGCAGAAATAGGTCACAACTGAGAAAATGGAGAACAAGGCAGTAACTGGGACATCTGGACCCTAAAGGACTAGTGTCACCTGCTCTTATGTTGTTATGTTAGTGTTGTATTAATTTCCTAGAGCCTAATCTCAAAGGTTATGACTCTCTCCTCTTTCCCTGAAGATGTCTAGCCAGACCAAACACACGGGCACCATTCTCATCTCTGTCTACTTGACCAAAGTCAAGAAGAATCACCTGAGATATCTTTTCAAAAGTCTTTCACTGAAGAGTAAACTATGGCCCTGGGCACTTGAGTTGTGTTTAAGTAATGACAACTCTGTTAGCTGAATGGAAAGAACTTTTCTGCAAGCTACAGTGACTGATTTTTTTTGTTGTTGTTGTTCTGGGTGACTCGTCAAAAGCTGAATTTGCTGTGCTTATGTCAGTGAATGAAGGGCAGGAGTGTTCCCAGGGTCTCTGAGGAATAGTTCTCCAGCTATTAATTGCTTCACAACCAGAAAATTGTACTTGGATACAGTTCTTTACTGGTTCTTCTCTGGAGAGACTCTGACCTATATATAAAAAAACAAAAAAAAACAAAAAAACAAAACAAAACAAAAAAAAAACCAAAACAAAACAAAAAAAAACAACAAAAAACAAACCAAAAACTTTGGGGCAATTTTTGATCTTGAGGTCAGCTAAATTTATAGTCTGGGGGGGTCCTGTCCAGGTGCAGAGTTATCTTTTGCCCCTGGGCAGAAAAAAGCTTATTGCTAGAGAGGATAAAATCCTTTCCTCTCCAGAAGTAAAATCCCTTCTTCAGAATGTGTTCAGCTGCTTAATGGTAAAATAGCAAGCAGGCTTTGAATTAGAATTCTGTTTGGATATTTCCTGCTTGACTAAGAATAAAGAACAACAAGAGATTCTGAAAGGTAATTTATATATGTAGTCGTAACTACTTAGGTTCAGGTCAGAAAACAAGGGAGACCTTTGTCCTCAGTGTAGACCCTTCTGGTAGAAGGCAGTGGATTTTAAAACAAACAAACAAAAAGTTTACATGCTTTCTAACTTTAAAAGTTAGAAGGAAACAAAATACTTCAAAATAATTAGAAAAATGGAGCAGACTATCAGTTTCTCCAGAAATGTGCTGACATTCAACTTTGTTCTCTTTGGTTATCAGTCCCTTCCTATATTTATTTCTGCCATGGGCTTGCTCCCACCCTGCTTGCTCAAAGATTGCTCTCTCCATTTAAATCAGTATGTATGTGAGGTGTCTTGGATGATCTCTGGCACAGCTGCATACTCTCATGTTGGATTATGTGGATGATTGCAGGTTGGTCTGGTTTACATGTTCAATCTCATCGTTGGAACCGGAGCCCTAACCATGCCGAAGGCCTTTGCGACAGCAGGGTGGCTCGTCAGCCTCATTCTCCTAATGTTCCTGGGATTTATGAGGTAGGATGTGAGGGCACTGGGGGGTTCAGCTGCATGGGGCTGTAAGGGCAGCACTAAGACTTTTGCTGCTTCTCTAAGTGAGCCTGTCCCTCTGCTGCTTGAGCATTGGTCTCTGCAGTTGTGTTGCCTGTGGACGTTTGGAGGGATGCATTGTCTGACTACCTGCAGTACGGTGCTACATCCCATTTCCTGACTGATGGGAAAGACTTTTTCTTCAGTCCGGAGTCTTCCGGGACCTTTCTCCCAGCTCCCTTTTTTGACACTGTCCTCACTGTGGATACATCCTACTCTCGCCTCTGTCACAGATCAGTTCCCCAGACACTAACCAGGTCACAGGTGACACAGGGTCATTTCTCTGCTTTGTGACTTGCAGATGTGATGCAGAGCTGTTGTGTTTAGCTTTCTCTTGGCTTCTGGCAATGCTCTGGGCAGCTGCTAGAGTGTCAGGAAAACAAATTACTGTATAGTCAGGCCCATCTTATTCCCATCCCCGTCCCTGACCTTTGCTGCTCAAGACCTTGAAGCTGGTCTCATGATTTTCACTCTGGCTCACCACGAGCTTCTGCCCAGATGTCTCCCTGCTGGAGCAGCAGGTGGAGCTGAAGGCTGTTGATACAGCACTGATGTCTAAGTAGTTATTAATAGAATTGCCATCTTCTGTTGGGCTGTGAATTCCTGCTTGCTTCTTGCTTGGTTTTAAAATAAAATAAAACAAAATCCCTTCCTGCTGTTTGTAAGAATGGAATTTAGAAGTTCCTTTCCTGTTAGTAACCAGCTCTCTCAGCCTCAATGTGCCTTTGATTTGAAGGCAGAGCTTTTCAGATCTGTTAGGTGCTGCTATATAGAGGTACTGTATGGTTTGTACTGATTAGCAATGCTTTTAAGTTCCCCATCTCAAATCTGTGTGCTGCAAAGGCATGGTAAAATGTAAACTCCAGGAGTACTGGTAACTGGGAGCTTTGGAAGCAATTCATTTTAGATACACTGAATTTACGCTTTTACACTAATGTATGAAACTCAGCACCAGCAGACAATCCTTCAAGGTCAAAAGAAGAGCACAGGCTCTCAAACCTGCGTTCCAAAACTGCGCTGGACTCAACTGAGAAGATGCAGCTCGAAGTACTACGTGCTTTAGGAGCTGTGTTGCCCTGTTGCTTTTTGTTCTGGTGCTTGTGACTTCCTCCTGCCCGCTGGGAACCCTTCAGTGTAAGAAGAGTCTGGGTGGAAATTGCTACATGGGCCTCAGGACAGGGCTGTTTGCTTTTATTCTTGCAAAACTAATCTCTCATTTGAGCTTGATAAGTAAGTCCAGTTCCTGAAGCAGTGAGAAACCACTTTAAAGCCTTAAATAAGATTGATTTGAGGGGTTTTTTATTATTATAGGACTGTTTTAGATGAGGTAATGATATTCTTTCCATCAGTGGCTCCCACTGTCTCCCTGGACATCTTTTCCTCTGGCCTCCAGCAAAGTGTATTTGCATGCACATGTGTAATCTGCTCCTTGGTCTTGTATTGCTGCTTTGCTTCTGATGCCATTTGTAAGATTCTTTAAGGCACTGTAATACCTTTGTCACAGGCCCTTATAAGTAACTTCAGAATAGTACTGTGTTCATACTAGGCCTTAAAAAGAGGAAGGAAGCTTGCTTTCTAACAAAGGGGGAAGTCTACTTGCCTTCTTCAGCCCACAAAAACACTAGGAAGGTGCCTTCCAGATATCTAAAGTGTTGTCTTCTATCTGAAGGCATGTGATATATTACTGCATTTTGTGGTCTGCTTGAACACCTTAATCTCAAGAACAGAATGGAGCAGCAAGCTGAGATGAACCACTGTACCAAAACTGCAGTGTGTATAGGGAGGTGGTGAAAGGGTTGTTTTGGTTTGTCTCTTTGCTCCTGCAAACAGATTGGAATAATTCTCCATCTCCCTTCAGTGGCAGTTGTTGACTATTATTGATATCAAATGAATTTTTCTTTCTAGCTATATGACTACGACCTTTGTGGTAGAAGCCATGGCTGCTGCAAATGCCCAGCTGCGATGGAAGAGAATGGAAAAACGCAAGGTTTGTGTGGGATTTAATTTCACATTGTTCTTTTATCCTATAGGACTTGCCTGAGATTCCTCTGCATCTTTGCCTTGCCTCATTGTTAACTCTAAAGGAGTAAATTTCTACTGTACTTAACTTTGCCATATAAAATATGGTTATTAGTTCCCTGTGGGGTTGCTCATTAAAGACAGGATTTTCTGCTCCTGCTTTGAAAAATCTCTTGAGCAGTTCACATTTTTTACTGATTGTGCTCTCCTTGCCCAGAAGCGCTGCTCAGTGAATGTGGAGAGGTGGCAGGGGATATATTGGTGCCATTTGGAGTGTGCTGAGGTCTATAAATCCTTGATGATCTCAGGTCATTTAACTGGGACAGGCTGGAATGTCCTTGCTGTCACTTGGGCTATGTACCAGTGAGTGGACAGTCCTGAAGTATATCTTTGCTGTAACGCTTACTTTTGGCTTTTTGGATCCTGGCTGTAGTGGCTTTTCTGGATCAGTGTGAGGCATAATTCTTTGCACTAATTTAGATCCCTGCCTGTATTTTAGTGGGTTGGAGTTAGGAGCTAGATCTGTCTGCTCTGACTAGCTAAGACTATATCTGTTTTGATCTTTTTTTTTTTTTTTTTTCACCAGTTCTGCAACCCTGCAGATCTGCCAGAAGTTTCTAACTTCCTTGTGCCACCTAACACTATGTGAATTGGACATTGCTGGTGTGTCTATGGCCAAGGGCTCCCTGGTGTTGTCTTTGCTTGCATGTCCTGCCCATCCCTTTTTGTGACCTTCTTTGAGTTTCTGGAAGTGAGACCATGACACTGGTGGTGCCACAGCCTGTACTGTGGGTAGCAAACATCTCAGCAGTAGTCTGATCTTTTCTTCCAGGAGGATGATGAGGATGAGGATTCTTCCTCTGGAGTGTCTGACAGTGATGTTCTTCTCCAAGATGGGTATGAGCGAGCAGAGACACGACCTATCCTGTCAGTTCGTAAGTACCCAGTTTGTGCTTTCACTGGATCCGAGACCTCTTCCCTGCAGACAGTGTCCCAGTGGGCTCCAGTAAGTGGAGCAGGACTCTCCTCTCCATTTCACTCATAATTCCATGTGCTCACATACCAAAGACCTTAGCACTTGCAAGATAAGACTCATTGAGAATTCAGTTCATCACATGTAGTCCGATAAAGATCTTTGCCTTTTAGGTCACTAAGATGAGAACATCTTACTTTGAAAACACTTTAAAACTAACTTCAGCAGAGTAATTGGACTGGTGACTCTGCAGCTGTGGAGTCATACACACTGTCCTTCAAACTGTTGCTAGAGCTTCCCCAGTGTCTTCAGATAGTCTGGTTTCTGGGTTTATTGGAGGGATTGGTTGAAACACTTCTTGTTTTCAACTTACAGAGAGACGTGGCTCACCCAATATCTTTGAAATCACTGAGAGAGTAGAAATGGGCCAGATGGCTTCCATGTTCTTCAATAAAGGTAAGTGATTCACATTTTTCAAAAGACCATTCAGGTCCACCTCCATAAGGAATGGCTTTTCCTTAAGTTTGCGTGCTTCTCAGTGTGGGTTTGCATCCTGAGTTTGTGATAGTTCCACTCAAAAGTGTCACTTCTCCTTTCTGTGGACTGTATTAATCCACCTATGTGGAGTATTTATGGGCCAGGTGGGCCAGAACCTGCATGAAGGAGAGTGTACTGTGGTGATAGCAGAACTAGCCAAAACGCTGCAGGTTATGGGCCCAGTTTCTTGAGACAGGTAAGTGTAAGTCAGTGCCTTTTCTGACTGCCCTTAACCTGACTGTGAACTGCATCTATTCTCTGTGATCTCCACTGTCTAAAGCAGTAGAGCCCAGCTGTAGCATTTGCTAGTTCCATCTTGGTTGTAGCATTTCAGAATAAGATGTACGAGCTTCCCTGAACCCTGTAAGTATCAGTCTGAAGGAGAGATTGCTGGGGAGAGCTGAGAATTGTGTGTGTCTGGGGAGTCACCAAGAGAGCTGCTGGGACATGAAATGCTGAAAGGGTCCCTGGTGTGTGTATGATAAGCAGCTGTCTTGTCTCTTTTCTTTAAAATGTCTCTTGAATGCCAGGGAACAAACTTGTGACCATGCTGCAATAAAGCCATATCCATTGCATGTGATAGAAATGCAAACTACAATGTTAGGTATTCTGAAATTTGTAAACAGCACATTTGAAGTGCTGTGCAGAACCAGAAAATTGTTAGACACCATGGTTGTTCAGTTTTGAGCCTGTCAGGCCCCATTTCTTTTGGAAAGTGACATTTTCTCTTGTTCACTGGCCATCTTACAAAGACACGATGGGCTGGTTTTTTCCATTACATTACATCAGCTTTGTGCCAGTGTAAGCCTACTGCCTCTGAAGGACAGCTGGGCTTAAGAAGTGAAGATTCTTTGAACTATATTATTTCTGATTTTAAAGTACAATTGAAAAAAATTTATTTTTCCTGCCTGCCTTTTCTGGGCCTTTATAGATTTAAATCACTTAGGACTATCAAAATAATCCACCGTGGGTGAGGCTGCCACTTTTTGGGTCAGAGAAGTGACTTGAAGTATGGGTTGGAGACTCAGAAATGTCTTGTTCCTGATCTTGCCTGTAGCACTGAGTTGCTCTGACTCTAGGCAAGTCTTCTTGCTTGTATGCTTTGCCAGCTGTAAAACACCATGAACACTTCCCTACCTCTTGATCATTCTCTGGGGAGTAATATTTGGGAAGTGCTTTGAGAGCAACCACTGTATAACAGGACTTAGTATTGCTGAGGATTCAGCTGTAGAGGCTTCCGGGACCACAGAAGGCAGAGTGCGCCCATAAGCAAGTTCCAGAAGGCCCCTGCTTTTTGCATGTGCTTCACAGGGGGAGATGATAAGGACCCCCCAAAGCCATCCAGGCATTGGGCAATTGCCTTCTAGACTTCTCTGTCTAGGTGCTGGTTGCTGCTCAGCCAGGAGAGGGTGCTGGAAATACGCGTCCCCTGTCCAGTCAGGAACTGATGTACACTTCCTAGCAAAGTGACATAAACTGCTTAGTGTTCTAAATCTTAATCCCCCTTCTTAATGTTGCTTTAGCCAGGGTTATCTGATTTCTGTGTTAGGGATCCTCCCCAGGACCTACTCAGCACGATGCAAAGGGATGAATCCCTCTGCAGGAAGGCATCTGGAACATCTGCAGACCATAGCCTGAAATGGCTTCTGGCTTCCAGATGGGATGAAGTACACACACTGCAAAGGTCTGGGGCAGTTGTAACTCATTTGCTGCTTTCCCTTCCTCTGGGCTCAGCACTGAGGCTCCATCCCTCTACTGTTGCTGAGTCCTAGTTCAGAGACACCCTCCGGTCTGCTGAGCGGTTGCAGAGAAGAGACAAGTACCTCCCTCTGCAGATCCTTGCTGAGGTGCTTCCTTCTGAGAGTTGCACAGAACGGCCTTCAGTAAGGGCATTTGCTCAGTGACCAGTTGCTGCTGCCTAGTGCTGAGGAACTGGGCCACATTTGGGAAGTCCCAGCTCCAAGCACCAACCCCTGTGGTTTTGCAGCTAGCAAATGTCTCAGTGGGGTTTTGCTCATGATATACAAAGCATGGATCCAAACCCAAGGTATCCGAGGGCTTCAAAGCCTCTGATTTCTAGTGAGTTCTCTGCTCCTTTCTCTTGGCTGATTTTTATTTTCAACAGTCTGACAGGAGTTGAGTCTGTAGACCTGGGAGGTAAGCTGGGGATAAATCTCAATTTCAGACTGTCTGCTTTCTTAAAGGGAGCTCACTCAGATTTAAGAGAGAGAGAGCCTGTGTGCTTTTTCAAAAGATCTGGCTTTGAAGAACTGCTTTTCTATCTATTTATTTTTTTTAATTTGTGATGTTGGGTGCTTTCTTCTGAGACCAAGCAGTCATTTATTGCAATAAGGGATTCTAGGCACATCTATCATGCTGCTTCACTACAGGAAGTCATTGATTTTATTTTTTTTTCCCCATTTTGTGTCCAGTAATGAAAGTATTGATCAGGGAGGGTCAGGAGCAGTTTATAAAAGAATTGATGATAAAGTCTTTCTGCCTTCCAGAGGATGAGTTAGGGAGAGGAGTGTCACCTGCACTTCTCACAGACAGAGAAGTCAGCACTGAAACAGGGATATAGTGTGTGCTGGTGGGTGGGTACCCAGGTGGTGCTGCTGTGGCTTAGCTGGTTCTGTCAGCATTATTTTTGGGGAGGGCAGGGGGACCTCTGAGGCCTGAGATCCATAGCAAATCCCAAAACACAATCTATATCTGAGTCTGTGTAGTCCTGTACTTGGTGTGTCTTGCAGCTTCTGTCCTGTGTCAGATATTTGTTATAGCCTTCAACCTTTTTTAATGGAAAATTGGAGAAAACTAGTAGGTAGTTTGTTGCCATCTTCAGAACAATACAGACACTCCTTAACTGTGAAGCCTTCTTAAATCTTTCACAGAGGTAGAAAACGAGGGGGGAACTGCAGAAACTGTCATCATTTCATACAAGATCTCCATTTGATTGTTTAGACAAACCAGGAACAACTCTAGAGTACTGGCTTTGTGCTGCCTTCCAGAAGCAGGGAAGTCTTCTTGCTGCTTTCCCAATACTGCCATTTTTTTAGGAATGTTTTATGATAAGTAGGTTCAGCATATTGAATAATTTATTTAAACAAAGGAGAATGCCTATTAATGTTTCCTGACATTCAGAGATCCAGGGGCAGTATAATGGCAAAACATGGTAAAATTTTGGGGCATCCAAGCGCTGTAGAAATATTAGTCTGCATTCCTGCAGTAATGCTGTCCTTGTTTGATAGTTATCGCATGCAAGGCTTGGGAGAGGTGAATTGATTTGCTCAAGCTGCACTGGGATTAAGCATCAGGTGGCATCACAAATTGAAGGTATGAGCATGTTCCTTGAGCTGTTTTCCTTCAGTGTCAACTTCCTAAATTAAACAAATCTGAGGCTTTTTGTTTCTTTTGTAGCTCACCTGCCTCTGAACTAAAATACGATACAATTTGGTTTTCCTTGGTGAGATTTATACTGAATTGCTTGGAAGAAAAGAATCCCGGGGTCGCATCAAGCATTTCTTAATCCCTGCAGATTTTAGCACTCTACAGTAGTGTCTTGTTGTGCCCCAGCAAGGCTGTTCTGTGCACCCAATTAACTTGTGTAAGACTTTTTTAATCTCATAGGTGAAGGCAGAGGAAGCTTAAAAAAAAGAAAAGAAAAAAAAAAAAGCACCCAAGAAAATGGTATGGGGCAGGAACAGCATGTGGCAGTAGGGTGAGAGGGCTGCAGAAACAGGGTTTCAAAGCTTTGCAGGTTTGAACCTTGGCTCAAGTTGCTGATGACAAGGAATCTCCCAAAGTGACTCCATTTCAATGCTGTGGAACCTGAGCTCTGCAGAGCCAAATCCCTAACGTGAAGGTCCTGCAGGTTTGCAAGCAGTTTGGAATCGACAGAGGACTAAAGGCATCTTCTCTCTTCATTTCACTATTTGTCAAACTACACTCACACAGTGTCTGTGAGCATCAGCTCGATGTTTGCCTGTGGCTGTTCCAAGTTGACAGCTTCATCTGGCAGATGGCTTCTGTGAGACCTGTTGGTCTTGACCAGTGACTGGAGGATATGCTTGAACTAGAGGGTCTAGTGTCAGGGCCAGGTATTGAAGGAGGCAGAGTTGAGCTCTGAGGTACCTTGTGTCCTGTCAGTTCTTGTGTTTTGGCCGAGTTCCCTAAGCTGCTGATGTGACCCTTGGATGGATTTTGCTGCAGGAAGAAGTAAACTATGGAAGCAGATGATGATTTACTTTTAAGACCTTGAAAAAGTTTTGTGTATTTGAAGTGCAGAGTTTGAGTTCCTGTGTACTCTGCTGTCTCTGTACAATATTTCCTTTTTCTGCAGTGGGTGTCAACCTCTTCTATTTCTGCATAATTATCTACCTCTATGGGGATCTGGCAATCTACGCAGCAGCTGTACCTGTCTCTCTCATGCAAGTGACCTGGTAAGTGTGCTTACTGCTGTGGGGTTGTGTGCTAACAGAAGAGAGCAGGCTTTTAGATTTAATGGGGTGATAAGTGTGACTAGGATCAGCTCTACTTTCTGAAGACCAGAGTAGAGAAATGACTCAAGGACATCTCACCATTTGTGGGTGGGGAGGTGAAGTTGTTTTATATTCCCCACCCAAGTGCCTGCTGCCTGCCTGAAAAGTAGCTGACATGACTTCAGATGAGTTCTCAGCTTCAGCAGCTTGCAGCCATGGGACTTGTTGCTCAACAGTTTGATTGCCATACCCTGTGCAATATTTTAGATTCTCTGTCTCTTTGGGTAAGAGCTGAGAGGTGTGATGCTTACCAAGTCTGTGACCAGCAAGTGGTGTCATTATGTGGACTTGGCTCTGGACTGAGACCAGTTCCTTTCTCAAAGAAACAGATAATGAAAGATATTTGATCAAATCTGGGCTGGATGTGGACTTCTGACTTGGAAATGGTAAATGTCAGTGATCTGACGACCCAAACTTGCTAGCTTGATGGCCAAATAACCAAACTTGTAAATAACTGCAGGCAATTCAAGAATTTGCCTTTAGATTATGGTACTCAGTGACTTGCTCTGTTACACAGTCCAGAAAATACAATGAGGAGTGGTGTTCAGGGAGGGAGGAGAGGAATGAACACTTCAGGTCTCTGACCATTCCTCTTTCATAAATGCAGGAGAGGGGGAAGACATCTGCTAAGAGTTAATTACTGTCTTTTGTTTCTCCTTCCTTTCCCAGCAGTGTCACTGGCAACCATTCTTGCAGTGTTGGAGATGGCACAAAGTATAACGATACAGACAAGTGCTGGGGGCCAATTCGACGGATTGATGCTTACAGGCTGTATCTGGTGAGTTTCTGAAACTGGGATGACCATTATTTCCAATTAAAATTTATTTCTATTGGTTAGGGGCTCTTTCCTGTAGTGATGATGTGATTCCAGTGAACAAGAGAGGTGTGAAGCTTTCAGTTCTGTCTGACATTTTTGGCCAAATACGCCCTCTCTATTCTTGGTGACATGGCTGCGTTTCAGTTTGGTGGCCATCAGTATAATCCTTATGATTTTAAGTAGAGTTCTGTCCTTGTTGTGTAGTTTTATATTGCTTAAGCAGGTGATACATCCATGCCAAAAGGTGGGGTTTTTTTCCAGTGGCTGGCTAAGTAATTGTTGCTTTGAGATAACTGTTGTCAATATCCTTGAGTATATTAACTCTCTTAAGTGCATTCTTTATGTGAATAAAATTGTTTATGCTGCAGGAGCATCTACTTTTTGAGAGATGATGGAAACAGCCCACTTAAACAACATCCAGTGCTATATGCTGCTTTAGTAATAGCTTTCTGTCTAGTTTAGGATTGTCTATTGCCTCTATTACTGTGCTGTGGTTCTGCTGTGAAACCAAGGTTTTTCCCATTTTTCCCAGAGGATGATAAAACACTGCTGCTCCTGAGCTTGGAAAGAGTTGGGTGCTCATACCTGGAGACAGATGTCAGTAGGGCAAAATGAGAAGAGGGAGGTATGGGAGTGCTGCATAGCGTGGCTTCTGTTAAGGGTCTCAGTAAGACTTTTAAGAAAAAAGAGTGAAGGTGGCCATGTGTGTGCAGAGAAATCCAGGTGTAGAGACTATTTGAAGCAGTTTTGTAGTTTAGTAGATTCTGGTCCTGTGGTGAATCACATCCCTGAGTGTACTTGTTCCAGTTTTATTGCAAAAGTAAGAGCTAGGCCTCAGAAATATCAGTGAATGTCAAAGCCTAGTTAATTATTTAAGAGAAATATTATTGCTTTATTAAATTGTGTCTTGGTCTGTTTCTTTAAAACTTCCAGAAGATTGAAGATTTCCTTGCTGAATTCCAATAACTCTTCCTGACCCAGCAGAAGGAGATAGTCAGAAAAAGGCAGACATGCATTAATTACTGCCTGCATATCTTGGATATTATGTCTGTAATTCATGAAGATAATTGTTGTTGGGACTTGAAAAATTAAAAAATTAAGACTCTCTAAGCATTAGATTTGCCGTCTGTGCACATAACTCTGAGGAGATTTTCCCTCTGCTTGTCTCCTCTTGTGGATTTGGAGAATAAATATCTGTAAAGTCTTCAGTAGTGATTAATCCTCCCCAGCTCAGTAATTGAGATGAGGGTTTCAGTGCTTTTCTCTGCTCCCCCTCAGAAGTAGGGGAGGATTGTTTGTGGGAGAACATTCCAGTCTGTGGTGGGTTACTGGAAGGTGTCATGTCTCACAATCACTGTGCTCAGGAGACTGCTGGGTCATCACCTCTGAGTTGTGGGGTTTTGTTAAGATGTCTCATATTTCTTCCTGGATGAGTATGGGAGTAAACTGGGACTTGTTCTACCTCCAGCTCTCCTGGTCCCACTCTCTGCTTGACCTGTGTGTTTTGATTTTCCAGAAAACAAAGATGATGACTGCTTGCCTAGAGAAAGATAACAGAAGTAATAATTTATAAAACGTTCAGTCCCACAGCACTGACACAGTCTTCAAGTTTAGGCTGTCTCTGAAGAGACCGCTGGTTAATATTTTTCTACTGCTGTCCTGTTTGCAATGTGGACAGCTAGTGATCAGTAGTTAAAGCTCTTAAATTTTTTGAGAAACCTGGGCATGGAAGGGCAAGGGTAGGAAGTTGCTTGACTTTGAGCAAAAAATTGAATGGTAAACTGTCTCTTCAAATTTTGTCCAAACTTCTTCTGTATTGAGGTGGAGTCTTGAACATGCAAGAAAAGCTGAAACCTGCCTGTCTGAAGGGGAAAAGGCAACAGGGAAGTGAGGAGGGGTGAGATGCATCAAGAACATAGCTGTTCTCTTGGTCCCAGGGGATCATACCCATAGAGAGCTTGCTCTGTTTTCTTGTCTTTTTCTTTCTTTGAATTCTTGCTTGTTGGAATAATTCAGGTTCCATGTTTCAGTGGTCAAACAAGGTCTCTTTTTGCAGGCTAAGTTCCCCTGTGGCAAGGGGACAGATGGACACTGCGATCCCAAAAGCAAGCAGCTAGTTTTTGGATCAGCCCTTTTGTCCTAGATGCTTGCCTCTAGTTTTCTCACCTTGTCTTAGTACTGTATTTAGGCTTAAGTGACTTTTAAGGGCAAGGTGGGTGGATGTAACTGCAACCTTTTGCCCATTCCAGTGAAATAGGTCTCTGGATGTAGTGCTGTATTTCTTACTCTGTGCATGACCCCACAGAAAGTCTTTTTTGGACTACCAGGAGAAATAATCTATTTGAGATTTTCTTGGAAAATGGTGCCAATGGGAGCTCTCTTGTGCCAAGTACCACCAGTCTGCCAAAGGTCTGTGCTGCCTTCCTCCTGTCAACTCTTTCTCTCCCGACACCATGTCTTCTTTTCAACAAAAACCATTTCAAACATTGACTCTTTGAGCTGGGGGTGGACAGGGGAATAATGACGGATGTAAAAAAATCCTATTTCACGGTTTATTGTCCAAAAAGGCCTCTGGAAGCTCTCTGCTCTGATCACTGTGAATGGAAGCTGAAAACTATGTACATAATGAGAATATTTAGACAGATTAAATCCTTCTCTTGAGACTTGCTTGTCTGCAGCATCTTTATTGCTGCCTCAAAATTTCACACCTAAGTGTGACTGCAGAGTCTTCAGAGACCACTAGGCCCTTATTAACCTTTGTCTGAACAAACGGCTGTCTTGCTTCTTGTTTGTAAATTGCCTTGGAAAATAAAGGCTTGCAAAACAAATAAGTGAAGGCAAGTGCAGGAAATACTGAAATAGTCTCTTGCTCCTCTCCCATCGCTTGCTGCTAATATTTGGGACAATAGGATTCCTGGGAGGTTTAAAAGGCAAGCCTTGCTGTGTTGTTCCATGCCTGTGAGGGCAAGATCACGCAGGGCAAATCAGCAGGAAGAAAGGCATGTGTTAGATGGCCCAGCGACCTTGTTGAAGGCAAGTGCTGATTACAGTTAAAGCAGATCGATGGCTTTCTATCTTTGCTTCAGATCTGTCACTATGTTGTCATGTCCTCGACAGCTGAAGTGACTCCCGAGTCCCCTGGCTGTCTTGATGGCAATGCTAAGGACAGGGTTGAGTTCCCTCTGCACTGAATTCACACTTCAGTGCAGTCGCTCTATCATGCTTTCTGTAAGGTCAGCTGGACATCTTCCCTGTAGGCAGTGGAGAGGGGGCAGCAGATTTAAGTTTTGGATCTGTCATGATAATGCTTTCTTGTCTTTCTGTTACAGTGATGTGAGAATGTGACATGAGAGTCCCTGTTTCTAGAAAGCAGATACTGAGATAAATAAGAGATTAAATCCTGGGGATCAGCAGCCATTCAGAGTGTCTGATCCAAAATACATTCATGACCTGGCAAACAGTGCTTCTCCTCTGCACCAGGGTGGCCGTTGTAGCTAAAACCTCTACTCTCTTCTCAGCCCTCCTTTTCTGGCAATTTGGCGCATGGTGTCTTCCCATGATGGAAAGGAAATGGCTTAAATTCTCAGGGGGAGCTGTATGCCTTTCAGAAGAGGCACTGGCACAGGTACTCCTGGTAGCCTGGCTCAGTAGCGCGTCAAAGCTACCAGGTGCATCTGTTCTGTCTGAGTCTCTGTTGGTTTTTTAGCTGATTGGGAAAGGGACGTGGCATCCGCTTTGCCGGTTCACAGATGCTGCAGTATCGCAGGCAGCCCAGCGGGTGCAGGCCGAGCGAAGATGGGAGTGCAGATGGTTTAATGGAGATTATCCCAGTTGGAAACGTGCTTGTGCAGTGAATAAAATGAGTGGGCTTGCAGGCGCTTACTGTCCCTCTTCAGGAGGGGACAATGTCACCCCAGCCTGACGCTCTGATCAGAATACCCAGCGACCGGAGCGGGGCCGGACCGCAGCTGCGGGAGACTGTGCAGGGGGGTGAGGAGGTAGTCTGAGGACATGTACAATTGCTCAGTGCCAGCAGAACTTAATCGGCAAATGCGAAGGCAGAACAGATAAGTGTTGATGTAGATCCCGTCTGCCTCGGTGCGGTGCAGCCTTCCCAGCCCTCTTCAGCTGCAGGCTAGAGCGCCGTGCTTTGTGCCACCAGCCTACGTGCTCTGTTTCCCTCCCCGGCATTTCTCCTTCCTGACTGTGCCGCGTGTGTGTGCACACCCTCTGCTCTGGGTAAAGGTATCTGTGACTTTTTTTTATTGTCAGAATGCATCTTTCCAGATACATTTGCCTGTACTAGGGCAGTTTTATCAGCTTGTTCAGCGCATGAAACTCTCGTGGCCTCTATGTCCATGGTTGCCTTCTGGCTTCTGTGGGCTTTCTTTGTGGGTTTTCTGTTTTATTTTCTACCTCCCAGCAGTGATATGAAGAGAGCCCTCATGGCAGTACTTGAATATCCATGCTTGATCTAAGCTGTCTCTTGCCATCTGGGAGCTGGAGAAATGGAGCTGGAGCAGTGCTGCAAGCAAAACGCTTCTTCCAAGGACACCTGGGTTTGCTCTGCTTGTTTCCTTTGCAGCAAGTGCTTTTCCTCTGCCCTGCCTTTCTCAGCTGTGTCCTGCAGCAGCATCCAGTAATAAATGGGTCACAGCTGCTATCTCCTGGATATTTATTCTTACAGGTCTCAGTGTCTAGAGACCTTGAGAACCAGCGGTGGGGAAGGTAGCTGCCTCGGTGGCAGGTGTACGGAGCAGAGGGGGCTGATTTCACAGTGCATCAATCAGAAAGGTTTGGGGTGCTTGCTCTGGGCTCCTAGGGTGAGCTAGGGGAAAGGAAGGGAAGCTGATGGAAGTTCACCTTGCTGGTGTAAAGCCATCACCTTGTTAAAATAAATTGCTTAAACTGTAGCATTGTTATGTTCCAGGTTGTCCCAGCTTACAGTCAGGATGCAGCAGGACTGAGGCACTATTAGCATGTCACCCTGCATATCCTAAAAGAAGTTATTCATGGTAAGACCTTCTTGCCAAAGATATTGCATTATATTCCTTACCACAAATACTCTGACGTGTTTTATTATGATACTGATATAGAGATAGAAACAAGTGTACAAAAAAGGCAGCTGCTACTTCTGTGTGTAGATGCAGTTATGAAAGCCTTCAAAATAGGGAAAAGCTTCTTCAGGGTCCAGAATACTACACCATTTCTGTATGTACAAGCACCTGAGATTTGAGCCATTGCTGTGGCAGAAGATGTATTAATACTGCATTAAGCATAAATATCAGTAGCCCTAACTGTTTGTTACAGGTGCCTCTGAAATACAGCTTTGCTTGGCTAAAAGCCTGGTCTCAGGGGCTGATTGGAGTCTTCTCATGCCTCTCATCTAGTCAGCTTCCAAAAAGTAAGGTCAGTTAAGTTGCTGCTTTGCTCTGAAGTGGTTGGAGAAGGACATGAGCCAAGTTTGTTTAAAATAAATGGTGTCTGAATGTGGGATGGGAAGGCAATTCTCAGCTGTTTTTATTACGAAACTAATAAGGTTGAAATTGGCACACAGCCTTGTTAACATGGCATAAATCCTGCCTCCTTCATCCTGGTCCATTCTTCTTCTGTGGGCTTGTCAATAAATTCTTTTGATTGCTCACTTGTCATATGCCTATGACAGATAAACTAGCTCTTTTGGAGTTTTCCCACACCCCTTGTGCTTCCTAATGTGAAGAGAACTTCAGATAATAACTGGCTTTGTGAATAAGAGGTTTTTCCTGACCTAGCAGGAGGAGAAGCAGCTGAGTGTGGTGTTGTGAAAACGGAATATAAACTTGTTGTACTGGTGACCTAAGAGCTGGAGTTCAGCTTCTGGTGTGTGATTTTTCTTGCTTTCCTGGTAACTGATAGCATTTTGAGTAAAAGAATCATCAGCCAGAACTCAAGCCTCCCTGCTGCAAGGGCTGGGTAGGAGAGTCAGCCTTTGGTACAGTAGTGAAGCAACTGTAAGACCATGTATTGAAGCAACTAACTTTAAAGGATTAGCTTGTCTCTTTTCACAGAAAAATCAATAGTGCGGGGGACTGAAATGTGTTTTCTGCACAGAGCTGTCTGTTCACTTCACAACAATAAGTGTTTTTTTTCCTTAAGTGGAGCTTGGGTTACACTGTTATTCGGATGCTGAGCTTTTCCAAAGGGCCCATCCTTCCCCTCTGCCACCTCCATCTGACAGGCAAAGGCCGTGCGGAAGGGAAGGGTGCTGTGCTGCTGGTTGTGTGCCTGGCCAGGTGTGCTGCAGGTTCTACCAGCCTGTAAGAGAAGCAAAGTGGCTGATGTGATGGGCAGAGGCTGTTGGTGAACTCAGATGCCCTTGGCTTCCCCACAGAAGAATGTCCTGCACACTTCAGTGCTTGGTTTGGCTTATGTGATGATGGATGGTGGGCATGAACCTTGGGAGCAAGCCAGCTAAACAAGGTGGGCAAAGAAGTGGCCCTAGATATATCTTCATTTGCTTTTGTGCACTTCCTGCACTTATGAACTCGCCAGTGGTGTTTACTGGGCTCAGACTACAGCCTCTGCTGCTCAGCAGAGCCACCCCGGCAAGGCTGAGAGGCCATGCTGCTGCTCTTCCTAAATAAACCTGTCCTTTGGAGTAAGCTCACTTGGGCAGCGAGGCACCAAAGCTGACACTTTTCTCTCTTGATATTGGAAACCAGTCTCTCCCGAACAGGGCAGGTGTCAGAACAGATATCTGTTTGTGATCACCCACTCGCTACACAGAGTTGTAAACGTTTAAAAGGGCCTTTTAAAATTTATTTCTTGGACTAGACTGTTCCAGTAGACTCACAGATCTTTCATTTTTGGAACACTTGTAGGAATAAATGCATTTCCCCTGTGCGGTGTTATTTTGTGCAGTGGTAGTGACAGCATCCTAGAAACGAGAGCTGGAGAAGACCTGTTAAGTCAGCTAAGCACTCCCTTGGGAGATGCAATACAAGCATTTTTCTCAACAGCTTATTTTCCAGTATTTTGTTCGGTTTTTTAATACCAGTTTTGGTTTTAAACCTTGCAGCCTGCCTGATTTGCACCAGCATTTTCATTGAGTAAGACAGCAGTCTGGATCTCTCCTCCCCTGAAATTATCATTAATTCCTTAATATACAGGTAGAAAACACCAGGGCTTCAAAACTGTGTAGTTATGCCGCTCTGAACATTACCAGAGGCTGTGGAGGAAAGAGCTCTGCACAGATTGGTATCTCCTTATACACCTAAAT
This sequence comes from Tyto alba, assembly GCF_018691265.1. Classification (NCBI taxonomy): domain Eukaryota; kingdom Metazoa; phylum Chordata; class Aves; order Strigiformes; family Tytonidae; genus Tyto; species Tyto alba. The sequence continues at coordinate 7,380,156 of NW_024881314.1, forward strand.
AAGTCTGCAACTTCTTAACATCCTCCTAAATGACGTTTTATGTCTGGGTGAGATCACTGATGCTCTTGTCCAAAAATGTGGATTTTTGGACTACATCAGCAAATCCCACACATGGCTCATGCTTCTGTAAGCAGGACTATAAATACAAATAATGCAGCTGGGATTTATCTTGTAAGTTGAAGTCGCTGTAATGCTCTCAGGCAGAGCTGATCTCTGAAGCCTGTTGCACCAGTTTGGTGTGCACTGTACGGAGAAGGCAAAGGAGGAGGCAGAGAGCAAGCCAGCTCCTCGCTAGCCCCAGGCACAAGGCTTTATCTCTTGCTTTTGTGCTGCTGCAAAGTAGTGACCAAGTGTGGGACATTTCCTTTCCCTTCAGGCAACTCCTGCCAGACACAGTGAACAGGATAATGCTGTCGCTGAAACTGCATCCTCCAGACAGCTGAAGCTGAGAAGTTTGTAGAGGAAAAAGTAAAGAGGAAAAATAATGGCTTAGTGATGGAGGCACTGCTTGTGTTGTGGCAGACAAGGGGTTAGTGGCCATCAGTCATCCTTGCTGAACCCAAGTATCTCCTAAACCTGGCAATTTGTAGCTTGATATGTTTGCAGGGCCCTCTGAGCATCCATGTCACTGTGGTCCATGTCCCCCTCCCTTTATGCTGTGTAACTCAGGGGCTTTTGTAGTCAATATAAATATTGTTATGGTTGCATGTACTCTGCCAGGAGAGGCTATGAATATGCAGGAGTTTTGGGCAGTGAATGTGGATAATGATCACACCTTCACACTTTGTTGAACGGAACTGGTTAATCTTTTGTACCATGCTAATAAATTGGGGAGGTGGGGGATGACTCCTCAAAGTTACACAGTGTCAGGAAGGAGGAAGGCTCCTGTTTCATAGCCTGTGAGACATCAAAGCAAGCTGCTGTGGGGAGGATCTGCAACTCCTCTGCTGTCCTTCCAAGTACCACAAACCAACCATTCAGCTCTCCTGCATCTATCCACTTTACTGCTTTCCTCCCATTTGTTCAGATGCAATTAGGAAATGCAGAATAGGGGGAACCAGGGGTCAAGGTAGTGGTAAAGTGATTACAAGATGCTGCAAATGGCTGTGCCATAAATACTCCAGTGATGAAAAATCAGATGCCAGTCACCTCGAGGTTATTGCTGGCCTCTATTTTTCTCTTGTTGTGAAAAATGATAATGGAAGTGTATTTACCCTGGAGAGTGCAAGCTTGCCACTGGCTGTGATCTTGCACATCCCAGGTGTGCCAGGGACTGCAATCCTTGCACCAGATGACTTTCTGAAAACACTTTGTGCCTGGATTTCTTCACTTTAAGAGGAAGAACTGGTTTTCCAGGGTGTTCTTTCCAAAGTGGAAAGTTCTTGGTGCTCAGAGATGGACCAGCTCCAGAAACAGACTGTAGCCCTGAGTCAAGATGGGGAGAGGAGAGCAGCACCCCCCAGTACTGCCCCGCTGTCCTTGTGTTGCTTCTGCCTTGACCTCCCAGAGCTGCACGTCGAGGCTGCTCAGTTGCTGGCTGGTCCTTGGTGTGTTGGATGCCCAGCAAGATCATAGCTTGCAAGGACACCAGTTGGGACAAGTACACTTGCTTGCTGGATGGGCAGTCAAAATCAAAAGCTGATGCTCGACTAGAGGCTTTAAAAAATCTCAGTCATATTCAGATCCACTAAAGTCAGTAGCTTTGGGGATATAGGCGCTTCTTTCCATCTCTCACAGAAGGTCTTCCAGTTTGGAAGAAGTGCTGGCAGCGCTGTGGCACAGGAACCATGAGAGGCACCCATGGGTGCGGGTAGCTGAAATGCCACTTCACTGGCAAAAACTGGCCTGGCAGCAGCTGAGGTCTTGGTTCTAAGGTACTGGGGAAGAGGGTGGGTGAGGGCTCCTTTGTGCCAGCAATATGCTTCGTGTGAGTTATGACTGTAAACCTCTGCCAGGTGTCCAGAGTGCGGCACGTTAATTACCAGAGCTGCTGTGGCAGCAGATGCCTGCTGTACTGAAAGCATAACTGCCCTTGTTGCTTTATCTATAAATATTCCTTGTGGGATGTCTGGTGGTTGCATCCTCCCTCCATTGTGACTTCCTGATTCTACAGGGGGAACTGAAGGTGAAAAATCCCTCTTACCTCTTGACTTCTTTGAGCAATCCTTGTTCTGTGGCCAGTTTATCTCTTTTTAAACTAACTTTAAGAGCTTCATAATAGCTTGTCTGCTAATAACTTGCTGCCTATCAGCACGGCCACTGCTGCAGCCCTGCCTCCAGCCTTGAAAGGCTGGGGATCTTCAGCTTTTTTTTTTTTTTAATTAGCTCTCTAAAAAGTTCCTTCCTGAACAATCAGACTTCTTTCATGTATTTATATTTGTACTGTCCACTGCAAGGGGTAAAGCTTTACCAACGAAAGCTTGGATCCCTGCCCTCACTGATGTGCCATCTGGCTCTCTAGCTTGAGATATGAGCTCATGCAGGAGAGAAATGTGGCCTTGTCACCGTAGTGAAGGGGAGGAGAGATGGCAGAGAAGGCACTATGTTGCACTCAAGACCCTTTTCCTTTGACGTATTTTAGCTGAAAAGCACTGAAGCCCTGGCATGAGCCTGCTGCTGGGTAGCATAGCAGTTGCCACAACTTGAAGTGGGTGTAGAGGAGCTACCAGAGGCTACAGGTAGGTGTTAATGGAGCTCCAAGTAGCTCTGGAATGTTATAAAGCTCTGCTTTCTTTATCTAGGAGTCCCAAATGGGAGTGGGGAAAGCACCTTGCATTTAATATTTCTCTCCAAAGTCAGCCCTAAAAATTCCCTGAGGATGTGACTAAGAACACCAATTCGTAAGAAACTACTCTACTGAAGACAATAGGTCTGGTTGAAGCTGCCATCCAGGGATAAAATCTCTGACCTGTGTCAACACTGGTAAATCAAGTTTTCTTCTTGTTTGTTTGGGGTTTTTTTTGTTTGTTTGTTTGTGTTTTTTTTTTTTTTCCTAGATGTCTTTTTAGGCACACTCTAGAGGAGAGGACCTGAGGTGAGAACAGAGCAGTCAGTCCCTGATTCTCCTAACATCTTGTTTGATCTCTATACTTGTGCAGTCTTGTTTTGTTGGATTGTTTTGTCTGTCCCTTCTAGTGCTCATCTGGGTTGTGAAATAGCTCTGAGTTCATGGATGTCTTGCAGAAGCAGAATGGGTGTCAGAATTGCCACTCCTGACAGTGTGTATGAAATGTCTGCTTTTTCCTACTGTGCTCAAAGAGACTTTCCTTGTATCTGAGCACTGAATCAAAGCTTCCTCAGGAAGGTCCTTGTTCAGTAGAGCTAGTGTCTTCCAGTCAGTGTCTTTCTTTGCTGTGGGAATGCTGCACACCCATAGTCCTGTATAAAGCACTGAACTCTTAGCTTTCCAGCCAAGGTGTCAAAGTCTGCCAAGGAGAGTGATCCATTTTGTTAAACCAGAAATTTTCTTTTTAAATGTCAGCTTGCTCCCTGTTAGAGTAAGGATATTTTCTGTACTCCGTCTTCTGAGAGAGTGGTACTATTGCTCAGCAGTTGTAAAATCTAAACAGCAGTATCTGCAGAGGTGAAGTTGATACTATCCTAAAGCAAAGTTTGTCTGAGAAGTTGACACCACTTCTATCAAGGGGAAACAAGAGCCTCTAAGGAAGGATTTGGTTTGGGGTGAGTTCTGGTTTTGAATGAGGGTGAGGAAGTGAGAGGAAGGGTGGCTGGGACCAAAGAAAGATATTTAAGGGGAGAGCACTACAGCACTTCTTTACCATCCTCATATTAAAACTGAGGGATCCTTGCCCTGATATCTGAGACTTACTAACTTCACATTGGTATGATAGTCCTGTGCCACACAAATGCATTTATTCAAAAACTCTCAAACTCTTTTAGCTCTGCTGCTGGTGTATTTGCTGCATTTAACAAGATTAATCTTCATGGTTTCACTTTGCTTAGGTCAATACCCTGCTTCTACTTGACCTGTCTGAAAGTTTCCAGGCTCTGAATCAACAAGAAACAGTAGCTACTGGTTTTTAATTCACTACTCGGCAAGCACCAAAGACAGATGCAATTCTTACAGATGAGTTTGCGGAGCATGAAAACAAGCAAGTTCTGATGACAGTTATGAATGAAGCTGGTTTTCAGATGGTCCTCTTGCAAATGTATGCAGGCACTAGCCATAATGCTGTAACTACTGCATCTAATAAGTGAATCAGCTACGTTTGGGATGCTAATTGTGCTTCCTGAGCTGTATTGGCTTTTTCAATAAAATCCACATGCTGGGAAGCAGATGAAAGCTATTGAACTGTACTGGTTCAGTGATAGATGGATCATTCAGGTCAATAAAGAACCTGTTTGGTCAATATAGCCTTCTGGCTTGAAGCATGTTTGTACGCTCTGAAAGACTCTTGGCATTAGCTGGCCATCACTTCGTGGTTGAGGGCTCTCTTGGTGGTCCTCTTGGCTGAAACTAAGCTGATAAAACCAGCCAGATGTCCTATTAACACTTGATCTTTTGCTTTTTTTAAAATAAGCCAATAAACAAGGTTATGTAACCAAGTTTTAACATAAGAGCTTTAATAAAGCATACTTTTAGAAATATATAAATATATATAAAAAATATTCCAGGCAGTGGTAAGCCCTAGCTCATTTCCCCTGTGGCAAGAAGACTGGAGTTGACCAGCCCGCTTTTCACTTTGAAATACTAAGAGCTGACAGGTACAGCGGCTGGGAAAGTGGTGTCAGCCGAGCTGCTGCCTTGGAGCAGCTCCCAAACCTTGGTGCCTGCACCGCTGTGGCTTGGCTTGGTGGGAGGAACGGATCTGAAGACTCTCCCAGGGGTTGTGTGTGCTGGTGTGCTGCTTGCTACTCGCCTGCAGGGAAGAGTGTAATTCAGGGTGACAAGCTGCTGTTCTTTCCTCTACACTATCTGGCTTCTAATTTTTTGACTGGAAATGTCAATAAGAGCAAGAAAACCACTGTTTTTTCAGTCACTAATGTGCTGGATCTTCATGTTGTTTTTCAGCATGAGAAAGGAAGGAAAAATAAAGAATTTTGTCTGTTGCATTTATTTGCTGTGTTGGGGGGTTCTACACACCCTCTGCAACGAGCCTGGCAACTGTCTGGCCTTTCCCTTTTAGTGGAGGAGCTTGGAGAGAAATTAAGGAATCGCTCTTAATAGCCAGTCCTGTGCAAAAACACAGTAAAAGTTTCTCTCTGCCTTCTGAATATAAACATCATTTAATAGATCTGATCTTCCTTCTTAGCCAAAGGGAGGATTCCCTTACCTTGTTTAAGTTTAGCAACGAATCAGCGATGTACACCTGCTTGTTTCTAATAGGAAAACACTTCACTAGTAGAAAAATCTCTTATCAAAGTAGACTATGCTCATTTTGTCTTGGGTTAATTTGCTGATGCTTAGGGAGAGGGTGATAAACTCTTAGAACATCTCAGCTAGCTCAAGAGGTGAACTGGAAAACTTAGGAGAGCTTTTTAATGTGCCAGAGCTCGGCATATTTGATTTCTGGCAGGGCTGACTAGTGCAGTTTTTTATGTAGGTTTCAGATTGTTTGAATTACATGTGTAATGAAGCACTTTGTAAATTATATCCCTCTGGGGGAGACTTGAGCTTGGAAAACATCGGGTGGAAAGTTTGGGTGTATGTCTGAGGTGCTTATTTGGGCTTACTTTTTCCTTAGGGAGAAGTTATAAAACTAATTAATAGGTCGGAAGAGCATCTAGGTGTCTGGCATAGTGAGGTGGAGAAAGTAGACATCTTCCTTCTAAGCATCATGGGCTCTTCTCGTCCTTTTGTGTTTTTAAATAGGCTCCGTGGCCTTGGGACTCTTCTGAGGGTTGATGGTGAGGTTAGCTCTAATCGGTGGAGTGAGACCTTGCCCCTTGTGTCCTGGCTATTGGTGAGGAACTGGCCCTCTTTCCTGACCTGTGCTCAGTCCTGTAGAGCTTTACCCAGTTTCACTTCAAAGTGATGCTAATCTGGCTGTTTAATGGCCTCTTCTGCCCTGCCTTTCTCCTCTCAAGCAGTCCAGTGTGTGCTGTGGCTCCCCTTCCTAAAAGTGGTTGGCACAAATCCTTGCAAAGCAGGGCAACCTCATCTCATTGCAGGCCTTAGCATTGCTTGTATTGATCCGTGGATATCTATCTTTGATCACTAATGGGCATCAAGTGCAAAAGGTAATACATTTCAGTGCACTTGAATTCATCTCTCACTTGGTTTCTTTGGACCAGCTCCAGGATCTTGTTAAGAACAGAAGACACTGGTCATCTTAAAGGATGGGAGGGGAATCTGACCATTCAGGCACAACAGCTTGTATCTCTTCCCCATGAGTTGAGCAGTAAATCCCACAGAGGAGGAAGAGAGTTGAAAGAGTCACTCAATGGATTTAGTTGTTTAAGATGCCTTGAGCACTGGAGAATAACTGCAGAGCGTAACATCCAGAATTCTTTCTGCTTTATTAGCAGATGCTGGAGAACATGTAGGAGACCCAGGTTCTTCCAGCACCTAATGATGCTTTTGCTGCTTTTCAGCAACTGAGCCCCAAATCCACCTTAACGCAGCTCTTTCCTCAGTGCCTAAGACAAATCTACATTTCAGACCCAGCTGCTTCAGTGCTCAGTGATCTTGTGTCAATCCTTGCCACGGTTGGAGGTTCTGCTTTGCCAATTGGTTCTGGTGCATTCTGATTTGCAGAAGACACCTGTTCTTTAATTATCACTGTCCTTCATCTGTCTCTTTTTGTTTCAGCTCTTTCTGATGCATGAGATATTAATATGATTTGAAGTGAGTCTGTGTTGAACAGTGTGTGTGTGTTGGGAGAGGTGGTTGAAAGAGATTAGTCACAAATTCAAGAATAATTTCCAGTAAGAAGGTTAGTGACTGGTTTGCTCTGGGTCCTTGACCTATGTCACTCTTTAGTCTAAATATTTTTTTAGTCCTCTGGGGTTTGTGCACTTAGGCTAGGATGGAGTGGCAGTCTGGAGATGGGCAGGAGAGTGGAGTTAAGCTACTGATTAGAAGAAATTAATAAGGGGGAGAAGAGTAAAAAACCTTCTAACTGTCTGGCTTGCTTTTGTGTTAAAACTGGAAGTGTCTTAACTGGTTTAGCTCTTAGTCTTGCCAGTTATGCCAGTGGTGTTTTATTCTGCATGATTTCAGTGTTTCCTCTAAGGATCATCAGTTGCTTCACAAATCTGGATTCTATGCATGCTTTCCGTCCCTTTTTTTTTTTTTTTTTTTTTTCCAGCAGAAAAAAAACAAGACTTGGTGTAAACGATGGCCTCAGATCAGAATATGTCTTCACTGAGCGATGTGTGAAACCAAGGGTTCTCTCCTCTGGTCCTCTTCTGGGTTTACTTGGGTTGTCTGAGAATACTTGTGATGCAAGGCATTTCCAATTTGCCTTGCAGATATTCTGAACTGTCTTAAAAAAGGTTTCTTGGGGTTGTACTAGTCTTAAAATAGCTTGGATTCTGTCTTTCACTGACTCTGTTGGAGTTGACAGAGACCTTGAGGCTCCACAGCCTGCCCTTTTGAGTCCTAATTCTTCCCTTCTGGTGACACCTTTCTTCAGAACTGCTTTAAGAAGTCATGGAAAAGAGCAATATGTAAATATTAAAGTTGAGTATTTGTCCTGAGCATCCTAAAGGGATTTTAAACAAATCTGTACTGTGTGTGCTGTGGCTTTCTAGATACCGCTTGCTTACGGCTTTTGGACCTGTTGGTATATCTCTAGCCAATGCCATCCCATGGATGACAGGCAGGGCTCTCTTCTGTAACACCCGTTTTGTCTCCCTGTCACAAGTAGCTTTTCTCAGTTCACATTCAGAACTCAGGCAAGGTCTGTCTCTCTGCAGTAAAGCCTCTTCTCTTCTCTCTGGAGTAGGAAAGGCTCGAGTGCTGCTCCGTGCCCCTGCAGAGGCAATGGTGCTGCACAGGACACCGCTCCTCTGGGCACAGCCTTGTGTGCCCTAGGAGACAGCTGGAGGAAACTTGCCTGGGAAGCTGTGTTGTCCTGATTTCCAGCTCTGCTGGATATGTTTGCAACCCAGCTGAAAGAGGTGCAACAGACTGGTACAGCATCATACCCCAGTTTAATTCATCAAGCAACACTGGTCTCTTAATATACGTCTAAGAGGGCAGTAAAGAAAGATCCATCTTCATCGATAGTACCTTTAATTTCCACACTGAATGAAGTTCATCCTTATGAGTATCTCTGATTATTATTTTTTCCTCACTTTGCACAGGTTTTCAGCTTCCGAGTCACTAGCTTAACTGTTATGCTATAGTTTCCTGCTATAAAACAAGCAACTTAAAGCGTGGGAAAAAATGTTCTGGGCAGACCTGGCTCCATTGCTGTTGAGCCTGGGACACCCCGAAGCTGTCCTATCAATGTTAATGTGAGCACACTGAGCATGTACTTGGACAAAGAGGCCAGAGTTTAATATTTAATGTTCCATAAGGCTGCATTGAGAGCTTTTACTGAAATGTATCAGTAGAGGAGTGCTGTAGCAGTGATAGCAAGCGGCTGAGATCCAAGAGAATCCTGTGCGCTACTTCTGCCTGAGGCATGTTCTCTGATACCAAGCATCTTGCTTGACCCTCAATGTCTCAGCCAACTTAGCTATAAAATTCAGCAACAAAGCAAGATGCACGACAGACAGACATGTCTGGAGGTGAACTTTCCAGGCAAGCTTTACTTTACTGATAATTTAATCTTACTAGCAGAATTTCTGGTTTTTAACCTAATGTGTGTTTTTATTGTTCTTCCAGGCAGCATTCACTCTCCTCCTGGGTCCTTTCACCTTCTTCAATGTGCAGAAGACCAAATATCTTCAAATCATGACGTCTCTCATGAGATGGATAGGTAAGTCTTGGCCACCTCTTTTACCATAGATAGAACCCAAGTCATGCTACCAACGCATCTCTTTGGAAAGATGCTCTTGTTCAGAAGCAAGTGCTTGTCAAAGCAACCTCTTTGAGGAGGCGATTGTCCAGGCCTGATAAATCTTTGAGGAAAAGGATTTTTTTTTCTAGGATGAAATTTCTGATTAAAACAAAACAAATTGTTCTCAATCAGATGCGAGCTGATAGATGAAGCTTTAATCTGGTTTGTGTGAGGGGCAGAAGGGATTTAGAAGTCTCCTATGTGGGGGCTAACCATGATACCCACCAGTTGGTGTTCAGCAATAAATTTCTTATTCTTTCAGCATATGTACAACAGACTTTAAACAATCTTTGTTTTGATCTGAGAACAAAAGGCACTTCTGTCAGACTTTCCACCCTTAGTTGTATCATCTGTTTGCATTCTTTTTCCTTTAGTGTAGGATCTGCTACATCGGAAACCCCCAAACCAATGTATGTTGTTCTTGGGAAGCCCCACTCTCGTAAGTTCTCTCGAAAATCTTACTGCCAAGAACTGGGAAGACAGAGAATTCCATTAAGGGAAACAAGCCATCTCTATTTTTGTGGCCTTTTTCAGTGCCTCTGTCATCCAAAGATGCAGCTGCCTTGCATCTGGCTGTGTGTACGTGCCCTTAAAGGCTGAGAGGGGTGTTTGTGTTATGGAGGCTTATGCTGAGGTTTGTCTTGTTTTGTGTAACCTAGACACAGTAACTGATATGCAGGGCTAAAAGAGAGAATGTTACAGCACCGGCAGCATTTCTGCAGGTTAACCCTGGTTCATGGGTCCAGACCGTTCAAGCACTGAATTAGCTCTGTTTATACCTATCACTGACCTGGAGTAGGAAGAAAAGCTGCTTCTCAGACTGTATCCCACCACACACATACGCTTGACCTGACTTCAGCTGGGTATTGCCTCTTTTCTGTGAGTTCAAAGTGTGATCCTGTTTGGAAGTAGCTGGCAGTCACTGCAGAGGAGCAAAGATCCTCTGTTCTGGAGGACATCTGAGATGGGGTTAAGCAGTTGTCACCCAGGAAAATGAGGTTGGATTTTAAGCCCTCAAGTCTCAGATGTTGAACAGCTCAAGTTGACAAATTCTGACCTCAGATGGTGTGAAAATTCTGAATGTCTGTTTTTCCCTTTTGTTGTCTGAGCACATGAAAGGTTTGAAAGCCCCCATCTTCTTCAGAAAAAGAGGTTATCTCGTTAAGGGGTATTAAACGAAGTGGGGTTTGGGGGGTTTGTTTTGTTTTGGGTGGTGGGTTTTTTGTTTTGTTTTTTGAAAAAATAGTAATCTCTGCTCAGGTCACTGGCCTGTTTCCAATCAGCCTGCCTCCTCTTTCCTGGTAAAGACATCAGTCAGACTTCATCCTATCTCTGTGACAACATGACACCTGCCTGATTTGCTACTGGTTTACCTTTAGCCAGCTCCTTCCAGTATGAGGATTGCTAAACCTTGGTGTAAAGGTAGAACTGATTCACTTTTTCATCGCTTGATGGAAAGGGACAAAGACAGTGTTTGGAGAAGTGTAGGGGAAATTCATGCTTTAGCCTGATTGATTCCTGCATCAGCACGCTGGGGAACAGCTGCCCCAGATAATGATATTTAATGACCCTGACAGCACCTCAGTGGCTACTTAGAGCAACGGATTCCGTATGTGTACAATGAGGGATAGATTTATTAGGAAAGACAATTTATCAAACAGCCATGTGATGCAGGGAACAGAGAAAAGCTCTTGCTGCAGACTCCAGGGTAAGGATGGACCCCATACTGCTGAGATTCTTCCATGGCTTCTCCCATGTCCTCACATCAGTGCTGTCCCCTCTTCCAAAAGCAGGTCTGCGAGTTAAACATGGGTTAATCTTTTGTTGGTGCTTAGAGAGCTTAGATCCTAAAGAATGGTCTTGGCTGGTGTTTTGTGGTCTCCTAAACTCTTCCTGCCTGAATGCCAATGGTCAGATGTGGATTCTCTGTCCTGCTATAATCTGTGCCTTTTTTTCATCTCCCTTTAGTTGATTTTAGCCATGTGGTGCTGAAGGTGGTTCTTCTGCAAAGAGCTCTGAGCAGCAGAGCTGAACACTGGAGCTGCCAGCCTCCCTGTTTGTTGTGCTGGGTAAAAAATTCCCACATGGACAGAGGCTTATTCAGCTTACCTGTGCCCACTGGCCTGGTGTGCATGGGAAGCTGACCCATGCTTTGCATCATAATTTGAAAAAATCAAGCCTACTTGAGCTGGGAGGTCAGTACAGGCTTTGCAACACACCTACTGCGGGTGCCACCATACACCCATTTCCACCCTTTTCCCCAGCCTGGTGAAAAGCCCCTGGATTTCAGAGCAGCAGTGGCTGAGGTAAACCTGCACTGCCCCAGGTGTACTGGTGATTCAGATGACAGTGGCTGAGAGGGTGGTTCTTGGCAGCAGTGAGAGCTAGCTGTGTGTGAAGGTCACTTCTGCTGGTGTTTGTAACAGTGTCAGCCTTGCCTTTGAAAGTTGCTTTCCCTCTTTCTCCTGATCTAAGTGATAATCAAATGTCACTAGCCTTTTTCAAGAGCCTCGTGCTCATTGCAAACAGCACATCAGCTAACAAAGCCTAGGGTGATCTCTCTTCACACCTCATGGACAAAAAAAAAAATTCATCCTGTCTCTGAAAAATACAGTCTTAGAAACACTGAGATCTGAACTGGAAATTAAAAATGGATCAGTTCGAAGAATGTGGAGATGTGGCAGGGATCAGCCTTTCATCTAGCTGTGTTTTAACTCGCAGGGCAAGGGACTAGCCAGGACAGGCACCCCTGAAGTCTCTCTAAAAGGAGAAAGTTGAAGGAGGAGCTTCCAAGCCTAAGTGCTGTGCTGCTAGAGAGCCGAGACAGATGGGCTCTTGCTGTCAGGGCCTGCTGAACACAGAGAGCTCATCTGGAAACACGGCTGGCATGGCGAGGCAGTTCCCTGTCAGGACTGATAGGAGCACAGAGGGTGGATCTGTGTCTCCAGGTGGAGTGGGGCTGATGGCAGAGAGGGCTTCCAGAGGCATCGAGCTGTTGGCAGTCTTCTGAAGAGTAACAGCTTACACACTTGGCTGCAAAACTGATTGTCACCTAGCATGGGTGAGTGCCAGTGGTTAAATTCAGTACAGCAGTTGGTGCTTGAACTGCTGGCCTTATCTGTGCTTAGAGATCTCTGTTCTCTCAGAGCTGGCAGGTGTGTAAGGGTTTGCCTACACAAGCTCTTGTCCCTTTCCCAACTGTAAAATCTCCTCAGGCTGCTTTGCCAGCCTTCTGCTTGTGCCTGAAGTGCCTTGGGAGACTGAGCACAAGCACCCTAAGGGGCCTGACAGGGAGCCTGTCTGCTCTGCTTTCCTGGAGATAGGGCTAGTTGGGAAAAATCACTTGTTTTAAATCCTGGTAATAGTGCTTACCGTGAATTGAGTTAGGGATAAAACCTTGCTGGCTCACCCAGCTCTTGAGCAATGCTATTCAGATCAGAGACAGGGCCCAGACTGGTTGACTGGGTAAGTACAAATCATCCCCTTAGGGTGAGGAGGGTTCCTTCCCCAAACTAGTTCCTTCCTTTCTTCCTTTCAGCTCCCTTCCACCTCATCCTTGCAAAAGTCAAGTTCTGTTATTAGCCCGTCATTTACCAGTTTTGGAACCTGTTTCCAGGTCTCTTACACAGTTCTTGGAACAGGGTGTCTCCTGTAGAAGGCTAAACCAACTAAGCCATCAGTAAATTAGAGCTGTTGGTATTTTCAGTTCTGCTGTTTGGACTTCAGGCTATTTTTTTCCTGGAGGCTTTAAATCTGTGGTGGCAATAGATTGCTCCCTAAAGAGACTTGAATATCTAGCTGGTTTATTTTCCCCTCCTTTCTCCAGTCCTGATCAAGTGCATGGTGTTAGGGGCGAGTTTCTGGAGGGCACTGCACCACAAAAGGGACTGAGCCAGGCAAGTCTGATGCACTTCTCAAAGCAGAGGGGACACAGCTCGCTGGGGCACAGCCCTGCCTCTTTATTATTGGATAATATGGGATAATAACTGTGTAGCAGCATCATGGGAAAGGATATGGATTAGGAAAGATAACAAAAGGCCAGGGCTTGGTGGGGCTCAGCAGCAAACATTGGGCTATTGTGTATTAAGCAGCTAACCCGATTAATTGCAGCCTGTTACAGCCTGAGATGCCCAGCTCTATAGGTGAGGGCTGTTGGCTTTAAAAACATTGGTAGCATGATTATCGCTGCTGTTATTGAATAGTCTCTGGAAAATGTCCCCAGACAGCTCCCATGTGGGACGTTTGCTCTGTGTGCTGTTCTTGATGCTGTATTGTAGTTATTAGAAAATATTGTATTTTAATAAAGAGACATTTTATAGAGGAATAAACTTCTGGGTTTCGTTGCTGCAGGCTCAGTTCTCTCTCCCTGTAGCACAGTCATATCATACCACATCTATTCAAGTAACTGCAGCCCTCAAGACAAAGCATTCCCAGCCCTGCCCAAACTATGATCTCACAATTATATGCCCAGAAATAAAATCTCTCCTCTGCCTCTTTCCCCTGGCCAGTAAGATGGAGAGGAAAAAGGAGAAGAATAGCCAGGAGGTTTGTGTTAAGCTCTTTTTACCTCTGTCCTGTCCCCTTCCAGGATACTTGGTAGAAGGCTTCTCAGGAAGAAACTAGGAAAGGGCTCTCCAGAGCATGCTGGTGAGGCAGACTTTTCCATATCTACTAATTTCTCTGACTCTCTCCACCAGAACCCTGCTCTTTACAGGACTCCTCAGCACGTCTCTGCAGAGAACTTGTCTCAGACCGTCTCACTCTGAGCAGGTTTCAGCTGGTGCAGTGACTGTCGCTGCCATCCTTAGCAGGCTTAACCAGCCATGCTAGAGTTGATTCAGTGCAGAAACCTGGAGTCACTCTATGTCCTTTCAGCTGCAGAGACTGAGAATTATTGAGGAGGCTGATATAGGAGCTGGTGACAATTATCTGAAGTTCTGTATTTCCAGTCTCCTGCAGAGAGGTTTGTCTGCCAGTGTCTGTGTTCCTCAAGGTGGCCTGTTTTCCGCGTCAGAAATGGAGCTTGCTGCAAACACCTTAAGGAGGGACCAGTTTAATCGCTGCCCATTTCTTTTCACAGAGCGGAGCATGTGAGAGGGAGTAGCAAGGAAAAGGGAATTGAACTGTAAATCAGGACACTGTTGCATGTTCGTTTGGACAGGCTTCTTCAACAACTTACTTCATGTTCTTGCATCCCTTTTGGAGCAGAGAAAGCTGCTGCCAGAGCCCAGGGTAAATAATTCAGTAAGAGAAGTGAATATATTTATGAAGAGTTAGTTAAAAGGCTGTGCTTCTGTCATGGCTGCTTTCAGAGCTGTCAGCTGAGGAGCTCGTTTCAGTGCTGTTTGTGGGGGGCAGTGGGGTGAAGCAGTGCCTGTGTGAGTGAAAGAGCCTTGTTAGCTTCGGATGCGGATGGAGAGTGACATGCGGTGCTGGACGGCACCACTGAGATCCTGCCTGAGGAGCTGACGTTCCTGAAAAGAGCACTTTATCCAGGCAGAAGGAGATGAACTGATGGGTCTGAGAGCTGGAGGAGGGGAGCTGGAAATGTAAGGACATATTCATCCCTGCAAAAGGGTCCTGATGATGGTGCCCACACAGGTTTTCAGAGTGGGTGTGTGGCATGCAAAGCTGCTCTCTGTTGTGTGTGTGTTGTTGGAACAAAATGATAAAAAACTTTGAGTAGTGCCCAAAAGCCGGATGGGGAAGGTGTGGCTAAGGCTGTAGAGTACCTAGATTTCATGAGACATGGGTGCTCTGCACCCAGTGCTTTCCAAAGCATGCACAACCCTAGCTCAGGCTCATGGGGACACCAAAGTGTGTGTTATTCCCTTTTCACAGAAGAGTAAATTCCCATATGGAGAGAGAAGTGACTGTCAAAGCTAATAGACCAAGTCAGCAGCAGTGCTCAGAGCTAAGTCCTGGTTGCAGAGGCTTTATGGTGCTTCTGCCAAAGGTGACCAGAGGAGAGAGGACAATAAACTACACGGGTAATTTTCCACCAGAAGCAAACAAGCCTTATTGGCTGCTCTTTCCTTCCCATATGTTGAGATAAAGCATCCGTGATAAACACCAGAGTGCAGAGCCATTTTTCTCCCCGTGAACTGTTGCTGGTGTGCAGATGTCTGTGGAGACCAGCTGATAGGGGCTGAGAGGGGGCAGCTCCGCTGGTTTCACAGCAGGAGTTGTTACCACAGTACCGGAGGCTACTTGTAAATCTTGGTTATTGCCTAGCAAACCCTACCCTAGAAGATTAAGAAAAGTGAGGAAATTTTGCCTTTACAGCAGAGAAGCCCTGCTGAACTGCTTTTGACAGTCAAAAAGTCCTGGTGGTACTTTTTAATAAAGTTTCCCATTGTAAACGAAACCGGCTCTGCCTGGCCCAAGGCCAGGGCAGCAGTAGTGTCTGAGGCAGTTGGAGCAGGAGCTGGTCAAACCTGGCAGAGTGGGTGAGATGGCAGGGGGAGTGGAGGTGCCCCAGAGGCTTTTTCTTGCCTTCCTGGTAAGCTGGATCACACTTTTGTGATCTTAACGTGCCCAACATTGTGGCTGGTTCCCCTGCTGCACGAGCAACCTGCCCCTGCCATGCAGGCTCTGCCTTAGGCTGTGGGGCGGGGAGGGTAACACTGTCCCTGCAAGTCCCTGCTCTCCCTTAGAGAAAGGAGCCACACTGATGTCCCACAAATCTTGCTTGTACCTTTCTTCTGGGCAGTAATTTTCTTCCTCTTCTTTTGACACCTCTCTCCAGAGAATTGCTGTCTTCTATGAACATACCCATCTTTCCTCCCCACAGTCTCTGCACTCATAAATTCTTCATCTTCCTAGAGACAGTGTTTTAGGCTCTGTCATTGCCAAATCTGATCTTTAACTACTCCAGCTCCCACATCTGATGGAGCAAACCTGGTTTTCATGTTACCTCTTTACTGTCATTTCATGTAGAAAACTCCTCTGAAGGCTGGAGAAATTTATCAGTTGCTGCTCTGGAGTTTACAGAGAGCTGGAAGTCGTGAACAAATGACAGGATATAGCTTCTACAGGAAAAACTAGGTAATTGAGTTTATAACTGAGTTATAAATTTAAGAATCAATGTCTTCATTTCAGATACTTTCTTCTGCCAGCATGGTGAACTCCAGCCATGCTTTAATACTTCAAATGCCACAGCATCCATAATGCCTGGCAGTTCCAGAGTTGCAGTGGGCTCTTAAACTTGCCCAAAACACTGATGGGAGGCACCAGCATCCTAGAATGGCATCAGTAGTGAGGCAGACAACACAAGTGTTGGGTAGGGATGCAGAAGGTAGAACTGTCTTGACATGATGCTGTGCTGTTCAGTAAGTACAGAGCAGATGTTCTTGCTTTTATGCCCTTTCTCCTGAAAGAACTGCCTAACAAACTAAATGAGATCTGTTCCTCTGAGTGGTCTGCTGTGTTTTGGCTTGATGGAAGACCAGGATCAAGGTTAAGGTGGGGAGAGATCTTCCTCCTTCTAGAGAGAATGGGCTCAGGCAGCTCATGAAAACATCCTGCTCTTGGAATCCATCATGCCACCTAATGTATAAAAAGGGAAGCAAGTGGCATGCATTGTGAAAGGGTGATTCATTATCATTATTTCCTGGCATATTGATTCTCCGCTTCGACAAGAAAGCTCTGTCACACCATCAGCCAGCAGTGACGGATGGCCCTGCCGCAAATGTGTCAGCAGCGCAACGTGGTGCCTGCTTAAACAAATGGCTGTGGGTGGGGGAGCAGCCAGGCATGGGCTGCTCCGTGGGTGCAGGGTGGTGTGGCTGCACGCCACTGCCTCTCTGGATCCCTGGGAGGGGTGGCAGGCAGGTACGGCAGTGCTCTCACCAGGCTTTCCTCGTGGAAGGAGGAATGAGAGTAGGGACAGAGTTGGAGATGTGACTTGAGCTGTGGTGAACGCAAGTGCAAGTGGTTGTCACGTAACCTTTGTTCTGTTTTTCTCCCCCAGTAAAGCTTTTGCTCATCCCTAGTTTAAGGCTCTCTGCCCCCATGCTTTCTAGAGCCACTAAAACCATCCTTGTTTTAACTGAGAGCAATGCTTTGAAGGTTGAAGTTCACTGTTGAACCTGGGAGGCGACATCTGTCTTTGGCCCTCCCTCCTGAGATCACAGAGAGGTTATTCAGTGCCACAGTTCTGCAGAACCTCACTATGGAGTTTGCTTCCCCCTTGCCAAGCCACCTCTTCCTGAATTACATGGCAGAGCATCTCTCTCCTCCCTGCTTCCCAGTATGGCTCAGTTCAGGATCTTCTCTATTATTTTCCACACACCAGCAGAGAGACAGAAGTGGGGCACCAGGTGAAACATCTCAAAAACATAGTGTCTTGCAACGGATGGTTAAGCCAGGAACTCGTTCTGAACATCAGTTCTTCCAGGAACCTACCGTGGTGGGGGAAAAAAACATGTTTTAGCCTTGGATGATGACTTTTTCTGCAGTAGCCTTTGTGCAGAGAGATGAAGCTTATGTACAAAACAGCATTTTTCATTTACAAAGGTGTTTGCTCTGACTCTGCAAAACAATCCTTAAACTTAGAATGGCTAAATTATCTTCACTGCTTCTCTGCAGCTCTGTTATACTTCTATCAAAGTTCACAAAAATGTATGTTTTAATATCCCCAGACTCTCTTATTTCCCAAAGTGTTCTTATTTGTATGTGTGCTCATCCGTATTCATCCTTCTAACACATGCAAGAACAATAGCAGAGCTGCCCTATCTCTGAATCAACGTCTCCTGAGTTGAGCAGGACAGGCAGCAGTAGCTGTCTGCAAGGTCTGCTTTGCCTGAGAAGAGACAGTGTTTGCTCCTCAGAGTGAGAGGAGGCATCTGTAGGGGAGGCAGCTGGGCAGTTGTGATGAGATTCATCACTTCTCCTTTACGGCATACCCCCTCTTTATTTTTTTCCACAGCCTCACTTACATCCTTCAGTAAAAATGATGCTCAAACATCTAGAGGAGAGATGAGACAAGTATCCTCTGTGCCTTGCTGACTGCCAAGCCTGTCTGTAGTGTGGGGGTTTGGAGTGGGTCTGACACTGCTGGAAAATCAGGACAAGCAAAACCCTCGATTGCATTTTAAGCACTTGTCTAAAACAAGGCTTAAAACAAAGTTTTCATGTAACCTACTAACAACCCATGGTAGCATCACTGTCCACCTCACTTTGTGGCTCAGGGTGCTGTTGGTCGTGGTATCTGGAGGTGTTTCATCCCTGGAGCATGTTGCTTATATTCTGTGTCCTGTGTGTAGAGGAACAGATCAAGGGGTTTTTTTATGAACCCATGTTTGACTTCACCAGGGTCCTTGTGGTGGAGGAACGCTGTTGGACAGTTGATGTGGCAACTGTAGGTGACTTGAAACAGTGTAGTGTGCCTTCAGCCTGCTGTCTTCAGTAGAGGAGGATGTGAGCAGGAGCTTTGTGTGTGCCTGAGGAACCTGTGCTGCCTCTTGTCTGCTCAAAGCTGCCTGTCAGTCGGAGTCTGTCATCTGCTTTTCATCTTGATTTATCATCCAGCATAACTAGGTTTGAGTTTCATTTTTGGGCTTGCCTCCTCCTAGGGACAGACAGATAAATCTGGCATGCAAATGTTTTAGCTCTCTGGTTCCGGGAGTGAGACTCTTCTGCTGCAGGGAGTGAGAAGAAACACAACTGTTGGGGCAGGGCTGCTCTTGTCTTCTTGGGCTGGAATTGGGAGGTTTCCAGTTTTCCCAGCACCACCTCTCTCAAGGCTCATGCATCCGCAGAGCACCAGTGCTGGGACAGGGAGAGAACAGCTTGCCTTGTTGAAAACAGTAGTAGTTTAAATCTTAGTATTGGATCATCACTCCTTGTAACTTTAATACGTTTAATTTCTGAAATAAATATTTCAGGAAAAACAAAGGCTATGAATTCTAGCTGCTTAAGCCAAAGACTTCTATCCATCATTTAGGGAATCCACAGGGGTTCTGTTCCTTCACTGCTCCCTGCCAGAAAAGCACATGTTGGGGCAGAGGAGAGCCTGTGGGTCTATAACTGAAGAGATGCTCTGAGGGGGGGGATGCCCACCTGGGAGTTCCCCTTAACTGGTCCCATTAGCGCCAGTGCAGAAAGCGAGGCTTTGAGCTAATGGTGAGAGTGAGTTTGGGGGATGGAAATAGGTCACTCCTTACACTGCTGAGCAGAGCAGGTGGAGATTTACTGTCTAGTGTGTAGGGAAAGAGGTATGAGACCCCTGCAGTTACATCTAGCCCAGGAACAGGACCAGCTCAGGATTGGGCCGCAGAGGCTGAGCACGCAAGTGAGGAGGAAAGGAACGGTCTCTCTATTTCCAGAGCTGCCTAACCTGGTTTGTCTTATTGCTCAGGGCACCTTCTCCTCTTCCTTGTAGCCTGTGCAGCCCCAGGGAGTGCAGCCAATGTCACATCACCTGAACACAGATCTTTCTGGCTATCTTGCTGCAGCAGATACTGCTGGCAAGCGTCTCCCCTCCGGGGAGCAAGGGCGGAGGCACAACAACCGTACCTGTGTTCACAGTGCCCTTCGCTTGCTGGCTTGAGTGAAGGCGAGGGGAATTGCACACCCCCAGAGCAATGAGCTGTTGCTTTCCCTATCCCTCTGTGACTGCTCTTGGGGAAGTAAATAGAGCCTGGCACATCCAGAGTGGCCTGGCCCTCCTGGTGCCGTGAAGGAACGGATCCACTGTCATCAGTCCAGTGTTCCTGGAGAGCTGTTAGGCTTACCTTGTCACTGGCAAACAGTTGGAAGCAAGAGGTTTCCTGAGGCAGCACGAGATGAAATGCAGTGTGTGGCTTGGTAAGCGTTCAGCACAAAGCTGGTGTTTGCCACAGGAAGAAAAGGAGGATTTCTGTGAGAGGAAAAACCGGGTTTCAGAGTGCTGGCGGTGCGCGGGAGACAGCGTTCAGTTGAGGTTAATCTGGGCTTGCTGGGAACAGAAGAGGCAGCATTCAGGAACTGGTCTGTAACTATCGTTCTTGGTCTTGTCGCTGGCAGGGTTTCCCTCCTCCAGCCACCTGTGTGAGGCGGAGCAGTGCCGGGCACAGAGCAAGCCCATGTCCTTGTCACCCCACTGTGAGCCTGCCCAGCTCACAGCGCCAGTGGCCAGCCTGCTGTGGGCTTGGGCACACGACTGTGCACTGCTCTGTTAATTCCTCTGTATTTATATTTATGACATTCAAAGTTGTCCATAGGAGTAATCTCAGCATTTTGTGGTTTGGTTTGGTTTTTTTTTTTTTAATTACCTGATAACTCACAGCTCTGCTCTGATGCCTCAAACCAGTGCAGGAGACAGTTCTGTTCAAGCCACAGTGGTCCATTTATTGCCAGTACCAGACTGTAAATATTGCTGCTTGCTGTCCTGCCAGGCAGGTTTTTTTCCCCTGTTACTTGTTAACTCCAGAAGCTGATGATCATCTTTCCCAGGTTGATGTGATTTCTGTGACACCAGAATTCGTTTTCTGCTGGCTTTATGTGCCATGCTAGGAATAACAGTCTAGCAGTAACTGCTTCTGGCTCAGATTTCCACCGCAGAGTAAATAAGGGCATTAGCCCAATCTCCTCAATTCATTTTTGTCCATAGCACGTTGGTTTTTGTGATAAGCTTTGTAAAATGTTGTTAGGCTTTTCCCTGACATAAGTGAAGGGTAGACGAGCAGACTTTATGCCTAGAAGTGATAAATTTTATTAGCAGTCTTTCAGTGCTGCTTTAGTCCCTTCCAGACTGGCTTCTCCACCCTGGGATTAACTACAGACAGCCTGTTCCTCCTGCCCTGGAAATGGCTGGCTGGTTCTTGCTCTATCATGCTTAACAGATCACAGGGACAGGAAAGCTTGGTAGTAGCTGCTGCTCCCGTGCATCTGCCTGGGTATGGAGGTGAGGTCTTGGAAACATTGCTCCAGTTCCGAATGTGTAGGAATAATACTGGGGTTGACTGCAGCCAGGTTTAATCTTTTCTTCCTTTAGAGGTCAGAGCTCAAACATCTCTAAGCCATTTTTAAATGGTGGTAATTAGCCAAGGTGCATGGCAGAAGCATCCATACACTGTGTGCTCAGCCAGCCGTGGTAGCGTTTGGCTTCTGAAGGGCCCAGAGCAAGCGTTTGCTGTCGGGGGTGGGAGGGTGAGTCCCTGCAGGAAGGAGACTGGAGGGAGATGCCTGCCAAAGGCTGTCCAGAGCCCACTCCCCTGTCTGCTGACTAGCACTGAGAGCAAGTCGGGATTAATTCCCATGCACCTTGCTTTTGCTGTACCACCTTCTCCAGAGATAAGGAGATGCTCCTGTGGAACAGAAGAGAGTGAGCTGGTGCCAAGACTGCTGGTGCTGATGGGAGGAGGGTCGTAAGGAGTGCAGACCTGGCCTTGACCTGAAACCTTCTCTTTCTCCAGCTTTCATCCTCATGATTATTCTGGCCCTTATCCGCATCAGCAGAGGCCAAGCTGAAGGTCACCCATCCATGGCCCAGCTGTCGGGCATCCGCAATCTCTTTGGGGTGTGCGTCTACTCCTTCATGTGCCAGCACTCCCTGCCGTCCCTCATCACACCCATCTCCAAGAAGAAGCATGTCAACAAGCTCGTGCTGCTCGATTACATCCTGATCCTGGCTTTCTACAGCCTCCTGTCCTTCACTGCCATTTACTGCTTCCGCAATGACACCCTCATGGACATGTACACGCTCAACTTCACCAACTGCAAGATCATCAACGTTGCCTTCATTCGTTACTTCCTGGGCCTCTTCCCTGTCTTCACCATCAGCACCAACTTCCCCATCATCGCAGTGACCCTGCGCAACAACTGGAAGACCCTTTTCCACAGAGAAGGGGGGACCTACCCGTGGGTGGTGGATAGGATTGTCTTTCCTGCCATCACACTGATTCCCCCAGTCCTGGTGGCCTTTTGCACCCACGATCTGGAGTCCTTGGTGGGGATCACGGGAGCCTATGCTGGGAACGGGATCCAGTATCTCATTCCAGCTTTCCTCGCGTACTGCAGTCGGAAGGACACTCAGCTGGTCTTCGGCAGCGGGACTGTTAACAAGCACCTCTCGCCTTTCCGGCACACCTTCTGGATTGTGTTCGTGCTTATATGGGGCTTTTCTTGCTTTGTGTTTGTGACTGCAAACATCGTCCTGAGCGAGTCAAAACTCTGATGTGGGGGCAGCAGCATGCTCCCTCCTGGGTTCCAGAGACTTCAGCATTTCAGCTCCCCCTCTGGGACTGTGGAGCGGGGGAGAGTCAACATGAAGGGAATTTTCCAGGCCATTGGCTTGGTGGCACAGGTTCAACCTGGGCACAGACTTTCTTCACTCCACTTTGGGTGTGGATGGAGTGGACTCAGCCTTGTTACAGTCCTGGTTCTCAAACCCTCTATACAAAGCCATGGGGCTGAGCCCTTGGCAGCCTGCACGATTACCCAGTGTCCAGCCATTTCTGCCTTCAGCTCTGTTGGAGCATCACTTTGTCTGTCCCTACAGTGGCTCTCTGTGTGCTGCGGGTCTCAGCACACAGGAGAGCAGACAGCCTTGGCTGCTCACTATGCTAATCGGCTAAATGTCCCTTCTCCCAAAGGCAGGGATGTGCTGTGCAGAATCCGGCAGGACTTTGAGATAACTGTGTCTCTTCTTTCTGCTGAGACCCCTTCAAACTAACCTCCTGGGCCAGTTGAGGGAGGATATTAGAGTGGGATTGGACCTAATTCAGAAGAAAATAATTTTGTGCTCTTTTTTTTTTTTTTTTTTTTTTTTTTTTTTTTTTTTTTTTCCTAGCGGCATTAACCTGTTTGTGCACCATGGGTTGCCTGGGATCTTTCACTTAGAGCTGGATTTCTCCAGCCCAGGAGTTTACATTCACACTTCTCATCCTGTGCTGTGGCAGCCCCAGCCAGCCAGAGCAATGCCCCTACATACGCAGGGATACAGCTCTTTGCCCTGGGAAAGGAAACTGCAGTTGTGCTTCCCTTGGCTCCTGCACGCAGCTGGCAGAACCCTTCTCCCTTCCCACCTTCGCACGGGGCTGGTACAGCCAGCCAGCCCCTGACTCCAGCGGTCAGGATTCCTGTCGGCTGGGGAGGTGCTAATTACCCAGTCGGGACACGCGGGAGGCCCGCAAGGGGTCTGGCTGTGCACACTGATGCGTTTCCAGCCTCCTGCGCTGGGTAATGAGCCTTGAAACAAGGTGGGTGTTAACTCGAGGGTATGGGCTGGTGCCAGGAGGAAGCAGCGGTGCCCTGGCTCAGCCCTGCCTGCCTGCCAGAGCAGAGCTCCCAAGTGCTACAGGGGAGCAAAAACTGAAATCCTGCTGGAACTGGGCTTGAATTCCCCTCCCACCGCCTTCTCTTTCTGCACAGGGTTATGATGGGCTTTGGGCTGGGCCTGCTACCGTGGGCAGCCAGGGCTCTAGGTGAGTCTTTGCTTCTGGTGGTCACTGTAATACAGTGACAAACAGCACTGGGTTCTGTGCTCTGAGGCCCTTGGGCAAAGGTCATGGGTTTTCTTAACAAAAGGGAGAAATTTAAAAGTTTCCACCTGAAATATTTTAAACCCCCTTATTAAAGCAAGTTCAAAGCCAGGTGCATGTCACTTCTGTTAGATCCTCTTGCCCTCTGCACTTGCTGCAGTATTAAGTGTCACCGCTCACTAAAGCAAGCTTTGAACTGCAGCTCTTTTTAATCAAGCTCTGTTTTCAAGTAGGACTTTCTGGTTTCCATATGACCTGAAGTGTTCCTCCTGGGGGAATGTGCAAGTACCTGGAGCTGTATAAAAACACTTCATGGCTTTTAAAGCAAAACCCTGCACCTCTCAAGCCTGAGCACCACCAGTGTGTCCTTGCCGAGCTGCTTGGAGAGCATCCAGGGAGGGACTGTTTGCCTCCTCCAGCTTGATCCTAAAGAGGCATTGGCAGCCCTCGCCCATGAGTTCAAACATCCCCAAGTGCTCTGGGGAAGCTGAGGAGGGGGGCAGGTAGCTGGTGTTGGGTGTCTCATTTAGAAAAAGGTGGGTTGAAGGGCAAATTCGTGGGGCAGCGGAGCTGGGAGCCACCTGCGAGGCAGCTGGGAGCTGGGCAGAGCCAGAGGGAGGAATTTAATGCTGATGAACTGAGCCTTGGGAAGCTGGAGGGGCAGTGGGGGCTGCTCTTGTGCACAAGTGCCCAGGTGGGGATTTAGGGAAGGGGCTGAGGCCTTTCCTGGTGCGCTGTCTGCCCCAGGCTGCCTGTGTTTTGCAAGGCACTTGGCTCAGCCTCCATCCCTCCCAGCCTCTTGCCTTCACATGTCATTGCCAGCCACTGAACAGGGCTGTTCTCTGGTATTTCATCTCCTCTCCTCCATCCTTCCCCTTTAGGGCTGCCCTTGGTCTCCCTCCCTCCCTTCCTGCCCCTACGTCAGGCAGGATGTCCTTGCCCATGCCTTGCCTGGGGTGGGAGCAGGGGGCCCAGCCTGAAACACCCTCTCCTGCCATCTGGTACATTTAAAGATGTGCCTTCTTGTCCCTGGCCAGGGTGGCCACCTCCTCCTCGGCACGTTGTGTGGCAGCGACTTCTAAGAGCTGCTTCCATCCAGGTTTGGGAGGCAGTGGCACGATGAGGGCTCACGTCCTGGCCCCAGCCTTTGCTGGGGTACCTTACCAAGAAGGACTCTGGTCCCCATGGAGCACAAGTGCTTCTTAAATAAATAACCACCAATTCCCAGACACCCGCTGTCCTTGCACAGCACCAAAACAAATTTAACCGAAAGAAACTCTACAGTAGAGAGAACATTTCTCATCTAACGCATGACAGCAATGCCTTAAAAATTACTGGAGAAAGTGGGAAGGGGATGGCTCAGCAGAGCCAGCGCTGGCTGGGGAGATGCTGGGTGACCCGGGCTCGGTGCGGGGCAGGAGCTCCCTCCTCTCACCCCTCACAAATGTGTCTATTTTTATTTGGCCGTTATCAACACTAACAATTCATTATTACAGATTCTCACACGATGCTTGTCCTGACTGTAACTAGTTTTCCAAAAATGGGATTAAAACCAATAAAATGCACATTATACATCTGGTTTAGTCTGGCCTCTTTTTTCACCCCCTTCTTCCTCTCATGCATGCTATTCCTGGAGGGGATGGCTGTGACTGATGGGGCTGCAGGCCAAGGAGAAATGGCAAGCGGAGAGGCTAATGGAGACCCTCACCTCTTCTTCTCTATTAGCCTCCCGCGACTCTGGGTGGTAGCTGCAAACTCAATTAAAACATCTGTACTTTCCCCTTCTCAATTACGGCTCCTTACACTTAAAACCAAACAAATTGAATTGCTCCACTGCCTCAGGCTGCAAAGGCTGTTTCTGCCAACAAATTTATTATCACCATAAAACGCAGCTTGATTTATGTTAAAATATTAAAACAGATCTTTATGATGGAAATAAACACTTTCTGCTGTGATTCTCTCCAAGGACCTCACAAGCAGCGGAGGCTTTCGGGGCTTGGGCCATAAATCTGAGATCAAACTGGCATCAGGGATGGATTTGGTCTTTTGCAGCACTTTGAAGAGCAACGGCCGGGGAAGGGAAAAATAAAAAACTTTGAGGCTGAGAGGAAGGTTTAGACAAAGCTTGCACGTCACCCGAGAGCAGCGTGTTGCTTGGAGTGGGGGGGTTTAGCTGTTTAAAGGCTTGGGAGAAGGTGCTCACGGGCCTTTCCCCCGCAGGGGTTTGGGCAGACGGGCCCTGACCCTGTTGTGCGGGTGCAGGGGGCGGCCGGGGCCCCGGGAAGGTTTTGTGCTGGGAGGGAGGCAGGAGCTGGGAGGTGGCTGCAGGTGCTGCTTCCTCCAGCATCCTTGGGCGTAGGCATGGCAACACCAGGCTGGCCCCGGACCTCTTCTGCTTTGTGATTTAACCAGCTCCCCCGGCGCTGACCCGAGCCACACTCCCCCCACAGCAGCACCGCCACATCCTTGACATCGGAAATCTCTTCCCTGTGTCCGACCCGCACTGGGCTGCCTCGTTCCCCCGTTCCTCGGCAGGATGGGTCTCGTGATGCTGAGCAACGGGAGCAGTGAAAATAATACCAGCCGTGGTGCTGGCAGAGGCAGGGGTGGGTGCCGGGGGAGGCCATCGTCCGGGGGGGGGCCCTGCCTGCCCCCCGCAGCGGGGCCGAGCCCAGGAGGCAGCTGGCCAGCAGCGAGCCGGCCGTATTTCTCTTTGCACATAAATGGCAGCCCGCGGTGTCCCAGGGCGGCAGGGGTGCCAGAGCTGGCTGAATTAAAAAGTGATGGATTAGACAATTTCACCGAAAAGAAATAATATCCCTCAGCGGCAGTTAAGCACTCAAAGTACCCAGCCCCTGCTTTGGAAAGCCCAGTCAGAGGGTGCTTCCAGGCTGCTGCTTCCCTGCAGAGCTGTCCCTGCTGCACCCCAGGGTGAGGGGGTGCTGCAGCAGCTCTTCTCCCACCAGCACCCAGGTTAGCAGCCGGCACTGGAAATGGGAGAAAACCAGTGCTCTTCCATCCCAATTAGCATATAAAGATGATCTGCAAATGCCACCACCATGGTGAGGACCTGGGGGCTGGGCACCCACATGGGGGGGCCAGGATGGCCTCAGCCTCACACCAGGTGCTGACACCTGTCCCCAGGGCCACCTCCCGGGGGGCATCCACGGAACCCCCACGTCCCCTGTCCCTTGCTGCCCTCAGCCCGCCGCAGCAAAGCCCTTCAAAAAACCATGAAGCAAATCCATTTGGCCTCTGCTGAGTCACCAGGGACATCACTAATTAATTTAAAATGTCGGTTGGGGATTGGTTTGGGTTTTTTTTTTGCCCCCTTTTCTGATCCCTTTTGTTCTTACAGCCCCAACCCCAGCTCAGGCCTGGTCCCCCCTAACCCCAAAGGTGCAGCTGTGTGTACTGGCTTCCCTGGGCCAGAAAGTCAATTTGGGGGAAAGCTCCTGGGGACGCATTGGAGCCTCCTGGGGCCCAGCCTGTCACCCCCGGGGGTGTCTGGAGCACCCAGCTGGGGAGAGCTGCCCTGGGCATGTGGGTGCCATCGCCTGGGGCAGCCCAGCAAGGCTCCCCTTGCCTTCAACCAGCTTTACTTATTTATGACTTTTATTTATATACCAGCACCTCCCTCCCTTGCCACAAGGCTTTGGCGGGGCTGCCAAAGCAATTAAGAGACAATTGCAATGATAAATAAGTAAAGGGAATTAAAGCGCCGGCATGGGCGTGTGATGGCAGCCAGGCTGGGGGATGAGGGGAGCTGTCTGGATTTAACCCCAGACAGAGGGGGTAGATGGATTGATGGACAGATGGATGGACAGACAGTGCCAATGCTTTCAACCCTGGACCACATGTGGTCGGGCCCTTCCTGACGGCCCCAGAGCTTTGCTGGTGTCCCAGAGCAGCCCCTGCCATCGTCCCTCGTTGTTACCAGCCCCGGCTGCTCAGTGGCTGCCAGCAACCCCAACGGCTGCTTTTAAATAGGAAAAAAAAAAAAAAAAAAAGTGGAGCTTCTTGGAGCAGCGGGGGGATGTTCATCCAGGCAGATGATGCCAAACCTGGGAAGAGGGGCTGAGGGTTGGCATCCAGCTTTGCCTAGTGCCGGTGCTACCCCGGGATGGGGCTGGTGCTATCCAGCAAAGCTGCTGCCCCAGGCCCCGGTGGCCTCAGCTCCCGCTTCCCAAAACCCCTCTCCCCTGCCTGGTGCTGCCGGTGAATCACGGCCCCCCCTGCCCGCACCCCTGCCAGCCCGGCAGGGAAAAGGCTCTGCTAGACATGTACAGCGAGAGTCGCATTCACCCCAGCTCATCTATCGCGCCTGATTTATGGCTCCATCAGCCCTGGGAAGGTGGGAGGAATTTTTTTTACCCTTTCTCATTCCCCCACGGCACACCTTCCCAGGGCTGCTGTGCCGCATCACAGATCCCTGCCGGGCTGCTGGTTTGCAGCTGTGGGAGCATCCCTCACCGACCCGAGCTCATGGCCACCCGCGCCCAGCACCCCAAAACCCGAGCAGGGTGCAGTAACCCCGGCTTCAGTGTTTGGCTCCAGCCTCGGCACAGGCTGATGGCTCCTCAGTAATTATCCCTCAGAGCAGTTTAATGAGTTGCCATTTCCTTTGCTTGACTGCAGCCGGTGGGACGAGCCTGTGCCAGGGCTCAGCAGGAAAGGGCTGTGAGCAGGGAGGGGGGTGCACAGGACCACGAGCACCCGCCTGACAGGGTGTAAAACCAAGGGCAGCCCCGGGCTCGTCACCGGAGGATGGAAGAAGGGTCCCCAGATGGTTGAAAATGTCTCTTTAATGACCTGGACATGGTGTTTTGAGTCCCTTGAATGAAACCAAAACATGACGGCAACACAGCGGCAATGAGTTTGACATCCCCAGTGCCAGCTCTGCCTGTGGGGAGAGCCCAAACCAGCACCCGCCAGGCTCCTCTGACCCCCCCCTAAAGCACACAGGACCCGCCGAGCCGCTTGGAACATCCAGCTGCCGGCGGTGCAGGACCCCAGGAGGCTGGAGCCCGGCCGGGAGCCGCCGGCCAACCCGTGGGGACACCCGGGTGAAGGGCAGGCAGGAGGGTGCGGACACCCCCCAGTCCGCCCCCGTCACACCTCCGACTCCAGGCTGGAGACCCGCCGCCAGGACCCGCTGGCACAGGGACTCGTCACCTCGCGGGCCACCGGCGGGTCCCTCCTCTCTGTCCCCACCACCCGCAGCAAGGCCAGCTCCCCGCGCCTCCCGCAGTCTCTGCAACCGCTGTCCCAGCGCCCGGCCCCCCGGCCGCAGCCCCCCGCCACCCCGGGGTGCTCACGAGGTGGCAGGGACCCCCGCGGGAGGTGGAGGGGCAGGTTGGTGTAGGAGTTCATGCAGGCGTACGGCGCGCACGCCGGCACGGTGGCGGTGGCACGGAGGTGTTGCCGGCAAGCCTCCCGGTAGGACGGCAGCCTGGCCACGGGCGAGCGTGGTGCCAGCCGGCCGGTGGCCTGGGGGCAGCGGGGGCCGCAGCCGTAGCCGGTCTCAACTTCGGGGAAGAGGTCGGGGACGTCGGGGCGGGCAGGGGGGCGGGCAGCACCGCAGTGCCGCAGCCCCCCGGGACGTCGCTTCTCACCCCACTCCCCGAGCGCCCTGGCCGAGCTTGCCCGCTGGTTTGGCTTCTCCCGCTCCGTCACCGTGGCCTCCGGCCAGGCCGGCTCGCCTCTGGCTCTGCAAGTCCTGGTGGCTCTGGGGAAGGCTCCGCGAGGGCAGGATGGAGGCAGGATAGAGTTGCCCACCTCCCGCCTCTTCTCCGCTGCCGAGAGCAGGCGAGGCAGCGTCCCCGAGCCCCCATGTACCCCGTTCCCCTGGAGCAGGGGGGTGTTTTGCAGCCAGTCCCCCCGCCCCCCCGGCCGCTTGTGCTCCCTGTAGATGTCCGGTGGCGGGAGGTCCCTGGGAGACGTAGAGGGTGGGAGGGGAGCCCCGACATGGTTCCCCACCAGCACCTGCTCCCCAAAATCCCCCCCCGAGGAGGTCTTCACCAGGAGGTGGGGGAAACCTGGGAGGGCTTCATCCCCCGCACAGCCACCCCGAAACTTCAGAGGGTGGAGGAGGCGGGGGACGTGCTCATTCGCTCCTCTCCACTTCTCCTCGCCGGGCAGCCGGGAGTCCACGGGGATGGGCTGGGGCAGTGGTAGCCCCAGGGGAGCACCCTTGGGAGCGCAGGCTCTCCCCAGCCTCTCAGGGGGGGCCGGGCCAGAGAAGGGGGCTCGGTGGGCACCGGTGCTGTTCTGCACCACGAGCTGGGGTGTCCTCAGGGAGAAGGTGGTCTGGAGGCGTTCGCTGCGGCTGCTCCAGTCCTCGATGGTGCGGGTGGCCTGCTCCAGCGAGCCACCCACGCTGGCCGTGGACACCATCTCCTTGGCCGCCTGTAGCATCTTCAGCACGTTGGCCTGGGCCGAGCTGGCGGTGACATCGGGGGTGGGCGCCCGCCCGGGGCTCGCCAGGGTCTGCACCCCACTGAAGCAGCTGTAGATGCCCTGTGGAGAGAAGGGGGGGGGGGACCCCCACCGTCAGCAGGGTCACTGGGGACCTGCACCCATGAACCCACCCTGCCGAGCTGAGATGATGTTGCTGAGGCTGAGATGTCTTGACAGGACCGATGTCCCCTCCCCATCCTCAGTGCTGGAGGGGTGGGTGACACCATCCTTTGTCACCTCTTTCCCCAGGGATGCTCATATGGATGCAGGGTCATTCCCAGGGCTGAGCCCTTTCCCCAAAACCTGGCTTTTCTCCCCAACCAAGAGCTTGCATCAGCACAGACCTTCAGTCCCTCCCATGTGGGTCGAAGGGACAATGCCCACCAAGCCGAGCCCATCCCCACGACACAGAGGGAGGACATTTGGGCCCCTCGAGAGCCCCCAGCAGCATCACTCACCCTGCTGATGGCCAGGAGGAAGTCCAGCTTGTGGGACTTGGGGACAGAGTGACGCAGCTTCCAGTAGACGAGGTGCTCCCAGGCAAAGACCAGCAAGCTCAGCCCCATGGCCACCAGCAGCATGTAGAAAACCCCGGCCATGTTGTCGATGTCCAACTTGCTGCTCATCACCTCGTTCTTCTCATTCTGGCAGATCCCCGACAGCCAAACGGTCTCCAGCTTCTGGGTCTCACCTGGGGCCAGATGTGCACAGTGGTGGGAGGGTGGTGGGAGGTGAAAATGCCCCCTCCCCAAGGCTTCATCCCCCCAAGCACAGCCCCTGCCCATCCCCACCCCACCATGGCTGGAGGAGGAGAAAGCATGAAGCCCACGGAGTTGTTTCTGCCTAATCCTTGCTGCTGCCCTTGGCCTGAGAATCCCACCGGTCCCTTGTCCTTCTCCAGGGCCATCTCCCACATGCCAGCCAGCCATGCTCACTGTCCACTTCTCAGGCTTTTCCTCCTGACCCTCAAATTTTGTGCATGGCCATCTCCAGGATTTTACAGCCTGAAGGAAAAGGAGGAACCCCAGAGGGAATGGCACACACCCCCCCCCCACCCCCAGCTGCAGAGATGTTGCTGGATTTAATGTCCCCTGAAAGAACCTGGTGGAGAAGCCCCTTGGTGGCATCCTGCAAGGAGCCGTGGAAGCTGCACAGGGCTTGGGGACCAAGCCCAGGTCCCTGGGTTAATTTGCAGGGCAGGGGTGGGGAGAAGATGGGGACGGGACTAATGAGAAGCTCGCCTGGGCACCCACCATCTCCCAGGAACTGGAGCAGGGCCAGGTCGATGGCCCGCTTCCAACGCGAGTCCTTCTGCAGGGCGATGCCGTAGCCCGTGGTGGCAAACACCTTCCCACTGCCGATGGTCACCAGCTTGCAGCCCTCGTCCTTGCCTGCCATGTAGTTGAGCACCGCCGCATCGTAGATGAAGGCGTCCAGCTTCCTGTCCCACCAACGGGAGGGAGGGTGAGGGGGGGGGGGCTGCCAGCCCTTTTCAGGGGGGCTCTACCTCTTTTAGGGGAGCTCTACCCCTTTCAGATGGCTGTAGCTTGTCTGGAGGGGGTTGTGTCCTCTTTGGGGGTCTCTGTGCCATCTTGGAGAGCTATAACCCCGCTTTGGGGGGAAGTACCAAATCGGGGGGGGGGAGGGCTGTATCCCATCTGAGGGAGCCATACCTCACTGCAGGGGGGGCTGCATCCCTCTTGGGGGGAGCCGTATGAAGCTGTACCCCATCTGCAGGAGGTTGCACCCTGTTTGAGGGGGGCCATGCCTCATGCAGGGAACCTGCACAGGGCCATACCCCATCCGGGAGACTTGTACCCAACCTAGGGACCCCATATCTCACTTCAGAGGGAGGGTTGCACCCCAGTTGAGGAAGCCCTACCCCATCTGGGAGGCACTGTACCCCATCCCGGGGAGCCATAGTTCATTGGGGGGGGGTCCTGCATCCCATTTGGAGGAGTTGTACCCCAGCTCCGGGAGCTGTACCCCATTTGGGGGAGCCGTACCCCATTTTGAGGCTGGTGAGGGCGTCCTCCACGGAGCGCTGGTTGTACTTCACCATGTGGGTGTGCATGTCGGGGTAGTTGCTGCGGATGTTCCTCTCGGTGCTGCCATTGGGGACGGTGCCGAAGCGGAACGGGGGGTACTGCTCCTGCGGCTTCTGAAACTGCAACGGGGAGCCCCGGGGAGCGGCATCACGTGGCGTCCCTGCCCCTGCCATGTCTCCTGCCATGTCCCCAGCGTGTCCCCAGCATGTCCTCCCTCCCCACAGCCAGCCCTCCATCCACCCACCCGTGTCCAGCCAGCTGGCATTAACATGCAGCCCACCCGAGTACACCCCACCCAAAAAAAACTTGTTATTTTTTAGGGATCCCAGCCCAATCATCAGCCCCACCTTCCTGTCACTCAGCCCCGACACGGTGTCGATGTACTGCTCCTGGATCATGAAGGCGGCCAGGTTGGCGGTGTAGCTGGCGAGGAAGATGACGGCGAAGAAGGCCCAGATGAGCACCATGATCTTGCTGGTGGTGCCCTTGGGGTTCTCGATGGGCACCGAGTTGTTGAAGACCAGAGCCCACAGCAGCCACACTGACTTGCCGATGGTGAAGGAGGGACCTCCTGGCCCTGCGGGGACAGGGGACGGAGGGGACAGTCATCAGCCCAACCAGGGATGTGTCCCGCCCCCCGCCCAGCTCCTGCCTCCCCCAACTCACTCTTGCCACTGGTGAGGTTCTGGTTGTAGCCAACGGGGCTGAAATACTCAAACACAAAGACGGTGACGGCCACCACGGTGAGGCACATCACGAACATCATGACCCACACGGCCGGGCTGTAAGGCTCTGCAACACAAATGGGACTCCGTCAGCCTCCTGGGACACCCCACAGTCCCACTGGGGACCCCCAGGAGCCCTCCCCGATGGGCAGGGCTCATCCTCCTGAATATTCCATCTCCACAGAGAGGAGACAGGGGCTGGCAGCACCACAGCCGAGCAGATCCACAAGGAATCAGGAGGGAAGGGGCATGCTGCAAGATGGGATGCTTCCCTGCCTAAACAAAATCAGACTTTCATCAGCGGGGAGATGCTAATGAGATGCTGCCCATCTCCAGGGTCATTGGCAAGAGGGTTTCCCATGGGATCACGAGTTGTCCCCCATGATGGCTCTGGCCAGGGGATTGTGCCTGCGCTGGGGATAGGACCAGCCCCTCAGCCCCCCTCAGCCTCTGGGAGAGCCCCCCCGGGAGCTGGGGGTGGGCAGCGACCCCCCCACCTGCTCAGGATGAGCTGGGATGGGGTGACGGGAGCGGTGGGAATACATCTGAGCCCTCAACGTGCGGCCGCCAAGGTCCATTTGTCAGCACGTCCTTCGCTGTCAGGGAGGAGAGGCCTCCCCTGATGGGGATGCGGCTCATTAGCGCGGGAGGCGGGAGGTGCGGGGGCCACGGGGTGGGGCCAGTGAAGGTGACCCCCGCTTGGGAGGGGGGTGAGGGTGTCAGGCTCCATGGTATGGGGGGGATAGGAAGGGGAAGATGTGCCCAGGCTGGAGGTGTCCCACACCCCGTGGCACCCCTGGCACCCACCCGCACCCTCCCCGCCCGGGAACCCAGCTCCAGCCGAGCCGCGACGCTGCTGCTGTGCCCTTGCCGAGAGCCTCAAGCCCTTCCTGAGCGCTGAGGCTGAATTTCGTGATGACTTTGGCCAGTCTCCTCCCCTTCCCAGGCTGCAGTTTTGCTTTCTTAAAAACTCATTAAATAAAACTTTTAGCACTGGCGCGTCCCTGTGCCTGGCTTAATCACAGGCTCTGGTGCCGGTGGCAGAGAAGGGGTCCCCAAACCAGAGCTCAGAGCTGGCAAATCCACAGCTTGTCTCCCCCCACGTCCCTGTCCTCCCTCCTCCACACAAGTAACGAAGAGGAGGAAACCACCAATCCCAGCTTCTGTCTCCATAATAAAAGGATTATTCAGGCGACGGGAGGAAAAAGCCCCAAAGCCAGCAGCGCAGTCTCCTT
The DNA here is from genome assembly GCF_018691265.1 of Tyto alba. Lineage (NCBI taxonomy): Eukaryota > Metazoa > Chordata > Aves > Strigiformes > Tytonidae > Tyto > Tyto alba. Next base: position 7,414,060 of record NW_024881314.1, read on the forward strand.
CCCTTATGACTTAGGCTTTTTTTTTCTTAAAAGTTATTAAAACCGAACAACATTTCTAACTTGCGTTTGCCGGAAGCGTGGGATGAACCTGCGGACAGACAGACAAGGCAGGCGGAGGGACACACGGCTCACCCAGGAAGGCAGAGGGGGAGACGGTGCCGTTGCTCCTGGCCACCATGACGCTGATGCCCGTCTCCACGAAGGGCACGGAGAAGTCCACGATCTCGGAGCGCTCCTCGTTGATGGTGAGGGAGCCGATGGCCATGTCTGCGCGCTTGTAGTACACCTGGGGAAGGGGCAGACAGTCTCAGGATGGGCAGAGAAAAGGCAGAGGGACCCAGGCTACCTTCCCCAGGCATTTCCTTATCTCCAGCATTTCCAGCCTTAACTTTTGTCTTTTTTTTTTTTTTTTTTTTTTAATTTTAGCTTCTTAAATGACCAGTGGCTCAAACACAGCCAGCCGCGGGGTCAAAACTGTTCAGCTGACTCCCTCCCTGTTCTCCTCCACGATGCCTTGCCCATAAGCTCATGCCAAGCTGTCCCCTGCCCAGAATTCCACCACAGACATCCTGACCCTGTCTCCAGCACGGCCTGAGCGAGAGGTGCCCCCAGGGATGGCTGAAGGTAGGGTCCGAGCCATGCCCACCCCTACCTCACCAATCATGCCGTTCCAGACCCCACGGACGATCTTGCCGTGTTTGCCGTTGGTCACTAAGTAGAGGTCGTAGGAGAACTTCACCACCTTGGCCAGCTTCTTCAGGATGTCGATGCAGAAGCCCTTGCAGCACAGCTTGGTGTAGGGATCTGCGAGGTTATCGCCACTGAAACCACACCGGGAAAAATGGGTTGGGCCAACCAAAGATGCACTGAGCACCTCAGTGCCTCCCGGACACCACGTGCCCGGGGAGAGGTGGCCAAAATTGCCGAGCTCCATCCTCGTTGCTCACCTCTGGGAGGAGTTGGTCTGCTTGCGGCAGGGCACGGTGTTGCGCACACAGACCCCGGTGCTGGGGTCCGTGTTCTCCACGATGACGAAGGGTCTCTCCTCCAGTGTGGCCACTGTCAGGTGGCGGTTATCGGCCACGGGCTGCAGGAAGGAGCCGTAGCGGGGCCATACCGGGTACTTCATGTGAATGATGCCTTTCTCCCACTTGCCCACCTGTCCCCAAAGGAGAGCGCACTGTCACCCTGGTGAGGGGCTCTGGGCGTCACACAATGTCCCATGTCCATCTTCCCCACATCTCTGGGGCTCGTTTCTCCTGGAGCATCGTTAGGCTGGAGCTCAGCTCTGGTGAGACCCATCTCAGCATCCCTTTCCCCACACACCCACCTTCCACCAGGGCAAGGTGTTTCCTCCTCAGCTCCAAGCACCAGGCTTGGGTGAGCACAAACCTGGTCAAACTTCACCCAAAATACTTTTAAAACAGAAAAAAAACCAAAACCCTGTGCAGCTTGTTTCAGGGCTAGGTATTTGGCTGCTGTTCTCCAGAGTTGGGCAGCTGCATTTTTGCCTCTTTGGGAACTTTTTAGCCAAATTGCAGGGAAAAAAACTCCAGCTCTTGGCAGAGCTTTGCTGCCCGGCACTGCCGCAAAGATCCACCATGCCACCATGGGTACTTTTGATACCAGCCATGTGTTTTGCATGGAACAACTTGCCCCAGGGTGGGACCCCAGTCTGTGCGTGTCCCCAGGCTCACCCTGCCCAGCCACCCACCCTCAGTGTGCCCATCCTGGGGGGTCTGGGGCTCCTACCATCTCCCAGAGCCGATGCTGGTTGAGTGAGATCACCACCATGGTGGGCCGGATCAGGTAGCCACCTTCATTGAAGGAGAAGTCCCTGTGCTCCCACGTCACGTTGAGGAGGTGCCTGGTGGGACACAGAGCCCATCAGCCCTGGGCTGTGCAGCCCAGCCCAGTACAACCCTCCTCTTCCTCCTCCTCCTCCTCCTCCAGCCAGGCTTCCACAAGTCTCACAGAGAGACGTGGGGCTGAGAACTGGGCACCAGGTTTATCCCCTACACAAGGGGCAGCTGGGAGCTGGAGCAAGCCCTGCCAGCAAGGAGGCACCAAGGATGGACCGCTGCAGGGCTGAGGATGCACAGACTGACACATCAGGCCTGGGGTGCCATGTCTGTACTGCAAAGCAGAGCTGTGAACCCCCATCGAGACCCCCATGGATCCCAGCTTGCAGAGAAGCTCAGGAAAAGGCAAGGGCATCTCTGGAGAGATGTTCCAGGAGAAACCCAACCAAGAGGCACGGACCACCAGCTGTAGCCCACAGCGAGCATCATCCCCTCTGCCCACCACCTTCATCCTCCTGCCCCCCTGCCCCTTCCCTCTCTATTTCCCCATTCCCTATTTCACACTCATCCCAGTGGTTCCCTAAGCCTCACCGGTAGAAGCTGGTGTTGGTGGTGGTGGCTCCGGGGGGGGGGGCCTGGCAGTCCCGTCCCACCTCCGGGAGGTAGCCGTGGGCCCGGAAGAAGCTGGCCGCCCCCATGGCAATGATGGCCACCCCATCCCGCACCTTCTGCCGCAGGCTCAGCTTCCAGCTCTCCGTCACCACGCTGATGAGGCCAACGGGGAAGGAGGAGGGTGGCACCTCCATGTTGCCCACCGCCAGGCTGGGCACGATCCAGACATAGCCCGGCCCCACGAGGCCGGCTTGCTCCGCCATGGCAAAGAGGTACTCGGCCTCCTCTCGTGAGCAGTAAACGATGAGGACCTGGGCATCGATCTGCCGCAAGAGCCGCTGCGTCCTGGAGCTGCTCCGCTCCTGGCTCATCTCAAAGGTGAGCACCTCCTGCAGCTCCCAGCCAAAGTAGCTGGCGTCCGTGAAGGAGCGGATGACGTCCAGGAAAATGTTGTAGCCCGGGTAGAGGCTGGTGATGACAGCGAAGGAGCCCCAGTCGTATTCCTCCAACACCTTGAAGAGCACCTGGATTTGCTGCTCGATGGAGACACCCAACTGCAGAAAAGCCGAGCCGGGCTCCTGTGGGAGGAGAAGGGGTCAGGGGCTGCTCCAGCACCATGGTGCAGGTCTGTTGTACCCATGCAAGCCACCCTGAATTTGCCATCATGAAGGGTTCAAGGGAACCATGAACTGGCGTGGTCCATGGGCTGAACACCCCCAAAATGGTACTGACCCACCGGTGGTCTCCAAGGAACCTCATCCCATGCAAAGGGTCAAGCCCTGCGGCCTCCCCTCTATTTCTCAGCTTGTTGACCAAAAATTCATCCATCCTCCAAAGGAGACCAACAATTTCTCCTTAAACCAGGAGGGAGGGCAGCAAGGGCTCTGCCAGGAGCGTAAATCCCATCCCAGCTCCGACTCACTACCTGCTGCTGGAGCCTGTACAGCTCCTTCCCTCCCGCCCCACCTCCCCAGCCATCTGGCCTCTCATTAGCAAACCTTAATTGATCTGATTCTGTCTTAAATGATTCAGTGAATGGCATTTGCAGAAGGTCGTGTGCAGGCAGCAGGGTTGCCACCCAGACCCCTTCCACTTTCAGAGAAGTAGTTTTTCCAATGAGGCTGGTGGTCCAGCCGGAGGGGTGAGCCCTGGAGAGTCCCAGAGAGGGAGCGGGAGCTGCTGGGGACCTCAGACCCATGGGAGGAAGAGGAGGAGGTCGAGCCTTCAGACAGGGCCCTCCACTGCTCCTGAAATGCCCAACCCTGGGGGAAAGCTGCAGAAAAACGCCCAGGCCACAGCAAAGCCATGGATATTTTTTAGTTGCTTGGGGCTCCACCTGAGCCTACTGCACTCACCCAAGTCTATTACACCCACCTGAGCCCACTGCGCCCACCACCACGCACCCACAGCGAGCAGCAGCTCGGGCTGGACTGGGAGCACCAGTTGGTGCAGGCAGGGCTGCCGAGGTGCTGTCCAGGGAGTTTAGACCCCAAAACCTCTGGGCAAGCAGAGCGTGAAAGCAGTGCCCCGAGGAGCGGCAGGGTTTCCAGCCCGGCGGTGGCTGCCGTGGGGTGTCAGCGCTGGGACCCCCCCGATGCCCAGGCTGGGCAGGGTGAGATGATCAGCCAGGAGGAGGTAACCCAAATCTGCTCAGCAGGAGCCTCGCCGCAGCCCAGCGCCACCCGCCCAGCACCCTCCAGCCCGGCTCCAGCTCTCCCTGCCGCCCGTGCTTCCCGGCAGGCAGGTGACAGTGACAGTGACGGCGTCTGACGCCAGCGAGGAGCAGAGAAGCCAAAAATCCTGATTTGGCCCATGGTGCACCTGAGATCGCTGCCACAGCCGAGCGAGGCTCCTCCGTGCTGCCTGCCCGACCATTTCAGGGCTGGCTCCGGCCCCGGCGGGGTGGGGAGGGAGGAGGATGGGGAGGTGCCAACCCTGACGCTGCCCTGGCAGCCCCGGTGGCACGACCCCAGCACCCCGTGGTGGGGACAGCCTGGAGGGGATGGGAAGCAGGACACCAGGGAAGGTCCTTCCACAGTCCTCTCCCACATCCCATCAACAGGGTCTCTCCTTGAAAGCCTCTCCATGTCCCACCACCCCGGTCGGCCACGCTGCCTGTTCCTGCCTGCGAGCCCCCATGCTGCAGCCCAGCAGCTCCTCTGCCCTCCAGCGTTTCACATCCCATATCTACTCCTCTCCAATAATCCCTCATTTCTCCCCTCTCCCCTGGAAATAACCACTGGCGAACGTCTCACCTTCGGGGTCAGGACCACGGCAGACCCTCCACTGATGCTGATGACGGGGACCTGGGTCTGGGAGGAGATGAAGTCAAGGATCTGGGCCACGGCCTCCGTGCCGACGTTGTCCTCGAAGACGATGCCGTGGATCTTGTGGCTGGCCAGGATGTTGCAGATCTGGGTGAGGAGGGTGCTGGGGTTGGTGTTGTTGACGATGACGGTGATGGGCTGGATCTCCAGGGGCATGTCCAGGAAGCTCTGGGGGCTCAGGCGGGAGCGGATGTGCAGGGGGTAGGATGTGCCCCCAAACACCACGGCCACGTTGACCACCGGCTCCTCAGGGCCCGGCAGCAGGAGGTCCGTGAAGGCAGCCGAGCAGCCCAGCACCATCGACAGTAGCAGAGCGTGCGCCGGCGCTCTGCCCATGTCCACCGCCGCGTCCCTGCCAGGACAGGACACAGCCCCTCACATCCAGTCGCCTGCCAGGACCCCCGGCCCTGCTTGGCCCAGCCCTTCCCACCGCCCCGGGGCAGCACCAGGGCTGGTTGACCCCAGGGAGAGAGGGAGAACCTCATCCTCTGGAGGCTGGATGTGGTCGAGGGATGACCACAGGGTTGTACCCACCGCACACTGCAGCGCTGTGTCCCTTGTCCCCAGTCCCACCAACCACAAACCCTTCCCAGCCAATTCCCCCTTCTCACTGCCACCCCATCCCACCACCACCATCCTCTCCCAGTCCCATTGCCCTCCTAACCCTTTCCCCTCGCCAAAAGCCATCACTGCTACAATGGTCCTTATCGCTTCTTCGGCCAGGGATGGGGACAGCAGTGAGAGGTGACAGGAGGATCTGGCAGCTCCCTGGTGCCTCTCTCCACAGCTGACAATCACTTTCAATATTTAAAGGCTTTGCCCTTGACGGAGGGTTCAGCTCTGCAACCCTCATGTTGGGATTTTGCAAACCACACCGTCACGGGAGCAGCTGGTCCCCTGCCTGTCCCCACCACCCTGCCCCAGTCCCCTCACTGCCACTTCCCAAATCCCAGCCAATGTGATCTCCTGGCCTTATCTCCAAGCTTCCCCTCTAGACACCACCCTTCAGCTTTCCCCCCTTCTTGCCTTTACCCCCCGGTGCGTGTCCCCCGCCGGCATTGCCCGCCTGGCTGCGACACCCACCACACTGCATCTCTGACAGCTGCACCCCAAAGCTGGGCACTGGAGGGGGGGTGTTTGGGCACATCCCCCCTGTCAGGTCCCCTATTCCCCACTGACTGTGCAGCAGGAGGGGTGACAGTCCCCAGGGCCGGGGGGCGGAGGCACACGTCCCTATTCACGGCGATGCACCCCTGTGCTGGAGCTCACCCCTTCCTCGGAGCCCTCTGGAAAAAACAACCTGCAGCAAGACCCCCAGCCAGGGGCTTCTGAGCCCCTCCGAGCCCCATTGTCCCCAGGGCCATCGTCCCAGTGCCACGCTGGGCAGAGGGAAGGGGGACAAGCAGCCCTCTGTGGTGGCACCAGCCACGAGCCAGTGTCGCTCCATGCAGCAAAATGCCAGCTGGTGCTCGGAAATGTCACTTGCAATTAAAAGCTGCTGTTGCTTAACACGTCCTCGGCACAACCGAAGGAGCCCCTTGACGAGTCCTGGATTGTTTTGGGGTCTGGGCTGCTTGGGGGACCCACACCCCAACACCCCTCCGTGCCGCAGTGATAGACAACCCCTCGGCAGACTGCAAAAGCGCTGCTGGCGCGTTGGACTGAAAACGCAGGAAATAAACCCAACGACTGCCCGGCTGGGCACCGTGCAAGAGCTGCACGGTGCGGATTTGAGCACCAGGAGTGTCCCCTCTGAAAAGACAGGGGACACGAGCCCCGCGTGCCCCTCCTGCACCCCGTGGGTACCGAGAGGGCTCGGGCACCCGGCCGGGCACCGATGCTCACAGGGCAGCATCTCTCTCATCCAGATGGGTTTTGGCAGGGGATCATCCACCCCCAGCAACCACCATCACCCGGGGGGGTTCGCCCTGCCTGACTGCATCCCCCCCCCCACCCCACACCGCAGCTGGCCGAGCTGCAGGAGCCACGACGCCACACCGATGGCCGCAGCCGGGACCCTTTGGCCAGAGAGGGCGGCAGGTGAGTCATGCCATGCTGGCAGCTTCCACCCCTCCGGCATGGCCAACCCAGCGGCGGGGCGGCCCGCGCCACCCGCTCCTCACTGCGAATTCCCGAGTATTTTTAGTCCCGCGATAAATAATTCATTGGGGATCCGGCATCAGCTACCCGAGCAGAGAGGAAGGGGAACAACACGCCACCCAAAACAAACAGAACCACTCTCCCAGCAGCTCTGCCCATCTGAGCCCTCCTCAAGGACGTTTAAATATACCCTGGGCCCTCATGGTGACTGATCAGATTTGCTCGTGCCAGCCTTGGCATCTCACCTGTCTGAGGCCCTTATCCTCCTCTTCCTCAACCCAGCTCTTCCCAGTGCTGGGGAGCTTCTTCTAGCACCGAGTAATCCAAGCACAGCCCAGCAAACCTCTCCCGTGATGACAAGCACTGACGCTGAAAGGGTGCCCCGGCTGCAACTGGGGGGCAAGTTTGAGCAAGCTGGTTTCCCACTGGACCAAGCCATGGGTGGAAAGCATCCCCATCCCTCGGAGCCGGAGTGCAACGGCCATGGCAAAGGGGAGGTGGGCATGGGCACACCACGTCGCTCAGCCATTGCTGAGACAACCAGGGGAATGGATTTCCATCCTTCCCAGGAATCCGGTGCTGCTGGCCAGAGCCGAGCTGCTCGCTGCAGCCCGTGGCGGCTGCAGAGGAGGATGAAGGGGTTTAGGGCCGGCGAGCCCGGGGCTGGCAGGGGCTCCGTGCGTGGGTCGGAGCCAAGGCTGCTCCAAAATGGCCGGATTCGGGATGCAAAGAGCAGCCAGCTCCTCCAGCCCAGCTGACTCCGTGCGCTTCAAGCTCGTTTTTTTCCAGAAACGAGCTAGAAGGGTGCAGGAAAATGTCGGGGTTTGGGAGGGGTGAGGGTGGGGAAGACAATTTGCAGGAAAGTGGTGGAGGCAGAGGAGGAACTGAGCCCATCCCTGCGCTACTGTCAGAGATGGGGCTGCTCTTGGGCTCAGCACAACACAGCAAAGCCCCCACGGACTTCAAAAAACCCCGCATCTTTCAACCTTTTGTAGCAAGCGCCACGGAATGCTCCTTTGGGAAAAGGCTTTCCCAAAAGGGAGGTTTTCCAGCCGGGCAAAGGGCTGGTGACTGGGCTGGAGCAGGAGGAAGGTGGCCCCGGCCGGGAGCCCAGGCAGGGCAGTGCCACCTCCCAGCTGCCCCCCCTGGGGACCAGAGGACACCCACAGAACTTGGCTTTTGTTGCTTTGGGGCAGTTTTGAGCAGGTTAACCCCTTTGCTGGGCACAGTTTCATCTAATACAACCAAACACTTACAGAAATCTGCTAAAGGTACCACTCAAGCCCCTACAACGTCATTTAAATACAACAGGGAAAGTTTGCTCCTAATTTTAAACCTCCTTTTTGCCCTCCCTCCATCCCTCCCTTTCCTGCTCTGAGAGGGGGAGAGCTCATGCAGATATTTTGACCTCAGGAAAGGGAGAAATAAAAATCCCTAAATACAAAATATCACTCAAGAAAGAGAAATCTTATCCCGAAATAAAACCTCTGAGACCAAACCCACAGGGAAGGCGCAGCCTGTGCCTGGAGAGGGGATGGAAAGGACAGAGCGAACCCAAACCTGGCAGGAGCTGTGCAGGGAGGACGGGCGACACCGGGGAGGGCATCAGGTTGTGCGAGGGCTTGTCATTGCCCGGGTGAGGGACACCCCTGCGGAGCAAGGAGACCCCAATGGAGTCCCCTAAAAGGAGGGAAAGCAGCAAAACCTCCCCCCACGCAGGGGGGATGACTTGGGAGGGAGAAGCGCTGTGAGTCCCCGGCAAGCACTGTCTCCTTTCAACCTTCATCTGCCACCACCCAGCATCACCTTCCTCTTCCTCAGCACCTTCCTCTTCCTCGCCCGCACCTCCGACAGCAACAGTTGTGGGCCGGGGGCTGCGGGCTGGGGTGATGGCCCCACACACGCACGCACCAAAACGCAGCTTAAAAAGGTCGAATATGGATTAACCAAAAATAAACGCCAAGTGTCCTGCCTGGCACTGGGTTACGCAAGGTGGGGGGGGGGAGTGATACAGACACAGGGCTGGTGGCACTCAGGGAGGTCTCCTCTCTTTTTCCTGCCTCCCACCCCCCCCCACCCCCCCCCAAAAAAAAAATCCCCCTGCACAGCGCCCAGGATGAGCATGAAGGCTCATTCCCATCCCTTGCCCTGGACTGGGAGTGGGAGCTCACAGGGATGGGGATGCGGGGGATGCTGGGGCAAAGGGAAATGTCAGGGCAGCCCCCCACCCCAAAAAAAAAAAAAAAAAAAAACCAAACAACCCATCCCTAAAAGTTACTGGCGGCGGTGCCGGGGCAGCGGCAGAGCCCGTCGGGGGCCCGGTTGCCCCCAGCCCGCCCGGTACTTACGGGACCGCCGCTGCTCGGTGCCTACATGCCCCGCGGCTCCGGCGGGGCTGCGCGTCCCACCGGGGGCTCGGCGCTTCCCAACCTTCTCCTCCTCCTCCTCCTCCGGGGCAGCCCCCGGGGACGGGCTCGGTCCCCGCCGCGGCTGGCGGGGGGGTCCAGCGGCCGCCGTCGGTCCCGGCTCGTCCTTGGAGGCGGCGGCGGCGGCTCTGCAGCGGCGGCTGGAGGCAGGGACGGGAGCGGGGGAAGGAGGGAGCGGGAGCGGAGCGGGTGTGCACGGGGGGGGGCCCGGTGGCAGCAGGTGTCTCGGTGGCCGCCGGGCCCCGGCAGCCATCGCCGCCCCCCCCCCCCCCCCCCCCCCGCTCCGCCGCCCCGGGAGCGGAACCGGAGGGGCTGCCCGGGCGGGACGACCGGGAGGAGCCGGCGGCGCCGGGGAGGGCTGCGGGGCTGGAGGCAACGGGGGGAGGCACGGGGGGGGCGGTGGAAGGACAGGACGTGTGTCCTCCCGCCTCGCCGCAACTTTGGGGCTGGCCGCCAGCCCCCGGGGGAGGGGGGATGTGTGTGTGTGTAGGTTGGGGGGGGGGTGATGGGCAGCCCTTCCCTGCCCAAACCTGCCCGCCTCCCCTTGCACCCGGGGCCGGCCCCAGCGCTGGGGAGGGCAGGGAGCAAGACCCCCCCACACCTCCTTTGCCACCCTCCTCCTTCCCCAGGAGGGAAAAGCCTACCAAAAATTGACACAGACCTTCCAACAACCCCCTCGCCCTCCCGAGCACTGCCCACCCCCCAGCCCCAGAAGAGCTGGAGGGGCGCAAACCTCCGCAGTTGGGCTCATCCCCACCTCCAAATATCTCCTAGCCCTTTGCTGACAGATTCGGGGGGGACTAGCCAGCTGCCCACCCCTGGTGCCCCCCAGCCGGTGCAGGGCAGCCCCAGGGTCCCCATCGGTTACAGGGAGGGGGGGGAGACACAGAGCAAAGCCCCCGCAGGCAGCAGCATCCTCCAGCTGTCACCAGGGCCAGTATTAAAGCATCAGCTGATCCAGCAGCACTCGTTTAGAGCAAGCCAGACTTAGGGGGGGAGAGGGGGGACATCCAGCAAAGGAAGAGGGGAGTCAGGCCCTGCTGGGGTCCCCTTGCCCCTGGCTGGGTGCGCCCAAACCAGCCCGTGCTCTGCACCAGCTGGGCTGTGGGCAGAGGGACCATGGCTCCCAGCAGGGCCTGGCAGGGGCTAGAGCCCAATTCAGGCTCTGCCACGGGGGGCAGCTGCTCCAAAACCTCCCCGTGCCCCGGCTCAGAGCCACCAAAACACGGGGCATCACCCCGAGAGCATCTGCCCCTCTCTGCTGGAGCAGGGTGCCAGCAGCGCCCGTGCCCAGGCGCTGCCCTCCTGCCTTCCCCAGGTGCAGGTGCCCAGCTTGGGGACATGGCCACCCAAAAGCAAGTTATTTAGGGCTGTCAGGTGGCTGCCACCCAACCCGGCACTGCAGCCACCTGCAACAGCGTCCCTGTGGCTGCTGGGGCCTGGAAAGGCCTTTTCCAGAGAGGTTTCAACCTGCCTAAAAACCTGCTGCCTGCAGATAGCCATGAGCTGCCTGGTGCAGGGCCTCCCCACACCCTCCCCGTCCCCAAGGCAGCCCGGCTACCCACTGCCTGGGTGCTCTGGGTGTCCTTGGGGCACCGTGGGTTGCAAGAGATGCCAAAAAACAGGAAAGGGGAAAAAAAAAATGCATTTTAGGCTTCATTTTAATCCCTGTAAAAGCAGCACCCGGTCTCTCTGCAGGAGAGCTCAGCCAAATCTCTGAGGCTGCTGTGGTGCAAGGGCTTGGAGCGATGGGGGACACGGGACCTTGTACCCCTCTCTTGGCTACCTGCGGGCCACATCCTGCTCCCCTGGCCTCAGGCAGCCCCAGCTGCCCACCGCTGCCTGGTTGGGGCAGCACTGCCTCTCTCTTGCCCGAGGAGAGGAGATTTAAGGGTTAGCAACAGGTCCTCCCTGCCTCAAATCCTTTTCCCAGCATAACAAAAGGGTGGCTCTTGGGTTTAACATTTAGCTCCTTCTGTCGCCTTCATGGTTGGGTGTAACTGGGCCCGGGGGACCAGCTTTCTGGGGACCTGGTCCCTTGGGGCTGGCATGGACACCCTGAGCGGCTCCCATGCCCTTAGTGCCCCGCTGGCAGCTCAGGGGCCTCGTTTACCCCTCCCAGGTCTGGCTGCTCCCCAGGTTGGATCCCTCATAGGGTCTTGGCTCACACCAATTTCAGCCCCCAGTGATGTTTCAGGGGGAAAATGTTTCCCAGCAGAGCTGCCAGCATGCAGGTGGAACGAGGAGTGGCAACAGCAACACCCCCACCCCTCCTGGTGCAATACCCGGCTTCCCCATTGCACCCATGACCCTCCAGCATCTCCATCCCATGGGACATTTAACTCCCATCACTGCCCAAACCCCACACATGGGACAAACAGACAAACCCAGGTCTGCAGCACAGCTGGGCACAGCTGGAGGGTGTCTGCAGTGGGGACAAATGGCAGAGGGCAAGGACTGGTGGTGACACACAAGCTGGACCCCCCCCCAGCCATGTCTCTTTGGGAGCCAAACCCAGGTAGAGCCCTGGCCAGCGGCAGATCAGGCTGCAGAGCAAGCGTCTGCTTTGAGAGCTCACCTCCAGGCTTTCAGTTTTCCTGGCAAAGTCCTTCAGTGTCTTAAAAAACAAAACTCACAACATTTTTCAAGGGGAAAATGCAGCAATTCCCAGAATCCAACCCACTGCTGGGTCTGGACCACCAAACCACGATGCAGCTTATGAGAACTGTTCTGCAATCAGCAGCGCACCTTATTTGTGCATTTAAACAACAAAGGTCCTTTTTACATTAAAAAAAAGTGCCCTGATGGCTACAAAGGTCTGGGTTGAAACAGAAGCACCCACAGCACCCCGAGATGAAGCCCACAACCCCAGGAGGTGCAGCTGGACTTTTCCTCCTGGTTGGAAACCTCTGACTTCCCCAGCCCCTGGGTACCACCCTGTCCGGGGATGCTGTGCCCTCTTTGCCTGGCTTTCTGGGCTGGGTGATGATAACACAAACATGAAGCTTCCTTCCCCCTCCTTCATCCTCCTCCTTCACACTGCAGGGGTTGGTACCCTCAGCATCTCATCAGGTCCCTCACCCACAACACAGCCCCGACACGAGGGAGCTCAGCCCACTTCTCCATCACCCCATTACCTTTCCCCAGCGTCTTTTCTTGCAGGAGGCTCTGAAAGCAGGTTGATAAATGCAAAGCACCGTGCTCTGACAGCTCCCGGCGTGCAGCCACCTCCTGCAGAGAGGAGCCCGCTGGCAGCCGGGCTGGGGGAGTGAGGGGGGGATGTGGGAGGACTGTGTCGGGAGGCTGATGTTAGTCCAGCTTCGCACTAATCCATCCAGGCCAACACTGAGGTCAGAAAGCACCTTGGGCTCCAACGCAGGCTCCTTGCATCCCATCGCAACCCTGCCAGCCTGCCGCATCCCAAGCTGGGGTAAAGCTCTGCACAGCACACCCTACCCCAGCCCCGTCTGTTCTGCATCCCTCCCCAGCCCTGCAGGGTCAATGGGAGCCCATCAATTCCCAGCATAAACCTGCACCCAAGCCCTTGCCCACAGCATCCACCCCGGAGGTGCACCCACAGCCAAGGCAGCATTGCACAGCTCCAGTCAGTGTCTTTAGTATTTCCAGTTCTGGAGGGCAAGTCCCTACTGTCTGCTTCCTATTTGTAGGAGAAACTCGGCCATAGGTTTTTAACCTGAGTGCATCCTAAACCAGGACTTTGGGAAGAAGAGGACCCGGGTCTGTGCACTGCCAACACAAAGCCAGAGCTGTCCCTGGAAGGGCAGGGTGGCAGCTGGGTGACACAGCCCGCTTGGACTGTCCCCACGGGTGCCTGCATCCCACTAACAGCACTCACCATCAGACAGGGAAAACACAGCCCCGTGCCCACAGGTCCCTTTGCCAGAGCTGAGTCTGGCAGGTGACACTTGTGACACCTGAGATTTAGCCCTGGACCTGCATCCATGCCGATCCTGCACCCATGCCGGTCCCGCACCCAACCTGATCTTGCACTCAACCCAAACCAGCTGCCAACCCCGCTTCCCCAGAAGTTTGGCCAAAAATCAAGAAGGTTTGAGCCCAGCCGCTCCTTCTCCTGGGCACCCACCTCGCCCTGTCCCTCTGCATGTCACTTAGGAAGCAAACACGGATGAAGGTCACCTTTCTCCCGTCCTGCCTTCCTGTGAAGGCTCCTGGAGCCACTTGCCAGGCACCATCCCCACCTCCCCCATCTGCTCCATCCCATAAAGGTATTCAAGGCTTCGGTGTCTAAATAACCACACAGAGCTGGTGGGTATCATGGAGCCCAGCAGCCACAAAAAACAAGCAAGGCAGAAAGCAGAGCAAGGAAAAAGGTGGGAGAGCAGCCACGGGGCTGGTGCTGTGCACGGTACACGCACGGCAAGGATCCGGCACAGCTCCGCTCTGCTGCCGCCGCGTCCTACCCTCACAGTAATTAAGGGAGTTAAAATAAATAGGGATGGTTTCATCCCTGCAGGGATAATTCCTCCTCCCCGGGGTGGTGTGTGCCTGCAGGGCTGCCCCAGAGGTTGGGGATGAGGCAGCCAAAGCCAGCAGGTTGGAAATGGAAATTTCTCAAGAACGGAGGAAATAGCTTCTTTCTGGGGCGTAACCAGCCCTCTCCCTCCAACAACTTTATTTGCCGCTGTCGTATCCCTAAATAGCTCCTCAAAGCAGCTGCTGGGAGCTTACATCTCTTTCACCTCTGCTCCCCTCCCGGCGTCGGGAGATGGGCTCACACAGCTACGATTTCCAAAGCAATTCACCCCAAGCAGAGGGAGAACACCCCAAGCACAGCCACCCTGCAGCCGCTGCCTGCCCCAGCACAGCCCTCCAAACACCAGCAAGAGTTCGGGGAGCCCAGAGCCCCGGGAGGGTTGGGTGTCTAAGGCTGGGATTGGAAACCATGAGCCTCGGGTAGGTCTGGAGCCAGGGATGCGCTCGGGGTCCTTTCGGAGAAGGGGTGATGTTGTGCCAGGAGGGAAGTGGTTCCCTGGGCGCAGTGGGACTGGTACCCCACTCCAGTGACCCCAGAGGTTGGTACCCCAACCCCAACGTGTTTGCCATCCCTGCCCGGGGCTGGGGCTGGATCTGGAGAGAAGAACACACGAGGCAGGAGAAGCGAGCGAGCGAGGGGAAGGTACACGCAGGGGCCGATGCCTGCGCTCAGCCAAAGCGCTGAAGTCAGCACTCTCCGGAGCCATCTGTTCCCGGCGAAGCCCCGGCGCAGACGGACTCGCCCGGGCTCCCGGATGCCGCAATTCGGTGATTCATGCGGTGAGGGGACGGCGTAAAGCCGGACACCGCCTCTGCGGCCGCGCTAACTCCGGGGATGGAGCTGGGAAATTATACATTAGCCGTGCTATGGAAAAGCTTTTTTTCCACCATTTTTCTGGTCGCATGAGCTGGCTTTTAAATGGCAGCAGAGGTCTTTACTGCCGGGCCAGAGACCTGACTCAAGCTGGTTTTTCCCTTATTTCAGAGCACCCCGCTTCACAGGCTCTAAATACTCGTTTGAAAAGGCCAAGTTCAGCAAGCAGCCTATTAGCAAAGCCAGCAAGAGCCTCTGCACTTGTTTCCCAGGTGTAATTGTAAAATGCAGCATCAACAGGAGCTTCCGGGGTGTCCCAGACCTGCTTTTTCCCTGGATTACTCCAAGCTGCCCGGCAGCCCATGCAAAGCAGGAGCCCCAGGGCAGAGAAGAGCTAGCCTGCGCAGCTCTGCAACCCAGGGAAACTGAGGCACAGCACCGCAAAGCAGCAGTGGGAGGTTGCAAAGACCCACCCAAACAGCACTTACTGTGCCACCCCCCCCACACACCGTGACGAGTTCGCTCTGCTCCGTCCCCAGCCCGGCTGCCCTGCGGAGCAGCACAGGACAGCAAGGAGAGCGTGGTGCAGGGACCTGCGGGAAGGGGACGGCGCAGCTTTGCCCAGCCGGTCTCGAGGCTGTCCCTCACCAGATGCTGATCTCCACCAGCTTTGTGCGGTCTCATTAAAGCTAAGCTGAGCCATAACTCATCGGAGCAGGGAAGTCCACATTAAGAGCTGGCAGTGACAACTTTCAGCTTTTCAGGCCTCCTTCCAACAGCAGATGGGTGTCACTCACAGCATCGCCTTCCCGGATCCTTACTTACTGTGGAAAATGGCTTTGGAGCTGCAACTCTGGCTGCTCGGGAGAGTGGAGGGTGAGGGGGGCAGCCACCCTCGGGACTACCAGAGTGGGGCCATGCCTGGAGCAAACACAAGGTTAATCATACCTAAAAGCAGAACCCAAATGTGAACGGGAGCTTGCGAGGGCCCTCACCCTGCTCAGAGCCCCGCCTGGCTGCTGGGGCTTTGCAGGCACCGAGAGAGCTGGGTCACACCCCCACCAGCCTCGGGGGTGCCAGGTCACCCCTCCATCCCCACTCAGCCCTTCTTTGCTCCCAGCACCACCTAATGACACAGGGACAGGGGATAAGGACCTTCACAAGTGAAGCTGGACACATCCCGGTCCCCGGAGAGAAGGATGAAGAGCACCGGTAGCGATGGGGAGGCAGGAGGCAGCAGGACACCCAGCTGGGGCTTGGGGACACAGGCAGCAGAGGAAGAAGGAACTGGAGGTATTGAATATGGATTTATGTAATTGTAACAATCCTTCCTCCGCCCAGGACGCTCAGTCCTCCATCCCTGCCCTTTGCTGACCTTGACCATCCCACGGCTTTCCTCCAGCCCAACATTAACCTCAGGGCCTTGGCCAAGTTCTGGGTTGAGGAAGGACACTGGGCTCAGCACAGAAAGACAAACCCCTTAATCGCAGCCCCAAAACTACCCTGAAGCATCTCCAGTTTGGGAACAGCCATTTGCTGTGCTCAGCACAAGCACAGTGGCCTGTGTGACGGCTACAAAAGCACCCTGACATCGACATTCAAAGCCATGGGGAAGAAAACCCTGAGGAAGAGGCAGCTCATCTCTTCCTGATACCTGCAGATTTGATGCAGCCACAACCACCCCTTCCGTCACGTTTCTGGCTGGGTTATCCACCAAAACGGCTGCCTCCTGCCCTGTGCACACCCCCCTCGGCCCCACACCCTGCTTTCCAAAGCGCTTATTCACCTCCAAACCCTGAGCTGATGTAATCTCCAGCTCAAGAGTTCAGCATTAGGACTGCATCAGCCGCGAGACGTAACGAGAGCCACATCACACAAGCAGCTGCTCGACAAAAGCTTTATTGCTCGTTTGTGTACGAGTTCCCAGTATCACATTTCCTGAGTTTCTTAATGAGCTTGCAAATGAGATTTAAATAGAAAAAGAAGGAGGGGAAAAAAAAAAAAGGAAAAAACAGAGAAGCTGGAGATCTCCCTTCCCTCAGGTTGGACCAGAGTTGGGGTGGGAGTACAGTGCCCGGTGGGCAAGTCCTTGACCACAAGAGAGGGCTCAGCAGAGATGGAGGTTGAGCGTGGACCTGAGACAAACCCCCGCCGGCTGCCCTGGCTCAGTTTACCCTCTGCCTCCACCACTGAGCCCGATTTGTTTCTGACACGCAGCCACCACCAATTGCCTTTGTCACTGTTTCCACAGGTCAGAGAGGAGCAGTTGCAATCCTGCAGCGCTCCCGTGGGGAGTGCAGGGGGTCAGGAACAGGGTGGGTGGCAGGACGGCCAGGGGAGGGGGCCATGCTGCCACGGCCCCTGCTCCACAGATAAAGAGATTATGTCTCATGGTTTGTAATCCGACCTAAAACCTGACACCATCACCAGAGTCAATTTGAGCTAAGAGAAGCATTTAATAAGCTTCAAAACACACAGGCCAAAAAAAAAAAAACAAAACCCAACAAAACAACCCACCACTGAATGAAGTGAAAGGGCTCAAGGCATTGCTTGCACCAGTCAGAGCTGGCAGGTACCAACGAACACAGGATCCCTCGTGATCCAGAACAAGGCAATTACACGCTTGTTATCCTAATCCACGCCACAAGCCTGGACCCAGGCTCTGACGGGGTTTAACTGTGGGAGGCAGAAGGCAAGTTAATGCCCTTGTCTGTCTGTTTAGAGCTCACACCAAGCGGAGAGCAAACAGTCCCTCCCTGCACGAGGAGCTGCATTGCCTTGGGACACGTCGCAGGAGAGGAGACGCGGTGCTCGGCTGGCTGCTCCGAGATTAAGTCAGTCACAGACAAAGAAGCCAGACTCAAGCAGCAGGTCCAATTTGGCTTTCCTGGAAGGATTTATTTAAAAAACAGTGATTAAAAGAAGCCTGCTTGGGCACGAATGACAAGGCAACGAAGCCATTTGGCTTGAGGCTTAAAGGGGGGAGGCAGCAAGACACCAGGAGGTTTCTCTGTGCGGCTTGCCATGGGGACAGTGCCCGGCCGGGGATCCTGCCAGCTGCACATCTCCCCTCACCTGCACCGGCCAGTTCATTAGTGCTCGAAGGACACGAATGACGAGCAACTCCCCCAGGAGTGGCAGCTGGCTGCAGAGATGCAGGGCCAGCCAGCAGCCTGATGTTTTGAGACATTCACTTTGGGAACGCAGAGTTCATCATTACTAGAGAGGCTCAAGTGTCACACACCTCCCCAGAGCAGCCACTAGCCCCAGGCACAAACCCCGTGCTCCCAGACCCCATCTGTAACCCGCTGGCACGGCCAGCTGGACCAGCACCACGTTCCCAATGCTGCTGCTTTAGTGACCAATCAGCTGCAGCATCTCCTGAGGATCCACTATCTTCTCCCGGGGTTTGCCAGCAGCTTTGCCTCTTGCCACTTCAGCAGCATCTATCTTCTCCCAGTCCGAGAAGGAAACAGGACGGACCCCTGGGGTGACGGTGAGAGAGAACTTAACCAAGTAAAAACAAGTTCAGCCTCACCTCCCTGTTAGCAGGGATCTGATGTGCCAGCGAACCCTGCCCTTTTCCAGCGCGGCGTCAGACTTCAGCCTCACAAAGGAATAATAATTTCTAACACCACGAGGAGAGGGATGGCAGGTTCCAGTCAACTTGGATCCGTCAGACCTTTGTGAGCCGTAACAACGGCGAGCACGGCACCACCTTAGGGGACAAAACACTTCCAGTTCACCGTTAAGCCTCAGACAGTTAAGAGGCAAAACACACACACGCTTTAATTGAATGCCTTTAAACACAGCAACAGCAAATTACTCTCTTGGGCATTTTAATCTTTCCCCTAACTTGCCTGGAAGGATTAATAGGAAAACCACTCAAGAGCAATAGCTCACTGTCTAGGCAGCTGACAGCAACATTTTACCCAAGGTTTGTGCTGCTTTTAATGGCCCTTCCTAGAAAGTGGTTGTTAACCTTAGCAGTGACACTGAGTTTGAGGGAATTCAAGTCCTGTTCTCCCTGGGCTTTGGAGCAACGGAACAGGAGCACAATGCATTTTCCTGGTTCAGACTTTGCTCCCAAAAGTGCCTCGCCAGACTTGCTGCCCCAGGATACCCAGATCCAGGGGGAGTTTGGCTGCATCATACCTTCACGCTGGCTGCTACAGCAGCTTACCCCCCCCAACACTGACCTCGGCTGCGCAGGATGCTCTCCACAGCCCCAAAGCCTTCTCTGGGGATGGACACGTCCAGCACACCCATCTGGAGATCCTCCAGCACAGACTGGGCAGTGTCAAAGCTGTCGTTCATGGTGGTGATGATCACGCCCGTGGGTCCTCTCTTCACCCACCCGCTGCAGTACAGACCTGCATGGGCACACGGAGCAGCCAGGTTCAGTCCAGCACGTGGCTGTGGACCCTCCTGGCCGCAAGTCCTTGCCCTGTCCCTGGGTGTCACATCAGGGTGCAGGCAGTGGAAAAATCCACCCCTGCAGTGGGAAAAGAGTGTGGCCCTTTGGCGGTGCTGTCACAGGAATCTGGGTACCTGCAGACCAGCACTAAGCAGCCACATCGCTTCAGTAATAGACTCCAAGGCCCAGTAAAACCACCACATAACCTTCAGGGCTGTTGGCTGCAAAACCAGACACCCCTCACATGAGCTGGGGACAAGCCAGGTCTTGCCTGACAGAGGTGGCTCATTTCCTCAGTTTCCATTCTCCAACTGACACATGTGACTGCCTTGTATCAGTGCCC
Source organism: Tyto alba (assembly GCF_018691265.1). Taxonomy (NCBI): domain Eukaryota; kingdom Metazoa; phylum Chordata; class Aves; order Strigiformes; family Tytonidae; genus Tyto; species Tyto alba. Next base: position 7,433,416 of record NW_024881314.1, read on the forward strand.
TTGGTGAACAGCTTCCCACTCCAAAACAACCAACCCACCAGCTTTGCTCGACACGCATCCCACATCTATCCCTGCAGATAGAGACCTGAGACACCCTCCACTCTGCCCGAGCTGTTGGGGATAATGCCGCGCTGGGTGTCGAAGGGTACCACTGGGTCCAGGGGCAGGCTCCGGTAGCCAATGCTGCTGAGCACCAGCCCGCACTCCAGCTCCTCCACGTCTCCAGTGGGGATGGCTTTGGCGGAGTCACCTGAGCCCTGAGAGAGGGAGGAAGAGGCTGCAGACCACCAGAGAGTCACCAGATGCAGAGCAGCAGCCTCCTCTGGTCCCGTTTGGCATCCCTGACCCCGGGGTGTTTGCTAAAGGCAGCAGTTCAGCACGGAGAGAGAGAGCTCCCTTTAGAAGGGGAAAGGCTCTTGTCAGTGGTACCAGCTTCCCCAAGAGCCGGCCAGCGGCCACTCCAAGCAGCCGGGGAAGACAAAGCTGCCTTTGGAGAGAGTCCCAAGCTTTGTCTTTGGAGAGATTTCCTGATAGGGCCACACCAGCCCCCCCCAAGCCCATACCTCCAGGCGGGTCAGGGCCAGGCGGACGCCCCTCGCCCGCCTCCCGTCAGCGGTGGGCAGCACCTCCTGGGGGCTGCGCTGGAATTTCAGCCCCCACTCCCTGGGGGCTGCTGCCTGCGCCTCCATCTTCTCCTCCCCAGGCTTCTCTAGGGCTGTTTTGATCATCAGCTCAGTCAGTCGCTTCCTGGGCCTGGGGGCATCTAGGAAGAAAGAGAGCGCTTCAGGACAGAAACCTCAGCAAAAGCCCCTCGGGACATGGCACAGAGCCGAGGTCACCTCAAGGCAGTTTCAGTGAGGGTCCATTCAGAGTTTGTCATGCCAATGGGAGTCCAACGCCTTTGAGATGACAAACTACAAGTCAAAGTGACCAGGAGAGCTCCAGAGGCTCAAGGCCAGTGGGACACACAAATCAAAGCCTGCGATTTTGCTGTCTTGCTGGTGCTCAGAGGCAGCAGCCTGTGGATAAAAGCAAGTCTCTGGACACCCTTGAACTCGGTGTTTTCCATCTAGCTCTGCAGGAAGCTCTTAAATCAACAGCCTTGGGATCTCTCCTGCAAGGTTCCCCCAGCCCTCCCGAATCTCCTGCCCTCATCACTCAGCGAGTAAGCATCATTCCCAAGCAGCAAACAGAGAAACAGTCTGTTCCCTTGTCTTTGTGGCCTCCTAGCACTCTGGGGACAAGCCACATCACTGTCACCTGGCTTTCACATGCCATGCGTTAGGCACAGGGTTTCTCTGATGCGCATTCTGAGCGTCTCCAGATCAATCCTGGATGCTCACCTGTCAAGGCGAGTCCCCGTCTGGAGGAGCGTGGTGCATTTCCCTCACCTTTAACAGCACTTTCGAGGCCTGTGAAGTCAGCAGGGTCCAGGACAGGTCTGGCACCAGGCAGATTTATCATCTCCCGCAGCTCCTGGGAATTGCAGGCAGGAAGATGTTACCTCCAGGGCAGAGAGGTTGTCCAACAGCCCCGTGCCCTCTTCCCCCAGAAGTCCAGGCTAGGAGCCAGCAAATGGGTGCAGGAAGGAGGGCGCCTGGGTTCCCCACCCATTCCTAGACCACCTCTCCCCACCAGGGACAGGCAGGCTGGGGCTCAGCACTGAGAAACAGAGCTGCCCTCCAGCACCCCCAGCCTTACCTTGATAGTGAAAGCAACTTGGAGAGGTCCCCTCCTCCCAACCAGCCAGACACGCTTCACCTTGCTGCAGGCGAGAGCTGCCAGGGAGCCGTCAGTGATGTCTGTCTTCTGCAAGACAGAGACAGGAGAGTGGGATGAGGGCAGATCTGGAGGGAGCTGGGGGGAAGGTACAGCCTCTGAAGGTGAAAAATCATCAGAAAAGCAGGCTGTGCATGCAGAGAGCCTGGGCGAGGATGGAAAACAAGCCATCTCCCTTTGCACAGAGCTATTTGCACAGCTGGTCCCTCATCACCGAATGTACTTTCTGAGGCCATAATGCACTAGAAGTAACGAGCCAGCACCCCTGAGATTGCCTCAGGGGACCCACCCAAGCACGTTAACCTGGGGGTTAATGGAGCAAAGCCTTCAACGACCTCAACTTTGGGGTGCCTGCAGATGCTGTTGGGTGACTTCCCAACTCAGGATATACAGGCATTCGGGTGAAACCCACTGCAAACCACCGCTCAAATCACTGCCTGCCCGCCCCAGGCAGCTCCAAACAAACACAAACATCAACAGGGCTCAACTGATGGTTGGCATCTTGCAGCAACCCCACGCTCTGTTTCAATTGTGTGCATGTATCTAGACTGCAAGATCTTTTCCAGGGAAGCCACAGTGGGAGGGACACCAAACAATCAGGATAAACCATTCCAGACCAATATTCTTAACTGGAAACTGCGTGCACCCTCTGACACTCATTTCCAGTGCCATGTCCTTCACAGCATTGTCTCCCAGCTGGCTTTAGCCACTGGTTGTCAGTGACTCCAAGTTGTTTCTTGTTTTGTTTGGGGTTTTTTAATTTAATTTAGATATTAATACAGGAAATTGTTGCACATCTGTAACAAACCTCACAGCATTTCTTCAGGAGGGAGAGCCTTTTCTACCATCTGGGCCAGCAGCTGTACAGAGCAGCTGGCATACACCAGTTCCCAGCTGTTTATGGGGGAGCACAGCAGCAGGAGGAGAGGTCCACCATCTCGGACCAGCCACCAGTGTGCCCAGTGCTACCAGCAGAAATCAGGCTGCTGCCCTCAGCCACAGTAATCAAAATAAATCCCAATGGAAGAAGCTTCTAGTTTGGTGGTGGAAAAGGGCAAGTAGCTCCTCCTTTGCTTCTCATAAGAAAGGGATGAAGCTCAACTGCCAACTTTTTAGGTACCAGCAGCCCAGCGGGCAGCAGCAATCCAGAGAGCTCTGCAGTGTTACCTAAGGCACAGCTGCAGCCCTTGATCACTCCCTATGGACTGTGAATCCATAGGGTGCACCCGAGAGACAACAGCCTTCCCTGGGGAAAGACCCCTAAGACAGGAGAGTCTGAGGCTTGGCCGAGATGGGTGGGAACCAGCACCCACCCAGCAGGGAGTGAATCTGGGCCCCAGACTGCCTCTGCGGTGTGAAGTACCCCTGTGACTCACCCTGAGAAGACACAGCGGGGACAGGAGGACCCGGGCAATATCCAGCGCCACATTCCCGTGACCCAGAATCAGCGCCGTCTCGCAGCTCAGGTCAGGCTTCAGCTGCAGGGAAAAAAAGACCCATCCATGGGCAAATCCACCTGACTTCCATGATGTCCACCCTCTTGGGCATGCTTCCATCACTCAAATTTCCCTTCCACCCCTCTTTTCCCCCAGAAGAGGTAGTGCAGACAGGGAAACTCTACACCAGCCTCCTCCCCAAGCAGACACAGCAACACAGCCACTCCAGGCACCCAACCTGATCCCTCTCCCCTTCTTCTTGCTATGGCATCTCTGGGAGCAGGAGCTATTTTGCCCAAAAAACCTCCTCAGGCCAAAGCACAGCATCACCCCCCCAGGTTCCCATCCGGCCTGGCCAAAACATGCTGTCAACCTACAGAGCCAGCTAATCCGCTCTCACTGATGTGCAAATTGTTCACATTTCTACCATCTAAGAAGGATTTAACATGGTGCCTGCTAATCTTTTCCAATTGTGGGCCTTTCAGGATTTAATCTGGAGCTGAATGCCTGCATTTGGATGCAGGACGGGGAGGAAGGGCAGGGAACCACACCACTGTACTCACATCCCGGTTCTCGGGCAGCCCATTGTACCAGCCTACGAATGCTCGGGCCGAATAAACGCCAGAGAGGTTCTCCCCTGGGATCCCCAGGACCCGGTTATCTTCAGCGCCGTAACTCTGAGGAGGGAGCAGAGTCAGAGATGTCACTGTGTGCAGGGTTTGATACCAAAAGACAAATCTCCCCCTTTCAGCTGCTGCCAGGGACGCTGCACGGCTGCCAACCCTTCCCAAGGGCTGGGATCCTCAGTGGAGGGGCCAAACAAAGCCTGAGCACAGGGGCTTCATCCACCCATCCTGCCTGGGCTCCAGAGCCTAACTTGACCTCCTTGGGCCAAGGCAGAGCACGACAAGCTGAAGACTGAACAGGAGGGGCAAATTCTTGTCAGGCTGAAACAGGTATTGGCCATCACAAGGAAGAGGTTCCTCAACCACTGCCCCTTGAAGTGGGGTTTTAGAGACCTACATTTGATGCCATGCTCTAGCACACGCTCCTTGCAAGGCTTTGGACAAGCCTCGTAGCATCTGAGCTGTCTCGAGGCTGAGAGAGTTTACCACGATAATAAGGCACCCAGAAATGCCTCACCCAAGCCCTCTTCCCGAGATCCCAGTGGAGAATAACCCTGCAGACCTTCCCCGCGACTCCTGGGGAGCTAAGGCAGCGCTGGCTCTGAGGCGCGGTACCCACCAGCACCACGGCGTGGTAAGCCTGCCGCAGCTCTGCCACCGTGACGTCCCTCCCCACGGTGACGTTTCCGTAATAGGCGCAGCGCTCCGAGCGCGCCGTCTGCGTGAAGGCGTTGATCACGTTCTGCCAAGATCAAACAAACGCCGGGGAGTTATGTCCGAGCCCCCGCTGGGGCCAAGGCCTGCTGCTGACAGGAGGTCCTCGTCCCCGTCACCCCCAGCCTTGAGATGCTTCTCCCCCTCTCCCAGTCAGTTATTCTGAGACTTTTATCTAACAAGAGCCGTAGATAATTCACAGAGAGATAAGCACAGCTGTGACTCGGCACTCTTTCCACCACCCTTTGTGGAAAGGAAAATCCATCTTTTGCACGCGCCTGGGGAGGACAGGACCCTTCTGTAGGAAAAAAATGCTTCCCAAAGATGAGGCTTCCAAGGGAGTCCCACCAAACAACCCCTTCCATCAAGGGTGCTGCCTGCCAGACCCCCACCTCTGTCAGCCTCTCATCTCAACCCTTCCTAAAACCCACTTCATCAAGAGAGGATGCAGGGCAGGATGGTGCCCAGAGCCTTCCTTTCTGAGCAACACAGCAAAAACAACCACTTCACACAGCAAAGCAACCACTTCTTCCCCTGCAGCTCCAGATGGGCTCAGCCTGGTAACAGGATGGATACCGCCTTACTGCAAGCGCTGTCCCAAACCCACATCAGTTATGTCCATTCCTCCTCCCTCAGCTCAAAGGCATTCAGGTATTTTGGTCTGATGCTCTCCAGGGATTAGAGGAAACCATCACAAGATATCACTGTGTCAGGATCTCCTGTGTCCTACCGCTTCAGCCACCTCTACCCCAGCTCAGACACAGCCGATACCCCTGGGTACCACTCACACCCACTGCGAGGAAAAGGAAAATGGGTGATGTCAAAGAGCTCCCCGGTTTAACTTCTCCTTGCCCAGATGTGCATCTACAGCCCAACTCCATCACCCCTAATAGCAGATCTGTGCGTTCCCAGGCACCCAGAGCAGGTATGAACAGAGCAAACAGCAACTGCAGCAAGCGGGCAGGATCCCGCCAGCACAAAGTTTCCTGATCCAAAGAAACCCATCCGCGCTCCCTGGTTTCGCTCTAGGCCAGGCTGACCAGCACCAGCAGCAGCACGTCCCACCACAAACCCATGGTTTTGACCCGCTGTCCAGAGCCCTAATACCAGACACCCCATATCACCCAGCCATGGCCTTGCTGGGTCTCAGCACGGACAAGGAGGAGATGCTCCACACCACAGCAAGCCCTGAGGCACCAGGAAGGATGGTGACTGCCTTGCCTGCACCCACCACCATCATCATCTTTGTGGACAAAGGGAAGAAGCTGGCACCAACCTTCACTTCAGGGTGGTCCGGGGCCACCCCAAAACGGACGAGCCCAAAGGGAACGGGCAGCTTCTCATAGATGTCCACCTGGGCCCCGCCGTGGTGCTGCAGGAGAAGGAAGTCATGGTTAAGGGACAAGGACACAAAGGCCACATGAGCCCAGCAGCTCAGGAGGGACACGCGACGCTCGCCTGCTGCTGAAGGAAATATGGGGCAGGAGGGAGGGTTGCACCAAGATCCCATAGCCAAAAGCAGCCTCTTCCACGCACAGGATGATGCTGTACCTGTTACCGCCAGCTCAGATCGCAAGGTGTAGTAGAGAGTGTGACCCCAACCACCACCAAGCACATCTCGGGGGGGTTCTCCATCCTCCTACCCCCCCCCACAGCTTCTCTTCTGCAGTACCCATCAGGCTACCAAAAGAGCCTCCACACTGGCTGGGAAGCACCCAGCCCCGCACCCCGGGTGCTGGGGGACATGCCAGGCCATCTGCCAGCTCCCAGGAGAGATGCCCATGCCCTGAGATCCCCCTGAGCTGAGTCCCCTCAGAGCTGGAGCTTCAGACAGATGTTTCACTGCAAGGCTTTTGTTATCTTGTATTTTGAGTCAGCCTCTTCCCGGAGATTAAGCAGCCCTGAAATTTGTCCCTGAGGCTTAGTAACAGCTATTTTCCAAACACGTACTGGAGATAGCACAGCACAGTCTAATGACGGGGTTAAGCTGCTGCATCTCTGGTCGGTGCCAGCAGCTCAGTTCTGTGCTCGCGTCTCATTTCCTGACAGAGACCTGACTGCCCAAAGCACTAACATTTACAGACACTGGGTAAAGGATTAACCGTGTGCCTGATTTCAACTGGGGGAAGCAGGAGAGCTGCACATTCCCTTTAACACACCGCTAATGTCATCCCTGTTGGGTGACAACAGCTCCGAGAGAGGCAGATCTCTGCTGTTTCTTTGATTCTAGAAAAATCACTTGGGCTGAACTAGCAGCGACCCGGCCAGGTCTGGGTCCAGCCCCGGGGACGGGGGCTGCAGTGCCCACCCCAGGTAAAGGGAGCCTGGAGGACTCTGTGGGGTCTGGGCTGCCCCAAGCAGCCCCCCCAAACAACACAGACCCTGGCTGGGGCAGGGTCAGGAGCCCCCCCAAAACCACCCCCCAAGCCGCTGAGAGCCAGGCAGCGCGGAGATGCCTCCCTCAGCGGGCAGATCCCACCCCGGTACCTTGAGGATGTGCTGAGCCGTGTAAAACCCGGCGGGCCCGCTGCCCACCACGCAGACGCGGGGAGCGGGGGCAGCCGAGGCCAGCCACCGCCTGAAACCTGGAGGTGCGAAGGACAGAGAGGATGAGGTGCCACCCCCCAGGCCCGGCCGCGGGGCCTTCCCCCGAACCCAGCACCCACCCCCAGGGGCTCGTCCCGCCGTGCCGGCCATGGCCGCAGCCCGGCGGGGGAAGCCCGGGCTTTATGTACCCGGCACAAGAGGTTTGGGGCGCGAAGCGTTTCGAGGTCAAGGCCGGAGGCCCCCGCGCTCGGCCCAGCCCACGGCCTTGGTGATAACGGCCGAGCCGAGCCGGGGGTGCCGCAGGGGCTCCCTGGCCCCGGGAGCAGCACCAGAAAGCACCGTACGGGGCGGGGGGGGGTGTCCCTGCACTCCTGCCCCTCGCTCCACCGGGGCTGGAGCGTGGGCCTGGCAGGCATGGTGTCCGCAGCCCCGGTTCCCCCGGCCCCGGTTCTCCCGGTCCCAGTTTCCCCATTCCCCCGGCGCCGGTTCACCCACACCAGCCCCGGTTCCCGTTCCCCGCTCCCCAGATCCGGATCCCCCGGCCCCGGTTCCACCCTCCCCAGCCATGGTTCGACCGGTGCTGTTTCCCGTTCCACCCCCAGCCCCGGATACCCAAGCGCCGGGTCTCCTGGTCCCTGTTCCCCGCCGCCAGCCCCGGTTCCCGCGGTCCCGGTTCCCATTCCCTCCCCCGGCGCCGGTTCCCGTTCCCCCGTTCTCCCCCCTCAGCCCCGGTTCCCCCGGCGCCGATTCCCACTGTCCTGGCGCCGGTTCCACTCCCCCCAGCCCCGGTTCCCGCGGTTCCCCGGCGCCGGTTGCCCCGTGACGCCGCCAGGCCCCGCCCCTCACCGCGCGGGACGCCACCGCCCCTCCAGCACGCGACGCCCGGTCCCATCCCGGCTGCCGCCGCCGCCGCCGCCGCCGCCGCCGCCCGCCGTCGCCCCGCCCCTCCTCCCCGCCGACCAATCGCGAGGCTGGAAAGTGAGATGCTTTGCATAACTCCGCCCCCCACCGAGCCGCGTGCCCACGCCCCCTCGCCGGCAGCCAATAGCGGCACGCGGTTGCTGTCACGGCCATCCGGAAACGAGCGGCACCATAGAGAAGTACGGAAGGAGAGGCTGCGTCGCGGCCGCCCGCGCCACCGCTCTCTATGGCGAGACCTCCGCGGTACCCTGCCTGGGGCTCCCCGCATCAGCATCCTCCCTGCGGCTGCTCATTGCGGGCGCCCCTTTATTGCCAAGAATGACTTACTGCTGAGGTCTTCCGGTGTAAACCGAAGCTCAGACTGATTTTAACCATCTCCCTGTGTAGCCGCCCACCCCTGGCAAGGAGAAATCCACAGCATCCCCTTAGTAAAGGATAAAACTGCCAGAGGCAGTGGATAAACGCTGCTGCCAGAGCCCCATCCCCAGCCTCCCACACGGTCCCTGCTTTATTTTCTCCTTAATCCCCATCACTTGGCTCATTTCAAATGCAACTACTCACACCCTCCGTGCAAGAGCACCCCATCTTGCTTCAGCCCCTACACAACATACCAGGCAGAAAAATCATCTCAGTGGGCCCAGGAGATGTTTAAGGGTTGTACAGATGCCAAAGCATGCAGACGAGCACTAACAGGGCTTTTTAAATGCAATTAAGACCTAGAGGAGTTTACAGCTAAAAGCTGATTTTAATAAGGGTCATAAAACCCACACGCTTTCTCACATGGTCTTGAAAATTAGTTCATGGCTTTCTGCAAAAGCATGCTGAGAACGGCAGCTGGCCATATGCCTCCGTCTGCACCCGCTCCTTCAGGGTGTTTGCAGTGAAGACCAGGATTTCTGATGGCTTTAATGTCTGTGCCTGTGCTCTTAGCCCCAGCCTTGGCTCAGCACAGCAACGACCAACTCATTGCCCAGAGAGGAGAGGCTGGAGGCACAGTTCCAAATACCAGCATCGATATCATCCACAAAAAGCGCTGAGTTTAAATATGGGGCATTTAAATTTGAGGTGGAAATTTGGGGGCTTCAGAGCACAAGGCAGAAATCTCTCTTTTCCCCATTAACCTCTGCTGTGTCTGTCACTTCTGACAGAGAATAATCCACCTATTTTCTAAATCACAAGTCACCTCCTGCTGCCTGAAGGACCTGCAAACACCTGCCTTTAGATGGCACTGTGATAAACAATATCCATGAAAAACAGCTTTGAAAAGGGCTGTTGCTCCCAACAATGCTTACAAACATTTTGGGACTGATCTCTTTGCAACAGGGGAGGAGAAAGAGCACTCTGTGCCCATAAGCAGAGACACGTGAGGCTCAGATAACCCTATCTGAACCAAAAGCACTGCTAATGAGTGCTCACCCCCTCCTCGCTGGAGCTGGGAGCACTGTTGGTTTGGCACATTTAGCATAATTTAGTTTTTATGCTCAATTAAGAAATTAATCACAGGGGCAGGAGGGCAGCTCTGGGGAGGGTCTCTGCCACCCTCTGGTCCCGGGTGACCCCCCCATGAGCACTCAGGCCATTTGGTCCAGCCACCCCCCCACCCCACAGCTTCCCTCCCCACCTATAGATCTGGCCTAACCCACAATCAAAGGGCAAGAATTTGCCCTTTGGATGTTTCACAATGTCCTGGGTTGATAAACCTGCATGGGGCCAGTTAGAGGTGACACGGCGATGCCACCAGCCCAGGGCATCAGCATCCCCCAGGCCCCAGTCCAGGATAAATCAGTAATTCCCTGTTTCTGTTGTCAAAGAGGTCACACTGGATGGATCCAGGGCCAACTTCCCCCACCCCAAGTCTGGATCTGCTACACAGGGACACACTGTGGCCATCCTGGCTCCAGCCCCATGTCACAGCAGCCACAGAGACATTTCTCCAGTGGGTGTCTGAGGATGTCCCCACGTTTGGTGAAGGAAAACAGGGTACATGATGCCCACAGGAGGGAAAACACCACAGACTGCCCACTGCCACCCTCACCTTGCCATGGGCCGGGACCAGAGCAGAGCATCCCTGTGCCTTGGGACACCTTTGCACTGTGGAGCCTTATAAATCGCAGTTGTGGGGATGGGGGGGATGGTCCAACCCTTGTGAGGGGACAGCACAAATTGGGAAGCAAAACCCCAGGCTCAGAGCAAAGCCTCACAAATCCAGGGTCAACACCGGCTTCTGTGTTTGTCCCAGTTGGGCCAGTTGTTTTTTCTGCTGCCAGCTCCCCACTGGGACATTGGGTTGGAATTTGTCATTGGTCTGGCATGTTTGGAACAGCAGAGCACCCCAGGAAAAACCAAGGACATCATCCCAGAGGGAGTTGGAACCGGCCACTTGAGCATCCCTCTCACTGACAGCAGCTCAGTGGAGACCAGACTGTCTTCGGCTGGTGATTCTCCCACTAAATCCTTACAATAGTAATGATGAGGTCTGGGGTCACCTCTGGCACCCCAGTACAGATACCCCACATGGGGCGAGGGTCTTTCCCACAGCCCTGCCTTGGGCAATGTGGGATACTGGTATGGCTTGCTCCAGCAATAAAACCCAGTAATAACGAAGCTGCACTTCAACGTGTTAAGGCTGAATTTGCCAAATCATTGTTCCTAGAAGGGACTGATTTACCCCGAAGTCAGGCAAAGCGCAGGCAGCAGTGACACAACCCCCTCCGCACCGTCCACCCTTTCCCTGAGCCCCCGACCACACATTTGCAGCCCCTTCCTGCAGATCTTGGTGGCTCTCAGCCAGAAACCAACTCCAGAAGCTCCGGACACGGTGTCACATTCCCAGCTGCATCCCCCAGGTCCTGCTGCAGGGAGGCCCCAGCCAGCAAACCGGGGTTTTCTCTCCCCAAGCATGAAAGCGGAGTGGATAAAACTAAGCCCTGGCTGTGAATAACTGGGGGAGACCCCCTGCTTTTTCTGTCCCTGGCGTTGCACCACCCAGCTCTCCTCCTGCAATGGCTCCGTGCATCGTTATCTAGCCAAAAGCAAGACATTGGGGAGAGATGTTTCCTACACGATGGCTTTATGGAAGCATTTGTCTGTGTAGCCCTGATCCTGCTAAAACCATCCCTGATGTGCCTCGTGGGAAACAGCCCCCCATGTCCTGGGGCCCCATCCTCACTGGATGCCGACTAGTTCCGTTATGGGGGGAGCATGGACCATCAGCTCCTCGTATCGCTGCAGGAAGAGCCGGAGCCTGGAGACGTAGGTGTCTTCATTGTATGGCAATTTCTTCTGCTTCAGGTACTGGGAGACGACTGGTTTGATCTGCAAAGGCAAAGGTGAAGTCAGCTCTGTGCAGGATGCCCCGGCACCTGTACAAGATTCCCAGCCTGAGACATCGCTGAGGTCCCCACAAGATGCCCAGAAAACCTGTCTCACATGCCCAAAATGGGGCTGAAGACAGCAGCACCAGTTATAACATCTTTACCATGAAAATTAAGAGGAAGGTGGTTTCTGATTGTGGCAACATAAGGAGTTTACCCTAGCAAAACACCTTTGCATGGCTCAGGATTAGGAGAGATGCCCTCATGAAGTTTTAATGAGGGACAGCCACGCATGCTCCTCACTTGCACCCATAGTTATCCCCACGTGCCCACACAGCTGGCTGAGTGACAGGTCTGGGAAGCTGCCATCAGCTTAATTACCCCTTCCCTGTAACACGCCTTTGAGGGAGGCAGGTCCTACTGGCCCCATGAGCTCGAGCAAAGGCCACAACCCCAAACCCACTGGTGTTCCTGCTCCCTCTATTACTATTACTTAATGTTGAGACTGAAAATAAGTGCACAGCATTGAATGAGTGGAGAACCCATGCTGAAGGGCAGCGCATGGACCTGCCTTGGGATCCCCTCAAGCAGAGACAGCACCCAGAGCCCACATTTTGAACACACCCCATACCTCAGAGCAACGAGTAAGGGCATGACCAAAATTACAGGGGATTTGCCTGGATGCCAGCTGAACCATAAGCCAGGTTGCGCAGTGCTGGAGATGTTTTCCCAAGGGAAGAGTTGGGAGGATCCCAAGAGGCTGATGCAGACTGGAATTGGGACCAGAGGAAGGAACAGGGAGTGGAAACCCAGAAGAAACAGGAGTGGGGTTACAGGGAGGTGGGTTAGGGGCTGTTGCAAAGCAGCAAGAGGTCTCTAGCATGGGGAGAGTAGTGCAAAGAGGTCCGGTGGCAGGAGAAGAGGTGGTGGGAGATGGGTGGTCTCATCCCCATGTCACTTCCCAACACGCTCATCTACTCTGCAGGGCCGTCTCACCTTGAGGCACATGTTGTCGGAGAGGCTGGGGAAGAGGTGATGCTCCACATGGCAGCTGATGAGCGAGTGGCCAAAGGACCAGTCGAGTAGGGCGTTGCGGGGCAGGTTGAGGACACCCAGGCTCATGAGGTGAATCCGCTTGGGTTTCCGATCAGCCGCGAACATGGGGAGGCCGATGTGCTGTGGGAGAGGCAGAGTGGGGACCCCGTGGCACCCACCACCCCCCGGCCCCTTCCTGGCAGAGCCAACCACGGCTCTGGCCCTGCGAGGGCACGAAAGATGCCAACCAGGCTGAGTCACACTTTGGGGTTTGGCTGCCAACCCCCACCAAAACTGGGTTTGTCCCTAAAGTCACCCCTTCCTGTGCTTGCCTGTCCATGGAACCACTGAGGAGAACCTGGGCTCTGTCTCTTCAATGCACCCCCACTTTGAGCCACCAGCCTTTCGCTGTCCCAGGACCAGTTTCACCTACACCTTCAAGCACACCAACCCCCCAGTCCTGCAAGCCACCGCAGAGGACATCACCCTTCAGCCTTTCACACCCATCTGCCCTGACATTCTCCCCAGGCCACCTCTTTCCACCCCAGCACCACCAGCATGATCCTCACCATGATGACATTGGCATGAGGGATGTGACAACTGAGGCTGCTCGCCTTAAGCTGACACAAGCCCCAGCCAGCAGTGTCAGGGCTGTGTCACCAGTGCTGGGTGATGACTGGCCTGTCTCCAGCACCATTGGGACATCTTGGAGCTTCAGGTCTCTACCTGGAATATGTTGACGTGGATGTAGGGATGGGCCAGGAGGGAGCGGGTGAGCAGCATGCAGAGCAGGGCAGACCATGGTGACTGGAAGCCCGAGACGTGGAGCAGCAGCCAGTAATGGCAGTAAAGACCCAGAAACATGAAGCAGAGGGTCCGGAGAGCTGTTTTCCACTCTACGTTCCTCAACAAATCTGCATGAGGAAGAAGAGGCAACACATGGGCAAGGTGCTGATGCTTCCCCACCACTGCTGCTCCAGCAGCCAGGATGCCCAAAATGCCAATAAACCTACAGCCCACTGTAACCCATCCTGTTCTTCATCTCCCTTTCCCCATCCTCTAGGTAGGCCCAAACCCCCCCAGCCCTGCTGACCTGCTGGCTTTTGGAGCTGGGGCCTGGAGCCCCACCAGGGCAGTGGGACAGAGGCTCTGACTGTGCATCATCATACAGGGATTTGCCTCCATCTTCATTTTTTACAACTTGCCAAGTCATTGTCTGCATTTTTGGCACTGCCCAGAGGTGTGTGTTCAGCCTGACAAGGCTGAACTTTCTCAGTCTCTTACTATTTTCTAGGCTCTTCTCCCTGATTGTTTCCTGGTACCATTATTTCCCCCAAGACACTCCCTCATCTGCCCAAGCTCGTTGTGTCCCTGTCCCCATAGACCCCCACACCTCCACCTTGCACACAGTCAGCAAAACCACTATGATGCTTTGACTGCTCAGAGACCTACATGTAATGCTGAACCCTGCCGTGGCCAAGGGTCTGAGTCAAAGGCGAGCAAATTTAGGGCACTTCAGGTTCCTGATGGCTTTTGCCAGAACTTCCAACATTTGACCCAATATAAGAAAACGTGAAGCATTTCTGAGCACCAGCACAAAAGAGAGATGCAGCAGATGCCTTCCCCAGAGCAGATGCAGCATCGTCTGCCTTCACGGCAACGCTGTGTCCCACCATAGGCCAGTGTAGTCAATGTGATGCCTCCAAATGAAGCAGGACCCTTCAGAGGGGTGACACCTGGACAGTAGCAAGCTCACCATGCCCAGCACCCCATCCCAAGTCGGTTGGGACACATACCAAGTGCAACCAGAGGGGTTATGATGGGCACCGCAAGAGGCGCAATGAACATATAGACGTAGCGGTTCAGGAAAGGAAGCTTCCAGGTGCTGGAGTCCCCCAAGCCGATGACGTTGGTGTAGCCATGGTGGATCTTCACATGATTGTAAGTGGCTTGCTCAGCTGTAAAAGCTGAGCAGAGCTGGGAGGGAAGAGAAAAGAGAGGTGATGCCTACAGCCTCGGCACCAGGGTCGGGCACCACGTGGCTTGGACTGGCAGGAGAATTACCCAGGGGAGATACGCTGCACCCCACAGGCTCCAAACCAGTCTGGAAATGGACTTCTTAAAACTTAAGCACTAGAAACCATTCCCACCATTCCTCACAACACATTATCCTGCTCTGCAGCCAAGGGGACTGACATGAAGCCTCACAGTCCAGCACACTACAGGGGCTGTCCCCAGCTGGGGGCTCAGCTCCCCAACCCTCCAACTCCAGGAAAAGCCTCACAAGTAGGGATGCTCCTGGTACTCCCTGGTGTAGCATCACTTTTCATTTAACCCTCCCGCACATGGATCAGGAAGGGTTTGGATCCATCTTGTTCTCCAGTGGCTGTTCCTGAAGGGCTTGGGGTGCTGGCAAGGTGCTGATGGGGCTTTTGGGGACGCTGCCACCCTGTCCCTGCCCCGGTCCCACTCACCTCGATGAAGAAGATGGCCCACACTTTGCCCCAGGACTTGGACTCTGTCAAGGCGTTGTGACTGGCCAGGTGGCTGCCTTTCACCGTCAAGGTGTGATGCACCACGCCAAGGGTGAGGACACCCGCCAGGAAAGGGATGGCCTGGGCTGACCGCAGGCACAGGAACCCTGTGGAGAAACCAGCTGGGCAGGAGCTCATGCTCCTCCTCTCCTCCCTCTACTTGTAGCCAGGCCAGAGGTGTTGCTACACCCAAACACACCAGCCACTGCCCTAAACTTGTTTTTCAGACATAGTTACAGGTATTTAAACTGCCTGAGCCAGAAAGCTTCCCTCCACACTGCTCTGCACGGCTGGACCAGCCATGCTCACCGTCGTGCTGAAGGTTTGGCCACTTCTAGCCACGATGGCAACGGGTGCTGCTGGTGCCAGCTCCCATCCCGCAGCTCTGGCTGGAATCCCACTGGTGACAAATATGATCATGCCAGGATTTCAGTACCCCCCAGGAGTTCAAAAACAAGAGAAGACACCAGCTGCAGCTTTCTGGTCATGCTGCCAGAGCCCCATGCTCAACCCCATCCCACCGCACTCGCCACGGACAGGGCCACTGTCACTAAAACTGCCAGGGTTTCCCTGTCCCACAGCAGGGCACACTGCTCCCTGTCCTGCCCTGTGCCCAGCTGCCCAGGCACCGTCCCCTCACCCCAGGCTGTACCCCGGGTGCCACCATCACCCATTGTGGGTTTCCAGTGGGGTCAGAGTGCCCCATGGCATGGAGTGAAACGGTTATTGCAGCTTTGTTACAGGCTTAATGGGCTTCTAGCACAAAATTGTACCAGCAGTGCAAAAACTATGAGGAGGCAGTGGGACCCCCCCAGGACCCCCCTGGCTGCAGTCTGGGGGGGCTGAGCTGAGTTACCTGCTGGGAGCAGGAGGAAGCTGCAGACGAGGATGCTGACATCCACACCGTGCCGTTCCCACCAGCTGCTGCTCTTCACCACCTTCTGCACCAGCTCCGAGAGCTCGGCCATCAGGGCTTCCTCGTGCCGCCCCGCTCGCTGCGGGCCCCCCCTGGATGTCACATCGCTCTCACCCAGCGCCGGCCCCGGCTCCCAGTCCTCTGCCATCACCTCCATCCTGCTGCCATCGGGCACCGCTGCGCCTCGGAGCGGGGGGTCTCCAGCTTCACTGACCCGCTGTCCCCTCTGCCTCACCGGGTCCCCGTCCTCCAGCGGCATCTCCCTGCTGAGCAGAGGCCACGCAGGGTAAAACCCACAGAGGAGCACCCACAGCACCCCGACCCACCTCAAACGGGCTTCCCGGCTCCCGCTGCCACCGAAGGACACGGGAAGGGCAGGGATGGAAAAAAATAAACAACCCGAGGAGGACGCAGCCGGGGGAGACAGGCAGGGAGCCACCCAGCCTCCCACGCCGGGGACACCCCGGCCACCACCCAGCCACCACAGCCCCCTACTCACGCCAGGCCGGGCACGGTGGCTCTCCCGGCGTTGGCCGTTTCGGGGCAGCCGGCCAGCCCGTGCGGCACCGCACACCGGTGCCGTGCAGCAGCGATTTGGAGAAGGGAGGAGCAGGGGAGGACGGGGAGGAGGGAGAATGCAGATTAGCAATGGCAATAATCCGCCTTGGCGGCCCTTTTCGGGCAGCAGCCATCGCGGTGGGGACATGGGGAGGACACTCGGCTGAGGGCACGAGGAGGTGAGGGCAGCAGAGGAAGGAAGGAGTGGAAAAAAAGATGGAGAAAAGCGGTGGAAATGCTGGAGACACAGGAGCCAAGTGCCAGAAATAGCCCCAAGAAACCCAAGCATAGCACTGAGGATGGGGATAGGGTTTCACTTCTGCCGGGAAGCAGGAGGAAATGTTGCCTGTCCCACAAGGGAGCCGTTTTGGGGAGAAAAACAGCCCTTTTTCACAGCAAGGAGCAGGCTGCGGGAAGGAGGGGGCAGTGCACGGCTGCGCAGCTGCCTGTGTGTCCAAACTGCTGCTGCGGAGCCACTCGGCATCCTCCTCCGTGCTGGGGGGGGGGAGATGCTGAGCCCAGGGGTACCCATCAGGGACCAGGCCACCCCAAATCTGTGCCTAGCAGCCATGGCACCCGACCCCGGCTCCCACAGGGTCCCTCTTTTCTTCTGGGCTGTTTTCAGGAATTTACTAAGAATTTCTTCTCTTTTCCATTGCTGCCTCCTGATTAATCACTCAGCCACAGCACAGGCACCCCAAAAGCTTTGGGATGCCCGTGCACAGACTGAGCCCCATGTTTTTACGGAGGAAGGCTAAAGATACATTGCTTCTTGCTAGAATCTAGGGGTGCTAGATTTCTTCTTACTTTGTTATTTCTTTTAACCAGAAACCAAATCAGGCCACCGGATCCACCAAAACCTTGACAAACACTGACGTCTAGCAAATCCATAGACAAGGCTCATTTGTTATACCTACTGTTGGAGTACCCCAACCCCAAACTGGGACAGGCTCAGTGCTTCCAGTAACAGCACATCACTGCAGCAACTTGCAGGGAAGGAAACCTCACACCAAAGTTGCACCAAGCCCCAGGGGATTGTCACCATACACTGGAAAAAAAATAATAACAATTCAAAAAATCACACCTTCTGCAAAAGAGGCAGAGCCGAGGGGGCATTAGAGACGTGCCGAGGTTTCATTTTGATTGTAAGAGCTTCTATTATGAAAGATCATTTCCAGAACCAAGAGTACTAATGAATTACAGCAACGTCCGAAGCCCAGCAAGCTGCAGGGCTGGCTGCAGCCAGCCAGGTCAGTGATTAATTCTGACACACAGCGTGGTTTTCATCACCAGCTCGTTAGTGGGGGAAGCCTGTGGCTGGGAGAGCACCCATGGGTGCTGCTGGGCTGGGAGGAGGTGGGTGTCAGACCCAAAGGGTGCATCAGGTGGGGCCGCTGGGTCCACTTCTGAGTGACGACTTCGTTACTTTCATCTCCCAGGATGTCACTGCGAGGGACGGTGGCAGCACGGTGGCAAAGCCCTGCTCCAAGGGGTACCAGGCTGCCGTTCAGTGGGGCCAAAGGTGAGCAGTGGTGGGACTGCCATCGCACAAGTTCAGAACGGGGCAGAACTGGTTATGAGGTGGTGGCCGAGGAGGAGGAGGTAGGGATCAGCCCCACATCCAAGACCAATATGAGCCATCAGGATCCCACGACAGCCAGCGTGCCAGTGTGCATGGACAGAGTCATGTGTGGCACCTCTCAGTCCTGTGCCACCACTGGGACCAGAGACCTGGGAAAAGAAACAGTGGATTGAAAACCATGTGGGAGAGGCTGAGCTTTGGCTTCTGGGGGAAAAGTGTCAAACCCCTAAGAGCGTCTTCCTTCGAGCTGCAGTAAAGGTGGGAGTCACGATGCTCACAGGAAAGCAGCAGCCATAAGGAGAGGCTGCAAAGCTGTAAGGCAGGCCAGCAGATTTGGGGTTGTAGCCCTAAATCTGCTTCCTTGCTGCCTTGCAGAGCTCTATTTTCAAAATAAACTTTTAAGCCCCCATTTGCATCTGATTTTCCACCACACACAGGCCAAGCCATTCAATCCCGCTGGCCCCACTAAGATTTTAGGAATGAAGGTAAACGCTGACTTGGCCCTCGCACCGCGGACTCAAACACCTCCAATGTAGCAGGAAAAACACATTAAAGACTCAGAAATCCTTTGGCATGCAGCAGGGCAGCTGCACGGGATCAGAGTAATCTCTGGAGCAGCAAGTTCTTGCTGGCAGCTGCCGACCCTGCAGCCGTCCCTCATCCCAGGCAGCATGGGGGTCCCATGAGCAGACCCCCACTGCCTCTGCAGGCAGCTGCCAGCCCCCAGGGAGTCCCAAGGATCTGTCATCTCATGTCACTGCTCCCAGATGAGGGGACAACGGGCCATTTTAGCATGGCACAAGGGCACACGTGTCAGGCTGGCAGGACTCAGCAGCTGCAAGCAGCCCTTGCTGATCCCTCCAGGGTTCCCTCAGCCTGTGGGCAGAGCCCACTGCAGCCCCCAAAGGGGGCATTTCCAGCCCCAAATCCAGGAGCTGTTTGCAAAAGTTTCAGTACTTGCACACCAGGGCTGTGGTGGGGGGCAGAACCTCCTTGGCAGCCCCTCCATCCCTCCAGCCACCCACCCTGTGCACCCTCCTCCTCTGCCACCCTGGCTGCTTCAGCCAGACACCCCAAAACCACCATCCCCCTTTCCCCTGGCATAGCTAGAGTTGCAAAGATTCACCTTTTTAATACCTGGGTTTGGGTGGGGTTCCTGCTTCCCCCTCCCCTCACCCCTCCTCCTCCCCTTTTCAGGCCAAGCACATTTGGGTAATTAACTTAATGAGGGGTTAATTACCACCATCCCCTTCCCAGCAGGGAGAGCTTAAACACTGTCTTCTTTTCCTTTTGGGGTCTGGCAGAGACACTGTGGCCTCAAGAAGAAACTTGTGGGGTTTAACACTTTCCCTCAAACCTCTCCCTGAGCCTGACAGCTGAGCAAGGAGCTCCATCTGCAGGCAAAACCCTGTCTCCATCACCCCCGAAACCAGCCCAGGCTCCCCAAATTCAGGCCCTGGCACAAGGGTGCTTGGCAGAGCCCAGGCTCCACAGCCAAGCAGATCCCATGGATGCTGCCAAGCCGGGAGCTCCACTCTGGTCCCCACACACCCACCCACACCAGGGCTGCCCCACGGCCAGCTGGGCCACCCCAAACCCTCCATCCCTGGGGCTGTGGGATGAGGAAAGAGCAAAGGACAAGCTCGGGAGCCTCAGGGCAGGCACCAGAGGGAGTTGCAGCTCCGTGCAGCAGCTGCTCTCGCTGTCATTTTGCCAAAAGCGTGGGATGCTCAGCCCTGGGCTGGTGGGATCCCCAAAGGTGAGACCCATCCTGATCCGTGTGCTGGGGTGAGCAGCTCTCAGTGGGTGCTGGGGGTGACACAGCCACCGAGCCCCAGCCCACAGGGTGCAAAGTCCCCTCGCAGGGACCAGGACCTTGGGTGCAGCCACAGCCTCTCTCCGAGCTCTGTCGGTGCCAGGCTGGGACAGGGCTGGCAGGGACAGCGAGATACCGGATCTGTCTGGTGCCCTTCGGTAGCCCACGTGCTCCCAGCCCTTCAGGGACGTGGCAAGGCCATGCTTTAACCTTAAATAAATACCCCCCTGGGATGTCTCGCTGTTTGCAGGGCACAAACAGCCACTTTGGGCAATGGAAAACTTCCCGCTCGTGCTTGGCAGCTCCGGGAAGAAACTGGATCCCAGCGCTGGCTAATCTGGCCGATCTGTTTGTGCCAGCCGGCGTGGCACAGACCGGATGGCGGCGAGACGGGGCAGACAAAGCTGTGCTGCCCTGTCCCAGGTCGTGCACGGGCTGCCGGGAAGGCACCGTGGATGGAGGTCGATGGTCTTATCCAGGCTCTGTGTCGGTCCAATGTCACCTCGCGCTGCCCCAGCACCTGGGGAGGGATGCAGCTGAATGGCAGAGCCCCCCAAAGGTCATTGCCCAGCTAGAAAAGGGGTCCAAGCCCCACACCCCCAGTGTCATTCACATCACTCTTTACACTGCTGCCACGTTTTTCTCATCCCTGTTTGACCCTCAGGTGGCTGCTGGGGGGTCGCACATGGGGAATTGTTCTGTTAAACCTCAACGATGTTCACACCAGGGTGAGAAGAGCTGGGATTTACCTCACAGCAGCATCCAGGTACAGAAACGCCAGCTTAGCTTCTTGGTGCTGCAGGCTTTAGGGGCCACACGGCATGGCAGGACCCAAGTTCTCCTGGCTCCCAGGATGGGACAGTGGTCCTCCAGGTCCTGGCCAGGCTAGCATGCTGCTGTGTTGCAGGGGTGGACCACCAGCATCCCCCACTTGCAGAGCAGGGACAGACCCACAGGACTGCCTGTGCAGAGTGGGAGGCTCTTCCTTGCGTGGGGTCAGACACATGCCTGGTATCACTACGCCATGGAGGGGAACATAACCGCCTTCCCTCTCCCCTTTTCAGTAGCCATCTGCAAACACAAGAACTCCAAAGCTGAGGGACAAGCCCCGGGTGGAAGTCCTCGCCTTCCCAAGGCTGCAGGGCCAGGTGAGATCCACAGTAGTGGCTGGTGTGGGAGATTTATTCAAAGCCAATTGCACGTGAAAACCAAACCCAGCACCAAGCCTGGCCCTGAGCCTTTGGAACCCTGCCCAGGACTCAAAGTCACAGCGCCAAAACCCATCCTCATCCATGAGCACCCCAAATGCCTCAGGGGACCTGCTGCATATCCACCACCATCCCTTTTGGCCAACACCACCAGAATATCCTGATACCGTACCCAGATCTTGTTTTCAGTTTTCTATATCAGCAGTGAATAAAGCAGTTGTCATCCACCCCCTGCTCCAGCACGGCTTAATTTCCAAAGCCTGGCTGGAGGTGTCAACTAATCACAGACTTCCTCCACTTAGCAGCTCAGGGTGAAGGTAATCACTGGTTTGGGTGCCTCTGCTCTTGCCCCGACCGAAACTGCTTGCCCCCACCCCTTGGTCCCTGGCGTCACCGCCTGGCCAGGTGTTACCTAACACGGGCGCACGGTGGAGATGCCGTGGGCTCCATCCCGCTCTGCTTCCTAAATGCCGAGCCTGCTGCCGGCGGTGCCACCAAGGGGTGGCCGAGCCCTCTCGCCCACAGACCTGGCAGCTCTTTTGCAACCCCAGAGGGCTGGGGGATCCCGTTCCGGCAACGATGGGTCCTGAGGAGGGAACCAGCCATCGCTCCAGCACCGGACATCAGCCAGAGATTGGAAAGATGCTCCTGGGCACAATGCTACACCTCCAGTCTTCAAAAATTAAATATGCTTAACCACAGCACTGCCCAACCCCAGCCCCCCCCAGGTCCCAGGTGCCCTCCTGGTCCCCAGGCCAGAGCCACGGGGGCTGGCCACGCACGTGTCCCCGCAGGCAGACACCCGACCTGGCGGCTCCCAGGCAGCCGCCCACACGAAACTTTTACCGCTCTGTGCAGGCAGGGTAACTCCAGGCTCCATCCTCTGCCCTCTCTAGGAAAGAGGGACATTTCCAACCTTCTCGGCATGCGGAGGGAGGCTGAGGACCTCAGCGAGGTTGTTCTGGGGATGGCACTACCCGGCACCTGCCACCTCGGGCTGATCCGTGGTGGAGCAAGGGCCGTTTGCTGGGGTGGCTCAGCGCTGCTATCCACAGCTGTTTTTTGGGGGCCAGGTCTCCCTGCCAGCTCCCAGCACTAGCTTCACAGGTCAGAAGAGAAAGGGGCTGGGGGGGAGAGTAGGGTTTGGAGCCAAAACCCTCTCACCTTCTCCCCCAGGAATATTTGGTCATGCTCTGGCAGGGCCGTTGTGTTAGCCCAGTTTAAGAAACCAAAGCTAAGGCGGGTGCAGACCAGTACTTGTGTCTCAACTCTGTTGCTGTTCTTTGTGGGATCAGGAGATGGTGAGTTCACAGAAACCAGGAATCCCTGCAAGACAGAAAGCTCCCTGCTCATTAAGAAGCCTGTGAACGACTTGATTGACAAAAGGAAGGGCTGCATGATGCTGCCCCTGCACCCAGGATGGGCACTGCCCTCTGCCAGGCATGGGACCCTGCTCTGTCCCAGCATCAGCTCTGCCCTGGCATGGTGGGTTGGTGCCACCCTGGGTGCAAACAGCAGTTGGGTGCCACAGTCCCTGGGTAGGTGCCCGATCCCACGCCGCTCTGGCCGGCGGGGAGGCGAGGGCAGCCGGGGCCGTGATGTAACCCGGCGTGCCCGGGAGGCAGTGCCTGGAAGGGAGTGAGCCACCCAGCCGGGGTGGGAAGCCAACGCGCTGCGTCACTCCTTCGGGCTGGAAATTTGGTCGGGAGCCAAATGGCTGCCCAAATCCAGCCAGACTCCAAGAACGCACCCCCGTCTCTCCAGGTCCCACACAACCATAACCTATTTCCCTGCTTTCAGCAGTTGTGGGGAGGGGATGGTTGAGCCAAGGGGCTGGGGAGAGGGTCTGCTGTCCCAGCTCCACCAGAAACAGGCAGGCTTGGGGATGCATCCAGCCAGGTTTGGGGATGCATCCAGCCAGTACCCCACGTGTCCACCCTGCCCATTACACATGGGGCAGCCCCCAGCCCTGGGAAAGGGGGACTGACTTTCTGGGACTGAACTATCCCAAGCTCACTTTCCCCGGGGAAGAGCCCATCCTTCCCAGTGGGCATGGACAGCCCACTGGAGCCCTGCCAATCTTGCCTCCCATGGGTGCCACTGCACTGAGGACAGTTTTTATTTCTTCTTCAAGACGAGCGCCCAGATGCACCCTGCCAGCCAGAGGGATAACTCACACACCACCTGGCAGCTATTTCATCAGCACGGCCGGACCCATAAAACCAGTTAGCTTGGAAAAACAGGGACTCTTCTAATGATACCTTTGGAGCAGTGGTGCTCTGGATCCGAGTCCACCAAGGGAATATCTGGAGGAGACTGGAGGAGGTTGCAGGTCAGCTCTGGCTGGCACACAGCTGCATCCCCAGCCCTGCCAGCAGCACTAGGAAAATGAGCCATCCTCCATCCCTAATGCCTGCAAACTGGCATTTTGCAGCCTTAGAAGAAAATACAAGCACCAAGAAAGCTGCTAATCCTGCAACTAGTTTTACCACAAAAGAAAAGTCTCCCCAGCCCCATTTGTCCAGCTTTTCCCCCTCCTACCATGAGCTGTTGCAAGCAAATCCAAGGTGCTACTCCTTAATCCCAGCCTGGGGAAGCAGGAGCCACCCTGACCCAAGCAACCTCGATGGTGCATTTTATTACCAATTTCAGTGAGGCCCCACTGGGATCGGGGTCAGCAGCAGCTGGAGCTCGCCAGCAGGAGGGCAAAGTGGGGCAAAGCGAAAGAGGGAGGAGGCTCATGGAAAAAAAAAAAAAATAGGGCTTAGAATAGAAACCAGGTTAGGGCTAAACTGTGGGTGGTAGGAGCTGTCACGGCAGGTAGAGCTGGCTGCTGCTGCCAGCCCAGGGAACCTGGGAGCCTCCGAGCCATCCTGAGCATCCTCACCAAGTTCACAGGGTTTCCAGTCCTCCAATTTTGGGAGTTGCTGGGCTGGAGGGCACAGGGTGAGAGGAGCTGCAGGGATGAGCCTGGGTGCAAAGATAACAAGAGCTCAGCCCTGAAACCATCCCTTCATCCTGCAAAGGCTCTTTTGGCCCATCTGACGGCCAGGGCTCAGGACTGCCCCTCTGGAGGGTCCTTGCTGCCCCAAGAGAGCTGCACCCAGGGCAGTGGGATGGAGACTAAACGGAAACAGACTCAGCAATTCTGCAGAAAAAGTAGAGTTTGTTTTTTGCCTTTGTTCCTGAATGGGAAAAGAACAATCAACAATGAGCCAAGCTGAGCACAAGTTAAGATAAGACTGACCTCCCACGGAGCTCCCGGCAGCAGGATGAGTGTCACTGGGCACTTGGCACAGCCCAGAGGGCTCCCCCGAGGTGCACAGAGGGCTCACGAGGTACCACCAGCACCACCCCAGCACCCATCAGCCCAGAGAGCAGGTGGGCGGCCGGATCCGCTGACAAACACAGGAGCCGTCCCACGGCCGTGTCCCTGGCTGGGCGCAGCCAGCCGGAGCCAGGCAGGGAGCTGATAGCGGGATTTACTGAGCGAGGCTGGAGGCGGTTCTGGGAATAACCCCAGCACAAACCCACTTCCCGAGCAGGATGTTGCCTTCTGGCATGATGGCATAGGTGATGGCCCCGGAAAACCGGGAGAGGTGTGACTAAGACTCACGTTTTGTTGGAAAAAGGGCTGAAACTATCCTTCTTGGAGCCGATGGAAAGTCCCCATAGAGCACCCCAGTTTCAGCCTGCACATGGACTGATGACTTTCCCCAGCCCATGGACTACTTGGGACCGAGGATTTCACTTCATCTGCTCCAGACTGGGAGAAAAGCCACTGTTAACCATGTCAAAAAACAGCCCCGTGACTTCCATTTTCTCCAAACAGAAGGTCTTCCTTTCCCATAGGGAAAAGTCCTTTAGTCAACAAAATTACCTTTCCAGAAGACAAGTCCACAGTGATACTGCAAGTGGATTCCCGTGCCCATCTGCTGCCCCACTGAAGTGTCAGGCACGTTGCCCTCAGTCCTTTGGGAAGGCTCTGCTGGTGGCAGGGCTGGTGGGGAGCTGAGGTGAGGAGGACATCTGAGGAGAGATGACAAGTGCTGCTAGCTCCCTCCTCCTTCCTTACATATCCACTAATTTTGGAGAAGAATCAGTGTAAAAAGTTGCTTTTTTTTTTAAGCCTTCAGTCACAACACGGCCTTATCCTGCTGTCAGTCTGGGACAGCTCTTGGCACCATCTACCCTTGGGGTGGTGAGAAAGGGAGTTTATGGTCCCCTTCAGAGAGGAAGGCAGCCATCCCGTGTCACCTCCTCTAGCCCCTGGTGTCCATGAGATGCCTGGGGAGGGCTGGGGACCTTCTCATCCCCCCCCCCCAGCACAGAAAGCCACCCAGGAGGCACCCGCAGCACCCAGCCCCTCCACCTCACACAGGGTCGAACCAGCCTCAGCTTGGGGACACCGTCCCCAGCCGCAGGACTGGTCCTCCCCGGGGAAAGGCGGGTTGAGCACGTGGCATTCCTGCCCAGCGGAGCTGAGCACAGCCCCGGGCCGGGTGAGTAACGCCTTCGGCCGGCTGCCTCGAATGCCGGGGATTGATCTATCACCCGGTGCCAGCGGGCAAGGAGGCGTGCTGCTCCGCTGGCACCTAGGGGCCTCTCTCGACACCTCCAAAATGCCTCCTGGGGAGGGTGAGGGAGTCTCTCCCTGCTCCTTCAAACAGGGTTGACCCAGCTCAGCACCACATCCCAGCTCTGTCCAGGCTCCCCCTTGCTTTTCTGTGCCCCCTCCCACCACTCCAAGAAAGTGATCCCCATGCCCTGCTCCTGCCACAACCCCCAAGCCACTGGCCAAGGACCCTTCTTCCCTCCACCTCAACCACCCCTAGACACATCTCTTGGGCATGGGGACACCATCACACCATCTTCACTTCTCTGCAGTTGGCTTTTGCCCCTCTGCGGGTGCTGCCCTGCCCTACCGTGCTCCTCCAAGAAGCCTGTACATCCCTCGGTGGATACCATGCCAGGGTGCCACTGCCACTCAGGATTCTTGTGAGGAATACCCAGCACGGGGAAGGGGTCGGGCTGTCCCCATTCCTGCAGGTGTTATTCCAGAGTGAGAGCAGAGCTCTGGTCACAGACACGCCGACGCTGCTGCCGGCACCCTGCCCGCGCAGGCTTGTATAACCTCTTACGTCAGACACTGCTGGGCCACGGCCGAGCCAGCTCCTGCTTCCCTCCTTGCCTTCACCAGCCCGGCGTCACAGCCATTCACGGGGCCCAAAGCTCCGGGGTCCTACTCCCTGGGGATCCCTGCACCTACTGGGTGCCCCATGGGCCCCTCTGCCCAGTAGCCTTCCCACGGGGATGCTGGTGGCTGCTGCCACCTGGTCTCTGCTGAAACCCAAGGATGCTCATCCTCCACCTCGGGACCCTTTGGGGCACAGTACTCCTTCACATGGAATAACCTTTGTTGTGGTCTTTGAAAGCAACCAAAAAAAAAAAAAGATACTTTTATGATTCTCCCAGGGGAGAGAGGGCAGGATGTGGCCAGGGCTGCTCCCTGGCCGGTGTGGAGATGAGCCCAGCAGAGCCCGGCAGGCACCCAGAAAGCCTCCACCTCCCGAGCCATCCCTGGCCTGCTTTCCAAACCCAACCGGCCGGGTTTCAGGGTGCTGGAGGTGTGCCAAGACACCAGGGCAGCGGGGCGAAGGCATTCCCTGGCATCAGAGCGGGTGGGATGCCATGCCAAGAACAGCACACACGGCTCACTTCTCCTTCCCAGCCCCCAAAACATGAGCAAAAACCCTTGGGGAGATGTCGTCTGTGGGTGCGACCAGTGGCTGGTTCACGGGTGCCTGTCAGTGCCCTCAGGGGCTGTGCAGCACCCACAAAACTCACAGCAGGGGTCCACACGCCCCTGGGCATGGGTGGCCAAGCCCATACACTGCTGTGGAGCACCCGCTGTTGCCCCTCAGGCATCACTTGCAGGTTGCAAAGCGCCGCAGGGTTTGCTTTGGCGCTCGGTGCTCTTATGTAAGGAAGCGGGAGAGCAGTGGGGATGAACCCTGCTTTGTAGGTCAGAAAATGGAGGTGTGGGGCAGTTAGGGGATTGGGCTAGGTCAGCCCGTGAGTCAGTGGCAAAGGAGGGACTGGCGCGGCAGAGGCTTTATTAGCTGATGAGGGGTGGAGCGAGGCTCCGCAGGCAGGCGAGGAGCCACGCCAAGACACAGCATCGACCGAGCAGGGTCTCACTCTCTCACCTGACGCATCCCCCAGCACCTCAACCCACCGGCGATGTGGCCCCGGCCCCGCTCCTGCTCCCCCTTGTTGTGGCCCTGAGGGGCAGCCGAGCCGCTCGCCCCTCGCCGCAGCCCCAAACTCGCCCACGGCGCAGCCAGGAAGGCGGTGATGGAGCAAGGTCAGTGAAACAGGTTTCTCCTCCTGGGTTCCTCGAGCCGGCGTCCTTCCCCGCGCGGGCTGGGGAGCTGCAGACTTGTTGACAGCGGCTCTCGTTAGCTCGGTTATTGAGTGGGGCCAAGGGCTGGGCTCTCGGCTCCGGAGGTAGCAGCTCGGATGAGGTCATGGTCACCCTGTGCATCTCCCTGTCCCTCCCTAGGTGGATAGCCAAGCTGCTCAGCCTTCCCTGGCTTCATGGGAGCCCCCCTTCCCTGGGAGGTGTGCTCCGAAACACCAGTGGGGCTGGGGTGGCTGAAATAACGGGTGTTTGCGTGGGACCTCTGCTGTGCTGGGGATCTAGAGGGGTTTGGGGGCTGCAGCCCCAGCTGACTCCAGTGCCGTGGCTTGCAGCAGCCCCCGGGTGCTGGCACAGCAGCCGAGCAGCCTGTGCTAAGCTCAGGGGTTGTTTGTGGATGTGGAGAAGGGCCAAGCTGGGGGGTTTATCACAGCCGAGGTAAAAGGCAGCATCTGGGCCAGCTGCCAGGATCGTTCCGCTGCCCTGCTCGGGCCTTTCGCTGTCTCACCGGTGGTCCCGTGCGCTCCTCTGCGCTTCTCACCAGCACTGCCCACGGCTGGTGGCACTACACACCAGGGATGGGGAAACACGGAGGTTGGCGATCCCAGCCATGGGCACGTTTCCAAAATGCAGCTGGAGAGCCCGGGGGCAGCGTGCCGGGGAGGGGTAAGGGTCCCCGTTGCCAGCGCCAGGTTTTGCTGTGACACGGCCGCGCCAGCCAAGCTCTGTTGCTTCCCAGCAGTGAGATAATGGGTCGGGAACAAAGGGATGTTGTAGCAACTGGATCCGTCCCCGATGCCTCCCACGAGGGCAGAACCCATCCTTGGGTGAGGGCAGCGTTGTGCTCGGCCCTTCTGCAACCTCCCGCCGGGGATTGGCAGGCTGTGCCTCGTCACAGCCAGGGAGGGGACCCCAAAGAAATCCATCCTCACCAGGGCTTAAATGCTTTTGTGGGACTTCCTTCCTGGGTTTAGGTGGTTTCTGGGCTGGATCACCCCTTGCAGCCCTGCATTTGCTGCTTCTAGTGCAGGAGTGGGGAGTTGGGTGGTCCAGCCTTCACCTGGGTGTATCCTTCAGTGGCGGCTGATCCTGATCCCACCAGGCCCTTCGGCGCTGGGTGGTTCTGCCAGCTTTGGAGAGCGCTGTTGAGTTGAAGCTTGGTGTCCTGTAGCAGGAAAATATAGTTGTTGTTGAAGCGCATCCTAAAAGCTTAAAGCTCAGACAAAGATCAGGGAACAGGAGCAGTGGGAAGATTGTCCCTGTCCCTCCGAAAAAGCAAGAGGTTGGGAGGTGGTGAAGAAAACCAGGATCACCGCTTGCTCTCGGAGCTGGTCCAGGGCCCAGGCTGGCATCATGGGGCTCTGCCGCGATTGGGGGTCCCTGTTCCCGTGGGGCAGGCAGTGCCGTGGGGGTGGCAGTGCTGCAGCACATGCACCCACGGGTGCTGGCCGACCCCACGCCAGCTGGGGGTCACACAGCCCCCCGGGTGCCTTTGCTGCCCGCTTTCCTCCCACTGAAGCATCAGGAGCAGGACGTACGGGCCCTCCAGGGCACTAATCCTGCAGCGCCGGTGTTGACCCCAGCTGACCGCGGGGGTCTCAGCCAGCAGAGCTACCGAGGAGCCAGTGTCAGTACTGTCTATAGGGTTTCCCACCCCCTTCCCACCCGCCGTCACCTCGGGGACCCCCATGTCCCCCTGCTGAGCTGTTCCCCAGTTCACACAGGAGATGCCCCGTTGCTGGGGGCTGTGCAGGGCTGCTTGGTGCCCTCACCCTGGCACGTGGAGCGGCACAGAGCCGGCTCCATCACTGGGGTTGGAGTCAAGCCCTCTTAAACCACAGTTGCCCACAGCTTTGGCATCCCCACCAGCAGGGCTGGGCATGACCCTGTCCTCACCGAGTGAGCCAGGAGCCCAGGGGTCAAGGGGGACCAGGGATGTTCAGCAGTTGGGGACAAAGATCAGGCAGTTCCTGTGCTGGAAGGACACTTACACCCAGCAGCACCCTCAGCAGGATGAATCCAGACCAGTGCCACGTACCTGGCCACAGCCACATCCTCACCCCAACCAAACGTCCCCCCAGCTTGAAGTCCCCAGCCCTTAAATCCCTCCCTCTCTCTGTGCTGCTGTGGAAGAAGCCTGGGAGAAGATATCTGGCTTTTCCAGCTCTGTGCAACCCTATAGCTCCCCCTTAGCTCCCCTATCCCACCCAGCCCAAGTGGCAAGGGGTTCTGGGGAGATCTCACAGCAGGGGCAACTCCTTCTTGCATGCTTCTGCAGAAACAGCTCCATATGCCTGCTGAAGCTGGAAGAGGTTATTGCAGCCACAACCCCACAATTACAGAGCAAACCTGCGCTCTGGCCCTGCACTGAGCCCCGAGGGAGGTGCTGCCCTGCTCTTGACCCTCATTCAGTGGCAGTCAAGGATTTTAGCTTAACACCCAGGAGGGAGCATCTCCCTACCCTGCAACTTGAGTGAACAGCCTGCCTGCACCAGGCGCTGCGGGCAGACCACCAAAGGCAGACAGACCTGGGGCACTGGTGATGTCCCACACCTTGCTCTGCCCCCCAGAGATGCTCAGTGCCATCTGAGGGTGCATCCCCGTGCTCCTCCGGCCACCCCAGCTGAGACCGAGCTGGTGTGATGGGGACCAGGATGATGGGTACCAGGGAGCTCACTCTGGCCCTGAGACACTTGGTGGCGGAATCCACAGCATTGCCTGATATTTTGCTAACACTTATGAACTGCATGAAGCAAATTTAGAAAATAATTCACCCTGTTAATACCTAAAGCCAACATTAAAAGAAAATGACACTCCATTTCTTCCGCTTTACTCCATTTCTGCCCACTTGGCAGCTCTCTCAGGGAGGACACGCCGAGCCGTGTCCACATTTCTGCCTTTGGGGCACTTTGGTTTTGAGAACAGCCATGGAGGGTCCCAAAAGCCGTTGTAAATTCCCTGTGAGGTGCTGTATCCAACCTAGTCTGTATCGACACTGCATCCAGCCCTCCACTCGGCTGCTGGGGGAGTGGGGGGGGGGCACTGTGCATGGCATGGCAAAGCCGGGGTGTGCCGTGGGTGCTCTGCATGGAGCCCCTTCCCGCTCCCCTCCATTCCTGCCACTGCACATTACTCAGCTGCTCGGCCAGGAAGTGAATCCCCAGCGGGATGGGCAGGAAATACTTAAGGAAGTGGCATGCAATGGCCTGCGCTGGCCTGGCAGGTCCCGGACCCCGGTGTCACCCTCTGGTGCGGGCACCATGGCCATCACCAGCTCCGGGGGAGGATGGAGGAGAGGAGCATCAGGCAGGACTGAGGACTAGGTGCTCCTGCCCAAGAGAGATGCCTCCCCGTGGGCCTCCGTACCCGTAGGACCTACCTGGTGTCCCATGGGCAATGTCCTTTCTCGGTTCCCATGCCAGCCCTGTGTGGCATGGCTGAGCATGTGTGCTGTCCAAGGGGAGCAGCCAGTAACCCCAGTGCTGCTGGCAGCCTGGGGGAAGCCGCCGTGTGCCCCCCTGGGACAGCCACAGAACCCAGCAGCCGAGCAGAGATGCTGCAATGCTCACTCAGCACCTGCAAATCCACATCTCCAGCACCGCCACTGCACACCCTCCGTCACCCCCGAAAACCTCCCCTGCCTTCTCCCTCCTCCAGACCATGGTCTGGGGGCCCAGACAGCTCCTAAGCAAGGGGAGACAAAAGCACCTGAGTGACAAGTGCCAACACATCCCCCTCATGAATCAGCATCACTTTTGTGAGCGATGCTTCCCCAGGCAAGGAGCTGGGGGTGTCAACGCTACAGCCAGACATCTGGCACAGCCCCTTGGCCTCACTCCACTCCCTACATGCCACCTCCTGCACCATCAGGGACAAGAAAATGCATGTTCAAGCTAAACCCAGGGGACTGGTTTTGCTGGGAAGCCCAATTTAACACAGGCACAGGGTGGTTTGGCGTTCATGGCTTGGGGCGTTGAGGTGTGACTGTCCCCAGGATCGCAGGTTCCCTGCCCGGGAGATGATGCCCCGGTGCCCACAGGACCTGCACCGCGTCCGACCTCCCGGGCACCGCGGGCAGGTACAAGGGCCGATGATTGCTTGTTGGCAGCATTGGGTCAGGGAAACCTGCCGCCTGGCTCGGTTTCTGTTTGGGAGGGTATTTAAGGGTGTTCTCCAGGGTGTGCCAGCCCCAGCCTCCACCCTGCTTTCACAAGGGCCCTCTCCGAAAGGAGCTTGTTGTTCTCGGCCATGGAGCAGATGCGATTAGCAACGGTGAGGTTCCCCCGCGGAGGCCGGGTTGCTGATGGGCAGAGAAGTGACAGGGCCCGTCTGTGCTGAGGACCCGGGGACAGACACGTCCCTTCCCCGTGCCTGGGGCAAGCGGAGCCTGGCTCCATCATGAGCCCAGTGGGATGCAGCAACCCGGTCATCTGGGGGGAGTTGGAAACCAGGGGATGTCTCCCAGGCTGGGGAGTTTGAACACTGTCCTGCAAGGGCTGTATCCCCCACACTTTTCAGGAGACAACCTGGTTGGAAGCCAAGGAGCAAACCCAAAGCCAAGCAACATGCACAAGCCCAAAGAGTGGGTGCTTGCTCTGGGGCTGCTGCTGCCTCTGACAGCCACCCCTGTGCCCACAGACCGTCCTCCTCACCCCACCTGGGGCAACCGTGGGCCTCAGTCCATCTCCTGGGTTCTGTAACACCGTGTTGGTGCCACAGCTCAGTTTTGGTCTTTCCCTGTGGTCATGGAGGTGACCATGTTGGTCTTGGGGCTCACCCATCCTGAGCGGCATTTCTGGGCTTGGTCTTAGCTGTGCAGAGACTTGTCCCATGGCACTTGGTTACTGTCACATCCCCAAACCTTTTCACCATCTCTTTGGAGGAAAGACAAGCTGGGAGAAGGGATGTCTGTCAGCATCAGCCCAACATCAGCAACTGCTTGGGTGCTCCTAAGAAAAAAGGCAAAGTTAGGGAGTGTGCAAACCCCAGCTGCCTGGTAGTCCCCAAATACCCACTACATCCCAGTGCCCAGCCTGTGGAAGGCTCTGGCAGGTGCCAAGCCAGTAAGTCCACTTTTCCCTGTCATCTGCTGGGATAAACTGGTCCCCATTGCACCAGAGTGACAGTGATGCAAGACAGGGGAAAACACTCCCCTCCCGTGTCCGGCACAAACCCAAAGATGCTATTCATTCCCAGGGGAATTGGAGCCAGTTCATGGCGGGCAGCTGGCACTCTGCCGCTTGTCTGGAGCAAGGACGGAGGACTTGGGTGCAGTCACACGTGTGCATGATGAGAGGGGTGAATTCAGCCACCGTAACCTCACCTGAACATTGGCCTTAGGTTGCAGGTCCCGCTCGCAGCAGGGCTTGGTGGCCGTCCTTCTGCTGCGCCGCATCCCTGCTGCCTCGCAGCCCCAGTGGGTCCCATCCTGCTCTCCCAGACTTGGTCCCGGCAGAGGGAGCTGTGACATTAATGAGCTGAGCCACCGCTCTCCCTGCTGGGACAGCAGCCCCGGGCTTTGGAGAGGGACCAAAGAAAACAGTGCTGGGGCCCCGGCACCATGCCGCCTTCACAGACAACTCGCTGACTCAGCACATCTGATCACTCACCCTTTTGCCTAGAAATCAAGCCAAGAGTTATGCAGAACTTGTAATTTCAAATATAAAAGCACTTCTAGCTCTAAAAATATCACTTAGAAAAACTTCTCTGTTTGCATCTGTGCAGAAATATCTTGGACCTTCAGTGCAGCGGTGGTGTTTAGCTGCTGCCAGAGCATCTCTGTGTGCAGTGGCACGAGGCTGGGACCCCACACCTCTCCTGGTGGGGCTTCAGCCACTTAGGGGGGCAACAGGACAGAGAGACACCTTACAAAGAGTATTTTTCCTCCCATACACACACACACACACACACACACACACACACAGAGTGCATGCATAGGCAGCAAGCAGCACAGCTTCTCACCAAACAAATCCCCATCCTCCAAACACCAAAACCACAGCCTCCCCAGCAACGAAGGGACAAAGAGCGGTCCAGATCCCAGCCAGCCCCAAGGTGAGCACATACACGTGGCTCAGGTCATTCCTTATCATTTGCATCCTTGAGATAAGGCTGGATAAGCAGTCCCAGTAACAACGCGCGGCATTTCTCTGATCTGGTAGTTTGCATCACAGCCTGAGCAGGCACATTGCCAGCACCCCACGGCAAGGGGCTGTTGACTCTCTGCCACTGGAATCTGTCACTGCCCATGTCCCCATCCCACTGCTGCACCCCAGAAACACTCCTGCCACCCAGGAGCCATACGTAGATCATGTGTGTAAAATGGTGCAGTAGACCTGGCAGCTGAGGGCTCAGAAAGAGTGCACTGATCAGCGAGAGATGTGATAGGTCTGTGGAGAACACTTACTGCTATGGTTCAGAGCTGCATTTTGAGC
The DNA here is from genome assembly GCF_018691265.1 of Tyto alba. Taxonomy (NCBI): domain Eukaryota; kingdom Metazoa; phylum Chordata; class Aves; order Strigiformes; family Tytonidae; genus Tyto; species Tyto alba. Next base: position 7,467,254 of record NW_024881314.1, read on the forward strand.
ACTGATGCATCAGGGATGCTTGGAAGAGGCTCTGGGCTGCAGCCTGGTGCTGCCCTTGGTCCTGGGAAGCTCCTGGAGGTGAAAATCAAGGTTCTTTGCACAGAAACTGCTGACGCAGCTCAGTGCCCTGGAGAGATGGGACAGAAAGGTTGCCTCCGTGGGACAGCCATGTGACCACTGGAAGGCAACTACCGACATGTTCAAACCACCATATTCATTTTGGATTGTTGCCCTCAAGGCAGCACAGACTGGACTCATGGAAAGTCAGGGCTGGCACGTCTCAAGCTGAACAGCCCCAACCCACAGTAATCAAAATTCCCTTCCAAAAACACAGCATGAAACAATGCAACCGAGAACCAGGAGAGAGACCAGGACTCCCCAGCCTTCTGCTCTGCCAGCCCAAACCCCAAATCAAGGACTTGCTCAAGAAAGAATGGATTGTAATGGTTTATTCTGGATCCCTTTGAAAATACTATCACGTATCTCCTTCCATTCATGGCTACGTGCGGTCTCTCAGCCTGTGACAGCACAGTGTCCTAGCCAGCTGTGCAGCACACTTCTTCCTCCAGTGAGCAGGCAACCATCATCCCTTCACGGTTGGCAGGTTGGAGCTGCCTGGTCCGATCTCAGCAGTCGTCCCTTCGTACCAGGTACCGCCTGGGAGCATCGCACAGACAGGGAGCAGAGCAAGGGAGCAGGAGGGCAGCCCAGAGGGACTGGTGGGGATGGCTGTAGCTTTCAGCTGCCCCAGGAAGGGAGTCTCTGGCTTGTGTTTTCTGGCAACTTAGAACTGGATTTTTTTCTCGATCATTAAAAAAAATACCACAAAATAAAATGATGATGTCGCTATCTGCAAAGGGAAAGAGAAAAATCTATCAGCACCCTGAGGATCCAAGACTGAGCTGTACTGAAAACCTGTAAAACCATCAAGAAGCACACAGATATTCGAAGCCTGGGAAGCCCAAACAACACAGTGGATTGGGGTATCAGTGGGGAGACCCACACTAAAGCCTTCTCTTCACCTCTGCAGCAGGCACATGGTCCTCCAAACCAGATCAACTGAACCCTGGAAACACCATAAAACAGCAACAACTCCAACCAAGATATGCAATCTCCAAAGGTCTGAGTAAGATCTCAGGCATTTGGGGAAGGATCACCAATGCCACTGGGCACTGCCGTCAGCCTGCTCCTACTGGGAATTGTGGTTGATTTCTTAACACCTTCAAAAGGTGAAGGGTCAAGACAAGCCTGAGCATGGTTGAAAATCCCAGCTACAGGGACTCAGAAGAATCAGACCACAGAGCAGTCTGCATTCATACAGGTTATGAAACAAAACAAGGGCTTCACGTCCTGCCCAGCCACATTAAGACTGTTGAGTAATGAAGTAACACTATTGCCACCTCTCCAAACTCTCATCATTTCCACACAAGCAGGAATTTGCCCACACACAGAAGCACTGAAGTTACCTGGACTCCTATCTTCCAAGAGGACTGAAAACAAGACCTTACATTATCCACATCTCCACCTGCTGAAGGGTTTAATCGCTCAGAGGCCCCATCTCCTACTTACAGTTCAGTGTCTACAATGACATCTGGCTTCTCCAGAGTTTGTCGTCTCTTCTGGACAGCATCCACAATCTTTTTCCTGGGACCCAATGGGATATTGATGCTCTTCAGGTCTTTGTCTGAACATAGCATGAGGGCCTCCAAGTCAATCTTTTCCTTCTTCAAGATGGAGATGAACTCAAACATGTGCAGGGAAGCCAGAAAAGTCTCCAAGGGGCTGGTGTCTGGTTCATCATCATCATCTAATCCCAGCTCCACCTCATCCCAGGGCAGCTCCTCCATGTTCCTCTCCTGCAGGCTGTTGGCACTGCCAATGCTATCGTTGAGACTTGGCGAGCGCTGCAGGCGGCTCCGCAGTTTGACACCTATCCCGTCTGCATTGTCTTCACCCAGCACACCGGGGTCCTCCCGGCCGATCCCAAAAAGCCCGCCGCTGACGTAGTTGCGCCGGAACACCATGGTACCCAGCCCGGGGCGGTTGAACAAGGAGTCGTGGCCAGAGTCGGTGCTGACTTCCGAGTGGGCCGAGTCCATGTGCAAACCCGGGTCACTTATGGCACGGGAGACAGTGTCTTCATCCGTGAGGAACATGTCTCTGATATTGCGTCGAGTCCATTCCTTGGGGCTGGCGTATGTGCCCTGCTTCACAAACATGACGTCATTCCCCAGCTGAAGACCGGATAGAGACCTCACGCTTTTCCTCCCATCCTCATAGATCTTGAATGTCCCATCCACCTGCTTCTTCTTCTCTAGCTTCTTTTGGATTTTCGTCTTTCCCTTGGCTGTGCCATGGATGGTGGCTTGTGAGTATGGCAGGGAGGTCACCATAGACATGTGTTGGAATTTCTTGCTTAAGGTGCTACTCGAATAGCTGGAGAAGCTCATGGTATCCGAATTATCTGACATCTCCTTTCTGTACCGTTTCTCCATCCTTTCGTGGTGCTTCTTCTGCAGCTTCACACAGTCCTTAATCCTCCGCTCCGCATCCCGAAAGGCCTTGTCCTTCAGTTTGCTCACCAGCTTAGGGTTGAGGCTGCCCTGCTTGGCAGCAATAGAGTCCAGGTATCGCACACACTCCATGTGCCCCTTCATGGCTGCCATGTCCAGTGGGGTGTGATAGTCATTGTCCAGGCACCAGATGTTGGCCCCAAAAGAGATGAGGAAGGAAAGGCAGTTCAGGTGGCCGTTGGCTGCTGCCAGGTGGAGGGGGGTGTTCCCCCAGATGTCACATTTGTCTGGATCGCCCCTAGACAGCAAGAAAATCAACCAGTTAGCACGCAGGCATGGCTGACAGACTCGACTGAGATATTCCCTGTTGTGCAGGGGCAAATCAGCTCCATGAACTGTTGCCTCATCGAAATATGAAGCTACATGCCTCTTGGCCCCCACAGCTTAATTTTAAGGGGGTATTCTTGAGGGGGGTACTGCTGACATGGAATCACATGCCTGACACACAAGTCTGTGGTAACTGACATGACTTGAATTTAGCTCTCAGGAGATATATATTCCTGCATCAAATCAACTTTTGGAGGGAGGCAAGCCAAATTCTGAATAGCCTAGAACTGAGATATGGGGCTGTTTCCAACTCAAACCTTGAGCTAATTATAAAATTTCAAGTCTCAAACGTCTCATTAAATTCTAGTCAGATTCTATCTTCAGATCTTGGCTTTATTCAGATTCTGTGGAGAGACATCCCAAAATACCTCTCTATACACCACATCCTGTAGGGGACACCATGGGGTCCCACCATGATGGTAGCACCACCATGAAACAGCCATCCTCAGCAACGGTTCTGAAACCCACCGGCTGCTGCACCTTCCCACCCTCCTGTTCCTTGGTGCCTGGGGAAATTTGGGGCACAAGAGGATGTGTTGTCAGTAGAGAATAAGAACAAAGTTGCTAGCATTGGCCTTGGGGTTGGAGTTTTGTGAGGGTTTTTGCTGCACCACGCTTGGTCTCGATTGCATGGCTTGAAGCACATTGGTATTAGCACATCCTGAGAATCCAGTTTCAGAGAAAGTGGAGATTAGGTTTCTGCACTCCTCAAGAGCTGGATGCTCGACTAATGCCATTAGCATCTCTTCTAACACCGTGCCGGCCCCTACCCCAGCAAGCTGCTGATGGGACACAACCACTTGCCCAATTCTCCTGCCTCCCCTGACAGGACAGACACTAACCTAGGATTCAAGGGAAGTCTGTCCTGCTGACATTGCTCTGTATTTGTGACCTGCTGAAACAAGAGATAGTTCACACCCCTTCTGGCACCAGCCTTCGCCCGAGCGCGTGTGCTAATGATATGCAGCCAGCAGCAGTATCTGTCAACAAGGCGCTCTCCCTTCGTGCACATGGATAAGACAAAGCCTTTTATTAAGACTGTGCAGCTCCACCACCCTCAAGAGCAACTCCCCGTGGGCAGCAGGGCTCTGGCAGAGCTCTGGCTCAGCACAGCTCCTGCCCATTTCTGCACCACCCTTTCAATGAACTCTAGAGGAACCAAGCGCTGTCCCTCCACCACAAAGATCTCAGCTCCAAGACCTGGTGACACCAAGAGTCTGGAAGGAAAATGTGCACTTGAGACCTTCAGCCTGCTTTACTTTACTCCTTGATGCTTTAGGACTTGTGTTGACAAGAGCTGGAAGCAGCAGAGACCAGAACCCTCTCTCAAACCCCACGTGCTCTGTGTTACAGCTCGTCTCACTTGAAAGAGTCTGAAAACTACTTCAGAGAAAGAGCATGGAGATCACAGGAGCTGAGGAACTTCTTCCTCTTGCTACTTTGCATCTGCATCACACACAGGACCCAGTAACAGCCTTGTCCAGCACATTCACCCTCCCCTACTGCAGGCAGGCTCGTGGCTGCCCGCTCTGGACATCGTTGTTCAGGGAACAGTGGAGCCAGAGCAGAGCCACCCAGATGGTGTAATGATTAGTTTGCAATCCTCAGGCTTTGCCAAGATCTCAGCAAAGGGAAATGATTCTACAAAAGGCAGAAGCAATAAAGGCAGTGTCCAGAAGTGAAGCTGGAGATTATTTGGACCCAGAGTGCGAGCTCCCTGGCTGTACTCCCCGAGAGCTGCTATGAGGTGTGCTCAGCTTTCCCCTGGTGGGAGCATCAGCAGTAGTTCCGCCATGCACGTGTTTTCACAAAATTTGTAGAAACTTAGTGAGTATAACTTTGAGCCTGCTGGCAAATTCAGCAAGTTGGTCAAAAGGTTCAAAACTGTGTAAGGGCCAAAGAGACCCACACACCCTGCAGGACTTTAGTACCCAGAGCCTTTGGCATCTCTCATAAATCAGAGAAAGGCTTCAAAGATGGGTGCTAGGGAGAAGGGCAAGGGATCACAGGGTTGAGGAGGCACAAAGCCAGTAGAAGGAGAGGAGGAAGCTGCTGGTACTGCAGCAATGCGGAGTTTCCAGGAGCAGTAACTCCCCAGCCCTTGCCTCTACCCTCGTAGTGACATGTCCAGGCTGGGAAATTCATGGGGAGGATAAATATTTGATGAATTGCAAGAGAGGAGTAAATTATTGATGGAGCTGGATTAAAGAGCCAGTGAAACTGGAACTGCCAGCACTGGCGGTGGGACTCCAGCGCGTGAAGCGTTGTTCATCTGTTTACATGTGCTCTGAATGGGCACATGTGTGCCCAACATGAGTGGACAGATGAGCCAGGACACCATGAGCATCCCAACATGTATGTGGACTCAAGATGTGGACAGTGACTTAGCAGTGGACACGCTAGAAATGATCTTACTCCCCAAGCCAAGTGTATGGATGCTCAATCCATAAAGTACATCTCAGAGCCCGTTCTCCTGCCTGTCTGGTTCAGCCGGCAAAGAGCAAAGCCAGGGAGGCCTTGGTGGGTTCATAGTTGAAGGTCTATTTTCCTCATGATTTTTACTATCTCAGAGAGTAAGTGAGGGCAAAGAACATAAAAACCAGCTTTCCCTGGACATTTCCACTGTCTAGAAACAAAAGCATTAGAGCAAAATTAGATGTCTAGGTCCCTTTGCCCTATAAATGTCTGCCGCAGGCACTAAAAATGCATCAGAAGGAAAGAACAACAGCATCTTGCAAAGTAGAGGTGTTTGATCCAGCACAGATAATAAACATGAGGCCCTCCCTCTGGCAGGTGTCTGTCCCAGCAAAACTTCACCTCCAGGGCACTGCACACACAGAGATGCTGACTGCAGGGTCCACTAAGTGGGAACATATTTTAATAACAGGTGTGAAGTGCAGCACTTCTCAACTTCAAAGCGTTTTCGAGTGCTGAGTCAACTCCTGTAATAATCATTATTAAAAACACTGTTAATTGAGCCCCTTAGGTGGATGTATGCATCTCCTGAGTCATTGTGTTTGCACTGTGACACGCACACTCACTCCCTTCCTGCCGGTTTTACCCTCCAATTCTCCCATAGGATCTCAATTAGCCGGGGAATCCAGCAGCACTTACATACGTCCTTCCCTGGCTGCACGTGTGAAGTTCCTCTGATAGCAATGGGCTGGCTCATTGGATCGGGCCCTCAGACCAGGGGCCAGCAGGGTGCAGAGCATCTCTGGCTTCCATAAAACATTTTTTGATACAGGAAAGGGAAAAAAATAATTTATGGCTTGATGAAGAAACCCCACCAACTTCAGCATAGCCAGTCAGGGCAACGACCCAAGCAAAGCCTAGAAATGAGCAGAAAAGATGAGATTTTGGACCCAGAGCAGAGCCTTGGGTCCTGTATCCCAATATTTGTCCAGGTGGTGGTAGGTTGGTTCAGCTTTTCTCCAGGTTCAGATCCCCAAAAATCCAGCGCAAAAGCTGTAGGTGAGGTTCGTCTCAGGGCTCTCTGACTCTTGCACTAGCAAACGTGAGGCCAGCAGTTACTGTTAGTGGTGATTATTAGCGCTGGCTGTACTGTGGTAGTGCCTAGGGGCACGTCTACTGGCGCACACTCCACCATGCCCAGATCTCGTGCTGACTCCGAGCAGCCAGCTCAGGCGCCGGAAGCGACGAAGCTGTGACAGCGCTCCACCCTGCTCCTTCACCTTCCCAGCAGGTCATCACCCAGGGGAAGGTCCCCACCAACACGGCCACGCTGCTCCTGGCACCCACGCGGCCACCAGCCCTGTGGCGTGCAGAGGATGCACATCACCTTCACGTGCCTTGCTGCAACCTCCGCTGCAACCCTGCCCCGGCCAGGGCGGTGTGACTCCCTCGAGCGGCTGGGATGATGTCAGGAGCCGTCTCATCCCCTCCAACCCACTGCTGCGCCGCTCACAACCCTCAGCCATATAACACCCAAAGCATCTGTGACCCCCATTTTTGTAAGAAGGGAAACTGAGGCACATCTCTGAAAAGAAACGCTGGGTGACAAAGCTGACTGCAGCCCTGTCTAGCAGAAAGACACGTCCTCATCTCTCCTGTGGTCCACTCCAAGGCAAGAAAGTCCTGGCTGTTCCCAGCCAAGGCCCCCAGGCCCATGTTAACTGGAGCTGGACTGATGCCCACCACTGCCACAGCAGTTCATAATGTACCATGCTGAAGAATTACTGCCTCTGAAAAGCTGCAATACTAAATGCCACTTTGCCTGCCTTTTCCCAGCCATCACGTTAATTGGGTTTGCTTCCCTCACTGGAGCCTAGTCAGGAGGAAAAAAAAAGGCCTTTTGTGTTGCAAACAAGAAGGATGAGCCATTGCTGATCCCTCCATCCCAAACCCTCTCTCCATCCCCATGCGAAGGTGGCACAGAGGCACAGACACATCACCAGCTGTTATGGACAGGGCAATAAGCCCGCTTCATTACCCCTTCTGTGTGGGTTGAGATGATGAACTTCCCTCAAGGATCCACCAATGGATTTATTATACTTTCTTTCCCCCTCCCCATTTCAGCCCTACACCACAATCCGCTGAACACACAGGCGTATGAATAAAGCTCTTTCACTGATGACAGAGCCTAGATAATCCAAGTGTCCATCAGCCCGGCCTGCACCAGGGCACAACAATCGGAGCTGTGATTTTTGCCCCCAGCAGCCCCCCTCCCACAGCCCTGCTGTCTCAGGCTGCCTCTGGCTGGTCTCACTCGGACATTTCATAACAGCCTGGCCCTGGCACTCAATCTCCCAGCTTGTCTGGGCACTGGTATCACTGCCCAGTGCTGGCAAGGAGGATTCGGTGTTTCTTGCTGCCCCAAGACTCCCTCATCCCCCCTTGTGCCTCAGCATCCCGCCGCACCCCACTCAGAGGCTAACCAGCCCCCTCAGAACCTGAAGCTGCCTCCCACTCCAGCCCTGAACCCTCCGCTCTCCCAGGCCCTACTCCATGCTGTGGCCTCACACTCTCCTGCGAATATTTTTACAGCAGAGGCCACAGAGAAATGCCCTGACATTTTGGGATACTCGGGGGTCCTCCGTCTTGTCTCTCAATTGTTATACTGCAGGTGTAATAGTAACATATCCAACACAGAATTAAGTTTAATCTCTGAAAAAGACTTAAATACCGTTGCATATCGTTTTAAGCACTAGCAGAAAATGACAGGGTCTGCCCACAGGCTCTCCTGGGTCCTGCATGACTTCCCCTCTCTGGCACCCCTGTCCCCAGGCTGGGGCTTTCCTACCTCTCGCAGACCCAAAGCCGGCCCCGGGGAGCAGAGGCGTGCCTGCCTCCGCACCTCGCTGAGCGGCCGGGTGGGTGAGGAGGCTTCGCTGATCTCTGTGTGGTCCTGGGAGAGGACCTGACACACAGAGATGAATGCACAGATGTAAATGCATCCTGCAGCCCCACAGACACACACTTTGCTCCACTATCCATCATGTAAAGGCCACTGGGCTTTTGCCAGGCTATTTTGCCTGTCAGGAACAAATGTATATTAGGCTGTTAATTAAACAGCAGCCAAGCTGCACTTGGACATGACTGAGCCCACAAGGACCTTTTAATTCAATGTGGATTTATAAAAGGAGCCCCTCCATGGAAAAGCAGCCCTTGGGATTTGTGGAGAGGCAGAAACTGCTGGCTTGGATGCGTGGGTTGGCAGGGCAGGCAGTGGTGCTGCAGGGTGTCCTGGGACAGAGGCAGGCAATATAAGGAGAAATAATGATACAAAGAGATATAGGCAGTCTGAGAGGCCCGTGCCATGGATGAACGCACCTCCAGAGAGGCATTTCAGACTGACTTTTTGGCCGTCGAAGAGTCTTTGGAACCATTTCTAACTTGAGAGTCTCATCCTTAGAGCTTCTGCCCTTATCTCTCTGGACCTGGGTGGCGATTCTCCTCCCAGCAGGAGCTCAGAGCAGGTTTCTGCTGGGCACAGTCTCTCCTGGGAGGTACACAGTAAGTCACACAGCCCCCACCCAGGAAATCATCACAGGGCTCTCAGCCCAGGAGCATCTCAGGATGCACCACTCTAGAGCAATGTCTTGCTCTCTCTCCTCTGGACTCTGAAATCATCTTTTCCTGACCACACTCCTATTGCATCAGACACTCGAAGGCTTCTCAAAGTGACTCTGTACACATCCTTCCTGACCCCAGGATCTGAAAAGAAAATGCTTTACAATGGAAGGTCAGAAATGTTTGGGGGGAGCTCTGCCTGTAAGTACAGAGGGCCAGGGCCAGGGGAGCTGGCTGAAGGTTTCACACAAGCAGACCAGAGTATCAGGAAGTGCTGAGAGCCCAGGAACAGGCACAGTGGAGATGTGGCTGATCAGATACAAGAGCTGCAAATGCAGCCCAGGGTGGACACAGAAAATCCCTGCTTGGGAGCTGACAGCCCCACTGAGCCCCAACTCAACATGGAGAAGCAAAGCCATTCCAAGGAGGCGTGATGTACATCTGGGCTGCTGACCTCCTCAGCACTATTCCTCCAAATTAAAAAGGAATAAATCAAAATCAGCACCACCACCAATCTCTCAACACAAATCAGAGGCTCTTCCAACTTGGATGCCTTTAGATGAGGTGCTCAGAAAAGCTACTGGAGGGGAAGGAAGTGCTGGTATATACTCCCTTGGGAGGTTGGTAAGAACAGGAGAGCCAAGCACTGCTCAGGAAGGAATTAGGTATGGCAGATCTTACCTTAGCACAGACCTTCTTGTGCAGTTCCCCAACACCAAGGTGTAAACCCTTCCAGTCTGACAAGTCCCCTCAGTCCCACTCCCTTCTCTCCACCACATCCACGCTTACGGAGCCAGAGACCCTCAGATCTGGCAACCCAGGGTGGGGTACCGAGAAACACAACAGCACCAAGCAGCCCCCATGGGGGAGACCAGGCTGAAAGAAATCTGCTCTTGGGGAACCCGCTCCTGAATTTCCTGAGCTGCGGGTGCATGACAGGCTGCCCAGGGGACACGTATTGAACCCTCGCTTTGGGTAAAACAGACAAGTGTCACCTACTGCCAGTGGGCACCACGCACATCTCTCTATGTGAGCATTTCTTGGGACAGAAGGAACAGTTATTCTCTCTGTCCTCTCATCTAAAAAGGCTTTTTTTTTGTGGCAGCGACCCAATGCACTTTGCATTTCAGCTCTATCTGTCTTTACAGGACTTGACTCAGGACTGCAAAGCACTTGCAAGGGGGACCCAGTCCCCCCAGGGAGCTGCAAGAGGGGCTTGGGGCAGGAGCAGTTACAGGCTCAGAGGAACTGGGAAAACACACAACCGTTATCAGGAGCATTGGATTGGACTCAAAGCACCAGAGGGAGAGAAAAATAACAGAGGGGAGGACAGGAGCAGTGTTGTTATGGACAGAAGCCATCATTTTGTGGGGCACCTGCATCCACGCTGACCTGCGAGCAGGGAAGGGGGAAAGACGGGGTCCCAGCTACTCTGTCCCCCGGGAGCACCGTGCATTCACCAGCACTCACCCTCTGCTGACAATGAGGCGCAGGGCGTCCAGGTTGCCGTGGTAGGCAGCCCATAGGGTCGGGGTCATGCCATCCTCGTCCGGCGAGTTCAGGTCCTTCTTGGTGGCTTCCTTCAGGAGGTCCAGGTAGCCGTCCCGGGCTGCTCGGTGGTACTGGTCATTCATGGTGCGGAGCGGTCCCCGGGCAAACGCATGGATGCCCAGGGGGGCTCAGAGGATGGGCATGGACGTGGGGAAGGGGGAGCTGCCAGGAGGGCCCAGCTCACCTCGCACAGCGCTACCAGGACACCTGAGAAGTCCTGGCCGGGGAGGCAGGAGCTCCTCCAAGCTCAGCCAGCCCGGCTCTCCAGCGCTTCCCCTGGGTCCTAAGCATCCTCCGGCCCTGACGGCTCCTCACAACAAACCTTTCACGCACCAGCTCCACGGCACATTAAAAGCTCCAATTAAACAACATCACTGTGCCAGGCTCAGCCGAGTGCTGTGGGCACAGGGTCATGCAGTGACAACTCGCTGGGGCTGCGTGTCCCCTAAGCAGAGCAGGCTGCTAGAAAGGCTCACGGGTCGTATCCTGCCCAATCCCACTGAATGCCCCTTGCCGTAGCTACCCCATCTCGAGTGAGGGTCAGCAGCAGCCACAGGAGGAAGCGTGGGCTGACAGAGTGAGAGCCCCCGCTGCCTCCACTCGCAGCTCTGTCAGAGCAGGGCAGCAGCTGGGACCGGGATGGATGCTCCCGCTCCGTGCAGGGATGGCTGAGAGCAGTTTGGGAACTGCCTCTGATTTCAAAGCAACATGGGAGGGGTTCTCAACTCAGTTTTTCCTGGTTTAAAAAAAAAAATAAAATATATATATATATATATGTACACACACACATCTGCATATACATATATATATATACACATGTATATAGGGAGAGATACATATATACACACACACATATATGTACATAGGGAGAGATATATATGTACACACACACATACATGTACATAGGGAGAGATATATATCTCTCTTCCTAGTGTCACTAGGAAGACAACAGCAGACTCAGTCACCATTCCTGCCCCCCCAACTATCCTGTCTATGCCCACAGGACTCTGCTTTCCAAGGAATTGCACAACAAACTCCACAACAGAAATCCACAGTAACCTGAAGTCACTCATACAGGCTGGAAAAATGCCCTTCCTCACTTCCTCTCCCCTCTTTGGAGACCAAAAAAGCCCCCCAAATCAAACCTGCTCCTGTCTGTAGCTCAGTACTTCTATGATGTGCATGAGAGGCAGTGTCTGGCCTCCAGTGTCTTTTACGCTGACACAGAATTTCTGGGTGGTATGAGCGCTGGTGGGAGCTGGATGACCCCAGGCAATGCCTCCAGCACAGGATTCCCAGGCTCTGGGCACCCTCTGCCGTCAGGAGAGACGGAGCCAAGCCTGGATGTTGGCCAAAGCACGCAGAAGTCGCAGCACATTGCGCCCAGCGGTGAATCGTATCCCCTGGGACATGTTGTCATGGAGGAGGAATTTCCTGCTCCTCTCTTGTGCCTTTTGCGTACCCTGGCTCTGGGGATGGAGATTTCCACGGCTGGACCCTGCGTCTGCCACCATGCCCTGAGACAGCGCTCAGGATTTGGAGAGGGCAGACCCAGCAGATAGGTGAGAAAGGGGAAAAGGATGCAAAAATGGAGAAAGACTGAAAGGCAGCAGCAGGGAGGGTTAGAAGGTAATAAGCAGCGAGGTGGAAAACCAGAGAGAAATGCAGCTTGGTTTTGTAAGCAAAAAAATGCCCCAAGACAGCAGGGTGGCCCTAAAGCAGTCCCTGGTGCACCCACACAAGCTGCAGTGATTAACCCCTGGGTGACCGACACGGAGTCACCATCCCAGCTGCCCGGGGACACCTGTGAGCGCACCGGAGAGAGGGTCGGCTCCCCGCATGGTTTGCTTACATCAGCAGATTGGTACTTACCCACTTGGGTGAGTCCTGATGGGATGTAGTAGACCTCGAGGTATTTGCCACTGTGATCCTTCCAGGTGAAAAGCAGCATAGTAACATGCAATTCATTACCGAGGTTATTTAATGATTCTTCTGTTGTTACTAATTAAGCTTGTTATGCTCTACGGTGGCTGCCAGGGGGGACTGGGAGCATTGCCCAAGGCAGTAAACATTCTTTCCTCTGTTGCTGGTTGTTAAAGACAAAAGATGGTTGGATAAATCGGTGCGTTTATCCCAAGAGGACTCTGAGCCTCTGGTCTCTGCAAAACATCACCATTACCAGCTCAGATTCACCACAGGGAGGTCTGGACTTCCCCTGGGAAAGGCTACAAACTGAGAAAAGATCAACAACTCGCCGCAAAAAGGAACCCCTAAGGATCAGCAGAGGCAAGTCAGGGCAGACCCAGTACTGCTTGTGGCAGCCGGCTGGTGGCAGCATGGGAAAGACGCATGAAGGTCTCCCTGGGCTGTACAGCAGATTCTGAGCTCTCTTCTTCACCATCCAGCATAGTCCAGTTTGATGCTGTCCCCGTAGTGCTGCAAAAAGGAGCACGGTGGTGAGCCGACAGGAATGGGGCTGAGCAAACGCACAGCAAAGAGCCCCATCTCTGTGCTTGCCCCAGAGGAGGCAAGCAGAAGGGACATCTCCAAAAGCAGAATCCTCATGAAGGAATAAAACTTGTCCCCATCCACTCAGAACTGCCCTGAGTCTCCCCAGTTCCCCCACTGAAATATAACAGCTGGAGTAAAAGAGATCTTGAGCTAAAGGTCTCCCCTCACCTGGCAAATGCTTGAATCCCATCTGCACTGTGGTTTGTAATGTGACTTCTTTCTCCTTGAAAGGAGAGAAGTTAAGCTCCTGAGGGCCAGAGAAAGGTGATCCCACCCGGAAATTCAAAGGCAGTGCGTCAACAAAGGGGAACAGATTCCAGTTCCCAAATCCTGCCCTCCTGTAGTAGTGCTAAACTTCCGTCATTGTTGCCACCACGGGTGGAAAAAAGATTGAGCTGCCCTTGGCACTGAATAGATACAAACGCAAATTTCTTCCTTTTCCTTAAAAATATTCCAGGTGTAGAGCATGCCTAGGGATAGAAATAGTACAGGGTGAGGCACAATATTTTTTGTGCTCAGTTAAGCAGAAAGCCAAGCCCAAAATCATCAGCAAAGATAAGTTCACCACCTAAACTGTCTTCTCTCAAGAGAAGAAATCTCAGGTGGGTAGGGAGATGGGGTGGCTTTGCTCTATCTATGGTGACCATGACCCTGCAACCGAGCGGTCCGTGCCATGCTTGGCAGTGTTGTTACTTCATGCCCTCCCCAGGTAAATAACCCTTATCTCCTCATTTCTCTTCTGCTTCCCCAAAATCAGCTATTGCACAAAATGGATCACATGAGTTTCTCTGAGAAGCCCATGAAGCACTGCTGTCAGCTCCAGACATGGTATAAATCACAGAGACATCCCAAAAGGTATAAATTCTTCGGCTGACCAAGCTGCAGCAACGGGGAAATTTCTCAGCCTAGCAAGAGCAGAGATTTGGATCCCAGGCAGCAAAACAGGTTGGTGGAATGGCTTTGTCTGAATGGTTAATTTGCCTTGTTTCAGGCTTTTCACTGACAATCAATGAAGTCCCAAGCTTGGCACAGGCAAGGGGCTTTAGAGGGAATGACAGAAGAGATAGCTCACATTCTTCTTTCAGGAACTGGTATAAACCATAATGTGGTGTTTCAAAGACTCCCAGGGCTTTCTTACCTTTTGGTGGCCTGTTCCTCAGCCAGGAAGTATGACATGTTTAGTGGCTGACATTTAGAAATCAAACCACATTGGCCATTTGCCCCAGGATATTTGATCCTGTAAGTGTTTTTCTGGTGCCTTTCCAATATCTTGCATCAATAAACACTTAAACACTGTGTGGCAAATTAGGCATGCTTTGTTAAACTGACCTGGGATCCCCCCAAGCAAAAGTATTTTAAGCAAGAATTCAGCCTTCAGGGAACCAGGAAGAGAAAGGTTGAAAATGAGCTCATCCCTCCTTTTGCGCTCCCTCTCTCAGCCTTCCCTGTTCCTCTGATACGTCCTCTCCTCCTCATCACATGTTCTGCTTTCGTCCAGCCCTGGACTATTCAAAATGAAGTGACGCCTCTCATTCATGGGGCTCTCCTCCCAACAGTTAACCCTCAGCTAAAGCATTAGCTGAACCATGACCGAAGCGCCCGTGTGGAAGGACAGCGAGATCGGACGCCCCAACTCCAGCATGGGCTGTGGACACAAGGATGACAAAGCCAGCCTGGCTTCGAGCCAGATAGCATCTTTCAGCCACCAGCCTCATCAGCCGCCCTCCACTCCTGCCTCCAAGGAAGTGTGGAAAAAGGGTGGCCGCATGTTCTCCATCCTGCTGGCTGTGCACTTAGCCCTGCTGGCCTGCACGCTGGTGAGCAGCGGGGCTTTTGAGAAGATTGCCGTGCATGATTACGATGTCTTCTTCCTGCTGACTGTCATGATGCTGATAGTCATCATATGGATCATCTTCTACCTCGCCGGCACCTCCCGGTGCCCAGATGCCATCCTCTGCAAAGATTCCCACGCTGGGCCCATCTGGTTGAGAGGTAGGAGCTCTCGGGGTGGGGTAGGGCTGGAGGGGAGATGCAGGGTGGACAGTTCATGGAGGCATCGGTTATTAGAAAGGAAAAAGCAACCATCTGGGGCACCGTCTCCTCCTCCTGTGCTGGGGCATGGAACCATGCACTGCTTCAGGTTAGCTCCTAGTCCCTCCACTGGTTTCACTGACAAGTCTCCCTTTACCTGCAAAGGCTCTTGGCACTTTACACCAGGTTCTCTCCCAGCCTTGATATTGCTTTTGCAAGAGCTGTTAGCCCCAGTCAGAGTATAGGGTTGATTGAAAATCCCTTCCAGCCAAAATTATTGTATGGTTCTGTTGGTGCCAAGATAATTTGGGTGCTGGGAGGGGAAAAACAGAGGTAGGAACAAAGCCTCTCCATGGCAATAATGCCTCTTCTTACTCTCGTCTATCTGTTTTAGCCCATATGTGCATACATTTGTCCAACCACAGATATTTTGGTTTCTCAACAGGAGGCCTGGTCCTATTTGCCATTTTCAGCCTTGTCATGGATGTGTTCAAAATAGGATATTACTCGAGCTTCTACAGCTGCCTATCTGCAATCAAAATAATCTACCCCATTGTGCAAGCAATATTCGTGGTCATCCAGGTGAGATGGTTGTGCTCTGTCTCAGGGAAGGGTAGAGAGACAGCCACCAGCAGAAAGAGCTCTGATGTCATGAACATAGTTCAACTCACCCTGCAGCGAATGCAACTGCCTTAAGTCAGCCCCCACCCAGCCCACATCTTCTCCCTCCAACCATGACAACTTCCAGCTGTGGCAACTCACTTTATGACATTGATTTAAACTTGTTCCCATCCTGTGACATTTTGGCTTATACCAGGATGGCTTGTCATAAACTCTGAGTAGCCAGGTCTCCTTTCCCATGAAGAACAGAGAGGGAGGAGGACAGTCAGGGCAGGGACTGCCTTGCAGTCTGAAGTCCTACACAGAGGCCCACTTGCTCTGGGACAATACCAAGTAGGGAAGTGGTCAGACAGGGACAATTTAGACAGGAACAGGGGCTGGCTGTGGGCACAACAATGGCAGTGGGACAGGGCAGGAAGAGCAAAGAAAGAGCAGACCACATCCATCAAATGCCCAGAATTATGGGCTAATAGGCTGGGCCCAGATGGACCCAAGCAAAAGAGGCTCCATCTTGCTCTCTACTGAGCAGGGAGATCCCTACTTCAGAATGATGTGATTTGCTTTCTGGCTTTGTTGGAAATAACAACTTTTTTTCTTGCCTCTGCCAGACGTACTTCCTGTGGATTTCTGCCAAAGACTGTGTCCACGTACACCTGAACGTTACCAGGTGAGCATGGCTGCTCTTTGAATCCCACTGGCCCAGAAGACTTGGGCCACTGCAAACCTGTTGCACTCTCACACAGCTAAAATGTCACAAGAGGATAATCCCATCTCCCTTAATGCTGGCCAAAACTATACCTGCTCAGTCTCCAGCTAGCTGTAGATCCCAGCTCAAGCAGTTGAGGTTCATGACCTGTGGATCTAGCAGGGTGGGAGATACATTCAAGAATACATTCATTACTGAAAGCAGACTACTATTAAACTAATAATTATCATTAAATAAAATTATTCGTAGCTAACTTTTTCTTCCCTGGGGAAGACAACAATGCAGTGGGCAAGCCTCAGGCTAAAACAAGATCTTGTCCACTTTTGCAAGACTGGATCTACTGGAGACCAATCCAGACCTATTAATCTATTCACTATTGAGAAGCTCTTCCAAAACCAACAAGAGGAACCAGGCCTTGCTAATTCTTGTGAGCATGGACAAAAAAAAGGAAGAGAGTGAGAGCAGCAAAGCAAGGATCGGGATTTCTAGCCTCAACCACTAGAGTCCTCGCACCACTTCAGGCAGCTCCCACAGTCTCTCTGAGCATGTGCACATCTATAACATGGATGGGAGCAACATGCCCTAGAGCCATTGCATTAATCTCATGAACCCTTCTCCTTCTTCTGCAGGTGCGGCTTGATGCTAACACTGACTACAAACTTAGCGGTGTGGATGTCAGCAGTGACAGATGAATCCGTTCACAAAGCACATTCAAAGTTGAAGAAGAACGTGACAGAGGAAATCTTCAGATGGCTCCTGAAAGGTAATCTGCCCATCTGTGAAGCCATCTGGCCCAGGGAGAGAGCCCAAGAGGTAGAAATTGTTTTGCAAGCGAGGCTTTATCCCTTTCCAGAAGGCTTATCTAGAGCTGAAGGTTCCCTTAACAGAGCTGGTATGTTAAAAGCCAGGTCTTAATGTTCATTTCTTAACCTATATCACAGAGGAATCTGAAAGCTGGAAGGCCCCATGCTAATGGGATGGGAATGAAGAGGGAAGGAAAAAGAGAGGTTTAGCCTGCCACCTAACTTCTTCAGAATGCTGAAGAAATGAGCATCAGAAAGCTCAGGTTGAAGTGTCCTTGTTTTCAAAATGGTCACATATTCTTCTGTCCTTGGTCTTGTTTTTCACTGACCTTAAGTATCCTGTTCTTCAGGGCTGTGAACAAGTGCTGGCTCCTTGTTTTAATACCACTGCACCTATGTGCTTTTATGTTGTTTCAGCGGGAATGAGAAGTAGCTCAGCTGAAGAATGCAATTGCAACAGCCAAATCTGCCAGATCTTCAAGAACGGCTACTTTTGGCTATACCCCTTTAACATTGAGTACAGTCTCTTTGCCTCTGCCATGGTCTATGTCATGTGGAAGAACGTTGGACGCTTCATAGACCACCACTCCCACCACATTCACCGCCTGAAGTTCAGGCTCTTCCGAAGGACCTTCTTTGTAGGCATCGTGTTGGGCCTCATCATTCTGGTGAGTGGTTTGGGAGTCCTTATTCTTTATGAGGTGCAGGTAAATTCCAGCACTGAATCCAGCAAGAAGAACCAAGCACTCGCCATGTACTACATCTTCAACATTGTTTGTCTGGGCCTGATGTCTCTTGTCTGCATTGGTGGCTCTGTCATTTACCGGTTTGACAAGAGAGACATGGATCGGCACAAGAACCCAACCAGGACCCTGGACGTGGCCCTGCTGATGGGTGCAGCCTTGGGGCAGTATGCTATTTCTTACTACTCCATTGTGGCCATTGTAGCCAGCACACCAAGGGACGCTATCAGCGCACTCAACCTCACCTACGCCCTCCTAATGATTGCTCAGCACACCTTCCAGAACATCTTCATTATTGAAGGCCTTCATCGGCAACCCCCCAAGGAAGACCACAAGCACGATTCTCGCCAGAAGGATCTTTATGGACTCACCTTTGTCAACATCAATGCAGTGTCCCTCCGTGTGCCCGACAGTGGCAGCACCTTGGCCCCTAGCACTGCCTCTGGCACTGAAGCCATCCATCCTTCTGACCTCGTGCGGTCCCTCACCGCCCCCAAGAGGATGAACTGGAGGAGGAAGTTCTTAAGGGAGATCTCCATGTTCCTCCTGCTGAGCAATATCATAGTGAGTACCTGCAGAAAGAAGAGTTTGTCAGGGTGGGGGAGAGGGAAGCAAGCACGAGAGAGAAGTGTCTGTGAAGGAAAGGATGTGGCCCATGCAAAAACAGTCTTTTCTGTGCCTCTGCTATACAGAGAGCACACTTACTTCTATTTGTGTGTGCGGAGAGCTGGGGTTCCCTTGCCACTTAAAAGCAAGAGCAATTGCCCTGGAGTTAAGACATTTTAGGCTACACCAATAGACCTGTAACTTATCACCAGAATATCAGACAATAACATTGGTGGGTACAAGAGAAGAATCAGTTTCCGTATTTTTATTGGGTATTAGCAGATATGTAGAATAGCTTATTAAAGGTAATAAAATACATTAAAACTTTTGTTTACACCCCCAAAGAAAAGACGTTAAGTGAAAAATACCTGGGGTGAAGTCTGTTTTTTCTTGAAAATGGCAGCACGTCTCTCCTCAAAACCCATGGCCTAGGAGCCCAAACACTGATCCTGGTTGCTGTGAGGAGAAACTGGTCACTGATAACTTCAGTTGGGGTTCCCATTTTCATGAGCAGCCAGAGGACTGCAGTTTTCTGCAAAAGAAATGGAGGATTACAGCTGCACCTCCAAATAAGTGAAGCACATGTTGTCTCTAGAGAACCTCCAAGTCCCCAGCTAGTCAGTCACATCGTGTCCTCAAACTGATTTTACACGTAAGCTCACAGAGAATGAGCTGACAACTCTCATGCAACCAGATACGCGTGCTGGCTGGGCTTCTGAGCAAGACTTACACAACCAAGCCTGGGGAGACCGAGCTGCTGCCAGCTCAGCCTTACCCAGGCTTGCTCCATCCAAAGAGTTTGAACAGGCCAGGTTCATGCTAAGACACAACATAGTTAAGTTCTTCCTCCAGTGAGTGCTTCAGCACTTGATTCAAGCCTGTCTCTGAGCATGATTCAAAACTGGGATTAGGGTACAACACTAGACCATATTTTATCTTAATGTAAACACAGACTCCTGGCGCAGGTCCCGCTCTCGGAAGGTCGCTCTTTCTCCCATCTCTTGGTAGCTGTGATTGCAGGTTCCTGCTGTGCCACACCTCTTTCTCACTGCAATGTTATTCTCCTGTTTCCTCAAACAGCTCTGGATCATGCCAGCGTTTGGTGCTCGGCCCCAGTTTGACAATGACACAGAACTGAACTTCTATGGCGATTCCATGTGGCCGGCCATTGTGGACATTTGCCTGCCCTTTGGGATCTTCTACCGAATGCATGCAGTGGCCAGTTTGCTGGAGGTCTACATCATGTCCTAAAGAACTCTCTTGCAAGGAAGATGAGATCCTCCTCAACCAATCCACCTTCTTCCTACCCCTGGGCTGGGAGACTGCCCAGATGTCCCAAGGGGTCCCCAGCACCCCTTGAATCATGTCCCCTTGCAGTGTTGGGGCATTTATGAACTATCAGTGAAGATCATCCAAACATAGTCCAGATTTTATTTTTGCTACTTGTGTGTGGATGTGCCTGTGTGTGTCTGAAGTTCTTAAAGTTTAAAAGAAAAAAGATAAAAAAAGGAAGGTGTCCAGAGTAGGATCACGGTAATTACCCTTGGTTCATGCAGAGACTCACCTTCCTTCCTAAAATCCTGTTCACTCCATGCCACTGATGTACTCTCCAGTGGGTGCTCAGCACCCTTGGACAGTCAATGCCTGCCTGCACACAGAAACCCCCTGGGTACGAGGGGCTAACACAGGTGTGGAAGGCAAAGAAAGGGAAACCACTTCAACTTCAGGTACGGCCAGTCAGAAATCACTCCCCTGCAGAGATGTGAAAAGCAAACCAGTGACCACCGAAGGCTTTGGGAAACATTTTAATCTTTCCTCTCTCTATTGCCCGTTTATATTGGCCCTCTTGACCCTTCCCTGTATCAGCCCCTGTTGTTTTCTTTCCTCTCCTGAGAGGCATCACTGCAGCTTCCTCTTCCCGAGGGGCAGGTTGTCTCTACAGGAGAGCTGTGCATGTGATGTGGTCCTGGGCTGGCCCTGATCTGCAATTGCTCTAAGCACACTTTTTTGCCCAGTTTTCCTGAATCAGGGCTCAAGAAACATAAAGATCACATGGGCAATACAGTCTGGGGAATGATCAAGAGATTTCTTTTCCTTTTTCTTTTTTTTAAATAGATAATGATTTTTTTTTAATATATGAACGTTTTTGTACGTGAAGTTATTTATTGATTTTCACTGTAACACTGAACTCCTGAAGGGGCCTCCTGTGCCCTATGACACAGAAATCAATCCAATGCCACAGACAATTTGACCTCCCATGCCCTGAAGGGATGCTTGTGCTGCACTCTGTGTGTTTTGAAGCTGTGAGCACAGCCCCGGCGCACATAGCAGTGGGGCTCTGACACGGATTTCTGGGTTCCTGCAGCTCTCCATGAACCACTGTATGATTGAGGGGGCTTTCAGAGCAGGACTCCTGGGCTGCAGGAGGTAGAAATGGGCCCCGGTTCTGTACCCAGAGCCCAAGCAGAGCCTCAGAAAACCCACGCCGCCAGGTCGGGAGGGTGCATGCCAAAACAACACAGCTAAGCTTTGTCTGTACACTGAGGCATCAGGGTTTACTGTTCCAATAAAGGGCTTATTGTTCTATCAGGGTTTATCATCCCAATAAAGAACACTGCAGAGGTGGCAGAAATCATCAAGCCTTTTCCTACAGACGTGTGTGCATCTGCCAAAGGGAAAAAAAAATAAACAGAAATCACGATACTTAAAATGGAGTAATGCAATTTTCCACCTGACAACCCAGACTGCCAGCCCAGGCTCACGCATTTCAAACCACCTTTCTCCTCCAAACCTAGATCACCAAACCAGAAGGGACCAGTGACTCTGGCTGGTCTGTCACCAGCCTACCTGCCAGCAGCCTTTCTCTGAGGTTGTTAGAAGATGGGGTAAACCCTGATTTCCCCTGCCCCAAGAGGACTGCACTGATCCAGCATCTCTGCGGTGGGTCAATCTTTCCTTTCCCCATTGATTTGGTAAAGATACAATCTCTCCCCAGAAACTCTACCTTTCATAAAACAAAAGCCTTATTAATTTCAACTGGAGGAGCCACAGATTAAGTCAGAAAAGAGACGTAAATGGTGCACAGACGTCAGTCTTACGTACATTCCTACACATTGTTTTAGCACAAGCTGCTGAGCTTTGACAGGCACAGAAAATATTTTTAATCACTCACTGTTCCTGGAGGGCACACCAGGTTTTTCTCCTATGTGCTCTGGCTAGTGCCTGGTCCTAGTTTTCCCAGGCTGGGCACACTGAGCCGGGCAGGGCAGAGTTTGAACTGCTCTTTTTGTCCTGGACAGTAGCTGTAGAGGCACTTCTGGGGCTAAATAAACTCAGGATGGTTGTAAAGAGAACCCCACAGCAGGCCAAGTAGCACAGATAGAGGCAATAGTCCCAAATCAACTGCTCCAGGGTGGTGGGTCAACAGGAACCACAACATCTATCTACAAGCAATCCTATTATCAGGATAAACCAAAACTCTATGGGGAGAGAACAAGCTCCACAAGGACCCCTCACTAACCTGAGGTATTACCAGGCTGCAAGTGCAGGGACAGAAGGGGTTTCCAGCTGAGGGCTGCGTTCTTCTTCTGCCCTCCAACCACATATATGCACCTT
Organism: Tyto alba; assembly: GCF_018691265.1. Classification (NCBI taxonomy): domain Eukaryota; kingdom Metazoa; phylum Chordata; class Aves; order Strigiformes; family Tytonidae; genus Tyto; species Tyto alba. The sequence goes on from NW_024881314.1 coordinate 7,489,374, forward strand.
GGGAGAGGCAGCAGATGGGGAAATAACCATCAGTGAACCCTATCTATATACCCAAGAAAGGGGGACAGGGAAAGCGAGCACCCACAAGTCCAAAAATAAAAAATCAAAACCCCAAACCCTAAGAAAACCCCACTGTAAACATGGGCCCTGCTGTGTGCTCAAGGATTGTCCAATAGAAGGTATCAGCTCATGGCTCTTTAACATGCAAAAGGATGTTTTCCAAGACTGATGAAGAATCAGCCAAATGTCCCTGGGCAACTCCTCCTAAACGCAGCCAGCATCCCAGACGTGTCACCCAAACCCGGGTGCACCCCTGGAGCAGGCGCTGCCACATCCTAGCTGCGTGGATCCGTGCCCTTCCTCGGGACTCCGCACTGCCAGGCGATGCAGCTGACTGACGTTGGCTGCTCCATCACTACCCCCTTCACTATGGACCCGGGACACAGCTCCTCACAGCCCAGTTAAAGGGGGGGACGTCTCTCCTTGATGGAAAGTTTTATGGAGGGGGACAACACCCCAAATGCAGAGTACCTGATAAACATGAAGGGGTCCCACTTGGTCCATTGTACACATCCTCATGACAGATCCCTGCAGAAAAGCACCACTGTTAGCTCCATCTTCCATACCTGGAAGGAGAGAAACTGAGGCACGGGAGCTGGGTGAACAGAAAGCTCTGTGTCAGAGCAGAGGACGAGGATGGGCCCCGAGGCCACCGGCAGCATCCTGCTGACTGCTGCCATTGCATCAGTTATGGAGCAGAGATCAGATCCGCATTAGGGGATGGGAAATAGGGACAACAGTGTGCCTCAGGGTGACTGTTGAAACTGTAGCCGCTGCAAATGAAGAACTACAGGAAAGCAAAGGGCTGTCCTGAGGCTCTCACGTCTTGCCAGGGGCTTCCAGTCTCTGGTATAAAAGCCACCTTGGCCTCCCAGGGATATGAGCACCTGCTGTGCTGCAAGGGTTTGGTGGGAGCACTGAACCCCACCAACAAAAATCACTCCTCAAGGGATGGCAGGGTTAAGAGCCCAGTTCTGGTCATGCTCAAGGAGCACCAGCCCTGTAGATCCAGCCTCAGGACTATGAGCCACTGTGTGAGTGCCAAAAAAGGTCCTGATTCAAATCCTGGCCTGAGGCACGTGGTGCCAGAGCCAACCAGGGAGAGCAGCGAAAAGGGGAAGAGATGAAAAACAGGAGATCAGAAATCATTTCTCAGAGAAAAGAAAGGAAGGCCATAGCCAAGGCCAGAACTGAGTCATCACTCCACCGCTGCCAGGGTTTCGCATCCCCTCCTCTGCTTCTTAATCATCTGTTATTTGAGGGCGAGTTTTGTTTCATTAGAGAGGAAAAAAAAAAAAAAAAAAAAAAAAAAAAAGCCTTTTATCTGTGTGATTTGCTCTGAGGTGTGTCAGAGACAGGGGAGGAATCCAAGTTAATTATTATCTGTCAGTGCAGCAGCTGGGAAGTGTATGCACTGAGGTCACAAGGCTGGAGATGAGGCATGGGTCTGCAGCACAAGGTGCAGCCCATGAGCAGGACCTGCTCCGGGGTGTGCTGGGAGCCAGGGCAGGAGGTGGTGGTGGAGGAGGCACATCCCAGGGACCAAGGCAGTGGTCCTTACCAGCAAGGAGCAACTCAACGCCAGCAGGAGATCAGTGACCTGCACCGAGGACCAGCAGGGAAAACACAGACTCAAGCTTCACAAGTGGAGCCAGCAGAAACCCACGGAGCCCATCTGCTCCCACAGTGAGGGATGGGGCTGGGGTGGTGCAGCGTGGATCCCTCGCACCCGTGGTGGATGAGGCTGCTCTTTGCAGTCACCCCAAAAGGTGCTCGCTCCCCAGCCCCACGGGAGACGTCACCGGTGCGGTTATCAGTGGAGGAGAAGGAAGGGTGTGGGCTGGCCGGGGAGTCGTGGGGCACACGGCATTCCTCAGTCGGCCTTTGGGCAAACACAGCGGCTGGGCACAAACCTCCTTCCTCCCCGCGTCCTGTTTACAGATCCGCTTGGCCCACTGAGTATTATTCCTGCTAAGTGCACAGATAAGGCCATTAATAAGCACATGGCTGATAGCAGAGGGGCAAACATCACTCCTAATGTTTAGCAGCTTTTTCTCAGCCTCTGAGTAAAGGCAGCTTCTCCAGGGCAGAGCAGGGCAGTGATTTATGTGATCGATCCAGTCAGTTCAACCCATCCTCTCCCTTCCTGCCCCTCTCCTGCATGCTTGCTTACTTAATGACTTGGTTAAACTTGTGTCAATAGATTCAAGTTAAACAGCTGCTTGTCTTCAATATAAAGGCCAAATTAGGAGGATTAACCAGTCTCCCAGGGCTTTACAATACCTCTGGGTTCAACCTCAGCTCCAAAGCCAGAAGGCGGCTAGTCAGGATGTTTCATCTTTGCAGCCCAGATGCACAGTCCCATTGGCAAAACCACTGGGGCACGGCAGAGCCTGTAATAAAATGTTGGAGTCCTCTTTAAAGGAAAAGCCTCCTGTTTCACCCAAACTGCTTTTCCCCAGGATATTCAGACTCCTGGCCTCCATTTCCCAGTTTTGCACAGTCACCCCAGTTTGGGACCACAGCACTGAAAAACAGGTAAGTTTGTTAATGTCTTGCACATAAACCGTTGTCTTTGTTCAACAAAGAGGCCACCAAATAGCTCTTGGGAGATTCCAGTTCCCTGCTAAGCTCTAGAATGGGGTCCAGAGGAGATCCAGGCAACCAAAGGAGAGCCTGATTGCACTCAGGGGATCCCAGAGCATCAAGGCAAGGAGCAAGGACATGGTCATCCAAGCAGGTTGAAGACGCTGACGCTACGGGGGAAGGCAGAACAAATCTAATCATGGGTATCCATGAAAATGTGCTCAGATCACAGCATCTAGGCTCCATCACAGCAGTGCAAGTGCTTGGTCAGACATTAAACATGACCGTTTTGCTGGCAGACATTAAGTGCAACAGTGGCAGCAGCACACACTGGGTGCTCTCGCAGCAATGGGCCCCTTTCACTCTTGTTTTCCATCCCTTTCGTCACACCCCACACATGATAACCTCTGCTTCCCCACCCACTTCTACCCCTAATTAGATTCTTGGGGAGTGTTTCATGGCTCTGAATGCCCAATTCATGTGTTTGCCAGCTGCAAGAACTCCAGAGCTTGAGGGTTCATCCTGGGACACACTAACAACTTTTCCCCTTCCACAGAGAGGTTCATCCTCTAGGATGGACCCTCTAGGGTCACCACCTCAGCCAGGAATGCCAAATCCCCCTTGCCAGCCACAGAACCAGGAGGATCAGCTCACCACAGAGTCACAAGACAGAAATCAGCTTGCCCTGCAAGAGGATAGGGAGCAGGGACAGCACAGCTTGGACCGAAAGCATCCCTGACCTCACATGGCTGAGCCTGCGGGGTTTGCACACAAGGGTCTAGCTCTGAAGTCAGCATTAATAGGTCACAGCTATCACCCTCAAAAGAAGCAACTCTTCTGCCAGAAATGCATTATGTTGGTGTCATCCCTGCACGTAGGCTGGACTGTGAGTTTTTTGGGTCAGTTTGGGTATCAGTGTCTTGGATAAAGGCACAAAGTAATGGCAAACGAGAAAAAAAAAAATCTTAGTATCTACCTTAAAACAAGGGAGTGGGGAACTCAAGTGGATTTTAGCCAAAGCAGTGTGGCTAAGCACTCCCAGCACAAGCCTGTGCCAGGAGATTAGCTCTATACTCACCTGAGCCATGGCACAAATTAGTCACCACAGCTTGTGGTTTTACCAGTTGGCACATCCTGTGCCGAGGCCATTGACATGGGGCAACCCAGCAGGTGTATAAAGGAGCTGATCCCCATTGGCTGCCCATGGCAGAGCCGAGAGCTTCTCACTGAGTAATTAATGTAATGACAATAATAGACCCAAAGTAAACAAGGTGGAAAAAAAAAATAAATCAATGGGCTGGGAGCAGAGGCCGCATTCAGCAGGGAGCAGTCCTGACGGCTTCTGCCTGCAACTTGGTCCGTCGGAAAGACTCACCTGCATCCTGGTGGCACTCCAGCGAGTGGTTTTAACGCCGGCAGCTGCTCTCACTCAGCAGGCAGCGGGAGGTAAGGGCAGGGGCTCGGCTGTTCTCAGCAGCTCACAGCTACAGGGTCAAGGGGTTGGGTCCACGGCAGCAGCCGCGGTGTGCAGCCTTGTCTGGGCACTTGGGTACCTCCTGATGCAGCCTGCACGGGTTTCCATCTGATCCGTCTGATTTTATGGCCTCTCCCCTGACCCTGAAGCAGAGGAGTTATGGCCTTAGGAGAGGGAAGGGCATTTGCTTCTGCACTGCTAAGTTAGGAGAGTTTTGGAGCCAAATGGGGGAGAGTTTAGGATCAACCTCCTCTAACAGAAGTGCACTGAATCCCCAGAGACCAAAGGGACACAGAGCACCTTAGTGCACATATAGAGGAAGAGGGAAGCACTGAAACTTTCACACCTTCTCAGACAATAACTGCCCTGAAACCTCAACCACAACTACATATAATTCCTCCCACTCTCAAACACATCTCAGGGGTCTGTTTTCATGCCAGCCAGCCCTCACCACAGCCAGTCACTCCCTGGAGTAAAAGCACCTTTCCATATATTGAATCTATAGAGGCTGATCTTGCCTGATTGCTGTATACGAGCAAGGAGATTTCTCTCTCATGGGCAATATGGTCCTACTGAGATTTTTCCAAAAGCTGGGTAGAAAAAGCTCCCAGGCTCTGGATGTCTATCTGGACCAATCCCTCAAACTCCTCTGTGTCAGTGCACTCACGGCTCTGTGCTTTTTCCTCTGTGTTACAAGTAGAAAAATAAAGAAAACCAGGTATTAACTTTGTCCCAATCTCAGCCTGCCTGGGTGGGAGGTTGGATCTTTTCCCAGCAGCCTAGATCAAAACTTATAGACTCTCTTTTTATTCTCTCCAGCTCTGCCATAATTTGTGTGACCATATGAGGAGTGTGGTGTAACTCTCACGGCACAAAAACACAAGGAAGAGGTTGGATCCATCAGCTGAAATCAAACAGCTCCGAATTTTAGAGCAGGTCTGAGTGTGCTCCATATTTCCACCTAATCCTTACTGCAACAGAGAAAGGAGGAAACCCGAATCCTGGGCTGGACACAGAGGTGTGAAAGGTGAGGATGGGAACTGTTTGGGCACCTCTGGGTCCCAAGAGCTCCAAGTACTGGTGGGGCAGGGCAGAGATATAAAATACTCATTTTAACACAGGTGTTCTGGACAGTTTTTGGCAGAAGGGCCTTTCCCCAGTGCCCTGCAATGACTGTCTGCCAGGAATTTTTTAATGCCTAACCTGGGCTAAACACCAATCTCTTTTCCCCCTCATCCAGCTTCTGGAGAGGGAAGGGGAAGCTGCAAAGCAAGGATGGGAGGTCACCACACAAGTGGCTTTTACAGCAGAACACACAACCTCTCATCTCAGCATGTCCCCCACCATCCTTCTTACTTTAAACCTCCCCTTTGTTCAACGCAGCAGGTGACCCCCCAGGCAGATGAGCCATGTCGGGCAACAAAGTCTCAAGGCAAAAGCCCTGCCACCACTGCAAGAGCAGGTCAGCGTCAGCCCCACCAGACACCTCCACCATCCACTATGAGAAATTCTGGCTGTACCGTCACTGCTCTTCAGTGCAGCAGGGGGACAGGCAAGCTCAGAAAGCTGGGCAGCTCTTCTCAGGGCTGCTGGCCATGAACGTGGTGTTTCTGGGCAGTGCCTTCATCAGCAGTATGATCTTCAACCACGTGGCCATCACACTGGCAGACGTCTGGATCCTGCTCTCCATCCTCAAGGTCTTGTGCCTGTGCTGGATTATCTACTACCTGTTGGGCACCAGTCGGCAGCCACACGCAGTGCTGCACCGGGATTCCCACGCTGGGCCCATCTGGATCAGAGGTAAGTTCTGGTTTTATTTATCACCTCGTGCCTTTCCCCTTCTTCCTCGTGCTTTTAAGATAAAGAAATTCTTCCCCTATTACTAAACGAGCTAGAAGCCACAGGAGATGTAGTTAGGGCACTGGGAATCTCCCAGTGCCCTGTCAGCTCGTGGTGTGAGGCTGGGGGAAGACATGGGCATAGTGGAGGCCACAGAGGAACCAGAGCAGCAGGAAAGTCTGGAGGCTTCCCTTCAGCCTCCAGTCCAACTTCGTGCTGTGGTCCCTTCCCAAAACACAACCCAGGCATCTCCCAGCCGCAGCCCAGCAACTGAGCACGGTGGGAGAGATGTAGGAAAGGCTTTAGGCATGAAGACTTTGCAAAGTGAGGGGAGAACCACCACGTTTACCCACCAAGCACATCAGCAGCCCCATGCCACTATCACCCTTGTTTAACGTCACAGCAGTCCTGTTTCCAGTGGAAAATTTCTGGCCAGTGAGTCACAGCCCAGTGATTTCCTGGGAGATTTCCCATCAGTAGTTGCCCCACTTTGTGAAATGACACTTCTCCAAGCAGCCCTGCCTCTGGTCTATTATGGAATTTCTAATTAGTGCATAATCTTGTTAACTAAGCATAGAGAATTAAAGGGAAGAAAGCTGCAAAGTACTTGAGTAGTACCCAAAGCTGCAGAGAGGCTTTCATCCAAGGCAAAAGGGAGAATCAATTAAAGGGTCCTAACTTCTGCAGACTGGTGCTGTCAAAAGCATCATCACACCTGCGTTCATCTCAAGTTTTTTACACAAGGCAGAAACCATCACCTGCCATTAGTTTACCTCTGTCACTCTAGTTTGCACAGAAAAGGCCAAAACCCCAGTTCCCACCTTGTATCCAAGCACAAGAAAATACCTTGCATTGTCTCAGCATCTTAAACCAGCCAAAGCACACAACCAGATTCAGGAATGAGGCTTCCCTTTGACACCTTCTCTCAAAATCATGAGAATTCCAGATGGGATGGCCTCCACCTCCACCCAAATCCAAGAGGCACGCGGGCTCCAGTCCCCAGCTGGGCTCAGATGCTCCACGGACATATCTTTATTTACTGGTGCTTTTGCTGTTTTCCAGGGTCAGTGCTGCTGTTCGGCAGTTTCAGCATTCTCCTGAACGTGTTTCAGATCGGCTACAACGCGATTCTCATCCAGTGCAAATCCAGGGTGGAAATTGTGTTCCCCAGCATTGAAATCCTTTTTATTTGCACCCAGGTACTGCATGTTACCCTTCTGGAAGCTCGCTTGTTCTCTCTGTCCCGTTCCCAGGAGTCCAAGGGGAGGGGGGAAGTGGGGAGACTTGGGAAAGTGGGTCCACACGAGGCACCCTCATGAGCATTAAAGGCATTAAAGTATCACGTGCCATTTCAAATACCACCCACACTCCTCATGTGCCAGACTGAGAAAGTAGTAAGATTTAGAAAGAAATCACTCCAGCAATACCTGACATACTGTAGGATCCAGAGGAGTTTGGTTTGAAACGTCAAAGTAGGGGGAGAGGAGAGGAAACGTCGGCTTTTGCCAGGCGTGTCTTTGCACCAGTCTGAGACGCAGCCTCTCTCTCTGTTTACGAATGCATCCCCCCAACAAAACCCTTTGCTCACAAAAATATCTCACACCATTTGCAACTTGTTATTCCGATACCAATCATCATCTTTCCAGACCCATAGCCATATTTAAAACGTAAACTAGTTCCCATCTCAGTAGCAAATACCCAGATATATACAAGACAGAAAAAAGCAGATCTAGATCTGTGTGAGGTGCAGGCAGTCACCTAAGGATGCCAGCACATGCCTCAACACCGAGATGCAGGTGCACACATGCCCCTGTACCACTTGCACAGAGGAAGATTTGCTCCCACTCGGACACGTGCCTTCTTGCCTGCCTGTCCCTTTCCACCACGTGTGTGGCCGGCTGCCAGCTTCACTCTGCTCACGTCATTATTATTATGAATTTGCAGGCTTTTTTTCTGTGGCATCACTCTAAGGACTGCATTCAAGTCCAGCACAACTTCACCAGGTACAAAGAGGGGGAAAAAAACTGCCATCTACTCTAAAGAAACTCTTCCATTCTATCTGCTTATGATCTCTGTTATTCCTGCTAGAAATGTCTTCATCTGATCTTACAGATTCTATATTCTGCACCACACAAGAACCAAGCTATGACTTGATCAGATCCATCCTCCTTCCACTGACCTGGGCTCACCAGCTCCCTTCGGCTTTCACTTGTGCCTCAAACTGCTGCAAAGCTCATTGCTTCCACCTAACCGCAAAAACCTTCCTTCTAACCTCAAATACCTTCCAGTTGCACGTCTCAGGGTCCAGTTCATGGACTGGGGGATGAGGTGGGGTGGACTCCCCATTCCTATCACTGGGAGATGTCTCAGCCTTCCCTCCCTTAACTGCACCCAGACCTGGGCCAGTTTCACCAGCATGCCTGGCATTGCCAGCCCTGCTCTTTTGCAAGTGGCCAAATGGGAACGTACTCGGTCATATTTGTGGGTGCAAAGTCACCCACCAACACCCATACGTAGAACAGGCACAAATGCACTGTGTTTGCACACATCTGTGCACAGGTAAGCAAGAAGCATGAGGGCAGCACCACATGGCAGGTGGGGACACGGGTCATCAACAATCTCCACAGGCAACACACTGTAGAAGTGCCTTTCTCTCCTCCAGGTGTGGGCTGATGCTGACCATAGCCACTAACCTCCTCCTCTGGCTCTTGGCTGTGACCAACGACACCATTCACATGGAGATTGAGTCTCAGCTGCGTGAGGTGGAGCAGCGATTTGCAGGCAAGGCTCCTTTTTCACATCCCTCTGTGTTAGGCTGACTTCGATGATTTCTAGGGAGACAACAGTTCGTGATTTCAGTGATTCAGGTATCACAACCAGTTCCCCCAAACGCTGCAACGTCCCTATTTTTGGAGGTTGTCTCAAGGAGATGGGCTGTAAGGGGACAACATCTTCACCTGGAGGTGGGAGGTCTGCTATAAAGCCCTGGGACTGAGGGCTAGGAAATGAAGAGTCCACCGTTAATTAGCATTTTTTTCTCACACTTACCTGTCAGCTGCAAACAAAAGATTGCCAGAATTCCTGTGCTGTGATTTTCTCTCTGATATGGGGAAAAAGAGGAAACTAATATTCCAAGGGTAGAGATAGAGGCTTCACTGTGGAAGAAGGGGTGTTTCATCCACCACTTACAGTGTTGACCAGAAGAAGCTCTATGTATTTGGGAGAAGTCATTTGCTAAACCCTGTTGTTTTGAATCCTCACAGCCTCGAGGACTGAGTGGTAATCACTTAACTTCCTACTGATCACTGTTTCTGAGATAGAGAGAGACGTTGTGCCTGCACACAAGAAACTCCCAAAGATAGCCATGAAATCCAGGCCATCTCCCTCTTAATTGTTGTCTTCCTCTTCTCATGCTCCAGGCAACGAGACTACGTCGTGCATATGCCCAAACACAACCATCTGCAAAGTCTTCCAGAAGGGCTACATCCTGCTCTACCCCTTCAACACTGAGTACTGCCTTGTCTGCTGCTCCGTGCTGTACGTCATGTGGAAAAACGTGGGGAGACGCATCAGCCACCACCATGTCCCTCACATCAAGCCCAAGTTCAAGCTCCAGGGGGTGGTCTTTGGGCCACTGCTGGGCGCCGCTGCTGTGATCATCGGGATCTGCGTCTTCATGATGTACCAGATCCAGGCCACCGGCTCAGCCCCCAGCCGCGAGGTCTTCGTGATGTATTATTCCTACTACATTGTGCTCCTGCCCCTGATGAGCGTGGGCGCAGTGATTGGGACAATCATCCACGCCTTGGAAAAACGGGAGCTGGACACGCTGAAGAACCCAACCCGCAGCCTGGATGTGATCCTGCTGATGGGGGCAGCCCTCGGCCAAATCGGCATGTCCTACTTCTCCATTGTTGCCCTTGTGGCCACTGACCCCAGGGACCTGTTGAACAGTCTCATCCTGTCCTATTCTGTCCTCCTCATCTTTCAGAACATCACCCAAAATGTCTTCATCATTGATGGGCTTCACCGGCAGCCCTTTGTAGCAGCAGCTGAGGCCAGACACACAGAACATGCCGAGCAGCATGCAGCAGCTTCAGAGCTACCTGATGAAGAGGAAACCACGACAAGCAGCAAACAGGAGCACACACAGATAGCTCCTGGCAGAGAAGAAGAAATGAAAGAAGAGCAGAATTATGAAGCCTACAACCAGAGACGAGTGAGCATGCTGGAGCTGGGGCAGGAGATCCGGAAAGCTTCTCTGTCCTATATCCATAGCTACTCTCACCTGAGTTGGAAGAGAAAAGCATTAAGGGAGATCTCGTTCTTCTTGGTTTTGTGCAACATCATAGTAAGTATTGCTCTCTCTGCTACATCACAGCTTTGCTGAACCTTGATGACCCGTGACACAGATGCGCTCCCCTTGTCATTCTCTTGGGCTGCTATTCCAGACAAGAAAACTTTGTCCACCAAGTTTCAATCTACTGGTGAGGCAAGTCATGACTGGTTTTGTTATTAATACCCCACTCATGATTATGAGGTCTCTCTTAATGTAAGAGTCAAATATGGCTAGTTATCCTGGGTGCAGGAAGGAGACAGCTAACAAAACCTTACATGCCAAAATTTTAGCCTCTGCAAGTTATCAAACTCATCAAGGGTGTTTCACGAGACAGATGGAGAAACATGAGGCACCAGCAGTGAATCTTTGTAAACATGAGTCTCTAGGATTGAAACCCACCCAATAAATTACACCGTGCTCTGGGATCTTAAATTAACATGGATCTTCACAGCAGCCTTAATCCAGTGAAAACAAATTGGCCAAGAAAACAGTGAAATTCTGTAGCAGGATGAAGCTGGCTGGGGCAGAATGAGGCTATCATCAGGTTTCCAGGAATTTGACAGGGTTTGACTTCTGGCAAAGAGTCCGCAGCATAACTAGGGGATTTTCTTCCTCTTTGCTGGCAGGGAGACTCCTCTGATAGTCTTGAAATATTCCTACAACCACTTGAGCCAGTGCTGAGTTTAGAGTGCAGGTAGGAGACAGTTTGTCATCCTCTGACTTCTGCTCTCTCTTCCTTACACCTCTTTAGCTGTGGGTCATGCCCACATTTGGGGCTCACCCTGTCTTCGAGAATGGATTGGAAAAGTCATTTTACGGCTACTCTACCTGGTTTGTGATCGTGAACTTTGGCCTCCCGCTGGGCGTGTTCTACAGAATGCACTCCGTCGGGGGGCTGCTGGAGGTCTACATCACAGCCTGAACCAAGCTGACTGCCCACCCCAGAGCCAGGGGTGAAACAACGATGCTGAACAAAGATGCAGTAAGCAGCAGATATGTACATGGAAGCTTTTAAGCTTTTTCCCCTCCAGATTCTGCTTTGCACGACATCTGAGTTTCAGAAGAAAAGGAGATTGGTTTATATTACCGTTTTCTCTCCGCAGACTCAAAGCCCATAAGCAAGCTGTCTTACTGCTCTAAGGAAGCGTGCATGCCGGTGCTTTTCAGTAGTCTGCCAGTGGATGTCCCATGGCAGCAAGTGGGACTTTACCAGCTCCTACTGAAATCTTCCAGATAAAAGAACGCAAGAGCAGCCTTCAACAAAAGCAACAAAGGTTGACCCACACTCCACAGACCTTCAGAAATCCACAGTCAAGGACCACCAGCCCCACCACTGCTCACCAACCCACCATCCTGCAGCACAGAAGACACCCACCAGTACCAGCCCCACTAGAAGCACATACAGCCACAGCCGTTCAGAAACGAACCAAACGTACGCTTTACGTGCAATTTTCAAAAAGATGCTGGTAGCCGCTTTAACGGTCAGAACAGGGATTATTTCTGTTTGTTTCTGGTGCCAATAGGATCCAGCCCCATCGAGTGCCAAGCTTTTGTGGCTCTCAGCACTGAAGAGCAGGACAGGCCTTCAGACCTGCACCAGTTCAGTGCATCTTTTCCCATTATCAAAAATAGAAGCAATAACCTTACTGAGAATAAACACTATTTCTCCTTACAAACACCCACAGAGCCTCAAGCGAGAAGCACTAGAGAAGTACTATGGCTGATCCTTACTTGACACCACTTGTGCATGATGTTATCACCAGTGTGTACTAGCAAAGGTCCCACCCTTGCACACACAGCTAGTTCAAGAAAGAGCTAATGCCAAATCTACTGTGAATCCTGCTCTAACCCAACACTTTGATCCTCGCTGCTGCTTTGCACATCCACAAACATTTCACAAGGCACACCGTGTGTAAGGGGACACGGTTGCACAGCGTGGTGTGTGATCAAAGACCCGTTAGTACTTGTCCCATAGGAGATGCTTGCTTTGAAAGCACGTGGGAGAGCGAGGGGGCTTGCAAGTATGGGTCCCAAATACAGAGCCTGATGAATGGAAATAAATTGAATTTTCATGCTTATCTTGTGAAATCTCTGGATCTGCTCTACACTCAAAGACCAGACTAGAAGTCAACTGACAGTGACTTACACCACTTTTGCATTCAGAGGTTATATGATATTTAAGGGCAGGCCTTGTTTTACAATCAATCAAAATCTCTCATGACTCTTAGCCAAGGCAAAATAGCATGATACAAAAGGTATCTACACTATTGCTTCTGTACCCATATAAATCAATCCCAGAAGCAGCGTGGGTTTAGAATCAGAGCCTATTTATGGCTGCGGGTTGTGATCCTGTAGGAAAGCAAACTCTCCCAAGACAGTAACAATGATAAGAGCTAGTAACTCCTAACTAACACATCCCACTCCCCTTAGGATTCAGGCAATGACAGAACCTTTCTGTGAAACTGTAAGTGAGCATGATTGCACGAGCATGAACTTTGCCCAGTAAGTGTTTTTACTTAGGCCTGTGTCAACAGAAATATGTCATGAGAAATAACAGCTGGATAAATTAGGTTCCAATAAAGTTAATTATTATTCTCACGTCACAGTTCGTACAGGAGATACAGGCAATGGTCTGGCCTTTTCAAATGATGAAGGTGATCTCCAATCTTCTTCCTAGTTATCGACAGCCTGGAGATGAGCAATGATGGACTTCATGGACAAACCCATGACCTGGATTTTATCTGCAGTGTAATCGATAAAACACTGTTTAAACTACTGAGCCTCCACTGAGCACGTGACTTTGGAGGTCTCTCACTGAGATATAAATACTAAGTCCCATAAGTATTATGTAGAAGTATGGATTGAAAGAGAAATCAGCTTGTGATTTCTTGCTGGTAAACAGATGGACCACCTGAATTCATGATTAACAGGAATGGGAACCAAGCCCACAGCCACTACAGATCAGGTAAGTGCTCGAGGACTTCTACATCCTTTCCTAGCAACACCCAGTTCTAACACTGCAGGCGAAGGTAAGAAATCCCACAGTCAACAGTAAAAGCACTCTTGCAGGCCAAAGAGTAATGTAGGATCCAAGGTTTCAGCCTTTTCATTTAGGAGGGTTTTATCTCTAGACCCATTTGTGTCCACCTCCAGGAGGGGTAAAACCATAAACACACAGTTTGTATGCAATTAAAACTGCCTTCAGCTCCTTCACTAGACTGACAGCAGGGCTGGGCACAGTAATCTGAAAGCGTAGTGAGAAGTGAGCTAGCTGTGACTCCTGAATCCAACACAGCCATGACATGTCAGTGGCCCATCTGCCATCTGCTCCATCATCTTCTGTCATCTGCCATCCGTGAATGACTTCGAGCTCTCCCAGGGCCAGAGTGCCTGTTTCACTGGTCTCAACTGCACAAAAGTTTTAGTACACGGTCCACAAAGCCAGGAGACTTGATCCTGTTTGACCTAGTTCCTTTTCTGTATCCTTTGAGGCAGATACCTTTGATGATGTCTCATGCCATAAATACAGAAATGGCAAAAAAACATACAGTTCAGGTTAATTTTCCAGAGTCCATTCTTAATTTCTGATTATAAAAAAAAAAAATCCACACACTGTGGAGGAAGCCAGCACGCTGTGTCCTAGTAGCACAAATCACCCCAGCATAAGACAAACAAGATTATAAACCTGTGTCTGGGAAAAAAAATAAGCAACCAACTGCATGTTTCAGATAATCTTTATCTTTCTTTCTGTAAGTAAGCAAATAGTTTACAGTGCAAGTTGATTTCCACGGAACAAGGATCAGACTCCAAACACCAAGAAACAAACAAAAAGGTTTCCAGAAGAACTCACAAAGAAACAAAGCAGAAAAGAGAGGACAGAAGAGATCATGAGAACCAGCAGATCCATGGGAGGGAAGAGGCAAGCATGTGGGACACAGCATGCCCCATTCCAGCTGTGAGGTACAAGTGCCATACAATCAGAGGCTGGCCCCACCAAATCACATTCTTATATACGAGAGAGATTCCAAGTAAAACAGAGACCTCACCCTGTTTACATCTGAAAAGAGATAGGGTCTGGATGGGAGTAGTGCTAGATGGCAAACTGAGCTGGAGATGGGAAGCAGGTGGGGGAAGAACCTCTCTCTGTTTCATATATCTCCTATCCTTCAGAAAACCATTCAGGTTTTATTTCCACTTTCTACTGGCCTGGGACTCCAGTCCACTTTGAGTGCCCAAAGGAGGAAGCCACCCAAATACAAGCCAGCAGTACACTAGAGCAGCACTCTCTCTAGGAGAGGATGGTCACGTTGCTATCACTCTAGCTTAAAAACTTAGGCGAGCGTTACAAGACACAGAAGTGTGTGCCATACCTGTCCCCTTACTTTAACATACAAGACCAGTTTCCATGGAATGATCTCACTGGTTCTAGGCTGTGAGAAACAGCTCATGGCCAGTGATCCTCCCACAAGCCTGAATACCAGAACACCAAGGACTAAGCTTAGATGGAGAGGGAAGGGTCTCCATTCATAACAGGACCCCTCACATTTCCTTGTCTAAAGACCACACAGCTCTAAGACAGCAGCCCCTCCCAGCAGAACACAATATCTGACTCAAACCCCAGGATGCCTTCACCTACCAATGTGCAACCCCATGCTGCTGAAGCAAGCCAGCAACAGTGGGTCTCCCACAAATTCTAATTCTGGCTTCCCACACTCTGCATGCTTGGGACCTAATACATTCAAGATCTGATGACCTGGTCACTAGCAAAATGCCCTGAAGAATTGAACTTTGCCTCAGCAGTCTCCACTCCCTACTGACATGGAGATGCTTTTCCTCCTACAACTTCCAAATTCCTCCTTCAACTTCCCTGAGTGCCTCCCTCGATCCCCTGCCTTAGACAGTAGTGTGCAAAAGACCCTTCCACTCCCTGCATTGCATCAGCCTGCCAAGCGATGATGGAAGGATATGGTTCCTTTCAAACCCAGATGACACTGTCCTTTCAGTCAAGGGGAGAAGACAGAGTTTAACAGTCACATCTCTTTTCCTTGCTCTCACTGAGCCAGTCCCTTCCTCCCTGTGTGCTCATGGGATTAAGTGGAGATTTCCAAAGTGACACACACTCCATTGCAACAGCCCACCATGAAGGACAGGCTGCCAGGCCTGGAAGCCAAGAAAAACTTCTCATGCCACACCAAAGCACTAGCTACTACAAAAATTATTAAGCAGCTTTCCAGGAAAGGAGTAGAGAGATTCAGAACTGAGACACAAGGTTTTCCTTCAGCAACTTCTCCTTTCATGTGGATGGGAAAGACTTCCCTACCAATACGCAACTGGGACACCAGGGAGACACCTGCAGCCAGAAGGGATGCCCCGGAAACTTTATGGAGCCACGGGAAAGCAACTGCAGTTTCCAAACCCCATCTCCTGCAGGAATAGCAGCTTCTCCCTTGCACCCAATTTACAGCTAGTCTTTTTCAATTAAGAGCTGACTCTGACCAGGGCAAGGACAGGGTCAGATTGGTTTCCAAACCACATCCAGGAGCAAAAGAGTAACAGAAGAGCTAAGAACGGTCTGATTTCTAGTGCAACCACAACAATAGACAATCCCTTAGACATCTTTCACTCAAGGTTCAGGGTGAAGGGTGAGGGAAGAGAAGTGAGCTGAGGGGAGGGATGTCAAAGCAGGTCCCAATTAAAGCTTTAAATGACAGGGAGGTAAATGAAGTGATTGTCCTTTTGGTCTCTCAGCTGGATGTGAAATGCAGGAATAGCTGTGATGAAGCAGCACACAGCAGTCCTTAGATCCAGTGTATTTCTCTTGGTAGAGGTAAGTGCTCTCTTAGACCCGTTGAATTTCAAACAGCTTCACGTCTGTGTCATACCAGATAGGGGGATCCACATTCCTGAGAGAGAAAGAAGAGAGCCACTTTACTTTCTGTGGCCAGGTACATGGAATTCAAATGTCACTGTCAAAATTAAAGGAACTGGCTACACAGAATGCCTTCAACTTTGCAAAAGAGGAAATCACTACTTGAGAGACAATGCACATGAAAGGGATGACAGTATCTACAACATCCCACAAAGCCAGAGTTTTGCATGAAATCCCTGCACCATCCCCTCTCCAGGCAGCTTTTCTGTTCCCTGCTGTTGCCAGGTCCCAAACAAGCAGTACTCCCAGAACAACCCCCCTTCATGTCACCCACTCAAAGTTTTAGATGAGCTGATTCACCCTAGTCTCTTCCAAGGGAACATCATCTTTCTATCCTGTAAATGAGACAACCCAGAACTAACCAAGTGCATGCAATTCTCTCTCCAGGCACCCCCCCAAAATCTGGAAAAAGACCAAGTTAGACTGCACCCTGCTGGTTTACCTCAAATAAATAACTCCCCACATGTAGGTCCGGAACCACATGGCAGTGCCCGAATTAGCCTGGTACTTGCGAATGAGGATGGGGTGAGGTACAGGTAGCAGCCCCACCAGTGTGCCATGCTGCAAGAATTTGAGGATCTCTGATTCATCAGTGAGACCCCTGCAGAGACACAGATCAGGAACATCCTTAGCATGTCCCACAGACACCCCCAGAACTGCTGCAGCACAAAGTATCACTCTAAACAAGCACAGAGCCAGCAGCTGTGGCCACCAAAAACACACTCACTCTGCTGTTAAAAAAAAAAAAAAGAGCTGAGAAGGGATCTGACAAACAAGAAGCTTGGCAAGCAAAATAACATCTTCACTGCTAAGACCATGATGCTTTCAATTATACTTTACAAGGTTTCTCCTAGAGGCCCTCCAAATTCAAACTGCCAGCCGCACATTGCTCTGTACACACTGCATAGCCCTCTCCAAGAAAATTGTACTTACTTGTCAATGCAGATCTTCTCCACCTGAGGGACCAGCACCTGTAAGAGCCGCATGATTGTCTGCAGGGGAAGCTTTGACTTCCAAGACATCACCTGGAAGTAGGAAAGCCCACAGGGAAATCAGCACAACGCATTAGTAGTTTTTCTACAGTTATCTCCACTCTATCTACAACAAATGAGGTTTACAAAAATCACAAAGATGGTGGATGAACTGAGTGCACAACAGCAATACAATAAATCCTGGAGCTCTAAAATTATGAGCCACACAATGAAACTAGCAAGTCATTGGTTTAAAACAAGTAAAACAAAATACTTATTTGCAGATAGTAGCAAATTTCTGGAACTTTGTCAAAGACATTCCCTGTGAGGAAATGCTCCTCTGGGGGAGTCTCTGTTGGTGGGGGAAGGGGGTGGGTGTGTGGCATTTCTGTCACAACTCTTTTCCTCATTATTTGTTTCCTCTGTCCGGATTCCCTTACCCAGTCAGGAGTTGGGGTCCACTGTCCACTGGAGGATGCACTAGAGAGACGCCTTCGATCCCGTTGGGGATGTGATGCCTCCTATCAATAAATAATATTTTTTTAAAAAACAAAACACAAAGAAACAAACAAAAGCAAATCACACTTAAAAACAAGAAATAGAACCCATTTTCTGCTGATTTCCCCCCCAGTTCTTCCAGAGCACTGATGAGAAAGACAGCTCAGCCTGTCCCTAGAACAGATGAAACCCACCAGACCTTCAATTCACCAAAACCCATATGCTTCAACCCAGTGAGTGGCAATATTTGATGAGGTTAAGTTGTAGGACCCTGTGGCAAGGTCACAGCTCCAGCTATCACTGCTGACACATTGTTGGAACAATCCACAGTGGGAGAGTAAAACAGGACTGACAAAAGACTGTTCAAGTATGCTGCTTTCTTTTAGCACAAAGACTAAACAACTAAAGGCCACAGCTTTTCAGACCTCTGTCTACTGATTGCGATTTTTGGTGTCCATTGTGGAACATCTTAAAGAGTGTTTTAGCCAAGGGTGGGCTCTCAGCAACTCCTACCTAACAACCTCTGCCCCTTAAGGAACAACACACTCACACCCTCAAACACAAACACCATCACCAGTCACTTTCTGGAAAGCTCTGGTCAAAAGTCCAAGACCCAATTCTCTCTTATTCTTCTCACCATCACCATTTTCATTTCTCGTATACAGAAGACATTACTAACACCCTGGCTTTCCATATTTGTGGTGGAAAGAAAACAAATAATCCTTTAAAAATTGCTATCAAACTCCCCATGAGGTAAAGATGGAGAGGCTTTTTCCTTTTGCAATGCACCCTGACCATTCATTACTACAGCCTAGAGCTGACTTTTCTATTAAACAAATGGGAACAGCACTTCCTTCCAACAGGCATCCTGCATCTCCACATGCACAGACTCATTCACACGTCACCTTTGCAACCAGAAACAGTAAGCTTGGGGCAGAGCTGTGCTGCAATCCACTGGAAGCCAACAGTGCTGTACCAGTCCTTTTCTGACTGGGGAACAGCTCAAGCCAGCTGCTGGACACAGAGCTGTAATGACCCATAATTATGTTTCATGGGCTGCTGAAAGAAGAAAACCTTTCTTCTGCAAATTCTCAGCCAAGATCTCACTTAATGACTACATAATTAGTTGCGTGCTTAAGACATCTTGCTGACCATGGGCCTTCATCTGGTACAAGGGAAGGCCAGGAAGGGTAAGCAAAACTGGTCCTGGGATATTTTGAAATTCTGTTCATTCCAGTTTATTCAAAACCTAAACAGCAATACTATTTTGCAATGTTTGTAGCTACAACCTTATCGTTCAGCCTGTTCAGATTCAGTGTCGTGTCCTCATCAAGCTTCTAAAAATAGAATTCATAAAAACACAAATGAATGCTGATTTCCTTCAGATGATCCCACCCTCTTCCTCTTTCCTCCTCACTCCCACAACCCTTGCCCCCTCACAGCTGCCATCCAAATGGCAGCAGCCAGCTGACACATTTAGGAAAGGTAAGATGGAATTACACTGACATATGAAGGCTGTTGAACATTTCACGAGACACTTTTGAAATGATTATGACTGATAAAGGGAGAACATTGCAACAGATAAAGGAAGGAAATTAAATCAGTCATAAGGGTGGGTATCCTAAGATGTACCCAGTATCTCTTATTAATTTATCTTAACTCAGCAGGTTGGAACCAGGCTGGAGCACAGAAAGAAGAAAATGTTCAGATAGTCTGACACACCACAGTCCCTGGAGATGGGTGTGTGCTACCTGAAACACCACACCACAGCAGCAATGATTCTCCTCACAGCATATCCCACACCCCTTGCTTTACTGCCCTTCACCTCCCATCTGCTTTTTGGCCCCCACCCCACAAACATTCAGACATGCAAATGGAATTGCTGCAGCCAGGCAGAGCAGCTAATGGTTTCAGATGGGCAGTTGCCAAAGGCCAACATGAGCACACACACAAGGAGAACAAGCGGAGAGGATAAGGGTATGATATTGGAGGTCTTCAGCCTGCTCCGCTAGATCGCGATGCCTTTGCAAACTCCCTCCATTTGGACCCCAATTCTGCAGTACTGTCTCAGCCAAGAGAATGCTGAGAGCAACTGACTGAAAGATTCTTGTAGCACCACCTCAGTTCATAGCAGCCCATGATAAACTGCACCATCCCAACTCATCACCTCCTGCCCAGTTTGCTCCACACCTGGTGAGAGCTGGTGTGTCAATTTGGCCATTCCAGAGAAAACAGAGAGAGGAAAAGCTGGGAAAGTTATGCCTTTCACCATGGGGCAGCCATGTCTCCCTGTGCAAATGGATGTAAGGTTCTCTCTTCAGTGAAACAGCTCAGTGGACAGCGAATGCTCAGACAGAACGTGAGGCAGCACCAGGTGTATAAACATGGCCTTGCTGAAGGAAGAGAGGACATTCAGGACAGCCCTTGTAACACACTTCCTACAAGGCAGCCCAGAGGTTTTTGATACTGGACAGGAAAGGACACAGACTGAGGAGTTAACAGAGAGTAATAAGAGACTACTGCTCCACTGAAATTAGAAGGTAGCTGGTTTATAGCTCTTGATAGGGAAAACTAGCAAACGCCAGAAGGCTGACATTGCCACCAGCCTAGGAAACCAGTGCAGCCTTGATTCACAGACCTCAAAGCTTCTGTCTCATCTACACGGCCAAGCAGCCACCACTCAGGGCAGTATCTCAGCCAAGCCCTCAAGGGAACACATTGTTCACAACACCAGCTAGCCAGAAGATTCTGGTAGAGCTCTATCCATTCCAGAGAAAAGGGAGAGTAAAAAGAAGCAGCCGTGAGAACCTGAGTTGAAAGCCTCTGGATCAGGAATACATCCCTTTGCAATTACGCACTTGCTGCTCTATCAGTTGCTTTCAAGGTGGAGAAAGCTCACTCCTCTAGTGTCCTAGCTCTTGTGTCACTAGCACAAACGTGAAACACCCAAGGTGATGCAACAGTACTTCTGAACCACAGTGTTTTCCAGCACAGTGTGCATGTGCATATTGCCTCTAATATGATGCCCTTCTTCAGTGGGCCAACCAGACCTCTCCTAAGTCCCCCATTTTAGATCATTTCACAGCCTAAACCTTCCCTACACACCAGAATGTCTGGCCTTACCCCACTCCAGGGCTCCCCATCGCTCACAGCTGAGGGGGGGTTACCCTCTGGTGGAGACTGTGAAGAGTCTGGCTCCAGTGAACGCATGGTCCCATCCTCTGACACCTGTGACTTCTCCGTGAGCTTGTCAATTCCTGTGTTCAAAGAGAAAAATCTCAGAAATACAAGTAAATTAAATATGCTTAAAAGCAGGGGTTATTCCCTGTCCTACCATGCACAGACACCCTATACATCTGCTGAGATCTGAAACTCTCCCCACAGGAAAAGCAAGATCTAGCCTTGGTTTCACCACTCCAAAGGAGTTTGTCTCTAGAAGATGTCCCCTGATGTGAGAGGAACACAGGTTCACACGGATATAGTTAAACCACAGCAAAATGACAAGATTAGGACAAACGTCCAGGTGGACACTAAGTCTGAGAGGAGAGAAACTCAAGACAGTTTACTTTGACGTGTTTGTGATCAGCTTGGGCAAACTGATCTGAAACTCAGACTGAAAGGCAGTAAGTCATTCACAGATATAAACTCTTAATCTCTCCCACGCCCAGTGAAAGGGTGAGTCCACACCGTATCTCACAGAGAAAACAAACCTCTTTCCTGTTACAAAGGTAAACTAAAGCTGACCTGGAGTAGCCACCAAACTAGTCTTCAGTGTCCCTGGTTCAGCAGGGGCAGCAGGACGTGACCCTTCCATGGAGACCCCGTCCTGGGAGTTGGTGCGAGAAATCGGCTCAGGAGTTTTCTTCTTGCGCTGCAGACCTTTCTGGATGGACTGGGAGTCCGTGGGTAAGTTGGCCAGCTGGTGAAACACATTCCGCTTGCGGATAACAGCATAGACCAAATTTGAGTTCCCTGGGAATCACAGCAACAAAATGAGCAGAGAAGTAAGACTCAGCAAGCTCTGCCAATACAGCACAGCTCACAGGGTACACAAAGCATGGTTGTGGAGACCCCACAAACTCAGAGAACCATGCTTCCACCCCCCAAAGGCAATGGTACAAGAAAGAAGGAGCAGGGCTTGAAATCCTCTTATCCATTACAAAGCAGTACAGAAAATTCAATTAAATCCTTCCTAGGCTGGAAGGCTGACAAGAAATAGCTTAGAAACTGACATTCAAACTGAGAAGAAAAAGGACAGTTTAAACCACATATTAGAACCTATTTTGGAAGAAAAGATTGTTAGCCAAGATTCAACATTTCTCCATCTTCAAGAGTTCACAAAATAAATCAGGGGTATTCCATCTGAGGAGAAATGCACTTGAAATAGCAAAGCAAAATGGCCAAAATTCTTAATGTCTGCAAGGTGGCAGAGAACAGAATTAAACCATCCCCTAAAATAAAACACACATCACAGCCACAGAGGCTGCTTTAGTATCTGGCAAACACCACTTGCAAGATTTCCATTTGGGAAGCAGAATGGTCACTCTTTATTTGCAGTTTTAAAGCAAAACATCAAATTTTGAGCAGGCTAAGGGACCTCATTCTATTATTTCCTTGAGGTAAAAGACTGTCATGCTTTTAAGAGGGAAAGCACAAGGCATTTTCCTGGAAAGGGAGCAAGAGCCAGAACTTTGTTTGGATGGGGCTGTTTGGTCTTCAGCTCCAGTGACCTGTCAGAACAGAACCAAGAGGCACTTCTAAACACTTAAGGAGATGGAAGTTGGTTTGTCCCCTCACTTACATTTCTGAGCAACATGAGCAGTTCCACAGCAGCATCCAGCCAGTCACAACTTAAGCATTACACATGCGCTTTCCCTTCTTCCCATCTCATTTTCTGCTCTGCAGGAGGCTGAGGTTATGCTGATAATTAGCTGCCATCTCATTTAACTCTAACCCAATCTGTCTGGGTCAGGACCCAACAGTGATTACCTACTAACCCAACTTCTCAATCCTAGGCAAGTCTCCATGTAGCTGGTTTCTACGTTTCTCCCCTTCTCTCATCTGTTTGGATTTTCTCTGAACTTTCATCTGATGTTCTCTTGGGAGTAAACTAGTGCAAACCCACTAAATACAGCAGCCAGTCTCTTACCATCAAACTGGTACTGGATAATGTTGTTGAAAACTTCCAGCAAGAAGAAAACAAGATGGTGATTTTGGACAGCAGAGAACAGGAACCAGGTGGTGGAAAAAGCTTCCAGGAGATGCAATAACTTGTTAGCAGCCACCATTGAGAGAGACTTTAGGTATGGAGACACTGTGGAAGGCAAACAAATGAAAACTGAAGAAAGAACCAAGTTATATGTATTCACATAAATGTTGCTTTTACCACCTTCCCACCCTACACTTCTGGGAAAGCCTCATGGAGCAGCTGAGCCCAACAAGGCTCCACAGAAACATTCCCAAATATAAGTGAAACAGAGATACTGCCTAGTAAAAGCAAGCAGTTCTGCTTTTAGAGGGTCTTGTGTAGTTTTACATTAGTAACATCATCTCTGGCGTGCCTCCTGAAAAGCTTACACAACTGGAGCCACCTGGTCACTAAGCACAAGGGAAGCCACTGCCACCATGGGGAGGTGGCACTCCCTGCTGGAAAGGGTTAGCACTGCCAACCAGCCTCACTGGGCTTTCTGGCCACCCCAGAGGGGCTCCAGGGACTCTGCTGTCCCACCCTTGGCACCATCAGGCCGAGCCCACACAATAACCCTGCAGGCAGGTCTGATGTGCAGCTGGCACTGCCAGCACCAACTAGAAAGGATCAGTCTCCAGCAGCAGCCACTAACACCGGTCAGTGTTAGGGGGCACAGGTAGGAGAGCAGGGAGAGGGGAGTGAGAGCAGCCAGAGCTGTCCCCTCTGTGGGTTGTGGTTTCACACCACACAGTGCTTACCGTTCACAACAATGGTGAGCAGGCAGTCAAAGAGAGGCTGCAGCCGCTGATGCCCGCTGGTTATGATCTTGTGAAAGACCTATCGTAAGGAAGAAGCTCTTGAGCAAGGTAGTACACCTTACTGAAAGCATCCTCTCAACCAAAACCAGTGCCACCCCCACACTAATCGCTTCCTGACACCATTCCTTGCTAGGCTGGGCCAAGCACACTCCACAATTACACAGGTGGGGAAGGCTGCTCTCACTGCAGACTTGCGCTCCAGGAGCACAAGCTTTCATTTACAAGGAATACTTTCGGGATGTGATTAGGGCTCTACAACACTGCAAACAGAAACTGACTGTGAACTGTTCCAAAATGAACAGGCAGCCTGAAACAAAAATAAGCCACCAGGAAGTAAGAAACATCTCCATCCGCAATGGATTTTGACTCTGAACCCTGATGATAGCTGCTTGAAATGCCACAGAACTAATCATCTCACATTTGATTTTAGTGCAAACTTTTAACTCAAATGTTTGTCCCACTTTTCTTAACTATACCCTCAGACATGGAAAGATTCAACTGCCTTGCAACCAGTTCAGACATTGCCAATCCTGGCCTTCCCACCTCTAGTTGGCATGCCTGTAGAGACACCCTGCAGCATAATGAAAATATAGAGATGATCTAAAATTAATAGAATGTAATAGCAAAACACAGTGTCAAGAACAGTACCAGTGGGCACATTTCTTCCCACTCCTTCTAATAAAAGTCTCCTTTTGCAGGTTTATCAGAAGCTGCTAAGAGATTCTTCTTTGGCAAACAAGCACTAACATGGCAGGAGGGTAACCTGAGGCTGGTACTGTAAACACACAGCTGTTTGTAGGCAGTATTGTGACCCCCGGCACTACAGACTGAAAGATGAATGAAACCTTGCAGCAACCCAAAGCTGCAGGGTTGAGCCTGGTATCACTGTTGTTCCCATTCTGGCCGATGTGCTCCACACAACTCTGGATTCTTGGGACAGAGCAAGCAATGCAGTCAGATCTCCTGCCTTCGCCACCTGCAGTCAAGTCTGGTAGAGGCCATGCACCCACCCCACTCATGACAGGCCCAGAGTCCTTTAGACACCAATCCAGCACCATCTGGGATCCCAGTTTTTGGGATCATCTCATACAGATGGAATTGCATCTGATGCATATGCACCCTGCCAGACACATCACCTCGGGATAACAGTGTGCAAAGATCCCACCAGTGCTTGGATACATCCCACACACTTGCTAGCTACTCAGCAGGCTGGCAATCTATGAAGGATGAATATACTGAAGGACGGAAGACAATTATTTGTGGAGGTATGAAATAAGAGTTACAAGGGACAGAAAAGAAGTGTTGGAGCTATACTTACTATGATGAGCAGATCTGCATGTGTCCCTGTGAAGACAGGGATGTCCATAGGCACTCGTACAGAATACGGCTTGTTCAGTCGAACTCCAAAGTTACGCTCCCCACTGAGAAGCAGGAGGATAAAGACCCCAATGTGCATCAAGCCCACTCGTGCTGCAAGCAAAAAAAAAAAAAAAAACAAAAAAACAAAAAAACAAACAAAAACACCAAACAAAAACCCCACACATCACAGTGAGGTCAGTGGACTCCTGAAGACAGAAAGGCAGTAAGGAGAGAGGAGAAACACTATGGGACTGAAAGAAAAACTGCACAGACCAGATCAATCTGATAAGGGACATCCCACACAGAGGTCCCTCCACTGCCAGTACCAGTGTCCTTCCCAAGCACATCTATGTTAAGTCTCAGATAGATCATGCCTTTCTTCATTATGTTCTTGATGTAAGCCCCTCACCATAGTAGGAAAGACCCAACAACTTCTTTCCACTACCCAGTGATGGAGTTATACCTGATTTACACCAAAGGCAAGAGCAGATTGCTCATTTCTCCTTCTTCATGGGATCAGGGACAGTTTTTGACATAAGGACTCAAAACAAGTTAACACATGCTAATGATCTCCCTTCTCTGTGTTGTGGTATAGATCACCTCCTGCTTCTAGTCTGTTACAAACGTTAAAGCCCAGCTAACTGAACCACTCCATGCCTGTAGAAGGCTAGGAACACACATCTGAGATGCTATCACATCTAAGTAGCAGGGAGGAAGCATCTTAAAAACATTCTAGCTCAACTGTCAAGCACAGATCATCCCAAATATTGAAAATAACCAACTTACACTGGTCTGCTCTGGCATCATTGAGAAAATACAAGATTGGGACAAGGATGTCCAGAACATCACTGCTCTTCAGCACAAAGAAAAGGAATTTCTGTAAGAAAGGGGAGGATTTCAGACAATCACAAGGATATTTGGTTTTTTGCACCAACTACAGGACTCGGGACAGGTAGCCTCAAGCTAATTAGTCTCTTGAGAACATTAGAAAGGCTTGTATATGCACCAGCTCTTCAACTCCAGTGTTTTTCGTAGATATTATAATACCTGCTCCAGCAATTTCTTCAAACACCTTGAGGAGCTGCAGCCTTCCTCACAAGCTGTTCCTACAGCCAGACTCCCCCAGCCCATGCAGGAGGGAGGAGCACCGCTGACCAGAGCACCAGAGTCACTCCTAACTACTTGCCCACAACCCTTCCCCAGGGCTCGGTCCAGCCAGAGCCACACCAGGCTCTGGGCAATAGGCAAAGGTGGGACAAAGCTCAGCAAGAGACAGATCCACACCTTGTTGAAGTCACAGAGTTTCCAGAAGAGGACGAGGAGTTCCTGATGGAATTGGATCTTCTTGGCAGAGTTTGGCAGGTAGGTCTGGACCAGCGGGTTTGATAACAAGCGGGCCACTCCTTTCAGGATGAACTGGAAATCCTGCCGACAGACGAGGAAAGAGGCTGTAGTGGGCCCAGGGCTAATGCAGTCAGCATGAAATCAGACAGGAAATAGTTCAGGACAGGAGCACATTACCTCCTCTCGGTGTATTCTTGAGAGGTAATTCACAAACAGATTGTCTGGTCCCGGAGGCTGCATTCAAAAGACAATTAATGAAATTCTTACTGACAACCAGGTTTACTCAGGGAGTCAAAGTCTAATGACTGGCTCTGGGGGCTAATGTCTCTCATTTCACTTTTCCTCTCTGAATGATCCAGTTTTAAATGCCAGGAGACAGAGCACCTCAGGGAACAGTAAAGTCAAGGACTTTTCACTTACATGTTCCTGAATTGAGTCATTGACCAAAACCTAGTGGTTTGGTCATGCAGAGCACAGCTGTTTAGTGAACTACAGGAAAGAAGCAGGACTGGACCAGAGATAGCAGACTGCAAGGAGAGGAGTGGTGCTGGGCCCTACAGGTCAACATTCAATGCAAGCTGGTGTATGAGGACCACAGGGAGTTCAGGAGAGCAGTAAATAGATATCCCAGTGTCACTCACATCCACATCATCCATGGCCGTGCCAGTGGTCGTGCCATCCACACTGGGACTTGAACTAGTAGAGCTGTCATAGTCCAAAGTGACAATCAGCACCTGGGCTGCCTCCTCCACCAGGGGCTCACGGTAGTCAGAGAAAAGCAGGTGATTGTAAGGAATCCCGTAACCCACCGGGTCGTAGGCACAGACGACGTTCAGGAGTGAGGTGAAGAGTGGGAGCGCATGTCTGGGCAGGAAAAAACATTCTCAGAAGGCATAAGCAGGCAGCAAAAGGTGCTGCCTTGGGGAGGGACAGGAATCTCTCCCCAAGAGTTTGGGGTCATGACAAAACACTAGCATCTTCCCTAACAGTGGCCCATGACTGAGCAAGCCCAGAGACAAGAGCTGACACTCCAGCTCCCAAATGGTCTCCTGGAGTACAGCCAAAAGAGGTGAAAAAGGCTGTGTGGCCTCCCAGAGGAATCCTGTGCAGCAGTGTGAGAAAGGGGACAGGATCTCAGAGCTCTCTAGACTCTGGAAAGACAAAACTGTCTGCCTTCAGCCTAAATTATGCTCCCCAAGATGAGCAACTGTCACCTGAGGAGCTGAAAGTCCCAGCGAGACAACGTCACTAGAGGGCAGCATTCATCCGCCACTGACACCACAAACCACCCACTGCAGTGCCACACCACCATCCCCAGGAGGGAACAGGGTCTACAGCAGGAAACAGGATCTGCCATTTCCCACACGGCAGGAATCAGTCCTGCATCAAACTCCAGCGAGCACCATGCTGTCTCTCCTTTTGCTGCTGAGGAACAATTCTCACTAAGCAGAGATGTTAATGAGATGTACGACAGGGACAAAGAAAAAGGACCACAGCCCCCAGACACTGGAGATCGCAAGTTCTGTGGTCCATCCATTATGAACACACTGCATGGAAGAGATTTGAAGACATTTCTTTCTCCCCCTGGCACCTCATCCCCTACACTTCACCCTTACCTGTTCTCTGTAGAGCAGAAGAACTGCACCCAGGGGTTGGCATTGCTGCTGTCCGAGGAGGGAGGCAGATACATGGCCTCAGAGAAACATGTCAGCAGCAGCTTAAGCAGCTCTGTCCTGAAAGAAGGGAAGAAGCCAAGGCCTGGAGCCATTCAGGAGCAGGGACTGGGCACAGGAATCACAACCACTTACCACAATAACACATAAGGAAGGAAGGCTCAGTCCCATCCAGAACGTCCTCCCCACAGAGAGCTAAGCCCGTTTCATTTCATAAGCAATACTGCTGTCACTGGCACAAAGCTCAGCAGAATTGCTGCCTTATGAAAAAGAAATACAGTACAGAGCTCCTAGACACTTTCAGAGCAGCAATGTTTTGCCAGTTCCTGCTGCAGACACTCTGACTCCCATATCATATTACAAAAAGCTATTCAAAAGGTCAGCTGTTTGTTTGGTTTTTGTGTTTGTTTTTTTTGTTTGTTTGTTTTTTGTTTTGGTTTTTTTTGTTGTTTTTTTTTTTTGTGGTGTTTTTTTGTTGCTTTTTTTTTCCCCCTCCTTGGGTTGTCAGTCCTGTTAGCTCAAAGGAGCAAGGAGAAAGCCTCTTGGGAATCACAAATACCCAAGGAGATCCCATCTCCCCTACATCCCACTCTTCTGAGCCCAGTTTCTCTCTACTCTGCCTTTGCAGACCCTCTTACCTATTCAAGTCATGGATGTAGTTAGGCTGTGGAGAATGAGCAAAGCCCACTCCTGCCTCCCAGATGTACTCACAGCTGTCGATGGAGTGGATATCTTCTGCTGTGTCCTGTGGGGAGAAATAAGAGGTTGGACCACAGAAGGCAAGAGCAAGATTTGACAGAGCTAGTGGTATTCAAGGCAATTCAGCCACTCTCTTTAGCAAAGAAACCAGCAGAGAAGCATCCAAACATTCAGACTGTAGATACCAACCCCGCCCAAGGCACATCCTTGACCGAGGACCTCATCTTCAACAAGTACTGAGCACCATGCAGAACAAGGCCCTTCCTCTAGCAGGCTAAGGTGCAATGCTAGCCACCACAACTGGGACGGGCCACCCAATGCTGAAATACCTCCTATTCTTACAATCTGATGCATCACCACCTCCTCTCCTCTGCATCTCAGGTCAGGGCTTTTCCTTTGTAGATCAAGAGCACCACATGGGTTCAGTCCTGCTCAACACCTTGACCGTATCTCATGAGTCACTAATATGCGAGTAAACTCAACATGATATGTCCCAATAGCTGTATCCCAAAGGCAGGAGAATCAGTAAATTAACCCTCATCAATAATAAAAGTGGATATGGCTGTGACTTGCTTTTCAGAGGGTAAAGGAAGAAGGCAACTGCAAACATGCTATTTCTCCCAGTCAGAGCCCTCCCAGTCTTTTGACAGCCACTGGCATGACTCCCAAACTCTTGCTTTGCAACCTGAGGAGATAAACCACAGCAGTTTGCCCTTCTTTGTCATGGTCAGCCAGGTCAGGGTTGAAGCAGCTCTGCAGACACAAGCAGCCATTGAAAATGGCCTGCTGACCCTCTAGGAATGACCAGGAACAAAGACTCAGATGTTTGCATCAAGTCCACTTGGCACACTTTGGCTGTCTCTTTTCTGGAGTTTAATTAAGCAAATTCTACCACCTGCCTTTTTTCCTCCTTGCACTTGGGGAAAGCAGATCAGAGGACTGTTTCTAATTGCTCTGAGTACCCATTGCATAACCTCCAACTCTTCCTCCCTCCCACAAAAGCACTGATCTCAGGACAGCAGGGCTTGAGGGCAACCAAGATGCACTTACCACCCCAACCACAACTCCCACAAAATAAGCATGCTGACAGCAGCTACTGCTGGCACAGAGGCAACTGCAGCTTCCTCCACAGTCCACGCTTTTCCTGCCTGCCTTCTCACTTCCTTGGCCAGAGCTCACCTGCTGTCAGGTTTCTGATCGAGTTCCTCAGAACAATTCTTGCTGAGACTGGAGTGCCCAAGACTCCCCTCCATAATCAAATCTCCTGCCAGGCACAGGCTTCATGGAAAGAAGTGCAATTACTTTCACAAACCTGCTTCTATCATGTGTGACTAAGCAGGAACACTGGGAGGAGACAGCACATTATTAGCCATCATTACAGCAGTTCCCCAGGCCTAAAATGGCAGGTACTGATGTCTTCAAAGAGTTCAGCCTTTGCAAGTAAGTGACAAAAAAACAGAGATGCAAGCATTGTGCATGACAGAGGGATCCCCAATTTCTAGCCATAATTCCAGGACAGACTTCAATTGGAAGGCAAACAGCAAAAGAGTATGGGTCATTCCTGGGACTCCTTCGTCCATTCCCTCCCAGCTGTTACTCTTCCTCTTTACTCAGTTCTGCTTCAGCAACATCCACCACAATCTGTACCTCTGGTGCCATATACTGTTCTGGCAGGAGCATGAGGTGGTTGCACCCATCTCTGCTCTTAACCTGCAGTGAGGTGCAAGAGCACAAGTGAGACCAGATCCAGAGATGTAAGATAGCTAGGCAGAGACTGCAGAGGCTGCAGGAGCAGACAGGCAGCTAACAGCAAGGAACATAAAACATTCACAATCCCATCATCTAATTCAACTTGCCCAGAGCCCTGGAAAGCCAGGCTGGCTGCTGCCAAGGGAGAAATCACAGTGCAGTGGCAGGGGGACCTCCCAGGAGAAAATGTTGCCACCCCAACTTGTGCAATCCATCCCAAGCACAAGACAAGTCCACCTCTTTCCACTGCACTCCCACTTACGCTTAGCACATACCCACGTGGCTCTGATCCAGCCTCACCCCCTTCAACCCCAGGTGACAGATTTTCACCCTGCTTCTAGGACCCAGAAACTTCAAGTGAGCAAACTCAGGTTTGTCAGGGAGCTTTGCAGCCGTCAAATACACAGTGGTTTAGCACGTTAACTTTTAATTTACTTCATAGCTATATCAAAAAGGAGAGCTGCCCACTTTTGTTTACAGACTGGACCTACAAGAAACACCATATAGTCATTGGGGGGCAGAGGGGAAGAGAGAAAGAGAGAGGGAGGGAGATGCACCAGAATCTGTCCTTAGCACACCTGGCAGATGATCCCTGCTTCAGGGAACTCCTCTGAAGACAATCACCATAAGGATCAGAACACATTTGTCTTTGCTGCAATGATACAAAGAGGGAGAGGAGGTGGAAAGACACACAGAGACCACCTACTAATTCAGATCACAGCACCTCCGATCAGGCAAACAGCTGCTTCCTGCCCCAGACTGCACCAAATTGCCAGTGAAAGGAACAAGGTGCTAAAGGTCTCTGCTCCGCTGGCAACAACAGAAGAGCAGTTGTTTGCCAGCACAATGACATTTTCCCGAGGGGCAAGCTGTAGTGCAGGGGTAAGTGCCAGCCACTCCAGCTGAGACTCATCCAGCTGCCTCAGAAGGCACAAACACTACACAGTGAACCCAAAATATTGATCAATATTAGTCACTGTGGGCTCAAGCTTGATGACTCCATATCCCCCTGCCTACAGGTTTGCAGGAAGCTGCTGGGGTTTTCCAGGGTACCCTCCACTATGCAGCTGAACTACCTCTACGCAGATGATCTCATGATTCAACTTACCACCGTGATTCTCCGGTGGCTCTGCACAGTGAAATCAGGACAGAAGAGCAGATCTGCAACAGCAAGGAGCAACGACTCGGCCAGTGGCCGGGCATTTTCATCATCTTCATCTCCCTAAAAGCAAGAAACATGGAAGAGTACTGTCAGCCTGGGGTTAACAAAGAACACACAGTAACACTGGTGAAACACAGCAAGTGAAGATACACTCCCCAAGAACACACAGGGAGGCAAAAAGTTACAAAGGAACAAGAGGGAAAAACACACAAAACCCATTCAGTGTAGGAAAAATTCCTCCCTGGAAGGCGATGACTGAACAGGAGCAAGCAGTCTAATGACACCAAACCCAGCGGACAAAGACCTAGAGATGTTGGGGAAACAGAAGAATAGCACTGGACCTTGACACATGGAGATGCTTGACTTACTGAAGACAAAAGGAAAGGGAACCATTTACAGAGAAGAGGGTTTTACAGTCATGAAGGAGCGTGATTTGGATGGTGCACAGAGACAGCAATAGAGGCAGCCAGCCAGCAGCACTAAGGTGTAAAAGCTCTCGAAGTCCTGTGTGGGCTGCCCAGAACTGGAGAGGCTGCGTGCACCATGCAAGGGGCCACCTCAGCCTGCAGTGGCAGAGCAAGCACGACAGCAGAGGGAATTTTGCTGTCTCCAACATTCAAAGCAATCACCCAAATCATGCATGGCTACTCCTCCGCAGCTGTTGCCACGGGAAACCTTGCCAGACCCTGCCTGTCAAAGAGCATCCTGGATGGGAGGCCTTCCTCACCACACACTGGTGCTGGAGGAAAAGGTAGAGAGCAGGAATTGCAGGAGCTTATCTATCTCAGCCAGGCCTCTGTCAGCCTGCGCAGAACACAAGGCTCTTAAATCACAGCAGGCAGCTAACAGAGATAATAGCCTGTGTGGCTCTGACGTCTGTCTTGGTGACAGCTGGAAGACTACTGTCAAACAGGTCCCGGATGTAAGGAGAGGCCCAGAGAGGATGGATGGAGCCAGCACAGCAAAGATGCTTTTACGTAAGCTCACAGTCAGAGATGAAACGATGAGCATTAGAGTACAAGAGGATTTCTTTTCCAAGAATCATCTTTGCTAGTATTGCCTCAGCTGCCAGAAAGACTCCCTGCAGGCTCTGGGTACCACCACATCCAAAATGGGTAACACACAATAAACCAATAGATCTGTACACAATACAGACTCTCTTACAAGGGGAAGACACCCATGTTCCAGGAGCTCTGCCATCCATCACCACATCATGAAGTGGGCAAAGGATAATCGCAGAGATATTTACTATCTGGTGGTCCAGGCACATCATCATCTTTCCCCTTCAGTTCCCAGGGAGAAACCAGCCTTCAGACAGCAAAGATGTTGCCCCTAGGTTAGATGTGGTCTCAGCTTCCCTAACATCTCAGGGCTTTATTTGTTATCCCCTGACAGCCTTACAGCTGCTCCTGCACATAGTTAAATGATGGAGCACACTGAACCACAACAGCTCTGCCAACATTCAAGAGCACGACACAGTGGAAGGGCTCCCTAAGCCAGCACACATGAAAGGGGCTAGATCGCCTTGGGGTGACTCCACCACTCTAAGGCTGAGAAACTCTTCCAGGTGCTGAACAGGGTGGAAAAACAGTTATTACAGCAGCTTGGATGGATCAGAGTACCAGGCACCCCACATGTTCCTTCCCAAAACAAGCTCCTCCATTGTTAAGCCTCTCCAGAATTCCCGGGCCCCTGCAGAGATGAAAGGGTGGACAACCACCAGCCTCCCAATCACACAGATCACATAATACAGCAGAGTTAGCAAAGACCTCCATTTCCACGACCCAGAACTTCCCCTTGAAGTGCCTCAGGCAAAACAGATTAGAGGTGACAGGCAGAGACAGTGAAAGGTGCAAGGTTTGTACTATACCAATCACCGCTGATCCTTTATAATGTTGCCAAAAAGACTGCAGTACACTTAATGTTCAGGGGAAACCACAGACTTCAGCACTGCCACACTGACCTGCAGATTCAGAAACTCATAGGAGAGTGCTCTTTATGTGCAGCTGCCAAAGGAATAAGCAGGCAAATATGTATTCCTGGCCTAACTCAACTGTATTTTCAACATTATTTCTATTTGTGGGAGATCCTAAAACACTTTCACCCTGTTCCTTTGAGAGACACAGAAGAGGACTGTTGTACCTGCTCACCAGACAGAGAAATGTAGGGAGGTTCAGAGACACCCTTGAGGTTATACACATCACTGACAGAGCCAGAAACAGCACATAATTCTTTAACCCTAATTATTTTACCACACTTGCTCAGTTGTGGGCTTCATTTATCAGGCTAGGCCCCTGGTTACAACTCTAGCCCTCAGCTCGTAAGCAAAGGATCGAGTCGTGGTGCTGAAAGCTTCTCTGGCACTGTTTGCTCTAAACGTGACATTGTAAAATCAATGGAAATTATACTCTTTTTCAGTTTGACTCAACTTTCATTAATGGAAGAAGGTCATTTTGGTTTAAGAAAGTCAGTCTTCAGTACCAGCCTCTTGTTCATTTTGGTTGACACCTTCAGTTATACTAGAGAAGCCTTCCCCGACATACCAGTGCTCTCCTATAGCTACAGACCCAAGTGAAATATTCAGATGATGCAGCAACTTGTGCTAAACAAAGCAGCTGAGAGTGAGAGGAAGAGCAGAAAGAATCAAAGGAAGGAAAACAACTTAGAAGGTGCCACCTAATTTCTGACCAAACATAAATAACTGAAGTAAAGTTGACCCCAAAAGTATATAGGGTCTCCTCGCTGCAGCTTCACCTTCACCCTCTAGAAAGAAGAATAAGTGCCAAGAGACAGACCCCTCCTCGGCCAGCCCCGGGGACAGTTGACCAGAAGAAACCTCTCCAATCGGGGTCCTCGAAGATGTAAGGCAGGATACGGGTGAGGAGCCGGCAGCAGTTCAAGACGATTTGCCTCTCCTTCTCTGTGTGGCAGCCGCTCTCTGCTCCCTGCACCAGCTTCTCCACAGCCTGAAGGAAACAAAACCATGGCAGGTAGCATCAGCCTGGACACAAGTTAGCAAGAGTTGGCTGGGTCTATCCTGCTGGTGACACCCTCATACAGAGTTATAAGCAGGTCTTGGAGCCCATTTTCTCACAATGTAATACTACAAGCGCTGTTGCTGTTTGCAACACTGCAGAAATAGTGTTAATGATCTTAAATAGACCTTCTGGAATTTCTACTGTGCTGCTGCAAGAGACCTCACATGCCAGAGCTAATCCATGCAGCACACATGTCATGCCATGTGAAGCAGACAGCCACAGCACCAGAAGGCTCCTTCCAGCACTGCTCCATGACACCTCACGCAGCAAAGAGCAGGTCATATTAATCAGCCACATCAGGGACACAAGATGCAGGCAGAACCAATGCAGCAGCACTGTGCTGCATGGTGTGAGGTGCTGGCAGGGGAAGATTGCCCAGAAACACATGAAGTCTGACAGATCTGTATGTGCTGTTGCGATTACAGCAGGGACCTCCCCTGACTCAGGAGGCGGGAGCTAAGCTGCTCTGTGAGACTTAAGTGACCCTGTGAATAGGACTGCTGCTCTGGAAAGAGCTTCTGGGCTGAGTCTCTGCAGTCCATCCAATCACTGCTGAAACTGCCAATGGAGATAGTCCCACTGGGTTTTTCAGAATAGGATGTGGGTCTCGCCAGGCAGCAACTGCAGCCCCAGGAGACAGCAGCAAAGGGTTTTACCCACAGACAGAAAAGGGCAGCTCCTTCCCCCAGCAGCTGCACTCACTTGCTCTTACTCCCTGATCCCAAGGGGAAACCAAGGGGGAATGAAAGCCAAAACATTTACCAAGGATTCACCTTGCTGCTTTTTAATTCACGAGGTCATGCGTCCCTGCTTATTTTCATAGCAGACTGTCTGGGTCACTGACTCTGCTAGCCTGCGTCACTGCCTTAATGGGTATTTAAATGCTGTTTGTGTAGTCTCAGTCTGTCCACACACTACTCTGACTGAGCTTAACTATGTTTTCAGGCACATTTATGACCCTGTGCAGTCTGAGTCTCCAGCCATATTTCCAGATGACATTTCAGCCATGCTGTTGTGCTCTCCACGAACATGCAGCATTGCTAAGTCCAGTGGTACAGTGCACCAGGCACAGGTCAGGGCCCTCAGTCTGGCAAAAGCACTGCAGGAGTCTGTAGGCTCCTCTGACCCCAATATCCCAAGCTCTAGGGCTCCTGGATAAACAGCCCTGCAGTCACCTGGTCTCCCAACACATCTGCTTCTAGTAGGGAGAACAGCCCATATTTTAGTCTTGATTTTGGGGGAAAACAGACACAAACGGGTTATGTAGTCAGTATAGGTCTCCTCAGCCCTTCTCGATTCCCAAGCTGATGAGTGCCAGAAGCCAGGAGACAGCACTAGGAAAGAACCATTCAATTTTTCCTCATTTCTGTGCTCTCTCAAGTATCCACTACAGGCATCTGTCTGAGGCACAATTCCCAGTCAGAGGTACTTCAGTATGATTCAGTAGGTCTCATTCACATTTTGTAGAGCAGGAAAGAAAAACAGGATGGCAACAACCACTCAGAACTGGGAAAATGTCATTCCAAATGTTTTCAATACTACAAATTCAAGGCTATTCGTTGCATGGCTCAAATCAGGAACATTACTAACACCTGCACTTTCCCAGGCAGAGTAAGTGTCAGGCTGTTGCTCACCAGCTTGACAACTTGCCAAACCTGGCAGGGTAGGAAACGTGAGTCAGTGTCCCTTGTGCTCCACACGAGGACGTGGCAACACCAGAAGCAGCATCAAGGATGTTCTGATGTCACAGCAAAAGCAAAAAAAAGTCTTAAGATCTCCCTCAAACTTCATCCAGGCACTTGTACAGTGACAATCTCCACACCCCTCTGGGATCTATCAGCTTGAAGCCAGACCGATTCATGGTGAGGAGCAATTAGATACAGACAAGTAATTGGATGTACCAGCCTCGCCACAAATATGCAGCCTTGGTATAAAGTCCCCTAAGCAGGAAGCAGTTTATACAGCAGGCAAGACCCAAGAGGGCAGAGTGAAACACAGGAAAGGGACAAGAGGAAAAAGGCTCTAAAGTGAGCAAATAGCAGCTGTGGTCTGTGCTAAACCAAGAGAGGAAGGGCTGAGAGTTACCATCAGGAGGAGACAGGGATAAGTAAGCACATCACATAGTACAGGGAAATAATGTGGTACCTGTCTCCTCTTGGGAGCCACAGGGCTGTTTATGCAGGGGCACCCCGCTACTAGCATAGCACCAACCTTACCTTATAACACAGAGTCGCCAAGTTTGAAGGTGATTCTTCTCTCACTGCTCGGATCTCTGCAGCTGGTACAAGGGCAAAGACATCCTGCACTGAAGTGGCTGTGTCTGCCCAGAACTGGTCCCAAAAGGCGTCATCCGTTGCCTCCACAGGCTGTGGAGAGACAAACATGGCTACAGGTACAGAACTACCATTCTATGAGATCCAAACATCAGTGGTTATGCCTGGCTTGGGGATGGGACCAGGCACAGAAGAGGTTCAATAAAACATACCATGACACTGGTTTTTGTACTTCCACCTCTTTATTACCAGGGCTGTGGCAAATTTGATCTCTCAAACAGAGCATTCCCTCAAGCAAGGGGATGAGCAGCAACACATCTATGTGACCAACTACATCAGACTGGCACCCCCCAAGTCTTTCATGGAATCACAACATACATGAGGCCTCCTGCTTGTCTGCAACCTAGCACGTGTATTGCAAGCTCTTTACAAACACACATGCACCAGGATGCTCTCATGAGCTCTGTCACCTTCAGAGCAAGCCAATGATGCCCTGAGCATGCACTAGAGTTACTTCTATTGTAACCAAAGTCTCAAGGAAGCAATCAGGGACATCTCACATTAGGGCACGAATAGACCCACAGAACTGACATACCCACCTCAAAGCACTTTCAGATGCAAAGGAATTGATCTTTTTGAATCAAATATTTATAGGGAACTGGATTCCGTGCAGCTGGTCACTACCAATGCTTTGTTCTTAAAAAGCACTGAGTGTGCAATTCAAAGAGGAAGATGAAAGAAGGAGACTGATATACCAATGGAATCAATCCATTTCAGACCTGTGGTCTGAGAAGCCCATCCTGCCCAAATGCCTGGGAACACACCTCTTCCCATTACCTTTTCTGGCTCTGCAGGTGCAGACAGCCTCCTCTTACCAGCACTGTTGTCCCCTTTCTACAGTGAGAGAACCAGGATTCTCCTCAGGCCCACCCTGAAACCTGGGTGCTAGGGATGCTGGTCACGAGGATGGTCTGTTTGCCAGACTGCAGCTGGAAAGACAGTTCTGTACAGCTGGCTGCAGAGTCCCAGTGTCATTCCCCCAGCTTCTTCCTGAGAGCATGGCACTTAGAAATCAAAGCAACAACGACAACAACCTGTGTGGTAAATTATATGCAGCTTAACAAAGCAGTCTGAACCTTGGCTTTGCCCTTTATGGCTTTGTAGAAACAGAGAGCAGCACTGGCTCTTCAAGGGAAAGCAGAGGCTCAGACACACAGGGCCGCTGATTCCTCCAACCCTGCGGAAGCGTAGCAATGACCTGCCACTCCCCAAAAGGTGAAAATGCCAGCACTGTTTGCTGAACAAGAAGGTATCTCAATTACACAACATCTCAGGCATCCAAAGCCTGGGAGCTCTCAATAATCAGGAGAGACTTAACTTTTCAGCCAGCCTAAAACTGAGCACAGCTCTTCCCATCCAAATGCTAATATTTGCCAAGAGACAGGCATCATCCAAACAAGGCTAGGAGCGCTCATCCAGCCCAAGGGTCCAGCTACAACAGAGGTGGGATAAATTCACACTGCTTGGCATAAATAGGCATGTAAGAGTTGGATCCACAATTTCAGTCAGAAGAGGAAAATGGAAGCTTTTCCAGAGGAGTCTCCCCAGCCATGCTGAGGTGTGGTGGCACACTCGGCAGGTCAGAAGAGCCATCTGCCTGAGCAACACCAGCCCTCAGCTTGGGGCGAGCAGGAGCCTCCTGCCTGGGACATGCACTGGCTCTAAAGGAAACAGCAGCTCTCACTGACTGTGATAAGCAGCACCATGGGCGGGTCTACCATGTCAGATGGCAAAAATATGAACGAACGTGTGTTTAACTTAAAACAATTCCTGCCCACTCCCAGCTCTGCCGTAGCAGGCAAGAAAACTTGCCCAGCTCTATGCTGTTTCTAAATGCAGCTAAGACGGGACTCCAGGGAGAACAGCTCACTCACAGCTCTGACACAGAGAAGTGCTGCATTTCCCCCTTTGCTACCACCTCCTGAATTAACAGCCACAGAGTTCGAGCAGGTGATGTGTCACTACCACCCGAAGGCCAAAAAGTGAAAGGGGCAGGCAGGCCACCCCCAAACTGGTATAGCAGGTTACTGCCCTGCAGCTCTCTACCTTAACCCTCCAGTGCCATAGAGGCTGCCTATTGTTTGTCCTGGTCCTTCCAGCCATGCAATGTATCAGTCCAAACAACTCTCCAGACTTTAAAAACAAAACCAGAAAAAAAACCCACATGTGTTTAGGTATCATCTTAAACTCTGCTCTAGCACTGAAACCCTCTTCATTTTATCACCTGGCTACCAAAGCAAGTTCCCACCAAACATCTTGCCAAGGGAAGAGTAACTTCTTTCCAAAAGGTTCAAGATCACAGCTCCTCAGAGGGGATCTGTAGGAACAGCCAAGTGTTTACAGCCTGAATTTCAGCTTCCTGAGTGTGTGAAGGAGCTGTGCTCTCTGTAACCTGGGCATAAAATGCTTAAATGGAAGCAAAACTATTTTGCAAAGCTCATCTCTAATTATACTCCTCAAAAAGAGTCAAGTAATTGGAATCCAGTCTATGTAATGCACAAAGCGTTCTACACTTCCTGCAACCCTTTTCAAACCACGTACCACAGCCCCATGTATAATTGCCACATGTACCTACTGGCTGTCTGCCACAGCCACTCCCACCAACAACAGTGAGCAGCAATTGCTGCTAATTGGAGATCATGCATAAATAATGGCTTCACTCTCATCTAGAGGGGAAGCAGAAAACCATTTCCCTCCAGCAGACACTGATCCCTTTACCTCCCACTAGCCCAAGGCTTCCTCAAAGGTTGAGCACAGCTGCTATTTTACAGATGGTAACACAACAGCTAAAACAGACTGAAGAACACTGTCTCCAACCAAAATTACATGGAGGTAGAGAAGCATAGCAGCAATAACCCAAGCTGCAACACTGGATGCTGCAGCCACATTAATGTCACGGCTGCCATCTTGGCAAGCAGATTATGCTAAAATACCATTTCTTTAATTTTTAATAGCTGCAGCAAATCAGCTTCTCATCAACAGATGGTATCCCATGTACAATCCTGGGACATGGATTCAGTACTGAGTCACTCACATCCCCACAGCCCCGTTTTAATTAACAGTCTGGCATCATGAAGGTACTTGATCCACATAATGTTAATCTCTTTCACAGAACATTACTGGATGCTTTTAAGCTGATTGTATTCTGCACACAGCACCTCTGGGGATCTAGATATCCATTTCCTCATGCTGAGCTCACTCAACAGCCTCTATCTAGCTCACAGAGAAGGGAATACAGAAACCTAGAACAATTTTGCTCCCCAGTCATGGATATCTTCATTTGGAAATGTCAAGATTTAGTTACAAGCATTGGTACTCCACATGCTGCAGTAACAAATCCTACAGCACTGCAGCTAGCCTTGACAGTGCTTTAACCAGAATAGTTCATAAGAAGCTGAATTCTCACCAGAAATGCTGTGAGCTGGGGCCACTTCAGATCCTCCAGATCAGCACAGACCTGTCCTCTTTTGGGGAGGGAGCTGCAGCACAGATAAGAAAGAGCCTGATGCTCCACCAGCATGGTGCAGACAACCAGTTCCACACTAGTGGTGCAATGAGAATGAGAACTTCATCATTGCCAGAAAGAATTGATGGATCAGCAGCTTCACTCTAATCTGGAAACACAACTTGCATATCTAGAGAGCAAAGAAGCTCCTGATGCCCCACGCACCCCATCACAGAGGCTGCTGAAGTTAGAGAGCTAACCGACACTGCTGCCTGAACCAAGCTCTCCACACCAAAGGGATGTGATGACTGTAACACAGCATGGCCGCTGAGAACGCAGTGGGCAGAGCCGAGGTAATGCGACATCTCAGAGTAAGCAAGGAGGGAGACTTTCACCTTCAGTTCACCTAGGCAAGGTGTAAAGACCTCCCACCTGCATGCTGGCCACACAAAGGTGGAACCAGTCCTACTGGACACCTCCAGTCTTTATTTCCCAATAGTTATAAATGTTGAGTTTCAGGTTCTTTAAAGCACACCACACACATGCTGTAGGAGTCAGAAAAGGAAGATGCTCAGTTTGCAAGCATCTTGCCAGTTACTGAACCAAACAAAAAAAAAAAAAAAAAAAAAATCACAGCCCTAAACAGGCAATCCCCAGGCAAACAAGGTACGTCACAGGAAAGAGGAAAAGAGAGTGGAGCTGACCATGTCCTATAAACAGGAAAAGGTCCCAAGGCACAGCCTCCCCCCATTCGTTACTGTTCCCAGCGTGACGCGAGCACCACCTCTGCTTTCTCTTTCAAATACAATCCCTCACAAACTCAGGCACCCTCCTTCCAAACAAGAGCTCTCACACTTACACCTTTACATCAAGTGCCTGTTCCCAACCATTCCTCCAGTAGGACCCTAAAGAGAACTGTCCTTAAACCAGATCTAAGGCTGCTGCAAACCATCAGCAGAGAATCAAGGGAGCAAGCACTCACTAGTATCACTCACTGTATTCTTTTTGCTTCTTGTCAATATGTCAGCTGAGCATCCCACCAGCCAAGGTAGTGAGCCATTTGGGGCAGGGACTCTCCTTTTCCTGTGAATGGACATCAAGCCACATCCTTGATCCCTGACCAGGGTTTCTAGCCAGTACTATGCAAGTTCAGATAGTATGTAACAGCAGCGTGCTCCTTTCCACCCCAAATAAGGCAAAACTGTGGACTGTAACTACCGGAGAGCCATTCATGTTGCGCTTGACTGAGCTCTAGATCAGGCAACCCTGCAGGGCCAGTGGATTAGATTGAGGCAATTCACACACCTTTGTACTACCTGTTTGTGAACCACTGTGCAAAAAGAAAGTCTGAGAACAGACTTACTCAAAATGTTAATAACTAGCAAGATTTCACCCCTGCTGCCAAGGACAGCAGCTCCACACAGATTTCAGAGCAATAGGAAATTTTTCTATAGGATCTTTGCAGTGCACAGTGCAGAATCAAAGAGAGACTCCACACAAGTCTGCTGCCAGTTCTCTGCTCCCACAGCAGAGACAGTGCTGCAAAGGACATGGGAAAACAGGATTTGTAGAAGTCTGGCAGGGAAAGCCTAAGACAGAAGTCAGCTGTGTGAACTGCTAGCTACAGCTTTGCTTTTAAGACAACAATTTTGCTTTTGATCAACCTGAGATACTCAAGACACTCAAGTCAAGCCTGAATACTATCAGAAACAGGCTACCAGAAACCAACCTCTCTAAGTACAAGATGAACTTTTATCAGGCTCAAATTAATAGCCTGTTGTACTACTGCATTTCCACATCAGGGACAAAGAAAGGCCTGGAGTTTGTCCCTCCTATTTGATCCTTCCTGTCTCTTTAAATTAGAGGCATAGTTAGCATTAAAATCTAACAAGCTGGTTCACAAGATCAAAATTTCTTATCTTTCAGTCTGTTGCTTGCAGGAACCATTTAACTGCCAAATGGCTGAGAAAAGAAAGTGTGTTTCCCCAGCAGTTAAGACTCCCAGCTTCAGGTCCCTGTTCTGCCACTGACTGGTTTTCATACTCACAATCTATGTTTCCCTTCACCTGTTAAGTAGACAGCATTTTTATGGGCAATTTGGGAGGACTCACACATTCTCTATGACAAAGCACACCTGGTTTATTATTAAAAGGGTGGACCCTATCAATTTAAAGTTGTGCAGTGTAATCCAATATATGTGTACCATTTAAAAATCCCAAAGCCCATTTTGCCATGTGTGATTATAAATACATATCTGTAGCATAAACTAATTCCTCCTTTCTGGTACTACTGCCCTTTTTTAATCACTAAAATTGTTCTGAAGTGGTTTTTCTTTTTTAATACCCTTACACTTTCAGAGTTTCTCTCTGGCAATTACAAAATCAATTAAGTCAATTACATTTGTGTCCAGACTTGGTTTAACTTTCAAGTTCTGTGCTCCACATGCATTCAAGTGTTATGTTCCCGACAGATTTTTTTTTGTTTTTTTTTTAATATTCATACAGGAACACTCCTATTTTTTAATTAACGAAAGCCTGGAGATTATAAGAATTTATTTTTAAGAAAAATTTAATGTCAGTGCCAACTCTGATCCTCCACCAGTGCATGAGCAGTGCTTTCTGCTCAACCACTTCCTTCCATCTGAGCCTTAGGAAACACCACATAGTGCATTACTAAGCTCACAGTTTCATGTTACCGATGATTTGATGAAAATCTATTTGTCCAGCTACCTAATGTCAGAGGAGAATGCTGAAAAAAAGAAAACATGCCACTGAGGAAGCAAAGCATATTTTGAGCTAATAACTTTGAAGGATTTGACTCTGTCCATCATTGCAGCCCAGTTTTGTACCCAGGGTCTCACAGACTAGGAAGTTACATGGAACTTGCTGCTGGTAGGAGCTTGGAAGGCTCAAGGAGAGTCCAGTCACGCATGCTGCACAAGCAAACACCAGTGCCCTTCTACAGTATGTAAATACAGGAGTGCCAACACCCCACCCTTTTTCCACATGGCAGTTAGTCTCACCTAGGCCACAAAGATGTGAAATTAATACAACCAAGAATGAAGCTTTTTCTCCTTCCTTTATTCAGGGCCCCAGTGAACCTTCTTTCATTACACACGTCAATAAACCAGGGGAGGGGCACACTCTTCTTGGCTGGCGATGTGAAAGATTGCCTCATACAGGATTTTCTTTGTGAACAGCAGATTCAGAAGATCCCTATAGGCTTGATCTCCCTCACCCCCCCAATCTCACTTTATAAGCATGTTTCCCAGTGGAGGAAGGTCAGTCCAAAGCTGAAAGCACTCTGAACCATTTGGCATCCAGAAGATACTCTGGAAGAATCCCTTAAAACATTAATTCATCCACTCCTCTGTTTGCCTAGGGATGTTGTAGAATATACACAATTGGAGGTTTTTAAGAACATGTTCACAAAAGCCACTCCTGTGCAATGCAGATAGAAGTGATGTTGCTTTAGCAAGTATAAACATGGTTTCTCAAAGGCTCTTCCACACTTACTATCTGTGATTCATTCCCCAGTCCTAGTCTTCAACTCTTGAATTTTCATGGATTTTCTCATATTACCCTTTACCCCTTTGCATCCACACCCTTTTCTTCTGAATTCATTCCCCATCATTAAATATCTTTCTGCCACCACCCCCAAGTTTTTTTAGCAGCTGTCACTCCCTCACTGCCAAAGGTGGATTGTAACAGCAATTCTCCATTGTAACTCAGAATAACCTCAGATGCGATTTCTCAACACAACAAAATCCCTCTGCTTCTTAGACAGAAGGACAGCCTACTGATTTTCCGCCAGTGTGCTGCCACTACTGGGCTCTCAACTTAAGAACTAAGCTAGCTCCCAGGACATGTGCAACATCTGTCAGACCTCTAGGCAACCACCCTCCCTATACAGAGTCCTGACTTCCTTTCATTTAATTCCTTCTCCTCTACAGCCTGGAGAAATGAATCATTATTTCACAGGTCACAGATGGAAGCTGCTACTACAAAAAGCTCTCCCAACAGCACAGCTGGCCAGCAGCCCTTTCAATTGACTTACCCAAAAACAGGGCAAGGTTCCACACCAATTATTCAGGGGAAATAAGATACAGAAAAGGGGGTATCCGCAAACCTTGTGGTGATGTAAACCTGCCACTGAACACATTAGGAGCTCTGGACACCCCTTATGACAGCAGCATCTCCTACCACAGGACGCTGTTTAGCAAAGCACAAGATGTCAGAGGTGGTGAGTGCCGGGACACAGGCACAGCCCTGCCAGACCCGATGCTGTCCCTAGGATCAGGCCAGTGCCCCGAGGCAGAAAACGG
Source organism: Tyto alba (assembly GCF_018691265.1). Lineage (NCBI taxonomy): Eukaryota > Metazoa > Chordata > Aves > Strigiformes > Tytonidae > Tyto > Tyto alba. The sequence continues at coordinate 7,534,202 of NW_024881314.1, forward strand.
CCTTACGGCATTACTTGTGCCCCTCCACAGACCAGCGACTCGGCGGATGGCACCAGCTTGCCCAGACCCCTCCATCGGCTCCCCAGCCTCAAGGGAAGGCCTCATCGCCACAGCCCGGAGCAGAGCCAGCCATCGGAAAGCCCCCGGCAGCGTTGTCACCTCCTCCCCGAGCCCCCCCGGGGCCCCAGCAGCGAGCAGCCCTGGGCTCACGCACAGGGCACCCGCGCCAGCCCCCTTCACCAGGGTCTGGCTGCGGGGGCAGCAACCCGTCCGCCCCCTCCCCTCAGCCCCGGGGCTGTCTCCGGGGAGGGCCGGGGAGAGGGGCTTGTCAACCCGCCCCTCACAGCCGGGGGACACCGCGCTTCAAGGCAAGCGGAGGGCTCCCGACATGGCGGGCCCCCCTCACCTCACCCACTGCCCAACATGGCGCCCCCCCCTCACCTCACCCGCTGCCCGACATGGCGCCCCCCCCTCACCTCACCCGCTGCCCGACATGGCGGCCCCCCCCTCACCTCACCCGCTGCCCGACATGGCGGCCCCCCCTCACCTCACCCACTGCCCGACATGGCGGCCCCCCCCTCACCTCACCCACTGCCCGGCATGGCGGCCCCCCCCTCACCTCACCCACTGCCCGGCATGGCGCTCCCCCCTCACCTCACCCACTGCCCGACATGGCGCCCCCCCCCACCTCACCCACTGCCCGACATGGCGCCCCCCCCCCCCACCTCACCCACTGCCCGACATGGCGCCCCCCCCTCACCTCACCTGCTGCCCGACATGGCGCCCCCTCCCCCCCCCCCCCATCTCCCGACATGGCGCCCCCCCCCACCCCATCTCCCGACATGGCGGCCCTCACCTGGGTCTTGGTGGTGAGCTGGATCACCGCCTTCCTGAAGTTGAGCTTGGAGTCGGCGCTGCCCATGATGCGGCCCGGCTCGGCGGAGCGGCGGCCTCCGGCCGCAGCGGGCAGAGCCGTCCCTCACACCGCCGATGCCACCTCCCCTCCTCGGGCCGCCGCTGCCGCCATCCCCCTTCCCCGCGCCGGCGGCTCTCCCTGCCTGCCTCCCTCCTGTCAAACCCGGCCTCGCAGGTCCCGGCTCTCCCACCCCTCCTCCCGCATCCCTTCCTCCACCCACGGCCGCGGCTCCTCCTCCCCGGCCCCGCCGCCAGCCCTCCATCCCGCCCCGCCGGCACCTTCCTCCTCCTCCCGTTGCCTCAACCTCCCCTCCTTTCGCATCTCCATCTGCCGCCCCTTCCCACCCACACATCGCTCCCCATGGCTGTGCTCCCCCTGTAACCCTCCCTTATCTCCCCTCTCGGTCAGTGCCCGTGGCAGAGCACAGCTTTCCTCATTTCACTGTCTTCCTCCAGTCCTTCCTCACTGTCCCCTCTGGCCTCAGCTTCCTCCCCCTTCTCAGCCCTTCACTTTCCCCGATAGCCCTCTTCTTCCCCAACCTTTACCTTCTCCTCTCATCTTGCCCCCTTCTCCCCCAATATCCCCCTTCTCTTCCTCCCCAACGTTTACCTTCTCCCCCCATCTTGCCCCCTTCCCTTCTTCCCCGACCTTTGCCTTCTCCCCCTTTTTTGCCCCCTTCTCCCTCCCCTCTGCCTGCAGCCCTTGTGCCCTGAAGCCCCTTTGCTCAGCTGCTCTCAGGCACAAGCCCCATGACAGCTCTGTCTCTCCAACACCGGAGAGCCCGGCTGCTCTCAGCAGCCTGGCCCCGAGCCTGGACGGTCGGGATGGGCAGCGGGATTCCAAGGGAACAGCCGGCTCCAGCCTCTCCCTCGTCCTGGGTTGAAAGAAGCCAGGAGCAAGCAGGCTTATAACAAGCACCCTGGGCAAACACCTTATAAAAAGCTCGTTGCAGGTGCTGGCCAATTAATCCTCATGAAATTCTACCCACCTGCAAGGCAAGGATGTTTTATAGCCCTGAGGACTGGGAATTCAAGATCTGGCCCTCACTGAACACCTCAAAGCAGCTGTTTGAGGTGCTTCAGTATTACCTTTGAAGCTATTGTCACTGTTTTCTGCACTGAGCAGCTCTACAAACTGCAAGCGGGTCTCTTTGGCGTCACTGAGTTACATTTCACATGCTCAGCTCTGCAAACCTCCTTTCTTCAGAGGAAATGAAGTAATTTAATCGTTTTGCAAAGGAAAGCAATATGCTGACTCCCCAGCTGGGGCAGACTGTGGGAATTCTCATTTGTTGGCATATAACCTGTACAGAAATCACCAATGTTTGATTATATCGAGTGACAGGTCAGATCTAAGATGTTCTTGTAAAACCTACAGGAAAAAAAAATATTTTCACAAAATCACGTCACCTGGATTTTGCTGCCAAACAGCCTAGAGCCTTTCATCCAAGCACTCACTCACTCAGGTATGGCTACACTATACGGATAAATGAAAATAATGTATTTGTTAGGATCTGAATACTTTTCACAGGCAATTATTTTTCACAATTAACAGAACAGCTCACTTGGAAGAAACCTGCAACAATCACCTAGTCCAACAGCCTGACCACTTCTGAGCTGACCAAAAGTTAAAGCCTGTTATTAAAGACATTGCCCAAATGCCTCTTCAGCACCGACAGGCATGAGAAAATTAAGATTTATTTCCCAGATCTACATTAAAATTGCTTAGAAAAAGATCTAGGAACCAGTCCGAGATGGCTTTCTCTCAGACATACCAGAAGTGTTTGATTAACATTGCTGAGTTATAAAAGTCAGGTTAAAAGAGACTCCTTGATTCTGGTCTGCAATTGCATTAAGGCAAAAGATTTTCCAGGCAGTCAATGAACTTTGGGAGTATGTAGATATAATAGGGAGATTTGTGAGGAGAGAAGGGGAGAGGAATTGCCTACAATTTCTCTCTTATTTCGTCCTTTATCTCCTCTGCTGCTGTACATGAGAGCTGAGTACTAGCCATCACTTTAATCAACCAGGAGCTCTCAGCTGCCTGTCACTGCTGGATTGGACAGAGTTTTCTGACACAGATCCCATCTTTTCTGTATGCACAGTCTGCTGCTCTTGCGCAAACATCTTATATTGCCTTTTCAGTAGGCACCACTGCAAGGTAATGCAATCAAGTATAAAACCAGGGAACTCCATCACAGAGAAAGGAAAAAAAAAAAAAAAGTCATCTAAACCCACTGTCACATGAGTTAATTGGGACCTTAGAGTCTCTGATGGACAGCAGGGCTGCCAAGCACAAATAAACCCCTCAGACCAAACTCCACACTAGCAAGTAGGAGAAAAGCCACCTTCTCTAGCCCTTATTCCCTTAAACTGAAAAGCAAGTACCAAAATCCCAAGCCTTTACTGAACTCACTTGGATGTAACAAACACATTTCCTCCTCAGAACTCTACAAATCCTCGTCTCCCTCAATTTTAATGTCCTTACACCCTTCAGAAATATGTAAGAGTTTGTCTCAAAAATAAGAGAGAAGCCTTCATCAGAAGCACTCATCAGGGTTCAAAACAGGGAGAACATAGAGGCAGAAGGCACAACACTAAAGTGATGTTATGGAGCTGTTTGGTTGGGGTTTCCCCTTTCACAGCCCCAGCTAGAGAGCTTAGAAACACCTGCACCTTGAAGACCAGCCCATCCAAACCCACCAAGGCAGAAGGAAAAAGAACTGGCATGCCCACTGAGGGGTCCAGAGACTTGCTGAAAGACACCGAGAGCAGCCCATGGCAAAACCAGGACACCCCGACCAGCACTGGAGCAAGCCCTGCTCCTGGTTGCCCTCCCCGGGGGTGCAGGGACCCAGCCGGAGGCATCACAGCGGGGGGGACCGCGGGGCAGCTCCCTTCTCCTTTCAGCCCGGGTCACCCTCACCTCACCAACCCCAAACCCCGCTCCCTGCAGCCCCACGCCCGCCCCGCTGCCCGCGGCAGGGCTGGGCGGAGAGGAGGAGGAGGAGGAGAAAAAGGAGGAGAAGGCCGGTCTCGCCTCGCCTCCCCCTTCCCTCTCGCCCGGTTTCCTTGCAGCATTTCCATGCTAGAGGTCTCCACCGAGCTGCGGAGAGAGGATCTGCCTGGCTGCGCCGGGCCTCTTCCTTCCTTTGTGCATCCCCAGCCCTGTGCAAGCCGTGCCCCCAACCCCGGCCGCCACGTCCCCGCTCCATCCCCCCCGCCCCGGAGCCTCCCCCGGCCCTGGGGGCAGGAGGAAGCCGCCCCCCCGGGCAGGCAGAGCCGGGGCAGCGACGAGGCACCGGGTGCCACGTCGAGCCACCCCCTCCCGCCCCGGCCGGGGCACCGAGGCCGCATCCCCGCATCCCCGCATCCCCGCATCCCCGCATCCCCGCATCCCCGCATCCCGCTCCGCATTTTCGGCGGCGGCGGGGTTCCCCGTTGGCGGATGCTGCGCGTCTCCCCGGGCCGCCGGTGCTAAATGCTGAGCGCCGACAGGATGGAGGAGTTTCAGAGCGAGGAAGAGGAGCCCTGGTACGATCAGCAAGACCTGGAGCAGGGTAAGGATGGGGACGCCCCACAAGCTGCCAGCGATGGCAGGCCGGGGGGATGCGAGGGCGGAAAAGGGGGTACACCCCGGGTGCAGGGGGGTGGGATACCTTCTCTCAAGACTCGTATTTGCTTGGCAAAGCCAGTGTCTTGTCCTGCAGCGGCACCTCCATGGAAATCTCAGCTCCGCCGCTCCAAACCACTGTCCTGGCCATGGAAAGTTTAAACCCAACAGATAGAGGCAGGGAGTCCAGGTCCGCCCTGAGCACCAGGGCTGTAAAATATTTGGTGTGTTACATCCACAGAGAAGCTGGATCACCAGAAAACTTGCTGCAGGCGGAATCAAACATGAGTAGTTATGACATTGCTTTCATCTCAGAGCAGTTACAGGTAGAGTTAGCAGGTACAGTAGTTAGAAATTAATACATTGGAAATAATGTGATGCTGAAAGTATCTCTCAAAAGCTTTTGCTGTCCAAGGCCAAATCCAAAGGGATCTTCAGCTTCTAAATTACCTAATTACTTCTGGAGATTGTTTCAATCAGCCATAAAAGCAGGAGAAATTGGGAAAAAAAAAAAAAAAAGAAATCAAGGCCAAGTTTCAAACAGCAAAAATAGCCTCGTTAGAGGAGAAACATTCACTTGTGTAGTTTGTTTTGAAGTAACTGCTTCAATGTTTGTGCTAGCTCTATGTAATGTTTATCCTAAGGCTGGACAGTTGGCTGTGTGTATTTGGGGCTTCTTTTTTTTTAAAAAATGTTATTTTGCTTAGTATTTTGAGTCAACACTCAATAAGTAAATAACTGGAAAAAGTCCTGTTTCAATGGTCCAGGAATGAACTGAACTGATTTGTCAATACATAGGGAAAAATAATTCCTACCTATATACTGTGCCCCTCCGACGTGTTGCACTATAGCTACAGTACAGTTACATATTTGCTTTAGCCAGCTGACTGTCAGCAGGGACGTGCAGTCCAGCTGCAGTGCCTCTGCCCACCATCGCTCCAGTACACTATGTCATAATTTAAAGTTTACACAACTTCAGCTGCAGGGCAGAGGCCCAGCAAGGAATAATAACCAGACCCCCAGGGATTGTTGCAGTTGGGTTTTAATCCCAATTTCTCAGTTAACAGGAAGTATCAGTACTGGGATACTGGGCCCTGTTCTTTGAAACACAACGCTCAAATTAAGCCAGGGCAGAGCACGGAGATGCAGCTATTGGCTGAATAAACAGTGTAGCCTTTGAATGTTCAGAAATTCACATTTCTGGGTGACGTCTTCCCATGGCTCACAAGGGGCCTGGGCACTGGTCCAAGGGCAGCATACAGGCTGAGGAACAGCAGAACTACAGATGAATATAGGGAGTGTTGAACAACGGGGGACGGATTGATTTTTAGCCTAACGCTGTCCCTGGTGTCAGGTTCATGAGTCAGCACTGGCACCGTATAACTGGCTGACAACAATAAAACCACCTTCCCACTGCAGACCAGGTTACTTGCTCTGTCCTGGCAGCATAAATGCAGAATAACTGCCTCCAGATGGTGGCTTGGTGCTGGGGATAGACTCCACCTTTGAGCACATACAGGACTGGAAGAAAACACAGACCCAAAACAAAGCCCAGCTGTGGGGTTTTCAGCCTCCTGTATGAATGGGGCTGCACAGGCTTGCACAAACTCAGAAGGAGAGATGGAGAAGGCTTTAACGAAAATCAGCCAACCAGAAAGGTCCTACAGGGTAATTAAAACCATAATTAATTTGCATGATGCACAAAGCATCACGAAGGACAGTGCTAGACTTTGTCCACATACACTGTGCCTTTGCATTACACCGTAGCCGATCTAGAGGTCTTTGGTGACAGCCCAGCCATGAAGCTGTTGGTTTGGAAATGGGAGGTGGAAGTACAGTGCAAGACATCCAGCATAGCACGATTAGGAGGCGGTCGCAGGCCGGCATTACTAAGAGGATCAGCATGCCAACAGCCCAGGGTCGCACAGAAACCCACGCCTGGCAGCAGCGCCAGGAAGGCCGAGGACAAAAGCATAAGCCTCAGGACTGTTTCTTAGGAGCGAGGGGTGGGAGAAACAAGAAACAACGTAAGCTAGGAGAGCAGAGAAGGTTCTTCTGTGGACCAGTTGGTTGCTGGGCCTTTATCATCATTTTACGGCATCATCAAATATTTATTACATTTACATCCAAAACAGTTTGCTAAGCAACAGATGGCTTAACCAGGAGCTCCATGATGATTATGTTAATTAACCATTTTAGCACCACAGAGGAAATCATGCCCCCAGCTCCACTCTGAGCACCTGTTACTTTGTTCCCCATCCTCCACAGAGATTTGCTTTGTGAAGTAACTATTTTTTTCAAGAAAATAAACTGAAATCACTCTTCTTTGCCCCTGAAGTGCCCACAGTGACTGACAGCACCCACCACTTGCCTTAGAGGCAGCAAGATCTGGTTCCCAGCCTCAAGGCCCTTCCAGCCTTGTTCAAATGAAGCTGGTGCCTTTGAGATTCCTTTACCTGTTTCCTAGCATGCTGTAAGCCATGTGGTTCAAGGCTTTGCACCAAGACACCTTAGCACAGAAGCAGAGACTCAAATCCCAGCCAGGATACTTAGCAGTGATGTGGAAACAGTAGTGGTGTCCTCTGAGGTGTTTCATTCTTGCAATGTTCCCTCTTCAAATCAGAAGGCTTTCTGATTTGAAGAACGTGGTAAAAATGGAGTTCCAGTTGCTTGGTAGCACGGCTTTGCATATTGCCATGCTTTCTAAGCATAAATTGATGTTAATGCTGCTTTGGTTCAGCCATAGCCTCACCTTCCATGAGCTGGGGAACTTGTGCCTCTAAGCGTTAAAACCAGAATACAGTGGTGGTGAACATTTTTCCAGCCATTGAGAACTGATGGTGTGGCTACAGTTGCATCATACCCTGTGTACAGAGTATACGTGCAGCCAGACCCCGAGAGAATGAGTGAGCTAAAATTAGAGTCTGAGCTGGGGATAAGTGGGGACACCTCTCCTGTTCATCAGAAGCATTTGTGTTCAGAACGGCTTCATGCCAACTCAATTGCATCTGGATCCAAACAGAGTGGAGACCAGACCCAGCAGCTATATCTACCAGCCACTCTCAGCCTTCCTCTTCCCCACAGCAATCTCCCAAGATGAGTCCGCCTCACAGTAACCCCACTGCATTCCCTGATCTTCCCAACCTTCCTATTCCCTTGCCAGCATTCAGATCTAAGCCAAAGAGCACAGAGTGCCGCCCAAGAGGAGGGCTCTCAAAGCCACCCTTGCGGTCTCTGGAGCCTAAATACAGCCTAAGTGCTGAGGTGATTCCTCCCATGTGAATAAGACATCCTTGCACGGCTCTGAGTTAGCCAGCAGGACCAGAGGTAGTATAAGAACCAGCACATCATCTCATTGCCACTGTGAGACTGATGGTCCTCTCCTCCTGGACAGCCATAGAAACTTTTGGGCCAAACCATCTGCAATGCAGGCTTAGGACTTTATAGCTGTAACCTCTAAAGGTCTCCAGATTTAAGGATCTTATTTTAATTCCTCTTCCTCCTGCCAAGCGTCTGATTGCTTGCATACTAAGAAGGAAAATGACACAAGGTGCTGAGCTTGCACCACTCTCAACTCATCCGTGTAAAGACACAGGGGTCACCAGCGCTCCGGTGATCGGCTCCTGACATTGGGGTGAACCCAGGGGAGCAGTGCTAGCACCCATACCTGCCTGGCTTCTGCATCACCCAGCCTATGTGGGGTGTCCATAGAGCTGCAATTCACTATCATTTTGCCCAAAGGATTCACTGCACTGGGGAACAGGCAATACCCCAAATTCTGTCCCTCGTGATGCAGTTGTCCTGGCAGTCCAGCTCAGGGGACAACCCACGCAGCTTGCCTGTCCTCCAGGAGGACAGCAGTTAACTCACTGTCCTTCCTCCCCAGCAGCAAGCCAGGAGGATGGAGTTTTCCCTGTAGTAGCTGAGACACTTACTTATTTAGCAGTGCAGTACAGCAGGTAGCTTATGGAAGTGGAAAGTTTTTGGTGACTAATTGCTGAACTGCTTGTGAATGACAAGAAGGACTAGAAAAGTCACAGGAGACAAGGAAATGAAATGACAGTTGGGTTAGTCTGAGGAAGGGATGAGAGCCTCCAAATCTGGGGAGAAAAAAAAAATATATATATATGTATTTTCCTAGAACAAAAATTCCCCTGTGATGTGAAGGCAGCAAGAAAACAGGGCATAAGAGAATCCCATACAGCAGATTCCAGATTCCAGGATTTCTCTCCTCATCTCTTGCAGAAATTCCTTCCTACATCCACTGAACCCCAGGCACATACTTCCAACTGCTGGAGGGAGCAGAATTAGAGTAACTGCTGGAAAGGAAAGAACAAGAGGCAAAGGGAAAAAAGAAAAAAAATAAAATAAAAATCAGTTTTCCATATCTCCCATCCCGAAACAATCAGCTGACAGTGGCATTTCTCCTTCGCAAGGCTGTGTGTGAAGGATTTATGGTCTGAGTCCTGAAGGGCATTCCCCCCACAGCAGCCCTGAGCCCAAGGGACTGGGAGCCAAGGCACCAGCCACTACGACCCTGCACGCAGAAGCTGTCCCCCCACCCCAGCATTTTCCAATCCTCTTTCTTTCCTCCTGTACCAGCCAGTGCTAGCTGGCGACAGGGCAGATCCACGGACCCAGTGTGACACTCAGGAACCACTTAGAGCTGGGACAGCACCAGTGTCCTATCCTGCTCCCGCTAAAAGCAGTGCCAGCACCAGGCTAACACACAGCTTGCTCCTGCACACACTTGATTTCCTCCGCTAAAAGGCCTTTCCCAGAGCAGCACAGTGGCATATTCCCACCTCGCCCAGCTAGTACATCTGTGTGCTCACACCAAACGCATCATTAGGGCTTCCAAATCTTCTACTTAACCTGCTCAAAAACACATATGTGGGACAAGAATTTAGGAAAATATCTCCAATACAAAATACCCTGGAGGAATAAGACCAGATGTTACATAACTGCCAATCTTTGCACAGCTGGGAACTTCAAAGTGATTTTATGTTAGAGTTTATTCTTTGTTTTTTGCCATGCATGTTTAACAAACAGTTGTAAACCTTCTCTCTAAAAGATGACAGTTCTTTTAATCGTTTAAACAGCCTGTTCCTCTGCAGCCTTCTGGGAAGTCACTCTAGTTTATCCCTTGTGCAGTGCAGCTGTCCTGGCACTGCTCAGTTAACTTGTCTCCTCCCTGAAGAATTCAGTCCTTTGACTGTGTAGTTTCCAGATCCATGCTGACCTCTTCCAATTATGCAGCTGCAGCAATGGCAGTTGGAGCTAAGACATTATCATGCCGCCCTCCAAGTTTTCCTGGCTCGCAAGTGTAGAGTCCTGGGAAGGTGCACTGGACTGGGAGGTCATGGCTAAGAACTGGTCTCTGCAGAAGGAGGCAGAGCAAGGAGCAGCATCAGTCCTTGCAGCAGAGCTGCTTCAGAGACACTGGTTTTGGTGCTGGGCTCCTGAAAGAGGCATTGCCCTACATCCTGCTCAGGACTAGCGATGGACATAAATTACACCATCTTGAGAGTACATCAAGTATTTCATCACTCCCTTTCCTTGCAAACTCAGACTGGAAGGCTACAGCACTGTGTTCTTCCTGCGTAGCTCCACAAATGGCACCAATCTCTCACCTGAGGTCAGGACCTCTTCCCACATGGGCAGCATCTCCGGTCAGTGTCAATAGCCGGGCACAAGGCAGCTGGGCTGTGTGTGAGCTTAGTACCTGGAAGAACAGGACTTCAAAGCATTTCCCAGCAGTGGATGGGAAGGGAGCAGTAGTGGGACAGCAGCTTGCAAGATGATACACTTTACTTTAAAGCCAAGCAGAAGGGCTGCTAGAGAAGATGTGGGCAGGTTTTTGGTGTTGCTGCAGAGGATCAGGCTGTTTTCTGCCTTTATCTGTAATATATGGCTGTGAAAGAAGGATCTTCTATGTACCTACATGTCTCTGACAGAGAAGTAGCAGACAGGAGTAACCAGCAGCTGTGGTGCTGGCAGTGGTCTTGGGGGCTGCTGCAGCTGCAAGTGGCAGTTGTGCTGGAACTTGGTTGTTCCCTGAGAGACCAAACCACTTGGGACCAGTGGTCCCACCTGCCTCCTCCCAGCAAGAGGGCATCAAGGGCGGCCGAGTCGGCTGGCCATGGCTCAGGTGGATGATACGTTGTGTGAGCAGGAGAGGGGCTGGAGAGCTGACATGGCAGTGGCAGCCCACTGCTGTGGGTGCTGTTCCCCACCACATAAGCACGCTGACCCGTCCTTCTCAGGTTGCCTTTGCTTGGGGCTCTGCATGTGCACAGTACTGTGGTGCAACAGCAGCAAGACAACATGTAAAGTCTCCCTGGCGCTCATCCTCCTTGTCCATCCTGGGTCAGTAACAACATCCTGCCTCCACAAACACAGCGGGGAGATGAGATTGCCACATGGCAGCAATCCGCACGTCTGTGTCTTTAGCTTTAAAAGAGTTAAAGCCTCTATTCATGGCTCTCTGCATCCTAACATAATTAATGAGTTGGAGCCTTGTCGCCCAGAGGAGGGGTGCACACAGGAGAGCATTGGCTGCCTTTCTCCCTTCTCTTTCCTCACTTCTCCTCCCCAACACCACTTGTATGTATTTATTTAGGACACTTTCCGATCCAGGTGCACTATCAGAGTCTCTGAGCCACCAGTCACCAAGTTCTTTGAAACCATTTTAGCCTACAAGGCAAACACAGACATCAAGGCTGTTTAGATAAGAGAACAGCAGGGAAAGACGCAGAAGGGCCCCAACCATAGTCTAATAACATACCCCGTGTTATCATGCTTTAACAACTTGGCAAAATGCACATCGATTGCTGTGGGCACAGGGATGGGTCTGCTGTGTACATGTTTGTACAGACACATACGGCTTATAAGCAGAGGTAACCATCCTAGGTCTCAAACTTTAACATATAGGGGAGGCTTTGGGGCACAGAATGATAATAGGTCAGAAAGAAAAGGGAAGTATCAATTAAATCAAAAAAGCTTGATGAGCATCTGAGAGGAATAAAAAATAAAGAAGAGCTGACAAAAAGGAAATACTAAATAGGACTGAAAGATACAGAATGCAAGAAAGGGAGCGGCAGGGGCAGAGAAGGCTGGAGGGCTTCCCTGCAGCACAGCACAGACAGTCATCCCTGAGCCCCCTGCCAGGGTTTTGCACTCCTTGGTGCTGCCACTTTTGCTCAGGGGACTAAAGACAGCATGGAGGGAGCCACGCTCATTGTACTGTGCTTGCCTCACAAACCACCTCTCTCTGCACCACCTGAGCTCCCCACCTACCAGGGATGCTTGCGAAGCCAAAGGCAGCCCAGGGGTATGTAACAGATTACACAAAGGAAAGAAAGTTAAGAAAGAACCAAGCAGGAAACTTAGCAAATCTCATTAGGCTAACAGAAATGCCTGTGTGACCAACATCAGCTCAGCCCAGGTAGAGCCACAGTTTGAAAAGAGGAGAGGAAGAGGGAGGAGGTGGCTGTGCTGCCAGGGGCTTCACACACCCCCTTCGCCGGCTCTCACCCAGCCCTGCCACAGGCATCTTCCCCCTTGCTGCATTGGGCTGCTCTGGAAAGCAAACCCTGCCTTTCTGGTACACCCCATTGCATCAAAATGGTAGGTCCCCACAAAAAATACACAGACCATCAAGTGAAAAGCTGAATTGGGTAGCAATGTCTCGATTGTGCCAGTGTAAAAAGGATGGAGAATCCACACTTCAGCAGTAAAACTGGTGGCTCTCTGAAAGCCCTGGCTGGCCATGGGAAGCACTATCATCTGTGGAATGTGCATGTTGAAAAGGCTTTTTCAGGTTGTTTGTGAGATGATGTCATATGGCACTTGCTTCTCTGCACCCCTGCATGTTTCATTGCAAAGGCTTATAAGGGCTAAGTACACAGATTGCCTCCATCACCTGTCATGGAGCAGCAGTAAGTGATATACAAAAGCTGATCTTCACTGTAATATACCCAGACACCACAATGCCTTGCAACTAAGAAAAATAAATGAGAAGCAAGTACACCCTACCCTGGGGTAAACCAGCATAGCATCATTTATTTAGATTTTGAAAGGAATAATTGCACCTACCCTTGACTCTAAGTACCCATGTGTAATGGAGCAGACAGCAAACGCAATTAAATTAAACGTCAACAACATTAAACATCAGTTCTTAATTCTCAACCTACCCCATCCATCAGCTAACAAGCACCCTGAACTTCCTCCAGAGACCTCCACACCAGAGCTCTGCTCGCGGCTCCTCCCTGCTCTTTAGCAGGTGAATTCACATTTGCAGTAGTGGGAGAGGAACAGCCCTTTCTACAGCCCCACATTTAGGAAGGGACCAGAAGGAATGCCTTCATAGATTCTTAGCTGAAAAGGACCTGCAAATGCATGTGCCATAAACCCTGGCTTTTGGGCACCAGAAGCCAAAGGACTTCTATCACCCCTTGCAAGGCTGCCTGTCTCACAGGATGGGGAGAGGGTTGGGTGATTTAAAGGTGATGAGCAAAGCACAGCACCCCTCGCCTGCGCTCGGAGCAGCGGGCACGTTCTCTCACAGCCTAAACACATGAATCCCTTGATGCAAGGGGTGACGACGGGGGAAAGCTCAAAGCAGCCGCTCCAGATTGTGGCTTTCTCCAGAAAGCAGTATTTACAAGGACCATCTGAATAGCTAACTGGATCACCGTTGTATGGAGAGCAGCTGAAACCTCCCCTGCCCAGCACCAGGCTTACGCTCCCCCAAAACCACAACCAGGAGATGCTGGGGGGGAAAAAAAAAACCTTCAGAGAGCACTCTGGGGCAGAAATTTCTCTGCCCAAACAGATACAGGCCAGCACTGGGAAGGCAGAAATGGCTCCAAATCCTCTTTGAGCCTCATTGCAAGCCGCTGTGATGGCTGGGGCAGCCGGGAAGCGTTCAGCTGGGCAGCAGCCCCACGCAGCACACATCTGCCTGCACCAGCACTGCCACAGGATGCTGCAGCAGGGGAGCACCCTGCAGTTTGTTCCTCAGCCTCTTTCAGTCAAAGGCAACTTGCTACTCCTTTTGGACCAGGATTTTTTTTTTTTTTTCCAAGTTTCCTCAGTGACACAGAGCTAGCAGAATTACCACTGGGCTGCTGCTGCTGATCTCTGCAGCTCCAGGGCTGCTGCCTCCTTGTACTGCCCAGCCATGCTCCCCTGTACCAAGCACTGCTCGGATTCAACTCCTGCTCCCTTCCCACCATATGGTCTCTCTCCTCTTCCCCTCCCTCCTTTCTCAGGCGTTTTTCCTGTGGAAGCTTGCAGGGAAATGCAGCCCCTGTCCCTCCCTCTGCTTTGCTCCGTAGGCACAGCTCTTTGTTTGGGGACGAGGCGTGTCTCCTTGTCTGGTGTTAATTAGAAGGGTCATGTCAGTGTTTGCAGTACTGAGAGCCAAAGGGCATCAAGCTGGTGCTTCCCAGGATGGTTTGCACCCGCAGCCCTCTCCCAAAATAGGATTTGGGCAACACCAAGGCCCACGTTTTTTAAGTTGAATGTTGGCCATTTCATAGCAGTGCCTTCAGCACAGGCAGGCTGCAGAAGGATCAGGCACATGGAGTGGACATGCAGCACAGCCTCTCCCCACCACTCTATTTCTCTTTCTGCATCAAGAAGCGATGGGAAAGGGAGGCATCAGCATATCTGCTAAATTAGGGCAAATCGTACAGCACTGGCTGGCTGATCTGACAGTGGAGAAGCAAAGAGGAACACAAAAAATGCAGAGAATCCCCAAGTTCCTAAACAGTTCTTTTCCCCCACAAACAACTTACTGAAATTTCACATTCAGCCTCAGGTTTCCAGGTTCTCCAAGGAGAGGAGCTGTGTGCTCTCCCAGCCTGTGCAGAGGCACAATTAGTGCAAAGATCAAGAGGGATCTGATCTAAAGACGACATTAAAACACTTCCACGCAGCATCCCCCTCCCTCCCCATGGTCCCACAGCTGGGGGGAGACCAACAGGTGAGGAAGAGGCCTCAGGCACAAGGAGGGTGGATGAGACAGGATTACCAAGGATGCTTTGGCTGGCTGGCAGGCAGAGCGTGAGTGAGCGTGTGTGTGACAAGAGCTGAGGCAGTTAAAAGACACTAAAAGAATCAATTCCCCCATGTCCTTCAAGCCCAGAGTCTCCCAGGCCCTTCTGCTCAAAATGGAAACGAAGAATCAATTTCCTCCTCGGAGCTCAGCCCCTTTCTTTCCTCTTTCCCACTCGTCCCCAAACACTGCCCATTTCCCCCATTAAATTATTGCTGACAGAGCCCTTTAAATTACAATGCAGGATCTTGCACTGCCTAATCCACTTAACTCAACCCCAGCTGATTAAATTGGATGCCATATGGTGGGAGAGCACTGGTGTAATCCGCAGGGACGGGGACACACTTGACTCATTACCCGGAGTGCAGCACAGAGCCCTCTCGCTATGCGGCTCTGTGCCGGGGCCCTGCTTGCTGCAAGGGATGTGATTTGCAAGGTGCCAGTCTCCAGCAACGGCCCTGGCTCTGGCAAGGTGGCTATGCCATTAAATACAGCCCCAAGCAGCTTAAAGGCACAAATTGTCCTCCATCTCTGCTGGCATCTGTCTGTTTCCCTGTCCACAGCTGGTGTAGCAAACACTCAGTCTCCCATGGGCACTTTGGAAACGGGAAATTTGGTGCTTGGAAAAAAAAAAACCACAGGTGAAGCAGACCTGTCCATGGGGAAATGCGCCCATATCTTGATTGCACCAATAGCTCTGATGGCAGCCCTCAGACCAGGTCACTGTGCAATGATGAGGATTATAATAAAAAAGGTCACAGCCTAGGATAACATCCTGCAATGCAGGCCACAGCTGGAGAGCACATTCCCACGGTGAAGGGGAGATTTGAGGACACACTGAGCAGCTGTTGGCAGGACCACATCAGGGGAGCCAGCCCTCCAACACCGCTGGAGCCGCACAGAAAGAAACCCGGCCATCACCCAAACTAGTAACATATCAGCACTTCTCATAGTGTGCCGTTATCCATCAGGAAAGCTCCATCCCAAGCACTGACGGCACTAGTAGCACTCCTCCCGGTGAGCACTTGTGTCTGAGAGGTCAGCATGAGCCTCGTTTTGTGATGTGTTGTTTGAAGTGTCAGAGATCAGTGATTTTCCCCGGCTCAGAATACATCCTAGGCATCCTGGTTCCCTTTCTTCTTGTCTTAGTGACCGAGTATCCCCTTTCCCAATCAACTGCATGGCCAAATTAACCACTGGAAGAAATTACAGCTGCTCTCAGCCCTGACAGAGCCTTTGCAAAACATAGCATTAGATGCAGACTAGTGAGGAGTATTACAAGGGGCTGAGAAAACTACAGGGCAGAAGACACATGTCCCCTCACACACTGCAGGATTGCCACTCCTTAATTATTTAAAACTGCATGATAACCATACCAGAGAGAGAAAGAGTAATAACACACATCAGGACCTGTTTCCTTACCTTTTTGAAGGTTTAAGGTCAGATTTTCACTCTGCCACCACAAGAGCTAGAAACTCACCTCTAAAAGCACCAGGAAAAATAGAAACCCACATGATTGTAGGAGGTCAGGCTTTAAGACAATCAATTTCTGAGAAAGTAAAGGGATGTTATCAGAGCCAGCTGAGCCATCCCAGGCCCACAGACAGCATCACCCGAGATGCTCAAGCTTTGGCCAATACAGGACTCACAGAGTCCCAGGGATTTTTCTTTACCCAGGAGTCAGCAAACCCAGTATTTTAAGCTGACTACACTGTCAATATCTGGTTTTCCCTGCATTTCTTCTAAAGTCCAACCATTTCAGTAGCTTCCTAAGGGCAGAGAGTGAACACCAAGCGGTTTGTCCTCACCCTGGAGCTGCCCCAAGGCAAGAACCTCAGACCCAGCTGACAGTGTTGCCCAGGCGGCAGATGCAGGAGGTGCTTCCAGCCCCCTCGGGCCACGTGTGGTTTTATTACTCATGTCAGTCTATTAGGGGTGATGGATGGAGGCTGACGGGGAAGGCAAGGCACTCCCTTCATTAGAGATAATAATATAATTTACGGAGTATCCCTAAGGCCCTGCGGGGCTTTACCAACCCTTGCTCTCATTCTGATGGATGCTGAGCCCCTCTCAGCCCCGCAGGTCTCAGTGATAGGGTACGGAGGTGCTGAGCACCTGCCACAGCCAAGCCTGGGGCCTGATCCTGGCTCTGCAGTGTGTAGCATGGTGCAGAAGGGTTATGGAACCAGCCAGGCACCAAATCTCATTGCTTGGAGGAGCTGCAGATGTCCCGAGCTCAGCCTCCCCTTGCTCCTGCAGCCCAGCAAGACGAAAGAGGCCAGATCCTGTATGTCCCATAAGCACGCATCCGTATCAAAACCTGCCAATAAAACCAGTGCCATGTAAAATGTGCCGCTGTGTTTGGTGCGGTGGCATTCAGGGACCCCACCGCATCCACCCGCGGAGCCATGGGAACTGCAGAAGCTTTGTCCCATCTGCTTTTCAGACTTGCATTTGGCCGCGGAGCTGGGGAAAACACTGCTGGAGCGCAACAAAGAGCTGGAGGACTCCTTGCAGCAGATGTATGCCACCAACGAGGAACAAGTGCAGGAAATCGAGGTAGGAACAATCGGGCCAAGGGTGGGGACAGGAGCTCTTCAACCACTGCTGTCACCTAAGGGCGATGGTGGGGAAGGGGCGCTTCCACTAATGCCAACGGCTCAGATGCCAGTAGAAAGAAGGGATGCGCCATGGAGATGGGAGTTAAAGCCCAGCCCAGCCCTGGGGAGAATCCCCTTTACCCACTGACTGGAATTTTCCCTCTTCTCCCATCCCCACCTCCTGCCCAGATGTGCATGCCAGATTTTGGCAACAGTTTGCGTCTGGGTCATGTTTGGCCTTTCCCTGCCCATCCACCAGCCTTCACACTTATTTCTTTGCTCTGCTGCAGCTTTCCCTTGATTCCAGTTATTTATAATCACGTTTGTTCCCAGCTGGCCCCTCGGCATCCCCATAACACAGACCCCTTTGTTAGAGGCATAAAATAGCTCTTTCTCCAAGAGCTGCAAACTAAACCAATGTTTCAAGCATCCTTTGGGGTCAGGATAGTATTTCTGAGAGCACACAGAACTGAGTTTAGAGGCTTAAACCTGCTGTGCCGGGAGGGTTTTCATCCACTGGAAAACTACTAGGGATCTATGAACTGAAAATGATTGGAAACTCCCCGATTTAAAAGGACGCAGAGCAGAGAAGGGCTGTGAGCTCACAAGAGCAGCACATGATGGCTGCAAGGATCTGACAGCTGATGTCCAAGGAAAACTGGAGGATGGATTTAGCCATCCCCCCCCAGCAGCCCTTCAGAAGCATGTACACTGCAGGATTTGGGATCTGGTCCCAGCTGAGGGTGAGCTCTCAGGTAGATGTCCCTCTCCCAGTCTTTGCAGGATAAAATCTTGCAATGACAGACCCGCAGAAAAGGGTCTGCAAACACACAGAAACCACAGGTCTCCTCCAATTTCACAGACTCAGATTTTCAGCCTGAATTCCCAAGGAAATGCAGCTTCTGCAATCGATCTGTCAGACTATCCAATAACCAACTCGCCAATTTCAGTCAACTTTGTTGAAGGGTCACAGTCCCAGGGATATCAACTTTCTTTGGGTACTGGGAATAAAAAGCAACTGAATATAGAGAGATTGAGGTTATTGCCCTTCACAGAGGGCAGGAAAAGTTCAACTGTATTTTAGACACAAAACTATTTATGGTGGGAAGTGGGTATGAATATTTCAACTGTGGAAGAGGCTTCAACCAGGCAGAGCATGAATCAGCCAAAAAACACATTACCAGAGGAAGCAAAGGCTATAGGAATTTCTGCGTGTGAAATAACCTGGATTTTGGATGTGGAGCATTTCTGTTTCACTTTTTCTTGCAGTACCTGACCAAGCAACTAGAGATGTTGCGGCAGATGAATGAACAGCATGCGAAAGTCTATGAGCAGCTGGACCTGACAGCACGGGACCTGGAGCTAGCTAACCAGAAGCTCGTGCTGGAAAGCAAGACATCCCAACAGAAGATACAGTGGTACGGCTACCCCTCCTCCCACTGCAGCGATGCTGTACCCAAGAGACCTTCATCTCACCTTTCCCCTGCCCCAAAGCGCAGCGTGCCCTTGCTATTTAAGCTGTTCTCTTATCAGTCAGGTTTTGCAGTCACTTACAACACAAGCTCATTGCACTGATGCTGGTTGGCAGAGGTCAGCCGGAGCACAGACACCCCTGGGATGAGGGCTGGATAAAGGAATGTCTGAAGCTGCCAGGAGAGGCATGGCAGCCTCTCCTCTAGTGTCTTGCCTTGAAGAAGAGGCACAAAACAATCAGGGAGGTCCCCAGCACACAGCTCAGCAGAAACACTAGGCACAGATCCAGCATTTAATGAAACCCTGGCTAGTCCATGCTGAAACACCAGTTTATCAATAATATTTCTTTCCTAAAACAAGACCATGATCAAGGTCATCCCTAGAAACAACAGACTAAGCCATGTCCTTGCAATGCAGCATTTTTTGCAAATGACTGTGCAGAGGGAGTTTCAGAGCAGAGTTTTACAAACTGCATTCACAGCCAGAATAAAATTAAATCTCTGCCCTGTCTCTCTGCGTTTATCTCTACAAGATAAACAAAATGAAGAGAGTAGATAGCTCGCCTGCTTGCTTTTAGTGCAGAGATATTATGCACAGGATAGTGCTTATGTCCCAGTGGTGACTGTTTTAGCCAACTGACTTGAGGACAGAGCACCTCAAATTAGCATGATCCCTTGCCACTGCTTCAATCCCCCCCCCTTTCTACAAACACCTCCATTCAAGAGTGACCACACAGCGAAAGAGAAACCACTGCCATGAAAAGCAAGTGCTGTCATGCTCCCGGGGCACATGCTAGAAACTGGAAGCACCTTCCATAGACTGGCTTTCTCTGTAGGGAAAAAAACACCTTTCAAGGACCTGTAGTGCCTGACTCTTCACCCGTGCTCCCTTCTCTCTCTGCAGCTTGACGGAAACGATCGAGGGGCTGCAGAACCAAGTGGAGGAGCTGCAGAAGCAGGTGGAGGAAATGCGGAGCTTGGAGCAGCTCCGCATTCGGCGGGAGAAGAGGGAGCGACGCCGAACCATCCACACTTTCCCCTGCCTTAAGGAGCTGTGCTCCAGCCCCAGGTACTGAACCTCGACTTCAGCAACCCCTCCAACCTTCTCCCCCACCTCCTCTGCTTGTGAACAGGGATGCAGTGGATTAGCCCCTATGGGGGTGCAATACACCCCCATAGAGATCTAGGCTCTGCATCACAGTCTGAAACTCAGTGCTGGAGGTGAAGAGAGGACCTCCCTCTCTCCTACCTGCCGAAGCAGGTGGCATTGGCAGAGCAGAGCCTTCATGATCCCAGCATCAACGATGCCTCAAATGGGGCCACATGAGTTCTTTTTCAGACGGCAAGAATAGCTTCTCAGGAGGGTCTGGTTGCCGCACGCAGCTGCACTGGGCCAAGCTGCAAGGAACAGGCATTGCCTGGAGGGGCTGGGAGCCTCCTGGCATGTTGGCAGGGAGCTGTGCAGGAACGCACACCAGGCAGGATGAATTGCTTGACCTCTAGATAGCTCAAACCAGCCTCTCCCAGTACAGCCCACCCAGTAACATGTCATGTAAAAGGACCCTTACCTCGAGCTGCCTACACAGCTTCCCTTTTCAAACCAGCACATCCCGTTTTCCCTTTGCAGCTGCCTCCGAGCACAATACCAGCATCTCTGGCTCACTGAAACCAGTTGAGATGGCACATTTTGTCCTGTATGACTCCAGTACCCACCAGGAGCACCAGCCACACAAGATATACCACGCACTGCCAAGTGCTGCACAAACACCTTCAGCACTATTGCATGCTCAACCCTCCTAAAAACTCAGCCACTGTGTTAATTCACTGACCTCATGAGGGCGTTTCTTGCTCAGCTTTGTCCCTAATAGAGGCTTCTTTAAATAGATAAGCAATCAATAAACTTTGCTACTGAAAGCATCCTCTGCCAGAGGATATGAACAAAAAGACACTTTTACTGCAGCAGTAACAGGGCTGTTTATGAGGCCATAACCTTACCCCCAGCAAAATCCACTTAGTATCTCTGTGGTTCTTTTCCCCCAGTTCCCCAATCCCACTCTCCCCCCAGTGCCTTGGGACCTCAGTTTGGCTTGCAGCTCTGCAGTTGGCTCTGAAGGTCAGGCTGCCCTTCGGTAACTTGGAAATCTGTTCAATAACCCCCGCCACCAGTCATGCCTCCCAGGGGAAGGCACAGTGCTTGCTCTTTTCCAATCTGTTCTAACCAGATAGGATGCCATGGGCACTTCATTGAAGAGCAAAAAAATCTGATTTCCCAACAGCAACATGAAGGAAGGAAGGGGGTAGTGCTTGTTATCTCTTCCCTGGCCATGAAGAAGGGGCAACTCTGTCAAAAGTCTCTGCCTGTGTCCCTTCCTGTATAAGTCTTCTCACACTCTCTGAGGCACCTTCCAGACATGGGACAGCAGAGCCTGTGCTTCTGGTTTTCGGCTGGGTGGGGTTTGGGGTTGCTGGCAGATGCAGTGAGTAGTTGGTGAACTACACAACACAGTGAGGAGCTGATAAACTCCAGCAGGAAAAACTCAAAGCCTTCTACTTCCAGCTCAGACTGGTAGCACTTGAGCTCCTTGCTTCACGGCAACATTGGTGGCTTGTCCATTAACCAGACGAGTCTTTTACCTTTTAGGGTTTCACGTCCCTCCCATCTTTCATCACTGCTATCAAAGGAGACTGCAGGTTCTCTGGGACAGAGACTGGTCTCTGTGTCCAGAAGAGTCCAAACCATTCCTTGTGGTCTCCTGGCACATGGGAGGAGGCATATTTCACTCCATGAGCTCAGGTTACCTCCTCTCTGGGCATCAGTGGAATTACTTACATGACAATAAGACACAATGAGTCCCTCATGGACTGTCACTTGGTCAGACTCTCTCAAGGGTCTTTCCTCTCTTTCAGGTATGAGGATGCGTTCCAGGTCCACAGCTCTTCCACAGAGTTTAACCAGAAGCCACTGGAGAGGGAGAATGAGCGTCTCCAAGCCATGGTGAACTCCCTGAGGTCCCAAGTCAACCAGGAGAAGCAGCGGAAGGAGAGGGTCGAGCGAGAGTACACCTCCGTTATTCAGGAGTACTCAGACCTCGAGCAGCGAGTGTGCGAGATGGAGAACTGCAAACTGCGCATCAAGGAACTGGAAGCAGAGCTCCTAGAGCTACAACAGATGAAACAAGTCAAGAAGTATTTGCTCAGCAGAGAGGACAACTTGTCCGAGGCCCTCCTTGAGCCACTGAATAATGCCCCAGAAGCAGACTACATTGACCTCTCTGAGGAGGAGGGAGGAAAAAGCCACGGGCCATCAATGACACCTTCCCCAAACCACCCTGTCCGCAAAAGCTGCAGTGACACAGCCCTCAATGCCATCGTGACCAAGGATGCCGTGAGTCGGCACGAGGGCAATTACACACTGCACGCTAACAACGTGCGCAAACGGGGCATGTCCATCCTGAGGGAAGTGGACGAGCAGTATCACGCCTTGCTGGAGAAGTACGAAGAGCTCCTGAGCAAATGCCGGCAGCACAAGGACAGTGTGCGCCATACAGGGGTCCAAACGTCCCGGCCCATCTCTCGTGACAGCTCCTTCAGAGACTTCCGGGGAGAGGGACACGAGTTGGAAGAGCGGAAAACCATGGAGAAGACCATCAGCAAACACGTGGAGGCGGTGGACAAGCGGCTGGAGCAGAGCCAGCCCGAGTACAAGGCTCTTTTTAAGGAGATCTTCTCCCGCATCCAGAAAACAAAAGCAGACATCAATGCCACAAAGGTGAAAAACAAGAGCAGCAAATGAGTCCTGCCTCTCTGCAAACTCCCACGTGCAATCGCAACAGCCAAGTCTTCTCTTCAGCCCCAGGAAATGCCACGTGGCCCCACTGCTTTGAAGGTTCGAGAGGTCTACAAGCAAGAAAATGTCACAGAGACTCAACTCACTTTTTTAAGCTTGGGCTCTGGACAACTCGTTGGGACAACTGTACATTGTAGTTAGAGGATTTCAGAAACCATATGACGGATCTCTGCATGAGTTGCTGCCGCTGCCAGACATCACAACAGCAACGTAAACCACACCACAAAAAAAGAAAACCGATCACCTCCTTCACCCTTTTCAGCTTGTCTTACAGCCCGATTATCTGCAAGCGAAAGCCTGGATGTCCTCTAGCATCCTGCCACAGCTGGAGCACAGTGTTTCCAAGTAAAACAAAAAGCCATCAGAACTTCTGGGGCTGCTCCAGCACACCAGCCCAGCCCTCCACTTTGGTTTTATGGCTAAGAACCTACGCTTGTACCCAAGAGACTTCTGTCTATGCCTTCCCCTTCCCCAAAGGGCAGTATGTTCTTGCTATTTAAGCCATTCTCTTATCAGTCAGGTTTTTCAGCTCTTTACAATGCAAGCTCATTGCAACTGGAAAAACTTGAAGAGAAACATAAAACTGATTGTTCTGTCTTCATCAGCGTCACTCAGTATTTCAGTCCATACTCTCCAGACTTCGCAGGCCTGTGGGATTTCCTCACTTTAAATCTGCCCCAGTATTTCAGCCCAGGTGAAGCACTGTGCCTGGTAAGAACTTGATGACCAGGGCTTTCTCATAAGCTAGACAAGAAGTGCTATTACAGTATCAGAGACATGCTTTCATCTCATGGTCTGGGTACCAGCCCTCTGTGCTGTGCTCTTCAAGAGGTTGTCATTGCCCCATTGTAGCAAATTCCTCAAATACAGCTTGCATGGGCTTGCAAAACTGACTACCAGTGACTTGCATGCAAGCAGAAGGATAAAGCATCTTACGGCGTCAGGAGCTCTGGCCCTGGCAGCAGTGCCGACCACACATTGCCCCACACTTTTGCTCTGAACATCTCCCCAGTCGAGAGGACAGATTTCAGTTTTCTGCTGAAAATAATCTTTCTTGGCTGAGACACTGTCTCCAAAGGTCGTCACCTCTCATGTTCGAGTTCACTTTCCAGCACTGAAATCTCCTCACTTTTGCTTCCACAGACATGCAAACACAGCCAAAAGGCCACTGCAGTCTCAGGAATCACCAGTTTCCATTTTTCATGAACTAGATGTTGACCTCATATGGTCAAACACGTGTTTTAGGCAGAGAAGCAGAATTCCATTACAGCTTAGGCAACACCCTGAGCATTGAGCCACAAAAATCAAGGAGTTCAGTGTAAGCTACCTATTCTGTACCTGTCTGGAAACAAACCAGGCCAGGTTTGGATTCTATTTTCACCAGCTTACATCCCAAAATCTTGGGCAAATTGTTGAGATTTTTGCAACATTGAGATAAATAAATGAGAATGTTGATTGGAAGGGGGAAGACTGTTAAAATGTAACTATCCTCCAAGTCTAGGGCCTCAACATTACAAGGAGCTACGTTTCTCTCACTCATCATGGAATTAATAGAAAAATACCCCCCCAAAATACACTCTTTTGTTGAGTAGCACAGAGGTAAGTTGGCAGGAGTGCAATGCCCAAACCATACCCACTCCAGAGGTCTCCTCACACCACGCACCACCAACTGCTCCGCTCTTCCACACTCTGCATTTTCAGGTGCCCTATGGCCCCAAACTCGAGAACCATTAGGAGCCATACGCACGGCTGTGGCTACCAGCTCTGTAACAGTATGGAGAACCTTCATGCCTTATTTATTTATAATGGAAAGCAGTTGTCTAATAAAATAAAATAAATGAAAACAAACAGCAACAAAAGCAGCATTGTTGATTTTCTCAGAGCATTCACCACCCTGTTAATTCAACATTTGTAGCAGGGAATAGCTGAAGCAATGTTGGTTTAAGTCAGCCAATGTTTACCCTGCAGTCATCCGGTTGTTGCAGAGGTGTGGGAAGAGGATTGCC
Organism: Tyto alba; assembly: GCF_018691265.1. Lineage (NCBI taxonomy): Eukaryota > Metazoa > Chordata > Aves > Strigiformes > Tytonidae > Tyto > Tyto alba. Next base: position 7,558,718 of record NW_024881314.1, read on the forward strand.
TTCACTTTCTGTTTTAAACAATCCCATGTGAATCAGCATCACAGTTAAGTGTACAGCAGATTAAATATATTTTCAAATGCTTTATTCTCTTCTTGAATAAAAAGAAACACTAGTATTCTCAAAGCCAAAACTTTATTTACAGCTCTTTTTACTTTTAAGAACAGCAGAAGAGTTATTTCTTTGATTTTCATGTACAATTTGGGTCAAGAGAATGCTTCAGGCTCCTTTGCAAAAAGCAGAGAGAATATGCCGAACTATATTGCTGCATTATTTATATAACATACAATTTATGCACTTGGACTACTAACATTTGCCACACTATAAAACCCCTCTTTTGTCAGATCTGAAGTCTCTGTAGAGCCACACAATTTCTAAGCTTGCTATTCAGATGCTATTTTTGTTTAGGTCTTTCTTGAAAACCACACATCCAAAAATGACTGATGTAAGTAACATGATATTAGCATTTGGCTGAACAAAGGAACAGCTGCCGTATATCAGCAGATTGTTCAGCAAAGTGCTGAGGGCATTTTTTTTATGCATCCAGAAATATTAGTGGCCATATATATATGTCCTGATGACTGTGTGAGTCAGAGTCACTTGATTTTTTCCTAAGTGAGGCCTTCAGCAATCAAGGGAGGAAAAATCATCATCTTCTGGCCTTTTATCCCACCTTCCATCTAAACTTCTCAAATTGCTTTGAAAACAGCAAGGAAAACTACACAAATCCATTAGAAGGCAAGAAGAGAATATTAAGCAACCACACTGCTCACCACAGAAACTGGTCTAATACAGAGCAGCAGCTATTTAGTAGCACACCCCCACGATTCAAAACAGAAAGAAAAATGCTGCATGCAATTAAAATGGATGAGAAAAAGTACGATATAATAGGAAATAGTTATTAATTTCAGAATTTGTCAAAACCAGTGACCCTATTCAGCTCACATCAGTAAGATCAATAAGGGCACAGCTTATCAAGAATTTAGCTTTATGCTGAATTTGAAAGATGACATTTAGACAAGTGCATTTCCGTTAAATCTAGCCTGGCTTTTTACTTTACCACCAGTTTCAATAACCCTTCAGAAAAGCACCCATCATTACAAATAGGGATAGACCACTTGAAGCATAAATTCAAGGGTTTTACACAGCTCAAACTCTCATGGGGAAGGAGATCTGCTGATTCAGCAACCTTCCCTCTCTTACAAGGGCTGAGACCTTCTGGAAAGTCCCTCAAAGTCCTGACTTGCTCCCACATTAACAGCTTGTGACCTCGCTCACACAAGGAGCAACCAGCCCCTTGGACACATCAGCTTTTGCATCAGGTTTCAGGGATGGCTCCTTACAGCTCTTGCTCACCAGTAACCACCATCACCAAAGGGGGTGAGCTTGCTTTCCAAGCCAGCATCAGTACCGAGGCAGTTCATTTCTCCAGCTTAAATGACAAAAGCTTGGCTCTCCTTGGGTCATGCCGAAGTGTCATCCCAAGCCCTGCCTGCCAGGGAGAGCTGTTTCCAGCCATCCAAGTGGTGATCATTCTGTCGTTTACCAGGGCTCTTTGGACATCTGTATCCACCAATGCAGTGTGGGAATGAAGCAAAACCACAGAAATGTCCTTTTAGATGGGTCTGGCTTCAACCGTGTGACCTTCAAGCTCCTTCCCAAGCCCCCTGCGCACCGCACAACGACACTGTTCTTGGTGTGTGTTGCCAGCACAATAACAACTCATACTTGTTTGACAACAGTTGGTAAAATGAGTCATCCTGATTTGGATATTTCACCCATCCCTCTGGCTACAAATCACAAACGTTTACCTGTTCCCTGTTAGAAATTAAGGTCACCAGATGGCACAGTTTTTCTCTGACAGTTCTGTTTTTTTTCCTTAAAGCATTCCATTTTCAGCGGAGTTTGGACAGGGGAAGCAGAGCAGAACCCCAGGACACAGAGATTCAATTAAAATAAAGCATGGAGCCCTCCCTGGCCCCTAAGCACTGCTTGGCCACAGTCAGGGCAGACCAACCACCAACACTCAGGACTTGCTCTTTTCCCGCAGACTGAGTTTCCTGATTTTGCACTGATTATCTAGGTGGGACCCAGCTCAGATCCTCAATCACACAGTCTTTATATCAACTTCAAAACACCCATTTTAACTTCACCACAGTTTTAAACAAAAAGATTGCCAGCTCCTGTCAAAATACCAGAGCAAATGACAGCCCCATCCCTGCCTTTGCATTTTCCTACTGCCAGAAATAGCAACCCCTGCTCCTCCCAAACACACAGCCTTCTTGTCAAGCCAAGCTGACAGTTCCAACGAGAGCAAGAGCTGAAGGATTTCCACGAGTGCTTCACTCCCCTGCATCCCCCAACCACCTCGGTGTCTCTCCTACAGACCTGGAAACACATTTGTGCTGCTGTATCAGCATTCAAAAAAACCCAACTATATTTATACATGTATATATAACTTTTTAGCACTCTTGAGCAGAGAAAAATCTGAAACATCCCAGGCGCAAAAACGAGACAGTACATAAAAAAATGCTGGATGTATCTTCAGTGTTACGCCCACCCACCACTCAGCTTGCAGAGGTGTGGGGTGCAGGTGGGAGTGTGCTGCCCCCCACTGCTGCCCCCACGAGGAGCTGGAAGCAACCTGCCCAAACCAGCCCCAGGTACCTGCCCCAGAGCCCCCCCAGTCACACCAAGCCACCTCACATCCTTGTCCCCAGCCATGCCACCACACCACACCGCAGGGCCTGCTTCAGCCCCCACAGAGCCCATATATTCCCCAGATGCCCCACACACCCCACTCAGCACCCCATGGAGCTCATAGACACCCCCCCAGACCACCTACATCCCACACAAGACCCCATAGAGCCCTCCAGACCTCCTAAACCCCCCCTCAAGGACCCCCACAAACCACATAACACCCCAAGACCTCCTACATCTCTCACTCAAAACCCCACAGACCCCATATGCCACCCAGACCTCCTGTATCCCCCACACGGAGCCCCACACGCCCCATCTGCCCCCCCACACCTCCCAGACCCCACTTCCCCCCTCCACCTGCCCGCCCCAGACCTCACAGACCTTAGACACACCATACACCACCACATGCACACCCCACAGACCCCATACATCCCATATAGCCCATATTATAGCCCACTCTGTCCCCGCAGGCCCCGCCCCGGAACGCGGCGCGCGGCCGCCGTTTCCGTGGGGACGCCGTGGCGGTGGCGCACCGCGAGAGGCAAGATGGCGGCGCACACGCTGCGGGGCCTGTGCCGGCCGCGGCTGGGGCTTCTCGCCGCCCCGTTCTCGCGGCGAACCGCCGCTGGGACCGAGTACCGGAGCGCCTACAGCCTGGACAAGCTGTACCCGCCGCGGCAGGACGGCGGCGCGGCCGCCAGCGCCCCGGTGAGTGGAGCGGGACGGGACGGGGGGAGGGGGCGGGGGGGGAAGGAAGACGAGAGAGGGGCGGGCCTTAGCGCCTGAGTGACATAGAGTGGGGGGGCGGGGTTTATGCCAAGGGGCAGTGCCCATCGCGGGCGGGCGGGGCTTAGTGCATTGGCTTGGTTGCGGTGGGCGGGCGGGGCTTAGCGGAAGGGGCGTGCTCTCTCGGGTAGGAGGGGCTTGACAATAGAGCGGGGGGGCTGGGCGTGGCTTAACGAAGGGGCGGGGCTGTGGGTGGGCGGGGCTTAGCAGAAGGGGCGGGGCCAAGCAGCCCGCCTGCCCCAGGACAAGTGGGGCCCGGCGCGAAGTGCCAGTGGGGAGACTGTGCCCCCCCCGGCCTCGCCCCGGCGCCTAACACAGGCACCCCGCCGTGTTTTCCAGGAGCAGACACAGCCGGCTACCCTCGACATCCCCCTGGGTGAGTCTTCCCCCAAAACAGACCTGGGCCGAGGTGCTCGGCTGGGCCTCTCCTGGGTTAAGTGCCCGGAGGTGGGTTAGGCTCCGGACTACGGAGTCCGTGCTCGATGCACAGAGCTAAACTCAGAGTAAAAGCACCATCGCGTCACAGGCGTCCTTCAGGCCTGCGTGCTTGTCATGGTTTAAACCTGGCCGGCAGCCAAACACCACACAGCCGCTCACTCACCCTGCAGCCAGGGGGTGGGGGAGAGAATTGGAGGGGTAAGGTGAGGAGGCTTGTAGGTTGAGATAGAAAGAGTTTAATAATTGAAATAAAGTAAGATAATAATGATAGTAACAATAGAATATACAAACAAGTGATGCGCAATGCGGTTGCTCACCACCTGCTAACTGATGCCCAGCCCGTTCCCAGCTAGTGATCCCAGGGAAGATAAAAATCCTGAAACCACAGTCCTGGAGTAGGAGAGAGTACTTCCTGGCTGTCTATATGCTGAGCATGACATTATATGATATGGAATATTCCACTGTCCAGTATGGGTCCGTTGCTCTGACTGTGCTCCCTCCCAGCTTCTTGTACACCTGCACACGAGCAGGACGTGGGAAGCTGAAAAGTCCGTGATTTCTTAACAACAACCAAAACCATCAGCAGATTATCAACATTCTTCTCATACCAAATCCCATACTGAATCCAAAACACAGCACTATTCGAGCTACTAAGAAGAAAAATTAGCTCTGTCCCAGCTGAAACCAGGACAGTGCTGCAGCCTGGATCGTCCCCGTTCCCTGCTGCCTACTGCAAAACCAGCTGGGGACGTGTCTCTTCTCTTCCAGATCGCCTGACCGTGTCCTACTGCCGGAGCAGCGGCCCTGGTGGGCAGCACGTTAATAAAGGTGAGGAAGAGGTTTTCCCACTCTGAAGGGAAAATAATAGTCTTCAGTTGTTTCTCTATACTTTGTGGTAGAATACTGAGAACTTGAAATTAAAGAGCATGTTTGTGCTGTCCGATGCTAATTTTTCACTATCATTACTTCACATTTTTAACAAAACTTCTTAGTCTTCATAGTGCTCGAGACCAGGGGTGATATATTTGATTCTCCTAGAAACATTTACTGGGATCATTGTTGCTACACATGCTGCATGAAACACCACCTCTGTCTGATCTGTTTTCATTGATCAAACATACAAAGCCAACTGGATTCTGAAACTGCACAGTGCAATAGATTCTCAGCTTAATCCAAATAAACTAAAAATACTTCCTGCTCTGCCAATGCCATTAAAAATAAGACAGTTAGTGACTGACAATAGCAATAAACCTTGTAGCATCTAGAAAGACAAATACCATGACAGAGTCTCCATAAAAATTTGTCTTGTAGAATGGTATATAAAATGAAGCAAGAAAAAAATTGTGATCTTTCAGGAAATTAATACTGGAATCATCCTGTGTTCAAAGCCACCAGTGAACAGACTGAATTATTATCTTATAAAACATAGGAAGGCATGCCATTACATTGAAAAAAATCCCACTTTTCTTCCAGTGAATACCAAGGCAGAAGTTCGGTTCCACCTGGAGTCAGCAGACTGGATTCCAGAAGCTGTGAGACAAAAATTGGCATCAATGGTAACTACCCTCCCACTTCCAGCCATGGTTTAAGTGTCATGCGCTCAGACAGAACATGACAGGTCTACCAAGGTTTCAGTGATCACATTTTCCCCTCTTTAGCACAGGAATAAGATAAACCGAGCTGGTGAGCTGATTGTAAAATCTGAAGAGAGTCGCTACCAAATGAGGAATCTGGCAATTTGTTTAGAAAAAATCAGAACCATGGTCACAGAGGCTACCGAGGTGCCCAAGGTGGTGTCTAAGGAGACGACACAGAAACTCATAGAGAGGTATCTTTATTGAAATGGCCTTTATTTGAGATGGATTCAGATTATCATGTTACATGATTTAGTTTGTAGCATCTTTAAACGATTTTCTTCATACTCATTTGGATTTCCTTTAAAAAAAAAAAATTAAAAATCACTGGTCTCTTAGATTTTAACTGCTTTCCTGGGTAGTGTCCCAAGAACAGGGGCTGTTATTTCTATCTGTGGATATTTGTTGGCTCACCAAATCTACATTGTAACTGTGAGCACAGTTGAATATTTAAATGTTTTCTTTGTACACTAAAGTATCTTTTCATTTTGTTTTAGGGTAGAAAAAATGAACCGTGAACGACTACGACAGAAAAAGATACACTCAAATATAAAACAGAGCAGGAAGGCAGACTTTGACTGAGAACAGCAGAGATCAAAGCCCTTGGCATACTCTCTTTTTAAAGAAATGGCATTGACAGCTGTAAATGATGCTAAACTAATGAGCTGTATTGAATAAAAATCATCTAAAAGTATACATAAAAATATTTAACATCTGCTTTTGAACCTAATGATACGCTGTGACAGCCTGTCAATCATTTTGCAGAAAAATTACTGTTCATGTTTGACAAAAGTAGCTGACAAAAATCTGAATCTTTAGGCTTTGGGTTTTTTTAATTCTTTGTGTCCTTCATCCAGCCCTCTGCTCTGTGAGAGCACCCTCTGCTGCTGAACACAAAAACAGCAGTAGGTTTTTGTGGAAAAAAAAAGGAAAGAGTAAAAGCAGTCTACATATCTAAGTAGCAAATAGAGTATTCACTGTTTCAAGCACTGCACTTCCATTTTAGTTGATTTGTTTCCTAACCACAAGAAGTGCATGTCATTTTGTTAAATTAACCTAAAGCCGTGGCAGGATTTTGGCAGGAGGCAGTTGCTCTCCATTAGCGCTAAAACCACACTCTAAGTACTGGAGGCTTCTGGCGCTTGAGGTGAAATGCCAAAAAACCTCCGGCTGAGGCTTACGGGCTTCAGGAGCCGCTCACTAGTGGACCCTGTGTAAACAGGCTGAAGTTCTGTGGTGTAACGTGGGGCATTTCACCACCCTCAGATTGATTCACTGGGGGGGGGTGTGGGTGTGTGTGTCTCAAAGATACTGAAATAACCCCGTTTTTTATCTTTTCCCATGGCCCCAGTGGCCTAATGGATAAGGCACTGGCCTTCTAAGTCAGGGATTGTGGGTTCGAGTCCCACCTGGGGTGAGGAAAGCTGGTTCTGTTTTAAGCAAAAACTCAAAAGAATTGATGAGAGGGCTCTTTGCTGGTCCCCCGACTTTAATTGGAGCGCAGCGGGGTGTGCAGGGCTCTGCTCCTGCCACTGCCCCGGCCTTCTTTGGAAGAGGAGCTCACACCATACATGGCCCAAATCAACACTTGCATCTGCAAAAATCAGCTCAAATCCCACATCCTCCCCAAAACCAGCTTGCCTGTAGGGGGGCAGGAGCACAGTGATGCATCCTGACCCCTACCCCAACCTGGCTGCCCTCACCTCCACATGCCTTGTCTAGGAGGGGGAGCAGAGATAATCTTTCTCCTTCCTAAAGCTTTTCTGCATGGGAGGGGGGTGGCTGCCAAGTCCCCCTCTCACGGGCAGCGGGTGTCTGCAAGCTCCCGGCCTTTATGAGCAAGGGGGGTGTTGCTGCTTCAGATGTATTTCTGACAAACTCCACACGAGCATCAATTGCGACAGCAACCACCTCGGCTGAAACTTCCCAGGACCAGGAGACCTCACCCCCACATATCACCTGCTGCTCAGGTATCCCCCCCTCAGATTTTACGGATTTGCAAAATTTTGCTTAAAGCCTTGGAGCCAGCACCCTACCCCAGGGTTTGGAGGAGCTGAGCATTTCAGGGGTTAAAAGCATATTGCAAGATCGTGGCTGTTTATAAAGCAAGAAACCGCACTGTCCCCTGTGGAGATGCGTGGGCCGGGGGGGCCCTGAAAGGGGGTGAATTGCCCCCAACAGCAGCGGCCCCCCCAGCCGCGGCACCCCGGGAACCGGCATGGATGCGGGGGGGGGCGGGAAAAGAATCACCCCAGATGGGACTCGAACCCACAATCCCTGGCTTAGGAGGCCAGTGCCTTATCCATTAGGCCACTGGGGCGCCACACGGACACGTTTTTGGTGCCGTAACTTAACTCTCTGATGGCCAGAGGGGAGTGTGGCCCGGGCGCGCGGGAGGGGGGGGGAGGGGGGTCCCGCGCAGCCCTGGGAGGACCCCCCCGGGACTTGAACGTCCCCCAGAGCAAGGCAGAACCGTCCCCGCCCAAGCCGCGCACGTCTCCTCCCTCCATCGCCCAGTAAAACCGCCCCAGTTCCGCGCACAGAAATGCTGGGCGATGGGGGGGGGGGGGGGGGGGGGGGGGGGGGGGGGGGGGGGGGGGGGGGGGGGGTGGGAGAAGAGGAGGGGCTGGAACCCCCCGCGGAGGGCGCAGCTCCCCCCGCACGGCCTCACCCCGCCGGCGGGGCAGGAGATGCCGGTACCCACCGCCGTTTTTCGGTGCAATAAAGCGACGGCGCCGTTTGCTCCGCACCCCGCGGAAAAAGCGCGGGGGGGGTGGGGGGGGTTTGGGGGTGCGGGGCAGGGGAGGGGGAGAGGCTTTTGCCCGGCCCCAGTGGCCTAATGGATAAGGCACTGGCCTCCTAAGCCAGGGACTGTGGGTTCGAGTCCCACCTGGGGTGACAGCGGCCTTTTTTCCCCACCTCGGCTCCCTGCAGCGGAGGGGTGACGTGGGGGACCCCCCCCTTCCACACACAACCCCGTGCCTCGCCCCGCAATAGCTCACCGGGCGCCTCGCAGCCGCGAAAAGACCCCTCCCGAGCCGTCCCTGCTCTTTTATCCCACCCCACCCGCGAACTGGCTCCACCTGGGGCTCAGCCCCTGCCGCGGCTCCGGTTCACCTCCACTCCCCAGGACAGGGCGCCGTGGGCTGCTGCCCCACCGTGGGGCAGAGGCTCGTGGGCACGAATCCCACGCCCAGGGACCCGCGGGGCAGCTCCCGCCCTAGCGCTGTCCCCAGCAGGGGTTTTGCCCCACGGCTCCCCCGGGGACGGTCTCACCCCACGCGGTACCGCGCGCGGCCCCCCCCCGAAATTAAACACCTCGAGGCTCTTCCGTGGCTTTAAAAACAACCACGAAGGGACTCGAACCCTCAATCTTCTGATCCGAAGTCAGACGCCTTATCCATTAGGCCACGTGGTCCCCCAAAAACTGCACCGGGGACAGTGACACACACCGGGGGGGTCCCCACCACCCCCCTCCCCACCACCCCCACTCCTGTCCCTCCTGGGACTGCGGCTGCTCCTCCTCGCCCAAGGCTGGCAATGGGGGTGAGCGGGGGGGGGGTCCCTCCTCCCACGGGACCCTGTGTGCCAGTAGGTCATCATAACCCCCCCCAAGCCTCAGTTTACCTCCGTAGGTGCAGATGGAGCCTGTGCAGTGCGGGAATCCTGCGGGCTGGAGCAGCGCCGTTCCCCTCCTGCCACCAGCTTCCCTGCCCGCTGCTCAAGCCACGCCGCTGAGGACGGCAGCAACTCACAACGCAAATGCGACCCGAAATGCAAAGAGCAGGCACCACCCCGGAGGCACGGGCCCCAACACAGGGCAGCTGGGGTCACCCTCACCCTCCAGCTGCCGGGGGTACGCGAGTCCAGGCCTTCCCTGCCACATCCCCACAGAAAGGCAAAGACAAGACTCATTCCAGGCTCTGTGTGAGCCTTAAGCAGGAGGGAAGGAACGTTTGACCCCCAGGGCCAGGTGCTACTGGGAAAGAAGGAGGATGCAAGGAGAAACACCATGGGCCTCATTAAGCTCCTGTTCATTATCAATAACGCCTCCTGTGTTCTCTTCCCAGTTCAGCTTGGCTTCTCCCCAAAACCTGCGTTTCTCATCTAATCCTAAAAAAAAAAAGTTTCCCAAAAACAATTGCAGGGCGGGAAGACATTTTTACCATTTCTGTGGTCATGGGAGGTTTTGAGGACATGCTGGTTCCTGGGGTACGTTCAGCTCACCTTCAATCAGTGTGTCTTTTCCAATGTGTCCTTCGAACAGAAGCTGAGCAGAGACATGCTGGGGAGAAAGGGCTGCGCTAGAACAGCACTTGTGCTCTGGGGTGTGCAAAGCTCCCCAGTACGGCGGGGGGCAGCAGCCAGACCAGAGCACAGAGCAGCTGCCCCAGCTCCATCCACACCCAGTGCCCCCCGAGGGCTCTCCAAGGCACAGGGGGGGTGTAGGGCGCAAATCCCAGCGGTGTCAGATGGGGAAAGGCCAGTGCAATGGGGGCGCAAGGGCAGGCAGCACAAAGCCAAATGTGTGGTGGGGAGAGCGTGGTCAAGTGGGTCTGGTGCCTGACTGCAGAGCAGGGGGCTGAGCCCCCCGTGGCTGAGTGTCCCTTGGCCCTGGGGTCTCACCCCAGGGTGCAGGCAGGGCTGCAAGAAGCTCCTCGTTGGCAGCAGTTGCTGGCTCTTGCCCAGCACCAGGGAATTTGCAGCCCTGAGAAAGCCATGTTTCACTGCATCATTTCCCCTGGGGCTGTTTTCTTCCCTCTCTGCACCCTGGTCCTCATACACTGGACAACAAAGATGCTCCCATGCATGGGAAGCACAGGTTCAGCCTTTTGCTGCCTGAGGCTTAGCACTCCAGAGGGGGGAGAGGAGAGAAACAGCAGGAACAAAACTTGGTGCCACCCGAGTGAGGCCATTGCTGCTGGAAATCCCTCTGACCACGCACGATGCTGCCACCAGCACACCCCAGCGGGAGTGCGGGTACAGCATCTCCAGGAAAAGCAAAGAAAACACTGCCCGTAGGAAGCTAAATGATCAAACACCCCCAAGAGCCACCTAATGCCACCCAAACTTATAAGAAGGATGTAAAAAGTGTTCTCTGGCCATGCTTTCAAGCATGGCTCTGAAGCTGGTCACCCAAAGAGGTGGGAGTCAACTGGTCCCAGGTAACACCAGCCTGGAGACACCCCTTCAGCCCCTTTCCCCAGCTCCCAAAGCAGGCAGGGTTTTCTGAGTGGCCCAGGGACCTGCAGCTCGGCTGCCTGGCGCTGTGGGTGGTCCAGCACCAGGGACTGCCACAGGTTTGCTGCTTTCCGGACAGCGGAGCCATTTCCTCCCACACCTAAGAGACAAAAATTACTTAGAAAGAAACTTCACTTTAGGCTCCACTAGTGTGATACCACCCTGACCACAGCTGCCTTTTAAAATCCATTAGCTCCATAGGAAAAGACCCACCAAGCAGCTTTTTAATGCAACAAACCTGAGAGGGCATTATCCCAAAGGCACTTACGTGGAGGACTCTGGTTCCAGGGCAGCACAGCCAAACTGTGTGACCCCAATGACCAGCCCCTTGCAGAAATGCAGTTTCTGGCAGAGGAGTGAACGTTTTTTCTCACTAGAGCTTGTTCTGCTCCAGGAAGAGGTTTGCATGACACTTGCAGGGTTGTCATCCTCCAGCATCAAACAGCTTTTTGCTGGGGCTCAGATGATGAAACAGGGAGCAGCTAAAGCGGGTAAAAATGCAGCTGAAATTCCCTGCTCTGCCCTGACCCAACACAGACCCCTGCCCAGATAAGTCTAAATAAACATCTTTAACTGCTCTGCTTTTGCACCTTCTAGGACAGCCTGAAAGATACCCGTGCCCCAGCCAGAACCATCCTTTCCTTAACACCCTCCAGAAATCATCCTTTCATCAACAGGCCCCAAGGCAAAAGCTGGTTGTGATTCCCTCAGTAACCACCTCACCTGAGCACTCAGCATGTGGGACTGCACAACTGGCCAGATAAAGCATCTGCCTTTGCACCGAAGCCTGGGGCAGTTTGTAGCTGCTCCTTGTTGTGATAAGTAATAGAAGAATTTTGCTTTCGCTAAAAGTAATTAAAAATTTACTTCTTAGGCTAAAGCTATTATTAGTACAATGATCAAAATTTTAAGAAAAGTAAAAGACTTTACTGCTGGGAAAAGGGGGGAATTGATCTGAGGAAACACCAACCCAACAGCCCCCCCTCTTGGGATGCTCACCAGATGATCCATATCACAGGGCGGTAACTCCTTTGCAATGGATTGAGAAAGAACAGAATGGGCCATCCCTGGTATCCCTTGTCCTTGAGACAAGAGAGGAACTGAAACCACTGAGCCATAAAAGACAAAGGAGCTGCAAATTGGCCCAGACTTGAAGGACAAGGTGTATGTGACCACAGGACTGAAGAAAGAAGATTGTAGAAGAAGCCAGGAGGCGTGCCGAAGGTGTTGAAACCGGCAGCTGGGTGGATAAAAGGGGGTTTGAAACTTAAACAATTTGGTGAGCCTGGACGGAGCTGCGACTCCTCGGCCACCCCAGCGCTGCATTTGCTCTCTTACCTTAATAAAGATTCATTAATCCATATTTGGATGTGATTGGCCTTAATCTACCTAAAACATCATTGCTTCCCTTTCTCGTGAGATCTAATTTGGGACCGCTGGCCAGGAGCACACAACCACATCGTCCCAACAACATCCTGGACGGCGGTTGTGGGCACACTGAGCAAGCCTCAAGATTCCGTGAGGCTCTTGCTGCCCCAAAACACATCGTGGACCATCCCAACCTCCCCTCTTCAGGCTTCCTCTCTACAAGCTCTGTCCCCCGCGGCTGCGCTCAGACACACGCGTTCAGCAGCACGGGGTTTGTTCGCACTTCTTGGTTCTCCCAGAGCATTTACCTCCTTAACTGACCTCTGCCACCGGGGATGGGGAACATCTTCCCACCGAGCAGCCAAAACCAGAACCCCCCGGGCAGCAGCACCAGCAGGCCCGGCAGCGCTGCGGCACCAGAATGGGGAGAAAACGCACAGAATAGGGGTTGGCATCGGCAAAATGGTGGAATGGGGGGCAGGCCCACCCCAGATGGGACTCGAACCCACAATCCCTGGCTTAGGAGGCCAGTGCCTTATCCATTAGGCCACTGGGGCTGGCGCAGGGCGCGCGCCCCGGCCCGCGGGAACGGCCCTGCCCCCCCCTGCTCCCCCCTCCCCGCCCCGGGGGCGCCGGGGGAAGCGGGAGCGGAGCAGCGGGGCGCGGGGGGGCAGGACACGGCGCCAAACGCGGGTTTGCTCCCCCGCACACCCCCCACCCCCCCCCCACAGGGGAAGAGGCGCGAAGGGAGAAAAGCTGGAGCAGGTGTAAAAGTGTGGGGAGGGGGAAAAGGTCCGACCACGAAGGGACTCGAACCCTCAATCTTCTGATCCGAAGTCAGACGCCTTATCCATTAGGCCACGCGGTCGCCGGTGGCGTAAGCGCCCCCCGGTGCTGCTGCCAAGCCGCAGCATCCCTCCGCCCCCCCCCCCCCCCCCCCCCCCCCCCCCCCCCCCCCGCCCCGGTCCCCCCGGTCCCACCGGAGCCCCCGGGTGCCGGGGCCACGCTGAGACGCCCAGAAGACGTGGGACGCCGGGGAAGGGCTGCCTGTTGCCGCAGGCAGGCCGTGGGGGAAGCGAGCGTGGGACTTGGCGGCTGCCATCGCTGCGCTGGAGCCGGGGGTCGGTCCCGCGGCCAGGACCTGGGGGGCTTTGCCGCGGAGGGGCAGGAGCAGGGTGGGTGCTGCGCCGTGCGGGGTCTCTCACTAAGCATCCGAGCCAGCCCACCGCCTCAGCCAGCCTCACGAGGGCCACGCGGGACCGGCTTCCACCCCTCCTCTGCCCTCCCACGGCGAGCTGCCTGCTGGTGGGCTGTGCAGAGCCGGGGGACCTTGCCGCAGCAGGACACGGTGGGTACCAAAAGTTTGAAGAGCAACAGGACAGATTCGCAGCTCCCGTGTGCTCGCAATGCCACCAGCTGCTGGCAGGCGTAAGGGTTTCCTGGAGGCCAAGTCACCTCGAGCACCATTCTGGGGGCTCAATGTTGTCCCACCTCTAGTGACACTGTCACCCGCCAGCATAAGCTCCTGCAACCAACACAGCGCTCAAGCACCAGCTGAGAGGTCACCCTTACTTCTCCCCGTGTCCCATATGTCTGGTTCAAACTCTGTCTTGTGGCCCACACGCTTCCCACCTCCTATCTCAGACACAACCAGAGGCCACAGTAATAAGGTGCCACCTGTGATGTCCCAGCGGGATGGGACTTTCCAAGCACACAAGAATTGGAGCCGCTCCCCCACAGTGGAACCATCACTTCAAGCACCTGGAGATATCGCTGGAATCACAGCAGAAAAATTAGGCAGTGACAGAGAGGACGGCAGCTGAGGGAAAGACAGACGGAGATGTAAATAAAAAAGTCTCTGACCCTTTCATCTTAACCATGAGGTCTTGGAGAAGAACCTCAAGAGCACAGGAGATCAGCGAGGAGGTAGAAACAGAAAATCAGTGGGTGAGTGAAAGGCTCAGTGCTTTGGGAAATGAGGAGGTACTGCTATGGAGCAGGACCGGGCTCAGAGGAGAACAGCCTCCCCTCTGCCTCCCCAGCACCCCTCATGCCACACCAGCACTAATTCCTATTCCATTTCAGTGGGGTTGCAGCAGACTCTCAGACTTGTAAATGAGACAAGATTTGCTTCTGAGTGGCTCTGGCTCCTTGCCTTTTCTTTGTGGAGATGGGCCCTTTCTTTGACCTCTCCCTCGAATTGTTGGAATTTTTTTTTTAATGACCTTATTTTTCCTTTACCACAACTAAAGGCTGCTCCCAAGAGCCAGCTGAGTGCATCGAACCATTAGCAAATTCTTCCTCCCAATGCAAATAAATACATAAAACGTCTAGCTTCTGTTTACAAAATATCAGTCTCATTAATAAATATCAAATCAACTTCTACATAACAAATGACGCGTCCTGGAACCGTTCATAAGACACACGGTACCATTTGCCTCCCTATTTGGAAGCAGGAGACAATGCAGGGAGCTTTTATAGCTATCCTCACCTTTTCTCTTGGGACAGGTAAGCTCAAGAGGGATGGAAAAGCTTTGAGGAATTCTATTCTCATGTACATGAGAAGGGATTCATCTGTGTTAATGATATTTTTCATATTAACAGCTCCATACCCTTTCTCTTTTGGTACATCTCTCTCTCATAGGTTGAGATCTTGTCTGATCCTTTTCTGATTCATGTGGAATTTTTTTTTTTTTTTTTTGTAGCAGGGGCTGCTCCAAGGTACGTCTGCACCTACTATGATGTTGTTGAGTACCTGAACATTTCCTCTCACAGCAAGCTGCATGCACACATACTGCCCAAGGCAGACTCAAAGGAGCCTGTGGAAGTGAAGATGGATTTTATGCTGGTGGCTATTCTCTCTGTGGTAAGGACCCAAAACTGCTGTTGAGTGTTTATAACAGAAAACTGGGTGATTGCTAGATTGGGGTCTGAGTCTTCTGTCAGACAGAAGACCGTGGGGATGAGAATCAGCCCCTTCCACTTCTTCAGCTTTCTGCTGTTTGAAAGCATTTTTGGAAGATCTGGAGTATTTTCTCCCATCTACTTCCAGGAAAAAGTTCAGAGACAGGTTCAAAACAACCCTGTCAAGTGCCTGAATGGAGCAATGCATTTACAGGGCACTAGCATGTAAATGTTAACAATTTTTGTTTTGTTTTGTTTTGTTTTAACCATTGGACCATATGTTCCCACTCTTCAGCCATAGGACTAAGATCCTTGAGCTCTCCTCCTGAGCCGAGTTTCTGCAATCTGTGCTGTCCACTGCAAGAGCAACAGGGGAGAGCTTCTGGGCTCTGCATTGGATATATATTTAAAAATCAGCTAAATATCTTCTCTTCTGTGTCTCCAGGTCGAAAAGCTCCAGACAGTCACTTTTTACTTCGTGTTGAACCTGGTAGGTCCCTCAAGAACATTTCTTTCCTGTGATGCCCAGCCCAGCACTCATTTATCTCCTGCAACTTCTTCCCCCAGGAGTGGAAAAACACTTTTGCAACATGGAACCCGCTGGATTTCTGTAACATTTCCAAAATTGTTCTGCCAACAGATACGTATTGGTCTCCCCCCATCTTCATTTTAGAACGGTAGGTTCCACTTTCATTTTTATCCCCTGACTTAAGAGAAATACAATGGATTCAAACTGTTGGTATTATTGTAGGAAATGGGATAAACTCATATGGTTAAAAGTTGTTCACGTGAGCTGTCTGTAACCAAGAACCTTGTAATTTAGATTAATGGCGACCACAGTTTATACAAAGCACTTCGTGGCTCTGTAACATCTCCAGAAACATCCCATCTGGGCTGTAGTTAAAGCTGAGGAAGCTGCAGAGACCAGCAATGTGGTGGAATGAAATGACCCTCAGCAGTTTGTCATAAAATACAGGACAGAGGACTGTGGGTCTGCCAGAAAGGTGGGCACTGCCGCTACCTCTTCGGTGTGGGGCAAGGAGAGGGAGGCAGCTCTGCAGCATGGCAGAGCCAGAAGCCAGCCCCTGCCCCGGGCGAGCACGGGGAGCAGAGGGGAGAGAGCAGGGACTATCCTTAGGAGGTGCAGAGCTACTACAATCCTTAGTCCAGGGGCATTTACCAGCCCTTCTTCAAGCCCCAGGTTTCCTCTCCTTACTGCTACGTCCTGTGGCTGGGTGACGGCGTGGAGCCCCCCCCCCCCCCCCCCCCAAGGGTGCTAGAGACCAGGATTTTGTGTGGCTGAGGAGCACTGCAGAGTCTTGGACCTCAGTCGCTCTCCACTTCTGTCTCCTCCAGAGTGAATGGACAAAACTCAAACTTGGATTATATGGTCGTCATGCACAACGGCAGCTTCAACTCCACCCAGACCTTCCAGGTTACCTTAACGTGCAGCTTGATGATCCTCAAGTTTCCCTTTGACACCCAGACATGCAACATAAGCATAGCTTCATTTCTCTACCCAGGTACAGCAGCAAGCTGAGTTTTACCACAGCTGGACTAAATTTGCAGAAGGAGGAATAGATGAGATGGACCCTGGCTAACTCCTGGGTTCCCTTAGCAGCACCACACTCTCACGCTGGGTTAACAGGGTTGAGATCACATAATACCAAGGAAAATGAGCTAAAACACCATCATTCTGTTTTGGCACGTTTCCCAGAAACATCTCTAGAAACATCTGGATGTTCTGTGGCAAGTCTCCCCCTAGGACTGGTCTCTACAAACCAAGAGACTAGAAGGCTTCCTGCAACAAGACTACTTGTTCACACACAATTTTGCAGGACTGATCTTTAAATGTATCTGAAAGCCATGAAAACAAGAGGAAATTAAGGACAATTTCAGGCATCCAAACTGCAGCCAGAGTCCATCCCAAAGGGAAGGGTTGAAAAATAAGCAGAGGTGGCACAAAACCCTCCTGCTCCAATCTACAAAGGACAAGTGTCCTAATTCACCAGAGATTTCCCCTCTGATCCACACTCCCTGAGGTCCTGCCAAGTCTCTTCAACAGAGTCCTTTTTAATTTCTCCCTGATGGGCTAAGAAACCCCAGCACGGCAAGAAACATTGCCTTTCTGCATCTGCACACACCCTTTGTTGGGAGGGAAAGGGAGAGGAAGTAACTGACCTCTAATAAATACCTAAATTCTGCAACTTCTCTCCCCCTCTGCCTCCTGACCAAGCAGTAACAGAACTCGTCATGAAGATGAGACGGACACCAGCAGAGATGATGAAAGACAGCCAGAGTTACTTCCTAACTGATGGAGAATGGAAGTTCACCAACCTGAGCATTATTGAATATGTAGAAAAGCTGGATAATGAAGAATTTCCCGTGGTCACCTACATGGTACAGCAGTACTTTCATATTATATTGCACTGATTTGCCACACACAAAAAAAAAAAAAAAAAAAAGTATGCAAGATCATTTCCTACATTAGGGAGCAAGTATTCACTTAACACAGTAAATTATCTCCTGGTCACCTAAATTTTGTTCAACAGATTTCCATGGAGAGACGACCCACTCTGTATATTTTGAACCTGATCCTCCCAACGTGTGCCCTGTATCTGCTGGATATGGCTGTATTGTTTGGACCCAGCTCTCTTGAGGAGAAAATCAGTTTCCAGATTGCCATCATCCTTGGAAGCTCCATGTTAGCTGTGATTCTCAATAACATCCTCCCAACTTCCTCCAACAAACCACCCATAATAGGTACCCAACTTTATTGAATAAAAACTACCCGATTTTTACACAGGTACCAACCCTAAGGAAGGTCTTTGGGTGTTTATGGACACATTAATTAACAGCTAAGCTTTATCAGCTTGCTGGAGTTAGAACTTTCCCCCTTTCCCCACCAGGCAACTGAATGCAGACAGGGTTACATTTGATAAAATGATGCCAATTATCATGGGCTTTCTTTGTTTTCATATTGCTCTGCAGTGGTATTCTTCTTAGGCACCTTCCTGCTCATGATCATGGCTGTGTTGGACACCTTCTTCCTATTGCACCAGCAGCACAAATCTCTACGCTTGGACAAGGTTCTCAGAAGCTTCCAGCAAGGTAAAACAACCCATAACCTCTTAAACAAGCAGGTTTGGTGCATTTTACTGCAGGTTCATTTAGTCGAGGGCAGGTTTCCTCAGGGCAACCAGTGCCCGAGGCAGTATCAGCCATGGCAGTCACTCACCGAGCCCCCAGTGCTGACCCGTGCTATTTGCTCTTTGTAGATGTGCACGCCAAGCTGGCGAGGAGAGCCACCAACAACCAGATCATGAAACGCCTCGCCAAGGAAGGCTCTCAACTGCTGAACCTCCCCAAGAAGGCCCAGGAAAAAGGGCAGCCAGCCAAGCCCCACTGGCAACCGCAGGAGCTGGACCCATTCCTGCCAGTTCTGGAGAAGGTACTTCTCTACAGTCACTTCTTCCTGTCTGTGTTTTTTTTTGCTCTTATTTCTATAAAATGGAGCAGCTAGAGACCACCTCTGCACAGTGCTGGTTTAGTTGTTCTCTGTTGTATTGCATCTAACCCATCCACCGTAATTTTTTTTCCTGCTCGATTCATAAATTTACAGCTGTGTCAGTTGTCTAAATAAAAAAATAAAACCCCAAACCCACAGGGCATGAGATCTGCATGCTTAGTGCTTTGTACTCGAGTTCAGTAGACCTACCGATGTTCCTGAAGTATTCCGTGGGCTAGCAAGTTATTTGAATAAAACAATTGTGACATCTGGGGATAACACCTTCATTCTATCCATCTGTAATTCTTACCAGAAACATGACCAACAGAAAAGGGAGCTAATGCCCTTCTTCTCTTATGGAGATGTTTCTATTTTGGGGAGAGGCGTTTAAGAATTGCACCTCAGATAACTAAATAAAACAATGCAAGTCTGAAGCATTTGTACTATTGTTTCAGTTAGATCCTCGTAATTCAGAAACTCAGGACAGAGAATAATAGGATCACCAGTATTAAAGGGGTGATACTTGGGATGTTTTAAGAAAATTTTAAAATAACTATTTTTTAAAAATGTATCTCAACACATCTACACTCCTTCAACTCCTTTTGCAATTGGCTGCACCTAAACCATCACAACCAGCCCAGGCAACAGCCCTAGACCTCTACCTGTAGAACTACTGAGACGTACCTCCCACAGAATTGCAGATCACTACTAAATACACTCCGTCACGATAAAAGGTTCAACTTCTAAGCAACCATTTGCCTGCAATGGCAGAAGAGCTACATTCCCTGCAGCACGTGGTTACACAGATGAACAGACGGTTTATTTGCAATACTGAAGATGCCATAGGACTCAGTTTAATCAACAGGTCTAGCTGGGATCTTGGTTCTTGCTATAAAAACAAGCTCACAGGTAGAAAAGACAAAATCCAGGAAAAGTGGGCTGTTTGCAAGTTAGTGTATTGTTCCACGTTTCTCAAAACCTTGCAACTTCGTGTCTAAGATCTAAGCCACAGACAGGAGGGAAAGCACTTTATTTAAAAGATCATAGAGTCTGACAGTCGTTAGACAAACTGCTTCCAGACAAATTTACAGATCAGCAATCGGTTTGTGGGGCCAGAACGGGTATTTCTCCTTGTCCAGTTTGGTTTCAGGGAAGGCTTCATTCAAGTCTTCAAATGTCATCAGTTCAAAGGGAATCATGTTTCTGAGCTTCTGAAGCTTGAAGTGGGAGCAGAGACAAACACGTTACACATCACTTGTCAGCAAGAAAGAGCAAAGCACACACAAGTAAGAATAAGGTGTGTGCCAGGTTGGGTTAAAGAGAATATTCACTAAGCAAAGTCCAGACTTACTTGTTGCTCATACTGAGCAATACGAGCCTTGGAAGCCTGCACATATTCAGCAGCGCTCTTTGCCTGCAGGAAAGCAGAGGACATGATGAGTATGGTTATGATAAAGACAGCGACCTAGAGTGAACCTGCAACCCCGTGCTTTAAGTTGGCATTAAAATTTATCATTACGTTAGATTAGCCAACAGAATCTTGATCAAATCCCAAATAGTCACACACTCCCATGTGCAGAGATCCTTTTGGTTAGCCAAAAGCCAAGAGACATGCTCTAGCTCAGGCTGCCCTGGGCAGATGCACATACAGAACATCCCTTCCCTCCCACAGAGACAACCCCAGCATTAGGGAACAGTTTAAACACTTACAGCCTCCTGCTCTTGGGCATCAATTTTGGCAGTTTGGGTATCCACTGGCTCAGGAACCTTTAGTGCAGTGAACTGTAAAACAAAAGAGAAAAATTTTTATAGTTTGATTGAAAGAATCTTTCAAACCAAGGTCATTTTCCCTAGCAGGAGGGAAACATTCCTTCCTTTCTTCCCAGGATATGCTCACAACCGTGTAAGTCAATGACCTTTCTAAAACTGATCACTGCAGCTTGACTGTGTTCTTCGCAAGTAGCACTGCTCACCTGTGAGCTTAAAGCAATCTATCCTGTACTGCACACCACCACCAGGACACGTAATACTACGCACATTCATCACAGCACTGTAAGGAAGCAAGAAAGTCTAGTATCAAAGGCTCATCGTATCACAGGCTTATTTCCCCCAAGATAAAGTTCCCAGATCCATCTGAGGTCAGGGGGTCCCTCCCAGTCCTGGGAGGCCAATTTTCATAGTGCCAGTGACACCACGTGTCCTTCAGCAGAAGCCTCGCTCACACTTTTCAATTCCTGCTTATAAAGAGGATGGCAACCCCTGCAGGCATCCACGAGCCTTACACGTTCCACAGAGTGCTGAGCCACACTCGCCACCTTCTTCCATGAAGTGAGTTAGAGAAATACTTCAAACCTTGGCTTCAGGAGAGGCACTACCCAAATACACTCCTGCAGGCAAAGTAATTTATCAAGTTTTCTTTCGCCAGCTTTCTCACCGTACAGTGCCACAGGTTTCCTCCTGAAAGGCAGCACTGGAGTGACCCCTCCAGGTTAGTGACACCGATCTGCAGGATGCAAAGCTGGGCATCTGCTAGCTAAAACCAACCTCCTCTGCCGATTCTGGTGTTTTCCCCTTAATATTAAAGACATTCCTCATTTAAACCTCCAAAAAGCAATACCCAGCTGACAGAGGGACTGACCTTCTTCTGAAACTCATCCACCATGCCGGCTTTAGCAACAACAGCCTTGTAGTGAGCCCAGTCGATGGTCGGGGGTTTCTCTGGCAGGGCGGCCATCCTAAAGGGACGGAGGACAGCAGTCATGACCAGTGCTAGAAGTAACCTTGTGCTATCATTTCTCTCTGCCACAGTTACTTTCCAGAACGTCAACAAAACCTGCTAAGTTCAGTTTAAATATTTTCAGGCCTGTCACTAACAAGCAACGATGAACCATTTCTGCAAATCCCTCTGCCCTTGAAGCAGACTTGTTTCTGCAGACTAAGAAGAGCTCAGTCCTGCCCCACTTCAAACTACTATATAGCGTCTTTGGGTGCAGGCCTGTAAGAAAAGATGAGGCGGTTTTCACAATACTGAGCTAGAGGCAATCAGCAATATTAGCTGCAACAGCCAACATTTTTATCAAGCAGCGGCTACTGAGGGATTTGGGAAGACTCATGAATTGTACAGTATTTAACAGACTAACAAACCTTGCAAACTGTTCTGATCACACCAAATCAAGCTGCTTTCACAGAACTGCCTTTTTGCATTGCAGCTATCATTTTACTCGGGGGAGGATTAAGTGAAGACGATTTGCCAAAAAAACCCACCAGTTGCCTCGAAGGTGACCTGTTTTAATGCCTGCCAGGTCACTTGTGTGAGACCACGGTTACCGACACCAGCTCGACCCGGCACCCCGAAGGCTGAGGGGTTCAGCGGAGGACCTGAACCGCCCCACGGTGTCCTGGGCTGAGTGAGTGGTGGAGATTTTTGGTGGCAGGGGAGGGGGCTATCGGGGCAGGAGCCGGGCGGACACTCACCGGGCCGAAAGCACGTCGCTGCGGGTCTTCAGGGCGTTGAACATTGCTCTCTGGTTGGGGGGGACCCTCTCGGCGAAGGCGGCCCAGTCAATGGCCTTGATGGCAGCTCTGCGGCCCGCCATGCTCCCGGGCTGCGCCGGGAGAGGTGACACGGGTGGGTTATGCTGAGCGGGGGGGACACACACACACGGGGACACGGGGGTAGGCAGGGCCCAGCGACGGCGGGGCTGGGGGGAGAACGACTGCGGCCCGGGAACCCCGGTACCGAGGGCGGAGCACCCAAATCCACCCCGGCCTGTTCCCTCCCGCAGCCCCGAGCAACCCCGCACCCCCCGGCCTGGTTCCGCCCCCCCAACTCCGAGCAGCCACGCACCCCCCACCCCCAGCCCCGAGCGACCCTCGGCCCGGTTCCCACCCCCCCGCACCCCCCCCCCCCCCGCCCCGCCGCGTCCCCGCTCTCACCTTCACCGACCGCCACCGGACGCAGCCGCGGGCAGTGCCGGAATTCCCGCCCCCCCCCCCAATCAGAGCGCAGCCCCGCCGGAACAGCGTCACCCCCGGTCCCTGCCGGTGACGGCCGCGGCTGCCCCGGAAGCGGCGGCGGGGCGGGGCGGGGATGGCGGCGCCGGGTCGCTGAGCGGCACCGCCATGGCCGAGCTGGCGGCGGCAGCGGAGGGGCCGCCGCGGGGCCGCACGCCCAGTCCGGGCCCGGGGGGGGCCCCGGGGCCGCCCAGCCCCCGCGGGGCCGGAGCGGCGGCGGGTCCCGGCGCGGCGCTGTCCCCGCCCGGCGCCGCCGCCGCCGCCGCCGCCTCCTCGAAGTGGGTGCGCCTGAACGTGGGCGGCACGTACTTCGTGAGCACCCGGCAGACGCTGTGCCGGGAGCCCAAGTCTTTCTTGTGCCGCCTCTGCTGCCAGGACGGGCCCGAGCTCGGCTCCGACAAGGTGAGGCCGCGGCGGGGACCGGCCCCTTCCCCGCCCGGTGCCCCCAGGGCCAGCACCCCCCCGGCCCCGCCGCGCGGGATGGGTGACAGCCCCGGCTGCCGGTGCCCCCCCGGGGCCGGCACAGCACCCCCCGCCCCGGCCCCGCAGCACCCCCGCGGTCCCCGGGGCACGTGTCACACCGTCCCCTTCTCCCCCGTGTCCCCTCACGCGGCCGGGGAGTTGGCAGAGCCCCCAAAAACGGGGCGCGGAGCCAGCCCCCGCGGCGGTGACACCCCGGCACCGATGCCCTCCGCGGTGACGGGACTGACCCCGCGGAGCAAACCAGCTCCTCTCGCTGGTTATCGCGGAGAGGGAGCTGGAAAGAAGCTTTCCAAGAAACAGGAATTTTGATGGTTTCTCACCCTGAGCACGTATTACTATTTTCAAAAATACATTTCGCTTTGCTCTCATAGAAGATCACAGTGCGCGTTCCTTACGTGGGTGGGTAGTTTTGAGGGGATTGCAGTTGATCGCAAGGGTTTTGCAAACAGTTGTTCTTGCAATTGCAGTTTTTTCTATAGGATCCGCTGCACAAGATTTTGTAAAAATTTTGTGGGTAGGTCAGACTGAGAATTGCTCAGGTCTCTTGCCACTCTGTTCAGAGTTTAATCAAAAGATGATTCCTGGTTGTGATCAAAATAGCAGTCACAGGCATCAGAGAATAGAGGAGATGACATTTCAGAATGTTTTTTTCACAGCTTTTTATTGCCTGAGAGCAGATTGATTGGCAGGAGAAATGTTGCTTTAAAGTGATTTAGGGGAGTGATATGAAACTTCAGAGCTGGCTCAAGAAATGCTTTTGGTTGTGAATTGTTGTTTATTTGATGGCAATAGTTATTGTATTGCTAGAGACATGGCTGGGGCTTTGCAATGTGCATTTTCAGTAGTAGGAAGGAGAGAAAAAGAGCTACTTAAACCATCATACGCTGTTAGCCAGAACTGGAGATGCAATTTTCCCACAGAGTTTGCTAGTTAAACTAGTCTGAAAAACAAATCTAGACAGAACACAACTGCTACTTACGTTTTTTATTATTGCAGTGAAGAAAAACCGCTGACCCCTGCTTTTCTTTCTGGGTATATAAACCGTTCATCTAATTCAAAGCGTTTGCCAGCATTATTGAGCTGCAACATTTGTAGCTGAGTTCAGAAATTGAAAAAAAAAAATGTTGGTTTAAATGTGCAGTACACCTTTCACAGGCAAATGAATCCAAGTTCTCAAAGAGAAACTTCAATTTATTGTTTTCAACTGAAATGATTTTTTTTTTCCGGTACCACTTAACCATCCCCGCTTCACTCCTGTACACACTCAACAGGATGAGACAGGGGCGTATCTCATCGATAGAGACCCCACGTATTTTGGTCCAATACTGAACTACCTCCGACATGGGAAGCTCATCATAAACAAGGAGCTTGCAGAAGAAGGTAAGAGAAAAATACAGGGGAAGAACTGCAAACGCTGTTGGATAGCAGTATCCAAGAGCCCTCGTCAGAGACTTGCCTGAGTGTGTGGGGTTCCTGCCGTGGCGATGTGTGAGCAAGCCGCGTTTCCCAGTAGTGCTGTTAGTTTCTCAGAAGGATGCTCGTTAACAGGGATTAAATCATTAGATTCTGTATCTTCGTGAAAGCAGAAGCCTGCAGCTGATAACGCGACCCTTCACAGTTCTGCTTAGCTCAGAGGCTTCCGTTAGCAGAGCAAAAGATCTGCTAGCACATCTCCTCTCCCTCACAGACAGCAGTTCTCGACAAGCAGGCAGCTTTGGGGCTGTGCAAACAGAACAGAGATTGTACCATGAGGTTTCTGATAATCCCAGGGAAAGGGGAATAATCTTTCTTAAAGTTCCTCTAAATCACAAAAAGAGGTGACAGTTAATTGGTCATTTGCTTCCAGCTTGGGAGCGCGAGATCGGTGGCACGGTCTATTCAGCATTTGGGGATTTTCTCACATCTGTGCTAGATTTGGAGTCAGGAGCAGGTGTCACATCCTTGTAGCAGAGTCATCTTCATTCCGCCATGTGCAAAGTAACAGAATTTGTCTCTACTTTTGGTTCCTTTCTTAGGGGTACTGGAAGAAGCTGAGTTTTACAATATTGCATCTCTTGTGCGGCTGGTGAAGGAGCGGATACGGGATAACGAGAACAGAACCTCTCAAGTAATGCACAGGAATATTTGTATTATGAAGTCAGTCATTTTCTGTCGCACAGTAGAAGGACAAGTGTGGCCGTAGGCACTTCTAGTAGCAGTTCTTTGGTTTAGTAGTCATCTTTCACAGGGGGAATAAGTGCTTTTAGGTAGACCCAGGGCAATGCTAGGAAAGTATCCAGTATGGTTTTATAAGCACAGACCACTGAGTCATCTTGTTAGCATGGCAGGGAAAGGCAACGAACAGTTAAACAAGAGGGGCCAGGAACAAAGATGGGTAGTTATAAAGCAAAACATACCGCTTTGGTCAGTAAAGAATAGTTCAAACTGTTCCTTCTCTAAACCATTTTCTTCCCTTTATATCTGTCTTTCTGTGGCAATTTTTCCCATTGCTGCTCAGCTGATATTAACACACCCAGTAGATTCAATTTCAGAAGATAAATGCTTTTAAAAAGCAGTAAATGGCTTTGAAAGCCAAAGAAGTTTTGCTTTCACTGGCCCTTAGATGCCTAGATGGCTTTTAAGAGAAGCGTGCCAGCCGTATGTACGTGTTCTAGAATCGGGTGGATGGTCAGAAGGATGAAACCTCAGAAAGCCTGTGGGGTTCAAACTTCCTCAAATAACATGATGACAGAGCAGGAGAGGATTATTAATTTTCTAGCTCGATAGTAGTATAACAATTACTAATATCACGCTTATTTTTATTCTCCATGCTTTAGGGACCTGTGAAACATGTGTACAGAGTCCTGCAGTGCCAAGAGGAAGAGCTCACACAGATGGTGTCCACTATGTCCGACGGGTGGAAATTCGAACAGGTACCATTAACCAAAGAACGGCATAATCTCTTTGACAGCTGCATGTGGAATAAGCAGAGTTTGCAGTTGAATTACACTTGACACTGCTCTTCTCTTCTGAATAAGCAGTCTGAACTGAGCAGCAGTCCACTTATGTAAAATAGCTGACAGAGAAGGGCAGAGTTCACTCAAAGTGCCAAGAGAGATTTCATTTTCTTTCAGGACTTCTTGTATCCTTGTAAAATCTCAGAGCAATTCTTCCATTCCCCTGCATTTCATCACATATAGCAAGCCCCAGAACAGCGGTTTTATCCAGGAAAATTAATAGAGCTATGAAAAAACACAGCACGACTTTTCTGGAAGCTCAAAGTCATGACTCCTGCGTTTGCTAAAGAGGCGCTGAGTGACATGAGAAATATGCTTCCTGCAGATGCCTTTGTAATGCAGCCAGTTTCGGGGCTAGGTGTCACTGAAGCTGCATATGGCATTAGTTCCAGATTTGGTTTCTGGAATCAAATACAGTCCTTTTATTTAAGGGGATGGAGAATTGGAAACCAGCTGGCCTGCATGTTAATGCTATATTAAGAAACTGCAGAATAGGCTCTGTGAAATACAGCTCTGCTGTCTTCCCAATTAGTCCAGCTTCGGTACAAGTGGATGTTGTGGGAAATATGCTGACAGAAAGAGAGGCAAGCACTTTGCGTCACTTGTTCATATATATCTGTTCCATAACGCCTGAAAATTCCTGTTGCATAGCAGAGAGGCAGCCAAAAACTCTTGCCCCTGTGAGCTGCTAGTGAAATCTTGTGACCAAGTGCCACTAGCTTCTTTATGGAAATGCAGTTCTCCAACACGCAGGTTTTGCGGTCCAGAAATTTACTGAACAGAATTTGCCTTTCACACATGCATGTATACACCCCCAAACCCAAAAGGCTGTAGGCAGTGCCCTACCTGGCAATCTGTACCTTTACATCTTTCCTAGTTTTGCTTTTCTAATCTATAACGATAGGGTCAAGACACTAGTTACAAGCAAATGCTGGGGTGCTCCCTTCCAGTTCCCTCCCTCCCTCCCTCTGCCATCCACAACCTTTGTGCAAACCACTGAGATCCCAAACAGCTTCCTTCCTGTACACCACAGGCACCAGGAAAATTTCCTGCACGTCCCACACCAGCACGCTCCCAGCATCAGGAGCTGCTCCTGTCCTCCCCGGGACTCGCGTTCAGCTCAAACACTCCCCAGAGCTGCAAGCTGAAACAGGACAGACAGACAGACACACAGTGCTTTGGCCGGGGCTAGAGCCCAGGCAGCAGTACGGCCTCTCCAGCTGTGAGATGGTCCAGGCTGGGTCACAGAGCAGGAGCGTGGTGGTGGTGCAGCACAGGGTATGTCCCAGGCTGAAGCTGGCCCTGCTGGGAGCCACGCTGGAGCTGCAGCCTATTGCCAAGGTCTTTTCCTAGATGTGGCTTCTGTCCTCCCCCGGAACACACCACTTGGCACCCTGAGACGTGTTAGGAAAGGCAGTAACAGATCTGCACATGGGGACAAAGAGAGCCTAGTGCTAAATCTTAGCCTGGGTGCCAGTGACTGAACAGAGCAGACGTTCCCTTCGTGGGCTCTTTGGATCCAGTCGCTTCGTAGCATCAAAAAGACAGGTTCAGAAACCTGCAAGAAAGCCAGAAGTGGTAAAAGCTGTTGCAGCCTTATTGTCTGTCAGGTTTGGGTTCTCAGAGGAGCATGTGGCTTTTCAGGTTCTCTGCCTGGTACCATTCAGTCCTGCTTAAATTCAGGATGAAATAGAAATTTGCTATTTTAAACAGAAATCCATTCTCCTGTCAAACAGTTCAGTAGTCTAGAAAATTGCTGTCTTTTGATAAAGATACTTTGTGTTTGTTGACTAAATAGTGGTGTGTGGTACTGAAATATCCAAGAGCTTAAACAGTCAGGACAGGGAGCAGGAAAGCAAAAGCAAAAAAAAAAAATTTTTTTTTTTTTTTTGATCCTCTGTCTATCTTTTGCCCTCAGCACAAACATCAAAAGCTATTTAAAACAGGACCGGAGGTCAGTCAGTGCAACAGCCCCCCAAGTCGTCCTGCAGGTGCAGTGTAACCATACAGATAGTCATCTGTCTGGGAAGGCTGCTGACTGCATCTGTCTTATATATAAATACAGAGCTGTCTCTTCTAAAATCCATTAGGACATGAAAGTTAGGGTGCACACTGCATATTAAAGTTTCCTAGATATACACAGTTGATAAGATTCACGTTGCTTTCCACAGATTACTTGGATTTATTATCTGGAAAGCAGAACTGAGTTGTAAATGACAAATTAGCTCTGCACTCCAGGATGTCTTTTTAATGTAATAATGATAAATGAGACAGATGGGATTTCTTGGATCGAGTCCAGACCCCTCATCACAACAGGAATAGAATATAATCCCATTTATAGAGATACCAAACTCCATCTTGACAACAGCTATGTAAAGAATGGTGCCAGTTTGCCACATGTTCCCTAGCTGATCTAACATCTGTCTGTGGTAAAAGAATTACCTTTCCAGTTTTTACACATAAAAAGTCACAAGGCAAGTTGAGAGCTGAGTTCAACATGGTCTGGCCCAGGACATCTGCATTCCCTGACCCACATCTGAATTAGCTTGATATTGCAAAATCTGACTGTATTTCGTTTTTCTGCCCTCAGCAATTGGGAAGTGTTGGGTTGTGTCGAGCATTACGGTTTCAGGCTGGAATGTCTTCCCGGGGCTCCGGGTGCCAGTGGAGGTGCTCTGGAGCTCGGCTCTGTCCCTGCCTTCCGTGCACAGCGGCGAGCCTGGGACAGGGGCTGCGGGGAGCCGCGCCAGGTCCAGAACAGCTCTCACTGGACAGTTGTACCTCACACAGCAAGTGCAGGAAGAAAGCAAAAGCCAAGGCTTGCTGGTAGTTACCTTTGCTGTCTTCTGTTGCACAGCTGATCAGCATTGGATCTTCCTACAACTACGGAAATGAAGACCAGGCAGAATTCCTCTGTGTTGTGTCCAGGGAGCTCAACAATTCTACCAATGGCATTGTCAAGGAGCCAAGCGAGAAGGCAAAGGTAAGGCATCTGCTCAGATGTACTGACTTGAATTCCCCTACGCAAAGAAAAAGCTCTCCTTACCCTAGCAGATCCATAATTTGCCGAAGCAGTTCCAGGTACCAGCTTTCCTATTTCCTCTTGCATGCATGATCTTCCCCTCTTGGAAGATTTCATATTTTACTGTAGGACAAGAGCTAGGGCTCTTTGTACGTTTCAAATTAAGACAAAAAAGTTAGAGGAAAGAGATAGACTTGAAAAAGGAGGACAGCATAGCAAGGACCTGTGAGATCTGTCTCATTTTGTGGTTGAAGAATGTTGCAGGGAGAGGCAAGCTTTTTTTGCCTCTTTCAATCCATTCTTTTTTTTCCCCAGGATAGCCACAAAAGGCAACATCTTTAACTCCTGGCTGGCAGCTAAGCAGGATTTATAAAGAAGGGGCTCAGTCAGCTTTAACCAGCCTGTCATTTGTTACGGTAGCATAAAAGCCAGCAAGCTACTCTCACATTAGTCCATCTTTTGTTTCTCTGCAAAAAACAAGGACTCTGAACATGAACTTTTGTATCTAAACTTGCCCAAGCTACTGATAGAAACTCTCTTCTTTTTCAGATTCTTCAAGAGCGAGGATCCCGGATGTAATTCAAGTGTCCACTCCGTTAAAACTCCCAGATGTCAAAAGGGCAGTCTAGCTGGGCAGAGCATCTCTCCGCAGTGCAACCTTGCCCTTGTACAGTAACCAAGCTAATGCAAAGCAAAGCCGAGCCTGTCCTGCCAATGGCGAATAATTCTGGTCATAACCAAAGGCTTCCCTCTTACCCTGGAAACCAAGGAAGGAAAAGACTCTTCCAGTTGGATAGTCCTTTCCACAAGTATTTGTTTTATTTTCTTGGCCAGCGCTGTATTGAATTTTTCCAACAATGGCTGGGCTGGATTCCCAGTCGGAGCCTTTGTGAAGGTTGCTCAGGTCCACAGGCCCTTGTGTAATCCGTCCCACTTTCCACAGGCTGGCCTAGGTGGGAAGATCCATATTTGAGCTGTGCCATTTCTTGCACCCAGGTCTGCCACCAAAAAAGTGCAGGGACCTTGCAATGCTCCCCCTCCTGATCAGCCAGACCCCCCAGATCAGAACAGCAGGGCTTTAAAAGGAGGAACAAAACAACCACTACGAAAAAAACAACGCAGACTTTTCCATTTTTTGCTTTATATTTGTTCCTTGTTCAGTTCCTAAGAGCTGAGTTTAGATATTAAGGGAAGGGGAGTTGTGTGTACATCTAACGTGGGTCTTGCTGTTAACACTATTACATATGGGCTCCTGGCATTTTCCAAAGCCCGTTACTTCGCATGCATAAACACAGAGACCTGTGTTCACCCAGAATAGTGATACTGATAGTTCTGTCCTTTACACTTCTCTACTGAAGAGGAGCAGTGACATCTTCCCCTCCAGTACCCTGCCACGGCCATATCTTAGCCTGGTGCAAAGTCACAAGGTTAGGGACCTGTTGCTGCCAAGTTCAGCTTTGCCTTGTTTGTCTCCAGCAGCGTGGGCTCTCTGTCTCCTTCCTTCTTGCCAAGGGAGGACTTCGGGCAGAATTTCTTTTGTACTGTAGCAAGCAGGTAGGTTTGTTTTAACCCATGAGATCCTTTGCGGAGGAGATCCCCTATTTACATGCAGTGATTTATCTGCAGCCCCCTCATGTCCCCACCTTTAAGAGATCACCTCAAATTACAGAGGGGCATCACAGAGTTGGGGTGGGGGGGTTTGGTGAAAAGTTGCCAAACTGTTGTAATGTTTCTTGTCCAAAGTGATGTGTTTACTTCTGTGACTTTTTTTTTTTTCTTGGAATGCCTTGGATGGATGTGCAAAATGTTCGTTTGTGCCTCTCTTGAATTCTAATCTTAGCCAAACTGCAGTCACTGGTTCCCCTCTGTTAATCTGTGCCATCCCTAACCAAGGGCATGTCCCTCCTAGTCTGGTAAATGGGATTTCTTAGGAATTTGCTGCATGTTTTTCCCCTTTCATCCTGGCTTTGTTCTTTGTAGCCCGAGTGTCCAGGCTCTTGGGTCTTTTTGAGTCAAGCCCCAAACTGACATTAAACGCAAAGCTTCAGAGATGCTGGAATTCACAGGCATTGACAAACTCAGAGCAGATGTCTCTCAATAAGGTATCAGAAAATTCCTCACCTGGACTGTGGAGCTGAGCTCCTTTCTGGAGGACTTCAGCTACCTGTGGTCTCCTTAAAGTTTTGAGATAGAATTAGGCAGGTTTCCCATCGTATCCCTTGTTGCTGACATGGCCTTGCAGCAGCATTACCAACAGTCCAACAACCAGTTCAGCGAACAAGACGTGCAGCAAAGACACTGAGTGACACCACTGCACTCTCTGCCTCTTTTCAGTCCTGTACGTACTCTTGCCTGTCCTCTCCCATCTTGCTTTGCCAACGTACCTCCTCTGGTGGAGGCTTTGCCTCATTCTCAAGACAGACTGGTTAATTATCTGTGCTAGTTTAATCCTGGCACCAACAGACTGTGCCAAATGTCTTTGAATTCGTGTTGTGTCAGTTACAGGCTGCTGAAACACCGCTGGCTTACCATCGTGTTGAAGAACCCAGCTCCCCCCTTCCTTCCCTCCACCTTCCCTGTTTATAATGTGGTGAGATGGTATTGGTGTGATTAGACTGTATGCCTTGGCTGAGCCTAAATAACACTGTGATGTGTATAGATATCTCTCCTCTGTCAGTATCTTGTAGCCTCAGTCATTGTCCATCTGTGCTCACAGCTTAGAAGAAGCACATGTATGCAAGTTAGCAGCCTAAAAAGCCCTTCAACACTCTCATCTGTCTTCTTTCCCTTCCTCAGAGGAGGGAGTTTCTGAGAACTGGTCAAGAAATATGAAGCTAAAGGCAACAGGAACTGGTTGAGCTGCCTGTCACATCGATGCCAGCTGAGCATCTTGCTGTTCAAACCATGGAGCTCAAAGCAACACTAGTTGCAAAGGGAGATTTTTCTGTCCAGTATAGGTCAAGTAGATAAAAATGATACCTCCTTGCTTTTTTGTATCACCAAAAATGCCATATGTAGTAAAGCCCACCAGAGGATTGCCTGATGCAAGAGTGATGCCATTACTCTCCCCTCTGAGCCACAGAGAGCCTAAAAATTACCATTACCAGTTGAATGGAACAGCTGTTTAACTCACATGCACAGGAAAGACTATCAAAGTTGCATCTTGTTTTTTCCCCTCCACAGTGCTTTCTGCAGCAAGGACATGCCAGGGGGTTGAAGACTTCGGATTCAATTGCAGGGTCTGTAAGTTCAGTAGAACAAGTTTATGGTAGAAAACCAATCATTGGTACTGGACACTCCAGTTCTTGGGTGATATTTAGGACGAGGCATGAAGTCCATCCAGGGCAGGTACATTCCCAGTGGAGGATTTCTCCTTTCCCAACTACTAGGTCACCTTTACCCTGAGACCAAGGCTGGTCTCAGCATTACGCACCAGTTGCATCCGTTCTGTGCTCAAGACAGGGCTTTTCCTTCCATTGCCTTTCACTCAGTCACAACCATATCAAAACTAGTGCTGAATTAGGATGAAATTTGTCCCATTCACTCTGAAAAAGGTAGCAGGTTGTAAGTAGGGTAGGCAAGCAGCAGTAGATCTACTGGATATCCAAGAGTGTGCCTCTTGGGAAGGTGCACATTAAAGCATTAATCCTAGGAATGGAGAATATGACACTTTGTTTTTTTTAACCTTTCCCAGTGGCCTAAATTGTTCCATTATGGCAAGACTGGAAATAACCTCTTAAAGTGTCTTTGTTTCTGCACATTTTTAAAAAAATCGATTTTTCTCAGGGGTGACTGAGTGGGCTGAGGCAAAGGGGGCATGGTTCGCTGCAGGGCGATGGGACGGAGCAGCTCCCCAGTCCTGCAGCTGGGCCGTGGGCTCCTCCCCTCGCATTTGCCTGCAAACCCGGAGGTTTTGTACAGTTTGTCACGTGTCAGTGCCCTTTGCTACTGTTTCTCTTTGTTTATTAAATGTGTTTCAATAACAGTTGAGATGCTGTGATTAATTTTTTTTTCAATAAAGATTCTGAAATGGGTTTGAAAAGTTTGAACAAATGGTCTGCAGCCTGCTGCTTTCTCTGCATCTATTTGCCACCTTACCACACAAATACTGTGTTACAGGGAAAGAAACATGCAAATTGGGTACCTGCTTCTGGCTCCAATTCATTTATAACAATAATTTGCCAACAGGAGAATATAATTAAGATTTTGGAGTCCTAGGTTACTTTCAGAAAAAAGGCAAACTGAAGCATGTTTCTGATTTTCCATTATACAAAAGAATCTAAACTTCTACGTTTACTGTTTCCACTGACAACAGCAATCAAGTAGGACATTAATTCAAGCATTAAATGTGAGTCGCTAAGAAAGGAAAAGGATTTTTTGTCAACTTTAATTTGCTAAACCCCTACTCGACTGGACCAGCACACATGGCAGAAAGGTCTGACTGTTTCAGACAGCTTTGCCCCTTCCTCTGCCACAAAGGCCCCCACTGAACATCTGCAGAAGATTGCAAACGGCTCGCCACGTTCCACACAAGACCAAATATACAAGGTTCTTGCCATCACCAAGACAAAAAGGGAATGAACACGAGAAAAGTAACTGCAGTTTCTGATAGCTAGCTTCCCCTTGCACTCTGGGCCTGCAACTGGCTCTGGATGGGAGATCGCCCCGGGCATGTGGCATTAGCCCAGAAACCCCAGAGGATGGTTTAAATAGTTGCTCTATTACCTCCACCCCGAAAGCTGCCAGCCTGCCCTGCATTTGTGTCTTTAGCAAGACTGGTGGATTAGCTGAGATTGAGGTTCTTTCCTGTTTGCGGAGCACTGCAACTCAAATGCTTGAAACACAGAGGTTCCAACAGATGAGCAAACAGCAGGGAGGCAAAGAGGCAAACTAGATAGTCAAGCTTTGGTGATGCTGAAAGTTGGATAATGCTGACAATTCAGTCCCAACACAGGGGGAAAAGGAGGAGGAGCAAAGACATAAGCGAAGATTGGGAAAATTTGGATTAATTAAGTCTTACTTTTGACTACAAGTGGTTGCTGACCACTGTGGCCGCTCTGAAGGCTGCCCAGCAGGCACGCTGGCTCCCTCCATCCCCAGCATGACAGCAGCCTCAAAACAACTGAGCAGGGAGGGGGTTAACATGTCCCCAGACCAGCATTTAACACCAGTGCAGTAAAAGGAGACTCTCCCCCTATGGGGCCACACAGCAGGAACTCACTGGCAGAAACCATGGCTGAGCCCAGTCGCCACGTAGAATGGGCTGATTTAAGATGGTACTTTTCAAACGTCCTTGACCCATCCCCATATCTCCGTGCCAGACCTGACAGCAGGTCTGGGCTGCCAGTGAGCTTGCCCAAAGCAAAGCCATGCTCAAGTGCCAGCAGCATCTTGGGCAGAGACGGAAGCTGCAGGGCTGGCACTGCTGACGCCACATGCATAGTCAATCACATTGACAAGGTAGGACTTGTCTGCAGAAATTCAAATTACAGCTGGCATTTCAGGCCTGCAGCTATAACCTCCCTGCTCTCCCACTTTAGGACTGTCTTCTGAGGCCACATATGCTGGAAAAGCCTTTGTGCAGGACCTTTAACCAGCCCCGGGTCTGCCAGTAAGGCAGTTCCCCTAACCCAATGCAGTCCCACCATGCAGAAGACACAAGTGTCAGCATTTTTTCCAGAAACCGCAAGCTGGAGCAGCCAGACCTTTGTACCACCCCTCACTTTCCCACCCAAGGCAGTGCAACCCACTTAACTCCTTTTTAAAATATTTTCTTTACTTCTTGCTGCAGAAAACACAGACAATGCCCCATCATTACCAAGTGGCAAGAGGTTGTGTGGGATAAGCAGCAGTGCTGCGTGTGTTACTTTACCCAGAATAAAAATGATCCTTATGCACCATCCCTTAATAAGCAGGTCCTGCTGTTGCCAGAGGCCAGGCCAAAGCCCAGGCTGCTCTAGATCTGTTGCAGCAGCAGCAGAGGGAAAGAGGGGGACAGTTTTCAACAGAACTGGCCTCAGCGGAGCACTAAGGCCCTGGATCTTGGCTGGGTTTGTCAGAGTACCCCAAGCTGCCTCCAAACCCCGCTGCCCCGAGAAGATGTGGGATGCTTGGTGAAGGCTCCTCCCCAGGGACAAGCAGCTCCTGTGGATGAGGGGCTCGGTCCCTGGGGCTGTGCCACCATCAAGTCGGGAGGTGGATGGCAGCACAAAAACAGCCAACTAGCTCAGTACCTGTCCATGGCAGGATTTGGTCCCTCCTACCCCGCAGAGGCAACTGGGTGAAATGAATTCCCCAGGTGGCTTTGCCATGTGCTTGGGAGGAAGATGAGTAACAAAACATCGCTGAGATTTTCCAATAGCCACAGAATAAAGTCAATAAGTAGTACACACATCTGAGCTGTGGCAGAGGGACTTTAAAATCCTTTTATCAGCCTTTTCTGAAGTGGAAAGTGCATTAAAGGAGCAATCCCACATCCCTCCTCTGGAAGGCTCAGGCTCCTGCCAGGGCTGAGCCCACCCTGGCTCCTAACTCTGTGTCTGGGGGCCACCTGGCTCCCTGGGGCTCGCCTCACCACAACACCACAAAACTCGCATTAGTCACCCCAGCCGGCAGCTCCGCTTGCCCCTGCCAGTTTTGCCTGGAGCAAAATTAATTTGTTTTTCTGGCCTGCTCACTCATGTCTGTGGACAAAGAGGAAACCCAAACTGACATTAGAGATAGGAAAGGGTTTTAGCAGCGTCAAGGCAC